>NW_027361724.1:9052500-10490000 GCF_039654945.1 Dendrobates tinctorius
TCTATAAGCAGGGGTTGTGGACAAATTCAAGTATCATAGCGTAATAGGGATTGTAAGTCCAAAAGTATGGGATAGAAAGTAAGGAACAGTGGCAGATGCTATATTATGTGATTGTGCTTGGCACTTTTCTATTATATTGATTATTTTTATGTACAGTTTTTTAGCCGATTTACTCTACATTCTTGATATATATGTAGGTTTACTCTCTAATCCTAATGTAATATGATGGCAATCATATTTCCTTTGTCGAATTGACAGCGGGAGCAAGTAATCAGATTAATATTTGTAAATCAGGAACAGGCCTAGAATGGTTGTATGTGTGGGGTCTCTACCCCTGGAAGAAGCTGGATAACTAGTGAAACAAGCATTAGAATGTCAGTCCTGTTAGAAGCAGCCTGAGAAAGAGAAACAGTAATTCAGAGTTTGGTGTAGAGCAGCCCCTACACACCAACCAGCAGGAAGCAGCAACTCTATGATCTCTGTATAAGAAAACTTTTGGAGATAATGAGCCTCTAAAGTGAGACAGCTCAGTGTGCTATAATGAGGTTATCTACAGACAAGTCATAATTTATAGTCTTTACTTAGTGAGCACATCCATTGTTCTGTAGCAAGCTATTTACAACAGGAACACTTCTGATGAAGCTCATTAACCCTTTATAATACAATTGTTGGGTGATCCAAATCAGATCAGTCTGCAGTGACAGCATTAAGTGTCTTCAAATTCTACCAAGGAAAGTAGACAGTCTTACTTATTCAATCCACCATACTCTGCTGCCACCACAATCAGTCTAAGGCCTCTTTCACACTTCAGTTATTTGCATCAGTTAAAATCCGCCAAAAAGGCAGACAAGCGGATCCGTGCTCAACTGATGTGAACGGATGGCACGGGATCCGTTTTTAGACAGATCCTGAAAATGAGGAAATTTAAAGGAGCCACTGGCCGGGAAGGGGAGAGAGAGAGAGAATTTATTTTTTGTCCGGCACCCAGACAGAATTTGGGGTAAATTCAGTGTCTGGAGGATCCGCCGGCCAAAAAAACGTTGCAAGCTCCGTTTGGAAATCTTTGAGGATGTTGACGGACACTAACATTGTGGCGGATCCTCACAAAAACGGATGCAACGGACGGCAATCAGTCAGGATCCACCAATAATGAAAGTCAATGGGGAGAAAAACAGATCCGCAAAGAAAAATGGCGGATCCGTTTTTTTTTTCAAAATTGGCGGATCTTGACTGATTGTCAAAAACGGAAGTGTGAAAGAGGCCTTAGACCACCTTCTCCAGATCCTAAACAGATATTTTAATAGGAATATCAGAATAATTGGATTTCATATTATGGAGACCCCTGTCTAGGTATTTCCCTCCCTATGCTGCTACTACTACTCAGGCTTTCTTATCCAATTTTAGAAAAAAAACACAATATTAAAGTTACATTTTAATTCCTGCACAATCGCATCCTTTCACATCTTACCCTTTTCAATATAGTATGATGGTTTTATTTGATGCCTCTACTTATTTCTTTGCTTTTGATCTCATTACATGAATGCCAAATATTTTGTACCTCTTCTGTCTTGTGTATGATCAAAATTGCATTCATGTATTTTTAAATTTGTAATTTTTTTTATAAACCAGCAAAAGTCCTTACACTGCTCTGTAGACCATAACACAGAGAATAATAATTGTAAAATTAAAAGGCAAATTCTTATGTAAATGTGTAAAGACCTATTCTGAATATTAAGCCCAGTGGGTTGACAATCTGGATCAGAAAAAACTATTTTATAACATATGCTCCATATGTTTTCCAGGATAATCCGATTGACCAAATTGAAAAAGTTCACCATTGGGTTCGATATATAGATGGGATTTACAGAAAAAATTTACAGAAAAAATTCTGTACACGACCATAGGAAAAAGTTAATTTAAAGTTACGATCAGTGTTATTTAACAAAGTCATGAATTCCTGAAGTACATCAATTGATGCCTCCTAAATAAATAAACACTGATCGCAACTTTAAATTAACTTTTTCCTATGGTCGTGTACAGAATTTTTTCGATATCGATATGCAGGTGTCAAGAGAGGGCTTAATAACCACAGATGAATACCGCAAAATGGCCACTAATATGTTGTTCCTTGTGGAGTCTTCTCTTCCCAGATCTACTATATATTCAATTCCCATTGGTCAACATTTTCGCTTGAAAAGGATTTGCTCCTCTCAAACAATTGTTAATAAGCAGGCTCGTCTATTATATCAACGTTTTCGTGAAAGAGGATAAAGTCACTGCCAAATCAGGAGAGGATACAACAGATGAAGGTATATTCATCATGACCAATTACTCTATAAAAAAACTGGAGACTTCTGAAGATTTTTCAACACAACCTATTCATTTGATAACATCCTTCCATAAGCAATGGGATCAATTTACTTCCATTATAAAAAAACATTGGAATGAGCTTCAGACTGACCCGATTTTAAAACGCATTCTTCCTACTTGTCCAGCTATTACTGCAAGGAGATCACAAAACCTTGGGAATAGGATAGCCCATAACCATTACTTACCGAGCAGTGTTTCGCTGGTTGGTGGTGGGGCTGTTGTTCAGGGTTTTTAACCATGCACATCATGTAAAGCCTGTAAAAACATGGTGAAAACAAAATAATTTTATAACTTTGATTGCAGCTGCACTTATAAAATTTGACATCTCACATGCTGCTCAAAAGGTGTGATTTATATAGCTGAATGTCCTTGCAAAAAAATTTGTCAGGATAACTAGAGAGTTTAAAATTTGGGAGCATGTGAGAGATGTTGAGAAAGCTCAATTTGCAAAAGAAGACTAACCATTAAAGACATTACCTAAGCATTTCCAACAGTATCATCGTTTTAATGCCAGTAAACCCATGTTTAGAGCCATAAATCAACTTTCATTGGGTCAGAGAGGGGGTGATTTATTCAAAAGTCTATCTAGTCTTGAAAGCAGATGGAATTACAGACTCAATACTGTGAGTCCATCTTGTCTCAATGGAGGCTTTGGATTTCAGGCCTTCCTCTAATAATTTTGTATGCATTTGAGGTATCATTAAAGTTATTTATTGGCTGACGGTCCTTTTAGGAGTTGGGGGTTGTCTTTATTCATTCACTCATCCAATTTTTATTTATTTTTCCGTTTTTTTTATTTTAAATTTCTTCTTTGATTGCAGCTTGGTCATTTCTTTGCCATTACAGTGGACTTCTGTTTCTTCAGGAACTGGATTCATTTATTTGCTTTTATGGACATCTTTCTATTGCTCCTTTGTCTTTGAAGACAGCAGAAACATCTTATTTGTACCTCAAGATTAAAGCTTGAAGTTTTTTGTACTTCAAGAAATAGAAAAAATTTTTTGTATCACTTGGATTGTGTTATGATGAAGAATAAATGTCTGTTCAGGGGCGTTTTTCTCAATTTCTTTTCATTGTGTTGCATAAACTACTGATATTCAGAATTTCGCATTTTTTCCTTTTTTCAAATTCAAATGTCTTTTTTTTTATTTGTTTTAACTTTTTGTCACTTTTCCATTATTTTGACATCTGTCTCTGTATTAAGATCATTCTTTGTTTATAGCGATTTGTTTATGTCCGTATATCAGGGGATTACATTTGTGGTCCATGTATGCTTGTGCCGTGACTCTGTTGTGAGCTCCTCTGTAAGTGATCCATTTATGTGTTTGCACATGCACTGTCGCATAGCGATGCGCCTGAGGTTGCGTTCAACCGGACCATAAGTGGAAGTTGCTATTATCCCCTTAGTCTCACAGAGCATGCGTCAATTATGGGCTCCTTCCGGTCTCTTAGTCTCCACCCGTGGGCAAAAATAATTGTATACACATGTAATGCTACAGTATCTTTGGCTATCTTGCAGTATATGTACTTGCCCCCTCCCCAACACGTAACTCCTGAGGAAGTAGCTATCACAAAATGCATGTAAGGGTGGTGGGAGTACCTTCATTAGACCTCTCTCACATTTGTAAATGTTAGGTGTCGGGTTCCTGTCGCTGCACAGCGGGAATCCCGAGTCTTGCTTCCGGCGGTCTCCCATTCCTCTCCGGCCGCAGAGGAGGTTGCTCTGCCCTGACCAGCTCCATGGGTTTGCTTGCTGCTGCCACCTCTGGCACAGCTATGGCAGTACATGCTGCTCAGCAGTGAGATTCTCCAGGGGCTAAGTCCACATGTCGGGCCACTGAGCATGCCCGTGGAGTGATCTCCCTTTGAAGATCGAAGGTCACGTGCTCAGGTCCTGCTCCTGTTCGGATTGGCCCATCCGAGAAGTCAGGAAGGTCCCGGACGCTCGCGGCTTTAAAAGGTTCACATGGCCGCTCGGCCATGCACTAGGATAGACTGTATTTGCAGACTATAAGGAGTGAGTGATGCATGCACGTATGAATGTCTCTGGTGACTGACTCATTATGAAACCCCTACCCTTGGTACCCATGTGTTGTGCAGCCTAGCCTGCTAGTGCCCAGGGTTAGGTGTAGGTAGGTCAGAGTCTGAGTCAGGCATTAGTCATCATCAGTGACTCGGCACGCCTCAGTGCAAGTGCTCCAAACTCCTTAGCGAGTGTCTATAGCGGCGTACGTGGCAGCGACACCGCGTGCTCAGTGGCCTAGAGGGACTCTAACCCCGTGTCCTTGGGTAGAGTTCTGTGGCCGTTTGCTGTGTGCTCTTTGGCCGGGCTCTGTGAGCTAAACATGCTCCGGCATCCACGTTCTGCGGCTGTGCGGCTCTGTGACTTAACAGAGTCCGCTCCTGTTCAAACTGGGTGACGTAACCCACATGTGACTGTTTTCACACCGCTCAATTCTTCCGCCATTTCCTAGCAGCAGTGTACCACCTCTGCACGGTGGACCCCGGGCTGCGAACGCACCCACTACTATTTAATAATCTGGTGCCTTCTGCCAGCCCTAACAGTAAGTTTCACTTTATTTTGCTTATTCTTTATTTACAGTATACTTGGTGTGCATACCACTGTGTTTGTATGCTATATTTGCAAAGAGCACTTTATATCTTTGCAGCTTTGACATAGCTTTATTGAATGCTTTTCAGCAGCAATTGATATATCGAAAGTATTCTTTTTGAAGCAATAATATATTTGCATCTAATAAGCATTTTGAAGTCAGAGCACCTTTTTCACTACAGCAGTATAGCATATTTATAGGCATAATTCCATGTATGCTTTTTTAGCAGCAATTGATTTTTTATGCACTTTATGATTGACCATAGTGAATTGGTATTTGACATGCACATGTAGCCTTAGCAATTTACTTTTCACAAAGCACTTTTTTGTAGTGTATTTCGTTTACAAGCGTTAGCACATTTTTTGAATAAGCAAAATTAATTACCTCTATATACTATATTTATTAAATATCTTTTTAATCATGTATACTTGTGTGAGCTAAAGATGTCTTAAGGTCTCTCTGGACTGTTATTGGATTTGCGGCCTCTGCTTTGGTCTTCAGCACTTATTTTTATTTTTTATTTTCACAAGGTATCAATAAAGATTTATTTTTATTTTGATCTGGTATTAAGCTCCTTTTTCTTATGGTTTATAACATATGCTCCATGCACAATGGGCCCAATATATTGCTCCATACATTAAAAAATTCAAATACTCTCTTTTTAGCTGGCCGCATGTCCAGACATTGGATCACCATGGCAATGATCAGGATCCCATGTCACTTAGTGCCGGGTATCAGCTGTCAGAATCGGCTGACACCCGGTGGTCATCGCCCACACACACCGCAGTCGCAATTACCTAATATTCACTCCCTAGGCAAATAGGCTCAGGGATCGAATCATACGTCCGATGTCAGAAAGGGATTAATATTGCACGAATTAGAAGAAGCTTTGTAATTTTTTTTTTCATGTGAAAATCCCTAAACTTAAAACCCCGATAATTGGATCCCAAATACTAATGACTCTAAGTGCCCCGTCACACATAGCGATCTCGCTAGCGAGATCGCTGCTGAGTCACAAGTTTTGTGACGTAACAGTGATCTCACCAGGGAGATCGCTGTGTGTGACAGCGATCAGTGACCGGCCCCCCTGCTGGTATCGCTGTAGGAAAGCCCTGGACATTTTTTTGGTCGCTGGTCTCCCGCTGGCCAGCATGCATCGCTGCGTGAGACAGGCGGGAGACCAGTGATCAGCTGGTAACTAAGGTAAACACAGGGTTTCTATGCACTGCGCTGTGCTTAGAAACCCTCTGTGTACTTTAGTTACCAGTGCGCTGATGCAGGGAGCTGGTAACTAAGGTACACATCGGGTTTCTAAGAGACGCACGTCCCTTAGAAACCGGATATGTACCTTAGTTACCAGCTCCCTGCATCAGCGCGCTGGTAACTAAAGTACACAGCGACGCCACGTGCTCGGCATCGCTCGTCCTGATCGCTGGTGAAGCTGTCTGTTTGAAAGCTCACCAGCGATCATGTAGCAACTCACCAGCGATCCTGACACGTTGATATCGTTGTCGGGATCGCTGGTGAGTCGCTATGTGTGGCGGTGCCTTTAGGCCTCCCTTAGTCATTGCTCTTTCAGCAGGACAAATAAATCCCAAGTTTTTACTCCACAGCCCCTTTTGATAGAACAAGACAAATAATAATAGCAGCCAAACACCTTCATCCCAGATTGTTATTTACATAACCTGTGAGCAGATTCTTCTGTTGTACATTTCCTGTGACACTTTAGAAAGCAGAAAGTGGCTCTGCTCTGTACTGTCTTGTATGTATTCATGATAATCAGCCCCACACATGTCTGTACTTCTATATGGCATTTAGAGTATGAGTCTCATAAATGTGATCTCCAAAAAATGTCAAACATGGAAAAATTATATTGCACCGTGTATTACCAGATAATAACAATTCTAATAAAATGCATCAGTCTTGACAAAGCAAACCTCTGGTACAACATGCTGGTTAGCAATGAGGGATTTTATTTTAAACATTGTTTGACTTCCCTATTAATGTGATAACTAGAGTTGAGCGAAACGGGTTGAAAAAATTCAAAAGTCGCCGACTTTTAGCAAAGTCGGGTTTCATGAAACAAAACCCGACCCTAGGATGAGGTCGGCCACGAGGTCGGCGACTTACGCGCCAAAGTCGCGTTTCAAAAGTTTGTTTTGCGCTCTTTTTCAGCCAATCAGGATCCACGGACACTGTGGGCAACGTGATGACATGGGTACGGGTCACCACCATCTTTCAGAAGGGCATGCAAGTGATTGGCTTTCTTTGGTGGGCGTCACAGGGGGTATAAAAGGGCGTGCACGCCGACCGCCATCTTACTTCTGCCGATCTTAGTATAGGGAGAGGTTGCTGCTGATTCTGTAGGGAGAGCGTTAGGCAGGGAAGAAGACAAAAAAACTGATTCTGCTGCTAGCGATTTGGCCTGCACAACACACCAGTCACTGTGTGTGCAGTGCAAGGGGAGGCTATATAGTGGTGTATCAGTGGTGTTGGTTGTTGGGCTGCCTTCTAAGGCTTCCTGACATTCCTGCATTGCTGTTTACCCACTGCTCCGCAAACTGCTTTTTTAAAAGCAATCCCAATTTTTTTTTTTGTCCTGCTGAGAAGACAAAAAAACTGCTTCTGCTGCTAGCAATTTGGCCTGCACAACACACCAGTCACTGTGTGTGCAGTGCAAGGGGAGGCTATATAGTGGTGTATCAGTGGTGTTGGTTGTTGGGCTGCCTTCTAAGGCTTCCTGACATTCCTGCATTGCTGTTTACCCACTGCTCCGCAAACTGCTTTTTTAAAAGCAATCCAATCTCCCTTATCCTCTAGTCACTTTGGTCACAGCTGTGCCATCGAGCCTGTCACATAGCGCTCAGATATCAGTGGGCCTCACACAATCCAAAAGTGTCCATCCAGTGTCCAAAAGTGTGTGCAGAGATTCAAAATCTCCCTTATCCTCTAGTCACTTTGGTCACAGCTGTGCCATCGAGCCTGTCACATAGCGCTCAGATATCAGTGGGCCTCACAAAAATCAAAAGTGTCCAGTGTCCAAAAGTGTGTGCAGAGATTCAAAATCTCCCTTATCCTCTAGTCACTTTGGTCACAGCTGTGCCATCGAGCCTGTCACATAGCGCTCAGATATCAGTGGGCCTCACACAATCCAAAAGTGTCCAGTGTCCAAAAGTGTGTGCAGAGATTCAAAATCTCCCTTATCATCTAGTCACTTTGGTCACAGCTGTGCCATCGAGCCTGTCACATAGTGCTCAGATGTCAGTGGGCCTCACACAATCCAAAAGTGTCCATCCAGTGTCCAAAAGTGTGTGCAGAGATTCAAAATCTCCCTTATCCTCTAGTCACTTTGGTCACAGCTGTGCCATCGAGCCTGTCACATAGCGCTCAGATATCAATGGGCCTCACACAATCCAAAAGTGTCCAGTGTCCAAAAGTGTGTGCAGAGATTCAAAATCTCCCTTATCCTCTAGTCACTTTGGTCACAGCTGTGCCATCGAGCCTGTCACATAGCGCTCAGATATCAGTGGGCCTCACACAATCCAAAAGTGTCCAGTGTCCAAAAGTGTGTGCAGAGATTCAAAATCTCCCTTATCCTCTAGTCACTTTGGTCACAGCTGTGCCATCGAGCCTGTCACATAGCGCTCAGATGTCAGTGGGCCTCACAAAATCCAAAAGTGTCCAGTGTCCACAAGTGTCTGCAGAAATTCAAAATCTCCCCTGTCCTATAGACACCTTGTACCTTGTTTTACATTACTATATAGTTTGTTGGATTTTGTCTACATTTCTACCAAAAATGAGGAAGGCTGGTGGAAGAGGCCGTGGAATTGGGCGGGGGTTGGCAGCTGGTAATGATGGTGTTGGTGGTGGATCTGATGGTAGTGGCAAGAGCAAAATAGGACCGAATTCAGGAGGTGCTGACCCTGCGTCATTGTCTGGCTACATAAGGCCTCGAACGCTTAGTTTTCTAGGAGTTGGCAAACCGCTTTTAAAGCCAGAGCATCAGGAAAAAGTTTTGTCTTACATTGCTGACTCAGCCTCCAGCTCTATCGCCTCCTCTTCAGTTGTAAAAAGTAAAAGCACTGAGTCGTCATTGGAGGCTCATGTTCATGAACCACACCTTTCCTTGTGTCCTTCACCCCAACCAAGATTGAAGGATGACGCAGGCCATACTACTGATTACTCCATGGAGCTGTTTTCACATACCATGCCTGGATTATCAAGTGAAATGGTGAATTACCCAGGCCAAGATGAATCTGACATGGATTGCACTGATGCACAGCCGCTGATGGATGATTCTGCTGGTACATTCACTCAGAGCACTACATTGTCCTCGCAGTGTACAGAGCCAGATTCTGACCCTGATGAGACTCAGGTGCCCCTTCCCGCACACTATACCACCATACACGGTGACACAGAGGAAGGTGCACATGACATAGAAGAGGAGGTGATGGATGACCCAGTTGTTGACCCAGATTGGAATCCATTGGGGGAAGAGGGTGCTGCTTCCAATAGCTCAGATGAGGAGCATCCACAGCAGACATCGACATCGCAACAGCTGTTATCTGGCAGGCCCAGAGCACTCCAAAGACAGGTTCCAAACATCAAAAGAGTTGCTGGACAGCTTGTCCAGAGGGTCAAAAGATCACAGCGTGCTAGGCCGCAAAATGTCTGCCAAAGTAGGAAGAGTGCAGTGTGGCACTTTTTTGACCAAAATCCTCATGATCAGGCCAAGGTTATCTGTAAGAAGTGCGCAAAGACCTTTAGCCGAGGGAAAAATCTGAAAAATTTGAATACCAGTTGCATGCTTAGACATTTAACCAGCATGCACTTGCAAGCGTGGACACAACACCAAACCTCAAGTGCCACATATGCAACTGATCACAACGAAGATAGTCAGCAACGCTACATTGTTTCCCCCACTGTAAGCCCACCGGTTAGCACAGCAGCGAATGTTGAGGTGTCGTTGCAAGACCACAGCAGTCAGGGAATCCCACTGTTATATCAACGAAAGACTGATTCTAGGCCATCAGAAAGAACACCAACTCCATCACCATCATCAACCCTCTCTCAGTCCGCCCTGTCCACCGCTACTTCCACCATATGCAGCTCTCAAGTCCAGCTCACCCTCCCAGATACTATGAGTAGGTCAAGAAAGTACTCAGTCTCTCATCCGCGTACACTGGGTTTGAACGCCCACATTGCCAAACTAATCTCGTTTGAGATGATGCCCTTTCGGTTGGTGGAAAGCACAGCTTTCCGCGAACTCATGGCCTATGCAGTACCACGCTATGACCTACCCAGTCACCACTTCTTCTCTCGCAAAGCCATCCCAGCCCTCCACCATCATGTGAAAGACCGCATTGTCCATGCACTCAAGCAGTCAGTGAGCGGAAAGGTGCACCTCACAACTGATGCATGGTCCAGTCGGCATGGCCAGGACCGTTACGTGTCCATCACTGCGCACTGGGTTAATGTGGTGGATGCAGGGTCCACAGGGGACAGCGGTGGTGGGACAGTGCTGCCTAGCCCACGGTATAGGAAACAGTTGGCTGTAGGCGTTCGACCCTCCTCCTCCTCCAGAAGCGAAAGCTCGTCCACAGAGCGCAGTCGTACGAGCACTCCATCTGCAGCTGCCACTGTTGCACACGATGTGTCCCCCTATCGAGCAGCTAGTGGAAAGCGTCAGCAGGCTGTGTTGCAGATGATGTGTTTGGGCGACAGACACACCGCCGAGGTGCTGGCCGAGTACTTGAAGCGACAAACTGAGTCATGGCTGGGCAGTGTACATCTTGAGGCAGGCAAGGTAGTTAGTGATAACGGCCATAATTTTGTGGCAGCCATAGCCCTTTCAAAACTCAGCCACATACCTTGCTTGGCTCACACCTTGAACCTGGTGGTGCAGTGCTTCCTCAAAAATTATCCGGAGTTAACAGCCCTGCTCCAAAAGGTGCGGAGACTGTGGGCGCACATCCGCCGGTCGCCTGTACACTGCGTTCGTATGCAGAAGCTGCAGCGATTGCTCCACCTTCCCAACCACCGCCTCATTATCGACATTGCAACAAGGTGGAACTCCACCCTGCACATGGTGGAGCGGCTGTGCGAGCAGAGGCAGGCCATAATGCATTTGTGGGAGGATACACGGCCAGGCACTTTGAGAGCAGACATGGAGTTGACAGGTGTGCAGTGGTCGAAGCTGAAAGACCTTTGTAAAGTCCTTCAGTGTTTTGAGGAATGCACACGGTTGGTAAGCGCAGACGACGCCATCCTAAGCATGAGCATCCCACTTATGCGTCTGCAGCCAATGTTGATAAGGAGGAAGAGGAGGGAATCCTTGATGACATTCAGCCATTGTCTGCTCAGGGACCTCTCCTGGATGAGGTGGAGGAAGAAGAGGAGGAGGAGGATGATGATGGGGATGATTTCTTAGGGGAGGAGGATGCATCTCGTGTGGCAAGTGAAAATGTTGGCGTGGCAAGGTCTGGTACAGGGTTTGTGCGTGACTGGAGGGATGTGGATTTGCCAGAAAGTGCTCCTCCACCCAGCACTCGCAGTGCATCATTGACACCGGGAACATTGGCCCACATGTCAGATTATGCATTGCGGATCCTAAAAAGGGACCCCCGCATTGCCAAAATGATGAACGATGACGACTACTGGTTGGCCAGCATCCTGGATCCACGCTATAAAGGCAAATTACAAAACATCATGCCACAGGAGAACCTTGACCTAATATTGGCTAATAAACAAGCAACTCTGGTAAATCGGTTGCTTGAGGCATTCCCAGCACACAGCAGCGGTGATGGTTCTCACACAAGCCGTACGGGCCGGGGGCAGCTTGGCAGAGGTGTTCGTGGTGCACACAGCAGAAGTGGCGTTGGAGACAGGGGTTTCATGACAATGTTGTGGACTGATTTTTCAAATACCGCTCACACAACTGGTAATACTGCATCGATGGAAAGTGACAGGAGACAGCAGTTGTCAACTATGGTTACAAACTACTTTTCCTCCCATATCGATGTTCTCCCACACAGGTCATTCCCCTTTGACTATTGGGCCGCTAAACTGGACACCTGGCCTGAATTGGCCCAAAATGCCTTAAAGGAGCTCGCTTGCCCAGCTGCAAATGTGCTATCGGAAAGAGTCTTCAGTGCAGCTGGATCAATCCTGACAGAAAAAAGGACCCGTCTGTCAACCCAAAATGTGGATGATCTAACCTTCATTAAAATGAACCACGCATGGGTTTCCAAGGATTTTGTCCCACCTTCCCCTGATGACACATAGGGTGACAGAAAAATGGCTTGCTTTGGTCCACCTCTTCCTGGTACTTCACCTATTTCGCCTTTTGCATCAGCTGAATGTCCAACATCAACATATGCCACTTTCTAAAACTCCCTAACTGTGCTGCCTCCCCCCCCATGGCCGGGGTCACCACCTAGCGCACGACACCGTGCGAGTGCCGTTGCCCTGGACAGGTGGGTAGGCCGACTCTTGGGCGCGGGCACTGGCACAGGGTCCCTCATAGTGCATTCAAGTGTCTCTGACGGTGGTGGTGCACACCCGCCGTCAGACACACCGCTGTACTATGAGGGGCCCAGTGCCAGTACCGACGCCCACGAGTGGGCCCCCCTTGCTTGGGCAGGGCCCCAGCATTTGCAATCTTTACCTCTCCCTGCTTCTCTGCTGTGTAACCTGGGCCGTCAAATCCATACTGTGCCTGACACCGTCTGAGCCTGCCTCCTGATGTATAGACATATATTTTGAATGTGTACGCTATCCATACATGTTATCTGGGGATACGGTACCCTTTCTAACCTTTGTGCAATCACGTGCAATCCATACTGGGCCTAACACCGTCTGAGCCTGCCTCCTGAGACATATATTTTGAATGTGTACGCTATCCATACATGTTATCCGGGGATACGGTACCCTTTCTAACCTTTGTGCAATCACGTGCAATCCATACTGGGTCTAACACCGTCTGAGCCTGCCTCCTGAGACATATATTTTGAATGTGTACGCTATCCATACATGTTATCTGGGGATACGGTACCCTTTCTAACCTTTGTGCAATCACGTGCAATCCATACTGGGCCTAACACCGTCTGAGCCTGCCTCCTGAGACATATATTTTGAATGTGTACACTATCCATACATGTTTTCTGGGGATACGGTACCCTTTCTAACCTTTGTGCAATCACGTGCAATCCATACTGGGCCTAACACCGTCTGAGCCTGCCTCCTGAGACATATATTTTGAATGTGTACGCTATCCATACATGTTATCTGGGGATACGGTACCCTTTCTAACCTTTGTGCAATCACGTGCAATCCATACTGGGCCTAACACCGTCTGAGCCTGCCTCCTGAGACATATATTTTGAATGTGTACGCTATCCATACATGTTATCTGGGGATACGGTACCCTTTCTAACCTTTGTGCAATCACGTGCAATCCATACTGGGCCTAACACCGTCTGAGCCTGCCTCCTGATGTATAGACATACTGTATATTTTGAATGTGTACACTATCCATACATGTTATCTGGGGATACGGTACCCTTTCTCACCTTTGTGCAATCACGTGCAATCCATACTGGGCCTAACACCGTCTGAGAATGATAGATGGGGCCCACCATACACTGGAACATTCCAAAGGTGGACATCAGACACTGGAGCAGCATTTACAGGGCCCATTATACACTAGAGCATTAGAAATGGGGCCCATTATGTTTGGAGCATTATTTGGGCCCATAAGACAGTAGAGCTTCATCCATGGGGACCAACATATACTGTAGCATTATGTGGAGCTCATCATATACTGTTTCAAACATTATATGGGACCAATGATTCTGTATGGAGAAATAGATGGGCCTCGTCATGAGATGTAAAAAGTGAGGTATTTTTCATTGTACTATACTGCTATTTCTCTGCCGTATCGGAGCATGATGAGTTGTGGTATGTGTTAAAGAGGCGCTCTTTCGCCCAGGGCACATGAAAACCTGGAGCCAGCCCTCCCCCCCCACAGTCAGTAGCCAAATAACCCCCATTTTTCAGTGCGTAACTTGTATTATGAAGTTAATTAAGGTTGACAAGCTTAAGTAAGAAGAATTGATGCTTTTGGCATTCAAATGGGCACTGTTGTTGTGTTTCCTGTCCTCCTCTCACTGCTGACTTTTATTCCCCATTGACTTACATTGGGTTTCGTGTTTCGGGACGACCCCGACTTTTCCCTATAATCGGACGATCTTGCTCGACCCCACTTTTGGAAAAGTCGGGTTTCACGAAACGAAACGCGACCTTAAAAAAACAAAAGTCGCTCAACTCTAGTGATAACCAAGACTATAAAATAGTTGGATAAATCTCTAGTCATACATTGTGGCTCCACATCCACCCTGCTTTATCCTCCAGCATACCTCATCATGATTCATACATACCTGTATAGTGAAGATTTGTTTTACATTTTGTCTTGCGGTCAGCTCATATATGAGCTGCGGCTTCCTGGTAGATATTTATGGTAATATAGACTGTTCACCTTTAGCCTTGAAATTGAATTACCTTGAACATGATGTAATTCAGTAATCGCTAATATTCAGCAAAATGTTTTACAAAAAATATAGTAAATTCCCCACAAATTTGCAGCATTGAAAAGCTTGGACTGGAAAAAGGGGTTTAACACTGTCATCCTAGAGTGAGGCAATGGTATTCAAATGAAAGTTAATTGTACTTGATTTTGTTTTATTTTGTAATTAGCTTTGTGCCAGTGAAGCAAAATGTTAGCTGTCAATCACTTTTGCTGAACCTTAAGGGCCTCGTCACACATAGCGATCTCGCTAGCAAGATCGCTGCTGAGTCACAAGTTTTGTGACACAACAGCGATCTCACCAGCAAGATCACTGTGTGCGACAGCGATCAGTGACCGGCCCCCCTGCCGGTATCGCTGATCGCTGTAGGAAACCGCTGGACATTTCTTTTGTCGCTGGTCTCCCGCTGTCCAGCACGCATCGCTGCGTTTGACAGGCGAGAGAACAGCGGTCTGCTGGTATCTAATGTACACATTGGGTATCCAAGGGACGCACGTTAAAAGCAGACTGCAGTTACCAGAGGCCGCTATCTGCAGACCGGATATAACTTCAAGAGAAATGTGCTGTCTTACAGGTGCAAAAATTAAAGATGTGTCTGACAGGATATCAGGACTCTTCAGACCTACAGATGACTACCCATTCCTGCTACTTCATGTGGGGACTAATGACACCGCAAGAAACCACCTGGAAACCATCTGCAGAGACTTTGAAGACTTAGGCAAGAAAGTGAAAGAACTGGGAGCGCAGGTGGTCTTCTCTTCCATCCTCCCAGTGGATGGCCATGGAAAAAGGAGGTGGAATAAGATTCTGCAGGTGAACAACTGGCTACGTCGATGGTGCCACCAGCATCGATTTGGATTTATGGATCACGGAGTGAATTACCTTTACAATGTACTACTTGCTAGAGATGGGGTGCACCTTACGAAGACTGGAAAACATGTATTTGGAAGTCGCCTTGCTACACTTGTAAGGAGAGCTTTAAACTAGAACAACATGGGAAGGGAAGCAAAAGACCAGAAAAAGCCATACAGCTGACAAATGCTATTGAGAACTCTGCTATTAGAAGTGGAAAGGAAGAACAAAGACAAAAGAATCTAATTAATAAAAATATTGGAGAAAGAGAAACCAATCACAAACTAAAATGTTTCTATACTAATGCACAAAGCATGGGCAACAAACAAGGAGAATTGGAACTACTAACACAGGAAAAGAAATATGATGTCATTGGAATCACTGAAACTTGGTGGGACAATACACATGATTGGAATACAAGACTAGAAGGATACAAGTTATTTGCAAGAAACAGACTTGATAAACGAGGAGGAGGTGTCGCATTGTATGTTAGAAATGCGTATATCTGCACAGAGATTGAAGCTTCAGAGACTGGGAGTTCTGTGGAAACTGTTTGGGTAAGAATACAAGGACAGAACAATGGAAAGGACACCATTGTAGGCATTTACTACAGGCCGCCTGTGCAAGCTGAAGATATGGATGAACTCTTTATGCATCAAATGGCCAAGTTCTCCAAAAAATATGACATAGTTGTCATGGGAGATTTCAACTATCCAGACATTTGTTGGGAATCTCTCTCAGGCAAAACTAACAGGTCAAGGAAATTCTTATCCTCTCTTGATGACAGCTTTATCTTCCAAAAGGTAGGGGAGAAAACAAGGGGAACTGCTACTTTGGATCTAATCCTTATAAACAGGGAGGAAATGGTTGAGGAGGTAAAAGTGGCTGGGACCCTAGGAGGTAGTGACCATGCTATTTTAGAATTTTGGATAACTAGAGGAGAAAGACCTGTGAAGACTCAGACATCAAGGTTAGATTTCAGAAAGGCAGATTTTAAAGGATTCAGAAAGAGAATTGGAGGGATCCAATGGCTGGATATCCTTAAAGACAAAAATGTCCAGGAAGGATGGGAAATCTTGAAAAATGAAATTCTCAAAGTACAATTGTTAACAATTCCAAAAAGAGGGAAGAATAGGAAGCATTTAAGGAAACCAGGATGGATGAACACAGAACTTAAGCACATGCTAAAAAGGAAGAAAACAATGTTTATAAAATGGAAAGAGGGAGGCATATATAAAGAAGAATATAATGCTGTCTGCAGAACCTGCAGGGCACAAATCGGATTAGCTAAAGCTGACAATGAATTGAGGCTTGCAAGAGATGTCAAAAGCAATAATAAAGGATTTTGGGGATATGTCAAAAGTAAAAGAAAAGTCAAAGATGCTATAAGATTTTTACAGGATGAAAATGATGAAATGGTAAGACAGGATGTTGAGAAGGTCGAACTTTTAAATTCCTATTTTGCATCTGTTTTCTCTCAGAAAGGAAATGTAACATCAACTGTTCTTCACTGTCCTATTAAGGGAATAGAAGAATCCAGGACATCTATAAACAGAAAGATAGTGAGGAAACACTTAGCTAACCTAAATGAATTCAAGTCTCCAGGTCCAGATGAATTACACCCCAGAGTACTGAAGGAGATAGCAGAAGAAATTTTTGAACCCCTCTCCATAATCTTTGAAAATTCTTGGAGAACAGGAGAAGTCCCAGAAGACTGGAGAAGAGCAAATGTTGTTCCTATCTTCAAAAAGGGGAAGAAGGTGGACCCAGGCAACTATAGACCGGTGAGTCTGACTTTTATACCAGGAAAGATCTTTAAACAAATTATTAAACAACATGTATGTCAGTACCTGGATAAGAATGAAGTGATTA
This sequence comes from Dendrobates tinctorius, assembly GCF_039654945.1. Taxonomy (NCBI): domain Eukaryota; kingdom Metazoa; phylum Chordata; class Amphibia; order Anura; family Dendrobatidae; genus Dendrobates; species Dendrobates tinctorius. The sequence goes on from NW_027361724.1 coordinate 9,069,791, forward strand.
AACAGAGTCAGCAAGGGTTTGTAATTAATAAGTAATGTCAGACTAACTTAATTTCCTTCTATGACGGAATCACTGATTGGGTGGATCAAGGAAATGCTGTAGATATAGTATATCTTGACTTCAACAAAGCATTTGACAAAGTATCTCATACAATCCTTATTGAAAAAATGACTAAGTATGGAATGGACAAGGCAACTGTTAGGTGGATTCATAACTGGCTTAGTGATCGGACCCAAACAGTGGTCGTAAATGGCTGCACATCCAGTTGGAAGAATGTCTCAAGTGGGGTACCACAGGGCTCTGTCCTGGGCCCTGTATTGTTCAACATCTTTTTCAACGATTTAGATGAAGGAATTGAGGGTAAAGTGATTAAATTTGCTGATGACACAAAGCTAGGAGGGATAGCTAATACTAGAGAAGAGAGAGAGAGGATTCAAAAAGATATAAATAAACTGGAGAAGTGGGCAGCAACTAACAGAATGGTTTTTAACAGGGAAAAATGAAAAGTACTACATCTGGGCAATAAAAATGAAAAAAGCATATACAGAATGGGAGGAATAGGGCTAAGCAACAGCACATGTGAAAAAGACTTGGATATGCTAATAGATCACAGACTGAATGAGTCAACAGTGTGATGCAGCAGCAAAAAAGGCAAATGCAATTCTAGCATGTATTAACAGAAGCATAGAGTCTAGATCACGTGAAGTCATTATTTCCCTCTACTCCTCTTTGGTCAGACCTCATCTGGAATATTGTGTCCAGTTTTGGGCACCACATTTTAAAAAAGACATCAACAAACTGGAGCAAGTTCAGAAAAGAGCGACCAGAATGGTGACCGGTCTGCAAACCCTGTCTTATGAGGAAAGGTTGCAGGATTTGGGAATGTTTAGTTTGCAAAAGAGAAGACTGAGAGGAGACTTAATAGCTGTCTACAAATATCTAAAGGGCTGTCATATTGTAGAAGGATCAACTTTATTCTCATTTGCACAAGGAATGACTAGAAGGAATGGGATGAAACTGAATGGGAGGAGACACAGATTAGATATTAGAAAATTTTTTTTGACAGAGTGATCAATGAGTGGAACAAGCTGCCACAAGAAATGGTGAGTACTCCTTCAATGGAAGTCTTCAAACAGAGGCTGGACAGACATCTGACTGGGATGATTTAGCAAATCCTGCTTTGAGCAGGGGGTTGGACCAGATGGCCCAGGAGGTCCCTTCCAACTCTACGATTCTATGATTCTACCAGCTCCCTGCATCAGCGCGCTGGTAACTAATGAACACAATGATGCAGCACGCTCGGCGTCGCTCTGCTGATCGCTGGTGAAACTGTCTGTGTGACAGCTCACCAGCGATCACATAGCGACTCACCAGCAATCCTGACACGTTGATATCGTTGTCGGGATCGCTGGTGAGTCGCTATGTGTGACTCCAGCTTAAGAGGCTGGCAAAAAATCTACTCTAATTGACTAGAAAATACATGTTTAATACTGAATGATCCCAGGACTGAAGATGGTTTAAACTAATTCCATTATCCTCGAATTTAAAAAAAGAGAATGTATTCTGAAGTGTATAGTTTTTGTATTATAATGTGCACTTAACTTTTCTGTACCATATAAAGAGACAGCCAAAGTAAATAGATCAACATAAAAATCTGATTTTTCCGTCACAATACTGTAATCTGCACTAAAATCATAGGTAAATACAGACTTAATCCAGCTTTATTGCTTACTTTAATCACAGAAAAAAAAGAGAACTAGAGCAGCACAAAGACAAAAAGAAAAAGAAAAATTGGGAGAAAATCCCCCCAGGCAAAGATCAAACCTCAACTGTAGAAATCCAAAAAATGGAGGCATCATATCATGCTCAGTGGAAAAAGAGCTACTTTTATTAGACCATCTTGGCAACGTTTTGGTCTGTGGAGATGTGGACAGTTTTCAGTCAATGATCAAGTGCATGTGATAGATATATAGGGGTGTACCTAATAATAGTACTTAATAATTACAAAGAATAAACATATCCATCCATTAAAAGTGAGATACATAGTATGCCAGATGTAATATACAGTTTTAAATCCCATAAAGTGTATTGCAACAGTGCATATATAGTATACACTCACTGGCCACTTTATTAGGTACACCATGCTAGTAACGGGTTGGACCCCCTTTTGCCTTCAGAACTGCCTCAATTCTTCGTGGCAGAGATTCAACAAGGTGCTGGAAGCATTCCTCAGAGATTTTGGACCATATTGACATGATGGCATCACACAGTTGGCGCAGATTTGTCGGCTGCACATCCCTGATGCGAATCTCCCGTTCCACCACATCCCAAAGATGCTCTATTGGATTGAGATCTGGTGACTGAGGAGGCCATTTGAGTACAGTGAACTCATTGTCATGTTCAAGAAACCAATCTGAGATGATTCGAGCTTTATGACATGGCGCATTATCCTGCTGAAAGTAGCCATCAGATGCCTGTTCTTAGCTGAGAGGAGTGGTACCCAGTGTGGTCTTCTGCTGCTGTAGCCCATCTGCCTCAAAGTTCGACGCACTGTGCGTTCAGAGATGCTCTTCTGCCTACCTTGGTTGTAACGGGTGGCAATTTGAGTCACTGTTGCCTTTCTATCAGCTCGAACCAGTATGCCCATTCTCTGACCTCTGGCATCAACAAGGCATTTCCGGCCACAGAACTGCCGCTCACTGGATTTTTTTTCTTTTTCGGACCATTCTCTGTAAACCCTAGAGATGGTTGTGCGTGAAAATCCCAGTAGATCAGCAGTTTCTGAAATACTCAGACCAGCCCTTCTGGCACCAACAATCATGCCACGTTCAAAGGCACTCAAATCACCTTTCTTCCCCATACTGATGCTCGGTTTGAACTGCAGGAGATTGTCTTGACTATGTCTACATGCCTAAATGCACTGAGTTGCCGCCATGTGATTGGCTGATTAGAAATTAAGTCTTAACACACAGTTGGACAGGTGTACCTAATAAAGTGGCCAGTGAGTGTACATAAAGTAATACATTGTTTAACTAGCACGATCAATGGTCATAGCAATAGAAATCTAAGCTACTGCAATGCCCTACATTTGTTCAGCTACATAGCAAATCAGAAGAACTATACTAGATTTTTAATTACAAAACAAGAGGGACAGTGATAAACTGTCACCAATAGAAGAGAACCATACGTGAATACAAAATTAAAAATCCATAAAAATTCACTACTTTTCCATAATTACAATGAACATACCCCAAGGGGTCAAGAACAACCACCGATAATATTCACAATAATGAAAATTAGATATTGCACATATATAGCAATAAAGAAAAGGATATCACTACATCAAATGAAAAGGAATGACACAAGGTATCCAGTTATATTATGCACATGGCCTTAATGATAATTACCACATGTGCACCCTTCAATCATATGCTGGTATACAGCTGTAGTATCCCTTATTTGTACTACATATCAAAGAGGTAAAGATCGATGATTTTTATGGATTTTTAATCATTAAAATAATCCGAATTTTGTATTCACGTATGGTTCTCTTCTATTGGTGACAGTTTATCACTGTCCCTTTTGTTTTGTAAGTTGTATATGGAAGTGAAATTTGTATAATTGGACAAAAAGTGGATTAATCTATTTTTAATTAGCCGTTTTTGCTAATATTGGGATAAGATCTTGGAGATGGGAATACCTCTTTAACTTAATTTCACACTTTATTATAAACTAGGTGATTATTACTTGTGCCTTATATTTTCTTATATGTTAATATAAAAAAGGAGGAGGAGCGCCGAGAGATGGCTGCTCTGGCATGAGGCTCCTGAGTTTTTTCTTTTTTTACCCCGTTTAATTGTTAATTCTCCCTTTGGTTCACTCACCATTGCGTAGCTACAGGATTCGGCAGAGCTGGGAGTAGTGTGGAGACTGCGATCAGCTGGGACCGGTGTCTTTCTGTCCTCGTGGAGCTCCGTGCCTGGATTCAGCTCGGAGAGAGTGAAGCTGCTGGCTGCCTGCCTTGTACCCATTTCCAGCATGCAGATGATCCCAGGATAGGAAACCTGGTGGAGTGTGCGGTGCTGGAGTTGTTCTGGAGATCTTGTGGTCCACATGGAGCTGTAGGGCTACAGGATTCGGCAGAGCTGGGAGTAGTGTGGAGACTGCGACCAGCTGGGACCGGTGTCTTTCTGTCCTCGTGGAGCTCCGTGCCTGGTTTCAGCTGGGAGAGAGTGAAGCTGCTGGCTACCTGCCTTGTACCCATTTCCAGCATGCAGATGATCCCGGGATAGGAAAGCTGGTGGAGTGTGCGGTGCTGGAGATGTTCTGGAGATCTTGTGATCCAGGTGGAGCTGAAAGGGTGAGCTGGGCAGGTTTGGACTGACTGTTGGCGTGTCCCCTGATGTCCCTGTCTTGTTGCACCCATGCCCTCCCCCCCAGCAGTGCTGGGAGCACCCTTTATGGAAAGTTGTACATTTAACTCTGCTAAGCTGTGACTGTTCAGTCTTTATAGCTACAAGCTGAGTGTAGTCATGGCCACTGCACTCTGTAAACCTACTCTTATGATTTCAAGGGACGATTTATTATTCTGGAATCATCCGCAATTTCTCATGGACTCCCCTTCTTGGAGCATGATTGCTAATTCAACAATTGAGTACATAAAATCCATTACTTCTGTGAAACCTGTGGAGGTGTACTGCAAGAGAGGTAGGTGAGGAGGATTCCTGGCACGCCTTCGGAGGAGAGGGTTCAGAACAGCTCTTCCTTCACTCCACTTGGCTAATGTCCGTTCCTTATCTAACAAAATGGAGGATCTGAACTTACTTTGTAACATGAGATCTGATATGGCCAATTCAGCTGCTCTTTGTTTTACTGAGACCTGGTTGAATGACACCATCCCTGATTGTAGTCTGGATCTACCTGGTTTTGTTATCTACAGAGCTGACCGTGATTGTGTAGCTTCAGGTAAACAAAGGGGGGGTGGGGTATGTCTCTACATCAACACTAGCTGGTGCTGTGATGTTAACATACTGGGAAAAGGTTGCTCTCCAGATCTAGAGTACCTTGCACTCAATTGTAGACCATTTTACGCTCCAAGAGAGTTTTCATCTATGGTTCTGGTTGCAGTATATATTCCCCCTCAAGCATCTGTTAAAGCTGCTATTGGTGAATTAGCTTGCAAAATATCAGAATGGGAGAAAGGATCTCCTGAAGCATTTGTGATCGTAATGGGGGACTTTAACAAAGGAAAACTCAACCTGGATCTCCCCAAATTTACTCAACATATAAACTGCTTCACGAGAGAGAACAATACGCTTGATCACTGCTATACTGTCTTAAAAGGGGCCTACAGGGCAGTGAGGAGAGCAGCAGTGGGCTTTTCAGATCATTGTCTAATTCATTTAATTCCAGCCTACAGGCAAAGGTTGAAAACATCCAAACCTATAGTTTATACAAAGAAGACATGGTCTGAGGAGGCAAAATTGCAACTGCAAGCATGCTTTGAATGCACGGACTGGGAGGTATTCCAGGAAACATGCTCGGGTCTGGATGAATGGGTTGATGCAGTGTCCTCATATATCCGTTTTTGTGAAGACACGTTTATTCCATCCAAATCTGTCCACTTTCGGGGAAACAACAAGCCGTGGTTTACAAATAAAGTCAGGTTGATCCGTAAGAGAAAAGAGGAGGCTTATAAAGCAGGCGATATTACTGAATTCAAGAAACTTAGGAACTCGCTATCTAAAGAGATCAAGTTAGCCAAACACGAGTATGCAAAGATTCTGGAGGAAAGGTTCTCATCAAAAGATACTAGATCTGCATGGAGAGGATTAAGAGAGGTCACCAATTATAAAAGCCACCCCACTATAGTGAACCCCAGCAGAAGTCTGGCAGCAGAGTTAAATGAATTCTACTGCAGATTTGAGGCAAGCTCTACACACAGTGGCTATTCATCTCTAAGCTCCTCAGTCTGTTCATATAAAGATCATTCATTGTGCAACACCCAAGTAGTGATCTCCGAGGCAGAGGTGATACGCATCCTGAAGGGACTTAAGGTCAAAAAGGCACCTGGCCCTGATGGTGTATCTCCAATGTGTCTGAAAGTATGTGCTACCCAGCTTGCCCCTACACTGACAAATATATACAATGTGTCACTGAAAGAGTGCGTTGTACCTCAGTGTTGGAAAAATTCCACAATTATCCCTGTCCCCAAGAAAGTGGGATCCTCTGAGTTGAACGACTATAGACCAGTAGCACTCACATCTGTAGCTATGAAAGTCTTCGAAAGAATTATGATGTCCCACCTGATAAAATTCACGCAGAAGCTATGGGACCCGCTTCAGTTTGCCTATAAGGAGAATCGTTCGGCAAATGACACTGTCAATCTGGCACTGAAGTACATTTTGGATCATACAGATGAACGGCACTCATATGTCCGGATTCTTTTCATGGACTTTAGCTCAGCGTTCAATACCATTGATCCGAATTTACTTCATAAGAAAATGGTAGCTCTTGGAGTCCCTCTCAACTTATGCTTGTGGATTTATAACTTCCTGACAGCCAGGATACAGAGTGTAAAAGTTGGACCATTCACTTCGGACACCTTGGTCACAAACATCGGGGCACCTCAGGGGTGTGTTTTGTCCCCGTTACTGTTTTCTCTCTATACGAATGATTGCATCTCTTCAGCAGACTCAGTAAAAATCTTGAAATTTGCTGATGATATGACACTGATTGGTCTCATCAGGGGAAATGCTGAAGACTTGTATCGGAGTGAGGTGGAAAGAATATGTGACTGGTGTAAAGCCAATAATCTTGTACTCAACACTAAAAAAACTGCTGAGATGGTTGTGGATTTTAGGAAAGATCAACATGAGATACTTCCAATCTACATCCATGACGAAGTGGTTCTTAGGGTCACAGAGACCAAATTCCTTGGTGTTATCATCTCTCATGATCTTAAATGGGGGAAAAACGTGGATGCTGTTATAAGAAAAGCACAACAGAGGATGTTCTTCCTGCGTCAGCTGAAAAGATATGGTTTGTCTAAGAATCTGCTGATCTTATTCTTTAATGCTGTCATCAGATCTGTGATTTGTTCCTCTCTGATAGTCTGGTATGGGGGAGCCACTGCGCATGACAAACTCCGCTTACAAAGGACTTTCAGAACAGCAGAGAGAATTATAGGCTCCCCCCTGCCTAAAATCCAGGATCTTTATGATAAGAGTATTCGATCCCACGCATTGAAAATTTCATCCGATCCCTCTCACCCGGGACACTCCTCATTCCAACTACTCCCTTCAGGACGTCGCTTCAGACTCCCCAAATGCAGTACCAACCGCCATATGAACAGCTTCTATCCACTCTCTGTTCAACAATTAAATCGTCATGTGTAGACTATATACTGTATCTGTCTTGTTAGATGTTACTTGTTGTATCTGTTGTTATATATTATGTTGCCTCTTTGCCACAAAGAATTCCTTGTATATATGTAATATGTACTTGGCGATAATAATAAATTTGAATTTGATTTGAATTTGAAATTTGATTTAATGACTTGACTTGTATTGATGAGTAATCTATTTTGTATGAAATGGGGGACATATCAAATGTGGGTATTAGTTGCTTTATTATATTGACTCGGAGTTAACAATTACCTACTTTGGAAAATGAACCTTGATAATTCATTTTACATGCATAAGTTTACAAAGATCAGCAGGCTAAGATAATTTTCTACCATAAATGCTCTAGTCAATTTATATTTCTACCTTGAATTTATTCAGGATTCTTCATTATGCTAGATTTACAGGGAAAAGTGTACAAAATTTAGTAAGTTTACATTATAAAGTTTTCTTTACATGCTTACTTATACATTTTTTGTATAGTTGCCTGTGCAATACAATTAAGCATTGCTTGGATGACAAATAACTAAGTTTTGGTTTGAAAGGAGAACACTATAACAAAATGTTAGGTGTATCACAAACCCAGTTATGTTCAACTGTCTACTGGGTACTTTACATTGACCTATTACATACATATTTCCCTATTATATCTGTGTCAGTGTAATTATTCATTGATTTGCATTTTGCAGTAAGACAGTATGTATAATCCTATTAGAGATTCAACAAGTCTTTTTTTATTGTTATTGGCCATAATCTTGATGCCAGGTCTTGAAGTAAAATTTTTTAATGTTAATTTACATTATTTTAATTATCACAAACAAACAAACATTTACTTTACCTTAGTGCAGAAGCCCCTTTGTCTGTTTGGTTACTAATATTTTATTATTATTATTATTATTATTATTATTATTATTATTTATTATGCATTTATATAGCGCCATTTATTTCATGGTGCTTTACATGTGAAAAGGGGAAATATAAACAAGTATAATAAACATGTGTAAGACAAAGGACACACAAGTACACAAGAGGGGACCCTGCCCGCGAGGGCTCAGAGTCTACAGGGATGGGTGAGGATACAGTAAAAGAGAGTAGAGCAGGTCGGGCGGTGGTTCAGTAGACCGAGGATAATTGCAGGCTGTAGACTTGTCAGAACAGGTGGGTCTTCAGGTTCTTCTTGAAGGTTTCCATTGATGGTGAGAGTCTGATGTGTTGCAGCAGAGAGTTCCAGAGTATGGGGGAAGCACAGGAGAAGTCTTGTATGCGGTTGTGGGAAGAAGAGATAAGGGGAGAGTAGAGAAGGAGATCTTGAGATGATCGAAGGTTGCGTGCAGCTAGGTACCTGGAGACCATATCACAGATGCATGGAGGAGACAGTTTGTGGATGGCTTTGTATGTCATGGTCAGAGTTTTGAATTGGAGCCTCTGGGCAATAGGAAGCCAGTGAAGGGCCTGGCATAGGGGGGAGGCTGGGGAATAGCGGTTAGACAGGTGGATTATTTGGGCAACAGAGTGTAGGATGGACTGGAGTGGTGCCAGAGTGCTAGAGGGGAGCCCAGAGAGTAGGAGGTTGCAGTAGTCGAGATGGGAGATAAGAGCATGCACTAGTATTTTTGTGGTTTTGTGGTTGAGGAATGAGCGGATCCGGGAAATATTTTTGAGTTTAAGGCGGCAGGAGGAGGTGAGGGCTTGGATATGTGGTGAAAAAAATCCTACAGACAAAATACTTTATTAATAAAAGAACCCAAAATTGGTTCACACCACCAAGTGAACCAATCAAAGACAAAAAATAACCTTCCTGGCCACGGAGGTGGGAACCCTAGGGGGGAACATTGTGGCGCCCCCGCTCAACGATGGCTCTCCCTAGGCACCCTGATATACCCTAAGAAACAATAACTCGAGGACAGAACACATTATAAATGGCAAATTCCTAGTCTCAATTACCTAGGGATGGGTAAATACCCTATGGAGCTCCTCCGAACTGAGAAACACACACAAGAAAACAGTGGAGCCTAAAATCCATCATAAATAACAAGGAATCTGCATATTTATAAAGTATGAAAGTATTTTTAATTTAATAAATACAAATAGGCAGACAACATTTATTAAATACATGTGATAACTAAACCAGAGAAAAAATGGTATGAGTCACGGTACACCGGTTCGGAACAAAGCATACCAATCCAAGGACTCACAGCACAGGAAAACAATCCCCACCCAAAAGTGTAGATATATTATAATACATCCATATCTTGTATGATACTAGTGCCATTTATAACCCTCACTCAAAATACAGAGAGAAGGAAGGAGGAAGAAAAAATGGAGGGGGGAAGGGAACATACTATACCAAAATACTACCAAAATAATTCTATCCTGTCGCTCGTAACACTATATCAACTCCCATCAAGTATTTCTACTAATTACAATAGCCGCAGGATAAGGAAAGTAAAGGAAGGCATAGTAGTCAGATGGTCAATTACCTGTGCCGGAGTCCATGGCCTACGCACCTTTCGCGGTTACTTCTTCGGGGGAAGCAAGGAAACCGGGTGTGCAAGGTATCCCTCTCATGCCTCTTAAATACCCGGCAACACCGCACCATTGGTGGCACGTGTCCCGGGTTTGTGGGAGCGGCACAAACAGACACCGGAAGTGACGCCGGCCGCAACATCCACACCCAGGGCATGCGCACTGGTGACGGAAGTAGAGCGCCACCATATTATTTAAGGGAAAACAGTGCCCATCATTCAACTGGGCGCTACAAAGCGGCACAGAAAAAACTTTAAAGATAGGTACATGTCTATCTAATAAAGAATACGCAGCACCGTCATATTATTTTGGGGCGTATAATGCCTGCTATTTATACGACCACTGAGTAGCAGCGCAGGAACAGGAATTAATCCACAATAATAGAGGGAACAAATATCAAATACATTTCAATTAGATAATTACAATAACTAATACATATTAGAATTATATGAAAGATATCCTTTGAAATATGTAAAAATACACAGAAATAGATATAGTTCAATATTCCTGAAGAGTCCAGATGAGAGATAGAAGGATAAGTATTTCAAAAATTTTAGGCAGCGCCATGTTCCATAAATGTAATTTCAGAGAGCCGGGCAAAGAGGAGGGTTTCCAGAAATATAGTATCACAAACTAGATAGAAGAAAGAGACAACATATAATTAAAAACAAAATATAAAATACAGCGACCACTGGAAGGCAGATTACATAAGCTCATAAATACCTTCCTGGCCGTGGAGGTTGGCACCCTATGGGGGAACGTTGTGCCACCCCCGCTCAACGATGGCTCTCCCTAGGCACCCTGATATACCCTGCAGCCACTAGGGAGTCCTCTATCCGATAACTAAAGGGACCCCTAACACTATACAAAGAAGACTCTAGACCCCACACACAAAAACAAATATAGGAACAGAGAGGCAGTATAGTGGCATCAATTGTGAAGAAAACGCAGAATGATAAATAGAATCCTTTTTCACAGACTGACTATATACTTTGCTGGTTATACACCATACAGATTAGCAGTCTATTATGAAATGGATTATTCCTGACCATCATATAATATTCAGAAGTTCATAGGCTGACTCTTCATAATTCTCATTCAATATCAATAAAGCAGAGAATTACTATTGGATCAATCTCAAAAATAATGCCCTTAGATCCATATCAGGATCAGTCTCAACATAGATGTAAATAACAATACATTCAAGGTTGGCTCATAGAATGCATGTGTCAAAAATATGGTCAGATAAAGAAAAAGTGGATACTCTTCATTTCACCCGCCACCTGCCAGTCAAAGATTGCGCCTCAACGCATATGATGGTCAGGAATAATCCATTTCATAACAGACTGCTGATCTGTATGGTGTATAACCAGCAATGTTTATATATTTCTGCAGGGGGGCATTTAATGTAATCGAAGTTCGAAGTACACGTATCAAAGTACGCTGGCAGTTATAACATGGCTGAATCTAACACGCATCTCTATTCTCTTCATACAGGTATGTAACTATTTCCAGCAACTTCACTGATTCCTGCATGTGTCCAACCAATATCATTCATCTTTGCAGCATATATAAGGGTAGTCTGCATAAAGACTTCAGTCTGCAGTGTGATTTCCTATAAGTGTGTTCTAGAAGTGTGAAGATTAATTTAAGAATTAAAACCAGAAGGATGTATACAGACTGTGCCCTGCTACCTGCCACCGTCGCACTCTAACAAGCATCTCTATTCTTCCGACAGGTATGTCCATCCACCCAGCTCTCCTGCTGTCTGTCTATGAAGGGCACACAGTGCATCACCCAGCTTTGCACATAGACTTGCCTCTGCACCTAGCATTCACATGGTATGTCCATCCACCCAGCTCTCCTGCTCTCCTGCTGTCTGTCTATGAAGGGCACACAGTGCATCACCCAGCTTTGCACATAGACTTGCCTCTGCACCTAGCATTCACATGGTATGTCCATCCACCCAGCTCTCCTGCTCTCCTGCTGTCTGTCTATGAAGGGCACACAGTGCATCACCCAGATTTGCACATAGACTTGCCTCTGCACCTAGCATTCACATGGTATGTCCATCCACCCAGCTCTCCTGCTCTCCTGCTGTCTGTCTATGAAGGGCACACAGTGCATCACCCAGCTTTGCACATAGACTTGCCTCTGCACCTAGCTTTCACATGGTATGTCCATCCACCCAACTCTCCTGCTCTCCTGCTGTCTGTCTATGAAGGGCACACAGTGCATCACCCAGCTTTGCACATAGACTTGCCTCTGCACCTAGCATTCACATGTAAGGAACTGTTCATCTCTTCTTCAATCCTCCCCATCCACCTCACCTCCGCCTCAAAACTGTTCCTTAACATACAATCCTCTGTCTCCAAACACAGACAGCACCCTCATGCCCTCTCCTGCTCCCACCTGCTAACACTTTCTCTGCTCCTTCTCACTGCTGGTGATATCTCTCCAAATCCTGGTCCTCCTCACCACATTCCCACAGTCATTTCTACCTCCCATCCACGCTCTATCACAACCTTCTGTAACCTCTCCAACCTTATACCCATTCACCCAGCCCCCGCTTCCCCAGTCCCACTAACAGGAGCTCTGTGGAACGCTCGCTCTGTCTGCAACAAGCTTTCCTACATCCATGATCTTTTTGTTACTACCAAACTTTCCTTCCTCGCCATCACCGAAACCTGGCTCACCCCTTCTGACACAGCCTCTCCTGCTGCACTTTCGTATGGCGGCTTCCACCTTTCTCACACCCCCCGCCCCAGCAGCAAACATGGCGGAGGAGTTGGTTTTCTCCTGTCAGATACCTGCTCCTTCACCCCAATCCCACTGCCACCCTCTGTTACCCTCCCTTCCTTTGAGGTGCACTCTGTGCTCATCTACTCCCCCTCCAACTGGCTGTCATCTACCGCCCCCCAGGGCCAGCCACCACCTTCTTTGACCACTTCACCACCTGGTTACTTCATTTCCTTTCCGCAGACATCCCTACTATCATCATGGGCGACTTCAACATCCAAATTGACACTTCCCTCTCAGCTGCCACTAAACTTCTATCTCTCACTTCCTCCTTCGGCCTTACTCAATGGTCTTCTACATCCACCCATAAAGATGGCCACACACTGGACCTCATCTTCACCAGCCTCTGCTCCCTATCTAACCTCTCTAACTCACCTCTTCCTCTCTCTGACCACAACCTGCTCACATTCTCTTCCCTCTTCACTCCATGTCTACAATCCCCACCCCACAAACTTTCACACCCTCGCAGGAATCTTAAACATCCTTGACATACACTCATTCTCTGAATCCCTCCTCCCTCTCACAGATATAAGTTCCTTACACAATGCAGATGACGCTGCTGCTCTATATAACACCACAATAGCTGTAGCTTTGGAATCCGCTGCCCCACTTACACATACCAAAACTCGCAAAATCAACAGACAGCCCTGGCACACCAGCCTGACCAAAGAGCTGAGGCGAGCTTCCAGGGCTGCTGAGCGCAGATGGAAAAGATCCCACTCCAACGAGCACTTCATCGCATTCAAACAGTCCCTCACTACTTTCAAGACCACACTCGCCACAACTAAACAAACCTACTTCTCATCTCTCATATCCTCCCTGTCTCACAACCCTAAACAGTTATTCAACACCTTCAATTCTCTCCTCCGCCCCCCAGCACCTCCTCCCTCCCCACTCATCTCAGCTGAAGACTTTGCCTCATTTTTCAAGCAGAAAATTGATAACATCAGGGACAGTTTTGGTCAACAACCCCCAGAGCCCTTCCTCCTGACTTCCCAGCCCTCCACCTTCAAAACCAACTTCTCCACCATTACAGAAGATCGACTCTCCACTCTACTCTCAAGATCACATCTCACCACCTGTGCACTTGACCCGATCCCATCCCACTTCATACCAAACCTCACCACAGTCTTCATCCCAACCCTAACCCATCTCTTCAACCTATCACTAACAACTGGTGTTTTCCCCTCAAGCTTTAAACATGCCTCCATCACATCTATCCTCAAAAAGCCCTCTCTTGACCCATCCTCTGTATCTAGCTATCGCCCTATATCACTTCTCCCTTACGCCTCCAAGCTACTGGAACAACACGTCTACCTTGAACTGTCCTCCCATCTCTCTTCTTGCTCCCTCTTCGACCGCTTACAATCTGGCTTCCTGTCACACCACTCCACTGAAACTGCCCTTACTAAGGTCACCAATGACCTCTTAACCGCCAAGAGCAAGCGATACTACTCTGTCCTCCTCCTCCTGGACCTGTCGGCTGCCTTTGACACAGTGGACCATTCCCTATTATTACAGACCCTCTCATCCCTCGGCATCACAGACTTGGCCCTATCCTGGATCTCATCATACCTAACAGACCGAACATTCAGCGTCTCCCACTCACACACCACCTCCTCACCTCGCCCCCTATCTGTCGGAGTCCCACAAGGTTCAGTCCTTGGGCCCCTGCTGTTCTCTATTTACACCTTTGGCCTGGGACAGCTCATAGAATCTCATGGCTTTCAGTATCATCTTTACGCTGATGACACACAGATCTACATCTCTGGACCAGATATCACCTCCCTACTAAACAGAATCCCTCAATGTCTGTCCACTATTTCATTATTCTTCTCCGCTAGATTTCTGAAACTCAACATGGACAAAACAGAATTCATCATCTTTCCCCCATCTCACGTGACCCCCCCTACGAACCTATCAATTACAGTAAATGACTGCCCACTCTCCCCAGTCGCACAAGCTCGCTGCCTTGGAGTAATCCTTGACGCTGATCTCTCCTTCAAACCACATATCCAAGCCCTTTCCACTTCCTGCCGACTTCAACTCAAAAATATTTCACGAATCCGTTCATTCCTCACCCAAGAATCTGCAAAAACCCTAGTCCATGCCCTCATCATCTCTCGCCTTGACTACTGCAACCTCATGCTCTGTGGCCTCCCCTCAAACACTCTCGCACCCCTCCAATCTATTCTAAACTCTGCTGCCCGACTAATCCACCTGTCCCCCCGCTATTCCCCAGCTTCTCCCCTCTGTCAATCCCTTCACTGGCTCCCAATTGCCCAGAGACTCCATTACAAAACCCTAACCATGACATACAAAGCCATCCACAACCTGTCTCCTCCATACATCTGTGACCTCGTCTCCCGGTACTTTCCCGCACGCAACCTCCGATCCTCACAAGATCTCCTTCTCTACTCCCCTCTTATCTCCTCTTCCCACAATCGCATACAAGATTTCTCTCGCGCATCACCCCTACTCTGGAACTCTCTACCACAACATATCAGACTCTCACCTACCATCGAAACCTTCAAAAAGAGCCTGAAGACCCACCTCTTCCGACAAGCCTACAACCTGCAGTAACCACCGATCGACCAAACCGCTGCACGACCAGCTCTACCCTCGCCTACTGTATTATCACCCATCCCTTGAAGATTGTGAGCCCTCGCGGGCAGGGTCCTCTCTCCTCCTGTACCAGTTATGACTTGTATTGTTTAAGATTATTGTACTTGTTTTTATGTATACTCCTCCTTACATGTAAAGTGCCATGGAATAAATGGCGCTATAACAATAAATAATAATAATAATATTTAACTATTTCCAGCAATTTCACTGATTCCTGCATGTATCCAATCTATATCATTCATCTTTTCAGCATATATAAGGGTATTTAACTATTTCCAGCAACTTCACTGATTCCTTGATGTGTACAACCTATATCATTCATCTTTGCAGCATATATAATGGTATTTAAGTATTTCCTGCAACTTCACTGATTCCTGCTTGCGTCCAACCTCTATCATTCATCTTTGCAGCATATATAATGGTATATAGTTATTTCCACTCACCCTGCTTGTCCCCTTATGCTATTGAGGTAAAGTAACTTTTCAAAGTGGCTTATGATCCATGTAGGCCTGGAAACTTGTTTATCTGCTAAATACATTTATTGTGTCCTGCTGTCCTGACTTAGTTAGATAGCTAATGAGTAAGGAGAGAAAAAAAAAAGGAAGATCTTAGAACTGGCCTTCTATAAATTCAGAGATAGCCTGGGGAAGGCATTTATGCAGGGGGGCATTTATGTACATGTATCTAAGTACGCTGGTAGTTATAACATGGCAGTTAGACAGGGCAGTAGACAGGTAAGAAAAAATCTATTCCCTGTACATTTGGACTACCAGAAATAATTACCATATGCATTTGTATAATTTATATCCTGGCCTCTTCATTCACACACATCCACCGCCCTGGCATTAACTCTCTACACTCCATCCATATTGGCCCCTCACTCCTATGTATAGCACTCACGCTCTTTTCACATTGCTACACAGCACAGATCCATTCAGTCCCACCATTCAACATCAGAGACGCTCTCACAAATCACTTAACCATCTGCTCACTCTTTCTATCCTCCTTCTTCTAGTCGCAGGAGACATTGCTTCCAACCCTGGTTCCCCATGTTATAGAAAGTCAAACCCCCCAACTGCTACACTCAGAAACTCCTCTAATCTTAATATTCCCTGCATGCCATATGTCTCTCTTAATTGTGACCTTTGGAATTCTTGCTCAGTGTGTAACAAACTCGCCTTCATTCATGACTTTTTCCTTTCTAATTCTCTTAATCTTCTGGCTCTTACTGAAACCTGGATCCAGCAGTCAGACACTACCGCTGCTGCTCTTTCATATGGTGGACTACACTTCTCTCATAACCCAAGATTAGACCATAGAGCAGGTGGAGGCGTTGGTCCGCTCCTATCACCAAAATGTACCTTTCAGGTTATCCCTCAAGTACCCTCACTTGTCTTCTCTTTTTTTGAGGTCCATGCTGTCAGATTCTACACCCCCTTCTCCATGCAAGTGGTGGTGGTATATTGTCCTCCCGGCCCCACCCATCAGTTCCTGGATCATTTTGCTACTTGGCTTCCACATTTTATCTCCTGTGACATCCCTACCCTCATCATGGGTGATTTCAACATCCCCATTGCTCTTCCCCTTATCTGCTACTCACCTTTTATCTCTAACCTCTTCATTTGGCCTTTTGTAGCTTACTAATTCTCCAACGCATGAAGACGGAAACTCCCTCGACTTGGTCTTCTCTCGGCTTTGTGCAGTGGATGATTTTGCAAACTCCCCTCTCCCGCTCTCTGACCACAACCTTCTTTCATTCTCTATCAAGAACTGCCAGGCTTCTCAGGTTACCCCCACTGTCCATATTTATAGAAACATACAGGCCATTAACACCCATAAACTTATGAAGAACTTGCAGTCTTCATTGGCCCCTATCTCCTCCCTCTCATGTCCTGATTCTGCATTGAAGCATTACAATGAAACACTTCAAAGTGCCCTGGATGAATATTCACCTCCTATACATAGAACACCACAACACAGATGGCGACAACCCTGGCACACCCTGCAAACACGTTTCCTGCAGTGGTGCTCCAGGTGCGCCGAACGTCTGTGGAGAATATCCAACCTACCTGAAGATTTCATCCATTATAAGTTTATGCATCGAACATACAACACTGCCCTTCACCTCTCAAAACAAACCTAACCTATTTCAACACCCTCACTGTCCAATAACCATAAACGTCTCTTTGACACTTTTCATTCTCTGCTCAACCCAAGAGTACAGGCCCCAACCACGGAGCTTCGACCAGATCCGACAGGAAATTATCTCCCAATCACCTCATACCATCCACTGTCCTCCCTCCCCCACTGCATCTAGCTCACTCTATGATTTTGAACCAGTCACAGAAGAAGAAGTAAGCAGGCTCCTTGCATCTTCTCGCCGAACTACTTGCACCAGTGACCCATTTCCGTCACATCTCCTCCAGTCCCTTTCCCCTGCTGTCACCCCTCACCTAACAAAAATATGTAACCTCTCTCTCTCTTCTGGTATCTTTCCCTCCTCATTTAAGCATGCCATCATACATCCACTACTTAAAAAACTATCCCTCGACCAAAACTGTGCCGCTAACTATAGACCTGTCTCTAATCTTCCCTTCATCTCTAAACTCCTGGAGCGCCTGGTCCACTCTTGTCTTATCCGCTATCTCTTTGATGGCTCTCTTCTCGACCCTCTCCAATCCGGTTTTCGCTCTTTACACTCTACTGAAACTGCCCTCACTAAAGTCTCTAATGATCTACGAACAGCTAAATCAAATGGTCATTACTCCATGCTAATTCTCTTGGATCTCTCTGCAGCATTCGACACTGTGGATCATCAGCTCCTCCTCACTATGCTCCATTCCATTGGCCTCAAGGACACCGTTCTCTCCCAGAGGATGGGTAAGGTCCCTTTACATCTTTGAAAAATAAAAGTGAAAAGATGCCACCCCAGGGTGACACGAAAAATATTGATATATTTTCACTATTAGTGGAGAGAGATCTCAAAAAGATCAATAGTAGATCCGGATGGGACAATGAGGATAACCTACGGGAGGAGGAGCGAAGTGCCCTTATTGGCCTTAAGAAAAATGACCAGTTGATTATCAAATACTCAGATAAAGGGGGAAACCTGGTGATTATGAATCATCTTGAATATTGTAAAATGTGCAATTCCATTCTGCATGATACTTCTACCTATGAGGTCCTTACCTCAAATCCACTGAGTGTCTCTAGGATGGAATTCCAAACAATAGTTGAGGAGGCTCTATTTGTTAGATTAATTTCCAAAACCGAATTTGACTACTTCTTACCTAAGTATCCATTAGTAGCTACGTTTTATGCACTTCCCAAAGTGCATAAGGGGCTAGGACCCACTAAAGGGACAATCAATTGTCTCAGGGGTAGATTCCTGACACAGAATTGTGGGATCTACATAGACAATATTCTCCATCCCTTTGTTGTCTCTATTCCCTCCTACCTTAGAGACAAAGCAGATCTACTACTTAAACTTGAGGGTATCCATCTTGAAGAGGGCACTTGGCTGGCATCCATTGACATAGAGGCCTTGTACAGTAGTATACCACACCAGGAGGGTATTAAAGGTGTATAACACTTTCTACAACAGAGATCGGTGGCATGTAGAAAGCACAACAATCTGGTGTCATCCCTTCTTAGATTTACACTCACCCATAATGTGTTCACCTTCGATGGTAAGTACTTTCAACAGCTCAAGGGCACTGCGATGGGGAGTCCTTGTGCCCCGTCATATGCAAATCTGTTCCTGGGCTGGTGGGAGGAAACTATCATATTTGGAGGTGACACAAAATGGTGGCAAGAGCATATATCTATTTGGTATCATTATATATATGATGTTTTTGCTTTATGTCAGGGATGAAGGAACAATGCCAGTTGTTTGTAAGAGAATTGAATGTAAATAACATAGGCCTCAGATTTACCTGGGAGAAGGAGGAAATAGCTTTTTTGGATGTCAGAATTAAGAGGGAGTCTTTTGGGATGATTTCCACTAGAATCCACCGCAAACCAACAAGCACCACAGTCTGTTAAATTGGCAGAGTCACCACCCAATCCCTCTTAAGAGGGGTATTCCCAAGGGTCAGTTCCTCAGACTCAGGAGGAATTGCTCTAGGAATGATCTCTTTTATAGTCAAGCAGGGGACATGTATAATAGGTTGAAAGGAAAAGGATATCCTGGACATGTACTTGATACGGCATACAAATTCGCTGAAAAGGCGGATAGACAACAACTGTTGCAGAAACATACAGATAATAACGCCTTGGACACATTGAGAATTATTGGTACCTTTGACATTAAACATCAGGAGGTCAGGAAAGTTCTGACAAAATATTGGGACATCCTTAGGTTAGACCCTGATATAAGAGACCTGGTAGATGAACATCCTAACATCGCTTTCAGAAAAGGAAGATCTATAAGAGACATGTTGGTGCAAAGTCAATATAAAAGACCGGCAGCGAGGGGCACATGGCTGGATAGGAGACCAATTGGTTTCTTTAGGTGTGGGGACTGCAGCATGTGCAAATGGATGAAACCTGGTAAATCCTTCTATAGCTCGGTCACGGGGAAAATATTCTACCTACGTGATTATTCGAATTGCAAAACCACTGGTGTGGTATATCTGGCCACATGCCCTTGTCCCAAGGACTATATAGGTAAAACAAAAAGGGAATTTAGATGGAGAGTGGGAGAGCATATGGGAGATATTAGGAATGGTAGCGATACCCCACTGGCGAAACACATGCAATTGGTTCATAACAGCAACCTTGCTGAGATAAAATTAATGGTCATTGAGGTAGTTAATGTTAACCCCCGGGGGGAATGTGGATATAACCATTCTCAGGAGAGAATGTGAGTGGATATTCAGGATGGAGAGTCTGGAACTCAAGGGAATTAACGAGCAATTGTCTTTTGCCTGTTAGAAACGTGTATATCTGTACAGAAATTGGAGTTTCAGAGACTGGGAGTTCTGTGGAAACTGTTTGGGTAAGAATTAGAGTTGAGCGATACCAGCCGATACTTGAAAATATCGGATCGGAATGGATCGGCCGATCTTAAAAAAAAATATCGGTATCGCCGATTCCGATACCGGGAACCAATGCAAGTCAATGGGGCCAAAATATCGGAATTAAAAAAAACCCTTTCTTTCCTTGTAGGTTAATTCTACATGAAGAAAAACAACTAAGAATAATATAGAATGTATTGTGGGAGGTGGAGGAGACATTAAAGCCATAGAGTTTTAGCCCAATCAAAAGGAATAGCAGGAATTAAACTTTTTTTTTAAAGACGTTAGGAGTTACAAAGATATTGACTGTTAGCCTCATTTATATTTTGCCAGACATGTATGTCTTCTTCTTTCTTCTTCTTTCTTATTCTTCTTCCCTTTTTTACCTTCTTCTTCTTCTTCTTCTTATTCCTTTTTTTACATTCTTCTTCTTCTTCTTCTTCCTTTTTTTACATTCTTCTACTTCCTTTTTTTACATTCTTCTTCTTCTTCCTTTTTTTACATTCTTCTTCTTATTCCTTTTTTTACATTCTTCTTCTTCTTCCTTTTTTAAATTCTTCTACTTCCTTTTTTTACATTCTTCTTCTTCTTCTTCCTTTTCTTACATTCTTCATATTCTTCTTATTCAACAATTATTATTCTACATATTCAACTTCTTCATCTTCTTCCTATTCTTCTTCATCATATTCTTGTTTGTGTCAGGCATTCCTGTAGTTGTTATCTAGAAAAGTTAGAAGTTTACACCTTCCGTTCTGCCTGTCACAAAAGATTTACAACAGGATTTGTCCGCGTTCAGTTTGGCCTGCAGCAGCAGGCCTTTTCCAGGGGCACCACGAGGAGGAACGGACTCACCCCCATACACTGCTTAGTCTTCTTCTGCTTATAAATAAGATAATATCATTTGCTCAGAGTATTAGTCTTATGCTTAATGTTCTTCTGCTTTGTTTTTTTTATGCTTCTTTGTCTTCTCTCTTGTTGTTCTGCATCTTGGTGGTTGTCTTCCTGTTCTTTGTCCTCTTGAACCAGCTGACGGTACTGGCACCCGGAGGGGCAGCAGAAGGAACAAGAGCCAATGGCACTACCGAGGACCAGCTGACGGTGCTGGAACCCGGTTACTAAGCAGGAGGTACCTGTGCTACAAAGCACTACCAAGGACCAGCAGACGTTGCCGGAACTCGGATACCGAGATGGAGGCACCTAGGCCAAAGGCTCTGACGAGAACCAGCTGACGGTGCTGGAACCCGGAGGGGTAGCATAAGCTGCAAGAGCAAATGGAAATAGCGAGGACCAGCTGACAGTGCTGGCACCCGGAGGGGCAGCAGAAGGAATAAGAGCCAATGGCACAACCGAGGACCAGCTGACGGTGCTGGAACCCGGTTACTAAGCAGGAGGTACCTGTGCTACAAAGCACTACCAAGGACCAGCAGACGTTGCCAGAACTCGGATACCGAGATGGAGGCACCTAGGCCAAAGGCTCAGACGAGAACCAGCTGACGGTGCTGGAACCCGGAGGGGTATCAGAAGTTACCCCTGAAAAGCAAAGTTGGCATGCCGCAAGCTGGCCGCAGTTACCGAATCACACAGTCCTACAGGGGGTGCTTGTCCTACTGGCACTATGGAACAAGCCTTTCTTACCAGAACCCGCAGTCCACATAGGAAGCACCTAAACTGCTGGCACCCTAGCCTCGGCTAACCCAACCGCAACACGACATGGCAACTTGGGGTGGCAAACTGACATTGACACTTCCCGGAAACAGCAGGCAGGGCTGGAACCAAGCTGGGCAGGAGGGAGTACCCATGCCAAAGTCAGTTATGAGCAGCAACTGGCGATGTTGGAGCCCAGGACAAGCACTTAGCAGGCTGAGGCCTGATGTGCTGTCAATTGGGAGGCAGCAGGACAGATAGCCATCAAAACAGCAGGGGAACAGCTGACGTTACTGAACCCCACAAACACAGGAGCTAGTGTTTTACTCTGTGAAGACGGCACTTCCGAGCAACAACTGGCTGTGTTGAAGCCCAGGGACAAGCACGGAGCAGGCTGAGGCTGCATTGAAGAAATTTTAAGATCGGTTGTAGACTACTAATTTTAACCAAGCTCCACTTAGGCCTGTGGCTTCACTGATTTTCGTATTTCCCCTGTCCTCCAACCCCGCCAGTTACAGCTCCGAAGTGGTGTCTGCACAATCCACACTTGTTCCTGTGTTACAGGTGTTCAGTCCGGTCAGTTAATCCCCTGATGTGTGTCCGGCAATGTCGCCTGCTCTGTCCACATTCCCATAATACTTATGGGAATGTGGACAGAGCAGGCAACATTGCCGGACACACATCAGGGGATTAACTGACCGGACTGAACACCTGTAACACAGGAACAAGTGTGGATTGTGCAGACGCCACTTCGGAGCTGTAACTGGCAGGGTTGGAGGACAGGGGAAATACGAGAGACAGTGGAGCCACAGGCCTAATTGGAGCACGGTTAAAAATCAGTAGTGGTACGACTGTGTAGGCAGCAGGAGACTTTGCCATCTACACAGCAGGGGATCAGCTGACGTTACTGAACCCCACTGAGACACGGGAGCAAGTGTCTCTTTCCGTGTGGACGGCACTTCCGAACTACAACTGGCTGTGTTGAAGCCCAGGAAATAGGAGGGTGTAGGCAGAGGCCTACTGTATTTTGAATGAGGTGACAGCAGGAGAGACTGCCATCCACACAGCAGGGGATCAGCTGACGTTACTGAACCCCACTGAGACACGGGAGCAAGTATCTCTTTCCGTGTGGACGGCACTTCCGAACTACAACTGGCTCTGTTGAAGCCCAGGAAATTGGAGGGTGTAGGCAGAGGCCTACTGTATTTTGAATGAGGTGACAGCAGGAGAGACTGCCATCCACACAGCAGGGGATCAGCTGACGTTACTGAACCCCACTGAGACACGGGAGCAAGTATCTCTTTCCGTGTGGACGGCACTTCCGAACTACAACTGGCTGTGTTGAAGCCCAGGAAATTGGAGGGTGTAGGCAGAGGCCTACTGTATTTTGAATGAGGTGACAGCAGGAGAGACTGCCATCCACACAGCAGGGGATCAGCTGACGTTACTGAACCCCACTGAGACACGGGAGCAAGTATCTCTTTCCGTGTGGACGGCACTTCCGAACTACAACTGGCTGTGTTGAAGCCCAGGAAATTGGAGGGTGTAGGCAGAGGCCTACTGTATTTTGAATGAGGTGACAGCAGGAGAGACTGCCATCCACACAGCAGGGGATCAGCTGACGTTACTGAACCCCACTGAGACACGGGAGCAAGTATCTCTTTCCATGTGGACGGCACTTCCGAGCTACAACTGGCTGAGTTGAAGCCCAGGAAATTGGAGGGTGTAGGCAGAAGCCTACTGTCTTTGGAATGCGGAGACAGCAGGAGAGACTGCCATCTCCACAGCAGGGGATCAGCTGGCAATGCTGAACCCCACTAACACTTGAACGAATGTGTTTGGCTCTGTGGAGACGACACTTCTGAACACCAACTGACGCTGTTGGAGCCCAGGATTAGGCGAGGAGCAGGCTGGGGCCTACTGGATTTTGGCAGGTGAAGGCAGCAGGAGACTTGCCATCTCCACAGCAGGGGAACAGCTGGCAGTGCTGAAACCCACTAACACTCTAACGAATGCGTTTGGCTCTGTGGAGACGACACTTCTGAACACCAACTGACGCTGTTGGAGCCCAGGATTAGGCGAGGAGCAGGCTGGGGCCTACTGGATTTTGGCAGGTGAAGGCAGCAGGAGACTTGCCATCTCCACAGCAGGGGAACAGCTGGCAGTGCTGAACCCCACTAACACTTGAACGAATGTGTTTGGCTCTGTGGAGACGACACTTCTGAACACCAACTGACGCTGTTGGAGCCCAGGATTAGGCGAGGAGCAGGCTGGGGCCTGTTGTTTTTGGCAGGTGAAGGCAGCAGGAGACTTGCCATCTCCACAGCAGGGGAACAGCTGGCAGTGCTGAACCCCACTAACACTTGAACGAATGTGTTTGGCTCTGTGGAGACGACACTTCTGAACACCAACTGACGCTGTTGGAGCCCAGGATTAGGCGAGGAGCAGGCTGGGGCCTGTTGTTTTTGGCAGGTGAAGGCAGCAGGAGACTTGCCATCTCCACAGCAGGGGAACAGCTGGCATTGCTGAACCCCACTAACACTTGAACGAATGTGTTTGGCTCTGTGGAGACGACAATTCTGAACACCAACTGACGCTGCTGGAGCCCAGGATTAGGCGAGGAGCAGGCTGGGGCCTACTGGATTTTGGCAGGTGAAGGCAGCAGGAGACTTGCCATCTCCACAGCAGGGGAACAGCTGGCAGTGCTGAACCCCACTAACACTTGAACGAATGTGTTTGGCTCTGTGGAGACGACACTTCTGAACACCAACTGACGCTGTTGGAGCCCAGGATTAGGCGAGGAGCAAGCTGGGGCCTGTTGTTTTTGGCAGGTGAAGGCAGCAGGAGACTTGCCATCTCCACAGCAGGGGAACAGCTGGCAGTGCTGAAACCCACTAACACTCGAACGAATGTGTTTGGCTCTGTGGAGACGACACTTCTGAACACCAACTGACACTGTTGGAGCCCAGGATTACGCATGCCGCATGCAGAGGCCAATGGGCAGCGGTTTTTATGGAGGTTGTGGACTACTACTGATTCTAACCATGCTCCACTTAGGCCTCTGGCTCAACTGTCTCTACTATTTACCCTGGCCTCCAACCCCGCCATCTACATCTCTGAAGTGGCGTCAGCACAATCTACACTTGTTCCTGTGTTACTGGTGCTCAGTCCCGTCAGTTGATCCCCTGATGTTTGTCCGGCAAGTTCGCCAGCTCTGTCCTCATTCCCACTACTGGTTATGGGAATGTGGACAGAGCAGGAGACCTTGCCGGACACACATCAGGGGATAAACTGATGGGACTGAGCCACAGGAACACAGGAACAAGTGTAGATTGTGCTGACGCCACTTCAGAGATGTAGATGGCGGGGTTGGAGGTCAGGGGAAATAGTAGAGACAGTGGAGCCAGAGACCTAAGTTGGGCACGGTTAAAAATCAGTAGTGGTTTGAATGTTGATGGAGCTGGTGACTTTGCCGTCCACACAGCAGGGGATCAGCTGGCATTACTGAACCCCACTAACACAGGAGCTAGTGTGTTTCTCTGTGCAGACGACACATCTGAGCGACAACTGGCTGTGTTGAAGCACAGGGATTATAGTTCAGGTGGTAGAAAAATGAACACACCAGCAGACCTGGATACAGTTGCCAACCACTAATTTAGTCTGTAAGAGGAATGGCAAAGTCTTTGGAGATCCAGGCCTTGTTCATTTTCAGAAAAGTCAGCCGGTCAACATTATCGGAAGATAGTCGCGTGCGACGGTCTGTTAGTACACCACCTGCGGCACTAAAGACACGTTCCGATAATACACTGGCAGCAGGGCAAGCCAGCACCTCCAATGCATACTGGCTAAGCTCTGGCCATGTATCCAGCTTAGAGACCCAAAACTTGAAGGGGGAAGAGCCATCTGGGAGTACAGCGACAGGGCAAGACATGTAGTCTGACACCATCTGACGGAAGCGTTGCCTCCTGCTGACTCGAGGCGTCGCTGATGGTGTAGACAATTGTGGTGGACACACAAAACTTTGCCACATTTGGGCCATAGTGGTCTTGCCTTGTGCTGCGGCGCTGCCTCTGCTCCCTCTTTGTGCAGAGTTTCCTCCACTGCCTCGACGCACAGAGCTGCTTTTTAAAGCACTAGCAACAATGCTGTCAGGTGGAATGGAAAACATTATGGACTGCACCAGTGACTCTTCGTACTCCCGCATTTTACGCTCTCGGTTCAAAGTTGGTATGAGCCTTTGTACGCTGTCCCGGTAGCGAGGATCTAGGAGGGTGTACACCCAATAATCAGCCGAGACGAGAATGTGGGCGATGCGGGGGTCGTTTCTCAGGCACTGCAGCATGAAATCAACCATGTGCTGCAGACTCCCAACTGCCAAAGAACCGCTGTCCCCTGTTTGAGGCGTGACCTCGGCCTGCTCTGCATCACCCCACCCTCGCTGTACATACTGAGTAGAGGTTTGTGTACCTCCCTCCTCTGGAGAGATGTCTTCCTCCTCCATTGACTCCTCCTCATCCTCCTCACAAAGTGTCCCCTGCCTAGGCCTTTGTGAGGAAACACGTAGCGCAGACTGTCCAGAAGCAGATGGCATTTGGGACTCCTCATCCTCCACCTCTTCCGAAACCGCATCCCTTAGTGCTTGCAGTGTTTGTTGAAGCAGGCAGATAAGGGGGACAGTCATGCTGACTAGTGCATCATCTGCACTCGCCATCCGCGTGGATTCATCGAAGGCACGCAAAACGAGGCAGATGTCCTTCATAGAGGCCCACTCAATGGTGCTGAAGTGTGAACGGCGCACAGTGCGACTTGTTTGCGCCTGATGCAGCTGGTACACCATGACTGCTGCCTGCTGCTCACACAACCGCTCCAACATATGTAACGTTGAATTCCACCGGGTGGGTAGGTCACATATGATGCGATGTTCCGGAAGGCCAAATCGTCGCTGCAGAGCAGCGAGGCGCGATCTTGCCGTGCTGGAACGTCGCAAGTGAGCGCACTCTATGCGGACCTTGTGCAACAGTGCATCAAGATCCGGATAGTCCCTCAGAAAGCTCTGCACGACCAAGTTAAGAACATGTGCCAGACATGGGATGTGTGTGAGGTTGCCTAGGCCAAGAGCTGCCACCAGATTTCGGCCATTGTCACACACTACCAAGCCCGGCTGGAGATTCGCTGGCCCAAACCACACATCGCTCTCCAGCTTGATAGCATTCCAGAGCTCCTGCGCTGTGTGGCTTCGATTCCCCAAAGAAATTAATTTGAGTACAGCCTGTTGACGTTTGGCCACGGCTGTGCTCATATCGGTCGTAACAGGCTCCTGCTCTGCTGTTTCTGAGGAACTTGAGTAGGAGGAGGAGTCTATGTGTACAGACTGGAGTCCTGCAATCCGTGGCGTTGGAAGAACACGTACAGCGCCACTCTCCAGATCCGTACCCGGCTCCACAACATTGACCCAGTGGGCAGTGAGGGAAAGGTATCGTCCCTGTCCATGGTTACTGGTCCACGCATCGGTGGTCAGGTGGACCTTGCTACTAACGGCGTTTAGTAGCGCATGTTTTATTTTGCCCTCAACATGTTTCTGCAGGGCAGGGACGGCTCGCCTGCTGAAATAAAAGCGGCTGGGCACGTTGTATTGGGGGACTGCCAATGCCATTAAGTCCCGGAAGGTGTCAGTGTCCACCAGCCTGAATGACAGCATTTCAACTGCCAGAAGTTTGGCAATGCCAGCATTCAGAGACTGTGCTCGGGGATGGTTTGCCGAGTAAGGGCGCCTTTTATCCCATGCCTGTGCTACCGATGGCTGTGATGGATGGGAACGTGCTGCTATGGGTGTAATCTGACAGGGTCTCCGGACAACAGTGGCAGAGGTTCTTCCTTGGCGATCCTGTGAGGAAGCCGAACCAGCAGTGTGTGAGCTGGAGGAAGAGGCCCCAACACGAACTGAAGAGGTGGTAGGTGGTGCTGTACATTGGCCTACGTCTTCAGGGTGTCTCTGCAACTCCAACTCGTGCTTGGTGCGCACATGTTTCCACATATTTGTGGTATTGAGGTTGCTGACATTTCTCCCTCTTTTGACTCTCTGATGACACAGCTTGCATTTGACAAAGCAAATGTCATCTGCAACTGTGTCAAAAAAGGACCACGCACTGCAACTCTTGGGAGCGCCTGGTTTGCCTTTGGAATGAGGAATGCTCCTAACGGGTGCCGAAGTGGAGGGTACAGGCAACCAAGTCTTCCCCCTCCCTCTGCCTCCTGTTTTGGCCGGTAGGGGAATCTCTTCCTCCGAGCTGCTCCCACCACCTTCCTGTTCCTCACGCCATGATGGGTCAAGGACCTCATCATCTTCCCTCCCCTCTTCAAACAGCTGCTTCTCCGGGGTTGTCTCGCCAGCACCGTACGCACCAGAAAGTGGCAACTGAGTCTCGTCATCATCTGATGCGTACTGAGGTGTGCTGACCATAGGCACTGGCCCACTCGCCTCTTCAGATTCAGAGGGACAAAGAAGTTGTGCATCACTGCATACTCCCTCTTCTTCACATTCAGGAATGCTGCTTGGCTGGCCCCCTCTTTCCAAGCCAACAGATTCCGAGAACAGAAGTAGAGACTGTGATGGCTCCTGTCCATGTCTCTCTGACTGCCTGGGCACTTTGGCAGGTGGTGAAGAGACAGATGGTTGCTCTTCGGTGCTCTGACCCTGAGAGGATGTGGAAGTAATTGAAGTCGATGCGTTAGCTGCCATCCATCCGACAACGGCTTCAATTTGTTCCTCCCGCAGCAGTGGGGTACGTTGAGGTCCTACAAAGCTGCGCATAAAGGACTGTTGCCTGCTAAAACTGGGGGATGCTGATCCACTGGTGCCCGTAGCAGGCCCAGAATCCCCACGTCCTCTACCTGTAGAATCCCCACGTCCTCTCCCTGCAGAATCCCCACGTCCTCTCCCTGCTGAAACTCCACGCCCACGCCCACGCGCCTTACTCCCTGCCTTCTTCATCTTGCAAGACTGCTTAAGATAGGCAAAAAAGTACAAAGGGGGGCCTTAGTGTGCTTATTCCTGAACAGCTGGTTACAGGTACAAGAAACACTAATTTTATGAAGTGTGTGTGTGTGGACTAGACTTTAATAGGAGCTGATGTGGCCTACACAAGTTCCAAATGTAGTGTTTGGTGAACTTTTTTTGTGGTTTCTTTGTTGGAAACAAACTCAAAGTATGTGAACAAAGAATTGAAACTGATAGTATCACCAACTTTTTGGAGCTATTACAATGCAGGCAGGTAACCTACAATGCAAAAGATGAGGCTCCAAAAAAATTGGGTAATACTAATCTGGCTGCACCGGCAGGGCACAAGCCAGAAAAAAAGGCTCCTCTATCTACTCCTATCTAGTGTTTGCAACCAACCAATGTTGATGGATACGGATGGATGCACACTAATAGGAGAAGAAAAAATGAGCTGCACTCAAAGACAAATATGTGTGAGGCAGTGACGCACGTTGAGCGTCCTACAACCAGACGTAGCTGCAGGACACTCTACTCAGCGTGAGCTGCACTCACACACAGTCAGAGACCTCTCAGACAGCCGTCAACAGTGCAGCTAAGTGGGCACTGGCACTGACAGGCTGCAGAAAGGCTCCGCTGTGTACTCCTATATAGTGTTTGCAACCACCGTAGATGGAGACGGATGGATGCACACTAATAGAAGAAAAAATGAGCTGCACTCAAATAAAAATATGTGTGAGGCACTGACGCACGCTGAGCGTCCTACAGCCAGACGTAGCTGCAGGACACACTACTCAGCGTGAGCTGCACTCACACACAGTCAGAGACCTCTCAGACAGCCGTGAACAGTGCAGCAAAGTGGACACTAGTACTGAAAGGCTGCAGAAAGGCTCCGCTGTCTACTACTACCGTGTTTCCCCGAAAGTAAGACCCTGTCTTACATTAATTTTACCCCAAAAAGTCCCACCCTGTCTTACATTCGGGGGAGGTCTTACATTAGCCGAAAAAAAATGACAATTTCTTTTTAACCAATAAATTAACATTTATTAACATGCTGTTATACCCCATAACAGTGCCGTATCCCACTGCACACAGCCCCACACCCCATAACAGTGCCGTATCCCACTGCACACAGCCCCACACCCCATAACAGTGCCGTATCCCACTGCACACAGCCCCACACCCCATAACAGTGCCGTATCCCACTGCACACAGCCCCACACCCCATAACAGTGCCGTATCCCACTGCACACAGCCCCACACCCCATAACAGTGCCGTATCCCACTGCACACAGCCCCACACCCCATAACAGTGCCGTATCCCACTGCACACAGCCCCACACCCCATAACAGTGCCGTATCCCACTGCACACAGCCCCATACCCTATACAGTACATGTTTCCCTACTTGGTTTTTAAATGCTGGACGTTTTCCTCTGCGGTGCGGCTGTGGGTGCAGAAGGCCTGTGCTGCAGGGAACGCTGTGCCAATCAGCAGGGAAACAGCAGTGACGTGGGGCTGGGGCGGCCAATTACAGCCCGAGCTGCTTGACCAATCAGTGCTCGAGCCGGGGGCCGGCGGTGACGTGGGGAACAGGGGCGGCCAATGAGCTGTTGAGCTGGGCGGATTGCGGGGTTAACACGGCGAGTTAACCCCATGAGCGCTGGACCTGCCCAGCTGCACCTGAGGACACCTCTGGAGCCTGGGGACCCAATGGGGGACAGCGGCGGCCCAAAGGTAAGGGCCTTACATTTCACAGCGGCCCCCAACCCTGCCTTACATTCGGGGGAGGCCTTACATTGAAGGACCCCCCGTAACCCCCACCCTGTCTTACTTTCGGGGGGGTCCTACTTTCGGGGAAACACGGTAGTGTTTGCAACCAACGTATATGGATACGGATGGAAGCACACTAGATTGAAATTATGTAAAAAATGCAGCTCAAAAAATAAAAGATGTATGAGGCAGCAGTGATCACACTGGGTGGCCTACAGCCTGACGTGGCTGCAGGACCCACTCCACAGCGTGAGCTGCACTCACACAGCCCTTGCAGACAGCTGTGAACACTGCTGCTAGGGCAAAGAAGGCTA
Organism: Dendrobates tinctorius; assembly: GCF_039654945.1. Taxonomy (NCBI): domain Eukaryota; kingdom Metazoa; phylum Chordata; class Amphibia; order Anura; family Dendrobatidae; genus Dendrobates; species Dendrobates tinctorius. Next base: position 9,100,886 of record NW_027361724.1, read on the forward strand.
CAGTGGTGGTTTATGTAGCCTGGGTAAAGCACTAGATGTTTGGTGGAATCGCTATTTCTAACTGTCCCTCACAGTCTTCTACAGCAGCCTGTCCCTAACTGAATTCACAGCAGAGTGACCAGAAATGGCGGCTGCGGTGGCTTTTATAGTGCATCATGACATCATTTCGGCAGCCAATCACAGCCATGCCAATAGTTAACATGCCTACATGCCTAACAGGATGTGCCCACACTTCGGAGGATTCCCATTGGCTTAATCAAAGCAAGCAGGCTCATAGCATGATGGGAACTTCCGATTCCGGAATCCGATATGACAAAAGTATCGGAAGTCCGTATCGGAATTCCGATACCGCTAATATCGGCCGATACCCGATACTTGCGGTATCGGAATGCTCAACACTAGTAAGAATACAAGGACAGAACAATGGAAAGGACACCATTGTAGGCATTTACTACAGGCCGCCTGGGAAAGCTGAAGATATGGATGAACTCTTTATGCATCAAATGGCCAAGTTCTCCAAAAAATGACAAAGTTGTCATGAGAGATTTCAACTATCCAGACATTTGTTGGAATCTCTCTCAGGCAAAACTAACAGGTCAAGGAAATTTTTATCCTCTCTTGCTGACAACTTTATCTTCCAAAAGGTAGGGGAGAAAACAAGGGGATCTGCTACCTTGGATCTAATCCTTATAAACAGGGAGGAAATGATTGAGGAGGTAAAAGAGGCTGGGACCCTAGGAGGTAGTGACCATGCTATTTTAGAATTTTGGATAAGTAGAGGAGGAAGACCTGTGAAAACTCAGATGTCAAGGTTAGATTTCAGAAAGGCAGATTTTAAGGGATTCAGAAAGAGAATTGGAGGAATCCAATGGCTGGATATCCTTAAAGACAAAAATGTCCAGGAAGGATGGGAAAACTTGAAAAATGAAATTCTCGAAGCACAATTGTTAACAATTCCAAAAAGAGGGAAGAATAGGAAGCAATTAAGGAACCAGGATGGATGAACACAGAACTTAAGCACATGCTAGAAAGGAAGAAAGAAATGTTTATAAAATGGAAAGAGGGAGGCATATCTAAAGAAGAATATAATGCTGTCTGCAGAACCTGCAGGGCACAAATCAGATTACTAAAGCTGACGATGAATTGAGGCTTGCAAGAGACGTCAAAAGCAATAATAAAGGATTTTGGGGATATGTCAAAAGTAAAAGAAAAGTCAAAGATGCTATAGGATTTTTACAGGATGAAAAAGATGAAATGGTAAGACAGGATGTTGAGAAGGCCGAACTTTTAAATTCCTATTTTGCATCTGTTTTCTCTCAGAAAGGAAATGTAACATCAACTGTTCTTCACTGTCCTATTAAGGGAATAGAAGAATACAGGATATCTATAAACAGAAAGATAGTGAGGAAACACTTAGCTAACCTAAATGAATTCAAGTCTCCAGGTCCAGATGAATTACACCTCAGAGTACTGAAGGAGATAGCAGAAGAAATTTTTGAACCCTTCTCCATAATCTTTGAAAATTCTTGGAGGACAGAAGTCCCAGAAGACTGTAGAAGAGCAAATGTTGTTCCTATCTTCAAAAAGGGGAAGAAGGTGGACCCAGGCAACTATACTGGTATAGAAGTCAGACTCACCAGCCTAAAGATCTTTGAACAAATTATAAAACAACATGTATGTCAGTACCTGGATAAGAATGAAGTGACTAAACAGAGTCAGCATGGGTTTGTAACTAATAAGTCATGTCAGACTAACTTAATTTCCTTCTATGACGGAATCACTGATTGGGTGGATCAGGGAAATGCTGTAGATATAGTACATCTTGATTTCAGCAAAGCATTTGACAAAGTATCTCACACAATGCTTATTGAAAAAATGACTAGGTATGGAATGGACAAGACAACTGTTAGGTGGATTCATAACTGGCTTAGTGATCAGACCCAAAGAGTGGTTGTAAATGGCTGCACATACAGTTGGAAGAATGTCTCAAGTGGGGTACCACAGGGCTCTGTCTAGGGCCCTGTATTGTTAAACATCTTTATCAATGATTTAGATGAAGGAATTGAGGGTAAAGTGATTAAATTTGCTGATGACACAAAGCTAGGAGGGATAGCTAATACTAGAGAAGAGAGAGAGTGGATTCAAAAAGATATAAATAAACTGGAGCAGTGGGCAGCAACTAACAGAATGTTTTTTAACACGAACAGGGAAAGATGCAAACTACTACATCTGGGCAATAAAAATGAAAAAAGCATATACAGAAAGGGAGGAATAGGGCTAAGCAACAGCACATGTGAAAAAGACTTGGGTATACTAATAGACCAATGACTGAATATGAGTCAACAGTGTGATGCAGCAGCAAAAAAGGCAAATGCAATTCTAGGATGTAATAACAGAAGCATAGAGTCTAGATCACGTGAAGTCATTATTGCCCTCTACTCCTCTTTGGTGAGACCTCATCTGGAATACTGTGCCCAGTTTTGGGCGCCACATTTTAAAAAGACATCAACAAACTGGAGCAAGTTCAGAAAGTAGCAACCAGACTGGTGACCGGTTAGCAAACCCTGTCTTATGAGGAAAGGTTGCATGATTTGGGAATGTTTAGCTTGCAAAAGAGAAGACTGAGAGGAGACTTAATAGCTGTCTACAAATATCTCTAGGGCTGTCACATTGTAGAAGGATCATCTTTATTCTCATTTGCATAAGGAAGGACTAGAAGCAATGGGATGAAACTGAATGGAAGGAGACACAGATTAGATATTAGAAAAAACTTTTGACAGTTGGAGTGATCAATGAGTGGAACAGGCTGCCACGAGAAGTGGTGAGTTCTCCTTCAATGGAAGTCTTCAAACAGAGGCTGAACAGACATCTGTCTGGGATGATTTAGCGAATCCTGCTTTGAGCAGGGGGTTGGACCAGATTGCCTTCCAACTCTACGATTCTATGATTCTGTAGTCTTCTTGAAGGAAATGAGGACCAATTTAGTTTAGCTGGTTTCATCCTTTTCTTAGTTTAGGTTCCAATTCTAGGAATTTTATTGATTACTATGATGATTTATTGTTATGAATTTCCCTCAATACCGCATGGTCCGCCTAGAGGTAGTATTAGCTTTGCTGTATCTACTTTTAATAAATATGGGTCAATTCATCATTTGGCCTTAATTGATTTAGGGATATTTATCTGTATGAAACAATAAAAGTTAGGGGAACGGATATATTTTATTAAAATCGCCTATATGTGTTAATGTTGCATTGTTTACATCGTGCTCCCCATCAAGGATTGGCGCTACATAAAGTGAGCGTGATACGTAGTGGTTTGTGACAGTATGCGCAATAGTATCTCATGTCTGCCCATTGCCATTATGTAATATGGTGGTGCGGTTCACTGTGAGTCTGTGCCCTTGGTAAGGGCTTTAGCTTGCGTTCCATGGCCGTGCCTCGTATATTTATATCAGCTGACCAGAGCATGCGCTCTGAGTGGGTGCAAACCTGGTCCCTCAGTTACCCGGAAGCGGTAAGGGAATCTTCCTCACCGGATTGGTTATGTGCACATTGCGCCTTGCTATGGGAGCGGTGAGTGGAGAATCGACGCATGCATGTCAGTGTGGACATGCGCAGTGTGAGTTAGGGACATGACCTACTTTGGCATCCATGGCTGGCGGGCATCAATGAGCAGTATGTTTAATGGAGGGATGTATCGACGCGACCCAGCTACTATACCACAACAGGACACTTGATTAGAGATGAGCGACTTTGCCTTTTTTTTCGGGTCGAGTCGGGTTTCATGAAACCCGACTTTCGCAAAAGTCGGGTTGAACGAGATCGGCCGACTATAGGGAAAAGTCGGAGGCCGACTGAAACACGAAACCCAATGCTAGTCAATGGGGAAGCAAAGTCGGCAGAGAGTGGAGGACAGTAAACACACCTACAGTGCCCATTTCAATGCCAAAAACATCAATTCTTATTACTTCATAATAATAGTTGCGTATTGAAAACTGGGGCTTATTTGGCTAAAGTTGTGGGGGGATAGGGCTGGCTCCAGGTTTTCGGGTGCCCTGGGCCTAAGAGTGTCAGTGCACCCCTTTAACACATACCACAACACTCAATGCTCCGATATGCCACAGAAATATAGGTATAGTACAATGACAAATGCTTGACTGCTTACATGACTGATCTATTTTAAATTGTACAATAGCTCAAAAAAAGGACAGTATATTATTCTATAAAGTATTATGGCCACCACATTGTGCCCCATACAGAAAAATGAGCCCCATATATTTCTCCATACAGAATTATTGGTCACATATAATGTTCCATACAGTATATGATGAGCTCCACATAATGCTACAGTATATGATGGTCCCCATGGACGATGCTCCAGTGTGTTATAGGTCCAAATAATGCTCCATATATAATGGGCCCCATTTCTAATGCTCCAGTTTATAATGTGCCCCATAGATGCTGCTCCAGTGTCTGATCTGCTCCATTTGGAATGCTCCAGTATATGATGGGCCTCATGGATGATGCTCCAGTGTATGATGGGCCCAAATAATGCTCCATATATAATGGGCCCCATTTCTAATGCTCCAGTGTATCATGTGCCCAATAGATGCTACTCCAGTGTCTGATGTCCCCCATTTGGAATGCTCCAGTATATGATGGGCCCCATTTTTAATTAACCCAGGCATGGTATGTGAAAAGAGCTCCATGGAGTAATCTGAAGTGTGGGCTGCTGCATCCTTCACTTTTGGTGTGGGTGAAAGACACAAGGAAAGGCGTTGCTCCTGACCAGAAGCCTGCACTTAACGACTCAGTGCTTGCATTTTTTTAAACTTCAGAAGAGGAGGCGATAGAGCTGGAGGCTGTTTCAGCAATGTAACCCAAAAACAGTTCATGATGCTCCAGCTTTAAAAGCAGTCTACCTAGTCCCAGAAAATGGAGCCTTACAGGCCTTCCAGAGCTACACCATGACGCAGGCTTAACACCTCCTGCCTTAGCTGTTATTGTGTTTTTGGCACTACCAGCAGATGCACCACCACCACCAGTACCAGGTGGTCCCCCATGCCCACATTCGCATCCTCTTCCACCATACTTCCTCATGTTTTGGAAAATGGACCCAAAATACCAGCAGATATATGGTACTGTATCAGAAGTGTACAGCTCTATACAGTCTAGGGATAACAGTAAATCTCTGTATATATTTCATGAGTCATACACAGACGCTCACAGGCTCAGTATGGATTACCCAATAAAATGTTGAAAAAGGGTACAGTATCACCAGATACAAGGTATATATAGTATAGTGTAAACATTCTGAATCTCCATATACATTTCAGGAGGCAGACACAAACGCTCTCAGGCCCAGTATGGATTACACAAGAATATGAAAAGCGTTAAATGTGTAATGTAACACAAGCGTACAGCTGTATACAGTGTTGGGGTAATCTTAAAGCTCCTAATATATTGCCGGAGTAACAGACATAAGTTCACAGGCTCATTATCGATTACACCAGAATCTAAATAGCTAAAAAGGTTGCTGTATCAGAAGCATACTGCTGTATACAGTGTTGGCCAAATTTGAAATATCGGTATATATTTCCGGAGTCACCCTCAGACGCTAACTCAGTCTGGGTTTGACCATAATAAAAAATGTAAAAAAGGTACTGGATAACAAGATAGCAAGTATATATATTATAGGGTACAATTGTAATCTCTGTATACATAGTCCCATAGTAACTCTCAGACGCTTACTCAGTATGGATTTGACCGTAATACTAAATGTCGAACAAAGGTACTGTATAACAAGATACAAGCTGTATCGAGTATAGGTTAAAAATTGGTATCTCCGATTCACCGTATATATAGAAGGCGTAAACCACTCACTCACTATGGATGATACCGTAATATAAAATTGTGAACAAACGTACTGTATCAACACATACCAGGTGTATCCAGTCTAGGGGTAATTGTAAATTTCCGTATATACTTCCGTAGTCAGACACAGACACTCACAGGCTCACTATGTATTACACCAGAATTTAAAAAGTAGAAAAAGGGAAAGGTAGTCGAAGCGTACAACAGTCTACAGTGTGGTGGTACTTTTAAATCTTCGTATATATTTCAATCTCAGTAAGCCAGTCCCGACTCTCCACTACTGGAAACTACATGGATACAAGTACAGACTGAAAGTCGAGTGTTAGCAGAAATATGGGAATTACTCATTGCGGAAAAACCTCCCAGTAGATGTTGCAGAGGCAAAGCACACCCTCAATTGCTGTGTCTGTGGAGACAGCGAAAACAGTTCTTTGTGAAGAAAGAATAGCTTTATTCTAGTAGCGTGCATCACCGTTACTCGTCTCCATCAAATTGTGATCACAGGGAGAGATGTAGACATGGTCCTCACTGCCTATCATGATGTGTCTGGTCATTTTGGAGTGCAAAAGACAGAAGCCACAGGCCGTAGGCGATTCTATTGGATTGGCATGAGAGGAGACATTGAAAAATGGTGGCAGGAATGTCATACGTCTTTGACTATCACAACTGTGAAAGGTTATCATAAAGCTCCACTGCATCAGCTTGTAAGTTGATGTCCATTACAAATGGTAGCCATTGATCATCTGAAGGTAGAGGCCAGCAGGACATGCCATAGCTACATATTAACCATCATCGATCAATACTCCAATTTTCTAGTGGCCGTCCCTGTGAAGGATTTAACTGCTCAGACTAAACAGTGGTGGAGCGGGGAGAGGTAAGTATTGCAACTTGCAAGTGCTGTGGCCATGACCATGCAGGGGGGCACACTCGTGGCCGATGGTACTGGCACAGGGCCCCTCATAATACGCTGGTGTGTCTGATGGCGAGTGGGCCCCCCACCGTCAGAGACACTGTATTGTACTATGATGGGCTCTGTGCCACTGCCGTCGGCCATCAGTGGGCCCATCCACCCTTTTCAGAGCAACGGCACTTGCCCAGGTGCACCAGGTGTTGACCCCAGCCATTGGGGGGTGGGTGGACAGCCCACTTAGGGAGGTTTAAAAAATGGCATATATTGATGTGTTGGCTGGACATTCAGCTGCTGCAAAGGGCGGAATTGGGCTAGTCCGAGGAAGAGGAGGACAAAAGCGAGGCAGTTTTCTGGCAACCTATGTGTCATCAGGGGAAGGTGAGACAAAATCCTTTGAAACCCATGCATGGTTCATTTTAATGAAGGTTAGATCATCAACATTTTGGGTTGACAGACGTGTCCTTTTTTCTGTCAGGATTGATCCAGCAGCACTGAAGACTCTTTCAGATAGCACACTAGCAGCAGGGCAAGCGAGCTCCTGTAAGGCATATTGTGCCAATTCAGGCCAGGTGTTCAGTTTAGAGGCCCAATAGTCAAAGGGGAATGACCTGTGAGGGAGAACATCGACATGGGAGAAGTAGTTTGTAACCATAGTTGACAACTGCTGTCTCCTGTCACTTTTAATCGATGCAGTATTAGCAGTCGTGTGAGCGGTACTTGAGAAATCATTCCACAACATGGTCATTAAACCCCTGTCTCCAACACCACTTTGGCTGTGTGCACCCCGAACACCTCTTCCATTTTGACCACTACGGCTCGTGGGAGAACCAGCACCGCTGCTGTGTGCTCGGAAAACCTCAAACGGTTTACCAGAGTTGCTTGTTTGTTAGCCAATATTATCTCTAGGTTCTCCTATGGCATGATGTTGTGTAATTTGCCTTTGTAGCGTGGATCGAGGATGCTGGCCAGCCAGTAGTCATCATCCCTCATCATTTTGGCAATGCGGGGGTCCCTTTTTAGGATCCGCAAGGCATAATCGCACATGTGGGCCAATGTTCCAGGTGTCAATGCTGCACTGCCACTACTGGGTGGAGGAGCACTTTCTGGCAAATCCACATCCCAACAGTCACGCATAAACACTGTTCTTGACCTTGGAACGCCAACATTTTCTCTTGCCCCCTGAGAAGCATCCTCCTGCCCAAAATAATCATCCCCCTCATCCTTCTCCTCTTCCTCTTCTTCTTCCACCTCGTCCAGGACAGTTCCATGTCCAGACAATGGCTTACTGTCATTAAGGCTTTCCTCCTCCTCTTTCTCCGCTGCAGACGCCTGATCCTTAATGTGCATCAAATTTTGCATGAACAGACGCATAAGTGGGATTCTCATGCTTATGATGGCGTCGTCTGTGCTTACCAGCCGTGTACATTCCTCAAAACACTGAAAGACTTTACAGAGGTCTTTCAGCTTTGACCACTGCACATCCGACAATTCCATGTCTTCCCTCAAACTGCCTGCCTGTGTATCCTCCCACAAATGCATTACAGCCTGCCTCTGTTCGCACAGCCTCTCAACCATGTGCAGGGTGGAGTTCCACCTTGTTGCAACGTCTATGATTAGGTGGTGCTTGGGGAGGTGGAGCAATCGCTGCAGCTTCTGCATATGAGTGGAGTGGATGTTTGAGCGATGGATGAGCGAGCACAGACTTCGCACCTTATGTAGCAGGGATGTTAACCCGGATAATTATTAAGGAAGCACTGCACCACCAGGTTCAAGTGTGAGCCAGGCAAGGTATGTGTGTGAGTTTTGCACGAGCTATGGCTGCCACAAAATTATGGCCGTTATCACTGACTACCTTGCCTGCCTCAAGATGTAGACTGCCCAGCCATGACATAGTTTGTTGCTGCAAGTAGTCGGCCAGTACCTCCGCGGTGTCTGTTGTCGCCCAAAGACATCATCTTTAACATAGCCTGCTGACGCTTACCACTAGCTGTTCGATAGTGGGACACCTCGTGTGCAACACTGCCAGCTGCGGATGGAGTGCTCGTGTGACTGCGCTCTGTGGACGAGCTTTCGCTAAATGCAGAGGAGGAGGGTCGAAAGCCTACAGCCAACTGTTTCTTATACCATGGGCTAGGCAGCACTGTTCCACCGCTGCTGTCCCCTGTGGAGCCTGCATCCACCACCTTAACCCAGTGCACAGTGATGAACACGTATCGGCCCTGGCCATGCCTACTGGTCCATGCATCTGTTGTGAGGAGCACCTTTCCATTCACTGACTGTTTTAGTGCATGGACAATGCGGTCTTTCACATGCCGGTGGAGGGCAGGGATAGCTTTTCGAGAAAATAAGTGCCGACTGGGTAGGTCATAGTATGAGACAACATATGCCATAAGCTCATGGAAAGCTTCGCTTTCAACCAAATGGTAGGGCATCATCTCTAATGAGATTAGTTTGGCAATGTAGGCATTCAGACTCAGTGTACGCGGATGAGAGGATGAGTACTTTCTTGTCCTACTCAGAGTGTCTGGTAGGGTGAGCTGGACTGGAGAGCTGCACATGGGGGAAGTAGCAGTGGACCGGACGGAGTGAGAGGGGGTTGGTGATGCTATTTGTGGTGATGGCCTAGATTCAGTGTTGTTTTCCAAAACCATTGTGAATCCCTAAGTGCCTTGGCCTTGCGACGACAACTCCACATTTAGTGCTGGAGGTGTGCTTAATGGTGGTGGTGGTCTTACAGTGGGGGAAGCAATGGGTCATTGCTGGCTACCTGCAGACGGAGCTGGTACACATGTACTACCCGAGGTTTTGTAGTCCATCCACCCTTGCAAGTACCTGTTGATTAAATGTCTAAGCATGCAACTGGTATTCAAATTTCTGAGATGTTTACCTTGGCTAAAGGTCCTTCCGCACTTCTTACAGGTAACCTTTGCCTCATCAGTAGGATGTTGGACAAAGACGTGCCACACTGCACTCTTCCTACTATGGTATACATTTTCTGGCCTTGCACGCTGTGCTAATTTGACCGTCTGGCCAAGCTGTCCTGCAACTCTTTAAGTTTTTGCTCCACGTTTTTGGTCAGCTACGGGACTGCCAGATAACCGCTGCTGTGATGTCAATGCCTGCTGCGGATCCATCTCCTTATCTTAACTATTGCCAGCACAACCCTCCTCCCCCAATGAATGCCAATCCGGGTCAAGAACTGGGTCATCATCACCTCCTCTTCAAAGTCATCTGCACATTCCGCTTTACCTTCCTCTGTGTCACTGTGTAAGGTTATAGTATTTGTGAAAGGGCACCTAAGTTTCATCAGAGTCAGATTCTGGCTCAATATACTGCGAGGGCAATGTAGTGCTCTGCGTCAATGTACCAGCAGAATCATCTAGCAGTGGCTGTGCATCAGTGCACTCCATGTCAGATTCATCTTGGACTGCGGAATTCAGGATTTGACTGGATAACCCAGACATGGTATGTAAAAAGAGCTCCATAGAGTAATCAGAAGTGTGGGCTGCCACATCCTTAACTTTTGGTGGTGGTGAAGGACACAAGGAAAGGTGTTTTTCCTGACCAGAACCCTGCACTGATGATTCCGTGCTTGCAGGTTTCAAACGTTCAGAAGAGGAGGCAATAGAGCTGTTCCTGATGCTCTGGCTTTAAAAGCGGTTTTCCTACTCCAAGAAAAGGGAACCTTACAGGCCTTCTTGGGCCAGAAGATGACGCAGGCTCAACACCTCCTGTGTTTGCTGCTATTGTGCTTTTGCCAGAACCAGCCAATGCACCACCACCATCAGTACCAGCTGTGCCCCCCTGCCCACGTACGCGGCCTCTTCCACCATACTTCCTCATGTTTGGGGAAAATGTACCAAAAATACCAGCAGAGAGATGGTACTGTATGATGAGCGTCCACCAGTGTAAGGTGTATTCAAAAAATTAAATCTACGGATATATTTTGTTAGTCACAGACGCTCTCACAGTATGTATTTGACCGTAATCCAACAAGCAGATATACAGAACTGTATCAGAAGTGCAGAGCTGTATAAGTTTTTTGTGTAACTATCAATCTCCGTATATATATTTACGGAGTGTCACACACACACGCTGACTCTGTATAGATGTGACTGTAATGCGAACAGCAGATATACAATACTGTTTGAGAATCGGACAGCTCTATACGGTGTGTATGGAAAATTGTCAATCTCCGTCTATTTGTATACGGACTGACACACGCTGTCTGTCTAGTTTTGACCATAATTAATCATCAGATATACGAAACTGTTTGAAAAGCGGACAGTTGTCTAAGGTGTACAGTAGGTCTGGAAAAATGGAAAAACTCCTCGGCTTGTTTTTCCAGTCACACCCAGATAGCTTCTCTTTGTCCGTGATACCAGCCGGTACACGGTAGTGTGTGAGGAGCGTACACCGCTATGCGGTGTGTGAGGAGCGTACACCACTATGCGGTGTGTGTATGGAAAATTGTTAATCTCCGTCTATTTGTACACGGACTGACACACGCGGTCTCTGTCTAGTTTTGACCGTAATCAAACAGCAGATATACCAATCTGTTTGAAAAGCGGACAGCTATAAAAGGTGTAGGTCTGGAAAAATGGAAAAACTCCTCGTTTTTTTTTCCAGAGTCACACACAGATAGCTTCACTGTTTGAAAGCGGACACCTCTATAAGGTGTAGGTCTGGAAAAATGGAAAAACTCATTTTTTTTTCCAGAGTCACACACAGATAGCTTCACTGTTTGAAAGTGGACACCTCTATAAGGTGTAGGTCTGGAAAAATGGAAAAACTCCTCGGTTTTTTTAACAGAGTCACACACAGATAGCTTCACTGTTTGATAAGCGGACAGCTCTATAAGGTGTAGGTCTGGAAAAATCGTAAGACTCCTCGTTTTTTTTTACCAGAGTCACACCCAGATAGCTTCTATTTGTCCGTGATACCAGCTGGTACACGGCAGTGTGTGAGGAGCGTACACCACTATACGGTGTGTGAAAAAATGAACGCTCAGTAACTCACCAGAACAAAATAATAAAAGTGGGAGTTCTTTGAAAAAATCAGTTTGAACAGCAGTGTGCACACAGCAATGCAGCTATCAGGTAGCCTTAAAAGGCAGCCTAATCACCACCAGCGCTGCTGCACACAACAAAATTCCTCCCCTTTCACTGCACACTAACTGGACAGTGAAAAGCGCTATCAGCAGAAGCAATTATTTTTTCTTCTCTGCCTAACGCTCTCCCTATTCAGAATCAGCAGCAGCACCTCTCCCTATTCTAAGATCGGCAGAAGTAAGATGGCGGTCGGCGTTCACAGCCTTTTATGCCCACTGTGATGCCACATAAAGCCTGCCAATCACTTCAATGCCCTTCTCTAAGATGGTGGTCGCCGCTGCACATGTCATCGCGCTGCCCACAGTGTGCGTCCTCCGTCATTGGCTGAGAAAAGGCGCTTGAATCATTTTATTGAAACGCGACTTTGGTGCTCGGCGACCTCATGCTATGGTCAGGTTTCGAGCGGCGAAACCCGACTTTAGCGAAAGTCGGCTATTTTTTAATTTGACCGACCCGTTTCGCTCAACTCTACACATGATGTATATATACCAGGCCTCCTGATGAGCCCAATGGGGCGAAACGCGTTGAGGCACAATCATTGACTGGCAGGTGGCGGGTGAAATGATGAGTATCCACTTTATCTTTATCTGACCATATTTTTGACACATGCATTCTATGAGCCAACCCTGAATGTACTGTTATTTACATCTATGTTGAGACTGATCCTGATATGGGTCTAAGGGCATCATTTTTGAGAATGATCCAATAGTAATTCTCTGCTTTATTGATAATGAACGGGAATTATGAAGAGTCAGCCTATGAACTTCTGAATATTATATGATGGTCAGGAATAATCCATTTCATAATAGACTGCTGATCTGTATGGTGTATAAACAGCAATGTACAGTATATAGTCAGTCTGCGAAAAAGGATTCTATTTATCATTCTGCGTTATCTTCACAATTGATGCCACTATACTTCCTCTGTGTTCCTATATTTGTTTTTGTGTGTGGGGTCTAAGGTCTTCTTTATCATAGGATTGCCTATGTATTGTGTTAGGGGTCCCTTTAGTCATCGAGTAGAGGGCTCCCTAGTGGCTGCAGGGTATATCAGGGTGCCTAGGGAGAGCCATCGTTGAGCGGGAGTGCCACAATGTTCCCCCCATAGGGTGCCAACCTCTGCGGCCAGGAAGGTACGAGGGATAGTATTTATCAGGAACTCGTAGTGATACCCCTCTTCTTTTAAACTGTTTTTCGGGCACTTATATTTTTGTTTTTGATTTGTTCACTTGGTGGTGTGAACCAATTTTGGGTTCTTTTATTAATAAAATATTTTGTCTGTAGGGTTTTTTTCATATTATTTTTGAGACCCTATATCTATATCTTTTCTAAAAAATTTTAGGGCTTGGATATGTGGTTTGAAAGAGAGCACAGAGTCGAAGATCACCCCAAGGCACCGAGCATGCGGGACTGGAGAAAGCGAGCAGCCATTAACATTGATGGATACGTCTGGTGGAGGAGTAGAGTGAGATGGGGGAAAGATGATGAATTCTGTTTTGTCCATGTTCAGCTTGAGAATGCGAGCAGAGAAGAAGACAGAGATAGCAGACAGACATTGTGGGATTTTGGTCAGTAAGGAGGTGAGGTCGGGTCCAGATAGGTAGATCTGCGTGTCATCGGCGTAGAGGTGATACTGTGAACCGTGGGATTTTATGAGCTGTCTTAAGCCAAAGGTGTAGATGGAGAATAGTAGGGGTCCTAGGACTGAACCTTGAGGAACACCGACAGACAGGGGGCGAGGTGAGGAGGTGGTGTGTGAGAGGGAGACACTAAATGTTCAGTCTGTTAGGTATGATGAGATCCAGGATAGGGCCAAGTCTGTGATGCCAAAAGATGAGAGAATCTGTAGTAGGAGGGAATGGTCCACGGTGTCGAAGGCAGAGTACAGGTCCAGGAGAAGGAGGAAAGAGAAGTGTCACTTGCTCTTGGTTGTTAGCAAGTCGTTAGTGACTTTAGTTAGGGCAGTTTCAGTTGAGTGATGCGGTCGGAAGCCAGATTGTAACCGGTCAAAGAGGGAACAGGAGGAGAGGTGGGAGGACAGTTCAAGATATACATGCTGTTCCAGTTATTTTGAGGCATAAGGGAGATGAGATATCGGGTGATAGTTAGACACAGAGGATGGGTCAAGGTAGGGCTTTTTGAGGATGGATGTGATTGAGGCATGTTTGAAGGATGAGGGAAAGACACCATATTAGAGCTACTTCTAGGCTTTCTTTTTTCAACAAATTTGAATATAGTTAACCGGCAAAATATCTTAAATAATTGAAAGCCAGATATTAACTAAAGAAGCTTTTCTGCTTTTTAATAGTTTGTATATATTATAGTTTGATATTATAGCAGCCATTGAATTTTTGTTGACAAAAAATTATTGAATGGTAGTTGTCATACAGATATGGTTCATATATTCTATTCCAGGAGACTAGAGGAATTTCCCACCATCCAGCATCCTCAGACATTGTTCACCATTTAGTTTGGTGAAAATTTATTTACAATATAGTACAATATTCCCTATCTATGTGATACAGAATTAAACTTGTAAAGCTTTTGAGAAGGGCCTCCTTATATGCATAGCCATGGTGGTTTATAACTGGTAATCCTTAATACACTAGTAGTTTTAAAAAGTAAATGTAATTCTCTTTATAGTATTGGAGGCAAAAATTGAAGCCTTAATAATAGATTTATTCATCATCTTGATCTCCACTCCTGTTCCTGACACAACGTAAAGTAAATTAATCTTTTAGCAATTCTAATTACAGCAACAAACTAACCAATGCTACTATATCATCATAAATATATTATCTTCAGGAATTGTGGTAACATTTCTTTACAGTAAACTTGTAATCCTAGACCAGATTCTAAATTAGATCAATGTCTGCTAAGATCCACTCAAAAATATACCTGATCTTCTGTTTCTTCCAGGTGATGATCTGGTGCCAAATGCTTCTATCTTCCTTATTTCATAGGTATTCACACTATTCAGAGTTAACCGTGCAATGTTTCTGAAAATTACAGTTATATGTTAAAGTTTGGGCACCCCTATTAATGTTAACCTTTTTTCTTTATAACAATTTTGGTTTTTGCAACAGCTATTTCAGTTTCATATATCTAATAACTGATGGACTCATCTATATTTCTGGATTCAAATGAGGTTTATTGTACTAACAGAAAATGTGGAATCTGCATTTAAACAAAATTTGACCGGTGCAAAAGTATGGGCACCCTTATCATTTTCTTGATTTGAACACTAACTACTTTTTAGTGACTTCCTGAACCACTAAATTGGTTTTCTAACCTCATTGAGCTTTGAACTTCATAGCCAGGTGTATCAAATCATGAGAAAAGGTATTTAAGGTGGCCACTTGCAAGTAGTTCTCCTATTTGATTCTCCTATGAAGAGTGGCATAATGGGCTCCTCAAAACAACTCTCAAATTCAACATAGCTTTTCAGGGGAAGGATACAAAAAGTTGTCTCAGAGATTTAACCTGTCAGTTTCCATTGTGAGGAACATAGTAAGGAAATGGAATAACACAGGTACAGTTCTTGTTAAGACGAGAAGTGGCAGACCAAGAAAAATATCAGAAAGGCAGAGAAGAAGAATGGTGAGAACAGTCAAGGACAATCCATAGACCACCTCCAAAGACCTGCAGCATCATCTTGCTGCAGATGGTGTCACTGTGCATCGGTCAACAATACAGCGCACTTTGCACAAGGAGAAGCTGTATGGGAGAGTGATGCGAAAGAAGCCATTTCTGCAAGCACGCCACAAACAGAGTCACCTGAGGTATGCAAAAGCACATTTGGACAAGCCAGTTACATTTTGGAAGAAGGTCCTGTGGACTGATGAAACAAAGATTGAGTTGTTTGGTCATGCAAAAAGGCGTTATGCATGGAGGCTAAAAAACACAGCATTCCAAGAAAAACACTTGCTACTCACAGTAAAATTTGGTGGAGGTTCCATCATGCTTTGCGGCTGTGTGGCCAATGCCGGCACCGGGAATCTTGTTAAAGTTGAGGGTCACATGGATTCAACTCAGTATCAGCAGATTCTTGACAATAATGTGCAAGAATCAGTGACGAAGTTGAACTTATGCAGGGGATGGATATTTCAGCAAGACAATGATCCAAAACAACGCTCCAAATCTACTCAGGCATTCATGCAGAGGAACAATTACAATGTTCTGGAATGGCCATCCCAGTCCCCAGACCTAAATATCATTGAACATCTGTGGGATGATTTGAAGCGGGCTGTCCATGCTCAGTAGGGTGACCGGATCTCATATGGGGGGGGAAAATGTCAGAATCTTGTTCGTCTGGACCCCACAAAATGATTCCCCTTTCCAGATATTGAGAGAGCCAAAATTTGAGCTCGATCAAACGACGTTAACCCGTGCCGCTCGTCGCTCAAAGTTTGAAAAAATCCAAATTGAGGTATTTTAAGATTTAGGTATTTTGCATAGTCTGTTAGACTATAAAGAATGTGACAACAACATTGCAGAAATAGCCCTGACCAAATTTTCGAACCATTTGTGGTATTTCAATGCAGAGTTGGTGGGATTATCGTTTTTTGATCCCACCATTACAGACAATGAAAAGTTGTTAATGGCTAATAAATTGCTCAGTAGCACAGAAGAACCATCAGAGCACGCTAACCTACATGAGTTGATAATTTTACATAGTTATCTAATCTATTCTAGAGCTTTTGTTAAAGTAGTTTTTGAAACGTCAGAATATAATGCTCGGCATTTGCTTACAACTTGCAGGACATATTGCTTTTGTTCTTCATCTTTTGTCAGAAGGTCGTTAAAGTCGGTTACTTCCTACCTCTTTTAATTTTTCTTTACTAACTTTTGGATTTACAACCCTAGCGTGCTCTGATGGTTCATCTGTGCTACTGAGCAATTTATTAGCCATTAACAACTTTTCATTGACTGTAATGGTGGGATCAAAAAACGATAATCCCACCAACTCTGCATTCAAATACCACAAATGGTTCGAAAATTTGGTCAGGGCTATTTCTGCAATGTTATTGTCACATTCTTTATAGTCTAACAGACTATGCAAAATACCTAAATCTTAAAATACCTCAATTTGGATTTTTTCAAACTTTGAGCGACGAGCGGCACGGGTTAACGTCGTTTGATCGAGCTCAAATTTTGGCTATCTCAATATCTGGAAAGGGAAATCGTTTTGTGGGGTCCAGACAGACAAAATTCCGACATCGATTTTTTGCGGTCACCCTAATGATCAGCGACCATCAAACTTAACTGAACTGGAATTGTTTTGTAAACAGGAATGGTCACAAATGCCTTCATCCAGGATCCAGGAACTCATTAATAGCTACAGGAAGCGACTAGAGGCTGTTATTTTTGCAAAAGGAGGATCTATGAAATATTAATGTCACTTTTATGCTGAGGTTCCTATACTTTTGCACCGGTCAAATTTTGTTTAAATGCAGATTGCACATTTTCTATTAGTACAATAAACCTCATTTGAATCCAGAAATATAACTGAGTCCATCAGTTATTAGATATATGAAACTGAAATAGCTGTTGCAAAAACCAAAATTGTTATAAAGAAAAAAGGTTAACATTAATAGGGGTGCCCCAACTTTAACATATGACTGTATAATTATAACCGTGGTAAATTTAGCTTCATGTTGATTTGCACTTGTAGGATGCTTTCATCACTCCTTTAAAGGTTCGCTCACACGTACGTATACATCAGACAAGTTTTTTTTCTCATGCTGGTGATTAAAAATCTCTGAGCTTTGAAAATGTATCAGATATCTCTTGGTGACCTGTTTGACATATTCAGATCAGTTGATATTTACCTGTGTAATAACTACTGTATTCTTGAAAATTTGTTGATGCTGGTTTACCACAATATTTTAACCATTTCCTATGCATGCCATATCGGCAACACCCTCAATATTGCTTATTTTCCGTTTAGATTTATCATGAAAAAAATTCTATTTTGTTTATTGTGATCTATGGGTAACTCACAGCAATGATCCACTATTTGCATCCAATTTGCACTTCCTTTGCAGTGTTGCTTACTTTTACCCTATATTTATCTTTATTTAAGAGCTGTATGGAGCTTGATTGCATCTCTAAAACTAAATGAAATATAATATATTAAAAAAGAGTCATGGTGCTTGCTATTTGATATTGGCCATTTGCTAAAGAAAATGGTTATTGTTTAAAGAAATACTCCTAAAGTAAATACATTGAGTTTTTTTTGGGGTGGATACCAGCTTGGGGTCATTATGTAATACATGAAGGGAAACAAGTAAAAACCTCTAGAAAGTTTGGCACATTTCATTAGGTGACTAATTTAATTTATTACAGTATTATGAGTTTTAAATCTGAATCACACAACACACGTGCAATCTATGTAATAAAAAATTTAGAATTTTATTATCAGTCCATACAATTGAATAAGAATCATTGTTCTTGCAAAAAGCGCTGAAGAAACCTCTTTTTTGGATGAGGCTCTGGAATGGTCTCTGAGTCACTGTCTTCACTTTCATTAAATTCCAAAACCTCAGGTTCCTCTTCTGTGTCACTCTCTTCTGTGTCACTCTCTTCTGTGTCACTCTCTTCTGTGTCACTCTCTTCTGTGTCACTCTCTTCAGTTGTGTCCTCGGTTTCTTTACTGTTTATATGAACAAATATAAATGTTTTGACATGCGGTGGCAAAAGCCTTGGCCGCTTCCTAAATGGACCTTGCTGCATTAGATCGGTCAGGCAGATCCATTCCTCTTCTGGAGTATCTCCATGTGCCGGACAACCCATATCTTGGTACCAATCCTCATCTGGATATGTAGAACTGAGCACAGGGCCGCAGCAGCATATCTGTGTGAGAGACAGAAAGAAGCATTAGTTGAGGTCTGTAGAAAAGCTATTGCATTATATTATAGACATTATATTGACTAAGGTGACATTGTATTTTTTTTAGAATATGCAAAAAATTTCAGATCAGACTATCCTCCAATAACAAAATAGCCTTTCATGAAACTACTCCCTTAAAATTGTTATGCCCTATCTTCAAATATGCAGGCCATAGAAAAATTGGATAAACTAGATCCTCTGACATTGGCCTATTTCCTACATGCTAACTGGTCATCTTTAGTAATTCAGAATACTGTCAATTTTAATATACATATTAGAAATGTTAAACCTTTAAGGAAAGTTGCAAAATAACAGGCAATGAAAAATCCTAAAATATCTTATTTCTTTGATAATTCTAGAAATTAAAACTAAAAGCAAACATTACCTTTTCAGGGTTTGTCTTTGCCTGGGTATCCATTGTTATTTCTTCACAAATGCTTAATGACCAGCAACCAAACAGCAGAAGAGTTGTGCAGCTACCAAGCTGTCTTCTCCTTTTATACAAATCTTGTGAATTTTGCTCCTCCCTTTATTCATTAGTGAAATGCAAACACCCAGGAATCTCCTCCACTTCTGAACACTACCTTATCTAACATAGCAAACCTAGATGGCACCCATGTTTTATTAAAGAAATGTGAATACTCATGTCAACCAGTCTCACAATGGTTGAAAAAACAGGATTTTAAGTATAATTTCATCGATTTTCACACATCAGCATACATATTTCAAGATTCTTTATAGCAATAAATGGTTCAAATAAAAAAAATTGTGATCAGGAAAATAGCCTTTTTCAATCTGGTCCAACCAATAGAAATGTGTTCTGGCTGTTAAATGTCAGGGCATTCTAAAAAGTTTAATGTCTCATATGGCTCCTATCACAAGAGATTGCTTTAACCAATGACCACACATGTGAAGTGCAAAAAATGAATCTGAGGACTATTTATATTTTATTAGTGATGGGTAAACTCACTTGTATTATTTGAAATACTGCAAGAGTCAAAATATAAAAAAATTCTAGATTAAAATAGAATTAATCACCCTCACCTTTCCATTGCTCACTGCCCATAGTCCGTTAATCAAGACATCTTTATTTTACCATTATACATTGAATCTCTGGAGTTATTGCTCTTCAACAGGCAAATTATGATAAAATTTTGACATGCACTCACATTCAGGATCTGTTCATTACCAGAAGTCTGACTCAAGAGAGAAGACTCCAAAGATGTGGCTCATGTCGGCCAATAGAAAAGACCCTGAGGACCAGATATGATTAGTGTTGAGCATTCCGATACTGCAAATATTGGGTATCAAAAAAACAAAAAAAAAAACAAATCTGAACTGAGAAAAGTAAGTTAATGTGTATGCACAATGTAAGTGCATATTAACACATGACCATTAGCCAGAGAAAACAAAAAGCAAAAAACACAAATATCCTGAACTAAAAGTAAAAAATATACTGCAAATAATGCATAAAGGTAATAATAATAATAATAAGGGTATTTAGTAAACATAATTTTGATCAAAATAATGTACAAGCCATCCCGCCACGTCACGGCAACCCTTGTGGGACAGTCCCTACTCTAGTATTTAAAACCTTTTCACTTGCCAAGTGGCGTGAATGTGAATAAGGGTCGAGCGGCTGAACCACTTGTAACAGCTTAGGCCAGACTGGATGGCTTTCCCAGCTCAGAAAGAGGGCGGTCACACCCATATATGCACTGAATGCACAATGAAATGAATAAAAAACAAATCTGAACTGAGAAAAGTAAGTTAATGTGTATGCACAATGTAAGTGCATATTAACACATGACCATTAACCAGAGAAAACAAAAAGCAAAAAACACAAATATCCTGAACTAAAAGTAAAACATATACTGCAGTATATTACCTTTATGCATTATTTGCAGTATATTTTTTACTTTTAGTTCAGGATATTTGTGTTTTTTGCTTTTTGTTTTAAATATCGGGTATCGGCCGATATTCGCTGTATCGGAATTCCGATACCGAGTACCGATATTTTTTCAATATCGGATATCGGAATCGGAAGTTCCCATAATGCAAAGAGGCACTGCTGTGGCTCTGATTGGCTGCCGAAATGATGTCATCATGATGCGCGGTCTGTGAGCATTGTGATGCGCCATCAGTTCGGGCCTTCCGGGGGGGTCTATGCCGACTGCCCGGGGTTCTGTACCAGCCTGCCGGGGGTCTGTGCCGACTGCCCGGGGGTCTGTGCCGGCCTTCCAGGTGGCTGTGCCGGCCTGCCGGTGGTGTGTGCCGACTGCCCGGGGGTCTGTGCCGACTGCCCGGGGGTCTGTGCGGACTGCCGGGGGTCTGTGCAGGCTGCGGGGGTCTGTGCAGGATCGTCCGATGGGACTACAAGTCCCATCGGGCGATGCCTGATACCATGACGGCGATTGACATATTAGCCAATGATGGGACAGTAGTAGTCCCATCATCCAGCTAATGTGTTGAATGTACAAAAAAAAAAAAATACATACATACTACATGCTACATACATACTACATACATACTACATGCTACATACATACTACATACATACTACATACATACTACATGCTACATACATAATACATGCTGCATACATACTACATACATACTACATACATGCAACATACATACATACTGCACATATACCAAATGCATGCAACATGCATACTACATATATACCACATATACCGGGGGTCTGTGCTGACTGTCCAGGGGTCTGTACCGACTGCCTGGGGGTCTGTACCGGCCTGTCGGGGGGCTGTACCGACTCTCCGGGGGTTTGTGCAGGCTGCGGGGGTATGTACCGGCCTGCCGGGGGGCTGTGCCGGCCTGCCGGTGGTCTGTACCGACTGTCCGGGGGTCTGAGCGGACTGCCGGGGGTCTGTACCGGCCTGCCGGTGGTCTGTACCGACTGTCCGAGGGTCTGAGCGGACTGCCGGCGGTCTGTGCCGACTGTCCGGGGGTCTGTGCCGACTGCCCGGGGGGCTGTGCTGGCCTGCCGGTGGTCTGTACTGACTGTCTGGGAGTCTGTGCAGGCTGCGGGGGTCTGTGCAGGCATCGTCTGATGGGACTACAAGTCCCATCGGGCGATGCCTGCTACCATGACGGTGATTGACACATTAGCCAATGATGGGACAGTAGTAGTCCCATCATCCGGCCTATGTGTTGAATGTAAGAAAAAAAAATACATACTACATACATACTACATGCAACATGCATACTACATATATACCACATATATACTACATGCATGCAACATGCATACTACATATATACCACATATACCGGGGGGCTGTGCCGACTGTCCAGGGGTCTGTGCCGACTGCCCGGTGGTCTGTACCGGCCTGCCGGGGGGCTGTGCTGGCCTGCCGGTGGTCTGTACCAACTGTCCGGGGGTCTGTGCAGGCTGCGGGGGTCTGTACCGGCCTGCCGGTGGTCTGTACCGACTGTCCAGGGGTCTGAGCGGACTGCCTGGGGTCTGTACCGGCCTGCCGTGGGGCTGTGCCAGCCTGCCGGTGGTCTGTACCGACTGTCTGGGGGTCTGAGCGGACTGCCAGGGGTCTGTACCGGCCTGCCGGGGGGCTGTGCCGGCCTGCCGGTGGTCTGTACCGGCTGTCCGGGGATCCGTGCAGGCTTCGGGGGTTTGTAACAGCCTGCCGGGGGGCTGTGCCAGCCTGCCGGTGGTCTGTACCGACTGTCCGGGGGTCTGAGCGGACTGCCGGGAGTCTGTACCGGCCTGCCGGGGGGCTGAGCCGACTGTCCGGGGGTCTGTGCCGGCTGCCCGGGGGTCTGTACCGGCCTGCAGGGGGGCTGTGCTGGCCTGCCGGGGGGCTGTGATGACTGTCCGGGGGTCTGTGCAGGCTGCGGGGGTCTGTGCAGGCATCGTCCGATGGTACTACAAGTCCCATCGGGCGATGCCTGCTACCATGACGGTGATTGACACATTAGCCAATGATGGGACAGTAGTAGTCCCATCATCCGGCCTATGTGTTGAATGTAAGAAAAAAAAAAATACATACTACATACATACTACATGCTACATACATACTACATACATGCTACATACATGCAACATATATACTACATGCATGCAACATACATACTGCATATATACCACATGCATGCAACATGCATACTACATATATACCACATATATACTACATGCATGCAACATGCATACTACATATATACCCCATATACCGGGGGGCTGTGCCGACTGTCCAGGGGGCTGTGACGACTGCCCGGGGGTCTGTACCAGCCTGCCGGGGGGCTGTGCCGGCCTGCCGGTGGTCTGTACCGACTGTCCGGGGGTCTGTGCATGCTGCGGGGGTCTGTACCGGCCTGCCGGGTGGCTGTGCTGGCCTGCCGGTGGTCAGTACCGACTGTCCGGGGGTCTGAGCGGACTGCCGTGGGTCTGTACCGGCCTGCCGGGGGGCTGTGCCGGCCTGCCGGTGGTCTGTACCGACTGTCTGGGGGTCTGAGCGGACTGCCGGGGGTCTGTGCCTGCCTGCCGGTGGTCTGTACCGACTGTCCGGGGGTCTGAGCGGACTGCCGGTGGTCTGAACCGACTGTCCGGGGGTCTGAGCGGACTGCTGGGGGTCTGCACCGGCCTGCCGGGGGGCTGTGCCGACTGTCCGGGGGTCTGAATGGACTGCCGGGGGTCTGTACCGGCCTGCCGGGGGGCTGTGCCGAATGTCCGGGGGTCTGAGCGGCCTATCCGGGGTCTGTACTGACTGTTCGGGGGTCTGAGCAGACTGCCGGGGGTCTGTACCGGCCTGCCGGGGGGCTGTGCCGGCCTGCCGGGGAGCTGTGCTGGCCTGCCGGGGGTCTGTGCCGACTGCCGGGGGTCTGAGCGGACTGCTGGGGGTCTGTACCGGCCTGCCGGGGGGCTGTGCTGGCCTGCCGGGGGGGCTGTGCCGACTGTCCGGGGGTCTGAGCGGACTGCCGAGGGTCTGTAACGGCCTGCCGGAGGGCTGTGCCGGCCTACCGTTGGTCTGTACCGACTGTCTGGGGGTCTGAGCGGCCTGCCGGGGGGCTGTGCTGGCCTGCCGGAGGGCTGTGTCGACTGCCCGGGGGTCTGTACCGGCCTTCCGGGGGGCTGTGCCGGCCTGCCGGTGGTCTGTGCCGACTGCCCGGGGGTTTGTGCCGACTGCTCGGGGGTCTGTGAGGACTGTCGTGGGTCTGTACCGGCCTGCCAGGGGGCTGTATCGACTGTCGGGGGTCTGAGCGGCCTGCCGGGGGTCTGTACCGGCCTGCCGGGGGGCTGTATCGACTGTCCAGGGGTCTGAGCAGACTGCCGGGGGTCTGTACCGGCCTGCCGGGGGGCTGTGCCGGCCTGCCGGGGGGCTGTGCTGACTGTCCGGGGGTCTGAGCGGCCTGTCGGGAGTCTGTACCGGCCTGCCGGTGGTCTGTACCGACTGTCCTGGGGTCTGAGCGGACTGCCGGGTGTCTGTACCGGCCTGCCGGGTGGCTGTGCCGGCCTGCCGGGGGGCTGTGCCGACTGTCTGGGGGTCTGTCATGGCCTGCCGGTAGTCTGTACCGACTGTCCGAGGGTCTGAGCGGACTGCCGGGGGTCTGTACCGGCCTGCCGGGGGGCTGTGCCGACTGTCCGGGGGTCTGAGCGGACTGCCGGGGGTCTGTACCGACCTACCGGGGGGGCTGTGCCGGCCTGCCGGGCGGCTGTGCCGACTGTCCGGGGGTCTGTGTCGACTGCCCGGGGGTCTGTACCGGCCTGCCGGGGGGGCTGTGCTGGTCTGCCTGGGGGCTGTGCTGGTCTGCCTGGGGGCTGTGCCGGCCTGCCGGTGGTCTGTACTGACTGTCCGGGGGTCTGTGCAGGCTGCGGGGGTCTGTGCAAGCATTGTCCGATGGGACTACAAGTCCCATCGGGCGATGCCTGCTACCATGACGGTGATTGACACATTAGCCAATTATGGGACAGTAGTAGTCCCATCATCCGGCCTATGTGTTGAATGTAGAAAAAAAAATACATACTACATACATGCTACATACATACTACATGCATGCAACATACATACATACTACATATATGCCACATGCATGCAACATGCATAGTACATATATACCACATATATACTACATATATACTACATGCAACATAAATACTACATATATACTACATGCATGCAACATACATATATACTACATGCAACCTACATGCATGCAACATACATACATACATACTACATGCATGCAACATACATACATACTACATATATTCCACATGCATGCAACATGCAAACTACATATATACCACATATATACTACATGCATACTACATATATACCACATGCATGCAACATACATATATACTACATGCATGCAACATGCATACTACATATATACCACATATATACTACATGCATGCAACATACATACAACATATATACTACATGCATGCAACATGCATACTACATATATACCACATATATACTACATGCATGCAACATGCTTATTACATATATACCACATATATACTACATGCATGCAACATACATACAACATATATACTACATGCATGCAACATGCATACTACATATATACCACATATATACTACATGCATGCAACACACATATATACTACATGCAACATGCATACTACATATATACTACATGCATGCAACATACATATATACTACATATATACTGCATGCATGCTGCATACTACATATATACCACATATATACTACATGCATGCAACATACATACATGCAACATATATACTACATGCATGCAACATGCATACTACATATATACCACATATATACTACATGCATGCAACATACAGTACATATATACTACATGCAACATTCATACTACATGCATGCAACATACATACTACATGCATGCAACATACATACTACATATATACCATAAGCATGCAACATCTATTCTATATATACCACATATACACTACATGCATGCAATATGCATACTACATATATATCACATATATATTACATGCATGCAACATACATACAACATGTATACTACATGCATGCAACATGCATACTACATATATACCACATATATACTACATGCATGCAACATACATATATACTACATGCATACTACATGCATGCAACATACATACTACATATATACCACATGCATGCAACATCTATACTATACATACAACATATATACTACATGCATGCAACATGAATACTACATATATACCACATATATACTACATGCATGCAACATACATATATACTACATGCAACATGCATACTACATGCATGCAACATACATACTACATATATACTACATGCATGCAACATATATAATACATATATACTACATGCAACATACATACTAAATACATACTACATATATACCACATGCATGCAACATGCATACTACATATATCACATATATACTACATGCATGCAACGTACACATATACTACATGCATACTACATATATACCACATATATACTACATGCATGCAACATACATATATACTACATATATACTACATGCATGCAACATATATAATACATATATACTACATGCAACATACATACTACATACATACTATATATATACCACATGCATGCAACATGCATACTACATATATACTACATATATTCTACATGCATGCAACATACATACATACTACATATATACCACATGCATGCAACATGCATGCTACATATATACCACATATATACTACATGCATGCAACATACATATATATTACATATATACTACATGCATGCAACATATATATAATACATATATACTACATGCAACATACATGCTACATATATACCACATGTATGCAACATGCGTACTACATATATACTACATATATACTACATGCATGCAACTTACATATATACTACATATATACCACATGCATGCAACATGCATACTACATATGTACTACATGCATGCAACATACATACATACTACATATATACCACAAGCATACTACATATATACTACATATATTCTACATGCATGCAACATACATATATACTACATACAATACATTCATACAACACATACATATAGACATACAGTACATATAACATAGAGTACATACTCACCATCACTTGTCACTTTGATCCCCGAAGCCATTGTCATCTATGGAATAAATATTAAAATAACAAAGCATGAATATACTCAACCCTGATCCGCAGAAGTCCACGGGTGTCCCACAACGATCTTGCGTGGAGAACAGCAGCATCAGCTGATGCTACCGTTCTCTACGGGCTCCAGGAAACCAGTGTCGGAAGGTAGGTATCCTTCCGCCCTGTATTCCTCCGCCACTGTAAAGAAAAAAAAAGTCCCTAGTCTCATTTTATGGCATTGCTGTGTGAGAAATTTCCCATGCAGCTTTTGCCATAAAGTGAGACTAGGGACTTTTTTTTTTTTTTTTTTACACTGGCGGAGGAATGCAGGGCGGAAGGATACCTACCTCCCGACACTGGTTTCCTGGGCCCCGTAGATAACGGTAGCATCAGCTAATGCTGCAGTTCTGCACGCAAGATCGTCATGGGACTCTCGTGGATTTCTGCAGATCAGGGAGTATATTGTTTGTTTGTTATTTTAATATTTATTCCAAAAATGACAATGGCTTCGGGGATCAAAGTGACAAGTGATGGTGAGTATGTACTCTGTTATATGTACTGTATGTCTATATGTATGTATTGTATGAATGTATTGTATGTAGTATATATGTATGTTGCATGCATGTAGTATATATATAGTATGCATCTTGCATGCATGTGGTATATATGTAGTAAGTATGTATGTTGCATGCATGTGGTATATATGTAGTATGCATGTAGTATGTATGTATGTTGTATGTAGTATATATGTATTATATATATGTTGCATGCATGTAGTATATATGTAGTATATATGTATGTTGCATGCATGTAGTATATATGTGGTATATATGTAGTATGCATGTTGTATGCATGTGGTATATATGTAGTATGTATGTAGTATGCATGTTGCATGCATGTGGTATATATGTAGTATGTATGTAGTATGTATGTTGCATGTAGTATATATGTATTATATATAGGTTGCATGCATGTAGTATATATGTAGCATATATGTATGTTGCATGCATGTAGTATATATGTGGTATATATGTAGTATGCATGTTGCATGCATGTAGTATATATGTATGTTGCATGCATGTAGTATATATGTGGTATATATGTAGTATGCATGTTGCATGTAGTATATATGTATGTTGCATGCATGTAGTATATATGTGGTATATATGTAGTATGCATGTTGCATACATGTAGTATATATGTTGTATGTATGTTGCATGCATGTAGTATATATGTGGTATATATGTAGTATGCATGTTGCATGCATGTGGTATATATGTAGTATGTATGTAGTATGTATTTTGCATGTAGTATATAGGTATTAAATATGTTGCATGCATGTAGTATATATGTATGTTGCATGCATGTAGTATATCTGTAGTATATATGTAGTATGCATGTTGCATGCATGTGGTATATATGTATGTAGTATGTTGCATGTAGTATATATGTATTATATCAATGTTGCATGCATGTAGTATATATGTAGTATATATGTATGTTGCATGCATGTAGTATATATGTGGTATATATGTAGTATGCATGTTGCATGCATGTGGTATATATGTAGTATGTATTTAGTATGTATGTTGCATGTAGTATATATGTATTATATATATATGTTGCATGCATGTAGAATATATGTAGTATATATGTATGTTGCATGCATGTAGTACATATGTGGTATATATGTCGTATGCATGTTGCATGTATGTAGTATATATGTATGTTGCATGCATGTAGTATATATGTAGTATGCATGTTGCATACATGTAGTATGTATGTTGTATGTATGTTGCATGCATGTAGTCTATATGTGGTATATATGTATAATGCATGTTGCATGCATGTGGTATATATGTAGAATGTATGTAGTATGTATGTTGCATGTAGTATATATGTATTATATATATGTTGCATGCATGTAGTATATATGTAGCATATATGTAGTATGCATGTTGCATGCATGTGGTATATATGTAGTATGTATGTTGCATGCATGTAGTATATATGTAGTATATATGTAGTATGCATGTTGCATGCATGTGGTATATATGTAGTATGTATGTATTATGTATGTTGCATGTAGTATATATGTATTATATATATGTTGCCTGCATGTAGTATATATGTAGCATATATGTAGTATGCATGTTG
Organism: Dendrobates tinctorius; assembly: GCF_039654945.1. NCBI lineage: Eukaryota > Metazoa > Chordata > Amphibia > Anura > Dendrobatidae > Dendrobates > Dendrobates tinctorius. Next base: position 9,129,935 of record NW_027361724.1, read on the forward strand.
CATGCATGTAGTATATATTTATGTTGCATGCATGTAGTATATATGTGGTATATATGTAGTATGCATGTTGCATGCATGTAGTATATATGTTGTATGTATGTTGCATGCATGTAGTATATATGTAGTATGCATGTTGCATGCATGTAGTATATATGTATGTTGCATGCATGTAGTATATATGTGGTATATATGTAGTATGCATGTTGCATGCATGTGCTTTATATGCAGTATGTATGTATGTTGCATGCATGTAGTATATATGTTGCATGTATGTAGCATGTATGTAGTATGTATGTAGCATGTAGTATGTATGTAGTATGTATTTTTTTTGTACATTCAACACATTAGCCGGATGATGGGACTACTACTGTCCCATCATTGGCTAATGTGTCAATCACCGTCATGGTAGCAGACATCGCCCGATGGGACTTGTAGTCCCATCGGACGATGCCTGCACAACCCCCCGCAGTCTGTTCAGACCCTCGGACAGTTGGAACAGACCACCGGCAGGCCGGCACAGCCCCCTGGCAGTCCGCACAGACCCCCGGGCAGTCGGTACAGACCACCGGTAGGCCAACACAGCCTCCCGGCAGGCCGGTACAGACTCCCGGCAGTCCGCACAGACCCCCGGACAGTCGGTACAGACCACCAGTAGGCCGGCACAGCCCCCAGGCAGTCCGGTACAGACCCGCGGCAGTCCGCAAAGACCCCCGGGCAGTACGCATAGACCCCCGGCAGGCTGGCACAGCCCCCCAGCAGGCCGGTACAGACCCCCGGCAGTCCGCTCAGACCCCCGGACAGTCGGTACAGACCACCAGCAGGCCGGTACAGACCCCCGCAGCCTGCACAGACCCCCGGACAGTCGGTACAGACCAACGGCAGGCCGGCACAGCCCCCCGGCAGGCCAGTAAAGACCCCCGGCAGTCCGGTCAGACCCCCGGACAGTCGGTACAGACCCCCGGTATATGTGGTATATATGTGGTATATATGTATGTTGCATGCATGTAGTATATATATATGGTATATATGTAGTATGCATGTTGCATGCATGTGGTATATATGCAGTATGTATGTATGTTGCATGCATGTAGTATATATGTTGCATGTATGTAGCATGTATGTAGTATGTATGTAGCATGTAGCATGTATTTTTTTTTCTTACATTCAACACATAGGCCGGATGATGGGACTACTACTGTCCCATCATTGGCTAATGTGTCAATCACCGTCATGGTAGCAGGCATCGCCCGATTGGACTTGTAGTCCCATCGGACAATGCTTGCACAGACCCCCGCAGTCTGTACAGACCCCCGGACAGTCAGTACAGACCACCGGCAGGCCGGCACAGCCCCCCGGCAGTCGCTCAGACCCCCGGACAGTCGGTACAGACCACCGGCAGGCCGGCACAGCCCCCCGGCAGGCCGGTACAGACCCCCGCAGCCTGCACAGACCCCCGGACAGTCGGTACAGACCAACGGCAGGCCGGCACAGCCCCCCGGCAGGCCAGTAAAGACCCCCGGCAGTCCGGTCAGACCCCCGGACAGTCGGTACAGACCACCGGCAGGCCGACACAGTCCCCCGGCATGCTGGTACAGACCCCCGGCAGTCCGCACAGACCACCGGCAGGCCGGTACAGACCCCCGGCAGTCCGCACAGACCCCCGGGCAGTACGCACAGACCCCCGGCAGGCCGGTACATACCCCCGGCAGTCCGCTCAGACCCCCGGACAGTCGGTACAGACCACCGGCAGGCCGGTACAGACCCCACAGTCCGCTCAGACCCCCGGACAGTAGGTACAGAACACCGGCAGGCCGGCACAGCCCCCCGGCAGGCCGGTACAGACCCCGGCAGTCCGCTCAGGCCCCCGGACAGTCGGTACAGACCCCCGGTATATGTGGTATATATGTAGTATATATGTATGTTGCATGCATGTAGTATATATATATGGTATATATGTAGTATGCATGTTTCATGCATGCGGTATATATGCATTATGTATGTTGCATGCATGTAGTATATATGTTGCATGTATGTAGCATGTATGTAGCATGTAGAATGTATGTAGTATGTATTTTTTTTTTTTTGTACATTCAACACATTAGCCGGATGATGGGACTACTACTGTCCTATCATTGGCTAATGTGTCAATCACCGTCATGGTAGCAGGCATCGCCCGATGGGACTTGTAGTCCCATCGGACGATGCCTGCACAGCCCCCCGCAGCCTGCTCTGACCCCCGGACAGTCGGCACAGCCCCCCACCAGGCCGGCACATCCCTCCGGCAGGCCGGTACAGACCCTCGGCAGTCCGCACAGACCCCCGGGCAGTCGGCACAGACCCCCGGACAGTCGGCACAGACCCCCGGCAGTCCGCTCAGACCCCCGGACAGTCGGTACAGACCACCGGCAGGCCGGCACAGCCCCCCGGCAGGCCCGTACAGACCCCCACAGCCCGCACAGACCCCCGGACAGTCGGTACAGACCACTGGCAGGCCGGCACAGCCCCCCGGTAGGCCGGTACAGACCCTCGGCAGTCCGCACAGACCGCCGGGCAGTACGCACAGCCCCCCGGCAGGCCGGTGCAGACCCCCGGCAGTCCGCTCAGACCCCCGGACAGTCGGTACAGACCACCGGCAGGCCGGCACAGCCCCCACGGCAGGCCGGTACAGACCCCCGGCAGTCCGCACAGACCCCCGGGCAGTACGTATAGACCCCCGGCAGGCTGGCACAGCCCCCCGGCAGGCCGGCACAGCCCCCCGGCAGGCTGGTACAGACCCCCGGCAATCCTCTCAGACCCCCGGACCGTCGGTACAGACCACCGGCAGGCCGGCACAGCCCCCCGGCAGTCCGCACAGACCCCCGGGCAGTCGGTACAGACCACCGGCAGGCCGGTACAGACTCCCGCAGCCTGCACAGACCCCCGGACAGTCGGTACAGACCACCAGCAGGCCGGCACAGCTCCCCAGCAGGCCTGTACAGACCCCTGGGCAGTCGGTACAGACCACCAGCAGGCCGGCACAGCCCCCCGGCAGGCCTGTACAGACCCCCGGACAGTCGGCACAGCCCCCGGTATATTTGTTATATATGTAGTATATATGTATGTTGCATGCATGTAGTATATATGTGGTATATATGTAGTATGCATTTTGCATGCATGTGGTATATATGAAGTATGTATGTATGTTGCATGCATGTAGTATATATATTGCATGTATGTAGTATGTACATAGCATGTAGTATGTATGTAGTATGTATTTTTTTTTTTTTGTACATTCAACACATTAGGCGTATGATGGGACTACTACTGTCCCATCATTGGCTAATGTGTCAATCACCGTCATGGTAGCAGGCATCGCCCGATGGGACTTGTATTCCCATCGGACGATGCTTACACAACCCCCCGCAGCCTGCACATACAACCGGACAGTCGGCACAGCCCCCAGGCAGGCCAGCACTGCCCCCCGGCAGGCCGGTACAGACCCCCGGGCAGTCCGCACAGACCCCCGGGCAGTCGGCACAGACCCCCGGACAGTCGGCACAGCCCCCCGGCAGTCCGCTCAGACCCCCGGACAGTCAGTACAGACCACCGGCAAGCCGGCACAGCCCCCCGGCAGGCCCGTACAGACCCCCGAAGCCTGCACAGACCCCCGCACAGTCGGTACAGACTACCGGCATGCCGACACAGCCCCCCGGCAGGCTGGTACAGACCCCTGGCAGTCCGCACAGACCCCCAAACAGTCGGTACAGACCCCCGGCAGGCCGGCACAGCCCCCCGGCAGGCCGGTACAGACCCCCGGCAGTCCGCTCAGACCCCCGGACAGTTGGTACAGACCACCAGCAGGCCGGTACAGACCCCCGCAGCCTGCACAGACCCCCGGACAGTCGGTACAGACCACCAGCAGACCGGCACAGCCCCCTGGCAGGCAGGTACAGACCACCGGCAGTCCGCTCAGACCCCCGGACAGTCGGTACAGACCACCGGCAGGCCGGCACAGCCCCCCGGCAGGCTGGTACAGACCCCCGGCAGTCCGCTCAGACCCCCGGACAGTCGGTACAGACCACCGGCAGGCCGGTACAGACCCCTGGGCAGTCCGCTCAGACCCCCGGACAGTCGGCACAGCCCCCCGGTATATGTGGTATATTTGTAGTATATATGTATGTTGCATGCATGTAGTATATATGTGGTATATATGTAGTATGCATGTTGCATGCATGTGGTATATATGCAGTATGTATGTATCTTGCATGCATGTAGTATATATGTTGCATGTATGTAGCATGCATGTAGTATATATGTAGCATGTAGTATGTATGTAGTATGTATTTTTTTTTTTGTACATTCAACACATTAGCCGGATGATGGGACTACTACTGTCCCATCATTGGCTAATGTGTCAATCACCGTCATGGTAGCAGGCATCGCCCGATGGGACTTGTAGTCCCATCGGACGATCCTGCACAGACCCCCACAGTCTGCTCAGACCACCGGCAGGCCGGCACAGCCCCCCGTAGCCTGCACAGACACCCGGGCAGTCGGTACAGACCACCGGAAGGCCAGCACAGCCCCCTGCAGCCTGCACAGACACCCGGACAGTCGGTACAGACCACCGGCAGGCCGGCACAGCCCCCCGTCAGTCCGCACAGACCCCCGGGCAGTCGGTACAGACCACCGGCAGGCCGGCACAGCCCCCCGCAGCCTGCACAGACATCCGGGCAGTCGGTACAGACCACCGGCAGGCCGGCACAGACCACCGGCAGTCCGCACAGACCCCCGGGTAGTCGGCACAGACCCCCGGAAGGTCCGTACACCGCCCCGAGAGGCTTTACAAGGAGAGAAAAGGGTTTTTCTTATTCCGATGCCGGAAGTCCCATAGACTTGAATGGGACTTCCGGTATCGGAATCGGCGATACCCGATACTTTTTTCGTATCGGGCCGATACCATCCGATCCGATATTTTAGGGTATCGGATGGTATCGCTCAACACTAGATATGATACATCATTGCTCAATGCCTATTTGAAGATGACTGGTGAGGCATGTGTTTTTTCTGTAATAATGGTCTATGGTCTGAAGAGACCATGGAAAATAACATAACACAAAAATACAACAATTATGCGGCAAAAACTGAAATCAATATCAAACCACCAAAAACAGCACAGTAAAAATTGCCAATAAAATATAAATTTTATTATAAATAAACAAATTTATACATAATAGAATACAGGCAAAAATAACACCAGAGATACTGCTATCCTAACAGGGAGCCATATTCCACGTTGCCCAAAAAATAATGTTTCAAATATTTTTTGGTCAACGTGTAATATGGCTCCCTGTTAGGATAGCAGTATCTCTGGTGTTATTTTTGTCTGTATTCTTTTATGTATAAATTTGTTTAATTATTCATAAAAAAATTTATATTTTATTGGCAATTTATACTGTCCTGTTTTTGGTGGTTCTATAGAAAATAACATGTAACATATAAGTGGGGGATAATAACTGCTCTGTGAATCGAATTTCACAGAAACTCCACACAACTTGCTGCTCATGTTTTGCAAGATCTGCTTGTCTCTAGTATTTTGAATGATATTGAAATAGAGAAATGATGTCAAGTTGATTAAGGGGATATATTTGACTTCTATTGTAGGGATAGAAAATCCTTTTTTTTATTTTATCAATATGAGGCAAAATTAGCTGCAGCTTTCCATTTCGGGGTATTATCCTTTTATCTGTATCTGACTTTAAATTTGGTATTGATTTTTTCTGCAACAATTAGTATATGTAACTGAGTAAAAGGGTTGAGTTCTGCTCAACAAAAGTAATTGTAACCTAATGATTTCCCTTTTTTACTTATACTTTTAAAGATTCATGCAAAAAAATCAGATCAAAGTTGCCCATAAGTCTGAAAATCATGAAATGCACACAGTTTGCAATTAACATTGCTCAGTAGCAGACACTTTACAATTTATATTTCCATATGTGAAACACATGAATAAAACACTAATCAATGTGTCAATTTTAACCATCAAAGAAACATGAAGATCAGCTCCAAAAGCACTAGTGACACTTGGGCCTCATTTAAAAGATGTCGATCTTTCTAAAATACCAAAGTCACTTGGCTTCACAGCCCCCTACTGATAACACAATACAGGGTGAAGTTGTTGTTTAGCTACTATTTGTTTTTTTTTCTTTTGTAAAACCAGTGGACAAAGGTTCTTAGGTTTTTAAGTTTCTTGTGACACAATTAAAAATCAGAAAGCGGCTCCGCTCTGTACAGTCTTGTGTATTTATGCTAATCAGCCCCACATATACACAAAATGCACAAGACTTTTATGTCTACACTTCAGAATGACATTTAATGTCCAAAAGTGTCATCCATGTAAAAGTAAAATGGCACCATAAATTACCATGTAATAATAAGTATACTCCTATTACATCTGGAGCCACAAAGCAAAACTCTGGTGTAACATGGTGGTTAGCATTGAAGATTGTAACATTAACTCAAATTAAGCCAAATTATCACTTTTATCTACCACATAGTCTTGGATATAACATTACCAGTGAGGCATTGCTGCTCTACCTCCATCATGCTTTGCTGCTCCAAATACACATTTCCAGCATGTCTCACTATGATCTATGCATATCTGTATAGTGATAATTCACTTCACATTTTTGGTTACTGTCAGTATCTACCGCTTGTCGGCGCCACAGGAAACTGATGATGAGAAACGGTACAGGACGTTCTCGTGCGATCAGCGATAACCAGCAGGGGAGCGGTCGGAGGTAAGTATCAGACATAGCGATATTGCTAGCGATATCGCTATAACGTAACAAAAACCAGTGACATTATAGTGATATTGCTAGCTATATCGCTTAGTGTGACAGGCCCTTTATTGGCCTTAATCTTTGTCAGGTCTTGAAGTCAAAATTATTAATGTTAATTTACATTCTTATAATTAAATCTTGAGTAAACAAACATTCCTTTACTTCAGTGCAGAAGCGCCATTGTCTGCTCACTAATATTAAAGCTACCTGTAGGTTTTTTTGTTTTTAACAAATCTGAATATAGTTAATTGGCAAAATATCTTTCATAATTGAAAGCCAGATGTTAACTAAAGAAGCTTTACTGCTTTTAATAGTTTGTATATATTTTATTGCAGTTTAATATTTTAGGAGCCATTGAATTGCTTATTGATGTAAAATTGCTGAATTATAGTTGTCATCCATATACAGTTCATATATATATATTATTCTAGGAGTCTACAGGAATTTCCTTTCCTTCGCATCCTCAGCCATTTTTCACTATTTAGCTCAGTGAAAAATTATTTTCAATATAGTACAATATCTCCTATTAATAGGATATATAAAGAAAGCTTGTAAAGCTTTTGAGAAGGGAGGACTTTATGTATGGCCATGGTGGTTTATAAATGACATTCGGTGGTATATTGGGCATTTTGACAATTAAATGTAATTCTGTTTATAGTATTGGAGTTAAAGATTTAAGCCCTATAATTCTTAGATATATTTTCTCCACTCCTGTTCTTGTCGCAACAGAAGGTAAATTAATCTTTCAGCAATTCTAATTACAGCAGCAAAGTAAACAATGCTACTATATCATCATAAATATATTAATTTCAAGAATTGTGGTAACATTTCTTTATAGCAAATTTGTGATCCTAAACCAGATTCTAAATTAAATCAATGTCAGGTTAGAGCCACTCAAATGCACCTGATCTTCTGTTTTTCCAGGTGATGGTCTGCTGCCAAATGTTTCCATCCTACCTATTTCATAGGTATTCACACTATTCAGCGTTAACCATGCAATGTTTCCAAAAATTATTTTATAGGATTAGTGAGTTGTTGGCTACATTGCTAAACCATATTGTAGTAACATGAAATTTGTCATGATGTATACAATATATTGTCATAACTCAAATATCATAGAACTAAATTTCCCTTTTGGGGTTTCCAGATGTTTCTGAGATGTCGTGATGCAATATAAAACACTCTCTATACAAGGGCTATTGTGTAGTTTTTTCTGACTTAACAGTGGTAAATTTAGTTTAATCCTACAAATGCAAAAAATTTCTAATCTTTATAACTGCTCCCTCACAGGAGCAAGTTCATCGGGGAAGGTGTTTTTTTCTCATGCTGGTGAGTACAAACAGAGCACAGCCATTTTTATTGTATTTCTATTGAAATTATGGCTTAAAGTGGTTATAAAACTAAATTTTTGTTCTTGTGATTATTTTGCTACTAATTAGTTTAAAGCCTGAAATTCACATTATAATCTGCTCAAGAGAACATTTTTACTCTGAACTGCACAAACTGACAGTTGTGTTTTTCAATGGTCTTCTTTTTTCCTTTGTTCTTGCCTTAATTGTAATATTTTTTATCAAAACAGATTTGTTTAATATACAAGAGAAACTTTTCACTTCCATTGATTGCTAATTTGTTCATTAGCATTCCAATAACCTGGAAGACCTCCTTCTCTCCTCCACACTTATTCGCTCCTCACCCAACCGCCTCCAAAACTTCTCTCAAATAGCCCCCATCCTCTGGAATTCCCTTCCCCAACAAGTCCGGCTATCAACCACACTCGGATCGTTCAGACGGAACCTGAAAACCCATCTCTTCAGGAAAGCCTACAGCCTGCAATGATCCCCGCTGCCTCCTCAGCACTACTGGAGCCACTATCTCACCATCACTGGAGCTGCTGCATCCCCCAAACCTACTGTCTCCTTTCCCACCATCCTGTAGAATGTAAGCCCAAAAGGGCAGGGTACTCTCTACCCTCTATATCAGTCTTTGATTGTTAGTTTGTTTACTGTAAGTGATATCTGTAATTTGTATGTAACCCCTTCTCATGCACAGCACCATGGAATCAATGGTGCTATATAAATAAATAATAATAAAAAAGAATGAAATCATTACAAGCATCAATTTTATAATCTGAATTCTAGAAAGTTTGGTCTTCTATCTTTCAGGAAAGGGGAATGCTAAAATAGTCTAGGTACAAATAAATCTAAATCATATTCTTTCTAAGGTTTTTATAATTTTTGCTCTTAGATTACAATTATTACAATTAAATTAATCCATAACATTGCATTTAAAAGTCTGTAATTGGGAAGTCATAAAAGAATTACATTTACTATACAACTTGCCAAAACATTTATGAATTGAATGGCTCTAATAATAAAACCATTCTCCCTAACATATGTTACAAGTTGTTTCCTTTGTTGTCACAGGCCCCTTCTCTGGAAGTCATCACTTTTACATTTTGATTTTTACAGTAAATACTTTCCTGCTTACCTTTCTCTGATAAATGCTGTATTCCATAACAATTTCACATTTTCTCCATTTTTATACAAAATCATCTAATTGATGCTAATTTAATACCACCAATAATGCTCTATTTTGTGTCTTACTCTATTTCCACCCTTTAATCTCTCAAGTTATGGGCTCTTTGTGATTTCTAGCTAAACACCAGACATTATTCTGCATTATGTGCATCCTATTTGCAGTGTTTGTAGTACTTACTGTAATTTTTATATTTATGGGCCATAGGGAGCTTGATTGGGTCTCCTTTTGAATATTGTATGGTAGATCTGTTTTAATCAAGAAAAACAAAACCTCAACAGTATGACCTAGGTGGTACGTAACTTCAGCGTGCCGTTTGCAGCGCGCGATCCCGTCGACGACACAAGAAGACGAGCATCTCCGGAATTTTGATTTACGCTTTTGCGTCCACGCTACAGTTTCTCGCCTCCTGACCGGCCGTGGGGCCGAGCTTGAGGCTGGTATCGCGCATGCCTAAGTCTTATGACATGCCGGATGTGACGGTAACATTTTCGTACGAGAGAAGTTTTCGCGCTAGCTGGCTCTCACTTTTCAAAACGCTGGAAAAAGCAACGTTTAGCCGGCTCTCACTCGGCCACTTAATTCACTGCTTGACAATGAACACCAGATGGCGCCTGTGCTTCACAAATCATTCAATAATTGTCAGTCGTAATTCAACTGCATTTCTGCGAATTGAACACTGGATGGCAGCCTTAAGACCATTAATTCACTAAAGACAAATGTCAATCTATGAATTGAAAAGCCATTCACGTCACGGTGAGTTTCGTGTTCAATAAACTCACTTTTTTTGGGGGTCGTTTTAGTTTTAGGATTGTGTGCGGTCGCTTGTTAAAAAACACAATATATTTAGGTCCGATTTTGATGAAAATGGAATGTCGGTCACGTGCAAAGCTCTGTAAGCGTTTCTGTGGTCAAAACTGCATGCGATTTTGGCAGACAGTTTGGTTAATCTGTGTAACTGTTGATAAACATCAGATTTCTGCGATATCTAAAAATGCGCACATGGTAAAAAACCGCATGTGTTTTTGGTGCAATATTGAAAATGTGCGTGTAGTATGCTTTAAAAACACTTGCGCTAATTCCTATGGAAAATTGCTGGTTCAAAAAATGTGTACGTTTTTCTCAGTATTTGACCAAAAATGAGACCCGGCTAATCGTGTGAAAAATTAGCACAATAGCCGGCTCTCATCCTCAGTGTGTCGTATTCAAAAGTGAGAGCCGGCTAATGGTGCCAAAAATGAGCACACTAGCTGGCTCTCATCCTCAGTATGTAATATTCAATAGTGAGAGCCGGCTAATGGTGCCAAAAATGAGCGCAGTAGCCGGCTCTCATCCTCAGTATATCATATTCAAAAGTGAGAGCCGACTAATTGTGCCAAAAATGAGCACACAAGCCGGCTCTCATCCTCAGTATGTAATATTCAACAGTGAGAGCCGGCTAATGGTGCCAAAAATGATCGCAGTAGCCGGCTCTCATCCTCAGTATATCATATTCAAAAGTGAGAGCCGACTAATTGTGCCAAAAATGAGCACACTAGCCGGCTCTCATCCTCAGTATGTAATATTCAACAGTGAGAGCTGGCTAATTGTGCCAAAAATGAGCGCAGTAGCCGGCTCTCATCCTCAGTATGTCATGTTTAAAAGTGAGAGCTGGCTAATGGTGCCAAAAAGGAGCGCAATAGCCAGCTCTCATCCTCAGTATATCATATTCAAAAGTGAGAGCCGGCTAATGGTGCCAAAAAGGAGCGCAGTAGCCGGCTCTCATCCTCAGTATATCATATTCAAAAGTGAGAGCCGGCTAATTGTGCCAAAAATGAGCACACTAGCCGGCTCTCATCCTCAGTATGTAATATTCAACAGTGAGAGCTGGCTAATTGTGCCAAAAATAAGCACACTAGCCGTCTCTCATCCTCAGTATGTAATATTCAACAGTGAGAGCCGGCTAATGTTGCAAAAAATGAGTGCAATAGCCGGCTCTCACCCTCTGAATATTTTCAGATGCACAGAGGCAAAAATAGGCACAGAGAGAGCACAGGACGACATAGAGAAAAGACTCACATCTTCTGTTGCCGATCGGCAACAAGCTGGGCTGTTCAATGTGACATATTTGAATCACTTCATCAGTTTCTCAATTTGTGTTACCGAGGCACAGTGAGCAAGAACGAGGCACAGAGATGTGCAATGAGGCACAGTGAGGCGCATAGAGCCACATGAAGGCAGAGAATGATAGAGAGGCAGAAAAGGGCACAGAGAGTCATTGAAAGGCTCATATAGGCTGGGACGGTCACACAGAGGCACAGTGAGGCACAGAACACGATAGAGAGAAGACTCACATCTTCTGTTGCCGATCGGCAACAAGCTGGGCTGTTCAATGTGACAAATTTGAATCACTTCACCAGTCTCTCAATTTGTGTTGTCGAGGAACAGTGAGCGAGAAAGAGGCAAGTGAGGCACAGAAAGAGGTGCAGAGAGTCGCAATGAGGCAAAGTGAGGGGCATAGAGGCACATGAAGTCAGAGAATTATAGAAAAACAGAGAAAGACACAGAGTCATTGAAAGGCACATATAGGCTGGGAAGGTCACACAGAGGCACAGAACACGCTAGCAGGCTTTCACCCTGGGTGTGTCATTTTCAAAAGTGAGAGCCGGCTAATGGTGCCAAAAATGAGCACAATAGCCGTCTCTCATCCTCAGTGTGTCGTATTCAATAGTGAGAGCCGGCTAATGGTGCGAAAAATTAGCACAATACCCGGCTCTCATCCTCAGTGTGTCATATTCAACAGTGAGAGCTGGCTAATTGTGCCAAAAATGAGCACAATAGCCGGCTCTCATCCTCAGTGTGTCATATTCAACAGTGAGAGCTGGATAATTGTGCCAAAAATGAGCACAATAGCCGGCTCTCATCCTCAGTGTGTCATATTCAACAGTGAGAGCTGGCTAATGGTGCCAAAAATGAGGGCAATAGCCAGCTCTCATCCTCAGTGTGTCATATTAAACAGTGATAGCTGGCTAATGGTGCTAAAAATGAGCACAATAGCTGGCTCTCATCCTCAGTGTGTCGTATTCAATAGTGAGAGCCGGCTAATGGTGCCAAAAATGAGCACAATACCCGGCTCTCATCCTCAGTGTGTCATATTCAACAGTGAGAGCTGGCTAATTGTGCCAAAAATGAATGCAATAGCCGGCTCTCATCCTCAGTATGTCAAATTCAAAAGTGAGAGCTGGCTAATGGTGCCAAAAATGAGGGCAATAGCCGGCTCTCATCCTCAGTGTGTCATATTCAACAGTGAGAGCTGGCTAATGGTGCTAAAAATGAGCACAATAGCTGGCTCTCATCCTCAGTGTGTCGTATTCAAAAGTGAGAGCTGGCTAATGGTGCCAAAAATGAGGGCAATAGCCGGCTCTCATCCTAAGTATGTCATATTCAACAGTGAGAGCTGGCTAATTGTGCCAAAAATGAGTGCAATAGCCGGCTCTCATCCTCAGTATGTCATATTCAAAAGTGAGAGCTGGCTAATGGTGCCAAAAATGAGCGCAATAGCCGGCTCTCATCCTCAGTATGTCATATTCAAAAATGAGAGCTGGCTAATGGTGCCAAAAATGAGCACAATAGCCGGCTCTCATCCTCAGGATGTCATATTCAAAAGTGAGAGCTGGCTAATGGTGCCAAAGATGAGCGCAATAGCCGGCTCTCATCCTCAGTATATTATATTCAAAAGTGTGAGCCGGCTAATTGTGCAAAAAATAAGCACACTAGCCGGCTCTCATCCTCAGTATGTCATATTAAAAAGTTAGAGCTGGCTAATGGTGCCAAAAAGGAGCTCAATAGCCGGCTCTCATCCTCAGTATGTCATATTCAAAAGTGAGAGCTGGCTAATGGTGCCAAAAATTAGTGCAATAGCCGGCTCTCACCCTCTGAATATTTTCAGATGCACAGAGGCAAAAATAGGCACAAAGAGGCACAGAAAGTGATAGAGAAAAGACTCACATCTTCTGTTGCCGATCGACAACAAGCTGGGCTGTTCATTGTGACATATTTGAATCACTTCATCAGTCTCTCAATTTGTGTTACCGAGGCACAGTGAGTGAGAACGAGGCACAGTGAGGCACAGAAAGAGGCACAGAGAAGTGCAATGAGGCACAGTGAGGCACATAGAGCCACATGAAGGAAGAGAATGATAGAGAGGCAGAGAAAGGCACAGAGAGTCATTGAAAGGCACATATAGGCTGGGATGGTCATACAGAGGCACATTGAGGCACAGTGAGGCACAGAACATGATAGAGAGAAGACTCACATCTTCTGTTGCCGATCGGCAACAAGCTGGGCTGTTCAATGTGACAAATTTGAATCACTTCACCAGTCTCTCAATTTGTGTTGTCGAGGAACAGTGAGCGAGAAAGAGGCAAGTGAGGCACAGAAAGAGGCACAGAAAGGCGCATAGAGGCACATGAAGGCAGAGAATGATAGAAAAGCAGAGAAAGACACAGAGTGTCATTGAAAGGCACATATAGGCTGGGAAGGTCACACAGAGGCACAGTGAGGCACAGAACATGCTAGCAGGCTCTCACCCTGGGTGTGTCATTTTCAAAAGTGTGAGCCGGCTAATTGTGCCAAAAATGAGTGCAATAGCCAGCTCTCAGCCTGGGTGTTTCATTTTCAAAAGTGATAGCTGGCTAATGGTGGCAAAAATGAGTGCAATAGCCAGCTCTCATCCTCAGTATGTCATATTCAAAAGTGAGAGCCGGCTAATTGTGCCAAAAATGAGTGCAATAGCCGGCTCTCACCCTGTGTGTCATTTTCCAATGTGAGAGCAGCTAATGGTGCCAAAAATGAGCGCAATAGCCGACTCTCACCCTATGAATATTTTCAGATGCACAGAGGCAAAAAGAGGCACAGTGAGGCACAGAACGCGATAGAGAAAAGACTCACATCTTCTGTTGCCGATCGGCAACAAGCTGGGCTGTTCAATGTGACATATTTGGATCACTTCACCAGTCTCTCAATTTGTGTTACCGAGGCACAGTGAGCGAGAAAGAGGCACAGTGAGGCACAGAGATGCGCAATGAGGCACAGTGAGGCGCATAGCCACATGAAGGCAGAGAATGATAGAGAGGCAGAGAAAGACACAGAGTCATTGAAAAGCACATGTAGGCTGGGACGGTCACACAGAGGCACAGTGAGGCACAGAACGCGATAGATAAGACACATCTTCTGTTGCCGATTGGCAACAAGCTGGGCTGTTCAATGTGACATATTTGAATCACTTCACCAGTCTCTCAATTTGTGTTGTCGAGGAACAGTGAGCGAGAAAAAATCACAGTGAAGCGCTAATGAGGCACAGAGAGGTGCAGGGAGGCACATGAAGACAGAGAATGATGAAGAGTCAGAGAAAGGCACAGAGAGTCATTGAAAGTCACATGTATGCTGGGACGGGCACACAGAGGCACAGAACGCGATAAAGACTCACATCTGTTGCCAATCGGTAACAAGTTGGGCTGTTCAATGTGACATATTTTGTGTGTGTATTCCTGGGGTGTCATTGCCAACCCATATACAATGGGTGTTTACACCCACATTGACAAACTGCAAGAATATCCCATGGATGCTTGCCCACCCATATGCAGTGATGCATATTTTTGGGTGGGAACACTGAGGACACCCCCACATGCATCACTGTGGGTGAAGACAACCAGACAGGTGTCACTACTGCAGGTGTGTGGGGAGTATTACCCTTATTTCCTCGCCGAAACCTGGACGCTAAATTGCATGTGTCCATTGCATTTTCCTAACAATAATGCATGTTGCAGTAGCCTCCAAGATGCATTATCAGTGGAAAAAGATATAGTCTCATGCTGAATATGCCCAAATATATTCAATTAACATTACACCCAACTACTACAATAAAGAGGCAAAAAACATGTCAAACATTTATAACATTTTATTTATTGTAAGAAATTAGGCTTAGACCAAAAATAACACGTCAAGCAAGAAAACTGTTATAAAGGAGCTTGGCATAGGTGACATATTTCTTGCCAGCATTAGACCTGTGGAGAGAAAAAAATATATATATTTAACAGTGTAGTATACTTTATAAGATGCATTTACTGCTGGACTGTTCTATATGACATCTCAGTCCCATTACTAGTCTCTCAATTTGTGCTGCCAAGGCACATAGTGACACAGTGAGGCACATGAAGGTACAGAGAATGATAGGCAGAGATAGTCAAGGTCAGAGGTAGGCTCTGGGAGGCCGTGGTAGGATCTGAGGGGATACGGTAGGCTGAGGGGCTGTAGAAGGCTCTGAATGGCTGTAGAAGGCTCTGAGGGGCTGTAAATGGCTCTAAGGGGTTGCAGTAGGCTCTGAGGGGCTGGAGATGGCTCTGAGGGGCTGTAGGTGGCTCTGAGGGGCTGCAGCAGGCTCTGAGGGCCTGTAGATGGCTAAGAAGGGCTGCAGTAGGCTCTGAGGGCCTGTAGATGGCTAAGAAGGGCTGCAGTAGGCTCTGAGGGGCTGTAAGGGGCTCTGAGGGGCTGCAGATGGCTCTCAGGGGCTGGAAGAGGGTGTCAGGGGCTGGAAGAGGGTGTCAGGGGCTGGAGGAGGGTGTCAGGGGCTGGAGGAGGGTGTCAGAGGCTGGAGAAGGGTGTCAGAGGCTGGAGGAGGGTGTCAGAGGCTGGAGGAGGGTGATAGAGGCTGGAGGAGGGTGTCAAAGGCTGGAGGAAGGTGTCAGGGGTTGGAGGAGGGTGTCAGGGGCTGGAGAAGGGTGTCAGGGGCTGGAGGGGGGAGACAGGGGCTGGAGGGGGGAGACAGAGGCTGGAGGAGGCTGTGTGGTGGTGTAAAGGGTATTGCGGGAGGCTGTGTGGTGCTGTAGAGGGGGCTGCGGAAGGCTTTGTGGTGCTGTAGAGGGGGCTGTCTGGTGCTGTAGAGGGGGTTGCGGGAGGCTGTGTGGTAGTGTAGAGGGGGCTGTCTGGTGCTGTAGAGGGGGTTGCGGGAGGCTGTGTGGTGGAGTAGAGGGGGTTGCGGGAGGCTGTGTGGTGCTGTAGAGTGGGCTACGGGAGGCTGTGTGGTGGTGTAGAGGGGGCTGTGTGGATCTGTAGAGGCCTACAGAGCCACACAGCCCCCTGGTGTGACTTCCCGAGTGCCATTACAGCTGACTGTATATACATGTATACACATACATGTATGTACATGTGTGTTGTGAGTTCATTTTCCCCTTCGTCACTGAGGTCTGGTGAACTCCCTATTCTGGTAAAGGAAGGTAATGGGCCTGATTATCAGGCACCTGAGCCTAATGAGGATGACTGGCTGAATGGAGTCACTGACTGGATATAAGGCTGCCGACGCCCTTCTGCCCTGCGGGTGATTTCTCTGTGGACTTCTAGGACACCAGTCTGATTCCTGATTCCCTAAAGCTAAGTTTTCTGCTTTGCCTGTTTGCATTTATGTTTTGTTTTTGTTTTCCTTGCTTTTCTGGATTCTGCCATTCCCTGCTGGGATGAGCTGAATCTCCTTTTGCCGGTTGCTCTGTCTTCAGATTATTCCTGAGTACTGACATAGCTTTTTTGAAGCCTAGCGTCTTCAGGGCCTTTTTCACTGTCAGTCTGTTCTCTCTAATTTTCATAGGGTTTTTCACGGATTGCAGACAGCAGCCTTCCTGTCCTTTCCTATCTAGGTAGTTTGGGCCCCGTCTTTGCTCAGTCTATCTTTCTGTCTGTGTTAGTGTTTTCATCTTGCTTCACCATCATTATATGTTGGGGGCTGCCTATTGCTTTGGGGTCTGCTCTGGGGCAGTTTAGATTTCCCCTTTCTTTCTTTAGGCCTATTTAATTCTCCGGCTGTGATCGAGGGGTCTAGGGCATCGTAGGAACCCCCCACGGCTACTGTTAGTTGTTGTGATAGGATCAGGGGTCTGCAATCCGATAGCTGCCAACCTCTCTGGTTTTCTGGACTTAGCTAGCATTTCTGTTTTTGCCTCCTACGGTGACTCAATCATAACAGAATCACCCGCCATATCGCAGATCCTAGGCTACTCAATAGCAGGAAAGAATTGTGTTTAAAAAAAAAAAAAGAGTGTGTGTATATTCTTTCCTCTATATCTCTGAGGCCGTATGGGGTAATTTTTTTTTCTCTCAATGGAGATAAAGCAATTGTCTGATCGTGTGGAGAAGCTCGCTGCAGAAGTGCGGGGAATTTCCGCCTACCTTGCTCGTTCGCATGCTGTTGAACCAAAGATCCCTACACCTGATGTATTTTTTGGGGATCGATCTAAATTTTTGAGTTTCAAAAATAATTGTAAATTATTTTTTGCCTTGAAGCCTAACTCGTCAGGGAGCTCCGCGCAGCAGGTTAAAATTGTCATCTCTTTGCTGCGTGGCGATCCCCAGGATTGGGCGTTTTCTTTGAAACCAGATGATCCTATTCTGACTAATGTGAACGCATTCTTTCAAGCTTTGGGGTTGTTGTATGATGAACCTAATGCTATTGATCAGGCTGAAAACACCCTGTTGGCATTAAACCAGGGTCGAGATTCTGCAGAGTTGTACTGTCAAAAGTTCTGAAAGTGGGCAGTCCTTACTACCTGGAATGATAATGCCTTGGCTGCTCTCTTTCGGAAGGGTTTGTCAGAAGCCGTAAAAGATACTATGGTGAGATTTCCTGTTCCCTCTGGTCTTGACGATTCTATGTCATTAGCCATTCAAGTTGATCGGCGTTTACGTGAACGCAGGATTGCACGAGAGGTGTTGCCACCGGTTGAACAGACGTCTGAACCTATGCAATGTAATAGAGTTTTGTCTAAGGCGCAACGTTAGGAGTTCAGAAGGCGTAATAAGCTGTGTTTTTTCTGTGGAGATGCCTCGCATATTATTTCTGTTTGTCCTAAACGAGAGAAACGCTTTGCACACACGTTTTCTGTTGGTGGTGTTCAACCTAAGTTTCTTCTGGCAATTACTCTGATCTGCTCCCTGTCCACATTTTCCGCCAAGGCTTTTGATTATCTATCTGGATGATATTTTGATCTTCTCCAAGGATTGGGATTCTCATGTGGAACATATTCGGACTGTGTTCCGGATCTTGAGGGAGAATTCCCTGTATGTCAAAGGATCGAAATGCCTTTTTGGAGAACAGAGGATTTCATTTTTGGGATTTATTTTGTCTCCTTCAACTATTGAAATGGACCCGGCCAAGGTACAGGCCATTTATGATTGGGTTCAGCCCACTTCTTTGAAGGCCCTCCAGAAGTTTTTGGGTTTTGTTAATTTTTATTGGAAATTTATAGCAACATTTTTGTCACGTCTGCCATGTCTGTTTGTCTCAAGAACTCCTGGAGCGATGTGCATGCGCATGCTTTGTCTGCTGTCCTGCATGTCCCCTAGAGCAGTGAGCACACTCACCTCATGTCTGAGCTACAGGATGCCTGCGTTTCTGCTCTGCCTTCTGTGATCTTCTCGTCATGTCTGAAACCCTGATCATGGGACGTTTCCTAAGATCCTGCACTGTCTGGTTCTGCCATCATCTCGTCATGTCTAGAATCCCGGAAGTGCTCCCCTGGTCCTGACCTGGAGGAGGAGGTGCTATGCCCTATATCAGGCCACCTCTTCTTATGCTCAGGGCCTGATTATTGTGTTGCTTCCCTGCAAGTCTCTGGTCTGTGGGGTTGCTCCCGCTATTCTGTGCCCTTGCACTTTGCTCTGTAGTGCGTCTCTGCACACGCTCCGTGCTCGTATTCTGCCTCTTGTCTTGTGCCATGTCTTGTGTTGTCTCTCGTGCCATGTTTGTCTTTGCCTTGCTTTGCCTTGTAGTCCTTCTGCTGTTCTTTGTCTTAGTCTGTTTTGCTATGTCTCGCCTTAGCTATGCTTTGACTTGTAGTCCTTCCTTTGTTCTCTGCCTCGCCTGTTTTGCCATGTCTTGCTTTTGCTATGCTTTGACTTGTAGTCCTCCCTGTGTTCTCTGCCCTGCTCTTCCTTGCTTTGTGTTCCTCCCTATGGTCTCAGTCTTTGCTTGCTCTGCCTCACTCTCTCCTATGGTGCTCTGTAGTGCTCCCTGGCACACGCACCATTTCTTCTCTCCTTAGTGCTCGTTTCTTTGTCT
Source organism: Dendrobates tinctorius (assembly GCF_039654945.1). Lineage (NCBI taxonomy): Eukaryota > Metazoa > Chordata > Amphibia > Anura > Dendrobatidae > Dendrobates > Dendrobates tinctorius. The sequence goes on from NW_027361724.1 coordinate 9,149,375, forward strand.
AGTCCCAAGGTCTTCCCTTGGCCCGGCTCTGGGCTTCTGCCTACGCTCCGCTGCTAGACTCTGTCCTCGCTCTGACCTGGCTCTGTTTCTGCTTGTGTTCCTTGCCTTGTTCCCTGCCTTGTCCTTGCATTGAACCCCGGTGTGGGTTCCCCTTGGCCGTCTCCTGTGCCGTGGTAAGTGCCACGTGTTTGTGTGCACTGGCCAGTGTGGCGTGCCCCCTGCGTGGCTCCTAGCACGCAGCCCTTCCTTGTGCCCTGGCGTGGCTCCTAGCATGCACCCTGCCTTGAACCCTGGCGTGGCTCCTAGCACGCACCCTGCCCTGAACGTGGCGTGGCTCCTAGCACGAAGGTTCCTTTGCCCCCTCCTGTGCCTTAGTCGTGCCTCGTGCTGGCGTTACAGCCATGTGCATTGGCCAGTGAGGTGTGCGTCCCTGCGTAGCTCCTAGCACGCAGCCCTGCTTCTGAACCCTGGCGTGTCTCTACACGCACCCTGTCTTGTGCCTTGGCGTGTCTCTACACGCACTCTGTCTTGTACCTTGTACCTTGGTGTGTCTCTACACGCACTCTGTCTTGTACCTTGTGCCTTGGCGTGTCTCTACATGCACTCTGTCTTATCCTATGCTTTGGCGTGGCTCTACACACGCACCCTGTCTCGTTTGTGAACCTTGGCGTGTCCCCTACACACGCACCTCGCTTTGAACCCTGGCGTGTCCCCTACACACGCACCTTGCCTTGCACCTAGCCTTGGACCCTGGCGTGTCCCCTACACACGCACCTAGCCTTGGACCCTGGCGTGTCCCCTACACACGCACCTAGCCTTGGACCCTGGCGCGTCCCCTACACACGCACCTAGCCTTGGACCTTGGCGTGTTCCCTAAACACGCACCCTGCTTGGATATCTGTCGTGCCTCCTTGCCTGAACCCTGGTTTGCCTGCCGGATGCCCGGAACCTGCCGACCATTGCCAGAGGTCCGGAACCAGATGACTAAGGCCTGATGTCCGGAGCTGACGTCCGCAGCCTGATCCCTGGACCCTGTCGGTTTGCCAGCAGTCCGGAGTCCGATGCCATCATGCCATTACCTGTGCCTCGGCGTGCCATCTGGCACGTACCATGTTATGGACCTTGGCGTGCCCACGCGCGCACCTTGCACGTTTTGCTTGTTTACTCTGTATGTGATCCTGTGTTATTCTAATGAAGATACCTTGCACCTACGTCTAGTCTCGTCTTGCTTCCTGCTCGTCCTTGTCGTCAGACACTTGTCTAGTGTCCCCTGAGCCGGCCGTCTGGTCCCAGCAGTCGTGGTGGCTCACCCCCTTGGTCTTGCCCCTGACACTCCCTGTATAGGGGGTGGATTCTCACAAGGTCAGCTCGCCCTCGGTGGGTGGGTGCCACGACCCAGAGGGTCCACTCAAAAAATGGGCTCAGCAGGAGCTGAGTCCGTCATAGTTTTCTAGTATTGCCAAGCCATTGACTGATCTGACTAAGAAGGGTGCTGATGTGTTGAATTGGTCTCCGGAGGCTGTTGCTTCCTTTCAGAAGCTGAAGCGAAGATTTACCTCCGCCCCAGTTTTGCGGCAACCTGATGTCTCACTCTCGTTCCAGGTAGAGGTGGATGCTTCTGAGATTGGTGCAGGAGCTGTTTTGTCCCAAAAGGATCCTGTAACATCTAAAATGAATCCCTGTGCTTTCTTTTCCCGAAAGTTCTCTCCAACTGAACGTAACTATGATGTGGGGAATCGGGAACTGTTGGCCATGAAATGGGCATTTGAGGAGTGGAGACATTGGTTGGAGGGAGCTAAACATCAAGTTGTGGTCCTCACTGACCACAAGAATTTGATTTACCTAGAGTCGGCTAAACGCTTGAACCCTAGACAGGCTAGGTGGGCCTTGTTTTTTACACGTTTTGATTTTGTGGTCTCTTTTCTTCCTGGAACTAAGAATGTCAAGGCAGACGCCCTCTCTAGGAGTTTCTTTGCTGATTCTCCTGTGGTGACCAAGCCTGCTACCATCTTAGGCGAAGGGGTAGTTCTTTCTGCCATCTCGCCCGATTTGAGACTTGCTCTGCAAGAGTTCCAGGAGGACAAACCTGAGCGTTGTCCCAGTGGAAAGTTGTATGTTCCTGACCAGTGGAAGAAGAGAGTGATGTCTGAAGTTCATTGCTCTGCATTGGCTGGTCATCCAGGTATTTTTGGTACTAGAGATCTGGTGAGTCGCTCTTTTTGGTGGCCCACCTTGTCTCATGATGTCAGGAATTTTGTGCAGTCCTGTGGGACTTGCTCCCGGTCTAAATCTTGTTCTCGCTCTAGTGGGTTGTTGATGCCTTTCCCGGTCCCCAGGAGGCCATGGACCCATATTTCAATGGATTTCATCTCTGATATGCCGGTCTCTCAAAGAATGACTGTTATTTGGGTGATTTGTGATAGGTTCTCTAAGATGGTTCATCTTGTACCACTCCCTAAGTTGCCATCTTCCTCTGAGTTGGTGCCCCTGTCTTTGCAACAGGTGGTTCGCTTGCACGGGATTCCTGAGAACATTGTATCTGACAGAGGAGTTCAGTTTGTGTCTAGATTTTGGAGGACTTTCTGTTCCAAGCTGGGAATTCAGTTGTCCTTCTCCTCTGCTTTTCACCCTCAGACCAATGGGCAGACAGAGAGAACAAACCAGACCTTGGAGTCGTATTTGAGATGTTTTATTTCCGCTGATCAGTATGATTGGGTTTCATTTTTGCCCTTGGCCGAATTTGCTTTAAATAATAGAGCTAGTTCTACCACTTTGATGTCACCTTTTTTTTTGTAACTTTGGGTTTCATCCTCGATTTTCTTCAGGGCAGGTGGAGCCTTCTGCATGCCCAGGTGTTGACACTGTGGTGGAGAGAATGCACCAGATCTGGGACCAAGTGGTGGATAAGTTATCTCTCTCCCAGGAAAAGGCCCAGCTGTTTTCCAATCGACATAGGACCATTGGTCCCCAGTTTAAGATTGGTGATATGGTGTGGTTATCATCAAAAAATATTGCTATGAAGGTGGCTTCTCCTAAGTTTAAGCCTAGATTTATTGGACCTTACAAGATTTTGGAGATTATTAATCCGGTCTCTTTTCGTTTGGCTCTTCCTGTCACATTTAAAATCCATAATGCGTTCCATAAGTCCTTGTTGAAGAGGTTTGTTGAACCAGTTGTTCCTGGGGTGGCACCTCCAGACCCTGTATTGGTTGAAGGTAACATGGAATATGATGTAGAGAAAACACTGGATTCCCATCTGGCTAGACGGAGACTCCAGTATTTGGTTAAGTGGAAGGGTTATGGTCAGGAGGATAATTCCTGGGTCTCTGCCTCTGATATTCATGCCAAAAGATTGGTGCGTGCCTTTCATCTGGCTCACCCTGATCGCCCTGGTGGCGTGGTTGAGAGTTCGGTGACCCCAACTCAAGGGGGAGGTACTGTTGTGAGTTCATTTTCCCCTTCGTCACTGAGGTCTGGTGAACTCCCTATTCTGGTAAAGGAAGGTAATGAGCCTGATTATCAGGCACCTGAGCCTAATGAGGATGACTGGCTGAGTGGAGTCACTGACTGGATATAAGGCTGCCGACGCCCTTCTGCCCTGCGGGTGATTTCTCTGTGGACTTCTAGGACAGCAGTCTGATTCCTGCTTCCCTAAAGCTAAGTTTTCTGCTTTGCCTGTTTGCATTTATGTTTTGTTTTTGTTTTCCTTGCCTTTCTGGATTCTGCCATTCCCTGCTGGGATGAGCTGAATCTCCTTTTGCCGGTTGCTCTGTTTTCAGAATATTCCTGAGTACTGACATAGCTTTTTTGAAGCCTAGTGTCTTCAGGGCCTTTTTCACTGTCAGTCTGTTGGCTCTTATTTTCATAGGGTTTTTCACGGATTGCAGACAGCAGCCTTCCTGTCCTTTCCTATCTAGGTAGTTTGGGCCCCGTCTTTGCTCAGTCTATCTTTCTGTCTGTGTTAGTGTTTTCATCTTGCTTCACCGTCATTATATGTTGGGGGTTGCCTATTGCTTTGGGGTCTGCTCTGGGGCAGCTAAGATTTCCCCTTTCTTTCTTTAGGCCTATTTAATTCTCCGGCTGTGATCGAGGGGTCTAGGGCATCGTAGGAACCCCTCACGGCTACTGTTAGTTGTTGTGATAGGATCAGGGGTCTGCAATCCGATAGCTGCCAACCTCTCTGGTTTTCTGGACTTAGCTAGCATTTCTGTTTTTGCCTCCTACGGTGACTCAATCATAACACATGTGCCATGACCGCTCCTTAGACCATACATACATGGATTGTCACTAACCCAAACCGAGGATGAAGAGGCTTAGCTGCTCCACATGATAATGGAGGCCGGAGAGCAGTGTTCCTCCATAGCGATGTCGTCCATTAGGGAAACTTGGAGTCCTTGTCCCGCCAGTTCTTGAGCCAGTTTAGTGTCCACGATGCCTTGTTACCTATTGGAAAAAAAAAGGAAAAGGAAATTATTGAATTTTGACATAATTTTTATTCTAGGTCCTATGCATTGTACTGGTACATTAACCCCTTCTTCCACGAGCGTATATTGCCAGCAGACACACAGCGAGCGGGTGATGCCCCAAGTGTTACCTACTGAGAGACAGGGAAAAAAAAAACAATAATTAATAAGGGAAATATTGCATTCATAATTAGTGTTCACAGCAGAGTGACAACACAGCCCCCCTAACCCTCCCCTACCCCACAGGGAACGCCTGTACCCCGCCATGCCCCCCACAGCTGACCCCATACACTCAGGAGGGATCCCCTGTCTCCCCTGCCGTGCCTTCCACAGCTGACCCCATACACTCTGCAGGGACCCCCTGTCTCCCACAGCTGACCCCATACACTTTGCAGGGACCCCCTGTCTCCACCGCTGTGCCCCCCACAGCTGTGCCCAAACACTCTGCAGGGACCCCCTGTCTCCCCCGCAGTGCCCCCCAAAGCTGACCCCATACACTCTGCAGGGACCCCCTGTCTCCACCGCCGTGCCCCCACAGCTGTGCCCATACTCTGCAGGGACCCCCTGTCTCCCCCCACAGTGCCCCCAAAGCTGACCCCATACACTCTGCAGGGACCCTCTGTCTCCACTGCCGTGCCCCCACAGCTGTGCCCATACACTCTGCAGGGACCCCTGTCTCCCCCCACAGTGCCCCCCACAGCTGACCCCATACACTCTGCAGGGCCCCCCTGTCTCCTCCCACAGCTGACCCCATACACTCTGCAGGGACCCCCTGTCTCCCCCCACAGCTGACCCCATACACTCTGCAGGGACCCCCTGTCTCCCCCCACAGCTGACTCCATACACTCTGCAGGGACCCCCTGTCTCCCCGCAGTGCCCCCCACAGCTGTCCCCATACATGCATACAGTTACCGGCTGGCAGCTCCAAGGTTCAAATCTGGTGCTCAGGTGACGTCATTGTTGCTGCAGTGAGACCGGGAAAGCAGGGGGCGGGCTCGGAGCCAGGTGACACACACAGAGCCCGGCCGCCCTTCCCCCCGCCTCACTGTACTGCAAGCCAGGGAGAGACACTGTGATGCACGGCGCTGACTCCACCGCCCGAGCCAGGGGATGAATCACAGGCAGCCCGGTGTGTCACACGACTCCTCCCTCTTCCACCTTCTATACAGGCCTAATCTTGGTTCCCATAGCACCGTGACCCCGCCCACCGGCCAGTCACTGCCGCCCCTCCCCCACCACTCAGCGATCTTACACAGCAGCACACAGCTGAGCACTATGAGCCCTGGGGGCGCAGCGCTGACCGCGCACACCCTGTACCACACAGCAGAGCACAGGGGGAGATCTATGAGCCCCAGGGGCACACATTGCTGACCCCACCCACCCCACACCACACAGTGGAGCACACGGGAGATCTATGAGCCCCAGGGGCACACAGCGCTGACCCCGCCCACCCCGCACCACACAGCGGAGCACAGGGGGGATCTATGAGCCCCAGGGGCACACAGCGCTGACCACGCCCACCCCGCAACACACAGTGGAGCACAGGGAGAGATATATGAGCCCCAGGGGCAGACATTGCTGACCCCGCACCACACAGAGGAGCACTATGAGCCCTGGGGGCTCAGCGCTGACCCCGCCCACCCTGCACCACACAGCGGAGCACAGGGGGAGATCTATAAGCCCCTGGGGCACACAGCGCTGACCCTGCCCACCCCGCACCACACAGCGGAGCACAGGGGGAGACCTATGAGCCCCAGGGGCACACAGCGCTGACCACGCACCACACAGCGGAGCACTATGAGCCCTGGGGGCACAGCGCTGACCCCACCCACCCCGCACCACACAGCAGAGCACAGGGTGAGATCTATGAGCCCCAGGGGCACACATTGCTGACAACGCCATCCACGCACCACACAGCGGAGCACAGGGGGATCTATGAGCCCCAGGGGCACACATTGCTGACCACGCCCACCACGCACCACACAGCAGAGCACAGGGGGGTATATATGAGCCCCAGGGGCACACAGCACTGACCCCGCACCACACAGCGGAGCACTATGAGCCTTGGGGTGCAGCGCTGACCCCGCCCACCCTGCACCACACAGCGGAGCACTATGAGCCTTGGGAGCGCAGCGCTGACCCCTCCCACCCCGCACCACACAGCAGAGCACAGGGGGATCTATGAGCCCCAGGGGCACACATTGCTGACCACACCCACCACGCACCACACAGCGGAGCACAGGGGGGTATATATGAGCCCCAGGGGCACACAGCGCTGACCCCGCACCACACAGCGGAGCACTATGAGCCTTGGGGCGCAGCGCTGACCCCGCCCACCCTGCACCACACAGCGGAGCACTATGAGCCTTGGGAGCGCAGCGCTGACCCCGCCCACCCCGCACCACACAGCAGAGCACAGAGGGAGATCTATGAGCCCCAGGGGCACACAGCGCTGACCCCGCACCACACAGCGGAGCACTATGAGCCCTGGGGGCGCAGCGCTGACCCTGCCCAACCCACACCAGACAGCACACAATAGCAATAGCCATCTCTCACCCTGGGTGTGTCATTTTCAAAAGTGAGAGCCGGCTAATTGTGCCAAAAATGAGCGCAATAGCCAGCTCTCATCCTCAGTATATCATATTCAGCAGTGAGAGCCGGCTAATTGTGCCAAAAATGAGTGCAATAGCCGGCTCTCATCCTCAGTATATCATATTTAACAGTGAGACCCGGCTAATGGTGCCAAAAATGAGCGCAATAGCCGGCTCTCATCCTCAGTATGTAATATTCAACAGTGAGACCCGGCTAATGGTGCCAAAATTGAGCACAATAGCCGGCTCTCATCCTCAGTATATCATATTCAACAGTGAGAGCCGGCTAATTGTGGCAAAAATGAGCACAATAGCCGGCTCTCATCCTCAGTATATCATATTCAACAGTGAGAGCCGGCTAATTGTGCCAAAAATGAGCACAATAGCCGGCTCTCATCCTCAGTATATCATATTCAACAGTGATAGCTGGCTAATTTTGCTAAAAGTGAATACAATAGCCGACTCTCATCCTCAGTATGTAATATTCAACTGTGAGAGCTGGCTAATTGTGCCAAAAATGAGCACACTAGTCGGCTCTCATCCTCAGTATGTCATATTTAGAGTTGAGCGATACCGTCCGATACTTCAAAATATCGGATCGGAATGGATCGGCCGATCTTTAAAAAAAAGTATCGGTATCGCCGATGCCGATACCGGAAGTCCCATTCAAGTCTATGAGACTTCCGGTATCGGAATTGGAAAAACCCTTTCCTGCCCTTGTACAGCCTCTCGGGGGTCAGTACGAGCCTTCCGGGGGTCTCTGCCGGCCTACCGGGGGTCTGTGCCGGCCTGCCGGTGGGCTGTGCGGACTGCCCGGGGTCTGTGCACCCTGTGGGGGTCTGTACCGGCCTGCCGGGGGGCTGTGCCGGCCTGCCGGGGGGCTGTGCTGATGTCCGGGGGTCTGTGCAGGCATCGTCCGATGGGACTACAAGTCCCATCGGGCGATGCCTGCTACCATGACAGTGATTGACACATTAGCCAATGATGGGACAGTAGTAGTCCCATCATCCGGCTAATGTGTTAAATGTAAAAAAAAAAAAAAAAAACTACATACATACATACTACATGCTACATACATAGTACATATATACTACATGCATGCTACATGCTACATACATACTACATACATACTACATACCTACTACATGCTACATACATACTACATGCTACATACATACTACATACATACTACATATATGCATCATACATACTACATGCTACATACATACTACATACTACATATATGCATCATACATACTACATGCTACATACATACTACATACATACTACATATATACTACATGCATGCTACATACATACTGCATGCATGCTACATACATACTACATGCATACTACATACATACTACATGCTACATACATACTACATACATACTACATGCATGCTACATACATACTACATGCTACATACATACCACATATATACTACATACATACTACATACATGCTACATACATACTACATGCATGCTACATACATACTACATGCTACATACATACCACATATATACTACATACATACTACATGCATGCTACATACATACTACATGCTACATACATACCACATATATACTACATACATACTACATGCATGCTACATACATACTACATGCTACAAACATACTACATACATACTACATACTACATGCATGCTACATACATACTACATGCTACATACATACCACATATATACTACATGCATGCTACATACATGCTACATGCTACATACATACTACATACATACTACATACATACTACATGCTACATACATAATACATATATACTACATGCATGCTACATACATACCACATACTACATACATACCACATATATACTACATACATACTACATGCATGCTACATACATACTACATGCATACTACATGCATGCTACATACATACTACATGCTACATACATACCACATATATACTACATGCATGCTACATACATGCTACATGCTACATACATACTACATACATACTACATACATACTACATGCATGCTACATGCTACATACATACCACATATATACTACATACATACTACATACATGCTACATACATACTACATGCATGCTACATACAATACATTCATACAATACATACATAGACATACAGTACATATAACATAGAGTAACATACTTACCAATACTTGTCACATTGTTCCCCGAAGCCATTGTCGTCTACGGAATAAATATTAACATAACAAACCACAAAAATACTCACCCATGATCCGAAGCAGTCCACGAGTGTGTCCCACGACGATCTTGGGTAGAGAACTGCAGCATCAGCTGATGCTGCCGCTCTCTACGGGCTGCAGGAATCCAATGACGGAAGGTAGGTATCCTTCCGCACTGTATTCCTCCGCCACTTAAAAAAAAAAATCCCTAGTCTCACTTTATGGTATAAGCTGTGTGGGAAATTCCCACACAGCTTTTACCATAAAGTGAGACTAGGGACTGCCCCAGACTGAAAATGTCTTTTCAAATCTGCCGTAAAAATCAGACATTGGGGCCCCTGGTGCGACTTCTGGTAAGGCCAGAGGGGCCATTGAGTTGTCATTTGAAAGTTAATTACCAGACTGAGGTAAGACTTTATTTTTCCACTGTTTCCCTTTTTTGGCCTTTAATCTGTAATTTTCAAATCCTTCAGTTTCCCCTAATAAGACATTTTTTGCCTGTAACCTGTGATTCTAACATTCGTCATATTTTTTTTTACCTGAAAACCATCTCTCTAGACAAAAAATCAATTCCAATTGCCAGCTATCACCCTCTGAATGTTTTTTTTAATAGTGAGGGCCTGCTTCCTGCATACATGCCAATAACACTTAGAATATATAATGTAATATAATAGAGAGACAGGCCTAGCTTCTATTACACACATATAGAGCTAAAAGTTACATGTAAAGTTAGTTCCCTTAGCTAAGGTATTAAGACATGTCTGGTAATTTATCCTGAGATTACAGAGTCTGCAAGTTTTGTATCTAGCCAGTTAGAAGTGACTCATTGCAACACTTACAGACAATGGCGTTTACCATATGTCTGCAGAGCTAAAGTAATGAAAAAGAAGCTGAAGGAGAAAGATATCTATCTCTATCCCCTGCAGGGTTTTGTCTCTCTCTTTTTTTTTTCTTTTTAACTGTTCAATGTTGCAGATTGATGGCTATAACAGGGTCCCCAAATTCTATATTGGACAACAGATTTGAGAAGACATTTTCAGTCGGGGACAGTTTTGGGGGCTCTCAAACCCCATAACTCCACTGCAGAGGTGGTCAGGCAAACCAAACTTGGCAGGAACATCATCCAGGAGGCCACCTACACACAGCAACATCACTTGTCCCCCTGCTTCCCAGGGAATTTGAATTCAGGGGGTTAGAGCATGACTGTCCATTGATGAAAAGGATCCTGGTGGTGCAGGCTTGAGGGGGCACAAATGCCCAACAGAGCACCACACAGCCCCAAGAACTGTTCCCTCACCTCAGTCTGGTAATTAGCTTTCAAATGACACCCCAATGCCCCCCCTGGCATAACCAGAAGTCCCACTAGGGGCCCCAATGTCTGATTTGGACAGCAGATTTGAAAAGACATTTTGAGGCCTTGGGTCGGTTTTGGGGTTCTGAAACCACACAACTACCCAGCAGAAAGTACAAGGCAAACTAACTTGGCAGGAATATTGTCCAGGATGCCACCTACACAGAGTCATCACTTGTCCCCCTGCTGCCCAGGGAATTTGAACTCAGGGGGTTAGAGCTGGCTGTCCATTGATGAAAATGATCCTGGTGATGCAGGCTTGAGGGGGCACAACACAGCCCCAATAACTGTTCCTTCACCTCAGTCTGGTAATTAGCTTTCAAATGACACCCCAATGGCCCCTCTGGCTTTACCAGAAGTCCCAACAGGGGCCCCAATGTCTGATTTGGACAGCTGATTTGAAAAGACATTTTCAGTCTGGGGCAGTTTTGGAGGTTCTCAAACCCCATAACTCCTCTGCAGAAGAGGTCAGGCAAACCAAACTTGGCAGGAACATCATCCAGGAGGCAACCTACATATAACAACATCACTTGTCCCCGTACTCCCCAGGGAATTTGAATTCAGGGGGTCAAAGCATGGTTGTCCATGGATAAAAATGGTCCTGGTGGTGCAGGCTTGAGGGGGTACAAATGCCCAACAGTGCACCACACAGCCGCAAGAACTGTTCCCTCACCTCAGTCTGCTAATTAGCTTTCAAATGACACCCCAATGGCCCCTCTGGTTTAACCAGAAGTCCCACCAAGGGCCCCAATGTCTGATTTGGACAGCAGATTTGAAAAGACATTTTCAGGCCTTGGGCCGGTTATGGGGTTCTGAAACCCCACAACTACCCAGCAGAAGGTACCAGGCAAACCAAGCTTGGCAGGAATATTGTCCAGGATGCCACCTACACATAGAGACATCACTTGTCCCCTTGCTGCCCAGGGAATTTGAATTCAGGGGGTCAGAGTATGACTGTCCATTGATGAAAAGGATCCTGGTGGTGTAGGCTTGAGGGGGCACAAAAGGCCAAAAGAGCACCACACAGCTTCAAGAACTGTTCCCTCTCCTCAGTCTGGCAATTAGCTTTCAATGACACCCCAATCGCCCCTCTGGCTTTACCAGAAGTCCCACCAGGGGCCCCAAAGTCTGATATGGACAGCAGATTTGAAAAGACATTTTCAGTCTGGGGCAGTTTTGGGGGTTCTGAAACCCCTTATCTCCTCTGCAGAAGGGGTCAGGCAAATCAATCTTGGCAGGAACATCATCCAGGAGGCCATCTACATTCAAAGACATCACTTGTTCTCCTGCTCACAAGGGAATTTGAATTCAGGGGGTCAGACCATGGCTGTCCATGGATAAAAATGTTGCTGCTGGTGCAGGTTTGAGGGGGCAGAAATGCCCAACAGAGCACCACACAGCCCCAAGAACTGTTCCCTCACCTCAGTCTGGTAATTAGGTTTCAAATGAAACCCCAATGGCCCCTCTGACTTTACCAGAAGTCCAACCAGGGGCCCCAATGTCTGATTTGGACAGCAGATTTGAAAAGACATTTTCAGTTAGGGGCAGTTTTGGGGGTTATCAAACCCCATAACTCCTTTGTAGAAGGGGTCAGGCAAACCAAACTTGGCAGGAACATCATCCAGGAGGCCACCTATACACAGAGACATCACTTGTCCCCCTACTGCCCAGGCAATTGGAATTCAGGGGGTCAGAGCATGGCTGTCCATGGATAAAAATGGTCCTGGTGGTGCAGGCTTGAGGGGGTACAAATGCTCAACAGTGCACCAAACAGCCCCAAGAACTGTTCCCTCACCTCAGTCTGGTACTTAGCTTTCAAATGACACCCCAATGGCCCCTCTGGCTTTACCAGAAGTCCCACCAGGGGCCCCAATGTCTGATTTGGACAGCAGATTTGAAAAGACATTTTGAGACCTTGGGCCGGTTTTGGGTTTCTGAAACCCCACAACTACCCAGCAGAAGGTACCAGGCAAACTAAACTTGGCAGGAATATTGTGCACGATGCCACCTACACACAGGGACATCACTTGTCCCCCTGCTGCCCAGGGAATTTGAATTCAGGGGGTCAGAGTATGGCTGTCCATTGATGAAAAGAATCCTGGTGGTGCAGGCTTGGGGGGGCAGAAATGGCCAACAGAGCACCACTCAGCCCTAAGAACTGTTCCCTCACCTCAGTCTGGTAATTAGCTTTCAAATAACACCCCAATGGCCCCTCTGGAGTTACCAGAAGTCCCACCAGGGGCGCCAATGTCTGAATTGGACAGCAGATTTGAAAAGAAATTTTCAGACTGGGGCAGTTTTGGGGGATCTCAAACCCCATAACTCTTCTGCAGAAGTGGTCAGGCAAACCAAATGTGGCAGGAATATCATACAGGAGGCCACCTACACACAGCAGTATCACTTGTCCCCCTGCTGCCCAGTTAATTTGATTTCAGGGGGTCAGAGCATGGCTGTCCATGGATAAAAATGGTCCTGGTGTTGCAGGCTTGAGGGGGTGCAAATGCCCAACAGAGCCAGACAGCCTGCTCTCACATTTAAAATGACATACTGAGGGTGAGCGCTGGCTATTGCACTCATTTTTGGCACCACTAGCCGGCTCTCACTGTTGAATATGATATACTGAGGATGAGAGCCGGCTAATGTGCTCATTTTTGGTACAATTAGCCGGCTCTCACTCTTGAATATGATATACTGAGGATGAGAGCCAGCTATTGTGCTCATTTTTGGCACAATTAGCCAGCTCTCACTGTTGAATATGATATACTGAGGATGAGAGCCGGCTATTGCGCTCATTTTTGGTACAATTAGCCGGCTCTCACTGTTGAATATGATATACTGAGGATGAGAGCCGGCTATTGTGCTCATTTTTGGCACAATTAGCCAGCTCTCACTGTTGAATATGATATACTGAGGATGAGAGCCGGCTATTGTGCTCATTTTTGGCACAATTAGCCAGCTCTCACTGTTGAATATGATATACTGAGGATGAGAGCCGGCTATTGTGCTCATTTTTGGCACAATTAGCCAGCTCTCACTGTTGAATATGATATACTGAGGATGAGAGCCGGCTATTGTGCTCATTTTTGGCACAATTAGCCAGCTCTCACTATTGAATATGACATACTGAGGATGAGAGCCGGTATTGTGCTCATTTTTGGCACAATTAGCCGGCTCTCACTGTTGAATATGATATACTGAGGATGAGAGCCGGCTATTGTGCTCATTTTTGGTACAATTAGCCGGCTCTCACTATTGAATATAACATACTGAGGATGAGAGCTGCTATTGTGCTCATTTTTGGTACAATTAGCCGGCTCTCACTATTGAATATAACATACTGAGGATGAGAGCTGCTATTGTGCTCATTTTTGGCACAATTAGCCAGCTCTCACTATTGAATATAACATACTGAGGATGAGAGCCGCTATTGTGCTCATTTTTGGCACAATTAGCCGGCTCTCACTGTTGAATATGATATACTGAGGATGGGAGCCAGCTATTGTGCTCATTTTTGGTACAATTAGCCGGCTCTCACTGTTGAATATGATATACTGAGGATGAGAGCCGCTATTGTGCTCATTTTTGGCGCAATTAGCCAGCTCTCACTGTTGAATATGACATACTGAGGATGAGAGCCGCTATTGTGCTCATTTTTGGTACAATTAGCCGGCTCTCACTGTTGAATATAACATACTGAGGATGAGAGCCGGCTATTGTGCTCATTTTTGGTACTATTAGCCGGCTCTCACTGTTGAATATGACATACTGAGGATGAGAGCCGCTATTGTGCTCATTTTTGGCGCAATTAGCCAGCTCTCACTGTTGAATATGACATACTGAGGATGAGAGCCGCTATTGTGCTCATTTTTGGCACAATTAGCCGGCTCTCATTTTTGGTCAAATCCTGACAAAAACGTACACTGTTTTTGAACCAGCAATTGTGCATAGGATTTAGCGCAAGTCTAAGCGTTTTTAGAGCGTACTACACGCACATTTTCAATATCGCGCCAACAACACATACTTTTTTTACCATGTGAGCATTTTTAGATATCGCACAAATCTGATATTTAGCAACAATTACGCAGATTAACAAAACTGTCCGCCCAAAACGCATGCGGTTTTGACCACAGAAGCGCTTACAGAGCTCTGCACATGACCGACACTCCTTTTTCATCAAAATCGGACCTAAATGTATTGTGTTTTTTAACAAATTACATACCAAGGATTAGAGCTGGCTATAGTAATCTATATTTTTACCAAGAGCCGTCTCTGACTTTTATGAGAGCCGACTATTTGGACTGAAAATCATCTTTTTAGCTGGCTGAATGTATAAAAGGAGCAATAGCGCCACCTGGTGTTTTTACACTTTTGCATCTAAAAAAATATATTTTGTTCAACAGTTGCTACTTGTGGAATTTCAAAAAATTACATTTTGCAAAGTGAGAGCCGGCTAATTGTCCAAAAAACAGGCGTCCAAATACGCAGTAGCCGCTTTTAAGGAAAAAACTTTTTTACGTTTTTTCTGCGTAGACCCCATCAGGAGCGATATTTCAGGCCGCAGAATGAGAGCTTTCGTGCAGAAACGTTCCTGGACCCCAGAACTAAAATTATCTCCTCCCACCGCATGCGTAAGCGTCTCGTAACGCCAATTTACAAAGTGCCCCAATCCGTCCCTATATATTACTATAGAGAGATGGTGATACTCCAAAAATGACCCTTGGGGTCATTATGTAATATATGAAGGGAAACAAGTAAAAACCTCTACAAAGTTAGGAAATTTCATTAGGTGACTAATTAGATTTATTTCAGTATTATGAGTATTATATCTGCATGCGTGCAATCTATGTATTAAAAAATTTAGAATTTTTTATTCGGTCATACAATATAAGATTATACAAGATAATGATAACACTTTAGAGAGCAGAAAGCGGCTCTGCTCTGTACTGTCTTGTATGTATTCATGATAATCAGCCCCACACGTCTGCACTTCTATATGGCATTTAGAGTATGAGTCTCATATATGTGATCTCCAAAAAATGTCAAACATGGAAAAATTATATTGCACCATGTATTACCAGATAATAATAATCCTATTAAAATGCATCAGTCATGACAAAGCAAACCTCTGGTACAACATGCTGGCTAGCAATGAGGGATTTTAGTTTAAAAATTGTTTGACTTCCCTATTAATGTGATAACCAAGACTATAAAATAGTTGGATAAATCTCTAGTCATACATTGTGGCTCCACATCCACCATGCTTTATCCTCCAGCATGCCTCATCATGATCCATATATACCTGTATTGTGAAGATTGGCTTTACATTTTGTCTTGCGGTCAGCTCATACATGAGCTGTGGCTTCCTGGTAGATCTTTATGGCAATATAGACTGTTCACCTTTAGCCTTGAAATTGAATTACCTTGAACAGGATGTAATTCAGTAATCACTAATATTCAGCAAAATGTTTTACAAAAATTTTAGTAAATAAATTCCCCACAAATTTGCAGCATTGAAAAGCATGGACTGGAAAAAGGGGTTTAATACTGTAATCTTAGAGTGAGGCAATGGTATTCAAATGAAATTTAATTGTACTTGATTTTGTTTTATTTTGTAATTAGCTTTGTGCCAGTGAAGCAAAATGTTAGCTGTCAACCACTTTTGCATAACCTTAAGAGGCTGGCTAAAAATCTACTCTAATTGACTAGAAAATACATGTTTAATACTGAATGATCCCAGGACTGGAGATGTTTTAAACTTATTCCATTATCCTCGAATTTAAAAAAAAGAAAATGTATTCTCAAGAATTCAGTTTTTGTTTTATAATGTGCATGGAACTTTTCTGAACCATATAAAGAGACAGCCAAAAGTAAAAAGATACCCAAAAAATCTGGTTCTTCCATCACAATACTGTAATCTGCATTAAAATCATAGGTAAATATAGACTTAATCCAGCATTATTGCTTACTTTAATCACACAAAAAAAGAGAACTAGAGCAGCACAAAGACAAAAAGAAAAATGAAAAATTGGGAGAAAATCCCCCCAGGCAAAGATCAAACCTCAACTGTAGAAATCCAAAAAATGGAGGCATCATATCATGCTCAGTGGATAAAGAGCTACTTTTATTAGCCCATCGTGGCAACGTTTTGGTCTGTGGAGATGTGGACAGTTTTCAGTCAATGATCAAGTGCATATGATAGATATATAGGGGTGTACCTGATAATAGTACTTAACAATAATTGCAAAAAATAACATATCCATCTATTAAAAGTGACATACATACTATGCCAGATGGAATATACAGCTTTAAATCCCATAAAGTGCATCAGCTATATAGCGAATCAGAAGAACTACAGTATACTAGATTTTTAATTACAAAACAAAAGGGACAGTGATAAACTGTCACCAATAGAAGAGAACCATACGTGAATACAAAATTCTGCTTATTTTAATAATTAAAAATCAATAAAAATAAACTGCTTTTCTTTAATTACAATGAACATACCCCATGGGGACAATAACAACCACTGATATTTACAATAATGAAAATTAGATATTGCACATATATAATAATAATAAAGAAAAGGATATCACTACATCACATGAAAAAGAATGACACAAGGTATCCAGTTGTATTATGCACATGGCCTTAATGATAATTACTAGAGTTGAGCGAAACGGGTCGAAAAAATTCAAAAGTCGCCGACTTTTGGCAAAGTCGGGTTTCATGAAACAAAACCCGACCCTAGGATGAGGTCGGCCACGAGGTCGGCGACTTACGCGCCAAAGTCGCGTTTCAAAAGTTTGTTTTGCGCTCTTTTTCAGCCAATCAGGATCCACGGACACTGTGGGCAACGTGATGACCTAGGCACGGGTCACCACCATCTTTCAGAAGGGCATGCAAGTGATTGGCTTGCTTTGGTGGGCGTCACAGGGGGTATAAAAGGGCGTGACGCCGACCGCCATCTTACTTCTGCCGATCTTAGTATAGGGAGAGGTTGCTGCTGATTCTGTAGGGAGAGCGTTAGGCAGGGAAGAAGACAAAAAAACTGCTTCTGCTGCTAGCGATTTGGCCTGCACAACACACAAGTCACTGTGTGTGCAGTGCAAGGGGAGGCTATATAGTGGTGTATCAGTGGTGTTGGTTGTTGGGCTGCCTTTTAAGGCTTCCTGACACGCTGGCATTGCTGTTTACCCACTGCTCCGCAAACTGCTTTTTTAAAAGCAATCCAATCTCCCTTATCCTCTAGTCACTTTTGTCACAGCTGTGCCATTGAGCGTGTCACATAGCGCTCAGATATCAGTGGGCCTCACACAATCCACAAGTGTCCAGTGTCCAAAAGTGTGCGCAGAGATTCAAAATCTCCATTATCCTCTCGTCACTTTGGTCACAGGCAGCTGTGCCATCGAGCGTGTCACATAGCGCTCAGATATCAGTGGGCCTCACACAATCCACAAATGTCCAGTGTCCAAAAGTGTGCGCAGAGATTCAAAATCTCCATTATCCTCTCGTCACTTTGGTCACAGGCAGCTGTGCCATCGAGCGTGTCACATAGCACTCAGATATCAGTGGGCCTCACACAATCCACAAGTGTCCAGTGTCCAAAAGTGTGCGCAGAGATTCAAAATCTCCATTATCCTCTCGTCACTTTGGTCACAGGCAGCTGTGCCATCGAGCGTGTCACATAGCGCTCAGATATCAGTGGGCCTCACACAATCCAAAAGTGTCCACTGTCCACAAGTGTGTGCAGAAATTCTAAATCTCCCCTGTCCTATAGACACCTTGTACCTTGTTTTACATTACTATATAGTTTGTTGGATTTTGTCTACATTTCTACCAAAAATGAGGAAGGCTGGTGGAAGAGGCCGTGGAATTGGGCGGGGGTTGGCAGCTGGTAATGATGGTGTTGGTGGTGGACCTGATGGTAGTGGCAAGAGCAAAATAGGACCGAATGCAGGAGGTGCTGACCCTGCATCATCGTCTGTCTACATAAGGCCTCGAACGCTTAGTTTTCTAGGAGTTGGCAAACCGCTTTTAAAGGCAGAGCATCAGGAAAAAGTTTTCTCTTACATTGCTGACTCAGCCTCCAGCTCTATCGCCTCCTCTTCTTCAGTTGTAAAAAGTAAAAGCACTGAGTCGTCATTGGAGGCTCATGTTCATGAACCACACCTTTCCTTGTGTCCTTCACCCCAACCAAGATTGAAGGATGACGCAGGCCATACTACTGATTACTCCATGGAGCTGTTTTCACATACCATGCCTGGATTATCAAGTCAAATGGTGAATTACCCAGGCCAAGATGAATCTGACATGGAGTGCACTGATGCACAGCCGCTGATGGATGATTCTGCTGGTACATTCACTCAGAGCACTACATTGTCCTCGCAGTGTACAGAGCCAGATTTTGACCCTGATGAGACTCAGGTGCCCCTTCCCGCACACTATACCACCATACACGGTGACACAGAGGAAGGTGCACATGACATAGAAGAGGAGGTGATGGATGACCCAGTTGTTGACCCAGATTGGCATCCATTGGGGGAAGAGGGTGCTGCTTCCAATAGCTCAGATGAGGAGCATCCACAGCAGACATCGACATCACGACAGCTGTTATCTGGCAGGCCCGGAGCACTCCAAAGACAGGTTCCAAACATCAAAAGAGTTGCTGGACAGCTTGTCCAGAGGGTCAAAAGATCACAGCGTGCTAGGCCGCAAAATGTCTGCCAAAGTAGGAAGAGTGCAGTGTGGCACTTTTTTGAACAAAATCCTCATGATCAGGCCAAGGTTATCTGTAAGAAGTGCGCAAAGACCTTTAGCCGAGGGAAAAATCTGAAAAATTTGAATACCAGTTGCATGCTTAGACATTT
The DNA here is from genome assembly GCF_039654945.1 of Dendrobates tinctorius. Classification (NCBI taxonomy): domain Eukaryota; kingdom Metazoa; phylum Chordata; class Amphibia; order Anura; family Dendrobatidae; genus Dendrobates; species Dendrobates tinctorius. The sequence goes on from NW_027361724.1 coordinate 9,168,842, forward strand.
AACCAGCATGCACTTGCAAGCGTGGACACAACACCAAACCTCAAGTGCCACATGTGCAACTGATCACAACGAAGGTAGTCAGCAACGCTACATTGTTTCCCCCACTGTAAGCCCACCGGTTAGCACAGCAGCAAATGTTGAGGTGTCGTTGCAAGGCCACAGCAGTCAGGGAATCCCACTGTTATATCAACGAAAGACTGATTCTAGGCCATCAGAAAGAACACCAACTCCATCACCATCATCAACCCTCTCTCAGTCCGTCCTGTCCACCGCTACTTCCACCATATGCAGCTCTCAAGTCCAGCTCACCTTCCCAGACACTATGAGTAGGTCAAGAAAGTACTCAGTCTCTCATCCGCGTACACTGGGTTTGAACGCCCATATTGCCAAACTAATCTCGTTTGAGATGATGCCCTTTCGGTTGGTGGAAAGCACAGCTTTCCGCGAACTCATGGCCTATGCAGTACCACGCTATGACCTACCCAGTCGCCACTTCTTCTCTCGCAAAGCCATCCCAGCCCTCCACCATCATGTGAAAGACCGCATTGTCCATGCACTCAAGCAGTCAGTGAGCGGAAAGGTGCACCTCACAACTGATGCATGGTCCAGTCGGCATGGCCAGGGCCGTTACGTGTCCATCACTGCGCACTGGGTTAATGTGGTGGATGCAGGGTCCACAGGGGACAGCGGTGGTGGGACAGTGCTGCCTAGCCCACGGTATAGGAAACAGTTGGCTGTAGGCGTTCGACCTCCTCCTCCAGAAGCGAAAGCTCGTCCACAGAGCGCAGTCGTACGAGCACTCCATCTGCATCTGCCACTGTTGCACACGATGTGTCCCCCTATCGAGCAGCTAGTGGAAAGCGTCAGCAGGCTGTGTTGCAGATGATGTGTTTGGGCGACAGACACACCGCCGAGGTGCTGGCCGAGTACTTGAAGCGACAAACTGAGTCATGGCTGGGCAGTGTACATCTTGAGGCAGGCAAGGTAGTTAGTGATAACGGGCGTAATTTTGTGGCAGCCATAGCCCTTTCAAAACTCAGCCACATACCTTGCTTGGCTCACACCTTGAACCTGGTGGTGCAGTGCTTCCTCAAAAATTATCCGGAGTTAACAGCCCTGCTCCAGAAGGTGCGAAGACTGTGCGCGCACATCCGCCGGTCGCCTGTACACTCCGTTCGTATGCAGAAGCTGCAGCAATTGCTCCACCTTCCCAACCACCGCCTCATTATCGACATTGCAACAAGGTGGAACTCCACCCTGCACATGGTGGAGCGGCTGTGCGAGCAGAGGCAGGCCATATTGCATTTGTGGGAGGATACACGGCCAGGCACTTTGAGAGCAGACATGGAGTTGACAGGCGTGCAGTGGTCGAAGCTGAAAGACCTTTGTAAAGTCCTTCAGTGTTTTGAGGAATGCACACGGCTGGTAAGCGCAGACGACGCCATCCTAAGCATGAGCATCCCACTTATGCGTCTGCTCATGCAAACTTTGACGCACCTTAAGGAGCAGGCGTCTGCAGCCAATGTTGATGAGGAGGAAGAGGAGGAGGGAATCCTTGATGACATTCAGCCATTGTCTGCTCAGGGACCTCTCCTGGACGAGGTGGAGGAAGAAGAGGAGTAGGAGGAGGATGATGGGGATGATTACTTAGGGGAGGAGGATGCATCTCGTGGGGCAAGTGAAAATGTTGGCGTGGTAAGGTCTGATACAGGGTTTGTGCGTGACTGGAGGGATGTGGATTTGCCAGAAAGTGCTCCTCCACCCAGCACTCGCAGTGCATCATTGACACCGGGAACATTGGCCCACATGTCAGATTATGCCTTGCGGATCCTAAAAAGGGACCCCCGCATTGCCAAAATGATGAACGATGACGACTACTGGTTGGCCAGCATCCTGGATCCACGCTATAAAGGCAAATTACAAAACATCATGCCACAGGAGAACCTTGACCTAATATTGGCTAATAAACAAGCAACTCTGGTAAATCGGTTGCTTGAGGCATTCCCAGCACACAGCAGCGGTGATGGTTCTCACACGAGCCGTACGGGCCGGGGGCAGCTTGGCAGAGGTGTTCGTGGTGCACACAGCAGAAGTGGCGTTGGAGACAGGGGTTTCATGACAATGTTGTGGACTGATTTTTCAAATACCGCTCACACAACTGGTAATACTGCATCGATGGAAAGTGACAGGAGACAGCAGTTGTCAACTATGGTTACAAACTACTTTTCCTCCCATATCGATGTTCTCCCACACAGGTCATTCCCCTTTGACTATTGGGCCGCTAAACTGGACACCTGGCCTGAATTGGCCCAATATGCCTTACAGGAGCTCGCTTGCCCAGCTGCAAGTGTGCTATCGGAAAGAGTCTTCAGTGCAGCTGGATCAATCCTGACAGAAAAAAGGACCCGTCTGTCAACCCAAAATGTGGATGATCTAACCTTCATTAAAATGAACCACGCATGGGTTTCCAAGGATTTTGTCCCACCTTCCCCTGATGACACATAGGGTGACAGAAAAATGGCTTGCTTTGGTCCACCTCTTCCTGGTACTTCACCTATTTTGCCTTTTGCATCAGCTGAATGTCCAACATCAACATATGCCACTTTCTAAAACTCCCTAACTGTGCTGCCTCCCCCCCCATGGCCGGGGTCACCACCTACCGCACGACACCGTGCGAGTGCCGTTGCCCTGGACAGGTGGGTAGGCCGACTCTTGGGCGCGGGCACTGGCACAGGGTCCCTCATAGTGCAATCAAGTGTCTCTGACGGTGGTGGTGCACACCCGCCGTCAGACACACCGCTGTACTATGAGGGGCCCAGTGCCAGTACCGATGCCCACGAGTGGGCCCCCCTTGCTTGGGCAGGGCCCCAGCATTTGCAATCTTTACCTCTCCCTGCTCCTCCGCTGTGTAATCTGGGCAGTCAAATCCATACTGTGCCTGACACAGTCTGAGCCTGCCTCCTGAGACTTATATTTTGAATGTGTACGCTATCCATACATGTTATCCGGGGATACGGTACCCTTTCTAACCTTTGTGCAATCACGTGCAATCCATACTGTGCCTGACACCGTCTGAGCCTGCCTCCTGAGACATATATTTTGAATGTGTACGCTATCCATACATGTTATCCAGGGATACGGTACCCTTTCTAACCTTTGTGCAATCACGTGCAATCCATACTGGGCCTAACACCGTCTGAGCCTGCCTCCTGAGACATATATTTTGAATGTGTACGCTATCCATACATGTTATCCGGGGATACGGTACCCTTTCTAACCTTTGTGCAATCACGTGCAATCCATACTGGGCCTAACACCGTCTGAGCCTGCCTCCTGAGACATATATTTTGAATGTGTACGCTATCCATACATGTTATCCGGGGATACGGTACCCTTTCTAACCTTTGTGCAATCACGTGCAATCCATACTGGGCCTAACACCGTCTGAGCCTGCCTCCTGAGACATATATTTTGAATGTGTACGCTATCCATACATGTTATCCGGGGATACGGTAGCCTTTCTAACCTTTGTGCAATCACGTGCAATCCATACTGGGCCTAACACCGTCTGAGCCTGCCTCCTGAGACATATATTTTGAATGTGTACGCTATCCGTACATGTTATCCGGGAATACGGTACCCTTTCTAACCTTTGTGCAATCACGTGCAATCCATACTGGGCCTAACACCGTCTGAGCCTGCCTCCTGAGACATATATTTTGAATGTGTACGCTATCTATACATGTTATCCAGGGATACGGTACCCTTTCTAACCTTTGTGCAATCACGTGCAATCCATACTGGGCCTAACACCGTCTGAGCCTTCCTCCTGAGACATTTATTTTGAATGTGTACGCTATCCATACATGTTATCCGGGGATACGGTACCCTTTCTAATCTTTGGGAATCACGTGCAATCCATACTGGGCCTAACACCGTCTGAGCCTGCCTTCTGAGACATATATTTTGAATGTGTACGCAATCCATACATGTTATCCGGGGATACGGTACCCTTTCTAACCTTTGTGCAATCACGTGCAATCCATACTGGGCCTAACACTGTCTGAGCCTGCCTCCTGAGACATATATTTTGAATGTGTACGCTATCCATACATGTTATCCGGGGATACAGTACCCTTTCTAACCTTTGTGCAATCACGTGCAATCCATACTGGGCCTAACACCGTCTGAGCCTGCCTCCTGAGACATATATTTTGAATGTGTACGCTATCCATACATGTTATCCGGGGATACGGTACCCTTTCTAACCTTTGTGCAATCACGTGCAATCCATACTGGGCCTAACACCGTCTGAGCCTGCCTCCTGAGACATATATTTTGAATGTGTACGCTATCCATACATGTTATCCGGGGATACGGTACCCTTTCTAACCTTTGTGCAATCACGTGCAATCCATACTGGGCCTAACACCGTCTGAGCCTGCCTCCTGAGACATATATTTTGAATGTGTACGCTATCCATACATGTTATCCGGGGATACGGTACCCTTTCTAACCATTGTGCAATCACGTGCAATCCATACTGGGCGTGAGAACGGCTGGCGAGCTGTTAAGCAAGCTACAGCACCTGTCCAGACAAGTACAGGGATTCCCTAGCGAGGAGACTTATTTGATTGTTTTCAATGTTGGGACAGCAATTTTTGGGGAGCACTATACTCTGGAGAATGATAGATGGGGCCCACCATACACTGGAACATTCCAAAGGTGGACATCAGACACTGGAGCAGCATTTACAGGGCCCATTATACACTAGAGCATTAGAAATGGGGCCCATTATGTTTGGAGAATTATTTTGGCCCATAAGACAGTGGAGCTTCATCCATGGGGACCAACATATACTGTAGCATTATGTGGAGCTCATCATATACTGTTTCAAACATTATATGGGACCAATGATTCTGTATGGAGAAATAGATGGGCCTCGTCATGAGATGTAAAAAGTGAGGTATTTTTCATTGTACTATACCGCTATTATCTGCCGTATCGGAGCATGATGAGTTGTGGTATGTGTTAAAGGGGCGCTCTTTCGCCCAGGGCACATGAAAACCTGCAGCCAGCCCTCCCCCCCCACAACTTTAGCCAAATAACCCCCATTTTTCAGTGCGTAACTTATATTATGAAGTTAATTAAGGTTGACAAGCTTAAGTAAGAAGAATTGATGCTTTTGGCATTCAAATGGGCACTGTAGGTGTGTTTCCTGTCCTCCTCTCACTGCCGACTTTTATTCCCCATTGACTTACATTGGGTTTCGTGTTTCGGGACGACCCCGACTTTTCCCTATAATCGGACGATCTTGCTCGACCCGACTTTTGGAAAAGTCGGGTTTCACGAAACGAAACGCGACCCTAAAAAACCAAATGTCGCTCAACTCTAATAATTACCACATGTGCACCCTTTAATCATATGCTGGTATACAGCTGTAGTATCCCTTATTTGTACTACATATCAAACAGGTAAAAGATCGATGAATTTTATTGATTTTTAATCATTAAAATCAGAATTTTGTGTTCATGTATGGTTCTCCTCTATTGGTGACAGTTTATCACTGTCCCTTTATGTTTTGTAAGTTGTATTTGGAAGTGCCATTTGTATAATTGGTGGACAAAAAGTGGATTAATCTAGATTTTTAATTAGCCGTTTTTGTTAATATTGGGTTAAGATCTTGGAGATGGGAATACCTCTTTAACTTAATTTTACACTTTATTATAAACTAGGTGATTATTACTTGTACCTTATTACATTTTCTTATATGTTAATGACTTGACTTGTATTGATGAGTAATCTATTGTGTATTACATGGGGGGACATATAAAATGTGGGTATTAGTAAGTTGCTTTACTATATTGACTCGGAGTTAACAATTACCTACTTTTGAAAATGAACCTTGATAATTCATTTTACAAGCATAAGTTTTACAAAGATCAGCAGGATAAGATTATTTTCTACCATAAATGCTCTAGTCAATTTATATTTCTACCTTGAATTTATTTAGGATTTTTCATTATGCTAGATTTACAGGAAAAAGTGTACAAAATTTAGTAAGTTTGCATTATAAAGTTTTCTCTACATGCTTACTTATACATTTTTTTCTCTATAGTTGCCTGTACAATACAATTAAACATTGTTTGGATGACAAATAACTAAGTTTTGGTTTGAAAGGAGAACACTAACAAAATGTGAGGTGCATCACAAACCCAGTTACGTTCAACTGTCTACTGGGTACTTTACATTGCCCTATTACATACATATTTCCCTATTTTACCTGTGTCAGTGTAATTTTCCATTGATTTGCATGTTGCAGTAAAGGGGGCTTTCACATAGCGAAATCGCTAGCAATATTGCTAAAGCGTCACCGGTTTTGTGACGCAGCAGCGATATTGCTAGCGATATCGCTACATGTGATACTTACCTCGGACTGGCTTCCCCGCTGGTTATTGATGATTGCCTGGTCCATTTCTTGTTAGCGGCTTCCTGCTGGCGCCGACAAGCGACAGGTAAGTAAAGACCGCTGCTGCGTCGCTGCTGAGATCTCCCTGTTTGGCAGCTCATTAGCGACTATTTAGTGATGCACCAGCGATCCTGACCGGGTCATATCGTGGTCGGGATCGCTGATGCATCGCTAAATGTAAAAAGGCCTTAAGACAGTATGTTTAATCCTATTAGAGATGCAACAAAACTTTTTTTTGTTATTGGCCATAATCTTGATGCCAGGTCTTGAAGTAAAAATGTTTAATGTTAATTTAGATTCTTTTAATTATATCCCAAATAAATGAACATTTACTTTACCTTAGTACAAAAGCGCCATTGTCAATTTGGTTACTTAATATTAGAGCTACTTCTAGGGTTTCTGTTTTCAACAAATTTGAAAATAGTTAACCGGCAAATTATCTTCTATAATCGAAAGCCAGATATTAACTAAATAAACTTTAATGCTTTTTAATAGTTTGTATAATATTATAGTTTGATATTATAGCAGCCATTGATTTCTTGTTGACAAAAAATTACTGAATGGCAGTTGTCATACAGATATGGTTCATATATTCTATTCCAGAAGACTAGATGAATTTCCTGCCATCAAGCATCCTCACACATTGTTCACTATTTAGTTTGGTGAAAATTTATTTACAATATAGTGCAATATTCCCTATCTATATGATGCAGAATTAAAACTTGCAAAGATTTTGAGACAAGACCCTTATATGCATAGCCATGGCGGTTTATAGCTGATAATCCTTAATACACTGGTAGCTTAGAAAAGTAAATGTAATTCTCTTTATAGTATTGGGGCAAAAATTGAAGACTTAATAGATTTATTCATCACCTTGATCTCCACTCCTGTTCCTTTCACAAGGTAAAGTAAATTAATCTTTTAGCAATTCTAATAACAGTAACAAAGTAACCAATGCTACTACATCATCAAAAATATATTATCTTCAGGAATTGTGGTAACATTTCTTTACATTAAACCTGTAATCCTAGACCAGATTCTAAATTAGATCAAGGTCTGCTAAGATCCACTCAAAATGTACCTGATGTTCTGTTTCTTCCACGTGATTATCTGCTGACAAATGCTTCCATCTTCCTTATTTCATAAATATTCACACTATTCAGAGTTAACCATGCAATGTTTCTGAAAATTATTTCATGGTATTAGTCAGTTGTTGGCTACATTGCTATATTTTGTTGCAGTAATAAGAAATTTGTCATGATGTATACAATATAGTATATAATGTTACCTTATTTGGAATTTCAGATGTTACTGAGGTGTCACAGTGCAGAATAAAACACTCTACATATTGGGGCTGTGGAATAATTTTTCTGACATAACCGTCGTAAATTTAGTTTCATTTTGATTTGCACTTGTAGGATGCTCTCATCACTGCTTTAAAGGTTCGCTCACATGTACGTATACATCAGGCAAGTTTTTTTTCTCATGATGGTGATTAAAAATCTCTGAGCTTTGAAAATGTATCAGATATCTCTTGGTGACCTGTTTGATATATTCAGATCGGTTGATATTTACCTGTGTAACAACTACTGTATTCTTGAAAATTTGTTGATGCTGGTTTACCACAATATTTTAACCATTTCCTATGCATACCATATCCACAACACCCTCAATATTGCTTATTTTCTGTTTAGATTTATCCTGAAAAAAGTTCTATTTTGTTTATTGTCATCTATGGGTAACTCACAGCAATGATCCACTATTTGCATCCTATTTGCACTTCCTTTGCAGTGTTGCTTACTTTTACCCTCTAAATCTAAATGAAATATAATATATTCAAAGAGTCATGGTGTTTGCTATTTGATATTGGCCATTTGCTAAAGAAAATGGTTATTGTTTAAAGAAATACCCCTAAAGTAAATATATTGAGTGTTTTTGGGGTGGATACCAGCTTGGGGTCATTATGTAATACATGAAGGGAATCAAGTAAAAACCTCTAGTAAGTTTGGCACATTTCGTTAGGTGACTAATTTGATTTATTACAGTATTATGAGTTTTAAATCTGCATCACACAACACACGTGGAATCTATGTATTAAAAAATTTAGACTTTTATTATTAGTCCATACAATTGAAAAAGAATCATTGCTCTTGCAAAAAGCGCTGAAGAAACCTCTTTTTTGGATGAGGCTCTGGAATGGTCTCTGAGTCACTGTCTTCACTTTCATTAAATTCCAAAACCTCAGGTTCCTCTTCTGTGTCACTCTCCTCTGTGTCACTCTCTTCAGTTGTGTCCTCGGTTTCTTTTCTGTTTATATGAACAAATATAAATGTTTTGACATGCGATGGCAAAAGCCTTGGCCGCTTCCTAAATGGACCTTGCTGCATTAGATCGGTCAGGCAGATCGATTCCCCTTCTGGAGTATCTCCATGTGCCGGACAACCCATATCTTGGTACCAATCCTCTTCTGGGTATGTAGAACTGAGCACGGGGCCGCAGCAGCATATCTGTGTGAGAGACAGACAGAAGCATTAGTTGAGGTCTGTAGAAAAGCTATTGCATTATATTAAAGACATTATATTGACTAAGGTGACATTGTATTTTTTAGAATATGCAAAAAATTTCAGATCAGACTATCCTCCAATAACAAAATAGCCTTTCATGAAAACTACTCCCTTAAAATTGTTAAGCCCTATCTTCAAATATGTAGGCCATAGAAAAATTGTATAAACTAGATCCTCTGACATTGGCCTATTTCCTACATGCTAACCAGTCATCTTTAGTAATTCAGAATACTGTCAATTTTAATATACATATTAGAAATGTTAAACATTTAAGGAAAGTTGCAAAATAACAGGCAATGAAAAATCCTAAAATATCTTATTTCTTTGATAATTCTAGAAATTAAAACTAAAAGCAAACATTACCTTTTCAGGGTTTGTCTGTGCCTGGGTATCCATTGTTATTTCTTCACAAATGCTTAGTGACCAGTCACCAACAAACAGCAGAAGAGTTGTGCAGCTACCAAGCTGTCTTCACCTTTTATACAAATCGTGAGTGTTTTGCTCCTCCCTTTATTCATTAGTGAAATGCAAACACCCAGGAATCTCCTCCACTTCTGAATGCTACCTTATCTAACATAGCAAACCTAGATGGCACCCATGTTTTATTAAAGAAATGAGAATACTCATGTCAACCAGTCTCACAATGGTTCTGAAAGCAGGATTTTAAGTATAATTTCATCAATTTTCACTCATCAGCATACCTAATTCAAGATTCTGTATAGCAATAAATGGTTCAAAGAAAAAAAATTGTGATCAGTAAAAGAGCCTTTTTCAGTCTAGTCCAACCAATAGAAATGTGTTCTGGCTGTTAAATGTCAGGGCATTCTAAAAAGTTTAATGTCTCATATGGCTCCTATCAAAAAAGGGATTGGTTAAAACAATGACCACACATGTAAAGTGCAAAAAATGAATCTGAGGACTAATTGTATTTTATTAGTGATGGGTGAACTCACTTGTATTATTTGAAATACTGCAAGAGTCAAAATATAAAAAAATTCTAAATTAAAATAGAATTAATCACCCTCACCTTTCCATTGCTCGCTGCGTATAGTCCGTTAATCAAGACATCTTTATTTTACCATTATACATTAAATCTCTGGAGTTATTGCTCTTCAACAGGCAAATTATGATAAAATTTTGACATGCACTGACATTCAGGATCTGTTCATTACCAGAAGTCTCACTCAAGAGAGAAGACTCCAAAGATGTGGCTCATGTCGGCCAATAGAAAAGACCCTGAGGACCAGATATGATACATCATTGCTCAATGCCTATTTGAAGATGACTGGTGAGGCATGTGTTTTTTCTGTAATAATGGTCTATGGTCTGAAGAGACCATGGAAAATAACATAAAAAAACAACAATTATGTGGCAAAAACTGAAATCAATATCAAACCACCAAAAACAACACTGTATAAATTGCCAATAAAATATAAATTTTATTATAAATAGACAAATTTATACATAATAGAATACAGACAAAAATAACACCAGAGATACTGCTATCCTAACACGGAGCCATATTCCACCTTGCCCAAAAAATAATAAGGTTTCAAATATTTTGTGGGTAATGTATAATATGGCTCCCTGTTAGGATAGCAGTATCTCTGGTGTTAGTTTTGTCTGTATTCTATTATGTATAAATATGGTTAATTATTTATAATAAAATTTATATTTTATTGGCAATTTATACTGTGCTGTTTTTTGTGGTTTCATAGAAAATAACATGTAACATATAAGTGGGGGATAATAACTGCTCTGTGAATCGAATTTCACAGAAACTCCACACAACTTGCTGCTCATGTTTTGCAAGATCTGCTTGTCTCTAGTATTTTGAATAATATTGAAATAGAGAAATGATGTCAAGTTGATTAAGGGGATATATTTGACTTCTATTGTAGGGATAGAAAATCCTTTTTTTTAATTTTATCAATATGAGGCAAAATTAGCTGCAGCTTTCCATTTTGGGGTATTATCCTTTTATCTGTATCTGACTTTAAATTTGGTATTGATTTTTTCTGAAACTATTAGTATATGTAACTGAGTAAAAGGGTTGAGTTCTGTTCAACATAGGTAATTGTAAACTAATGATTTCCCTTTTTTAGTTATATTTTTAAAGATTCATGCAAAAAAATCAGATCAAAGTTGCCCATAAGTCTGAAAATCATGAAATGCACACAGTTTGCAATTAACATTGCTCAGTAGCAGACACTTTACAATTTATATTTCCATATGTGAAACACATGAATAAAACACTAATCAATGTGTCAATTTTAACCATCAAAGAAACATGAAGATCAGGTCCAAAGCACTAGTGACACTTGGGCCTCATTTAAAAGATGTCGATCTTTCTAAAATACCAAAGTCACTTGGCTTCACAGCCCCCTACTGATAACACAATACAGGGTGAAGTTGTTGTTTAGCTACTATTTGTTTTTTTTTCTTTTGTAAAACCAGTGGACAAAGGTTCTTAGGTTTTTAAGTTTCTTGTGACACAATTAAAAATCAGAAAGCGGCTCCCCTCTGTACAGTCTTGTGTATTTATGCTAATCAGCCCCACATATACACAAAATGCACAAGACTTTTATGTCTACACTTCAGAATGACATTTAATGTCCAAAAGTGTCATCCATGTAAAAGTAAAATGGCACCATAAATTACCATGTAATAATAAGTATACTCCTATTACATCTGGAGCCACAAAGCAAAACTCTGGTGTAACATGGTGGTTAGCATTGAAGATTGTAACATTAACTCAAATTAAGCCAAATTATCACTTTTATCTACCACATAGTCTTGGATATAACATTACCAGTGAGGCATTGCTGCTCTACCTCCATCATGCTTTGCCTCTCCAAATACACATTTCCAGCATGTCTCACTATGATCTATACATATCTGTATAGTGATAATTCACTTCACATTTTTGGTTACTGTCAGTATTTACCACCACATGAAGTAGCCATTGAGTGATCATTTAAAACTAGATGGGCATTTCCTGAAGGAAATACATGGTGCTTGAACAGCGCTGCCAGCTTTACAGCAGTGAATCAGGTGTGGACTGTAAGAAAGTAAAGTTAGAATATGAATGCTGTGTATAGCGATGGCACAACCTGGGATGGGTTGTATATGAAGCCAATGGGGGTGATGTAGTGATGCCACCATTATATAATATTTGGTGCAGGCTAAAGGACCTGTGTGATGTCACCACTAGAGTTGAGCGATACCGTCCGATACTTCAAAGTATCAGATCGGAATGGATCGGCCGATCTTAAAAAAAAAAAGTATCGTTATCGCCGATTCCGATACCGGAAGTCCAATTCAAATCTATGGGACTTCCGGTATCGGAATAAGAAAAACCCTGTTTTTGCCTTGTACAGCCTCTCTGGGGTCTGTACGGGCCTTTCGGGGGGCTGTGCCGGCCTGCCAGGGGGTCTGTGCAGGCTCCGGTGGGCTGTTCCGGCCTGCCGGGGGGCTGTGCCGGCCTGCCGGTGGTCTGTGCAGGCTCCGGGGGGCTGTGCCGGCCTGCCGGGGGGCTGTGCCGGCCTGCCGTTGGTCTGTGCAGGCTCCGGGGGGCTGTGCCGGCCCCCGGGGGGGCTGTGCAGGCTTCGGGGGTCTGTGCAGGCATCGTCCGATGGGATTACAAGTCCCATCGGGCGATGCCTGCTACCATGACAGTGATTGACACATTAGCCAATGATGGGACAGTAGTAGTCCCATCATCCGGCTAATGTGTTGAATGTAAAAAAAAAATAAAAATTACATGCTACATACATACTACATATATACATACTACATACATACTACATATATACTACATGCTACATACATACAACATGCATACTACATATATACTACATGCAACATGCATACTACATACATGCTACATTCATACTACATACTACATACATGCTACATTCATACTACATATATACTACATGCAACATACATACAACATATATACTACATGCATGCAACATGCATACTACATATATACTACATGTAACATACATACTACATATATACTACATGCATACTACATACATGCTACATACTATATGCATGCTACATGCATGCTACATACATACTACATGCATGCTACATACATACTACATGCATGCTACATACATACTACATGCTACATACATACTACATATATACTACATGCATGCTACATACATACTACATGCTACATACATACTACATACATACTACATGCATGCTACATACATACTACATGCTACATATATACTACATACATACTACATGCATGCTACATACATACTACATGCTACATACATACTACATGCATGCTACATACATACTACATGCATGCTACATACATACTACATGCTACATATATACTACATACATACTACATGCATGCTACATACATACTACATGCATGCTACATACATACTACATGCATGCTACATACATACTACATACATACTACATGCATGCTACATACAATACATTCATACAATACATACATAGACATACAGTACATATAACATAGAGTAACATACTTACCAATACTTGTCACATTGTTCCCCGAAGCCATTGTCTTTTACGGAATAAATATTAACATAACAAACCACAAAAATACTCACCCATGATCCGAAGCAGTCCACGAGTGTGTCCCACGACGATCTTGGGTAGAGAACGGCAGCATCAGCTGATGCTGCCTTTCTCTACGGGCTGCAGGAATCCAATGACGGAAGGTAGGTATCCTTCCGCACTGTATTCCTCCGCCACTTAAAAAAAAAAAAGTCCCTAGTCTCACTTTATGCCATTGCTGTGTGGGAATTTCCCACGCAGCAATGGCATAAAGTGAGACTAGGGACTTTTTTCTTTTAAGTGGCGGAGGAATACAGTGCGGAAGGATACCTTCCAGGATGCACCACCAGGATCCTTTTCATCAATAGACATCCAGCTCTAACCCCCTGAAATCAAATTCCCTGGGCAGCAGGGGGACAGCTTCTGTCTCTGTGTGTAGGTGGCCTCCTGGATGATGTTCCTGCCAAGTTTGGTTTGCCTGACCCCTTCTACAAAGGAGTTATGGGGTTTGATAACCCCAAAAACTGCCCCTAACTGAAAATGTCTTTTCAAATCTGCTGTCCAAATCAGACATTGGGGCCCCTGGTTGGACTTCTGGTAAAGCCAGAGGGGCCATTGGGGTTTCATTTGAAACCTAATTACCAGACTGAGGTGAGGGAACAGTTCTTGGGGCTGTGTGGTGCTCTGTTGGGCATTTCTGCCCCCTCAAACCTGCACCAGCAGCAACATTTTTATCCATGGACAGCCATGGTCTGACCCCCTGAATTCAAATTCCCTTGTGATCAGGAGAACAAGTGATGTCTCTGAATGTAGATGGCCTCCTGGATGATGTTCCTGCCAAGATTGATTTGCCTGACCCCTTCTGCAGAGGAGTTAAGGGGTTTGAGAACCCCCAAAACTGCCCCAGACTGAAAATGTCTTTTCAAATCTGCTGTCCAAATCAGACTTTGGGGCCCCTGATGGGACTTCTGGTAAAGCCAGAGGGGCGATTGGGGTGTCATTGAAAGCTAATTGCCAGACTGAGGAGAGGGAACAGTTCTTGAGGCTGTGTGGTGCTCTTTTGGCCTTTTGTGCCCCCTCAAGCCTACACCACCAGGATCCTTTTCATCAATGGACAGTCATACTCTGACCCCCTGAATTCAAATTCCCTGGGCAGCAAGGGGACAAGTGATGTCTCTATGTGTAGGTGGCATCCTGGACAATATTCCTGCCAAGCTTGGTTTGCCTGGTACCTTCTGCTGGGTAGTTGTGGGGTTTCAGAACCCCATAACCGGCCCAAGGCCTCAAAATGTCTTTTCAAATGTGCTGTCCAAATCAGACATTGGGGCCCTTGGTGGGACTTCTGGTTAAACCAGAGGGGCCATTGGGGTGTCATTTGAAAGCTAATTAGCAGACTGAGGTGATGGAACAGTTCTTGGGGCTGTGTGGTGCACTGTTGGGCATTTGTACCCCCTCAAGCCTGCACCACCAGGACCATTTTTATCCATGGACAACCATGCTTTGACCCCCTGAATTCAAATTCCCTGGGGAGTACGGGGACAAGTGATGTTGTTATATGTAGGTTGCCTCCTGGATGATGTTCCTGCCAAGTTGGGTTTGCCTGACCCCTTCTGCAGAGGAGTTATGGGGTTTGAGAACCTCCAAAACTGCCCCAGACTGAAAATGTCTTTTCAAATCAGCTGTCCAAATCAGACATTGGGGCCCCTGTTGGGACTTCTGGTAAAGCCAGAGGGGCCATTGGGGTGTCATTTGAAAGCTAATTACCAGACTGAGGTGAAGGAACAGTTATTGGGGCTGTGTTGTGCCCCCTCAAGCCTGCACCACCAGGATCCTTTACATCAATGGACTGCCAGCTCTAACCCCCTGAGTTCAAATTTCCTGGGCAGCAGGGGGACAAGTGTTGTCTCTGTGTGTAGGTGGCATACTGGACAATATTCCTGCCAAGTTAGTTTGCCTGGTACTTTCAGCTGGGTAGTTGTGGGGTTTCAGAACCCCAAAACCGACCCAAAGCCTCAAAATGTCTTTTCAAATCTGCTGTCCAAATCAGACATTGGGGCCCCTGGTGGGACTTCTGGTTAAGCCAGAGGGGCCATTGGGGTGTCATTTGAAAGCTAATTACCAGACTGAGGTGAGGGAACAGTACTTAAGGCTGTGTGCTGCTCTATTGGGCTTTTGTGCCCCCTCTAGCCTGCACCACTAGGACCATTTTTATCAATGGACAGCCATGCTCTGACCCCCTGAATTCAAATTCCCTGGGGAGCAGGGGGACAAGCGATGTTGCTCTGTGTAGGTGGCATCCTGGATGATGTTCCAGTCAAGTTTGGTTTCCCTGACCACTTCTGCAGAGGAGTTATGGGGTTTGAGAGCCCCCAAAACTGCCCCTGACTGAAAATGTCTTTTCAAATCTGCTGCCCAAATCAGACATTGGGGCCCCTGGTTGGACTTCTGGTAAAGCCAGAGGGGCCTTTGAGGTGTCATTTGAAAGCTAATTACCAGACTAAGGTGAGGGAGCAGTTCTTGGGACTGTCTGGTGATCTGTTGGGCATTTGTGCCCCTGCAAGCCTGAACCACCAGGACCATTTTTATCCATGGACAGCCATGCTCTGATCCCCTGAATTCAAATTCTCTGGGGAGCAGGGGAACAAGTGATGTTGTTGTGTGTAGGTGGCCTCCTGGTTGATGTTCCTGCCAAGTTTGGTTTGCCTGACCCCTTCTGCAGAGGAGTTAAGGGGTTTGAGAACCCCCAAAACTGCCCCTAACTGAAAATGTCTTTTCAAATCTGCTGTCCAAATCAGAAATTGGGGCCCCTGGTGGAACATCTGGTAAGTCCAGAGGGGCCATTGTTGTGTCATTTGAAAGCTAATTACCAGACTGAGGTGAAGGAACAGTTATTAGGGCTGTGTGCTGCTCTGTTGGGCATTTGTGCCCCCTCAAGCCTGCACCGCCAGGAACATTTTTATCCATGGACACAGATGCTCTGAACCTGAATTCAAATTCCCTGGAGAGCAGGGGGACAAGTGATGTTGCTGTATGTATATGGCTTCCTGGATGATGTTCCTGCCAAGTTTGATTTGCCTGACCCCTTCTGTAGAGGAGTTAAGGGGTTTAAGAACCCCCAAAACTGCCTCAGACTGAAAATGTCTTATCAAATCTGCTGTCCAAATCAGACATAGGGGTCCCTGGTGGGACTTCTGGTAAAGCCAGAGGGGCGAATGGGGTATCGTTTGAAAGCTAATTATCAGACTGAGGAGAGGGAACAGTTCTTGGGGTTGTGTGGTGCTCTGTTGGGCATTTGTGCCCCCTCAAGCTGGCATCACCAGGATCATTTTCATTAATGGACAGCCAGCTCTAACCCCCTGAGTTCAAATTCCCTGGGCAGCAGGGGGACAAGTGATGACTCTGTGTAGGTGGCATCCTGGACAATATTCCTGCCAAGTTAGTTTGCCTTGTACTTTCTGCTGGGTAGTTGTGGGGTTTCAGAACCCCAAAACCGACCCAAGGCCTCAAAATGTCTTTTCAAATCTGCTGTCCAAATCAGACATTGGGGCCCCTAGTGGGACTTCTGGTTATGCCAGGGGGGGCATTGGGGTGTCATTTGAAACCTAATTACCAGACTGAGGTGAGGGAACAGTTCTTGGGGCTGTGTGGTGCTCTGTTGGGCATTTGTGCCCCCTCAAGCCTGCACCACCAGGATCCTTTTCATCAATGGACAGCCATGCTCTAACCCCCTGAATTCAAATTCCCTGGGAAGCAGGGGGACAAGTGATGTTGCTGTGTGTAGGTGGCCTCCTGGATGATGTTCCTGCCAAGTTTGGTTTGCCTGACCACCTCTGCAATGGAGTTATGGGGTTTGAGAGCCCCCAAAACTGTCCCCGACTGAAAATGTCTTCTCAAATCTGTTGTCCAATATAGAATTTGGGGCCCCTGTTATAGCCATCAATCTGCAACATTGAACAGTTAAAAAGAAAAAAAAAAGAGAGAGACAAAACCCTGCAGGGGATAGAGATAGATATCTATCTCCTTCAGCTTCTTTTTCATTACCTTAGCTCTGCAGACATATGGTAAACGCCATTGTCTGTAAGTGTTGCAATGAGTCACTTCTAACTGGCTAGATACAAAACTTGCAGACTCTGTAATCTCAGGATAAATTACCAGACATGTCTTAATACCTTAGCTAAGGGAACTAACTTTACATGTAACTTTTAGCTCTATATGTGTGTAATAGAAGCTAGGCCTGTCTCTCTATTATATTACATTATATATTCTAAGTGTTATTGGCATGTATGCAGGAAGCAGGCCCTCACTATTAAAAAAAACATTCAGAGGGTGATAGCTGGCAATTGGAATTGATTTTTTGTCTAGAGAGATGGTTTTCAGGTAAAAAAAAAATATGACGAATGTTAGAATCACAGGTTACAGGCAAAAAATGTCTTATTAGGGGAAACTGAAGGATTTGAAAATTACAGATTAAAGGCCAAAAAAGGGAAACAGGGGAAAAATAAAGTCTTACCTCAGTCTGGTAATTAACTTTCAAATGACAACTCAATGGCCCCTCTGGCCTTACCAGCAGTCGCACCAGGGGCCCCAATGTCTGATTTTTACGGCAGATTTGAAAAGACATTTTCAGTCTGGGGCAGTTTTGGGGGTTCTCAAACCCCTTAACTCCTCTGCAGAAGGGATCCAGAAAAACCAAACTTGGCAGGAACATCATCAAGGAGGCCACCTACACACAGCAACATCACTTGTCACCCTGCTCCCTAGGGAATTTGAATTCAGGGGGTCAGAGCATGGCAGTCCATGGATAAAAAGGGTCCTGGTGGTGCAGGCTTGAGGGGGCAGAAATGCCCAACAGAGCCAGACAGCCTGCTCTCACATTAAAGTGACATACTGAGGAAGAGAGCAGGCTATTGTACTCATTTTTTGCACAAATAGCCGGCTCTCACTGTTGAATATGACATACTGAGGATGAGAGTTGGCTATTGCATTCATTTTTGGCACAATTAGCTGGCTCTCACTGTTGAATATGATATACTGAGGATGAGAGCCAGCTATTGTGCTCATTTTTGGCACAATTAGCCGGCTCTCACTGTTGAATATGATATACTGAGGATGAGAGCCAGCTATTGTGCTCATTTTTGGCACAATTAGCCGGCTCTCACTGTTGAATATGATATACTGAGGATGAGAGCCGGCTATTGTGCTCATTTTTGGCACAATTAGCCGGCTCTCATTTTTGGTCAAATCCTGACAAAAACGTACACTGTTTTTGAACCAGCAATTTTGCATAGGATTTAGCGCAAGTCTAAGTGTTTTTAGAGCGTACTACACGCACATTTCCAATATCGCGCCAACAACACATACGTTTTTTTACCATGTGCGCATTTTTAGATATCGCACAAATCTGATATTTAGCAACAATTACGCAGATTAACAAAACTGTCCGCCCAAAACGCATGCGGTTTTGACCACAGAAGCGCTTACAGAGCTCTGCACATGACCGACACTCCTTTTTCATCAAAATCGGACCTAAATGTATTGTGTTTTTTAACAAATTACATACCGAGGATTAGAGCTGGCTATAGTAATCTATATTTTTACCAAGAGCCGTCTCTGACTTTTATGAGAGCCGACTATTTGGACTGAAAATCATCTTTTTAGCTGGCTGAATGTATAAAAGGAGCAATAGCGCCATCTGGTGTTTTTACACTTTTGCATTTAAAAAAATATATTTTGTTCAACAGTGGCTACTTGTGGAATTTCAAAATATTACATTTTGCAAAGTGAGAGCCGGCTAATTGTCCAAAAAACAGGCATCCAAATACGCAGTAGCCGCTTTTAAGGAAAAAACTTTTTTACGTTTTTTCTGCATAGACCCCATCAGGAGCGATATTTCAGGCCGCAGAATGAGAGCTTTCGTGCAGAAACGTTCCTGGACCCCAGAACTAAAATTAGCTCCTCCCACCGCATGCGTAAGCGTCTCGTAACGCCAATTTACAAAGTGCCCCCATCCGTCCCTATATATTACTATAGAGAGATGGTGATACTCCAAAAATGACCCTCCCCAAATTTCAATAGACCGGAGTAAGCCCTGTTGCCATCCGGCAACAAAATGGCTGACTTTTGTTGCCGGATTGCAACAACAGAGTCAAACCTTGTTGCAGATCGGCAACAAATGCCGATATTTTCTAAGTTTTACCCCCAAGGTCAACCTCGCCTTTTTTGCTTTTAAAATGTTTATAACATGTTGATGTTCATCATGTTGATTAAATTTGATCCCACATTTTTGTATGCACGCTGTTTCATATTTCTATATATCTGATTTACTAGTGATTTATGTACACCTCCCTTTCCTTTGGTCACATTTACTTTTTCTGGGTGTACGGCACAGTACCCTAATCTATAAGCTGTGCCAATCCTCCCCTTTATCCTTCCGGTAATTCAATATGTCTGATACCAAGAAAAATAAGCCACTGACAGAGCTGAACACTGGAGTATGATTTTTTTTTTTAAATAAAGCCTTACAATTTAAAAAAGGAAAAAAACACTGAAGTCTTACATATATTAAAAAGGTTGCATGGTGTTTGCTATTTGATATTGACCATTGATCTATGGGTAAATCACGGCAATGATCCACTATTTGAATCCTATTTGCACTTCCTTTCCAGTGTTGCTTACTTTTACCCTAAGCTCTATATTTAGATTTATTTAAGAGCTAAATGGAGCTTAATCGCACCTCTAAAACAAAATGAAATACATAGAAAACACCATGACTCTTTTTTTAATTTGATATTGGCCATTTGCTAAAGAAAATGGTTATTGTTTAAAGAAATACCCCTAAAGTAAATACATTGAGTTTTTTTGGGGTGGATACCAGCTTGGGGTCATTATGTAATATATGAAGGGAAACAAGTAAAAACCTCTACAAAGTTAGGAAATTTCATTAGGTGACTAATTAGATTTATTACAGTATTATGAGTATTATATCTGCATCATACAACACGTGCAATCTATGTATTAAAAAATTTAGAATTTTTTATTCGGTCATACAATATAAGATTATACAAGATAATGATAACACTTTAGAGAGCAGAAAGTGGCTCCACTCTGTACTGTCTTGTATGTATTCATGATAATCAGCCCCACACGTCTGCACTTCTATATAGCATTTAGAGTATGATTCTCATATATGTGATCTCCAAAAAATGTCAAACATGGAAAAATTATATTGCGCCATGTATTACCAGATAATAATAATCCTATTAAAATGCATCAGTCATGACAAAGCAAACCTCTGGTACAACATGCTGGCTAGCAATGAGGGATTTTAGTTTAAAAATTGTTTGACTTCCCTATTAATGTGATAACCAAGACTATAAAATAGTTGGATAAATCTCTAGTCATACATTGTGGCTCCACATCCACCCTGCTTTATCCTCCAGCATGCCTCATCATGATCCATATATACCTGTATAGTGAAGATTTGCTTTACATTTTGTCTTGCGGTCAGCTCATATATGAGCTGTGGCTTCCTGGTAGATCTTTATGGCAATATAGACTGTTCACCTTTAGCCTTGATATTGAATTACCTTGAACAGGATGTAATTCAGTAATCACTAATATTCAGCAAAATGTTTTACAAAAATTTTAGTAAATAAATTCCCCACAAATTTGCAGCATTGAAAAGCATGGACTGGAAAAAGGGGTTTAATACTGTAATCTTAGAGTGAGGCAATGGTATTCAAATGAAATTTAATTGTACTTGATTTTGTTTTATTTTGTAATTAGCTTTGTGCCAGTGAAGCAAAATGTTAGCTGTCAACCACTTTTGCAGAACCTTAAGAGGCTGGCTAAAAATCTACTCTAATTGACTAGAAAATGCATGTTTAATACTGAATGATCCTAGGACTGAAGATGGTTTAAACTTATTCCATTATCCTCGAATTTTAAAAAAAGAAAATGTATTCTCAAGAATACAGTTTTTGTTTTATAATGTGCATGGAACTTTTCTGAACCATATAAAGAGACAGCAAAAAGTAAAAAGATACCCACAAAAATCTGGTTCTTCCATCACAATACTGTAATCTGCATTAAAATCATAGGTAAATATAGACTTAATCCAGCATTATTGCTTACTTTAATCACAGAAAAAAAGAGAACTAGAGCAGCACAAAGACAAAAAGAAAAATGAAAAATTGGGAGAAAATCCCCCCAGGCAAAGATCAAACCTCAACTGTAGAAATCCAAAAAATGGAGGCATCATATCATGCTCAGTGGATAAAGAGCTACTTTTATTAGCCCATCGTGGCAACGTTTTGGTCTGTGGAGATGTGGACAGTTTTCAGTCAATGATCAAGTGCATGTGATAGATACAGTGGGGAAAAAAAGTATTTAGTCAGTCAGCAATAGTGCAAGTTCCACCACTTAAAAAGATGAGAGGCGTCTGTAATTTACATCATAGGTAGACCTCAACTATGGGAGACAAACTGAGAAAAAAAAATCCAGAAAATCACATTGTCTGTTTTTTTTTTTCATTTTATTTGCATATTATGGTGGAAAATAAGTATTTGGTCAGAAACAAAATTTCATCTCAATACTTTGTGATATATCCTTTGTTGGCAATGACAGAGGTCAAACGTTTTCTGTAAGTCTTCACAAGGTTGCCACACACTGTTGTTGGTATGTTGGCCCATTCCTCCATGCAGATCTCCTCTAGAGCAGTGATGTTTTTGGCTTTTCGCTTGGCAACACGGACTTTCAACTCCCTCCAAAGGTTTTCTATAGGGTTGAGATCTGGAGACTGGCTAGGCCACTCCAGGACCTTGAAATGCTTCTTACGAAGCCACTCCTTCATTGCCCTGGCGGTGTGCTTTGGATCATTGTCATGTTGAAAGACCCAGCCACGTTTGATCTTCAATGCCCTTGCTGATGGAAGGAGGTTTGCACTCAAAATCTCACGATACATGGCCCCATTCTTTCTTTCATGTACCCGGATCAGTCGTCCTGGCCCCTTTGCAGAGAAACAGCCCCAAAGCATGATGTTTCCACCACCATGCTTTACAGTAGGTATGGTGTTTGATGGATGCAACTCAGTATTCTTTTTCCTCCAAACACGACAAGTTGTGTTTCTACCAAACAGTTCCAGTTTGGTTTCATCAGACCATAGGACATTCTCCCAAAACTCCTCTGGATCATCCAAATGCTCTCTAGCAAACTTCAGACGGGCCCGGACATGTACAGGCTTAAGCAGTGGGACACGTCTGGCACTGCAGGATCTGAGTCCATGGTGGCGTAGTGTGTTACTTATGGTAGGCCTTGTTACATTGGTCCAAGCTCTCTGCAGTTCATTCACTAGGTCCCCCTGCGTGGTTCTGGGATTTTTGCTCACCGTTCTTGTGATCATTCTGACCCCACGGGGTGGGATTTTGCGTGGAGCACCAGATCGAGGGAGATTATCAGTGGTCTTGTATGTCTTCCATTTTCTAATTATTGCTCCCACAGTTGATTTCTTCACTCCAAGCTGGTTGGCTATTGCAGATTCAGTCTTCCCAGCCTGGTGCAGGGCTACAATTTTGTTTCTGGTGTCCTTTGACAGCTCTTTGGTCTTCACCATAGTGGAGTTTGGAGTCAGACTGTTTGAGGGTGTGCACAGGTGTCTTTTTATACTGATAACAAGTTTAAACAGGTGCCATTACTACAGGTAATGAGTGGAGGAAAGAGGAGACTCTTAAAGAAGTAGTTACAGGTCTGTGAGAGCCAGAAATCTTGATTGCTTGTTTCTGACCAAATACTTATTTTCCACCATAATATGCAAATAAAATGAAAAAAAAACAGACAATGTGATTTTCTGGATTTTTTTTTCTCAGTTTGTCTCCCATAGTTGAGGTCTACCTATGATGTAAATCACAGACGCCTCTCATCTTTTTAAGTGGTGGAACTTGCACTATTGCTGACTGACTAAATACTTTTTTCCCCCACTGTATATAGGGGTGTACCTGATAATAGTAAACAATAATTGCAAAAAATAACATATCCATCCATTAAAAGTGACATACATACTATGCCAGATGGAATATACAGTTTTAAATCCCATAAAGTGCATCAGCTACATAGCGAATCAGAAGAACTACAGTATACTAGATTTTTAATTACAAAACAAAAGGGACAGTGATAAACTGTCACCAATAGAAGAGAACCTTACGTGAATACAAAATTCTGCTTATTTTAATCATTAAAAATCAATAAAAATAAACTGCTTTTCTTTAATTACAATGAACATACCCCATGGGGACAATAACAACCACTGATATTTACAATAATGAAAATTAGATATTGCACATATATAATAATAATAATAATAATAATAATAATAATAATAAAGAAAAGGATATCACTACATCACATGAAAAAGAATGACACAAGGTATCCAGTTAGATTATGCACATGGCCTTAATGATAATTACCACATGTGCACCCTTTAATTATATGCTGGTATACAGCTGTAGTATCCCTTATTTGTACTACATATCAAACAGGTAAAAGATCGATGAATTTTATTGATTTTTAATCATTAAAATCAGAATTTTGTGTTCATGTATGGTTCTCTTCTATTGGTGACAGTTTATCACTGTTCCTTTATGTTTTGTAAGTTGTATTTGGAAGTGCCATTTGTATAATTGGTGGACAAAAAGTGGATTAATCTAGATTTTTAATTAGCCGTTTTTGTTAATATTGGGATAAGATCTTGGAGATGGGAATACCTCTTTAACTTAATTTTACACTTTATTATAAACTAGGTGATTATTACTTGTACCTTATTACATTTTCTTATATGTTAATGACTTGACTTGTATTGATGAGTAATCTATTGTGTAATAGATGGGGGGACATATAAAATGTGGGTATTAGTAAGTTGCTTTACTATATTGACTCGGAGTTAACAATTACCTACTTTTGAAAATGAACCTTGATAATTCATTTTACAAGCATAAGTTTTACAAAGATCAGCAGGATAAGATTATTTTCTACCATAAATGCTCTAGTCAATTTATATTTCTACCTTGAATTTATTTAGGATTTTTCATTATGCTAGATTTACAGGAAAAAGTGTACAAAATTTAGTAAGTTTGCATTATAAAGTTTTCTCTACATGCTTACTTATACATTTTTTTCCTGTATAGTTGCCTGCACAATACAATTAAACATTGTTTGGATGACAAATGACTAAGTTTTGGTTTGAAAGGAGAACACTAACAAAATGTGAGGTGCATCACAAACCCAGTTACGTTCAACTGTCTACTGGGTACTTTACATTGCCCTATTACATACATATTTCCCTATTATACCTGTGTCAGTGTAATTTTCCATTGATTTGCATGTTGCAGTAAAGGGGGCTTTCACATAGCGAAATCGCTAGCAATATTGCTAAAGCGTCACCGGTTTTGTGACGCAGCAGCGATATTGCTAGAGATATCGCTACATGTGATACTTACCTCCGACTGGCTTCCCCACTGGTTATTGATGATTGCCTGGTCCATTTCTTGTTAGCGGCTTCCTGCTGGCGCCGACGAGCGACAGGTAAGTAAAGACTGCTGCGTCGCTGCTGAGATCTGCCTGTTTGGCAGCTCATTAGCGACTATTTAGTGATGCACCAGCGATCCTGACCGGGTCATATCGTGGTCGGGATCACTGATTCATCGCTAAATGTAAAAAGGCCTTAAGACAGTATGTTTAATCCTATTAGAGATGCAACAAAACGTTTTTTTTGTTATTGGCCATAATCTTAATGTTAATTTAGATTCTTTTAATTATATCCCAAATAAACGAACCTTTAATTTACCTTAGTACAGAAGCGCCATTGTCAATTTGGTTACTTAATATTAGAGCTACTTCTAGGTTTTCTGTTTTCAACAAATTTGAATATAGTTAACCGGCAAATTATCTTCTATAATCGAAAGCCAGATATTAACTAAATAAACTTAAATGCTTTTTAATAGTTTCTATTATAATATAGTTTGATATTATAGCAGCCATTGATTTCTTGTTGACAAAAAATTACTGAATGGCAGTTGTCATACAGATATGGTTCATATATTTTATTCCAGAAGACTAGATGAATTTCCTGCCATCCAGCATCCTCACACATTGTTCACTACTTTGTTTGGTGAAAATTTATTTACAATATAGTACAATATTCCCTATCTATATGATACAGAATTAAAACTTGTAAAGCTTTTGAGACAAGACCCTTATATGCATAGCCATGGCGGTTTATAGCTGATAATCCTTAATACACTGGTAGCTTAGAAAAGTAAATGTAATTCTCTTTATAGTATTGGAGGCAAAAATTGAAGACTTAATAGATTTATTCATCACCTTGATCTCCACTCCTGTTCCTTTCACAAAGTAAAGTAAATTAATCTTTTAGCAATTCTAATTACAGCAACAAAGTAACCATTGCTACTACATCATCATAAATATATTATCTTCAGGAATTGTGGTAACATTTCTTTACATTAAACCTGTAATCCTAGACCAGATTCTAAATTAGGTCAAGGTCTGCTAAGATCCACTCAAAATGTACCTGATGTTCTGTTTCTTCCAGGTGATTATCTGCTGACAAATGCTTCCATCTTCCTTATTTCATAAATATTCACACTATTCAGAGTTAACCGTGCAATGTTTCTGAAAGTTATGAAAATTATTTCATGGTATTAGTCAGTTGTTGGCTACATTGCTATATTTTGTTGCAGTAATAAGAAATTTGTCATGATGTATACAATATAGTATATAATGTTACCTTTTTTGGAATTTCAGATGTTACTGAGGTGTCACAGTGCAGAATAAAACACTCTACATATTGGGGCTGTGGAATAATTTTTCTGACATAACCGTCGTAAATTTAGTTTCATTTTGATTTGCACTTGTAGGATGCTCTCATCACTCCTTTAAAGGTTCGCTCACATGTACGTATACATCAGACAAGTTTTTTTTCTCATGATGGTGATTAAAAATCTCTGAGCTTTGAAAATGTATCAGATATCTCTTGGTGACCTGTTTGATATATTCAGATCGGTTGATATTTACCTGTGTGACAACTACTGTATTCTTGAAAAATTGTTGATGCTGGTTTACC
This sequence comes from Dendrobates tinctorius, assembly GCF_039654945.1. Lineage (NCBI taxonomy): Eukaryota > Metazoa > Chordata > Amphibia > Anura > Dendrobatidae > Dendrobates > Dendrobates tinctorius. The sequence goes on from NW_027361724.1 coordinate 9,195,567, forward strand.
ACAATATTTTAACCATTTCCTATGCATACCATATCGGCAACACCCTCAATATTGCTTATTTTCTGTTTAGATTTATCCTGAAAAAAATTCTATTTTGTTTATTGTGATCTATGGGTAACTCACAGCAATGATCCACTATTTGCATCCTATTTGCACTTCCTTTGCAGTGTTGCTTACTTTTACCCTCTAAAACTAAATGAAATATAATATATTAAAAGAGTCATGGTGTTTGCTATTTGATATTGGCCATTTGCTAAAGAAAATGGTTATTGTTTAAAGAAATACCCCTAAAGTAAATATATTGAGCTTTTTTGGGGTGGATACCAGCTTGGGGTCATTATGTAATACATGAAGGGAAACAAGTAAAAACCTCTAGTAAGTTTGGCACATTTCATTAGGTGACTAATTTGATTTGTTACAGTATTATAAGTTTTAAATCTGCATCACACAACACACGTGCAATCTATGTATTAAAGAATGTAGAATTTTATTATTAGTCCATACAATTGAATAAGAATCATTGTTCTTGCAAAAAGCGCTGAAGGAACCTCTTTTTTGGATGAGGCTCTGGAATGGTCTCTGAGTCACTGTCTTCACTTTCATTAAATTCCAAAACCTCAGGCTCCTCTTCTGTGTCACTCTCTAATGTTTCACACTCTTCTGTGTCACTCTCTTCTGTGTCACTCTCTTCAGTTGTGTCCTCTGTTTCTTTACTGTTTATATGAACAAATATAAATGTTTTGACATGCGGTGGCAAAAGCCTTGGCCTCTTCCTAAATGGACCTTGCTGCATTAGATCGGTCAGGCAGATCCATTCCCCTTCTGGAGTATCTCCATGTGCAGGACAACCCATATCTTGGTACCAATCCTCATCTGGGTATGTAGAACTGAGCACGGGGCCACAACAGCATATCTGTGTGAGAGACAAAAAGAAGCATTAGTTGAGGTCTGTAGAAAAGCTATTGCATTATATTATAGACATTATATTGACTAAGGTGACATTGTATTTTTTTAGAATATGCTAAAAATTTCAGATCAGCAGAGATCCATCTAATGTATCAGAATATCCTCCAAAAACAAAATAACAATTTTAAGGGCGTAGTATCTTGAAAGGTTATGCCCTATTTTCAAATATGTAGGCCATAGAAAAATTGGATAAACTATATCCTCTGATACTGGCCTATTTCCTACATGCTAACCAGTCATCTTTAGTTATTCAGAATACTGTCAATTTTAATATACATATTAGAAATGTTAAACATTTAAGGAAAGTTGCAAAAGACAGTCAATAAAAAATCTTAAAATATCTTATTTCTTTGATAATTCTAGAAATTAAAACTAAAAGCAAACATTACCTTTTCAGGGTTTGTCTGTGCCTGGGTATCCATTGTTATTTCTTCACAAATGCTTAGTGACCAGTCACCAACAAACAGCAGAAGAGTTGTGCAGCTACCAAGCTGTCTTCTCCTTTTATACAAATCTTGAGAGGTTTGCTCCTCCCTTTATTCATTAGTGAAATGCAAATACCCAGGAATCTCCTCCCCTTCTGAATGCTACCTTATCTAATATAGCAAACCTAGATGGCACCCATGTTTTATTAAAGAAATGAGAATACTCATGTCATCCAGTCTCACAATGGTTCTGAAAGCAGGATTTTAATTATAATTTCATCAATTTTCACTCATCAGCATACATAATTCAAGATTCTGTATAGCAATAAATGGTTCAAAGAAAAAAATTGTGATCAGGAAAATAGCCTTTTTCAATCTGGTCCAACCAATAGAAATGTGTTCTGGCTGTTAAATGTCAGGGCATTCTAAAAAGTTTAATGTCTCATATGGCTCCTATCACAAAAGAGATTGGTTAAAACAATGACCACACATGTAAAGTGCAAAAAATCTAACTGAGGACTAATTGTATTTGATTAGTGATGGGTGAACTCACTTGTATTATTTGAAATACTGCAAGAGTCAAAATATAAAAAAATTCTAAATTAAATTAGAATTAATCATCCCCTCATCTTTCCAATGCTCACTGCCCATAGTCAGTCAGGACATCTTTATTTTACCATTATACATTGAATCTCTGAAGTTATTGCTCTTCAACAGACAAATTATGATAAAATTTTGACATGCACTGACATTCAGGATCTGTTCATTACCAGACTTCTCACTCAAGAGTGAAGACTCCAAAGATGTGGCTCATGTCGGCCAATAGAAAAGACCCTGAGGACCAGATATGATAGGCATTGAGAAATAGTGTATTTGAAGATGACTGGTGATGCAAGTGTTTTTCTGTAATAATGGCCTAAGGTCTGAAGAGAGCATAGAAAATAACATAACACAAAAAACAACAATTATGTGGTAAATACTGAAATCAATATCAAACCACCAAAAGCATCACAGTATAAATTGCCAATAAAATATAAATTTTATTATAAATAATTAAATCAATGTATACATAATAGAATACAGACAAAAATAACACCAGAGATACTGCTATTCTAACACGGAGCCATATTACATGTTGACCAAAAAATTAAGTTTCAAATATTTTTCAGGCTACGTGTAATATGGCTCCCTGTTAGGATAGCAGTATCTCTGGAGCTATTTTTGTCTGTATTATGTATAAATTTGTTCAATTATTTATAATAAAATTTACATTTTATTGGCAATTTATTCTGTGCTGTTTTTGGTGGTTTCATAGAAAATAACATGTAACATATAAGTGGGGGATAATAACTGCACTGTGAATCGAATTTCACAGAAACTCCACACAACTTGTTGCTCATATTTTGCAAGATCTGCTTGTCTCTAGTATTTTGAATAATATTGAAATAGAGAAATGATGTCAAGTTGATTAAGGGGATATATTTGACTTCTATTGTAGGGATAGAAAATATTTTTTTGTTTTTCCAATATGAGGGAAAATTAGCTGCAGCTTTCCATTTTGGGGTATTATCCTTTTATCTGTATCTGACTTTAAATTTGGTATTCATTTTTTTCTGCAACTATTAGTATATGTAACTGATAAAAAAGGGTTGAGTTCTGCTCAACATAGGTAATTGTTAATTTGTAACTTTTTAAAGACTCATGCAAAAAAATCAGATCAAAGTTGCCCATAAGTCGGTGAAAATCATGAAATGCACACAGTTTCCAATTAACATTGCACTAAGTAGCAGACACTTGGCAATTTATATTTCCATATGTGAAAAACATGAATAAAACACTAATCAGTGTGTCAATTTTAACCATCAAAGAAACATGAAGATCACCTCCAAAGGACTAGTGACATTTGGGCCTCATTTAAAAGATGTCGATTTTCTAAAACACCAAAGTCACTTTGCTTCACAGCCCCCTACTGATAACACAATACAGGGTGAAGTTGTTGTTTAGCTTCCATTTGTTTGTTTTTTCTTCTGTAAAACCAGTGGACAAAGGCTCTTAGGTTTTTAAGTTTCCTGTGACAGTTAAAAATCAGAAAGCGGCTCCGCTCTGTACAGTCTTGTGTATTTATGCTAATTAGCTCCACATATGCACAAAATGCACAAGACTTATGTCTACACCTCTGAATGACATTAAATGTCCAAAAGTGTCATCCATGTACAGTAAAATGGCACTGTAAATTACCATGTAATAATAACTATAGTGCTATTACATCTGGAGCCACAAAGCAAAACTCTGTTATAACATGGTGGTTAGCATTGAAGATTGTATTAACTCAAATTAAGCCAAATTATCACTTTTATCTACCACATAGTCTTGGATTTAACATTATCAGTCAATAAACCTTCAGTGATGCATTGCTGCTCTATCTCCATCATGCTTTGCATCTCCAAATACACATTTCCAGCATGTCTCACTATGATCTATACATATCTGTATAGTGATAATTCACTTCACATTTTTGGTTACTGTCAGCTTTTACCACATTCCATTAATTCCTTTAAAGCACCTGATAGATTAATAAGCTTTTTAAATGTGCCTTTGAACACCTTGAGGTATGCAGTTTTTATACTGGTGTCACTTTGAGGGGCCTATGCGACAGAAAATACCAAAATCTCTTCAAATATGACGTGGCCTCTAAAGTATAGTTTTTGAATTTTACAACAAAATTTTAAAATCTCTGGTCAACTTTTAACCCTTGTAACTTCCTAACAAAAAAGGTGTTGCAAAAATTGGGCTTGTTTAAAGTACACATGTGGGAAATATTATTTATTACCTTTGACATGACTTTGATTTAATGACATAAAAACTAGGTGAACATTCAGTAATTTTCACATTTCCAATTTTTTTTACTAATTAACGTAAGTCTTATCAAAGAAATATTTACTACAATCCTGAAGTACAATGTCACAAAAAACAGTCTTGGACTCTATGGGATCCATTGAAGTGTTCGAGTTTTGGCCTCAGTGACACTCATCAGTATCAAAAAAATAATTAAAAATTGGGCAGATCTGGAAGGTGAAAACTGGCTTCAGGGTGAAGGGGCTAAAAAAAGGGGTATTAAGATTGTAAATTACATTATGATGTCAATTATTTCTCATTAGCTATGAGTGTCATGTGTCTTGTACAAAGACCATGAACACAGTATACAAAATAAATTATACAATATGCACTCTAGATGTTGTACTGATATGATGCTTCTTTTGCATTGATAACCATGTCTATAAGCAGGGGTTGTAGACAAATTCAAGTATCATAGCGTAATAGGGATTGTAAGTCCAAATGTATGGGATAGAAAGTAAGGAACAGTGGCAGATGCTATATTATGTGATTGTGCTTGGCACTTTTCTATTATATTGATTATTTTTATGTACAGTTTTTTAGCCGATTTACTCTACATTCTTGATATATACAGTCATGGCCAAAAGTATTGACACCCCTGCAATTCTGTTAGATAATACTCAGTTTCTTCCTGAAAATGATTGCAAACACAAATTCTTTGGTATTATTATCTTCATTTAATTTGTCTTAAATGAAAAAACACAAAAAGAATTGTCCTAAAGCCAAATTGGATATAATTCCACACCAAACATAACAAAGAGGGTGGACAAAAGTATTGGCACTGTTCGAAAAATCATGTGATGCTTCTCTAATTTGTGTAATTAACAGCACCTATAACTTACCTGTGGCACCTAACAGGTGTTGGCAATAACTAAATCAGTTGACATGGATTAAAGTTGACTCAACCTCTGTCCTGTGTCCTTGTGTGTACCAACATTGAGCATGGAGAAAAGAAAGAAGACCAAAGAACTGTCTGAGGACTTGAGAAACCAAATTGTGAGGAAGCATGAGCAATATCAAGGCTACAAGTCCATCTCCAAAGACCTGAATGTTCCTGTGTCTACCGTGCGCAGTGTCATCAAGAAGTTTAAAGCCCATGGCACTGTGGCTAACCTCTCTAGATGTGGCCGGAAAAGAAAAATTGATAAGAGATTTCAATGCAAGATTGTGCGGATGTTGGATAAAGAACCTCCACTAACATCCAAACAAGTTCAAGCTGCCCTGCAGTCCGAGGGTACAACGGTGTCAACCCGTACTATCCGTCGGCATCTGAATGAAAAGGGACTGTATGGTAGGAGACCCAGGAAGACCCCACTTCTTACCCCGAGACATAAAAAAGCCAGGCTGGAGTTTGCCAAAACTTACCTGAAAAAGCCTAAAACATTTTGGAAGAATGTTCTCTGGTCAGATGAGACAAAAGTAGAGCTTTTAGGGCAAAAGCATCAACATAGAGTTTACAGGAGAAAAAAGAGGCATTCAAAGAAAAGTACACGGTCCCTACAGTCAAACATGGCGGAGGTTCCCTGATGTTTTGGGGTTGCTTTGCTGCCTCTGGCACTGGACTGCTTGACTGTGTGCTTGGCATTATGAAGTCAGAAGACTACCAACAAATTTTGCAGCATAATATAGGGCCCAGTGTGAGAAAGCTGGGTCTACCTCAGAGGTCATAGGTCTTCCAGCAGGACAATAACCCAAAACACACTTCAAAAAGCACTAGAAAATGGTTTGAGAGAAAGCACTGGAGACTTCTAAGGTGGCCAGCAATGAGTCCAGACCTGAATCCCATAGAACACCTGTGGAGAGATCTAAAAATGGCAGTTTGGAGAAGGCACCCTTCAAATATCAGGGACCTGGAGTAGTTTGCCAAAGAAGAATGGTCTAAAATTCCAGCAGAGCATTGTAAGAAACTCATTGATGGTTACCGGAAGCAGTTGGTCGCAGTTATTTTGGCTAAAGGTTGTGCAACCAAGTATTAGGCTGAGGGTGCCAATACTTTTGTCCAGCCCATTTTTGGAGTTTTGTGCGAAATGATCAATGTTTTGCTTTTTGCTTCATTCTCTTTTGTGTTTTTTCATTTAAGACAAATTAAATGAAGATAATAATACCAAAGAATTTGTGTTTGCAATCATTTTCAGGAAGAAACTGAATATTATCTGACAGAATTGCAGGGGTGTCAATACTTTTGGCCATGACTGTATGTAGGTTTACTCTCTAATCCTAATGTAATATGACAACAATCATATTTCCTTTGTCGAATTGACAGCGGGAACAAGAAATCAGATTAATTTTAAATCAGGAACAGGCCTAGAAAGGTTGTATGTGTGGGGCCTCTACCCCTGGAAGAATCTGGATAACCAGTGAAACAATCATTAGAATGTGAGTCCTGACAGAAGCAGCCTGAGAAAGAGGAACAGTAATTAACAGGTTGGTGTAGAGCTGCCCCTACACACCAACCAGCAGGAAGCAGCAACTCTATGATCTCTGTAAATGAAAACTTTTGGAGATAATGAGCCTCTAAAGTGAGACAGCTCAGTGTGCTATAATGAGCTAATCTGAAGACAAGTCATAATCTACAGTGTTTACTTGGTGAGCACATCCATTGTTCTGTAGCAAGCTATTTACAACAGGAACACTTCTGATGAAGCTTATTAATCCTTTAGAATACAATTGTTGGGTGATACAAATCAGAACAGTCTGCAGTGACAGCATTGTCTTCAAATTCTACCAAGAAAAGCATACAGTCTCATTTGTTCACTCCGCCATTCTCTGCTGCCACCACAATCGGTCTAAGACCACCTTCTCTAGATCCTAAACAGATATTTTAATAGGAATATCCGAATGACTGCATTTCATAATTATGGAGACCCCAGTCTAGGGATTCCATTCCCTATGCTACTACTTCTCAGGCTTTCTTAATCAATTTTAGTAAAAACAATATTAAAGTTACATTTTAATTCCTGCACAATAGCATCCTTTCACACCTTACCCTTTTCAATATATTATGATTGTTTTATTTGATAGTTTATGCCTCTACTTATATCTTTGCTTTTGATCTCGTTACTAGTGTTGAGCATTCCGATACCGCAAATATCGGGTATCAGCCGATATTCGCGGTATCGGAATTCCGATACTGAGTTCCGATACTTTTTGCATATCGAATACCGGAATCGGAGTTCCCATAATGCTATGAGCCAGTTTGATTTGATTCAGCCAATGAGGAATCCTCAGAAGTTTGGGCACATCCTGTTAGGCATGTAGGCATGTTAACTAATGGCATGGCTGTGATTGGCTCCCTGTTAGGATAGCAGTATCTCTGGTGTTATTTTTGTCTGTATTATGTATAAATTTGTTCAATTATTTATAATAAAATGTATATTTTATTGGCAATTTATACTGTGCTGTTTTTGGTGGTTTCATAGAAAATAACATGTAACATATAAGTGGGGGATAATAACTGCACTGTGAATCGAATTTCACAGAAAATCCACACAACATGCTGCTCATATTTTGCAAGATCTGCTTGTCTCTAGTATTTTGAATAATTTTGAAATAGAGAAATGATGTCAAGTTGATTAAGGGGATATATTTGACTTCTATTGTAGGGATTGTAGGGATAGAAAATATTTTTTTTTTGTTTTTCCAATATGAGGCAAAATTAGCTGCAGCTTTCCATTTCGGGGTAATACCCTTTTATCTGTATCTGATTTTTAAATTTGGTATTCATTTTTTCCGCAACTATTAGTATACGTAACTGAGTAAAAAGGTTGAGTTAAATCTCTAGTCATACATTGTGGCTCCACATCCACCCTGCTTTATCCTCCAGCATGCCTCATCATGATCCATATATACCTGTATAGTGAAGATTGGCTTTACATTTTGTCTTGCGGTCAGCTCATATATGAGCTGTGGCTTCCTGGTAGATCTTTATGGCAATATAGACTGTTCACCTTTAGCCTTGATATTGAATTACCTTGAACAGGATGTAATTCAGTAATCACTAATATTCAGCAAAATGTTTTACAAAAATTTTAGTAAATAAATTCCCCACAAATTTGCAGCATTGAAAAGCATGGACTGGAAAAAGGGGTTTAATACTGTAATCTTAGAGTGAGGCAATGGTATTCAAATGAAATTTAATTGTACTTGATTTTGTTTTATTTTGTAATTAGCTTTGTGCCAGTGAAGCAAAATGTTAGCTGTCAACCACTTTTGCAGAACCTTAAGAGGCTGGCTAAAAATCTACTCTAATTGACTAGAAAATACATGTTTAATACTGAATGATCCCAGGACTGAAGATGGTTTAAACTTATTCCATTATCCTCGAATTTTAAAAAAAGAAAATGTATTCTCAAGAATACAGTTTTTGTTTTATAATGTGCATGGAACTTTTCTGAACCATATAAAGAGACAGCCAAAAGTAAAAAGATACCTACAAAAATCTGGTTCTTCCATCACAATACTGTAATCTGCATTAAAATCATAGGTAAATATAGACTTAATCCAGCATTATTGCTTACTTTAATCACAGAAAAAAAGAGAACTAGAGCAGCACAAAGACAAAAAGAAAAATGAAAAATTGGGAGAAAATCCCCCCAGGCAAAGATCAAACCTCAACTGTAGAAATCCAAAAAATGGAGGCATCATATCATGCTCAGTGGATAAAGAGCTACTTTTATTAGCCCATCGTGGCAACATTTTGGTCTGTGGAGATGTGGACAGTTTTCAGTCAATGATCAAGTGCATGTGATAGATATATAGGGGTGCACCTGATAATAGTACTTAACAATAATTGCAAAAAATAACATATCCATCCATTAAAAGTGACATACATACTATGCCAGATGGAATATACAGTTTTAAATCCCATAAAGTGCATCAGCTACATAGCGAATCAGAAGAACTACAGTATACTAGATTTTTAATTACAAAACAAAAGGGACAGTGATAAACTGTCACCAATAGAAGAGAACCATACGTGAATACAAAATTCTGCTTATTTTAATCATTAAAAATCAATAAAAATAAACTGCTTTTCTTTAATTACAATGAACATACCCCATGGGGACAATAACAACCACTGATATTTACAATAATGAAAATTAGATATTGCACATATATTATAATAATAATAATAATAATAATAATAATAATAAAGAAAAGGATATCACTACATCACATGAAAAAGAATGACACAAGGTATCCAGTTATATTATGCACATGGCCTTAATGATAATTACCACATGTGCACCCTTTAATCATATGCTGGTATACAGCTGTAGTATCCCTTATTTGTACTACATATCAAACAGGTAAAAGATCGATGAATTTTATTGATTTTTAATCATTAAAATCAGAATTTTGTGTTCATGTATGGTTCTCTTCTATTGGTGACAGTTTATCACTGTTCCTTTATGTTTTGTAAGTTGTATTTGGAAGTGCCATTTGTATAATTGGTGGACAAAAAGTGGATTAATCTAGATTTTTAATTAGCCGTTTTTGTTAATATTGGGATAAGATCTTGGAGATGGGAATACCTCTTTAACTTAATTTTACACTTTATTATAAACTAGGTGATTATTACTTGTACCTTATTACATTTTCTTATATGTTAATGACTTGACTTGTATTGATGAGTAATCTATTGTGTATTAGATGGGGGGACATATAAAATGTGGGTATTAGTAAGTTGCTTTACTATATTGACTCGGAGTTAACAATTTACCTACTTTTGAAAATGAACCTTGATAATTCATTTTACAAGCATAAGTTTTACAAAGATCAGCAGGATAAGATTATTTTCTACCATAAATGCTCTAGTCAATTTATATTTCTACCTTGAATTTATTTAGGATTTTTCAGTATGCTAGATTTACAGGAAAAAGTGTACAAAATTTAGTAAGTTTGCATTATAAAGTTTTCTCTACATGCTTACTTATACATTTTTTTCCAGTATAGTTGCCTGCACAATACAATTAAACATTGTTTGGATGACAAATAACTAAGTTTTGGTTTGAAAGGAGAACACAAACAAAATGTGAGGTGCATCACAAACCCAGTTACGTTCAACTGTCTACTGGGTACTTTACATTGCCCTATTACATACATATTTCCCTATTATACCTGTGTCAGTGTAATTTTCCATTGATTTGCATGTTGCAGTAAAGAGGGCTTTCACATAGCGAAATCGCTAGCAATATTGCTAAAGCGTCACCGGTTTTGTGACGCAGCAGCGATATTGCTAGCGATATCGCTACATGTGATACTTACCTCCGACTGGCTTCCCCGCTGGTTATTGATGATTGCCTGGTCCATTTCTTGTTAGCGGCTTCCTGCTGGCGCCGACAAGCGACAGGTAAGTAAAGACTGCTGCGTCGCTGCTGAGATCTGCCTGTTTGGCAGCTCATTAGCGACTATTTAGTGATGCACCAGCGATTCTGACCGGGTCATATCATGGTCGGGATCACTGATTCATAGCTAAATGTAAAAAGGCCTTAAGACAGTATGTTTAATCCTATTAGAGATGCAACAAAACTTTTTTTTTGTTATTGGCCATAATCTTAATGTTAATTTAGATTCTTTTAATTATATCCCAAATAAACGAACCTTTACTTTACCTTAGTACAGAAGCGCCATTGTCAATTTGGTTACTTAATATTAGAGCTACTTCTAGGTTTTCTGTTTTCAACAAATTTGAATATAGTTAACCGGCAAATTATCTTCTATAATCGAAAGCCAGATATTAACTAAATAAACTTAAATGCTTTTTAATAGTTTGTATTATAATATAGTTTGATATTATAGCAGCCATTGATTTCTTGTTGACAAAAAATTACTGAATGGCAGTTGTCATACAGATATGGTTCATATATTTTATTCCAGAAGACTAGATGAATTTCCTGCCATCCAGCATCCTCACACATTGTTCACTACTTAGTTTGGTGAAAATTTATTTACAATATAGTACAATATTCCCTATCTATATGATACAGAATTAAAACTTGTAAAGCTTTTGAGACAAGACCCTTATATGCATAGCCATGGCGGTTTATAGCTGATAATCCTTAATACACTGGTAGCTTAGAAAAGTAAATGTAACTCTCTTTATAGTATTGGAGGCAAAAATTGAAGACTTAATAGATTTATTCATCACCTTGATCTCCACTCCTGTTCCTTTCACAAAGTAAAGTAAATTAATCTTTTAGCAATTCTAATTACAGCAACAAAGTAACCAATGCTACTACATCATCATAAATATATTATCTTCAGGAATTGTGGTAACATTTCTTTACATTAAACCTGTAATCCTAGACCAGATTCTAAATTAGATCAAGGTCTGCTAAGATCCACTCAAAATGTACATGATGTTCTGTTTCTTCCACGTGATTATCTGCTGACAAATGCTTCCATCTTCCTTATTTCATAAATATTCACACTATTCAGAGTTAACCGTGCAATGTTTCTGAAAATTATTTCATGGTATTAGTCAGTTGTTGGCTACATTGCTATATTTTGTTGCAGTAATAAGAAATTTGTCATGATGTATACAATATAGTATATAATGTTACCTTATTTGGAATTTCAGATGTTACTGAGGTGTCACAGTGCAGAATAAAACACTCTACATATTGGGGCTGTGGAATAATTTTTCTGACATAACCGTCGTAAATTTAGTTTCATTTTGATTTGCACTTGTAGGATGCTCTCATCACTCCTTTAAAGGTTCGCTCACATGTACGTATACATCAGACAAGTTTTTTTTCTCATGATGGTGATTAAAAATCTCTGAGCTTTGAAAATGTATCAGATATCTCTTGGTGACCTGTTTGATATATTCAGATCGGTTGATATTTACCTGTATAACAACTACTGTATTCTTGAAAAATTGTTGATGCTGGTTTACCACAATATTTTAACCATTTCCTATGCATACCATATCGGCAACACCCTCAATATTGCTTATTTTCTGTTTAGATTTATCCTGAAAAAAATTCTATTTTGTTTATTGTGATCTATGTGTAACTCACAGCAATGATCCACTATTTGCATCCTATTTGCACTTCCTTTGCAGTGTTGCTTACTTTTACCCTCTAAAACTAAATGAAATATAATATATTAAAAGAGTCATGGTGTTTGCTATTTGATATTGGCCATTTGCTAAAGAAAATGGTTATTGTTTAAAGAAATACCCCTAAAGTAAATATATTGAGCTTTTTTGGGGTGGATACCAGCTTGGGGTCATTATGTAATACATGAAGGGAAACAAGTAAAAACCTCTAGTAAGTTTGGCACATTTCATTAGGTGACTAATTTGATTTGTTACAGTATTATAAGTTTTAAATCTGCATCACACAACACACGTGCAATCTATGTATTAAAGAATGTAGAATTTTATTATTAGTCCATACAATTGAATAAGAATCATTGTTCTTGCAAAAAACGCTGAAGGAACCTCTTTTTTGGATGAGGCTCTGGAATGGTCTCTGAGTCACTGTCTTCACTTTCATTAAATTCCAAAACCTCAGGCTCCTCTTCTGTGTCACTCTCTAATGTTTCACACTCTTCTGTGTCACTCTCTTCTGTGTCACTCTCTTCAGTTGTGTCCTCTGTTTCTTTACTGTTTATATGAACAAATATAAATGTTTTGACATGCGGTGGCAAAAGCCTTGGCCTCTTCCTAAATGGACCTTGCTGCATTAGATCGGTCAGGCAGATCCATTCCCCTTCTGGAGTATCTCCATGTGCAGGACAACCCATATCTTGGTACCAATCCTCATCTGGGTATGTAGAACTGAGCACGGGGCCACAACAGCATATCTGTGTGAGAGACAAAAAGAAGCATTAGTTGAGGTCTGTAGAAAAGCTATTGCATTATATTATAGACATTATATTGACTAAGGTGACATTGTATTTTTTTAGAATATGCTAAAAATTTCATATCAGCAGAGATCCATCTAATGTATCAGAATATCCTCCAAAAACAAAATAACAATTTTAAGGGCGTAGTATCTTGAAAGGTTATGCCCTATTTTCAAATATGTAGGCCATAGAAAAATTGGATAAACTATATCCTCTGATACTGGCCTATTTCCTACATGCTAACCAGTCATCTTTAGTTATTCAGAATACTGTCAATTTTAATATACATATTAGAAATGTTAAACATTTAAGGAAAGTTGCAAAAAACAGTCAATAAAAAATCTTAAAATATCTTATTTCTTTGATAATTCTAGAAATTAAAACTAAAAGCAAACATTACCTTTTCAGGGTTTGTCTGTGCCTGGGTATTCATTGTTATTTCTTCACAAATGCTTAGTGACCAGTCACCAACAAACAGCAGAAGAGTTGTGCAGCTACCAAGCTGTCTTCTCCTTTTATACAAATCTTGAGAGGTTTGCTCCTCCCTTTATTCATTAGTGAAATGCAAATACCCAGGAATCTCCTCCCCTTCTGAACGCTACCTTATCTAATATAGCAAACCTAGATGGCACCCATGTTTTATTAAAGAAATGAGAATACTCATGTCATCCAGTCTCACAATGGTTCTGAAAGCAGGATTTTAATTATAATTTCATCAATTTTCACTCATCAGCATACATAATTCAAGATTCTGTATAGCAATAAATGGTTCAAAGAAAAAAATTGTGATCAGGAAAATAGCCTTTTTCAATCTGGTCCAACCAATAGAAATGTGTTCTGGCTGTTAAATGTCAGGGCATTCTAAAAAGTTTAATGTCTCATATGGCTCCTATCACAAAAGAGATTGGTTAAAACAATGACCACACATGTAAAGTGCAAAAAATCTAACTGAGGACTAATTGTATTTGATTAGTGATGGGTGAACTCACTTGTATTATTTGAAATACTGCAAGAGTCAAAATATAAAAAAATTCTAAATTAAATTAGAATTAATCATCCCCTCATCTTTCCAATGCTCACTGCCCATAGTCAGTCAGGACATCTTTATTTTACCATTATACATTGAATCTCTGAAGTTATTGCTCTTCAACAGACAAATTATGATAAAATTTTGACATGCACTGACATTCAGGATCTGTTCATTACCAGACTTCTCACTCAAGAGTGAAGACTCCAAAGATGTGGCTCATGTCGGCCAATAGAAAAGACCCTGAGGACCAGATATGATAGGCATTGAGAAATAGTGTATTTGAAGATGACTGGTGATGCAAGTGTTTTTTCTGTAATAATGGCCTAAGGTCTGAAGAGAGCATAGAAAATAACATAACACAAAAAACAACAATTATGTGGTAATTACTGAAATCAATATCAAACCACCAAAAGCATCACAGTATAAATTGCCAATAAAATATAAATTTTATTATAAATAATTAAATCAATGTATACATAATAGAATACAGACAAAAATAACACCAGAGATACTGCTATTCTAACACGGAGCCATATTACATGTTGACCAAAAAATTAAGTTTCAAATATTTTTCAGGCTACGTGTAATATGGCTCCCTGTTAGGATAGCAGTATCTCTGGAGCTATTTTTGTCTGTATTATGTATAAATTTGTTCAATTATTTATAATAAAATTTACATTTTATTGGCAATTTATTCTGTGCTGTTTTTGGTGGTTTCATAGAAAATAACATGTAACATATAAGTGGGGGATAATAACTGCACTGTGAATCGAATTTCACAGAAAATCCACACAACTTGTTGCTCATATTTTGCAAGATCTGCTTGTCTCTAGTATTTTGAATAATATTGAAATAGAGAAATGATGTCAAGTTGATTAAGGGGATATATTTGACTTCTATTGTAGGGATAGAAAATATTTTTTTGTTTTTCCAATATGAGGGAAAATTAGCTGCAGCTTTCCATTTTGGGGTATTATCCTTTTATCTGTATCTGACTTTAAATTTGGTATTCATTTTTTCTGCAACTATTAGTATATGTAAATGAGAAAAAAGGGTTGAGTTCTGCTCAACATAGGTAATTGTTAATTTGTAACTTTTTAAAGACTCATGCAAAAAAATCAGATCAAAGTTGCCCATAAGTCGGTGAAAATCATGAAATGCACACAGTTTCCAATTAACATTGCACTAAGTAGCAGACACTTGGCAATTTATATTTCCATATGTGAAAAACATGAATAAAACACTAATCAGTGTGTCAATTTTAACCATCAAAGAAACATGAAGATCACCTCCAAAGGACTAGTGACACTTGGGCCTCATTTAAAAGATGTCGATTTTCTAAAACACCAAAGTCACTTTGCTTCACAGCCCCTACTGATAACACAATACAAGGTGAAGTTGTTGTTTAGCTTCCATTTGTTTGTTTTTTCTTTGGTAAAACCAGTGGACAAAGGCTCTTAGGTTTTTAAGTTTCCTGTGACAGTTAAAAATCAGAAAGCGGCTCCGCTCTGTACAGTCTTGTGTATTTATGCTAATTAGCTCCACATATGCACAAAATGCACAAGACTTATGTCTACACTTCTGAATGACATTAAATGTCCAAAAGTGTCATCCATGTACAGTAAAATGGCACCGTAAATTACCATGTAATAATAACTATAGTGCTATTACATCTGGAGCCACAAAGCAAAACTCTGTTATAACATGATGGTTAGCATTGAAGATTGTATTAACTCAAATTAAGCTAAATTATCACTTTTATCTACCACATAGTCTTAGATTTAACATTATCAGTCAATAAACCTTCAGTGATGCATTGCTGCTCTATCTCCATCATGCTTTGCATCTCCAAATACACATTTCCAGCATGTCTCACTATGATCTATACATATCTGTATAGTGATAATTCACTTCACATTTTTGGTTACTGTCAGCTTTTACCACATTCCATTAATTCCTTTAAAGCACCTGATGGATTAATAAGCTTTTTAAATGTGCCTTTGAACACCTTGAGGTATGCAGTTTTTATATTGGTGTCACTTTGAGGGGCCTATGCGACAGAAAATACCAAAATCTCTTCAGATATGACGTGGCCTCTAAAGTATAGTTTTTGAATTTTACAACAAAATTTTAAAATCTCTGGTCAACTTTTAACCCTTGTAACTTCCTAACAAAAAAGGTGTTGCAAAAATTGGGCTTGTTTAAAGTACACATGTGGGAAATATTATTTATTACCTTTGACATGACTTTGATTTAATGACATAAAAACTAGGTGAACATTCAGTAATTTTCACATTTCCAATTTTTTTTACTAATTAACGTAAGTCTTATCAAAGAAATATTTACTACAATCCTGAAGTACAATGTCACAAAAAACAGTCTTGGACTCTATGGGATCCATTGAAGTGTTCGAGTTTTGACCTCAGTGACACTCATCAGTATCAAAAAAATAATTAAAAATTGGGCAGATCTGGAAGGTGAAAACTGGCTTCAGGGTGAAGGGGCTAAAAAAAGGGGTATTAAGATTGTAAATTACATTATGATGTCAATTATTTCTCATTAGCTATGAGTGTCATGTGTCTTGTCCAAAGACCATGAACACAGTATATAAAATAAATTATACAATATGCACTCTAGATGTTGTACTGATATGATGCTTCTTTTGCATTGATAACCATGTCTATAAGCAGGGGTTGTAGACAAATTCAAGTATCATAGCGTAATAGGGATTGTAAGTCCAAATGTATGGGATAGAAAGTAAGGAACAGTGGCAGATGCTATATTATGTGATTGTGCTTGGCACTTTTCTATTATATTGATTATTTTTATGTACAGTTTTTTAGCAGATTTACTCTACATTCTTGATATATATGTAGGTTTACTCTGTAATCCTAATGTAATATGACAACAATCATATTTCCTTTGTCGAATTGACAGCGGGAACAAGAAATCAGATTAATTTTAAATCAGGAACAGGCCTAGAAAGGTTGTATGTGTGGGGCCTCTACCCCTGGAAGAATTTGGATAACCAGTGAAACAATCATTAGAATGTGAGTCCTGACAGAAGCAGCCTGAGAAAGAGGAACAGTAATTAACAGGTTGGTGTAGAGCTGCCCCTACACACCAACCAGCAGGAAGCAGCAACTCTATGATCTCTGTATAAGAAAACTTTTGGAGATAATGAGCCTCTAAAGTGAGACAGCTCAGTGTGCTATAATGAGCTAATCTGAAGACAAGTCATAATCTACAGTGTTTACTTGGTGAGCACATCCATTGTTCTGTAGCAAGCTATTTACAACAGTAACACTTCTGATGAAGCTTATTAATCCTTTAGAATACAATTGTTGGGTGATACAAATCAGAACAGTCTGCAGTGACAGCATTGTCTTCAAATTCTACCAAGAAAAGCATACAGTCTCATTTGTTCACTCCACCATTCCCTGCTGCCACCACAATCGGTCTAAGACCACCTTCTCTAGATCCTAAACAGATATTTTAATAGGAATATCCGAATGACTGCATTTCATAATTATGGAGACCCCAGTCTAGGGATTCCATTCCCTATGCTACTTCTTCTCAGGCTTTCTTAATCAATTTTAGTAAAAACAATATTAAAGTTACATTTTAATTCCTGCACAATAGCATCCTTTCACACCTTACCCTTTTCAATATATTATGATTGTTTTATTTGATAGTTTATGCCTCTACTTATATCTTTGCTTTTGATCTCGTTACTAGTGTTGAGCATTCCGATACCGCAAATATCGGGTATCAGCCGGTATTCGCGGTATCGGAATTCCAATACTGAGTTCCGATACTTTTTGCATATCGAATACCGGAATCGGAGTTCCCATAATGCTATGAGCCAGTTTGATTTGATTCAGCCAATGAGGAATCCTCAGAAGTTTGGGCACATCCTGTTAGGCATGTAGGCATGTTAACTAATGGCATGGCTGTGATTGGCTCCCTGTTAGGATAGCAGTATCTCTGGTGTTATTTTTGTCTGTATTATGTATAAATTTGTTCAATTATTTATAATAAAATGTATATTTTATTGGCAATTTATACTGTGCTGTTTTTGGTGGTTTCATAGAAAATAACATGTAACATATAAGTGGGGGATAATAACTGCACTGTGAATCGAATTTCACAGAAAATCCACACAACATGCTGCTCATATTTTGCAAGATCTGCTTGTCTCTAGTATTTTGAATAATTTTGAAATAGAGAAATGATGTCAAGTTGATTAAGGGGATATATTTGACTTCTATTGTAGGGATTGTAGGGATAGAAAATATTTTTTTTTTGTTTTTCCAATATGAGGCAAAATTAGCTGCAGCTTTCCATTTCGGGGTAATATCCTTTTATCTGTATCTGATTTTTAAATTTGGTATTCATTTTTTCCGCAACTATTAGTATACGTAACTGAGTAAAAAGGTTGAGTTCTGCTCTATATAGGTAATTGTCAATTTTTAACTATTTTTAAAGATTCATGCAAAAAATCAGATCAAAGTTACCCTTAAGTCGGTGAAAATCATGAAATGCACACAGTTTCCAATTAACATTGCACTAAGTAGCAAGACACTTTGCAATTGATATTTCCATATGTGAAAAACATGAATAAAACACTAATCAGTGTGTCAATTTTAACAATCAAAGAAACTTGAAGATCAGCTCCAAAGCACTAGTGACACTTGGGCCTCATTTACAAGATGTTGATCTTTCTAAAATACCAAAGTCACTTTGCTTCACAGCCCCCTACTGATAACACAATACAGGGTGAAGTTGTTGTTTAGCTTCTATTTGTTTGTTTTTTCTTATGTAAAACCAGTGGACAAAGGTTCTTAGGTTTTTAAGTTTCTTGTGACAGTTAAAAATCAGAAAGCGGCTCCGCTCTGTACAGTCTTGTGTATTTATGCTAATCAGCTCCACATATACACAAAATGCACAAGACTTATGTCTACCCTTCTGAATGACATTTAATGTCCAAAAGTGTCATCCATGCAAAAGTAAAATGGCACCATAAATTACCATGTAATAATAACTATACTCCTATTACATCTGGAGCCACAAAGCAAAACTCTGTTATAACATGGTGGTTAGCATTGAAAATTGGCTTAATTTGAGTTTAATATTACAAACTATCACTCCTATCTACCACTTAGTCCTGGATATAACATTACGAGTCGATAAACCTTCAGTGATGCTTTGCTGCGCTACCTCCATCATGCTTTGCCTCTCCAAATACACATTTCCAGCATGTCTCACTATGATCTTTACATATCTGTATAGTGATAATTCACTTCACATTTTTGGTTACTGTCAGCTTTTACCACATTCCATTAATTCCTGCAAAGCATCTGATGGGTTAATAAGCTTTTTAAATGTGCTTTTGAACACCTTGAGGTATGCAGTTTTTAGACTGGCGTCACTTTGAGGGGCCTATATGACAGAAAATACCCAAGTGTCTTCAAATTTGACGTGGCATCTAAAGAATAGTTTTTCAATTTTACAACAAAATTTACAAATCTCTGGTTGCAAAAATAGTGCTTATTTGAAGTACACATGTGGGAAATGTTTTTTATTACTTCTGTTTGACATGACTCTTTGATTTAATGACATAAAAACTAGGCGAACAATCAGTAATTTTCACATTTCCAATTTTTTTTTTACTAATTAACACAATTCTTATCACAGAAATATTTACCACAATCCTGAAGTACAATGTCACAAAAGAAACAGTCTTGGAGTCTTGGACTCGATGGGATCCATTGAAGTGTTCCAGAGTTTTGACCTCAGTGACACTCATCAGTATCAAAAAAATAATTGAAAATGGGCTGGTCTCGAAGGTGAAAACTGGCTTCAGGGTGAAGGGGCTAAAAAAGGGGTATTAAGATTGTAAACTACATTATGATGTCAATTATTTCTCATCAGCTATGAGTGTCATGTGTCTTTTGCAAAGACCATGTACACAGCATACAAAATAAATTATACAATATACACTCTAGATGTTGTACTGATATGATGCTTCTTTTGCCTTGATATCAATGTCTATAAGCAGGGGTTGTGGACAAATTCAAGTATCATAGCGTAATAGGGATTGTAAGTCCAAAAGTATGGGATAGAAAGTAAGGAACAGTGGCAGATGCTATATTATGTGATTGTGCTTGGCACTTTTCTATTATATTGATTATTTTTATGTACAGTTTTTTAGCCGATTTACTCTACATTCTTGATATATATGTAGGTTTACTCTCTAATCCTAATGTAATATGATGGCAATCATATTTCCTTTGTCGAATTGACAGCGGGAGCAAGTAATCAGATTAATATTTGTAAATCAGGAACAGGCCTAGAATGGTTGTATGTGTGGGGTCTCTACCCCTGGAAGAAGCTGGATAACTAGTGAAACAAGCATTAGAATGTCAGTCCTGTTAGAAGCAGCCTGAGAAAGAGAAACAGTAATTCAGAGTTTGGTGTAGAGCAGCCCCTACACACCAACCAGCAGGAAGCAGCAACTCTATGATCTCTGTATAAGAAAACTTTTGGAGATAATGAGCCTCTAAAGTGAGACAGCTCAGTGTGCTATAATGAGGTTATCTACAGACAAGTCATAATTTATAGTCTTTACTTAGTGAGCACATCCATTGTTCTGTAGCAAGCTATTTACAACAGGAACACTTCTGATGAAGCTCATTAACCCTTTATAATACAATTGTTGGGTGATCCAAATCAGATCAGTCTGCAGTGACAGCATTAAGTGTCTTCAAATTCTACCAAGGAAAGTAGACAGTCTTACTTATTCAATCCACCATACTCTGCTGCCACCACAATCAGTCTAAGGCCTCTTTCACACTTCAGTTATTTGCATCAGTTAAAATCCGCCAAAAAGGCAGACAAGCGGATCCGTGCTCAACTGATGTGAACGGATGGCACGGGATCCGTTTTTAGACAGATCCTGAAAATGAGGAAATTTAAAGGAGCCACTGGCCGGGAAGGGGAGAGAGAGAGAGAATTTATTTTTTGTCCGGCACCCAGACAGAATTTGGGGTAAATTCAGTGTCTGGAGGATCCGCCGGCCAAAAAAACGTTGCAAGCTCCGTTTGGAAATCTTTGAGGATGTTGACAGACACTAACATTGTGGCGGATCCTCACAAAAACGGATGCAACGGACGGCAATCAGTCAGGATCCACCAATAATGAAAGTCAATGGGGAGAAAAACAGATCCGCAAAGAAAAATGGCGGATCCGTTTTTTTTTTCAAAATTGGCGGATCTTGACTGATTGTCAAAAACGGAAGTGTGAAAGAGGCCTTAGACCACCTTCTCCAGATCCTAAACAGATATTTTAATAGGAATATCAGAATAATTGGATTTCATATTATGGAGACCCCTGTCTAGGTATTTCCCTCCCTATGCTGCTACTACTACTCAGGCTTTCTTATCCAATTTTAGAAAAAAAACACAATATTAAAGTTACATTTTAATTCCTGCACAATCGCATCCTTTCACATCTTACCCTTTTCAATATAGTATGATGGTTTTATTTGATGCCTCTACTTATTTCTTTGCTTTTGATCTCATTACATGAATGCCAAATATTTTGTACCTCTTCTGTCTTGTGTATGATCAAAATTGCATTCATGTATTTTTAAATTTGTAATTTTTTTTATAAACCAGCAAAAGTCCTTACACTGCTCTGTAGACCATAACACAGAGAATAATAATTGTAAAATTAAAAGGCAAATTCTTATGTAAATGTGTAAAGACCTATTCTGAATATTAAGCCCAGTGGGTTGACAATCTGGATCAGAAAAAACTATTTTATAACATATGCTCCATATGTTTTCCAGGATAATCCGATTGACCAAATTGAAAAAGTTCACCATTGGGTTCGATATATAGATGGGATTTACAGAAAAAATTTACAGAAAAAATTCTGTACACGACCATAGGAAAAAGTTAATTTAAAGTTACGATCAGTGTTATTTAACAAAGTCATGAATTCCTGAAGTACATCAATTGATGCCTCCTAAATAAATAAACACTGATCGCAACTTTAAATTAACTTTTTCCTATGGTCGTGTACAGAATTTTTTCGATATCGATATGCAGGTGTCAAGAGAGGGCTTAATAACCACAGATGAATACCGCAAAATGGCCACTAATATGTTGTTCCTTGTGGAGTCTTCTCTTCCCAGATCTACTATATATTCAATTCCCATTGGTCAACATTTTCGCTTGAAAAGGATTTGCTCCTCTCAAACAATTGTTAATAAGCAGGCTCGTCTATTATATCAACGTTTTCGTGAAAGAGGATAAAGTCACTGCCAAATCAGGAGAGGATACAACAGATGAAGGTATATTCATCATGACCAATTACTCTATAAAAAAACTGGAGACTTCTGAAGATTTTTCAACACAACCTATTCATTTGATAACATCCTTCCATAAGCAATGGGATCAATTTACTTCCATTATAAAAAAACATTGGAATGAGCTTCAGACTGACCCGATTTTAAAACGCATTCTTCCTACTTGTCCAGCTATTACTGCAAGGAGATCACAAAACCTTGGGAATAGGATAGCCCATAACCATTACTTACCGAGCAGTGTTTCGCTGGTTGGTGGTGGGGCTGTTGTTCAGGGTTTTTAACCATGCACATCATGTAAAGCCTGTAAAAACATGGTGAAAACAAAATAATTTTATAACTTTGATTGCAGCTGCACTTATAAAATTTGACATCTCACATGCTGCTCAAAAGGTGTGATTTATATAGCTGAATGTCCTTGCAAAAAAATTTGTCAGGATAACTAGAGAGTTTAAAATTTGGGAGCATGTGAGAGATGTTGAGAAAGCTCAATTTGCAAAAGAAGACTAACCATTAAAGACATTACCTAAGCATTTCCAACAGTATCATCGTTTTAATGCCAGTAAACCCATGTTTAGAGCCATAAATCAACTTTCATTGGGTCAGAGAGGGGGTGATTTATTCAAAAGTCTATCTAGTCTTGAAAGCAGATGGAATTACAGACTCAATACTGTGAGTCCATCTTGTCTCAATGGAGGCTTTGGATTTCAGGCCTTCCTCTAATAATTTTGTATGCATTTGAGGTATCATTAAAGTTATTTATTGGCTGACGGTCCTTTTAGGAGTTGGGGGTTGTCTTTATTCATTCACTCATCCAATTTTTATTTATTTTTCCGTTTTTTTTATTTTAAATTTCTTCTTTGATTGCAGCTTGGTCATTTCTTTGCCATTACAGTGGACTTCTGTTTCTTCAGGAACTGGATTCATTTATTTGCTTTTATGGACATCTTTCTATTGCTCCTTTGTCTTTGAAGACAGCAGAAACATCTTATTTGTACCTCAAGATTAAAGCTTGAAGTTTTTTGTACTTCAAGAAATAGAAAAAATTTTTTGTATCACTTGGATTGTGTTATGATGAAGAATAAATGTCTGTTCAGGGGCGTTTTTCTCAATTTCTTTTCATTGTGTTGCATAAACTACTGATATTCAGAATTTCGCATTTTTTCCTTTTTTCAAATTCAAATGTCTTTTTTTTATTTGTTTTAACTTTTTGTCACTTTTCCATTATTTTGACATCTGTCTCTGTATTAAGATCATTCTTTGTTTATAGCGATTTGTTTATGTCCGTATATCAGGGGATTACATTTGTGGTCCATGTATGCTTGTGCCGTGACTCTGTTGTGAGCTCCTCTGTAAGTGATCCATTTATGTGTTTGCACATGCACTGTCGCATAGCGATGCGCCTGAGGTTGCGTTCAACCGGACCATAAGTGGAAGTTGCTATTATCCCCTTAGTCTCACAGAGCATGCGTCAATTATGGGCTCCTTCCGGTCTCTTAGTCTCCACCCGTGGGCAAAAATAATTGTATACACATGTAATGCTACAGTATCTTTGGCTATCTTGCAGTATATGTACTTGCCCCCTCCCCAACACGTAACTCCTGAGGAAGTAGCTATCACAAAATGCATGTAAGGGTGGTGGGAGTACCTTCATTAGACCTCTCTCACATTTGTAAATGTTAGGTGTCGGGTTCCTGTCGCTGCACAGCGGGAATCCCGAGTCTTGCTTCCGGCGGTCTCCCATTCCTCTCCGGCCGCAGAGGAGGTTGCTCTGCCCTGACCAGCTCCATGGGTTTGCTTGCTGCTGCCACCTCTGGCACAGCTATGGCAGTACATGCTGCTCAGCAGTGAGATTCTCCAGGGGCTAAGTCCACATGTCGGGCCACTGAGCATGCCCGTGGAGTGATCTCCCTTTGAAGATCGAAGGTCACGTGCTCAGGTCCTGCTCCTGTTCGGATTGGCCCATCCGAGAAGTCAGGAAGGTCCCGGACGCTCGCGGCTTTAAAAGGTTCACATGGCCGCTCGGCCATGCACTAGGATAGACTGTATTTGCAGACTATAAGGAGTGAGTGATGCATGCACGTATGAATGTCTCTGGTGACTGACTCATTATGAAACCCCTACCCTTGGTACCCATGTGTTGTGCAGCCTAGCCTGCTAGTGCCCAGGGTTAGGTGTAGGTAGGTCAGAGTCTGAGTCAGGCATTAGTCATCATCAGTGACTCGGCACGCCTCAGTGCAAGTGCTCCAAACTCCTTAGCGAGTGTCTATAGCGGCGTACGTGGCAGCGACACCGCGTGCTCAGTGGCCTAGAGGGACTCTAACCCCGTGTCCTTGGGTAGAGTTCTGTGGCCGTTTGCTGTGTGTTCTTTGGCCGGGCTCTGTGAGCTAAACATGCTCCGGCATCCACGTTCTGCGGCTGTGCGGCTCTGTGACTTAACAGAGTCCGCTCCTGTTCAAACTGGGTGACGTAACCCACATGTGACTGTTTTCACACCGCTCTATTCTTCCGCCATTTCCTAGCAGCAGTGTACCACCTCTGCACGGTGGACCCCGGGCTGCGAACGCACCCACTACTATTTAATAATCTGGTGCCTTCTGCCAGCCCTAACAGTAAGTTTCACTTTATTTTGCTTATTCTTTATTTACAGTATACTTGGTGTGCATACCACTGTGTTTGTATGCTATATTTGCAAAGAGCACTTTATATCTTTGCAGCTTTGACATAGCTTTATTGAATGCTTTTCAGCAGCAATTGATATATCGAAAGTATTCTTTTTGAAGCAATAATATATTTGCATCTAATAAGCATTTTGAAGTCAGAGCACCTTTTTCACTACAGCAGTATAGCATATTTATAGGCATAATTCCATGTATGCTTTTTTAGCAGCAATTGATTTTTTATGCACTTTATGATTGACCATAGTGAATTGGTATTTGACATGCACATGTAGCCTTAGCAATTTACTTTTCACAAAGCACTTTTTTGTAGTGTATTTCGTTTACAAGCGTTAGCACATTTTTTGAATAAGCAAAATTAATTACCTCTATATACTATATTTATTAAATATCTTTTTAATCATGTATACTTGTGTGAGCTAAAGATGTCTTAAGGTCTCTCTGGACTGTTATTGGATTTGCGGCCTCTGCTTTGGTCTTCAGCACTTATTTTTATTTTTTATTTTCACAAGGTATCAATAAAGATTTATTTTTATTTTGATCTGGTATTAAGCTCCTTTTTCTTATGGTTTATAACATATGCTCCATGCACAATGGGCCCAATATATTGCTCCATACATTAAAAAATTCAAATACTCTTTTTTTTGCTGGCCGCATGTCCAGACATTGGATCACCATGGCAATGATCAGGATCCCATGTCACTTAGTGCCGGGTATCAGCTGTCAGAATCGGCTGACACCCGGTGGTCATCGCCCACACACACCGCAGTCGCAATTACCTAATATTCACTCCCTAGGCAAATAGGCTCAGGGATCGAATCATACGTCCGATGTCAGAAAGGGATTAATATTGCACGAATTAGAAGAAGCTTTGTAATTTTTTTTTCATGTGAAAATCCCTAAACTTAAAACCCCGATAATTGGATCCCAAATACTAATGACTCTAAGTGCCCCGTCACACATAGCGATCTCGCTAGCGAGATCGCTGCTGAGTCACAAGTTTTGTGACGTAACAGTGATCTCACCAGGGAGATCGCTGTGTGTGACAGCGATCAGTGACCGGCCCCCCTGCTGGTATCGCTGTAGGAAAGCCCTGGACATTTTTTTGGTCGCTGGTCTCCCGCTGGCCAGCATGCATCGCTGCGTGAGACAGGCGGGAGACCAGTGATCAGCTGGTAACTAAGGTAAACACAGGGTTTCTATGCACTGCGCTGTGCTTAGAAACACTCTGTGTACTTTAGTTACCAGTGCGCTGATGCAGGGAGCTGGTAACTAAGGTACACATCGGGTTTCTAAGAGACGCACGTCCCTTAGAAACCGGATATGTACCTTAGTTACCAGCTCCCTGCATCAGCGCGCTGGTAACTAAAGTACACAGCGACGCCACGTGCTCGGCATCGCTCGTCCTGATCGCTGGTGAAGCTGTCTGTTTGAAAGCTCACCAGCGATCATGTAGCAACTCACCAGCGATCCTGACACGTTGATATCGTTGTCGGGATCGCTGGTGAGTCGCTATGTGTGGCGGTGCCTTTAGGCCTCCCTTAGTCATTGCTCTTTCAGCAGGACAAATAAATCCCAAGTTTTTACTCCACAGCCCCTTTTGATAGAACAAGACAAATAATAATAGCAGCCAAACACCTTCATCCCAGATTGTTATTTACATAACCTGTGAGCAGATTCTTCTGTTGTACATTTCCTGTGACACTTTAGAAAGCAGAAAGTGGCTCTGCTCTGTACTGTCTTGTATGTATTCATGATAATCAGCCTCACACATGTCTGTACTTCTATATGGCATTTAGAGTATGAGTCTCATAAATGTGATCTCCAAAAAATGTCAAACATGGAAAAATTATATTGCACCGTGTATTACCAGATAATAACAATTCTAATAAAATGCATCAGTCTTGACAAAGCAAACCTCTGGTACAACATGCTGGTTAGCAATGAGGGATTTTATTTTAAAAATTGTTTGACTTCCCTATTAATGTGATAACTAGAGTTGAGCGAAACGGGTCGAAAAAATTCAAAAGTCGCCGACTTTTAGCAAAGTCGGGTTTCATGAAATGAAACCCGACCCTAGGATGAGGTCGGCCACGAGGTCGGCGACTTACGCGCCAAAGTCGCGTTTCAAAAGTTTGTTTTGCGCTCTTTTTCAGCCAATCAGGATCCACGGACACTGTGGGCAATGTGATGACATGGGTACGGGTCACCACCATCTTTCAGAAGGGCATGCAAGTGATTGGCTTGCTTTGGTGGGCGTCACAGGGGGTATAAAAGGGCGTGCACGCCGACCGCCATCTTACTTCTGCCGATCTTAGTATAGGGAGAGGTTGCTGCTGATTCTGTAGGGAGAGCGTTAGGCAGGGAAGAAGACAAAAAAACTGATTCTGCTGCTAGCGATTTGGCCTGCACAACACACCAGTCACTGTGTGTGCAGTGCAAGGGGAGGCTATATAGTGGTGTATCAGTGGTGTTGGTTGTTGGGCTGCCTTCTAAGGCTTCCTGACATTCCTGCATTGCTGTTTACCCACTGCTCCGCAAACTGCTTTTTTAAAAGCAATCCCAATTTTTTTTTTGTCCTGCTGAGAAGACAAAAAAACTGCTTCAGCTGCTAGCAATTTGGCCTGCACAACACACCAGTCACTGTGTGTGCAGTGCAAGGGGAGGCTATATAGTGGTGTATCAGTGGTGTTGGTTGTTGGGCTGCCTTCTAAGGCTTCCTGACATTCCTGCATTGCTGTTTACCCACTGCTCCGCAAACCGCTTTTTTAAAAGCAATCCAATCTCCCTTATCCTCTAGTCACTTTGGTCACAGCTGTGCCATCGAGCCTGTCACATAGCGCTCAGATATCAGTGGGCCTCACACAATCCAAAAGTGTCCATCCAGTGTCCAAAAGTGTGTGCAGAGATTCAAAATCTCCCTTATCCTCTAGTCACTTTGGTCACAGCTGTGCCATCGAGCCTGTCACATAGCGCTCAGATATCAGTGGGCCTCACACAATCCAAAAGTGTCCAGTGTCCAAAAGTGTGTGCAGAGATTCAAAATCTCCCTTATCCTCTAGTCACTTTGGTCACAGCTGTGCCATCGAGCCTGTCACATAGCGCTCAGATATCAGTGGGCCTCACACAATCCAAAAGTGTCCAGTGTCCAAAAGTGTGTGCAGAGATTCAAAATCTCCCTTATCATCTAGTCACTTTGGTCACAGCTGTGCCATCGAGCCTGTCACATAGTGCTCAGATGTCAGTGGGCCTCACACAATCCAAAAGTGTCCATCCAGTGTCCAAAAGTGTGTGCAGAGATTCAAAATCTCCCTTATCCTCTAGTCACTTTGGTCACAGCTGTGCCATCGAGCCTGTCACATAGCGCTCAGATATCAATGGGCCTCACACAATCCAAAAGTGTCCAGTGTCCAAAAGTGTGTGCAGAGATTCAAAATCTCCCTTATCCTCTAGTCACTTTGGTCACAGCTGTGCCATCGAGCCTGTCACATAGCGCTCAGATATCAGTGGGCCTCACACAATCCAAAAGTGTCCAGTGTCCAAAAGTGTGTGCAGAGATTCAAAATCTCCCTTATCCTCTAGTCACTTTGGTCACAGCTGTGCCATCGAGCCTGTCACATAGCGCTCAGATGTCAGTGGGCCTCACAAAATCCAAAAGTGTCCAGTGTCCACAAGTGTCTGCAGAAATTCAAAATCTCCCCTGTCCTATAGACACCTTGTACCTTGTTTTACATTACTATATAGTTTGTTGGATTTTGTCTACATTTCTACCAAAAATGAGGAAGGCTGGTGGAAGAGGCCGTGGAATTGGGCGGGGGTTGGCAGCTGGTAATGATGGTGTTGGTGGTGGATCTGATGGTAGTGGCAAGAGCAAAATAGGACCGAATGCAGGAGGTGCTGACCCTGCGTCATCGTCTGGCTACATAAGGCCTCGAACGCTTAGTTTTCTAGGAGTTGGCAAACCGCTTTTAAAGCCAGAGCATCAGGAAAAAGTTTTGTCTTACATTGCTGACTCAGCCTCCAGCTCTATCGCCTCCTCTTCAGTTGTAAAAAGTAAAAGCACTGAGTCGTCATTGGAGGCTCATGTTCATGAACCACACCTTTCCTTGTGTCCTTCACCCCAACCAAGATTGAAGGATGACGCAGGCCATACTACTGATTACTCCATGGAGCTGTTTTCACATACCATGCCTGGATTATCAAGTGAAATGGTGAATTACCCAGGCCAAGATGAATCTGACATGGAGTGCACTGATGCACAGCCGCTGATGGATGATTCTGCTGGTACATTCACTCAGAGCACTACATTGTCCTCGCAGTGTACAGAGCCAGATTCTGACCCTGATGAGACTCAGGTGCCCCTTCCCGCACACTATACCACCATACACGGTGACACAGAGGAAGGTGCACATGACATAGAAGAGGAGGTGATGGATGACCCAGTTGTTGACCCAGATTGGAATCCATTGGGGGAAGAGGGTGCTGCTTCCAATAGCTCAGATGAGGAGCATCCACAGCAGACATCGACATCGCAACAGCTGTTATCTGGCAGGCCCAAAGCACTCCAAAGACAGGTTCCAAACATCAAAAGAGTTGCTGGACAGCTTGTCCAGAGGGTCAAAAGATCACAGCGTGCTAGGCCGCAAAATGTCTGCCAAAGTAGGAAGAGTGCAGTGTGGCACTTTTTTGACCAAAATCCTCATGATCAGGCCAAGGTTATCTGTAAGAAGTGCGCAAAGACCTTTAGCCGAGGGAAAAATCTGAAAAATTTGAATACCAGTTGCATGCTTAGACATTTAACCAGCATGCACTTGCAAGCGTGGACACAACACCAAACCTCAAGTGCCACATATGCAACTGATCACAACGAAGATAGTCAGCAACGCTACATTGTTTCCCCCACTGTAAGCCCACCGGTTAGCACAGCAGCGAATGTTGAGGTGTCGTTGCAAGACCACAGCAGTCAGGGAATCCCACTGTTATATCAACGAAAGACTGATTCTAGGCCATCAGAAAGAACACCAACTCCATCACCATCATCAACCCTCTCTCAGTCCGCCCTGTCCACCGCTACTTCCACCATATGCAGCTCTCAAGTCCAGCTCACCCTCCCAGATACTATGAGTAGGTCAAGAAAGTACTCAGTCTCTCATCCGCGTACACTGGGTTTGAACGCCCACATTGCCAAACTAATCTCGTTTGAGATGATGCCCTTTCGGTTGGTGGAAAGCACAGCTTTCCGCGAACTCATGGCCTATGCAGTACCACGCTATGACCTACCCAGTCACCACTTCTTCTCTCGCAAAGCCATCCCAGCCCTCCACCATCATGTGAAAGACCGCATTGTCCATGCACTCAAGCAGTCAGTGAGCGGAAAGGTGCACCTCACAACTGATGCATGGTCCAGTCGGCATGGCCAGGGCCGTTACGTGTCCATCACTGCGCACTGGGTTAATGTGGTGGATGCAGGGTCCACAGGGGACAGCGGTGGTGGGACAGTGCTGCCTAGCCCACGGTATAGGAAACAGTTGGCTGTAGGCGTTCGACCCTCCTCCTCCTCCAGAAGCGAAAGCTCGTCCACAGAGCGCAGTCGTACGAGCACTCCATCTGCAGCTGCCACTGTTGCACACGATGTGTCCCCCTATCGAGCAGCTAGTGGAAAGCGTCAGCAGGCTGTGTTGCAGATGATGTGTTTGGGCGACAGACACACCGCCGAGGTGCTGGCCGAGTACTTGAAGCGACAAACTGAGTCATGGCTGGGCAGTGTACATCTTGAGGCAGGCAAGGTAGTTAGTGATAACGGCCATAATTTTGTGGCAGCCATAGCCCTTTCAAAACTCAGCCACATACCTTGCTTGGCTCACACCTTGAACCTGGTGGTGCAGTGCTTCCTCAAAAATTATCCGGAGTTAACAGCCCTGCTCCAGAAGGTGCGGAGACTGTGGGCGTACATCCGCCGGTCGCCTGTACACTGCGTTCGTATGCAGAAGCTGCAGCGATTGCTCCACCTTCCCAACCACCGCCTCATTATCGACATTGCAACAAGGTGGAACTCCACCCTGCACATGGTGGAGCGGCTGTGCGAGCAGAGGCAGGCCATAATGCATTTGTGGGAGGATACACGGCCAGGCACTTTGAGAGCAGACATGGAGTTGACAGGTGTGCAGTGGTCGAAGCTGAAAGACCTTTGTAAAGTCCTTCAGTGTTTTGAGGAATGCACACGGTTGGTAAGCGCAGACGACGCCATCCTAAGCATGAGCATCCCACTTATGCGTCTGCAGCCAATGTTGATAAGGAGGAAGAGGAGGGAATCCTTGATGACATTCAGCCATTGTCTGCTCAGGGACCTCTCCTGGACGAGGTGGAGGAAGAAGAGGAGGAGGAGGATGATGATGGGGATGATTTCTTAGGGGAGGAGGATGCATCTCGTGTGGCAAGTGAAAATGTTGGCGTGGCAAGGTCTGGTACAGGGTTTGTGCGTGACTGGAGGGATGTGGATTTGCCAGAAAGTGCTCCTCCACCCAGCACTCGCAGTGCATCATTGACACCGGGAACATTGGCCCACATGTCAGATTATGCATTGCGGATCCTAAAAAGGGACCCCCGCATTGCCAAAATGATGAACGATGACGACTACTGGTTGGCCAGCATCCTGGATCCACGCTATAAAGGCAAATTACAAAACATCATGCCACAGGAGAACCTTGACCTAATATTGGCTAATAAACAAGCAACTCTGGTAAATCGGTTGCTTGAGGCATTCCCAGCACACAGCAGCGGTGATGGTTCTCACACGAGCCGTACGGGCCGGGGGCAGCTTGGCAGAGGTGTTCGTGGTGCACACAGCAGAAGTGGCGTTGGAGACAGGGGTTTCATGACAATGTTGTGGACTGATTTTTCAAATACCGCTCACACAACTGGTAATACTGCATCGATGGAAAGTGACAGGAGACAGCAGTTGTCAACTATGGTTACAAACTACTTTTCCTCCCATATCGATGTTCTCCCACACAGGTCATTCCCCTTTGACTATTGGGCCGCTAAACTGGACACCTGGCCTGAATTGGCCCAAAATGCCTTAAAGGAGCTCGCTTGCCCAGCTGCAAATGTGCTATCGGAAAGACTCTTCAGTGCAGCTGGATCAATCCTGACAGAAAAAAGGACCCGTCTGTCAACCCAAAATGTGGATGATCTAACCTTCATTAAAATGAACCACGCATGGGTTTCCAAGGATTTTGTCCCACCTTCCCCTGATGACACATAGGGTGACAGAAAAATGGCTTGCTTTGGTCCACCTCTTCCTGGTACTTCACCTATTTCGCCTTTTGCATCAGCTGAATGTCCAACATCAACATATGCCACTTTCTAAAACTCCCTAACTGTGCTGCCTCCCCCCCATGGCCGGGGTCACCACCTAGCGCACGACACCGTGCGAGTGCCGTTGCCCTGGACAGGTGGGTAGGCCGACTCTTGGGCGCGGGCACTGGCACAGGGTCCCTCATAGTGCAATCAAGTGTCTCTGACGGTGGTGGTGCACACCCGCCGTCAGACACACCGCTGTACTATGAGGGGCCCAGTGCCAGTACCGATGCCCACGAGTGGGCCCCCCTTGCTTGGGCAGGGCCCCAGCATTTGCAATCTTTACCTCTCCCTGCTCCTCTGCTGTGTAACCTGGGCCGTCAAATCCATACTGTGCCTGACACCGTCTGAGCCTGCCTCCTGATGTATAGACATATATTTTGAATGTGTACGCTATCCATACATGTTATCTGGGGATACGGTACCCTTTCTAACCTTTGTGCAATCACGTGCAATCCATACTGGGCCTAACACCGTCTGAGCCTGCCTCCTGAGACATATATTTTGAATGTGTACGCTATCCATACATGTTATCCGGGGATACGGTACCCTTTCTAACCTTTGTGCAATCACGTGCAATCCATACTGGGCCTAACACCGTCTGAGCCTGCCTCCTGAGACATATATTTTGAATGTGTACGCTATCCATACATGTTATCTGGGGATACGGTACCCTTTCTAACCTTTGTGCAATCACGTGCAATCCATACTGGGCCTAACACCGTCTGAGCCTGCCTCCTGAGACATATATTTTGAATGTGTACGCTATCCATACATGTTTTCTGGGGATACGGTACCCTTTCTAACCTTTGTGCAATCACGTGCAATCCATACTGGGCCTAACACCGTCTGAGCCTGCCTCCTGAGACATATATTTTGAATGTGTACGCTATCCATACATGTTATCTGGGGATACGGTACCCTTTCTAACCTTTGTGCAATCACGTGCAATCCATACTGGGCCTAACACCGTCTGAGCCTGCCTCCTGAGACATATATTTTGAATGTGTACGCTATCCATACATGTTATCTGGGGATACGGTACCCTTTCTAACCTTTGTGCAATCACGTGCAATCCATACTGGGCCTAACACCGTCTGAGCCTGCCTCCTGAGACATATATTTTGAATGTGTACGCTATCCATACATGTTATCTGGGGATACGGTACCCTTTCTAACCTTTGTGCAATCACGTGCAATCCATACTGGGCCTAACACCGTCTGAGCCTGCCTCCTGATGTATAGACATATATTTTGAATGTGTACACTATCCATACATGTTATCTGGGGATACGGTACCCTTTCTCACCTTTGTGCAATCACGTGCAATCCATACTGGGCCTAACACCGTCTGAGAATGATAGATGGGGCCCACCATACACTGGAACATTCCAAAGGTGGACATCAGACACTGGAGCAGCATTTACAGGGCCCATTATACACTAGAGCATTAGAAATGGGGCCCATTATGTTTGGAGCATTATTTGGGCCCATAAGACAGTAGAGCTTCATCCATGGGGACCAACATATACTGTAGCATTATGTGGAGCTCATCATATACTGTTTCAAACATTATATGGGACCAATGATTCTGTATGGAGAAATAGATGGGCCTCGTCATGAGATGTAAAAAGTGAGGTATTTTTCATTGTACTATACTGCTATTTCTCTGCCGTATCGGAGCATGATGAGTTGTGGTATGTGTTAAAGAGGCGCTCTTTCGCCCAGGGCACATGAAAACCTGGAGCCAGCCCTCCCCCCCCACAGTCAGTAGCCAAATAACCCCCATTTTTCAGTGCGTAACTTGTATTATGAAGTTAATTAAGGTTGACAAGCTTAAGTAAGAAGAATTGATGCTTTTGGCATTCAAATGGGCACTGTTGTTGTGTTTCCTGTCCTCCTCTCACTGCTGACTTTTATTCCCCATTGACTTACATTGGGTTTCGTGTTTCGGGACGACCCCGACTTTTCCCTATAATCGGACGATCTTGCTCGACCCCACTTTTGGAAAAGTCGGGTTTCACGAAACGAAACGCGACCTTAAAAAAACAAAAGTCGCTCAACTCTAGTGATAACCAAGACTATAAAATAGTTGGATAAATCTCTAGTCATACATTGTGGCTCCACATCCACCCTGCTTTATCCTCCAGCATACCTCATCATGATTCATACATACCTGTATAGTGAAGATTTGTTTTACATTTTGTCTTGCGGTCAGCTCATATATGAGCTGCGGCTTCCTGGTAGATATTTATGGTAATATAGACTGTTCACCTTTAGCCTTGAAATTGAATTACCTTGAACATGATGTAATTCAGTAATCGCTAATATTCAGCAAAATGTTTTACAAAAAATATAGTAAATTCCCCACAAATTTGCAGCATTGAAAAGCTTGGACTGGAAAAAGGGGTTTAACACTGTCATCCTAGAGTGAGGCAATGGTATTCAAATGAAAGTTAATTGTACTTGATTTTGTTTTATTTTGTAATTAGCTTTGTGCCAGTGAAGCAAAATGTTAGCTGTCAATCACTTTTGCTGAACCTTAAGGGCCTCGTCACACATAGCGATCTCGCTAGCAAGATCGCTGCTGAGTCACAAGTTTTGTGACACAACAGCGATCTCACCAGCAAGATCACTGTGTGCGACAGCGATCAGTGACCGGCCCCCCTGCCGGTATCGCTGATCGCTGTAGGAAACCGCTGGACATTTCTTTTGTCGCTGGTCTCCCGCTGTCCAGCACGCATCGCTGCGTTTGACAGGCGAGAGAACAGCGGTCTGCTGGTATCTAATGTACACATTGGGTATCCAAGGGACGCACGTTAAAAGCAGACTGCAGTTACCAGAGGCCGCTATCTGCAGACCGGATATAACTTCAAGAGAAATGTGCTGTCTTACAGGTGCAAAAATTAAAGATGTGTCTGACAGGATATCAGGACTCTTCAGACCTACAGATGACTACCCATTCCTGCTACTTCATGTGGGGACTAATGACACCGCAAGAAACCACCTGGAAACCATCTGCAGAGACTTTGAAGACTTAGGCAAGAAAGTGAAAGAACTGGGAGCGCAGGTGGTCTTCTCTTCCATCCTCCCAGTGGATGGCCATGGAAAAAGGAGGTGGAATAAGATTCTGCAGGTGAACAACTGGCTACGTCGATGGTGCCACCAGCATCGATTTGGATTTATGGATCACGGAGTGAATTATCTTTACAATGTACTACTTGCTAGAGATGGGGTGCACCTTACGAAGACTGGAAAACATGTATTTGGAAGTCGCCTTGCTACACTTGTAAGGAGAGCTTTAAACTAGAACAACATGGGAAGGGAAGCAAAAGACCAGAAAAAGCCATACAGCTGACAAATGCTATTGAGAACTTTGCTATTAGAAGTGGAAAGGAAGAACAAAGACAAAAGAATCTAATTAATAAAAATATTGGAGAAAGAGAAACCAATCACAAACTAAAATGTTTCTATACTAATGCACAAAGCATGGGCAACAAATAAGGAGAATTGGAACTACTAACACAGGAAAAGAAATATGATGTCATTGGAATCACTGAAACTTGGTGGGACAATACACATGATTGGAATACAAGACTAGAAGGATACAAGTTATTTGCAAGAAACAGACTTGATAAACGAGGAGGAGGTGTCGCATTGTATGTTAGAAATGCGTATATCTGCACAGAGATTGAAGCTTCAGAGACTGGGAGTTCTGTGGAAACTGTTTGGGTAAGAATACAAGGACAGAACAATGGAAAGGACACCATTGTAGGCATTTACTACAGGCCGCCTGTGCAAGCTGAAGATATGGATGAACTCTTTATGCATCAAATGGCCAAGTTCTCCAAAAAATATGACATAGTTGTCATGGGAGATTTCAACTATCCAGACATTTGTTGGGAATCTCTCTCAGGCAAAACTAACAGGTCAAGGAAATTCTTATCCTCTCTTGATGACAGCTTTATCTTCCAAAAGGTAGGGGAGAAAACAAGGGGAACTGCTACTTTGGATCTAATCCTTATAAACAGGGAGGAAATGGTTGAGGAGGTAAAAGTGGCTGGGACCCTAGGAGGTAGTGACCATGCTATTTTAGAATTTTGGATAACTAGAGGAGGAAGACCTGTGAAGACTCAGACATCAAGGTTAGATTTCAGAAAGGCAGATTTTAAAGGATTCAGAAAGAGAATTGGAGGGATCCAATGGCTGGATATCCTTAAAGACAAAAATGTCCAGGAAGGATGGGAAATCTTGAAAAATGAAATTCTCAAAGTACAATTGTTAACAATTCAAAAAAGAGGGAAGAATAGGAAGCATTTAAGGAAACCAGGATGGATGAACACAGAACTTAAGCACATGCTAAAAAGGAAGAAAACAATGTTTATAAAATGGAAAGAGGGAGGCATATATAAAGAAGAATATAATGCTGTCTGCAGAACCTGCAGGGCACAAATCGGATTAGCTAAAGCTGACAATGAATTGAGGCTTGCAAGAGATGTCAAAAGCAATAATAAAGGATTTTGGGGATATGTCAAAAGTAAAAGAAAAGTCAAAGATGCTATAAGATTTTTACAGGATGAAAATGATGAAATGGTAAGACAGGATGTTGAGAAGGTCGAACTTTTAAATTCCTATTTTGCATCTGTTTTCTCTCAGAAAGGAAATGTAACATCAACTGTTCTTCACTGTCCTATTAAGGGAATAGAAGAATCCAGGACATCTATAAACAGAAAGATAGTGAGGAAACACTTAGCTAACCTAAATGAATTCAAGTCTCCAGGTCCAGATGAATTACACCCCAGAGTACTGAAGGAGATAGCAGAAGAAATTTTTGAACCCCTCTCCATAATCTTTGAAAATTCTTGGAGAACAGGAGAAGTCCCAGAAGACTGGAGAAGAGCAAATGTTGTTCCTATCTTCAAAAAGGGGAAGAAGGTGGACCCAGGCAACTATAGACCGGTGAGTCTGACTTTTATACCAGGAAAGATCTTTAAACAAATTATTAAACAACATGTATGTCAGTACCTGGATAAGAATGAAGTGATTAAACAGAGTCAGCAAGGGTTTGTAATTAATAAGTAATGTCAGACTAACTTAATTTCCTTCTATGACGGAATCACTGATTGGGTGGATCAAGGAAATGCTGTAGATATAGTATATCTTGACTTCAACAAAGCATTTGACAAAGTATCTCATACAATCCTTATTGAAAAAATGACTAAGTATGGAATGGACAAGGCAACTGTTAGGTGGATTCATAACTGGCTTAGTGATCGGACCCAAACAGTGGTCGTAAATGGCTGCACATCCAGTTGGAAGAATGTCTCAAGTGGGGTACCACAGGGCTCTGTCCTGGGCCCTGTATTGTTCAACATCTTTTTCAACGATTTAGATGAAGGAATTGAGGGTAAAGTGATTAAATTTGCTGATGACACAAAGCTAGGAGGGATAGCTAATACTAGAGAAGAGAGAGAGAGGATTCAAAAAGATATAAATAAACTGGAGAAGTGGGCAGCAACTAACAGAATGGTTTTTAACAGGGAAAAATGAAAAGTACTACATCTGGGCAATAAAAATGAAAAAAGCATATACAGAATGGGAGGAATAGGGCTAAGCAACAGCACATGTGAAAAAGACTTGGATATACTAATAGATCACAGACTGAATGAGTCAACAGTGTGATGCAGCAGCAAAAAAGGCAAATGCAATTCTAGCATGTATTAACAGAAGCATAGAGTCTAGATCACGTGAAGTCATTATTTCCCTCTACTCCTCTTTGGTCAGACCTCATCTGGAATATTGTGTCCAGTTTTGGGCACCACATTTTAAAAAAGACATCAACAAACTGGAGCAAGTTCAGAAAAGAGCGACCAGAATGGTGACCGGTCTGCAAACCCTGTCTTATGAGGAAAGGTTGCAGGATTTGGGAATGTTTAGTTTGCAAAAGAGAAGACTGAGAGGAGACTTAATAGCTGTCTACAAATATCTAAAGGGCTGTCATATTGTAGAAGGATCAACTTTATTCTCATTTGCACAAGGAATGACTAGAAGGAATGGGATGAAACTGAATGGGAGGAGACACAGATTAGATATTAGAAAAAATTTTTTGACAGAGTGATCAATGAGTGGAACAAGCTGCCACAAGAAATGGTGAGTACTCCTTCAATGGAAGTCTTCAAACAGAGGCTGGACAGACATCTGACTGGGATGATTTAGCAAATCCTGCTTTGAGCAGGGGGTTGGACCAGATGGCCCAGGAGGTCCCTTCCAACTCTACGATTCTATGATTCTACCAGCTCCCTGCATCAGCGCGCTGGTAACTAATGAACACAATGATGCAGCACGCTCGGCGTCGCTCTGCTGATCGCTGGTGAAACTGTCTGTGTGACAGCTCACCAGCGATCACATAGCGACTCACCAGCAATCCTGACACGTTGATATCGTTGTCGGGATCGCTGGTGAGTCGCTATGTGTGACTCCAGCTTAAGAGGCTGGCA
This sequence comes from Dendrobates tinctorius, assembly GCF_039654945.1. Lineage (NCBI taxonomy): Eukaryota > Metazoa > Chordata > Amphibia > Anura > Dendrobatidae > Dendrobates > Dendrobates tinctorius. The sequence goes on from NW_027361724.1 coordinate 9,234,644, forward strand.
AAAAATCTACTCTAATTGACTAGAAAATACATGTTTAATACTGAATGATCCCAGGACTGAAGATGGTTTAAACTAATTCCATTATCCTCGAATTTAAAAAAAGAGAATGTATTCTGAAGTGTATAGTTTTTGTATTATAATGTGCACTTAACTTTTCTGTACCATATAAAGAGACAGCCAAAGTAAATAGATCAACATAAAAATCTGATTTTTCCGTCACAATACTGTAATCTGCACTAAAATCATAGGTAAATACAGACTTAATCCAGCTTTATTGCTTACTTTAATCACAGAAAAAAAAGAGAACTAGAGCAGCACAAAGACAAAAAGAAAAAGAAAAATTGGGAGAAAATCCCCCCAGGCAAAGATCAAACCTCAACTGTAGAAATCCAAAAAATGGAGGCATCATATCATGCTCAGTGGAAAAAGAGCTACTTTTATTAGACCATCTTGGCAACGTTTTGGTCTGTGGAGATGTGGACAGTTTTCAGTCAATGATCAAGTGCATGTGATAGATATATAGGGGTGTACCTAATAATAGTACTTAATAATTACAAAGAATAAACATATCCATCCATTAAAAGTGAGATACATAGTATGCCAGATGTAATATACAGTTTTAAATCCCATAAAGTGTATTGCAACAGTGCATATATAGTATACACTCACTGGCCACTTTATTAGGTACACCATGCTAGTAACGGGTTGGACCCCCTTTTGCCTTCAGAACTGCCTCAATTCTTCGTGGCAGAGATTCAACAAGGTGCTGGAAGCATTCCTCAGAGATTTTGGACCATATTGACATGATGGCATCACACAGTTGGCGCAGATTTGTCGGCTGCACATCCCTGATGCGAATCTCCCGTTCCACCACATCCCAAAGATGCTCTATTGGATTGAGATCTGGTGACTGAGGAGGCCATTTGAGTACAGTGAACTCATTGTCATGTTCAAGAAACCAATCTGAGATGATTCGAGCTTTATGACATGGCGCATTATCCTGCTGAAAGTAGCCATCAGATGCCTGTTCTTAGCTGAGAGGAGTGGTACCCAGTGTGGTCTTCTGCTGCTGTAGCCCATCTGCCTCAAAGTTCGACGCACTGTGCGTTCAGAGATGCTCTTCTGCCTACCTTGGTTGTAACGGGTGGCAATTTGAGTCACTGTTGCCTTTCTATCAGCTCGAACCAGTATGCCCATTCTCCTCTGACCTCTGGCATCAACAAGGCATTTCCGGCCACAGAACTGCCGCTCACTGGATTTTTTTTCTTTTTCGGACCATTCTCTGTAAACCCTAGAGATGGTTGTGCGTGAAAATCCCAGTAGATCAGCAGTTTCTGAAATACTCAGACCAGCCCTTCTGGCACCAACAATCATGCCACGTTCAAAGGCACTCAAATCACCTTTCTTCCCCATACTGATGCTCGGTTTGAACTGCAGGAGATTGTCTTGACCATGTCTACATGCCTAAATGCACTGAGTTGCCGCCATGTGATTGGCTGATTAGAAATTAAGTCTTAACACACAGTTGGACAGGTGTACCTAATAAAGTGGCCAGTGAGTGTACATAAAGTAATACATTGTTTAACTAGCACGATCAATGGTCATAGCAATAGAAATCTAAGCTACTGCAATGCCCTACATTTGTTCAGCTACATAGCAAATCAGAAGAACTATACTAGATTTTTAATTACAAAACAAGAGGGACAGTGATAAACTGTCACCAATAGAAGAGAACCATACGTGAATACAAAATTAAAAATCCATAAAAATTCACTACTTTTCCATAATTACAATGAACATACCCCAAGGGGTCAAGAACAACCACCGATAATATTCACAATAATGAAAATTAGATATTGCACATATATAGCAATAAAGAAAAGGATATCACTACATCAAATGAAAAGGAATGACACAAGGTATCCAGTTATATTATGCACATGGCCTTAATGATAATTACCACATGTGCACCCTTCAATCATATGCTGGTATACAGCTGTAGTATCCCTTATTTGTACTACATATCAAAGAGGTAAAGATCGATGATTTTTATGGATTTTTAATCATTAAAATAATCCGAATTTTGTATTCACGTATGGTTCTCTTCTATTGGTGACAGTTTATCACTGTCCCTTTTGTTTTGTAAGTTGTATATGGAAGTGAAATTTGTATAATTGGACAAAAAGTGGATTAATCTATTTTTAATTAGCCGTTTTTGCTAATATTGGGATAAGATCTTGGAGATGGGAATACCTCTTTAACTTAATTTCACACTTTATTATAAACTAGGTGATTATTACTTGTGCCTTATATTTTCTTATATGTTAATATAAAAAAGGAGGAGGAGCGCCGAGAGATGGCTGCTCTGGCATGAGGCTCCTGAGTTTTTTCTTTTTTTACCCCGTTTAATTGTTAATTCTCCCTTTGGTTCACTCACCATTGCGTAGCTACAGGATTCGGCAAAGCTGGGAGTAGTGTGGAGACTGCGATCAGCTGGGACCGGTGTCTTTCTGTCCTCGTGGAGCTCCGTGCCTGGATTCAGCTCGGAGAGAGTGAAGCTGCTGGCTGCCTGCCTTGTACCCATTTCCAGCATGCAGATGATCCCAGGATAGGAAACCTGGTGGAGTGTGCGGTGCTGGAGTTGTTCTGGAGATCTTGTGGTCCACATGGAGCTGTAGGGCTACAGGATTCGGCAGAGCTGGGAGTAGTGTGGAGACTGCGACCAGCTGGGACCGGTGTCTTTCTGTCCTCGTGGAGCTCCGTGCCTGGTTTCAGCTGGGAGAGAGTGAAGCTGCTGGCTACCTGCCTTGTACCCATTTCCAGCATGCAGATGATCCCGGGATAGGAAAGCTGGTGGAGTGTGCGGTGCTGGAGATGTTCTGGAGATCTTGTGATCCAGGTGGAGCTGAAAGGGTGAGCTGGGCAGGTTTGGACTGACTGTTGGCGTGTCCCCTGATGTCCCTGTCTTGTTGCACCCATGCCCTCCCCCCAGCAGTGCTGGGAGCACCCTTTATGGAAAGTTGTACATTTAACTCTGCTAAGCTGTGACTGTTCAGTCTTTATAGCTACAAGCTGAGTGTAGTCATGGCCACTGCACTCTGTAAACCTACTCTTATGATTTCAAGGGACGATTTATTATTCTGGAATCATCCGCAATTTCTCATGGACTCCCCTTCTTGGAGCATGATTGCTAATTCAACAATTGAGTACATAAAATCCATTACTTCTGTGAAACCTGTGGAGGTGTACTGCAAGAGAGGTAGGTGAGGAGGATTCCTGGCACGCCTTCGGAGGAGAGGGTTCAGAACAGCTCTTCCTTCACTCCACTTGGCTAATGTCCGTTCCTTATCTAACAAAATGGAGGATCTGAACTTACTTTGTAACATGAGATCTGATATGGCCAATTCAGCTGCTCTTTGTTTTACTGAGACCTGGTTGAATGACACCATCCCTGATTGTAGTCTGGATCTACCTGGTTTTGTTATCTACAGAGCTGACCGTGATTGTGTAGCTTCAGGTAAACAAAGGGGGGGTGGGGTATGTCTCTACATCAACACTAGCTGGTGCTGTGATGTTAACATACTGGGAAAAGGTTGCTCTCCAGATCTAGAGTACCTTGCACTCAATTGTAGACCATTTTACGCTCCAAGAGAGTTTTCATCTATGGTTCTGGTTGCAGTATATATTCCCCCTCAAGCATCTGTTAAAGCTGCTATTGGTGAATTAGCTTGCAAAATATCAGAATGGGAGAAAGGATCTCCTGAAGCATTTGTGATCGTAATGGGGGACTTTAACAAAGGAAAACTCAACCTGGATCTCCCCAAATTTACTCAACATATAAACTGCTTCACGAGAGAGAACAATACGCTTGATCACTGCTATACTGTCTTAAAAGGGGCCTACAGGGCAGTGAGGAGAGCAGCAGTGGGCTTTTCAGATCATTGTCTAATTCATTTAATTCCAGCCTACAGGCAAAGGTTGAAAACATCCAAACCTATAGTTTATACAAAGAAGACATGGTCTGAGGAGGCAAAATTGCAACTGCAAGCATGCTTTGAATGCACGGACTGGGAGGTATTCCAGGAAACATGCTCGGGTCTGGATGAATGGGTTGATGCAGTGTCCTCATATATCCGTTTTTGTGAAGACACGTTTATTCCATCCAAATCTGTCCACTTTCGGGGAAACAACAAGCCGTGGTTTACAAATAAAGTCAGGTTGATCCGTAAGAGAAAAGAGGAGGCTTATAAAGCAGGCGATATTACTGAATTCCAGAAACTTAGGAACTCGCTATCTAAAGAGAACAAGTTAGCCAAACACGAGTATGCAAAGATTCTGGAGGAAAGGTTCTCATCAAAAGATACTAGATCTGCATGGAGAGGATTAAGAGAGGTCACCAATTATAAAAGCCACCCCACTATAGTGAACCCCAGCAGAAGTCTGGCAGCAGAGTTAAATGAATTCTACTGCAGATTTGAGGCAAGCTCTACACACAGTGGCTATTCATCTCTAAGCTCCTCAGTCTGTTCATATAAAGATCATTCATTGTGCAACACCCAAGTAGTGATCTCCGAGGCAGAGGTGATACGCATCCTGAAGGGACTTAAGGTCAAAAAGGCACCTGGCCCTGATGGTGTATCTCCAATGTGTCTGAAAGTATGTGCTACCCAGCTTGCCCCTACACTGACAAATATATACAATGTGTCACTGAAAGAGTGCGTTGTACCTCAGTGTTGGAAAAATTCCACAATTATCCCTGTCCCCAAGAAAGTGGGATCCTCTGAGTTGAACGACTATAGACCAGTAGCACTCACATCTGTAGCTATGAAAGTCTTCGAAAGAATTATGATGTCCCACCTGATAAAATTCACGCAGAAGCTATGGGACAGCTTCAGTTTGCCTATAAGGAGAATCGTTCGGCAAATGACACTGTCAATCTGGCACTGAAGTACATTTTGGATCATACAGATGAACGGCACTCATATGTCCGGATTCTTTTCATGGACTTTAGCTCAGCGTTCAATACCATTGATCCGAATTTACTTCATAAGAAAATGGTAGCTCTTGGAGTCCCTCTCAACTTATGCTTGTGGATTTATAACTTCCTGACAGCCAGGATACAGAGTGTAAAAGTTGGACCATTCACTTCGGACACCTTGGTCACAAACATCGGGGCACCTCAGGGGTGTGTTTTGTCCCCGTTACTGTTTTCTCTCTATACGAATGATTGCATCTCTTCAGCAGACTCAGTAAAAATCTTGAAATTTGCTGATGATATGACACTGATTGGTCTCATCAGGGGAAATGCTGAAGACTTGTATCGGAGTGAGGTGGAAAGAATATGTGACTGGTGTAAAGCCAATAATCTTGTACTCAACACTAAAAAAACTGCTGAGATGGTTGTGGATTTTAGGAAAGATCAACATGAGATACTTCCAATCTACATCCATGACGAAGTGGTTCTTAGGGTCACAGAGACCAAATTCCTTGGTGTTATCATCTCTCATGATCTTAAATGGGGGAAAAACGTGGATGCTGTTATAAGAAAAGCACAACAGAGGATGTTCTTCCTGCGTCAGCTGAAAAGATATGGTTTGTCTAAGAATCTGCTGATCTTATTCTTTAATGCTGTCATCAGATCTGTGATTTGTTCCTCTCTGATAGTCTGGTATGGGGGAGCCACTGCGCATGACAAACTCCGCTTACAAAGGACTTTCAGAACAGCAGAGAGAATTATAGGCTCCCCCCTGCCTAAAATCCAGGATCTTTATGATAAGAGTATTCGATCCCACGCATTGAAAATTTCATCCGATCCCTCTCACCCGGGACACTCCTCATTCCAACTACTCCCTTCAGGACGTCGCTTCAGACTCCCCAAATGCAGTACCAACCGCCATATGAACAGCTTCTATCCACTCTCTGTTCAACAATTAAATCGTCATGTGTAGACTATATACTGTATCTGTCTTGTTAGATGTTACTTGTTGTATCTGTTGTTATATATTATGTTGCCTCTTTGCCACAAAGAATTCCTTGTATATATGTAATATGTACTTGGCGATAATAATAAATTTGAATTTGATTTGAATTTGAAATTTGATTTAATGACTTGACTTGTATTGATGAGTAATCTATTTTGTATGAAATGGGGGACATATCAAATGTGGGTATTAGTTGCTTTATTATATTGACTCGGAGTTAACAATTACCTACTTTGGAAAATGAACCTTGATAATTCATTTTACATGCATAAGTTTACAAAGATCAGCAGGCTAAGATAATTTTCTACCATAAATGCTCTAGTCAATTTATATTTCTACCTTGAATTTATTCAGGATTCTTCATTATGCTAGATTTACAGGGAAAAGTGTACAAAATTTAGTAAGTTTACATTATAAAGTTTTCTTTACATGCTTACTTATACATTTTTTGTATAGTTGCCTGTGCAATACAATTAAGCATTGCTTGGATGACAAATAACTAAGTTTTGGTTTGAAAGGAGAACACTATAACAAAATGTTAGGTGTATCACAAACCCAGTTATGTTCAACTGTCTACTGGGTACTTTACATTGACCTATTACATACATATTTCCCTATTATATCTGTGTCAGTGTAATTATTCATTGATTTGCATGTTGCAGTAAGACAGTATGTATAATCCTATTAGAGATTCAACAAGTCTTTTTTTATTGTTATTGGCCATAATCTTGATGCCAGGTCTTGAAGTAAAATTTTTTAATGTTAATTTACATTATTTTAATTATCACAAACAAACAAACATTTACTTTACCTTAGTGCAGAAGCCCCTTTGTCTGTTTGGTTACTAATATTTTATTATTATTATTATTATTATTATTATTATTTATTATGCATTTATATAGCGCCATTTATTTCATGGTGCTTTACATGTGAAAAGGGGAAATATAAACAAGTATAATAAACATGTGTAAGACAAAGGACACACAAGTACACAAGAGGGGACCCTGCCCGCGAGGGCTCAGAGTCTACAGGGATGGGTGAGGATACAGTAAAAGAGAGTAGAGCAGGTCGGGCGGTGGTTCAGTAGACCGAGGATAATTGCAGGCTGTAGACTTGTCAGAACAGGTGGGTCTTCAGGTTCTTCTTGAAGGTTTCCATTGATGGTGAGAGTCTGATGTGTTGCAGCAGAGAGTTCCAGAGTATGGAGGAAGCACAGGAGAAGTCTTGTATGCGGTTGTGGGAAGAAGAGATAAGGGGAGAGTAGAGAAGGAGATCTTGAGATGATCGAAGGTTGCGTGCAGCTAGGTACCTGGAGACCATATCACAGATGCATGGAGGAGACAGTTTGTGGATGGCTTTGTATGTCATGGTCAGAGTTTTGAATTGGAGCCTCTGGGCAATAGGAAGCCAGTGAAGGGCCTGGCATAGGGGGGAGGCTGGGGAATAGCGGTTAGACAGGTGGATTATTTGGGCAACAGAGTGTAGGATGGACTGGAGTGGTGCCAGAGTGCTAGAGGGGAGCCCAGAGAGTAGGAGGTTGCAGTAGTCGAGATGGGAGATAAGAGCATGCACTAGTATTTTTGTGGTTTTGTGGTTGAGGAATGAGCGGATCCGGGAAATATTTTTGAGTTTAAGGCGGCAGGAGGAGGTGAGGGCTTGGATATGTGGTGAAAAAAATCCTACAGACAAAATACTTTATTAATAAAAGAACCCAAAATTGGTTCACACCACCAAGTGAACCAATCAAAGACAAAAAATAACCTTCCTGGCCACGGAGGTGGGAACCCTAGGGGGGAACATTGTGGCGCCCCCGCTCAACGATGGCTCTCCCTAGGCACCCTGATATACCCTAAGAAACAATAACTCGAGGACAGAACACATTATAAATGGCAAATTCCTAGTCTCAATTACCTAGGGATGGGTAAATACCCTATGGAGCTCCTCCGAACTGAGAAACACACACAAGAAAACAGTGGAGCCTAAAATCCATCATAAATAACAAGGAATCTGCATATTTATAAAGTATGAAAGTATTTTTAATTTAATAAATACAAATAGGCAGACAACATTTATTAAATACATGTGATAACTAAACCAGAGAAAAAATGGTATGAGTCACGGTACACCGGTTCGGAACAAAGCATACCAATCCAAGGACTCACAGCACAGGAAAACAATCCCCACCCAAAAGTGTAGATATATTATAATACATCCATATCTTGTATGATACTAGTGCCATTTATAACCCTCACTCAAAATACAGAGAGAAGGAAGGAGGAAGAAAAAATGGAGGGGGGAAGGGAACATACTATACCAAAATACTACCAAAATAATTCTATCCTGTCGCTCGTAACACTATATCAACTCCCATCAAGTATTTCTACTAATTACAATAGCCGCAGGATAAGGAAAGTAAAGGAAGGCATAGTAGTCAGATGGTCAATTACCTGTGCCAGAGTCCATGGCCTACGCACCTTTCGCGGTTACTTCTTCGGGGGAAGCAAGGAAACCGGGTGTGCAAGGTATCCCTCTCATGCCTCTTAAATACCCAGCAACACCGCACCATTGGTGGCACGTGTCCCGGGTTTGTGGGAGCGGCACAAACAGACACCGGAAGTGACGCCGGCCGCAACATCCACACCCAGGGCATGCGCACTGGTGACGGAAGTAGAGCGCCACCATATTATTTAAGGGAAAACAGTGCCCATCATTCAACTGGGCGCTACAAAGCGGCACAGAAAAAACTTTAAAGATAGGTACATGTCTATCTAATAAAGAATACGCAGCACCGTCATATTATTTTGGGGCGTATAATGCCTGCTATTTATACGACCACTGAGTAGCAGCGCAGGAACAGGAATTAATCCACAATAATAGAGGGAACAAATATCAAATACATTTCAATTAGATAATTACAATAACTAATACATATTAGAATTATATGAAAGATATCCTTTGAAATATGTAAAAATACACAGAAATAGATATAGTTCAATATTCCTGAAGAGTCCAGATGAGAGATAGAAGGATAAGTATTTCAAAAATTTTAGGCAGCGCCATGTTCCATAAATGTAATTTCAGAGAGCCGGGCAAAGAGGAGGGTTTCCAGAAATATAGTATCACAAACTAGATAGAAGAAAGAGACAACATATAATTAAAAACAAAATATAAAATACAGCGACCACTGGAAGGCAGATTACATAAGCTCATAAATACCTTCCTGGCCATGGAGGTTGGCACCCTATGGGGGAACGTTGTGCCACCCCCGCTCAACGATGGCTCTCCCTAGGCACCCTGATATACCCTGCAGCCACTAGGGAGTCCTCTATCCGATAACTAAAGGGACCCCTGACACTATACAAAGAAGACTCTAGACCCCACACACAAAAACAAATATAGGAACAGAGAGGCAGTATAGTGGCATCAATTGTGAAGAAAACGCAGAATGATAAATAGAATCCTTTTTCACAGACTGACTATATACTTTGCTGGTTATACACCATACAGATTAGCAGTCTATTATGAAATGGATTATTCCTGACCATCATATAATATTCAGAAGTTCATAGGCTGACTCTTCATAATTCTCATTCAATATCAATAAAGCAGAGAATTACTATTGGATCAATCTCAAAAATAATGCCCTTAGATCCATATCAGGATCAGTCTCAACATAGATGTAAATAACAATACATTCAAGGTTGGCTCATAGAATGCATGTGTCAAAAATATGGTCAGATAAAGAAAAAGTGGATACTCTTCATTTCACCCGCCACCTGCCAGTCAAAGATTGCGCCTCAACGCATATGATGGTCAGGAATAATCCATTTCATAACAGACTGCTGATCTGTATGGTGTATAACCAGCAATGTTTATATATTTCTGCAGGGGGGCATTTAATGTAATCGAAGTTCGAAGTACACGTATCAAAGTACGCTGGCAGTTATAACATGGCTGAATCTAACACGCATCTCTATTCTCTTCATACAGGTATGTAACTATTTCCAGCAACTTCACTGATTCCTGCATGTGTCCAACCAATATCATTCATCTTTGCAGCATATATAAGGGTAGTCTGCATAAAGACTTCAGTCTGCAGTGTGATTTCCTATAAGTGTGTTCTAGAAGTGTGAAGATTAATTTAAGAATTAAAACCAGAAGGATGTATACAGACTGTGCCCTGCTACCTGCCACCGTCGCACTCTAACAAGCATCTCTATTCTTCCGACAGGTATGTCCATCCACCCAGCTCTCCTGCTGTCTGTCTATGAAGGGCACACAGTGCATCACCCAGCTTTGCACATAGACTTGCCTCTGCACCTAGCATTCACATGGTATGTCCATCCACCCAGCTCTCCTGCTCTCCTGCTGTCTGTCTATGAAGGGCACACAGTGCATCACCCAGCTTTGCACATAGACTTGCCTCTGCACCTAGCATTCACATGGTATGTCCATCCACCCAGCTCTCCTGCTCTCCTGCTGTCTGTCTATGAAGGGCACACAGTGCATCACCCAGCTTTGCACATAGACTTGCCTCTGCACCTAGCTTTCACATGGTATGTCCATCCACCCAACTCTCCTGCTCTCCTGCTGTCTGTCTATGAAGGGCACACAGTGCATCACCCAGCTTTGCACATAGACTTGCCTCTGCACCTAGCATTCACATGTAAGGAACTGTTCATCTCTTCTTCAATCCTCCCCATCCACCTCACCTCCGCCTCAAAACTGTTCCTTAACATACAATCCTCTGTCTCCAAACACAGACAGCACCCTCATGCCCTCTCCTGCTCCCACCTGCTAACACTTTCTCTGCTCCTTCTCACTGCTGGTGATATCTCTCCAAATCCTGGTCCTCCTCACCACATTCCCACAGTCATTTCTACCTCCCATCCACGCTCTATCACAACCTTCTGTAACCTCTCCAACCTTATACCCATTCACCCAGCCCCCGCTTCCCCAGTCCCACTAACAGGAGCTCTGTGGAACGCTCGCTCTGTCTGCAACAAGCTTTCCTACATCCATGATCTTTTTGTTACTACCAAACTTTCCTTCCTCGCCATCACCGAAACCTGGCTCACCCCTTCTGACACAGCCTCTCCTGCTGCACTTTCGTATGGCGGCTTCCACCTTTCTCACACCCCCCGCCCCAGCAGCAAACATGGCGGAGGAGTTGGTTTTCTCCTGTCAGATACCTGCTCCTTCACCCCAATCCCACTGCCACCCTCTGTTACCCTCCCTTCCTTTGAGGTGCACTCTGTGCTCATCTACTCCCCCTCCAACTGGCTGTCATCTACCGCCCCCCAGGGCCAGCCACCACCTTCTTTGACCACTTCACCACCTGGTTACTTCATTTCCTTTCCGCAGACATCCCTACTATCATCATGGGCGACTTCAACATCCCCATTGACACTTCCCTCTCAGCTGCCACTAAACTTCTATCTCTCACTTCCTCCTTCGGCCTTACTCAATGGTCTTCTACATCCACCCATAAAGATGGCCACACACTGGACCTCATCTTCACCCGCCTCTGCTCCCTATCTAACCTCTCTAACTCACCTCTTCCTCTCTCTGACCACAACCTGCTCACATTCTCTTCCCTCTTCACTCCATGTCTACAATCCCCACCCCACAAACTTTCACACCCTCGCAGGAATCTTAAACTCCTTGACATACACTCATTCTCTGAATCCCTCCTCCCTCTCACAGATATAAGTTCCTTACACAATGCAGATGACTCTGCTGCTCTATATAACACCACAATAGCTGTAGCTTTGGAATCCGCTGCCCCACTTACACATACCAAAACTCGCAAAATCAACAGACAGCCCTGGCACACCAGCCTGACCAAAGAGCTGAGGCGAGCTTCCAGGGCTGCTGAGCGCAGATGGAAAAGATCCCACTCCAACGAGCACTTCATCGCATTCAAACAGTCCCTCACTACTTTCAAGACCACACTCGCCACAGCTAAACAAACCTACTTCTCATCTCTCATATCCTCCCTGTCTCACAACCCTAAACAGTTATTCAACACCTTCAATTCTCTCCTCCGCCCCCCAGCACCTCCTCCCTCCCCACTCATCTCAGCTGAAGACTTTGCCTCATTTTTCAAGCAGAAAATTGATAACATCAGGGACAGTTTTGGTCAACAACCCCCAGAGCCCTTCCTCCTGACTTCCCAGCCCTCCACCTTCAAAACCAACTTCTCCACCATTACAGAAGATCGACTCTCCACTCTACTCTCAAGATCACATCTCACCACCTGTGCACTTGACCCGATCCCATCCCACTTCATACCAAACCTCACCACAGTCTTCATCCCAACCCTAACCCATCTCTTCAACCTATCACTAACAACTGGTGTTTTCCCCTCAAGCTTTAAACATGCCTCCATCACATCTATCCTCAAAAAGCCCTCTCTTGACCCATCCTCTGTATCTAGCTATCGCCCTATATCACTTCTCCCTTACGCCTCCAAGCTACTGGAACAACACGTCTACCTTGAACTGTCCTCCCATCTCTCTTCTTGCTCCCTCTTCGATCGCTTACAATCTGGCTTCCTGTCACACCACTCCACTGAAACTGCCCTTACTAAGGTCACCAATGACCTCTTAACCGCCAAGAGCAAGCGATACTACTCTGTCCTCCTCCTCCTGGACCTGTCGGCTGCCTTTGACACAGTGGACCATTCCCTATTATTACAGACCCTCTCATCCCTCGGCATCACAGACTTGGCCCTATCCTGGATCTCATCATACCTAACAGACCGAACATTCAGCGTCTCCCACTCACACACCACCTCCTCACCTCGCCCCCTATCTGTCGGAGTCCCACAAGGTTCAGTCCTTGGGCCCCTGCTGTTCTCTATTTACACCTTTGGCCTGGGACAGCTCATAGAATCTCATGGCTTTCAGTATCATCTTTACGCTGATGACACACAGATCTACATCTCTGGACCAGATATCACCTCCCTACTAAACAGAATCCCTCAATGTCTGTCCACTATTTCATTATTCTTCTCCGCTAGATTTCTGAAACTCAACATGGACAAAACAGAATTCATCATCTTTCCCCCATCTCACGTGACCCCCCCTACGAACCTATCAATTACAGTAAATGACTGCCCACTCTCCCCAGTCGCACAAGCTCGCTGCCTTGGAGTAATCCTTGACGCTGATCTCTCCTTCAAACCACATATCCAAGCCCTTTCCACTTCCTGCCGACTTCAACTCAAAAATATTTCACGAATCCGTTCATTCCTCACCCAAGAATCTGCAAAAACCCTAGTCCATGCCCTCATCATCTCTCGCCTTGACTACTGCAACCTCATGCTCTGTGGCCTCCCCTCAAACACTCTCGCACCCCTCCAATCTATTCTAAACTCTGCTGCCCGACTAATCCACCTGTCCCCCCGCTATTCCCCAGCTTCTCCCCTCTGTCAATCCCTTCACTGGCTCCCAATTGCCCAGAGACTCCATTACAAAACCCTAACCATGACATACAAAGCCATCCACAACCTGTCTCCTCCATACATCTGTGACCTCGTCTCCCGGTACTTTCCCGCACGCAACCTCCGATCCTCACAAGATCTCCTTCTCTACTCCCCTCTTATCTCCTCTTCCCACAATCGCATACAAGATTTCTCTCGCGCATCACCCCTACTCTGGAACTCTCTACCACAACATATCAGACTCTCACCTACCATCGAAACCTTCAAAAAGAGCCTGAAGACCCACCTCTTCCGACAAGCCTACAACCTGCAGTAACCACCGATCGACCAAACCGCTGCACGACCAGCTCTACCCTCGCCTACTGTATTATCACCCATCCCTTGAAGATTGTGAGCCCTCGCGGGCAGGGTCCTCTCTCCTCCTGTACCAGTTATGACTTGTATTGTTTAAGATTATTGTACTTGTTTTTATGTATACTCCTCCTTACATGTAAAGTGCCATGGAATAAATGGCGCTATAACAATAAATAATAATAATAATATTTAACTATTTCCAGCAATTTCACTGATTCCTGCATGTATCCAACCTATATCATTCATCTTTTCAGCATATATAAGGGTATTTAACTATTTCCAGCAACTTCACTGATTCCTTGATGTGTACAACCTATATCATTCATCTTTGCAGCATATATAATGGTATTTAAGTATTTCCTGCAACTTCACTGATTCCTGCTTGCGTCCAACCTCTATCATTCATCTTTGCAGCATATATAATGGTATATAGTTATTTCCACTCACCCTGCTTGTCCCCTTATGCTATTGAGGTAAAGTAACTTTTCAAAGTGGCTTATGATCCATGTAGGCCTGGAAACTTGTTTATCTGCTAAATACATTTATTGTGTCCTGCTGTCCTGACTTAGTTAGATAGCTAATGAGTAAGGAGAGAAAAAAAAAAGGAAGATCTTAGAACTGGCCTTCTATAAATTCAGAGATAGCCTGGGGAAGGCATTTATGCAGGGGGGCATTTATGTACATGTATCTAAGTACGCTGGTAGTTATAACATGGCAGTTAGACAGGGCAGTAGACAGGTAAGAATAAATCTATTCCCTGTACATTTGGACTACCAGAAATAATTACCATATGCATTTGTATAATTTATATCCTGGCCTCTTCATTCACACACATCCACCGCCCTGGCATTAACTCTCTACACTCCATCCATATTGGCCCCTCACTCCTATGTATAGCACTCACGCTCTTTTCACATTGCTACACAGCACAGATCCATTCAGTCCCACCATTCAACATCAGAGACGCTCTCACAAATCACTTAACCATCTGCTCACTCTTTCTATCCTCCTTCTTCTAGACGCAGGAGACATTGCTTCCAACCCTGGTCCCCCATGTTATAGAAAGTCAAACCCCCCAACTGCTACACTCAGAAACTCCTCTAATCTTAATATTCCCTGCATGCCATATGTCTCTCTTAATTGTGACCTTTGGAATTCTTGCTCAGTGTGTAACAAACTCGCCTTCATTCATGACTTTTTCCTTTCTAATTCTCTTAATCTTCTGGCTCTTACTGAAACCTGGATCCAGCAGTCAGACACTACCGCTGCTGCTCTTTCATATGGTGGACTACACTTCTCTCATAACCCAAGATTAGACCATAGAGCAGGTGGAGGCGTTGGTCCGCTCCTATCACCAAAATGTACCTTTCAGGTTATCCCTCAAGTACCCTCACTTGTCTTCTCTTTTTTTGAGGTCCATGCTGTCAGATTCTACACCCCCTTCTCCATGCAAGTGGTGGTGGTATATTGTCCTCCCGGCCCCTCCCATCAGTTCCTGGATCATTTTGCTACTTGGCTTCCACATTTTATCTCCTGTGACATCCCTACCCTCATCATGGGTGATTTCAACATCCCCATTGCTCTTCCCCTTATCTGCTACTCACCTTTTATCTCTAACCTCTTCATTTGGCCTTTTGTAGCTTACTAATTCTCCAACGCATGAAGACGGAAACTCCCTCGACTTGGTCTTCTCTCGGCTTTGTGCAGTGGATGATTTTGCAAACTCCCCTCTCCCGCTCTCTGACCACAACCTTCTTTCATTCTCTATCAAGAACTGCCAGGCTTCTCAGGTTACCCCCACTGTCCATATTTATAGAAACATACAGGCCATTAACACCCATAAACTTATGAAGAACTTGCAGTCTTCATTGGCCCCTATCTCCTCCCTCTCATGTCCTGATTCTGCATTGAAGCATTACAATGAAACACTTCAAAGTGCCCTGGATGAATATTCACCTCCTATACATAGAACACCACAACACAGATGGCGACAACCCTGGCACACCCTGCAAACACGTTTCCTGCAGTGGTGCTCCAGGTGCGCCGAACGTCTGTGGAGAATATCCAACCTACCTGAAGATTTCATCCATTATAAGTTTATGCATCGAACATACAACACTGCCCTTCACCTCTCAAAACAAACCTAACCTATTTCAACACCCTCACTGTCCAATAACCATAAACGTCTCTTTGACACTTTTCATTCTCTGCTCAACCCAAGAGTACAGGCCCCAACCACGGAGCTTCGACCAGATCCGACAGGAAATTATCTCCCAATCACCTCATACCATCCACTGTCCTCCCTCCCCCACTGCATCTAGCTCACTCTATGATTTTGAACCAGTCACAGAAGAAGAAGTAAGCAGGCTCCTTGCATCTTCTCGCCGAACTACTTGCACCAGTGACCCATTTCCGTCACATCTCCTCCAGTCCCTTTCCCCTGCTGTCACCCCTCACCTAACAAAAATATGTAACCTCTCTCTCTCTTCTGGTATCTTTCCCTCCTCATTTAAGCATGCCATCATACATCCACTACTTAAAAAACTATCCCTCGACCAAAACTGTGCCGCTAACTATAGACCTGTCTCTAATCTTCCCTTCATCTCTAAACTCCTGGAGCGCCTGGTCCACTCTTGTCTTATCCGCTATCTCTTTGATGGCTCTCTTCTCGACCCTCTCCAATCCGGTTTTCGCTCTTTACACTCTACTGAAACTGCCCTCACTAAAGTCTCTAATGATCTACGAACAGCTAAATCAAATGGTCATTACTCCATGCTAATTCTCTTGGATCTCTCTGCAGCATTCGACACTGTGGATCATCAGCTCCTCCTCACTATGCTCCATTCCATTGGCCTCAAGGACACCGTTCTCTCCCAGAGGATGGGTAAGGTCCCTTTACATCTTTGAAAAATAAAAGTGAAAAGATGCCACCCCAGGGTGACACGAAAAATATTGATATATTTTCACTATTAGTGGAGAGAGATCTCAAAAAGATCAATAGTAGATCCGGATGGGACAATGAGGATAACCTACGGGAGGAGGAGCGAAGTGCCCTTATTGGCCTTAAGAAAAATGACCAGTTGATTATCAAATACTCAGATAAAGGGGGAAACCTGGTGATTATGAATCATCTTGAATATTGTAAAATGTGCAATTCCATTCTGCATGATACTTCTACCTATGAGGTCCTTACCTCAAATCCACTGAGTGTCTCTAGGATGGAATTCCAAACAATAGTTGAGGAGGCTCTATTTGTTAGATTAATTTCCAAAACCGAATTTGACTACTTCTTACCTAAGTATCCATTAGTAGCTACGTTTTATGCACTTCCCAAAGTGCATAAGGGGCTAGGACCCACTAAAGGGACAATCAATTGTCTCAGGGGTAGATTCCTGACACAGAATTGTGGGATCTACATAGACAATATTCTCCATCCCTTTGTTGTCTCTATTCCCTCCTACCTTAGAGACAAAGCAGATCTACTACTTAAACTTGAGGGTATCCATCTTGAAGAGGGCACTTGGCTGGCATCCATTGACATAGAGGCCTTGTACAGTAGTATACCACACCAGGAGGGTATTAAAGGTGTATAACACTTTCTACAACAGAGATCGGTGGCATGTAGAAAGCACAACAATCTGGTGTCATCCCTTCTTAGATTTACACTCACCCATAATGTGTTCACCTTCGATGGTAAGTACTTTCAACAGCTCAAGGGCACTGCGATGGGGAGTCCTTGTGCCCCGTCATATGCAAATCTGTTCCTGGGCTGGTGGGAGGAAACTATCATATTTGGAGGTGACACAAAATGGTGGCAAGAGCATATATCTATTTGGTATCATTATATATATGATGTTTTTGCTTTATGTCAGGGATGAAGGAACAATGCCAGTTGTTTGTAAGAGAATTGAATGTAAATAACATAGGCCTCAGATCTACCTGGGAGAAGGAGGAAATAGCTTTTTTGGATGTCAGAATTAAGAGGGAGTCTTTTGGGATGATTTCCACTAGAATCCACCGCAAACCAACAAGCACCACAGTCTGTTAAATTGGCAGAGTCACCACCCAATCCCTCTTAAGAGGGGTATTCCCAAGGGTCAGTTCCTCAGACTCAGGAGGAATTGCTCTAGGAATGATCTCTTTTATAGTCAAGCAGGGGACATGTATAATAGGTTGAAAGGAAAAGGATATCCTGGACATGTACTTGATACGGCATACAAATTCGCTGAAAAGGCGGATAGACAACAACTGTTGCAGAAACATACAGATAATAACGCCTTGGACACATTGAGAATTATTGGTACCTTTGACATTAAACATCAGGAGGTCAGGAAAGTTCTGACAAAATATTGGGACATCCTTAGGTTAGACCCTGATATAAGAGACCTGGTAGATGAACATCCTAACATCGCTTTCAGAAAAGGAAGATCTATAAGAGACATGTTGGTGCAAAGTCAATATAAAAGACCGGCAGCGAGGGGCACATGGCTGGATAGGAGACCAATTGGTTTCTTTAGGTGTGGGGACTGCAGCATGTGCAAATGGATGAAACCTGGTAAATCCTTCTATAGCTCGGTCACGGGGAAAATATTCTACCTACGTGATTATTCGAATTGCAAAACCACTGGTGTGGTATATCTGGCCACATGCCCTTGTCCCAAGGACTATATAGGTAAAACAAAAAGGGAATTTAGATGGAGAGTGGGAGAGCATATGGGAGATATTAGGAATGGTAGCGATACCCCACTGGCGAAACACATGCAATTGGTTCATAACAGCAACCTTGCTGAGATAAAATTAATGGTCATTGAGGTAGTTAATGTTAACCCCCGGGGGGAATGTGGATATAACCATTCTCAGGAGAGAATGTGAGTGGATATTCAGGATGGAGAGTCTGGAACTCAAGGGAATTAACGAGCAATTGTCTTTTGCCTGTTAGAAACGTGTATATCTGTACAGAAATTGGAGTTTCAGAGACTGGGAGTTCTGTGGAAACTGTTTGGGTAAGAATTAGAGTTGAGCGATACCAGCCGATACTTGAAAATATCGGATCGGAATGGATCGGCCGATCTTAAAAAAAAATATCGGTATCGCCGATTCCGATACCGGGAACCAATGCAAGTCAATGGGGCCAAAATATCGGAATTAAAAAAAACCCTTTCTTTCCTTGTAGGTTAATTCTACATGAAGAAAAACAACTAAGAATAATATAGAATGTATTGTGGGAGGTGGAGGAGACATTAAAGCCATAGAGTTTTAGCCCAATCAAAAGGAATAGCAGGAATTAAACTTTTTTTTTAAAGACGTTAGGAGTTACAAAGATATTGACTATGTTAGCCTCATTTATATTTTGCCAGACATGTATGTCTTCTTCTTCTTTCTTCTTCTTTCTTATTCTTCTTCCCTTTTTTACCTTCTTCTTCTTCTTCTTCTTATTCCTTTTTTTACATTCTTCTTCTTCTTCTTCTTCCTTTTTTTACATTCTTCTACTTCCTTTTTTACATTCTTCTTCTTCTTCCTTTTTTTACATTCTTCTTCTTCTTCCTTTTTTTACATTCTTCTTCTTCTTCCTTTTTTAAATTCTTCTACTTCCTTTTTTTACATTCTTCTTCTTCTTCTTCCTTTTCTTACATTCTTCATATTCTTCTTATTCAACAATTATTATTCTACATATTCAACTTCTTCATCTTCTTCCTATTCTTCTTCATCATATTCTTGTTTGTGTCAGGCATTCCTGTAGTTGTTATCTAGAAAAGTTAGAAGTTTACACCTTCCGTTCTGCCTGTCACAAAAGATTTACAACAGGATTTGTCCGCGTTCAGTTTGGCCTGCAGCAGCAGGCCTTTTCCAGGGGCACCACGAGGAGGAACGGACTCACCCCCATACACTGCTTAGTCTTCTTCTGCTTATAAATAAGATAATATCATTTGCTCAGAGTATTAGTCTTATGCTTAATGTTCTTCTGCTTTGTTTTTTTTATGCTTCTTTGTCTTCTCTCTTGTTGTTCTGCATCTTGGTGGTTGTCTTCCTGTTCTTTGTCCTCTTGAACCAGCTGACGGTACTGGCACCCGGAGGGGCAGCAGAAGGAACAAGAGCCAATGGCACTACCGAGGACCAGCTGACGGTGCTGGAACCCGGTTACTAAGCAGGAGGTACCTGTGCTACAAAGCACTACCAAGGACCAGCAGACGTTGCCGGAACTCGGATACCGAGATGGAGGCACCTAGGCCAAAGGCTCTGACGAGAACCAGCTGACGGTGCTGGAACCCGGAGGGGTAGCATAAGCTGCAAGAGCAAATGGAAATAGCGAGGACCAGCTGACAGTGCTGGCACCCGGAGGGGCAGCAGAAGGAATAAGAGCCAATGGCACAACCGAGGACCAGCTGACGGTGCTGGAACCCGGTTACTAAGCAGGAGGTACCTGTGCTACAAAGCACTACCAAGGACCAGCAGACGTTGCCAGAACTCGGATACCGAGATGGAGGCACCTAGGCCAAAGGCTCTGACGAGAACCAGCTGACGGTGCTGGAACCCGGAGGGGTATCAGAAGTTACCCCTGAAAAGCAAAGTTGGCATGCCGCAAGCTGGCCGCAGTTACCGAATCACACAGTCCTACAGGGGGTGCTTGTCCTACTGGCACTATGGAACAAGCCTTTCTTACCAGAACCCGCAGTCCACATAGGAAGCACCTAAACTGCTGGCACCCTAGCCTCGGCTAACCCAACCGCAACACGACATGGCAACTTGGGGTGGCAAACTGACATTGACACTTCCCGGAAACAGCAGGCAGGGCTGGAACCAAGCTGGGCAGGAGGGAGTACCCGTGCCAAAGTCAGTTATGAGCAGCAACTGGCGATGTTGGAGCCCAGGACAAGCACTTAGCAGGCTGAGGCCTGATGTGCTGTCAATTGGGAGGCAGCAGGACAGATTGCCATCAAAACAGCAGGGGAACAGCTGACGTTACTGAACCCCACAAACACAGGAGCTAGTGTTTTACTCTGTGAAGACGGCACTTCCGAGCAACAACTGGCTGTGTTGAAGCCCAGGGACAAGCACGGAGCAGGCTGAGGCTGCATTGAAGAAATTTTAAGATCGGTTGTAGACTACTAATTTTAACCAAGCTCCACTTAGGCCTGTGGCTTCACTGATTTTCGTATTTCCCCTGTCCTCCAACCCCGCCAGTTACAGCTCCGAAGTGGCGTCTGCACAATCCACACTTGTTCCTGTGTTACAGGTGTTCAGTCCGGTCAGTTAATCCCCTGATGTGTGTCCGGCAATGTCGCCTGCTCTGTCCACATTCCCATAATACTTATGGGAATGTGGACAGAGCAGGCAACATTGCCGGACACACATCAGGGGATTAACTGACCGGACTGAACACCTGTAACACAGGAACAAGTGTGGATTGTGCAGACGCCACTTCGGAGCTGTAACTGGCAGGGTTGGAGGACAGGGGAAATACGAGAGACAGTGGAGCCACAGGCCTAATTGGAGCACGGTTAAAAATCAGTAGTGGTACGACTGTGTAGGCAGCAGGAGACTTTGCCATCTACACAGCAGGGGATCAGCTGACGTTACTGAACCCCACTGAGACACGGGAGCAAGTGTCTCTTTCCGTGTGGACGGCACTTCCGAACTACAACTGGCTGTGTTGAAGCCCAGGAAATTGGAGGGTGTAGGCAGAGGCCTACTGTATTTTGAATGAGGTGACAGCAGGAGAGACTGCCATCCACACAGCAGGGGATCAGCTGACGTTACTGAACCCCACTGAGACACGGGAGCAAGTATCTCTTTCCGTGTGGACGGCACTTCCGAACTACAACTGGCTGTGTTGAAGCCCAGGAAATTGGAGGGTGTAGGCAGAGGCCTACTGTATTTTGAATGAGGTGACAGCAGGAGAGACTGCCATCCACACAGCAGGGGATCAGCTGACGTTACTGAACCCCACTGAGACACGGGAGCAAGTATATCTTTCCGTGTGGACGGCACTTCCGAACTACAACTGGCTGTGTTGAAGCCCAGGAAATTGGAGGGTGTAGGCAGAGGCCTACTGTATTTTGAATGAGGTGACAGCAGGAGAGACTGCCATCCACACAGCAGGGGATCAGCTGACGTTACTGAACCCCACTGAGACACGGGAGCAAGTATCTCTTTCCGTGTGGACGGCACTTCCGAACTACAACTGGCTGTGTTGAAGCCCAGGAAATTGGAGGGTGTAGGCAGAGGCCTACTGTATTTTGAATGAGGTGACAGCAGGAGAGACTGCCATCCACACAGCAGGGGATCAGCTGACGTTACTGAACCCCACTGAGACACGGGAGCAAGTATCTCTTTCCATGTGGACGGCACATCCGAGCTACAACTGGCTGAGTTGAAGCCCAGGAAATAGGAGGGTGTAGGCAGAAGCCTACTGTCTTTGGAATGCGGAGACAGCAGGACAGACTGCCATCTCCACAGCAGGGGAACAGCTGGCATTGCTGAACCCCACTAACACTTGAACGAATGTGTTTGGCTCTGTGGAGACGACAATTCTGAACACCAACTGACGCTGTTGGAGCCCAGGATTAGGCGAGGAGCAGGCTGGGGCCTACTGGATTTTGGCAGGTGAAGGCAGCAGGAGACTTGCCATCTCCACAGCAGGGGAACAGCTGGCAGTGCTGAACCCCACTAACACTTGAACGAATGTGTTTGGCTCTGTGGAGACGACACTTCTGAACACCAACTGACGCTGTTGGAGCCCAGGATTAGGCGAGGAGCAGGCTGGGGCCTGTTGTTTTTGGCAGGTGAAGGCAGCAGGAGACTTGCCATCTCCACAGCAGGGGAACAGCTGGCAGTGCTGAAACCCACTAACGCTCGAACGAATGTGTTTGGCTCTGTGGAGACGACACTTCTGAACACCAACTGACACTGTTGGAGCCCAGGATTACGCATGCCGCATGCAGAGGCCAATGGGCAGCGGTTTTTATGGAGGTTGTGGACTACTACTGATTCTAACCATGCTCCACTTAGGCCTCTGGCTCAACTGTCTCTACTATTTACCCTGGCCTCCAACCCCGCCATCTACATCTCTGAAGTGGCGTCAGCACAATCTACACTTGTTCCTGTGTTACTGGTGCTCAGTCCCGTCAGTTGATCCCCTGATGTTTGTCCGGCAAGTTCGCCAGCTCTGTCCTCATTCCCACTACTGGTTATGGGAATGTGGACAGAGCAGGAGACCTTGCCGGACACACATCAGGGGATAAACTGATGGGACTGAGCCACAGGAACACAGGAACAAGTGTAGATTGTGCTGACGCCACTTCAGAGATGTAGATGGCGGGGTTGGAGGTCAGGGGAAATAGTAGAGACAGTGGAGCCAGAGACCTAAGTTGGGCACGGTTAAAAATCAGTAGTGGTTTGAATGTTGATGGAGCTGGTGACTTTGCCGTCCACACAGCAGGGGATCAGCTGGCATTACTGAACCCCACTAACACAGGAGCTAGTGTGTTTCTCTGTGCAGACGACACATCTGAGCGACAACTGGCTGTGTTGAAGCACAGGGATTATAGTTCAGGTGGTAGAAAAATGAACACACCAGCAGACCTGGATACAGTTGCCAACCACTAATTTAGTCTGTAAGAGGAATGGCAAAGTCTTTGGAGATCCAGGCCTTGTTCATTTTCAGAAAAGTCAGCCGGTCAACATTATCGGAAGATAGTCGCGTGCGACGGTCTGTTAGTACACCACCTGCGGCACTAAAGACACGTTCCGATAATACACTGGCAGCAGGGCAAGCCAGCACCTCCAATGCATACTGGCTAAGCTCTGGCCATGTATCCAGCTTAGAGACCCAAAACTTGAAGGGGGAAGAGCCATCTGGGAGTACAGCGACAGGGCAAGACATGTAGTCTGACACCATCTGACGGAAGCGTTGCCTCCTGCTGACTCGAGGCGTCGCTGATGGTGTAGACAATTGTGGTGGACACACAAAACTTTGCCACATTTGGGCCATAGTGGTCTTGCCTTGTGCTGCGGCGCTGCCTCTGCTCCCTCTTTGTGCAGAGTTTCCTCCACTGCCTCGACGCACAGAGCTGCTTTTTAAAGCACTAGCAACAATGCTGTCAGGTGGAATGGAAAACATTATGGACTGCACCAGTGACTCTTCGTACTCCCGCATTTTACGCTCTCGGTTCAACGTTGGTATGAGCCTTTGTACGCTGTCCCGGTAGCGAGGATCTAGGAGGGTGTACACCCAATAATCAGCCGAGACGAGAATGTGGGCGATGCGGCGGTCGTTTCTCAGGCACTGCAGCATGAAATCAACCATGTGCTGCAGACTCCCAACTGCCAAAGAACCGCTGTCCCCTGTTTGAGGCGTGACCTCGGCCTGCTCTGCATCACCCCACCCTCGCTGTACATACTGAGTAGAGGTTTGTGTACCTCCCTCCTCTGGAGAGATGTCTTCCTCCTCCATCGACTCCTCCTCATCCTCCTCACAAAGTGTCCCCTGCCTAGGCCTTTGTGAGGAAACACGTAGCGCAGACTGTCCAGAAGCAGATGGCATTTGGGACTCCTCATCCTCCACCTCTTCCGAAACCGCATCCCTTAGTGCTTGCAGTGTTTGTTGAAGCAGGCAGATAAGGGGGACAGTCATGCTGACTAGTGCATCATCTGCACTCGCCATCCGCGTGGATTCATCGAAGGCACGCAAAACGAGGCAGATGTCCTTCATAGAGGCCCACTCAATGGTGCTGAAGTGTGAACGGCGCACAGTGCGACTTGTTTGCGCCTGATGCAGCTGGTACACCATGACTGCTGCCTGCTGCTCACACAACCGCTCCAACATATGTAACGTTGAATTCCACCGGGTGGGTAGGTCACATATGATGCGATGTTCCGGAAGGCCAAATCGTCGCTGCAGAGCAGCGAGGCGCGATCTTGCCGTGCTGGAACGTCGCAAGTGAGCGCACTCTATGCGGACCTTGTGCAACAGTGCATCAAGATCCGGATAGTCCCTCAGAAAGCTCTGCACGACCAAGTTAAGAACATGTGCCAGACATGGGATGTGTGTGAGGTTGCCTAGGCCAAGAGCTGCCACCAGATTTCGGCCATTGTCACACACTACCAAGCCCGGCTGGAGATTCGCTGGCCCAAACCACACATCGCTCTCCAGCTTGATAGCATTCCAGAGCTCCTGCGCTGTGTGGCTTCGATTCCCCAAAGAAATTAATTTGAGTACAGCCTGTTGACGTTTGGCCACGGCTGTGCTCATATCGGTCGTAACAGGCTCCTGCTCTGCTGTTTCTGAGGAACTTGAGTAGGAGGAGGAGTCTATGTGTACAGACTGGAGTCCTGCAATCCGTGGCGTTGGAAGAACACGTACAGCGCCACTCTCCAGATCCGTACCCGGCTCCACAACATTGACCCAGTGGGCAGTGAGGGAAAGGTATCGTCCCTGTCCATGGTTACTGGTCCACGCATCGGTGGTCAGGTGGACCTTGCTACTAACGGCGTTTAGTAGCGCATGTTTTATTTTGCCCTCAACATGTTTCTGCAGGGCAGGGACGGCTCGCCTGCTGAAATAAAAGCGGCTGGGCACGTTGTATTGGGGGACTGCCAATGCCATTAAGTCCCGGAAGGTGTCAGTGTCCACCAGCCTGAATGACAGCATTTCAACTGCCAGAAGTTTGGCAATGCCAGCATTCAGAGACTGTGCTCGGGGATGGTTTGCCGAGTAAGGGCGCCTTTTATCCCATGCCTGTGCTACCGATGGCTGTGATGGATGGGAACGTGCTGCTATGGGTGTAATCTGACAGGGTCTCCGGACAACAGTGGCAGAGGTTCTTCCTTGGCGATCCTGTGAGGAAGCCGAACCAGCAGTGTGTGAGCTGGAGGAAGAGGCCCCAACACGAACTGAAGAGGTGGTAGGTGGTGCTGTACATTGGCCTACGTCTTCAGGGTGTCTCTGCAACTCCAACTCGTGCTTGGTGCGCACATGTTTCCACATATTTGTGGTATTGAGGTTGCTGACATTTCTCCCTCTTTTGACTCTCTGATGACACAGCTTGCATTTGACAAAGCAAATGTCATCTGCAACTGTGTCAAAAAAGGACCACGCACTGCAACTCTTGGGAGCGCCTGGTTTGCCTTTGGAATGAGGAATGCTCCTAACGGGTGCCGAAGTGGAGGGTACAGGCAACCAAGTCTTCCCCCTCCCTCTGCCTCCTGTTTTGGCCGGTAGGGGAATCTCTTCCTCCGAGCTGCTCCCACCACCTTCCTGTTCCTCACGCCATGATGGGTCAAGGACCTCATCATCTTCCCTCCCCTCTTCAAACAGCTGCTTCTCCGGGGTTGTCTCGCCAGCACCGTACGCACCAGAAAGTGGCAACTGAGTCTCGTCATCATCTGATGCGTACTGAGGTGTGCTGACCATAGGCACTGGCCCACTCGCCTCTTCAGATTCAGAGGGACAAAGAAGTTGTGCATCACTGCATACTCCCTCTTCTTCACATTCAGGAATGCTGCTTGGCTGGCCCCCTCTTTCCAAGCCAACAGATTCCGAGAACAGAAGTAGAGACTGTGATGGCTCCTGTCCATGTCTCTCTGACTGCCTGGGCACTTTGGCAGGTGGTGAAGAGACAGATGGATGCTCTTCGGTGCTCTGACCCTGAGAGGATGCGGAAGTAATTGAAGTCGATGCGTTAGCTGCCATCCATCCGACAACGGCTTCAATTTGTTCCTCCCGCAGCAGTGGGGTACGTTGAGGTCCTACAAAGCTGCGCATAAAGGACCGTTGCCTGCTAAAACTGGGGGATGCTGATCCACTGGTGCCCGTAGCAGGCCCAGAATCCCCACGTCCTCTACCTGTAGAATCCCCACGTCCTCTCCCTGCAGAATCCCCACGTCCTCTCCCTGCTGAAACTCCACGCCCACGCGCCTTACTCCCTGCCTTCTTCATCTTGCAAGACTGCTTAAGATAGGCAAAAAAGTACAAAGGGGGGCCTTAGTGTGCTTATTCCTGAACAGCTGGTTACAGGTACAAGAAACACTAATTTTATGAAGTGTGTGTGCGTGGACTAGACTTTAATAGGAGCTGATGTGGCCTACACAAGTTCCAAATGTAGTGTTTGGTGAACTTTTTTTGTGGTTTCTTTGTTGGAAACAAACTCAAAGTATGTGAACAAAGAATTGAAACTGATAGTATCACCAACTTTTTGGAGCTATTACAATGCAGGCAGGTAACCTACAATGCAAAAGATGAGGCTCCAAAAAAATTGGGTAATACTAATCTGGCTGCGCCGGCAGGGCACAAGCCAGAAAAAAAGGCTCCTCTATCTACTCCTATATAGTGTTTGCAACCAACCAATGTTGATGGATACGGATGGATGCACACTAATAGGAGAAGAAAAAATGAGCTGCACTCAAAGACAAATATGTGTGAGGCAGTGACGCACGTTGAGCGTCCTACAACCAGACGTAGCTGCAGGACACTCTACTCAGCGTGAGCTGCACTCACACACAGTCAGAGACCTCTCAGACAGCCGTCAACAGTGCAGCTAAGTGGGCACTGGCACTGACAGGCTGCAGAAAGGCTCCGCTGTGTACTCCTATATAGTGTTTGCAACCACCGTAGATGGAGACGGATGGATGCACACTAATAGAAGAAAAAATGAGCTGCACTCAAATAAAAATATGTGTGAGGCACTGACGCACGCTGAGCGTCCTACAGCCAGACGTAGCTGCAGGACACACTACTCTGCGTGAGCTGCACTCACACACAGTCAGAGACCTCTCAGACAGCCGTGAACAGTGCAGCAAAGTGGACACTAGTACTGAAAGGCTGCAGAAAGGCTCCGCTGTCTACTACTACCGTGTTTCCCCGAAAGTAAGACCCTGTCTTACATTAATTTTACCCCAAAAAGTCCCACCCTGTCTTACATTCGGGGGAGGTCTTACATTAGCCGAAAAAAAATGACAATTTCTTTTTAACCAATAAATTAACATTTATTAACATGCTGTTATACCCCATAACAGTGCCGTATCCCACTGCACACAGCCCCACACCCCATAACAGTGCCGTATCCCACTGCACACAGCCCCACACCCCATAACAGTGCCGTATCCCACTGCACACAGCCCCACACCCCATAACAGTGCCGTATCCCACTGCACACAGCCCCACACCCCATAACAGTGCCGTATCCCACTGCACACAGCCCCACACCCCATAACAGTGCCGTATCCCACTGCACACAGCCCCACACCCCATAACAGTGCCGTATCCCACTGCACACAGCCCCACACCCCATAACAGTGCCGTATCCCACTGCACACAGCCCCATACCCTATACAGTACATGTTTCCCTACTTGGTTTTTAAATGCTGGACGTTTTCCTCTGCGGTGCGGCTGTGGGTGCGGAAGGCCTGTGCTGCAGGGAACGCTGTGCCAATCAGCAGGGAAACAGCAGTGACGTGGGGCTGGGGCGGCCAATTACAGCCCGAGCTGCTGGACCAATCAGTGCTCGAGCCGGGGGCCGGCGGTGACGTGGGGAACAGGGGCGGCCAATGAGCTGTTGAGCTGGGCGGATTGCGGGGTTAACACGGCGAGTTAACCCCATGAGCGCTGGACCCGCCCAGCTGCACCTGAGGACACCTCTGGAACCTGGGGACCCAATGGGGGACAGCGGCGGCCCAAAGGTAAGGGCCTTACATTTCACAGCGGCCCCCAACCCTGCCTTACATTCGGGGGAGGCCTTACATTGAAGGACCCCCCCGTAACCCCCACCCTGTCTTACTTTCGGGGGGGTCCTACTTTCGGGGAAACACGGTAGTGTTTGCAACCAACGTATATGGATACGGATGGAAGCACACTAGATTGAAATTATGTAAAAAATGCAGCTCAAAAAATAAAAGATGTATGAGGCAGCAGTGATCACACTGGGTGGCCTACAGCCTGACGTGGCTGCAGGACCCACTCCACAGCGTGAGCTGCACTCACACAGCCCTTGCAGACAGCTGTGAACACTGCTGCTAGGGCAAAGAAGGCTACAGTGGTGGTTTATGTAGCCTGGGTAAAGCACTAGATGTTTGGTGGAATCGCTATTTCTAACTGTCCCTCACAGTCTTCTACAGCAGCCTGTCCCTAACTGAATTCACAGCAGAGTGACCAGAAATGGCGGCTGCGGTGGCTTTTATAGTGCATCATGACATCATTTCGGCAGCCAATCACAGCCATGCCAATAGTTAACATGCCTACATGCCTAACAGGATGTGCCCACACTTCGGAGGATTCCCATTGGCTTAATCAAAGCAAGCAGGCTCATAGCATGATGGGAACTTCCGATTCCGGAATCCGATATGACAAAAGTATCGGAAGTCCGTATCGGAATTCCGATACCGCTAATATCGGCCGATACCCGATACTTGCGGTATCGGAATGCTCAACACTAGTAAGAATACAAGGACAGAACAATGGAAAGGACACCATTGTAGGCATTTACTACAGGCCGCCTGGGCAAGCTGAAGATATGGATGAACTCTTTATGCATCAAATGGCCAAGTTCTCCAAAAAATGACAAAGTTGTCATGAGAGATTTCAACTATCCAGACATTTGTTGGAATCTCTCTCAGGCAAAACTAACAGGTCAAGGAAATTTTTATCCTCTCTTGCTGACAACTTTATCTTCCAAAAGGTAGGGGAGAAAACAAGGGGATCTGCTACCTTGGATCTAATCCTTATAAACAGGGAGGAAATGATTGAGGAGGTAAAAGAGGCTGGGACCCTAGGAGGTAGTGACCATGCTATTTTAGAATTTTGGATAAGTAGAGGAGGAAGACCTGTGAAAACTCAGATGTCAAGGTTAGATTTCAGAAAGGCAGATTTTAAGGGATTCAGAAAGAGAATTGGAGGAATCCAATGGCTGGATATCCTTAAAGACAAAAATGTCCAGGAAGGATGGGAAAACTTGAAAAATGAAATTCTCGAAGCACAATTGTTAACAATTCCAAAAAGAGGGAAGAATAGGAAGCAATTAAGGAACCAGGATGGATGAACACAGAACTTAAGCACATGCTAGAAAGGAAGAAAGAAATGTTTATAAAATGGAAAGAGGGAGGCATATCTAAAGAAGAATATAATGCTGTCTGCAGAACCTGCAGGGCACAAATCAGATTACTAAAGCTGACGATGAATTGAGGCTTGCAAGAGACGTCAAAAGCAATAATAAAGGATTTTGGGGATATGTCAAAAGTAAAAGAAAAGTCAAAGATGCTATAGGATTTTTACAGGATGAAAAAGATGAAATGGTAAGACAGGATGTTGAGAAGGCCGAACTTTTAAATTCCTATTTTGCATCTGTTTTCTCTCAGAAAGGAAATGTAACATCAACTGTTCTTCACTGTCCTATTAAGGGAATAGAAGAATACAGGATATCTATAAACAGAAAGATAGTGAGGAAACACTTAGCTAACCTAAATTAATTCAAGTCTCCAGGTCCAGATGAATTACACCTCAGAGTACTGAAGGAGATAGCAGAAGAAATTTTTGAACCCTTCTCCATAATCTTTGAAAATTCTTGGAGGACAGAAGTCCCAGAAGACTGTAGAAGAGCAAATGTTGTTCCTATCTTCAAAAAGGGGAAGAAGGTGGACCCAGGCAACTATACTGGTATAGAAGTCAGACTCACCAGCCTAAAGATCTTTGAACAAATTATAAAACAACATGTATATCAGTACCTGGATAAGAATGATGTGACTAAACAGAGTCAGCATGGGTTTGTAACTAATAAGTCATGTCAGACTAACTTAATTTCCTTCTATGACGGAATCACTGATTGGGTGGATCAGGGAAATGCTGTAGATATAGTACATCTTGATTTCAGCAAAGCATTTGACAAAGTATCTCACACAATGCTTATTGAAAAAATGACTAGGTATGGAATGGACAAGACAACTGTTAGGTGGATTCATAACTGGCTTAGTGATCAGACCCAAAGAGTGGTTGTAAATGGCTGCACATACAGTTGGAAGAATGTCTCAAGTGGGGTACCACAGGGCTCTGTCTAGGGCCCTGTATTGTTAAACATCTTTATCAATGATTTAGATGAAGGAATTGAGGGTAAAGTGATTAAATTTGCTGATGACACAAAGCTAGGAGGGATAGCTAATACTAGAGAAGAGAGAGAGTGGATTCAAAAAGATATAAATAAACTGGAGCAGTGGGCAGCAACTAACAGAATGGTTTTTAACACGAACAGGGAAAGATGCAAACTACTACATCTGGGCAATAAAAATGAAAAAAGCATATACAGAAAGGGAGGAATAGGGCTAAGCAACAGCACATGTGAAAAAGACTTGGGTATACTAATAGACCAATGACTGAATATGAGTCAACAGTGTGATGCAGCAGCAAAAAAGGCAAATGCAATTCTAGGATGTAATAACAGAAGCATAGAGTCTAGATCACGTGAAGTCATTATTGCCCTCTACTCCTCTTTGGTGAGACCTCATCTGGAATACTGTGCCCAGTTTTGGGCGCCACATTTTAAAAAGACATCAACAAACTGGAGCAAGTTCAGAAAGTAGCAACCAGACTGGTGACCGGTTAGCAAACCCTGTCTTATGAGGAAAGGTTGCATGATTTGGGAATGTTTAGCTTGCAAAAGAGAAGACTGAGAGGAGACTTAATAGCTGTCTACAAATATCTCTAGGGCTGTCACATTGTAGAAGGATCATCTTTATTCTCATTTGCATAAGGAAGGACTAGAAGCAATGGGATGAAACTGAATGGAAGGAGACACAGATTAGATATTAGAAAAAACTTTTGACAGTTGGAGTGATCAATGAGTGGAACAGGCTGCCACGAGAAGTGGTGAGTTCTCCTTCAATGGAAGTCTTCAAACAGAGGCTGAACAGACATCTGTCTGGGATGATTTAGCGAATCCTGCTTTGAGCAGGGGGTTGGACCAGATTGCCTTCCAACTCTACGATTCTATGATTCTGTAGTCTTCTTGAAGGAAATGAGGACCAATTTAGTTTAGCTGGTTTCATCCTTTTCTTAGTTTAGGTTCCAATTCTAGGAATTTTATTGATTACTATGATGATTTATTGTTATGAATTTCCCTCAATACCGCATGGTTCGCCTAGAGGTAGTATTAGCTTTGCTGTATCTACTTTTAATAAATATGGGTCAATTCATCATTTGGCCTTAATTGATTTAGGGATATTTATCTGTATGAAACAATAAAAGTTAGGGGAACGGATATATTTTATTAAAATCGCCTATATGTGTTAATGTTGCATTGTTTACATCGTGCTCCCCATCAAGGATTGGCGCTACATAAAGTGAGCGTGATACGTAGTGGTTTGTGACAGTATGCGCAATAGTATCTCATGTCTGCCCATTGCCATTATGTAATATGGTGGTGCGGTTCACTGTGAGTCTGTGCCCTTGGTAAGGGCTTTAGCTTGCGTTCCATGGCCGTGCCTCGTATATTTATATCAGCTGACCAGAGCATGCGCTCTGAGTGGGTGCAAACCTGGTCCCTCAGTTACCCGGAAGCGGTAAGGGAATCTTCCTCACCGGATTGGTTATGTGCACATTGCGCCTTGCTATGGGAGCGGTGAGTGGAGAATCGACGGATGCATGTCAGTGTGGACATGCGCAGTGTGAGTTAGGGACATGACCTACTTTGGCATCCATGGCTGGCAGGCATCAATGAGCAGTATGTTTAATGGAGGGATGTATCGACGCGACCCAGCTACTATACCACAACAGGACACTTGATTAGAGATGAGCGACTTTGCCTTTTTTTTCGGGTCGAGTCGGGTTTCATGAAACCCGACTTTCGCAAAAGTCGGGTTGAACGAGATCGGCCGACTATAGGGAAAAGTCGGAGGCCGACTGAAACACGAAACCCAATGCTAGTCAATGGGGAAGCAAAGTCGGCAGAGAGTGGAGGACAGTAAACACACCTACAGTGCCCATTTCAATGCCAAAAACATCAATTCTTATTACTGAAGCTTGTCAACCTTAATTTACTTCATAATAATAGTTGCGTATTGAAAACTGGGGCTTATTTGGCTAAAGTTGTGGGGGGATAGGGCTGGCTCCAGGTTTTCGGGTGCCCTGGGCCTAAGAGTGTCAGTGCACCCCTTTAACACATACCACAACACTCAATGCTCCGATATGCCACAGAAATATAGGTATAGTACAATGACAAATACTTGACTGCTTACATGACTGATCTATTTTAAATTGTACAATAGCTCAAAAAAAGGACAGTATATTATTCTATAAAGTATTATGGCCACCACATTGTGCCCCATACAGAAAAATGAGCCCCATATATTTCTCCATACAGAATTATTGGTCACATATAATGTTCCATACAGTATATGATGAGCTCCACATAATGCTACAGTATATGATGGTCCCCATGGACGATGCTCCAGTGTGTTATAGGTCCAAATAATGCTCCATATATAATGGGCCCCATTTCTAATGCTCCAGTTTATAATGTGCCCCATAGATGCTGCTCCAGTGTCTGATCTGCTCCATTTGGAATGCTCCAGTATATGATGGGCCTCATGGATGATGCTCCAGTGTATGATGGGCCCAAATAATGCTCCATATATAATGGGCCCCATTTCTAATGCTCCAGTGTATCATGTGCCCAATAGATGCTACTCCAGTGTCTGATGTCCCCCATTTGGAATGCTCCAGTATATGATGGGCCCCATTTTTAATTAACCCAGGCATGGTATGTGAAAAGAGCTCCATGGAGTAATCTGAAGTGTGGGCTGCTGCATCCTTCACTTTTGGTGTGGGTGAAAGACACAAGGAAAGGCGTTGCTCCTGACCAGAAGCCTGCACTTAACGACTCAGTGCTTGCATTTTTTTAAACTTCAGAAGAGGAGGCGATAGAGCTGGAGGCTGTTTCAGCAATGTAACCCAAAAACAGTTCATGATGCTCCAGCTTTAAAAGCAGTCTACCTAGTCCCAGAAAATGGAGCCTTACAGGCCTTCCAGAGCTACACCATG
Source organism: Dendrobates tinctorius (assembly GCF_039654945.1). Taxonomy (NCBI): domain Eukaryota; kingdom Metazoa; phylum Chordata; class Amphibia; order Anura; family Dendrobatidae; genus Dendrobates; species Dendrobates tinctorius. The sequence continues at coordinate 9,268,446 of NW_027361724.1, forward strand.
ACGCAGGCTCAACACCTCCTGCCTTAGCTGTTATTGTGTTTTTGGCACTACCAGCAGATGCACCACCACCACCAGTACCAGGTGGTCCCCATGCCCACATTCGCATCCTCTTCCACCATACTTCCTCATGTTTTGGAAAATGGACCCAAAATACCAGCAGATATATGGTACTGTATCAGAAGTGTACAGCTCTATACAGTCTAGGGATAACAGTAAATCTCTGTATATATTTCATGAGTCATACACAGACGCTCACAGGCTCAGTATGGATTACCCAATAAAATGTTGAAAAAGGGTACAGTATCACCAGATACAAGGTATATATAGTATAGTGTAAACATTCTGAATCTCCATATACATTTCAGGAGGCAGACACAAACGCTCTCAGGCCCAGTATGGATTACACAAGAATATGAAAAGCGTTAAATGTGTAATGTAACACAAGCGTACAGCTGTATACAGTGTTGGGGTAATCTTAAAGCTCCTAATATATTGCCGGAGTAACAGACATAAGTTCACAGGCTCATTATCGATTACACCAGAATCTAAATAGCTAAAAAGGTTGCTGTATCAGAAGCATACTGCTGTATACAGTGTTGGCCAAATTTGAAATATCGGTATATATTTCCGGAGTCACCCTCAGACGCTAACTCAGTCTGGGTTTGACCATAATAAAAAATGTAAAAAAGGTACTGGATAACAAGATAGCAAGTATATATATTATAGGGTACAATTGTAATCTCTGTATACATAGTCCCATAGTAACTCTCAGACGCTTACTCAGTATGGATTTGACCGTAATACTAAATGTCGAACAAAGGTACTGTATAACAAGATACAAGCTGTATCGAGTATAGGTTAAAAATTGGTATCTCCGATTCACCGTATATATAGAAGGCGTAAACCACTCACTCACTATGGATGATACCGTAATATAAAATTGTGAACAAACGTACTGTATCAACACATACCAGGTGTATCCAGTCTAGGGGTAATTGTAAATTTCCGTATATACTTCCGTAGTCAGACACAGACACTCACAGGCTCACTATGTATTACACCAGAATTTAAAAAGTAGAAAAAGGGAAAGGTAGTCGAAGCGTACAACAGTCTACAGTGTGGTGGTACTTTTAAATCTTCGTATATATTTCAATCTCAGTAAGCCAGTCCCGACTCTCCACTACTGGAAACTACATGGATACAAGTACAGACTGAAAGTCGAGTGTTAGCAGAAATATGGGAATTACTCATTGCGGAAAAACCTCCCAGTAGATGTTGCAGAGGCAAAGCACACCCTCAATTGCTGTGTCTGTGGAGACAGCGAAAACAGTTCTTTGTGAAGAAAGAATAGCTTTATTCTAGTAGCGTGCATCACCGTTACTCGTCTCCATCAAATTGTGATCACAGGGAGAGATGTAGACATGATCCTCACTGCCTATCATGATGTGTCTGGTCATTTTGGAGTGCAAAAGACAGAAGCCACAGGCCGTAGGCGATTCTATTGGATTGGCATGAGAGGAGACATTGAAAAATGGTGGCAGGAATGTCATACGTCTTTGACTATCACAACTGTGAAAGGTTATCATAAAGCTCCACTGCATCAGCTTGTAAGTTGATGTCCATTACAAATGGTAGCCATTGATCATCTGAAGGTAGAGGCCAGCAGGACATGCCATAGCTACATATTAACCATCATCGATCAATACTCCAATTTTCTAGTGGCCGTCCCTGTGAAGGATTTAACTGCTCAGACTAAACAGTGGTGGAGCGGGGAGAGGTAAGTATTGCAACTTGCAAGTGCTGTGGCCATGACCATGCAGGGGGGCACACTCGTGGCCGACGGTACTGGCACAGGGCCCCTCATAATACGCTGGTGTGTCTGATGGCGAGTGGGCCCCCCACCGTCAGAGACACTGTATTGTACTATGATGGGCTCTGTGCCACTGCCGTCGGCCATCAGTGGGCCCATCCACCCTTTTCAGAGCAACGGCACTTGCCCAGGTGCACCAGGTGTTGACCCCAGCCATTGGGGGGTGGGTGGACAGCCCACTTAGGGAGGTTTAAAAAATGGCATATATTGATGTGTTGGCTGGACATTCAGCTGCTGCAAAGGGCGGAATTGGGCTAGTCCGAGGAAGAGGAGGACAAAAGCGAGGCAGTTTTCTGGCAACCTATGTGTCATCAGGGGAAGGTGAGACAAAATCCTTTGAAACCCATGCATGGTTCATTTTAATGAAGGTTAGATCATCAACATTTTGGGTTGACAGACGTGTCCTTTTTTCTGTCAGGATTGATCCAGCAGCACTGAAGACTCTTTCAGATAGCACACTAGCAGCAGGGCAAGCGAGCTCCTGTAAGGCATATTGTGCCAATTCAGGCCAGGTGTTCAGTTTAGCGGCCCAATAGTCAAAGGGGAATGACCTGTGAGGGAGAACATCGACATGGGAGAAGTAGTTTGTAACCATAGTTGACAACTGCTGTCTCCTGTCACTTTTAATCGATGCAGTATTAGCAGTCGTGTGAGCGGTACTTGAGAAATCATTCCACAACATGGTCATTAAACCCCTGTCTCCAACACCACTTTGGCTGTGTGCACCCCGAACACCTCTTCCATTTTGACCACTACGGCTCGTGGGAGAACCAGCACCGCTGCTGTGTGCTCGGAAAACCTCAAACGGTTTACCAGAGTTGCTTGTTTGTTAGCCAATATTATCTCTAGGTTCTCCTATGGCATGATGTTGTGTAATTTGCCTTTGTAGCGTGGATCGAGGATGCTGGCCAGCCAGTAGTCATCATCCCTCATCATTTTGGCAATGTGGGGGTCCCTTTTTAGGATCCGCAAGGCATAATCGCACATGTGGGCCAATGTTCCAGGTGTCAATGCTGCACTGCCACTACTGGGTGGAGGAGCACTTTCTGGCAAATCCACATCCCAACAGTCACGCATAAACACTGTTCTTGACCTTGGAACGCCAACATTTTCTCTTGCCCCCTGAGAAGCATCCTCCTGCCCAAAATAATCATCCCCCTCATCCTTCTCCTATTCCTCTTCTTCTTCCACCTCGTCCAGGACAGTTCCATGTCCAGACAATGGCTTACTGTCATTAAGGCTTTCCTCCTCCTCTTTCTCCGCTGCAGACGCCTGATCCTTAATGTGCATCAAATTTTGCATGAACAGACGCATAAGTGGGATTCTCATGCTTATGATGGCGTCGTCTGTGCTTACCAGCCGTGTACATTCCTCAAAACACTGAAAGACTTTACAGAGGTCTTTCAGCTTTGACCACTGCACATCCGACAATTCCATGTCTTCCCTCAAACTGCCTGCCTGTGTATCCTCCCACAAATGCATTACAGCCTGCCTCTGTTCGCACAGCCTCTCAACCATGTGCAGGGTGGAGTTCCACCTTGTTGCAACGTCTATGATTAGGTGGTGCTTGGGGAGGTGGAGCAATCGCTGCAGCTTCTGCATATGAGTGGAGTGGATGTTTGAGCAATGGATGAGCGAGCACAGACTTCGCACCTTATGTAGCAGGGATGTTAACCCGGATAATTATTAAGGAAGCACTGCACCACCAGGTTCAAGTGTGAGCCAGGCAAGGTATGTGTGTGAGTTTTGCACGAGCTATGGCTGCCACAAAATTATGGCCGTTATCACTGACTACCTTGCCTGCCTCAAGATGTAGACTGCCCAGCCATGACATAGTTTGTTGCTGCAAGTAGTCGGCCAGTACCTCCGCGGTGTCTGTTGTCGCCCAAAGACATCATCTTTAACATAGCCTGCTGATGCTTACCACTAGCTGTTCGATAGTGGGACACCTCGTGTGCAACACTGCCAGCTGCGGATGGAGTGCTCGTGTGACTGCGCTCTGTGGACGAGCTTTCGCTAAATGCAGAGGAGGAGGGTCGAAAGCCTACAGCCAACTGTTTCTTATACCATGGGCTAGGCAGCACTGTTCCACCGCTGCTGTCCCCTGTGGAGCCTGCATCCACCACCTTAACCCAGTGCACAGTGATGAACACGTATCGGCCCTGGCCATGCCTACTGGTCCATGCATCTGTTGTGAGGAGCACCTTTCCATTCACTGACTGTTTTAGTGCATGGACAATGCGGTCTTTCACATGCCGGTGGAGGGCAGGGATAGCTTTTCGAGAAAATAAGTGCCGACTGGGTAGGTCATAGTATGAGACAACATATGCCATAAGCTCATGGAAAGCTTCGCTTTCAACCAAATGGTAGGGCATCATCTCTAATGAGATTAGTTTGGCAATGTAGGCATTCAGACTCAGTGTACGCGGATGAGAGGATGAGTACTTTCTTGTCCTACTCAGAGTGTCTGGTAGGGTGAGCTGGACTGGAGAGCTGCACATGGGGGAAGTAGCAGTGGACCGGACGGAGTGAGAGGGGGTTGGTGATGCTATTTGTGGTGATGGCCTAGATTCAGTGTTGTTTTCCAAAACCATTGTGAATCCCTAAGTGCCTTGGCCTTGCGACGACAACTCCACATTTAGTGCTGGAGGTGTGCTTAATGGTGGTGGTGGTCTTACAGTGGGGGAAGCAATGGGTCATTGCTGGCTACCTGCAGACGGAGCTGGTACACATGTACTACCCGAGGTTTTGTAGTCCATCCACCCTTGCAAGTACCTGTTGATTAAATGTCTAAGCATGCAACTGGTATTCAAATTTCTGAGATGTTTACCTTGGCTAAAGGTCCTTCCGCACTTCTTACAGGTAACCTTTGCCTCATCAGTAGGATGTTGGACAAAGACGTGCCACACTGCACTCTTCCTACTATGGTATACATTTTCTGGCCTTGCACGCTGTGCTAATTTGACCATCTGGCCAAGCTGTCCTGCAACTCTTTAAGTTTTTGCTCCACGTTTTTGGTCAGCTACGGGACTGCCAGATAACCGCTGCTGTGATGTCAATGCCTGCTGCGGATCCATCTCCTTATCTTAACTATTGCCAGCACAACCCTCCTCCCCCAATGAATGCCAATCCGGGTCAAGAACTGGGTCATCATCACCTCCTCTTCAAAGTCATCTGCACATTCCGCTTTACCTTCCTCTGTGTCACTGTGTAAGGTTATAGTATTTGTGAAAGGGCACCTAAGTTTCATCAGAGTCAGATTCTGGCTCAATATACTGCGAGGGCAATGTAGTGCTCTGCGTCAATGTACCAGCAGAATCATCTAGCAGTGGCTGTGCATCAGTGCACTCCATGTCAGATTCATCTTGGACTGCGGAATTCAGGATTTGACTGGATAACCCAGACATGGTATGTAAAAAGAGCTCCATAGAGTAATCAGAAGTGTGGGCTGCCACATCCTTAACTTTTGGTGGTGGTGAAGGACACAAGGAAAGGTGTTTTTCCTGACCAGAACCCTGCACTGATGATTCCGTGCTTGCAGGTTTCAAACGTTCAGAAGAGGAGGCAAGAGAGCTGTTCCTGATGCTCTGGCTTTAAAAGCGGTTTTCCTACTCCAAGAAAAGGGAACCTTACAGGCCTTCTTGGGCCAGAAGATGACGCAGGCTCAACACCTCCTGTGTTTGCTGCTATTGTGCTTTTGCCAGAACCAGCCAATGCACCACCACCATCAGTACCAGCTGTGCCCCCCTGCCCACGTACGCGGCCTCTTCCACCATACTTCCTCATGTTTGGGGAAAATGTACCAAAAATACCAGCAGAGAGATGGTACTGTATGATGAGCGTCCACCAGTGTAAGGTGTATTCAAAAAATTAAATCTACGGATATATTTTGTTAGTCACAGACGCTCTCACAGTATGTATTTGACCGTAATCCAACAAGCAGATATACAGAACTGTATCAGAAGTGCAGAGCTGTATAAGTTTTTTGTGTAACTATCAATCTCCGTATATATATTTACGGAGTGTCACACACACACGCTGACTCTGTATAGATGTGACTGTAATGCGAACAGCAGATATACAATACTGTTTGAGAATCGGACAGCTCTATACGGTGTGTATGGAAAATTGTCAATCTCCGTCTATTTGTATACGGACTGACACACGCTGTCTGTCTAGTTTTGACCATAATTAATCATCAGATATACGAAACTGTTTGAAAAGCGGACAGTTGTCTAAGGTGTACAGTAGGTCTGGAAAAATGGAAAAACTCCTCGGCTTGTTTTTCCAGTCACACCCAGATAGCTTCTCTTTGTCCGTGATACCAGCCGGTACACGGTAGTGTGTGAGGAGCGTACACCGCTATGCGGTGTGTGAGGAGCGTACACCACTATGCGGTGTGTGTATGGAAAATTGTTAATCTCCGTCTATTTGTACACGGACTGACACACGCGGTCTCTGTCTAGTTTTGACCGTAATCAAACAGCAGATATACCAATCTGTTTGAAAAGCGGACAGCTATAAAAGGTGTAGGTCTGGAAAAATGGAAAAACTCCTCGTTTTTTTTTCCAGAGTCACACACAGATAGCTTCACTGTTTGAAAGCGGACACCTCTATAAGGTGTAGGTCTGGAAAAATGGAAAAACTCATTTTTTTTTCCAGAGTCACACACAGATAGCTTCACTGTTTGAAAGTGGACACCTCTATAAGGTGTAGGTCTGGAAAAATGGAAAAACTCCTCGGTTTTTTTAACAGAGTCACACACAGATAGCTTCACTGTTTGATAAGCGGACAGCTCTATAAGGTGTAGGTCTGGAAAAATCGTAAGACTCCTCGTTTTTTTTTACCAGAGTCACACCCAGATAGCTTCTATTTGTCCGTGATACCAGCTGGTACACGGCAGTGTGTGAGGAGCGTACACCACTATACGGTGTGTGAAAAAATGAACGCTCAGTAACTCACCAGAACAAAATAATAAAAGTGGGAGTTCTTTGAAAAAATCAGTTTGAACAGCAGTGTGCACACAGCAATGCAGCTATCAGGTAGCCTTAAAAGGCAGCCTAATCACCACCAGCGCTGCTGCACACAACAAAATTCCTCCCCTTTCACTGCACACTAACTGGACAGTGAAAAGCGCTATCAGCAGAAGCAATTATTTTTTCTTCTCTGCCTAACGCTCTCCCTATTCAGAATCAGCAGCAGCACCTCTCCCTATTCTAAGATCGGCAGAAGTAAGATGGCGGTCGGCGTTCACAGCCTTTTATGCCCACTGTGATGCCACATAAAGCCTGCCAATCACTTCAATGCCCTTCTCTAAGATGGTGGTCGCCGCTGCACATGTCATCGCGCTGCCCACAGTGTGCGTCCTCCATCATTGGCTGAGAAAAGGCGCTTGAATCATTTTATTGAAACGCGACTTTGGTGCTCGGCGACCTCATGCTATGGTCAGGTTTCGAGCGGCGAAACCCGACTTTAGCGAAAGTCGGCTATTTTTTAATTTGACCGACCCGTTTCGCTCAACTCTACACATGATGTATATATACCAGGCCTCCTGATGAGCCCAATGGGGCGAAACGCGTTGAGGCACAATCATTGACTGGCAGGTGGCGGGTGAAATGATGAGTATCCACTTTATCTTTATCTGACCATATTTTTGACACATGCATTCTATGAGCCAACCCTGAATGTACTGTTATTTACATCTATGTTGAGACTGATCCTGATATGGGTCTAAGGGCATCATTTTTGAGATTGATCCAATAGTAATTCTCTGCTTTATTGATAATGAACGGGAATTATGAAGAGTCAGCCTATGAACTTCTGAATATTATATGATGGTCAGGAATAATCCATTTCATAATAGACTGCTGATCTGTATGGTGTATAAACAGCAATGTACAGTATATAGTCAGTCTGCGAAAAAGGATTCTATTTATCATTCTGCGTTATCTTCACAATTGATGCCACTATACTTCCTCTGTGTTCCTATATTTGTTTTTGTGTGTGGGGTCTAAGGTCTTCTTTATCATAGGATTGCCTATGTATTGTGTTAGGGGTCCCTTTAGTCATCGAGTAGAGGGCTCCCTAGTGGCTGCAGGGTATATCAGGGTGCCTAGGGAGAGCCATCGTTGAGCGGGAGTGCCACAATGTTCCCCCCATAGGGTGCCAACCTCTGCGGCCAGGAAGGTACGAGGGATAGTATTTATCAGGAACTCGTAGTGATACCCCTCTTCTTTTAAACTGTTTTTCGGGCACTTATATTTTTGTTTTTGATTTGTTCACTTGGTGGTGTGAACCAATTTTGGGTTCTTTTATTAATAAAATATTTTGTCTGTAGGGTTTTTTTCATATTATTTTTGAGACCCTATATCTATATCTTTTCTAAAAAATTTTAGGGCTTGGATATGTGGTTTGAAAGAGAGCACAGAGTCGAAGATCACCCCAAGGCACCGAGCATGCGGGACTGGAGAAAGCGAGCAGCCATTAACATTGATGGATACGTCTGGTGGAGGAGTAGAGTGAGATGGGGGAAAGATGATGAATTCTGTTTTGTCCATGTTCAGCTTGAGAATGCGAGCAGAGAAGAAGACAGAGATAGCAGACAGACATTGTGGGATTTTGGTCAGTAAGGAGGTGAGGTCGGGTCCAGATAGGTAGATCTGCGTGTCATCGGCGTAGAGGTGATACTGTGAACCGTGGGATTTTATGAGCTGTCTTAAGCCAAAGGTGTAGATGGAGAATAGTAGGGGTCCTAGGACTGAACCTTGAGGAACACCGACAGACAGGGGGCGAGGTGAGGAGGTGGTGTGTGAGAGGGAGACACTAAATGTTCAGTCTGTTAGGTATGATGAGATCCAGGATAGGGCCAAGTCTGTGATGCCAAAAGATGAGAGAATCTGTAGTAGGAGGGAATGGTCCACGGTGTCGAAGGCAGAGTACAGGTCCAGGAGAAGGAGGAAAGAGAAGTGTCACTTGCTCTTGGTTGTTAGCAAGTCGTTAGTGACTTTAGTTAGGGCAGTTTCAGTTGAGTGATGCGGTCGGAAGCCAGATTGTAACCGGTCAAAGAGGGAACAGGAGGAGAGGTGGGAGGACAGTTCAAGATATACATGCTGTTCCAGTTATTTTGAGGCATAAGGGAGATGAGATATCGGGTGATAGTTAGACACAGAGGATGGGTCAAGGTAGGGCTTTTTGAGGATGGATGTGATTGAGGCATGTTTGAAGGATGAGGGAAAGACACCATATTAGAGCTACTTCTAGGCTTTCTTTTTTCAACAAATTTGAATATAGTTAACCGGCAAAATATCTTAAATAATTGAAAGCCAGATATTAACTAAAGAAGCTTTTCTGCTTTTTAATAGTTTGTATATATTATAGTTTGATATTATAGCAGCCATTGAATTTTTGTTGACAAAAAATTATTGAATGGTAGTTGTCATACAGATATGGTTCATATATTCTATTCCAGGAGACTAGAGGAATTTCCCACCATCCAGCATCCTCAGACATTGTTCACCATTTAGTTTGGTGAAAATTTATTTACAATATAGTACAATATTCCCTATCTATGTGATACAGAATTAAACTTGTAAAGCTTTTGAGAAGGGCCTCCTTATATGCATAGCCATGGTGGTTTATAACTGGTAATCCTTAATACACTAGTAGTTTTAAAAAGTAAATGTAATTCTCTTTATAGTATTGGAGGCAAAAATTGAAGCCTTAATAATAGATTTATTCATCATCTTGATCTCCACTCCTGTTCCTGACACAACGTAAAGTAAATTAATCTTTTAGCAATTCTAATTACAGCAACAAACTAACCAATGCTACTATATCATCATAAATATATTATCTTCAGGAATTGTGGTAACATTTCTTTACAGTAAACTTGTAATCCTAGACCAGATTCTAAATTAGATCAATGTCTGCTAAGATCCACTCAAAAATATACCTGATCTTCTGTTTCTTCCAGGTGATGATCTGGTGCCAAATGCTTCTATCTTCCTTATTTCATAGGTATTCACACTATTCAGAGTTAACCGTGCAATGTTTCTGAAAATTACAGTTATATGTTAAAGTTTGGGCACCCCTATTAATGTTAACCTTTTTTCTTTATAACAATTTTGGTTTTTGCAACAGCTATTTCAGTTTCATATATCTAATAACTGATGGACTCATCTATATTTCTGGATTCAAATGAGGTTTATTGTACTAACAGAAAATGTGGAATCTGCATTTAAACAAAATTTGACCGGTGCAAAAGTATGGGCACCCTTATCATTTTCTTGATTTGAACACTAACTACTTTTTAGTGACTTCCTGAACCACTAAATTGGTTTTCTAACCTCATTGAGCTTTGAACTTCATAGCCAGGTGTATCAAATCATGAGAAAAGGTATTTAAGGTGGCCACTTGCAAGTAGTTCTCCTATTTGATTCTCCTATGAAGAGTGGCATAATGGGCTCCTCAAAACAACTCTCAAATTCAACATAGCTTTTCAGGGGAAGGATACAAAAAGTTGTCTCAGAGATTTAACCTGTCAGTTTCCATTGTGAGGAACATAGTAAGGAAATGGAATAACACAGGTACAGTTCTTGTTAAGACGAGAAGTGGCAGGCCAAGAAAAATATCAGAAAGGCAGAGAAGAAGAATGGTGAGAACAGTCAAGGACAATCCATAGACCACCTCCAAAGACCTGCAGCATCATCTTGCTGCAGATGGTGTCACTGTGCATCGGTCAACAATACAGCGCACTTTGCACAAGGAGAAGCTGTATGGGTTAGTGATGCGAAAGAAGCCATTTCTGCAAGCACGCCACAAACAGAGTCACCTGAGGTATGCAAAAGCACATTTGGACAAGCCAGTTACATTTTGGAAGAAGGTCCTGTGGACTGATGAAACAAAGATTGAGTTGTTTGGTCATGCAAAAAGGCGTTATGCATGGAGGCTAAAAAACACAGCATTCCAAGAAAAACACTTGCTACTCACAGTAAAATTTGGTGGAGGTTCCATCATGCTTTGCGGCTGTGTGGCCAATGCCGGCACCGGGAATCTTGTTAAAGTTGAGGGTCACATGGATTCAACTCAGTATCAGCAGATTCTTGACAATAATGTGCAAGAATCAGTGACGAAGTTGAACTTATGCAGGGGATGGATATTTCAGCAAGACAATGATCCAAAACAACGCTCCAAATCTACTCAGGCATTCATGCAGAGGAACAATTACAATGTTCTGGAATGGCCATCCCAGTCCCCAGACCTAAATATCATTGAACATCTGTGGGATGATTTGAAGCGGGCTGTCCATGCTCAGTAGGGTGACCGGATCTCATATGGGGGGGGAAAATGTCAGAATCTTGTTCGTCTGGACCCCACAAAACGATTCCCCTTTCCAGATATTGAGAGAGCCAAAATTTGAGCTCGATCAAACGACGTTAACCCGTGCCGCTCGTCGCTCAAAGTTTGAAAAAATCCAAATTGAGGTATTTTAAGATTTAGGTATTTTGCATAGTCTGTTAGACTATAAAGAATGTGACAACAACATTGCAGGAATAGCCCTGACCAAATTTTCGAACCATTTGTGGTATTTCAATGCAGAGTTGGTGGGATTATCGTTTTTTGATCCCACCATTACAGACAATGAAAAGTTGTTAATGGCTAATAAATTGCTCAGTAGCACAGAAGAACCATCAGAGCACGCTAACCTACATGAGTTGATAATTTTACATAGTTATCTAATCTATTCTAGAGCTTTTGTTAAAGTAGTTTTTGAAACCTCAGAATATAATGCTCGGCATTTGCTTACAACTTGCAGGACATATTGCTTTTGTTCTTCATCTTTTGTCAGAAGGTCGTTAAAGTCGGTTACTTCCTACCTCTTTTAATTTTTCTTTACTAACTTTTGGATTTACAACCCTAGCGTGCTCTGATGGTTCATCTGTGCTACTGAGCAATTTATTAGCCATTAACAACTTTTCATTGTCTGTAATGGTGGGATCAAAAAACGATAATCCCACCAACTCTGCATTCAAATACCACAAATGGTTCGAAAATTTGGTCAGGGCTATTTCTGCAATGTTATTGTCACATTCTTTATAGTCTAACAGACTATGCAAAATACCTAAATCTTAAAATACCTCAATTTGGATTTTTTCAAACTTTGAGCGACGAGCGGCACGGGTTAACGTCGTTTGATCGAGCTCAAATTTTGGCTATCTCAATATCTGGAAAGGGGAATCGTTTTGTGGGGTCCAGACAGACAAAATTCTGACATCGATTTTTTGCGGTCACCCTAATGATCAGCGACCATCAAACTTAACTGAACTGGAATTGTTTTGTAAACAGGAATGGTCACAAATGCCTTCATCCAGGATCCAGGAACTCATTAATAGCTACAGGAAGCGACTAGAGGCTGTTATTTTTGCAAAAGGAGGATCTACGAAATAGTAATGTCACTTTTATGCTGAGGTTCCTATACTTTTGCACCGGTCAAATTTTGTTTAAATGCAGATTGCACATTTTCTATTAGTACAATAAACCTCATTTGAATCCAGAAATATAACTGAGTCCATCAGTTATTAGATATATGAAACTGAAATAGCTGTTGCAAAAACCAAAATTGTTATAAAGAAAAAAGGTTAACATTAATAGGGGTGCCCCAACTTTAACATATGACTGTATAATTATAACCGTGGTAAATTTAGCTTCATGTTGATTTGCACTTGTAGGATGCTTTCATCACTCCTTTAAAGGTTCGCTCACACGTACGTATACATCAGACAAGTTTTTTTTCTCATGCTGGTGATTAAAAATCTCTGAGCTTTGAAAATGTATCAGATATCTCTTGGTGACCTGTTTGACATATTCAGATCAGTTGATATTTACCTGTGTAATAACTACTGTATTCTTGAAAATTTGTTGATGCTGGTTTACCACAATATTTTAACCATTTCCTATGCATGCCATATCGGCAACACCCTCAATATTGCTTATTTTCCGTTTAGATTTATCATGAAAAAAATTCTATTTTGTTTATTGTGATCTATGGGTAACTCACAGCAATGATCCACTATTTGCATCCAATTTGCACTTCCTTTGCAGTGTTGCTTACTTTTACCCTATATTTATCTTTATTTAAGAGCTGTATGGAGCTTGATTGCATCTCTAAAACTAAATGAAATATAATATATTAAAAAAGAGTCATGGTGCTTGCTATTTGATATTGGCCATTTGCTAAAGAAAATGGTTATTGTTTAAAGAAATACTCCTAAAGTAAATACATTGAGTTTTTTTGGGGGTGGATACCAGCTTGGGGTCATTATGTAATACATGAAGGGAAACAAGTAAAAACCTCTAGAAAGTTTGGCACATTTCATTAGGTGACTAATTTAATTTATTACAGTATTATGAGTTTTAAATCTGAATCACACAACACACGTGCAATCTATGTAATAAAAAATTTAGAATTTTATTATCAGTCCATACAATTGAATAAGAATCATTGTTCTTGCAAAAAGCGCTGAAGAAACCTCTTTTTTGGATGAGGCTCTGGAATGGTCTCTGAGTCACTGTCTTCACTTTCATTAAATTCCAAAACCTCAGGTTCCTCTTCTGTGTCACTCTCTTCTGTGTCACTCTCTTCTGTGTCACTCTCTTCTGTGTCACTCTCTTCAGTTGTGTCCTCGGTTTCTTTACTGTTTATATGAACAAATATAAATGTTTTGACATGCGGTGGCAAAAGCCTTGGCCGCTTCCTAAATGGACCTTGCTGCATTAGATCGGTCAGGCAGATCCATTCCTCTTCTGGAGTATCTCCATGTGCCGGACAACCCATATCTTGGTACCAATCCTCATCTGGATATGTAGAACTGAGCACAGGGCCGCAGCAGCATATCTGTGTGAGAGACAGAAAGAAGCATTAGTTGAGGTCTGTAGAAAAGCTATTGCATTATATTATAGACATTATATTGACTAAGGTGACATTGTATTTTTTTTAGAATATGCAAAAAATTTCAGATAAGACTATCCTCCAATAACAAAATAGCCTTTCATGAAAACTACTCCCTTAAAATTGTTATGCCCTATCTTCAAATATGCAGGCCATAGAAAAATTGGATAAACTAGATCCTCTGACATTGGCCTATTTCCTACATGCTAACTGGTCATCTTTAGTAATTCAGAATACTGTCAATTTTAATATACATATTAGAAATGTTAAACCTTTAAGGAAAGTTGCAAAATAACAGGCAATGAAAAATCCTAAAATATCTTATTTCTTTGATAATTCTAGAAATTAAAACTAAAAGCAAACATTACCTTTTCAGGGTTTGTCTGTGCCTGGGTATCCATTGTTATTTCTTCACAAATGCTTAATGACCAGCAACCAAACAGCAGAAGAGTTGTGCAGCTACCAAGCTGTCTTCTCCTTTTATACAAATCTTGTGAATTTTGCTCCTCCCTTTATTCATTAGTGAAATGCAAACACCCAGGAATCTCCTCCACTTCTGAACACTACCTTATCTAACATAGCAAACCTAGATGGCACCCATGTTTTATTAAAGAAATGTGAATACTCATGTCAACCAGTCTCACAATGGTTGAAAAAACAGGATTTTAAGTATAATTTCATCGATTTTCACACATCAGCATACATATTTCAAGATTCTTTATAGCAATAAATGGTTCAAATAAAAAAAAATTGTGATCAGGAAAATAGCCTTTTTCAATCTGGTCCAACCAATAGAAATGTGTTCTGGCTGTTAAATGTCAGGGCATTCTAAAAAGTTTAATGTCTCATATGGCTCCTATCACAAGAGATTGCTTTAACCAATGACCACACATGTGAAGTGCAAAAAATGAATCTGAGGACTATTTATATTTTATTAGTGATGGGTAAACTCACTTGTATTATTTGAAATACTGCAAGAGTCAAAATATAAAAAAATTCTAGATTAAAATAGAATTAATCACCCTCACCTTTCCATTGCTCACTGCCCATAGTCCGTTAATCAAGACATCTTTATTTTACCATTATACATTGAATCTCTGGAGTTATTGCTCTTCAACAGGCAAATTATGATAAAATTTTGACATGCACTCACATTCAGGATCTGTTCATTACCAGAAGTCTGACTCAAGAGAGAAGACTCCAAAGATGTGGCTCATGTCGGCCAATAGAAAAGACCCTGAGGACCAGATATGATTAGTGTTGAGCATTCCGATACTGCAAATATTGGGTATCAAAAAAACAAAAAAAAAAACAAATCTGAACTGAGAAAAGTAAGTTAATGTGTATGCACAATGTAAGTGCATATTAACACATGACCATTAGCCAGAGAAAACAAAAAGCAAAAAACACAAATATCCTGAACTAAAAGTAAAAAATATACTGCAAATAATGCATAAAGGTAATAATAATAATAATAAGGGTATTTAGTAAACATAATTTTGATCAAAATAATGTACAAGCCATCCCGCCACGTCACGGCAACCCTTGTGGGACAGTCCCTACTCTAGTATTTAAAACCTTTTCACTTGCCAAGTGGCGTGAATGTGAATAAGGGTCGAGCGGCTGAACCACTTGTAACAGCTTAGGCCAGACTGGATGGCTTTCCCAGCTCAGAAAGAGGGCGGTCACACCCATATATGCACTGAATGCACAATGAAATGAATAAAAAACAAATCTGAACTGAGAAAAGTAAGTTAATGTGTATGCACAATGTAAGTGCATATTAACACATGACCATTAACCAGAGAAAACAAAAAGCAAAAAACACAAATATCCTGAACTAAAAGTAAAAAATATACTGCAGTATATTACCTTTATGCATTATTTGCAGTATATTTTTTACTTTTAGTTCAGGATATTTGTGTTTTTTGCTTTTTGTTTTAAATATCGGGTATCGGCCGATATTCGCTGTATCGGAATTCCGATACCGAGTACCGATATTTTTTCAATATCGGATATCGGAATCGGAAGTTCCCATAATGCAAAGAGGCACTGCTGTGGCTCTGATTGGCTGCCGAAATGATGTCATCATGATGCGCGGTCTGTGAGCATTGTGATGCGCCATCAGTTCGGGCCTTCCGGGGGGGTCTATGCCGACTGCCCGGGGTTCTGTACCAGCCTGCCGGGGGTCTGTGCCGACTGCCCGGGGGTCTGTGCCGGCCTTCCAGGTGGCTGTGCCGGCCTGCCGGTGGTGTGTGCCGACTGCCCAGGGGTCTGTGCCGACTGCCCGGGGGTCTGTGCGGACTGCCGGGGGTCTGTGCAGGCTGCGGGGGTCTGTGCAGGATCGTCCGATGGGACTACAAGTCCCATCGGGCGATGCCTGATACCATGACGGCGATTGACATATTAGCCAATGATGGGACAGTAGTAGTCCCATCATCCAGCTAATGTGTTGAATGTACAAAAAAAAAAAAATACATACATACTACATGCTACATACATACTACATACATACTACATGCTACATACATACTACATACATACTACATACATACTACATGCTACATACATAATACATGCTGCATACATACTACATACATACTACATACATGCAACATACATACATACTGCATATATACCAAATGCATGCAACATGCATACTACATATATACCACATATACCGGGGGTCTGTGCTGACTGTCCAGGGGTCTGTACCGACTGCCTGGGGGTCTGTACCGGCCTGTCGGGGGGCTGTACCGACTCTCCGGGGGGTTTGTGCAGGCTGCGGGGGTATGTACCGGCCTGCCGGGGGGCTGTGCCGGCCTGCCGGTGGTCTGTACCGACTGTCCGGGGGTCTGAGCGGACTGCCGGGGGTCTGTACCGGCCTGCCGGTGGTCTGTACCGACTGTCCGAGGGTCTGAGCGGACTGCCGGCGGTCTGTGCCGACTGTCCGGGGGTCTGTGCCGACTGCCCGGGGGGCTGTGCTGGCCTGCCGGTGGTCTGTACTGACTCTCTGGGAGTCTGTGCAGGCTGCGGGGGTATGTACCGGCCTGCCGGGGGGCTGTGCCGGCCTGCCGGTGGTCTGTACCGACTGTCCGGGGGTCTGAGCGGACTGCCGGGGGTCTGTACCGGCCTGCCGGTGGTCTGTACCGACTGTCCGAGGGTCTGAGCGGACTGCCGGCGGTCTGTGCCGACTGTCCGGGGGTCTGTGCCGACTGCCCGGGGGGCTGTGCTGGCCTGCCGGTGGTCTGTACTGACTCTCTGGGAGTCTGTGCAGGCTGCGGGGGTCTGTGCAGGCATCGTCCGATGGGACTACAAGTCCCATCGGGCGATGCCTGCTACCATGACGGTGATTGACACATTAGCCAATGATGGGACAGCAGTAGTCCCATCATACGGCCTATGTGTTGAATGTAAGAAAAAAAAATACATACTACATACATACTACATGCTACATACATACGGTGTCAACCCCTGAAGAAGAAATGGTATACATTTTGAAAGGCGTTGGGAAATAAATGGATTAATCTTTCTCATAAACTGGATTAGTGAATTTATCTGGCAGCGCACAAAAGTCCAAGAATTTATTCCAAAATCTGATGTTTCAAGCGGTCGCAGAGCTGACCTTTGGACGTGCAGCAAGCAGACTACTGATCACACATGCCTGAACCTCTCCTGAAAAGAGTGAGTAAATTCTAATTTATTTCTCTAGAAATAACCCGGATAAGACCCTATTGCGCTCTTTTGTTCCTTTAGTTTGAATACATTACCATGACGGTGATTGACACATTAGCCAATGATGGGACAGTAGTAGTCCCATCATCCGGCCTATGTGTTGAATGTAAGAAAAAAAAATACATACTACATACATACTACATGCAACATGCATACTACATATATACCACATATATACTACATGCATGCAACATGCATACTACATATATACCACATATACCGGGGGGCTGTGCCGACTGTCCAGGGGTCTGTGCCGACTGCCCGGTGGTCTGTACCGGCCTGCCGGGGGGCTGTGCTGGCCTGCCGGTGGTCTGTACCGACTGTCCGGGGGTCTGTGCAGGCTGCGGGGGTCTGTACCGGCCTGCCGGTGGTCTGTACCGACTGTCCAGGGGTCTGAGCGGACTGCCTGGGGTCTGTACCGGCCTGCCGTGGGGCTGTGCCAGCCTGCCAGTGGTCTGTACCGACTGTCTGGGGGTCTGAGCGGACTGCCAGGGGTCTGTACCGGCCTGCCGGGGGGCTGTGCCGGCCTGCCGGTGGTCTGTACCGGCTGTCCGGGGATCCGTGCAGGCTTCGGGGGTCTGTAACAGCCTGCCGGGGGGCTGTGCCAGCCTGCCGGTGGTCTGTACCGACTGTCCGGGGGTCTGAGCGGACTGCCGGGAGTCTGTACCGGCCTGCCGGGGGGCTGAGCCGACTGTCCGGGGGTCTGTGCCGGCTGCCCGGGGTCTGTACCGGCCTGCAGGGGGGCTGTGCTGGCCTGCCGGGGGGCTGTGATGACTGTCCGGGGGTCTGTGCAGGCATCGTCCGATGGTACTACAAGTCCCATCGGGCGATGCCTGCTACCATGACGGTGATTGACACATTAGCCAATGATGGGACAGTAGTAGTCCCATCATCCGGCCTATGTGTTGAATGTAAGAAAAAAAAAATACATACTACATACATACTACATGCTACATACATACTACATACATGCTACATACATGCAACATATATACTACATGCATGCAACATACATACTGCATATATACCACATGCATGCAACATGCATACTACATATATACCACATATATACTACATGCATGCAACATGCATACTACATATATACCCCATATACCGGGGGGCTGTGCCGACTGTCCAGGGGGCTGTGACGACTGCCCGGGGGTCTGTACCAGCCTGCCGGGGGGCTGTGCCGGCCTGCCGGTGGTCTGTACCGACTGTCCGGGGGTCTGTGCAGGCTGCGGGGGTCTGTACCGGCCTGCCGGGTGGCTGTGCTGGCCTGCCGGTGGTCAGTACCGACTGTCCGGGGGTCTGAGCGGACTGCCGTGGGTCTGTACCGGCCTGCCGGGGGGCTGTGCCGGCCTGCCGGTGGTCTGTACCGACTGTCTGGGGGTCTGAGCGGACTGCCGGGGGTCTGTGCCTGCCTGCCGGTGGTCTGTACCGACTGTCCGGGGGTCTGAGCGGACTGCCGGTGGTCTGTACCGACTGTCCGGGGGTCTGAGCGGACTGCCGGGGGTCTGCACCGGCCTGCCGGGGGGCTGTGCCGACTGTCCGGGGGTCTGAATGGACTGCCGGGGGTCTGTACCGGCCTGCCGGGGGGCTGTGCCGAATGTCCGGGGGTCTGAGCGGCCTATCCGGGGTCTGTACTGACTGTTCGGGGGTCTGAGCAGACTGCCGGGGGTCTGTACCGGCCTGCCGGGGGGCTGTGCCGGCCTGCCGGGGGGCTGTGCTGGCCTGCCGGGGGTCTGTGCCGACTGCCGGGGGTCTGAGCGGACTGCTGGGGGTCTGTACCGGCCTGCCGGGGGGCTGTGCTGGCCTGCAAGGGGGGCTGTGCCGACTGTCCGGGGGTCTGAGCGGACTGCCGAGGGTCTGTACCGGCCTGCCGGAGGGCTGTGCCGGCCTACCGTTGGTCTGTACCGACTGTCTGGGGGTCTGAGCGGCCTGCCGGGGGGCTGTGCTGGCCTGCCGGAGGGCTGTGTCGACTGCCCGGGGGTCTGTACCGGCCTTCCGGGGGGCTGTGCCGGCCTGCCGGTGGTCTGTGCCGACTGCCCGGGGGTTTGTGCCGACTGCTCGGGGGTCTGTGAGGACTGTCGTGGGTCTGTACCGGCCTGCCAGGGGGCTGTATCGACTGTCGGGGGTCTGAGCGGCCTGCCGGGGGTCTGTACCGGCCTGCCGGGGGGCTGTATCGACTGTCCAGGGGTCTGAGCAGACTGCAGGGGGTCTGTACCGGCCTGCCCAGAAGCCAATCAGGGGACCCCGAAAGCTCAAAAAGAACCAGCCCTCATAAAGAATGATCTGCCTGGATCAGCTTTCTGGGGCCTCAGACCCCACAACTCCCGTGGGGAAGGTGCCAGCAACCCCAAATTTTGCACACACGTTCTTCAGACTGCTACCTAAAAGGGGGTACCTCAATGGGGCCCCTGAAAACAGAGGAATTGGCAATCAGGGGGTCATAGCGTGCTCCCCCCGGCTAAAATCATCATCTGTCTACATCCTATAAAGGGTAAAAAAAATTCCAGGGGAGTACTTCACGGCCCCAGGACCTGTTATCAAGCCCAGAGCAGGTCCTAAGCTTTCCAACGCCACCTCGTGCGCCCCGCTAGCATGCCCAGAAGCCGATCAGGGGACCCCGAAAGCTCAAAAAGAACCAGCCCTCATAAAAAATAATCTGCCTGGATCAGCTTTCTGGGGCCTCAGACCCCATAACTCCCGAGGGGAAGGTGCCAGGAACCCCAAATTTTGTGCAGGCGTTCTTCAGACTGCTACCTAAAAGGAGATACCTCAAGGGGGCCCCTGAACACAGAGGAATTGGCAATCAGGGGGTCATAGCGTGCTCCCCCCGGCTAAAATCATCATCTGTCTACATGCTATAAAGGGTAAAAAAATTCCAGGGGAGTACTTCACGGCCCCAGGACCTGTTATGAAGCCCAGAGCAGGTCCTAAGCTTTCCAACGCCACCTCGTGCGCCCCGCTAGCATGCCCAGAAGCCGATCAGGGGACCCCGAAAGCTCAAAAAGAACCAGCCCTCATAAAGAATGATCTGCCTGGATCAGCTTTCTGGGGCCTCAGACCCCACAACTCCCGAGGGGAAGGTGCCAGCAACCCCAAATTTTGCACACACGTTCTTCAGACTGCTACCTAAAAGGGGCTACCTCAATGGGGCCCCTGAAAACAGAGGAATTGGCAATCAGGGGGTCATAGCGTGCTCCCCCCGGCTAAAATCATCATCTGTCTACATGCTATAAAGGGTAAAAAAATTCCAGGGGAGTACTTCACGGCCCCAGGACCTGTTATCCAGCCCAGAGCAGGTCCTAAGCTTTCCAACGCCACCTCGTGCGCCCCGCTAGCATGCCCAGAAGCCGATCAGGGGACCCCGAAAGCTCAAAAAGATCCAGCCCTCATAAAAAATAATCTGCCTGGATCAGCTTTCTGGGGCCTCAGACCCCATAACTCCCGAGGGGAAGGTGCCAGGAACCCCAAATTTTGCGCAGGCGTTCTTCAGACTGCTACCTAAAAGGAGATACCTCAATGGGGCCCCTGAACACAGAGGAATTGGCAATCAGGGGGTCATAGCGTGCTCCCCCCGGCTAAAATCATCATCTGTCTACATGCTATAAAGGGTAAAAAAATTCCAGGGGAGTACTTCACGGCCCCAGGACCTGTTATCAAGCCCAGAGCAGGTCCTAAGCTTTCCAACGCCACCTCGTGCGCCCCGCTAGCATGCCCAGAAGCCGATCAGGGGACCCCGAAAGCTTAAAAAGAACCAGCCCTCATAAAGAATGATCTGCCTGGATCAGCTTTCTGGGGCCTCAGACCCCACAACTCCCGTGGGGAAGATGACAGCAACCCCAAATTTTGCACACACGTTCTTCAGACTGCTACCTAAAAGAGGGTACCTCAATGGGGCCCCTGAAAACAGAGGAATTGGCAATCAGGGGGTCATAGCGTGCTCCCCCCGTCTAAAATCATCATCTGTCTACATGCTATAAAGGGTAAAAAAATTCCAGGGGAGTACTTCACGGCCCCAGGACCTGTTATCAAGCCCAGAGCAGGTCCTAAGCTTTCCAACGCCACCTCGTGCGCCCCGCTAACATGCCCAGAAGCCGATCAGGGGACCCCGAAAGCTCAAAAAGATCCAGCCCTCATAAAAAATAATCTGCCTGGATCAGCTTTCTGGGGCCTCAGACCCCATAACTCCCGAGGGGAAGGTGTCAGGAACCCCAAATTTTGCGCAGGCGTTCTTCAGACTGCTACCTAAAAGGAGATACCTCAAGGGGGCCCCTGAACACAGAGGAATTGGCAATCACGGGGTCATAGCGTGCTCCCCCCGGCTAAAATCATCATCTGTCTACATGCTATAAAGGGTAAAAAAATTCCAGGGGAGTAATTCACGGCCCCAGGACCTGTTATCAAGCCCAGAGCAGGTCCTAAGCTTTCCAACGCCACCTCGTGCGCCCCGCTAGCATGCCCAGAAGCCGATCAGGGGACCCCGAAAGCTCAAAAAGAACCAGCCCTCATAAAGAATGATCTGCCTGGATCAGCTTTCTGGGGCCTCAGACCCCACAACTCCCGAGGGGAAGGTGCCAGCAACCCCAAATTTTGCACACACATTCTTCAGACTGCTATCTAAAAGGGGGTACCTCAATGGGGCCCCTGAACACAGAGGAATTGGCAATCAGGGGGTCATAGCGTGCTCCCCCCGGCTAAAATCATCATCTGTCTACATGCTATAAAGGGTAAAAAAATTCCAGGGGAGTACTTCCCGGCCCCAGGACCTGTTATAATGCCCAGAGCAGGTCCTAAGCTTTCCAACGCCACCTCGTGCGCCCCGCTAGCATGCCCAGAAGCCGATCAGGGGACCCCGAAAGTTAAAAAAGAACCAGCCCTCGTGTAATGTAAAACTGCTGAATGGGGATTCACTGCCTGTTCCCGTCTGGAATCCCCATTTGGAACTAATCAGGTGCTAAAGGAAAATTGCCGAATGCGGATGTATTGCCTTTTTGCTGCCAGATATCCCCACTTGGCAATTTCAATGCGATACTTCATACGGGGGCTCCTCGTTGAAAAATATGGGGCCCAGAACCCCGGGGAGCGTCTCAAATCGATCGAGGGGTGAAGACATACAGGCTGTCTACACGCTATAAAGGGTAAAAAAATCCAGGGGAGTATTTCTCGGCACCAGGACCTGTTATCAAGCCCAGAGCAGGTCCTAAGCTTTCCAACGCCACCTCGTGCTACCCGCTAGCATGCCCAGAAGCCGATCAGGGGACCCCGAAAGCTCAAAAAGAACCAGCCCTCATAAAGAATGATCTGACTGGATCAGCTTTCTGGGGCCTCAGACCCCACAACTCCCGAGGGGAAGGTGCCAGCAACCCAAAATTTTGCACACACGTTCTTCAGACTGCTACCTAAAAGGGGGTACCTCAATGGGGCCCCTGAACACAGAGGAATTGGCAATCAGGGGGTCATAGTGTGCTCCCCCCGGCTAAAATCATCATCTGTCTACATGCTATGAAGGGTAAAAAAATTCCAGGGGAGTACTTCACGGCCCCAGGACCTGTTATCAAGCCCAGAGCAGGTCCTAAGCTTTCCAACGCCACCTCGTGCGCCCCGCTAGCATGCCCAGAAGCCGATCAGGGGACCCCGAAAGCTCAAAAAGATCCAGCCCTCATAAAAAATAATCTGCCTGGATCTGCTTTCTGGGGCCTCAGACCCCATAACTCCCGAGGGGAAGGTGCCAGGAACCCCAAATTTTGCGCAGGCGTTCTTCAGACTGCTACCTAAAAGGAGATACCTCAATGGGTCCCCTGAACACAGAGGAATTGGCAATCAGGGGGTCATAGCGTGCTCCCCCCGGCTAAAATCATCATCTGTCTACATGCTATAAAGGGTAAAAAAATTCCAGGGGAGTACTTCACGGCCCCAGGACCTGTTATCAAGCCCAGAGCAGGTCCTAAGCTTTCCAACGCCACCTCGTGCGCCCCGCTAGCATGCCCAGAAGCCGATCAGGGGACCCCGAAAACTCAAAAAGATCCAGCCCTCATAAAAAATAATCTGCCTGGATCAGCTTTCTGGGGCCTCAGACCCCATAACTCCCGAGGGGAAGGTGCCAGGAACCCCAAATTTTGCGCAGGCGTTCTTCAGACTGCTACCTAAAAGGAGATACCTCAATGGGGCCCCTGAACACAGAGGAATTGGCAATCAGGGGGTCATAGCGTGCTCCCCCCGGCCAAAATCATCATCTGTCTACATGCTATAAAGGGTAAAAAAATTCCAGGGGAGTACTTCACGGCCCCAGGACCTGTTATCAAGCCCAGAACAGGTCCTAAGCTTTCCAACGCCACCTCGTGCGCCCCGCTAGCATGCCCAGAAGCCGATCAGGGGACCCCGAAAGCTCAAAAAGAACCAGCCCTCATAAAGAATGATCTGCCTGGATCAGCATTCTGGGGCCTCAGACCCCACAACTCCCGAGGGGAAGGTGCCAGCAACCCCAAATTTTGCACACACGTTCTTCAGACTGCTACCTAAAAGGGGCTACTTCAATGGGGCCCCTGAAAACAGAGGAATTGGCAATCAGGGGGTCATAGCGTGCTCCCCCCGGCTAAAATCATCATCTGTCTACATGCTATAAAGGGTAAAAAAATTCCAGGGGAGTACTTCACGGCCCCAGGACCTGTTATCAAGCCCAGAGCAGGTCCTAAGCTTTCCAACGCCACCTCGTGCGCCCCGCTAGCATGCCCAGAAGCCGATCAGGGGACCCCGAAAGCTCAAAAAGAACCAGCCCTCATAAAGAATGATCTGCCTGGATCAGCTTTCTGGGGCCTCAGACCCCACAACTCCCGAGGGGAAGGTGCCAGGAACCCCAAATTTTGCGCAGGCGTTCTTCAGACTGCTACCTAAAAGGAGATACCTCAATGGGGACCCTGAACACAGAGGAATTGGCAATCAGGGGGTCATAGCGTGCTCCCCCCGGCTAAAATCATCATCTGTCTACATGCTATAAAGGGTAAAAAAATTCCAGGGGAGTACTTCACGGCCCCAGGACCTGTTATCAAGCCCAGAGCAGGTCCTAAGCTTTCCAACGCCACCTCGTGCGCCCCGCTAGCATGCCCAGAAGCCGATCAGGGGACCCCGAAAACTCAAAAAGATCCAGCCCTCATAAAAAATAATCTGCCTGGATCAGCTTTCTGGGGCCTCAGACCCCATAACTCCCGAAGGGAAGGTGCCAGGAACCCCAAATTTTGCGCAGGCGTTCTTCAGACTGCTACCTTAAAGGAGATACCTCAATGGGGCCCCTGAACACAGAGGAATTGGCAATCAGGGGGTCATAGCGTGCTCCCCCCGGCTAAAATCATCATCTGTCTACATGCTATAAAGGGTAAAAAAATTCCAGTGGAGTACTTCACGGCCCCAGGACCTGTTATCAAGCCCAGAGCAGGTCCTAAGCTTTCCAACGCCACCTCGTGCGCCCCGCTAGCATGCCCAGAAGCCGATCAGGGGACCCCGAAAGCTCAAAAAGAACCAGCCCTCATAAAGAATGATCTGCCTGGATCAGCTTTCTGGGGCCTCAGACCCCACAACTCCCGAGGGGAAGGTGCCAGCAACCCCAAATTTTGCACACACGTTCTTCAGACTGCTACCTAAAAGGGGCTACCTCAATGGGGCCCCTGAAAACAGAGGAATTGGCAATCAGGGGGTCATAGCGTGCTCCCCCCGGCTAAAATCATCATCTGTCTACATGCTATAAAGGGTAAAAAAATTCCAGGGGAGTACTTCACGGCCCCAGGACCTGTTATCAAGCCCAGAGCAGGTCCTAAGCTTTCCAACGCCACCTCGTGCGCCCCGCTAGCATGCCCAGAAGCCGATCAGGGGACCCCGAAAACTCAAAAAGATCCAGCCCTCATAAAAAATAATCTGCCTGGATCAGCTTTCTGGGGCCTCAGACCCCATAACTCCCGAGGGGAAAGTGCCAGGAACCCCAAATTTTGCGCAGTCGTTCTTCAGACTGCTACCTAAAAGGAGATACCTCAATGGGGCCCCTGAACACAGAGGAATTGGCAATCAGGGGGTCATAGCGTGCTCCCCCGGCTAAAATCATCATCTGTCTACATGCTATAAAGGGTAAAAAAATTCCAGGGGAGTACTTCACGGCCCCAGGACCTGTTATCAAGCCCAGAGCAGGTCCTAAGCTTTCCAACGCCACCTCGTGCGCCCCGCTAGCATGCCCAGAAGCCGATCAGGGGACCCCGAAAACTCAAAAAGATCCAGCCCTCATAAAAAATAATCTGCCTGGATCAGCTTTCTGGGGCCTCAGATCCCATAACTCCCGAGGGGAAGGTGCCAGGAACCCCAAATTTTGCGCAGGGGTTCTTCAGACTGCTACCTAAAAGGAGATACCTCAATGGGGCCCCTGAACACAGAGGAATTGGCAATCAGGGGGTCATAGCGTGGTCCCCCCGGCTAAAATCATCATCTGTCTACATGCTATAAATGGTAAAAAAATTCCAGGGGAGTACTTCACGGCCCCAGGATCTGTTATCAAGCCCAGAGCAGGTCCTAAGCTTTCCAACGCCACCTCGTGCGCCCCGCTAGCATGCCCAGAAGCCGATCAGGGGACCCCGAAAGCTCAAAAAGAACCAGCCCTCATAAAGAATGATCTGCCTGGATCAGCTTTCTGGGGCCTCAGACCCCACAACTCCCGAGGGGAAGGTGCCAGCAACCCCAAATTTTGCACACACGTTCTTCAGACTGCTACCTAAAAGGGGCTACCTCAATGGGGCCCCTGAAAACAGAGGAATTGGCAATCAGGGGGTCATAGCGTGCTCCCCCCGGCTAAAATCATCATCTGTCTACATGCTATAAAGGGTAAAAAAATTCCAGGGGAGTACTTCACGGCCCCAGGACCTGTTATGAAGCCCAGAGCAGGTCCTAAGCTTTCCAACGCCACCTCGTGCGCCCCGCTAGCATGCCCAGAAGCCGATCAGTGGACCCCGAAAACTCAAAAAGATCCAGCCCTCATAAAAAATAATCTGCCTTGATCAGCTTTCTGGGGCCTCAGACCCCATAACTCCCGAGGGGAAGGTGCCAGGAACCCCAAATTTTGCGCAGGCGTTCTTCAGACTGCTACCTAAAAGGAGACACCTCAATGGGGCCCCTGAACACAGAGGAATTGGCAATTAGGGGGTCATAGCGTGCTCCCCCCGGCTAAAATCATCATCTGTCTACATGCTATAAAGGGTAAAAAAATTCCAGGGGAGTACTTCACGGCCCCAGGACCTATTATCAAGCCCAGAGCAGGTCCTAAGCTTTCCAACGCCACCTCGTGCGCCCCGCTAGCATGCCCAGAAGCCGATCAGGGGACCCCGAAAGCTCAAAAAGAACCAGCCCTCATAAAGAATGATCTGCCTGGATCAGCTTTCTGGGGCCTCAGACCCCACAACTCCCGTGGGGAAGGTGCCAGCAACCCCAAATTTTGCACACACGTTCTTCAGACTGCTACCTAAAAGGGGGTACCTCAATGGGGCCCCTGAACACAGAGGAATTGGCAATCAGGGGGTCATAGTGTGCTCTCCCCCGGCTAAAATCATCATCTGTCTACATGCTATGAAGGGTAAAAAAATTCCAGGGGAGTACTTCACGGCCCCAGGACCTGTTATCAAGCCCAGAGCAGGTCCTAAGCTTTCCAACGCCACCTCGTGCGCCCCGCTAGCATGCCCAGAAGCCGATCAGGGGACCCCGAAAGCTCAAAAAGATCCAGCCCTCATAAAAAATAATCTGCCTGGATCTGCTTTCTGGGGCCTCAGACGCCATAACTCCCGAGGGGAAGGTGCCAGGAACCCCAAATTTTGTGCAGGCGTTCTTCAGACTGCTACCTAAAAGGAGATACCTCAATGGGTCCCCTGAACACAGAGGAATTGGCAATCAGGGGGTCATAGCGTGCTCCCCCCGGCTAAAATCATCATCTGTCTACATGCTATAAAGGGTAAAAAAATTCCAGGGGAGTACTTCACGGCCCCAGGACCTGTTATCAAGCCCAGAGCAGGTCCTAAGCTTTCCAACGCCACCTCGTGCGCCCCGCTAGCATGCCCAGAAGCCGATCAGGGGACCCCGAAAACTCAAAAAGATCCAGCCCTCATAAAAAATAATCTGCCTGGATCAGCTTTCTGGGGCCTCAGACCCCATAACTCCAGAGGGGAAGGTGCCAGGAACCCCAAATTTTGCGCAGGCGTTCTTCAGACTGCTACCTAAAAGGAGATACCTCAATGGGGCCCCTGAACACAGAGGAATTGGCAATCAGGGGGTCATAGCGTGCTCCCCCCGGCCAAAATCATCATCTGTCTACATGCTATAAAGGGTAAAAAAATTCCAGGGGAGTACTTCACGGCCCCAGGACCTGTTATCAAGCCCAGAACAGGTCCTAAGCTTTCCAACGCCACCTCGTGCGCCCCGCTAGCATGCCCAGAAGCCGATCAGGGGACCCCGAAAGCTCAAAAAGAACCAGCCCTCATAAAGAATGATCTGCCTGGATCAGCATTCTGGGGCCTCAGACCCCACAACTCCCGAGGGGAAGGTGCCAGCAACCCCAAATTTTGCACACACGTTCTTCAGACTGCTACCTAAAAGGGGCTACTTCAATGGGGCCCCTGAAAACAGAGGAATTGGCAATCAGGGGGTCATAGCGTGCTCCCCCCGGCTAAAATCATCATCTGTCTACATGCTATAAAGGTTAAAAAAATTCCAGGGGAGTACTTCACGGCCCCAGGACCTGTTATCAAGCCCAGAGCAGGTCCTAAGCTTTCCAACGCCACCTCGTGCGCCCCGCTAGCATGCCCAGAAGCCGATCAGGGGACCCCGAAAGCTCAAAAAGAACCAGCCCTCATAAAGAATGATCTGCCTGGATCAGCTTTCTGGGGCCTCAGACCCCACAACTCCCGAGGGGAAGGTGCCAGGAACCCCAAATTTTGCGCAGGCGTTCTTCAGACTGCTACCTAAAAGGAGATACCTCAATGGGGACCCTGAACACAGAGGAATTGGCAATCAGGGGGTCATAGCGTGCTCCCCCCGGCTAAAATCATCATCTGTCTACATGCTATAAAGGGTAAAAAAATTCCAGGGGAGTACTTCACGGCCCCAGGACCTGTTATCAAGCCCAGAGCAGGTCCTAAGCTTTCCAACGCCACCTCGTGCTCCCCGCTAGCATGCCCAGAAGCCGATCAGGGGACCCCGAAAACTCAAAAAGATCCAGCCCTCATAAAAAATAATCTGCCTGGATCAGCTTTCTGGGGCCTCAGACCCCATAACTCCCGAAGGGAAGGTGCCAGGAACCCCAAATTTTGCGCAGGCGTTCTTCAGACTGCTACCTTAAAGGAGATACCTCAATGGGGCCCCTGAACACAGAGGAATTGGCAATCAGGGGGTCATAGCGTTCTCCCCCCGGCTAAAATCATCATCTGTCTACATGCTATAAAGGGTAAAAAAATTCCAGTGGAGTACTTCACGGCCCCAGGACCTGTTATCAAGCCCAGAGCAGGTCCTAAGCTTTCCAACGCCACCTCGTGCGCCCCGCTAGCATGCCCAGAAGCCGATCAGGGGACCCCGAAAGCTCAAAAAGAACCAGCCCTCATAAAGAATGATCTGCCTGGATCAGCTTTCTGGGGCCTCAGACCCCACAACTCCCGAGGGGAAGGTGCCAGCAACCCCAAATTTTGCACACACGTTCTTCAGACTGCTACCTAAAAGGGGCTACCTCAATGGGGCCCCTGAAAACAGAGGAATTGGCAATCAGGGGGTCATAGCGTGCTCCCCCCGGCTAAAATCATCATCTGTCTACATGCTATAAAGGGTAAAAAAATTCCAGGGGAGTACTTCACGGCCCCAGGACCTGTTATCAAGCCCAGAGCAGGTCCTAAGCTTTCCAACGCCACCTCGTGCGCCCCGCTAGCATGCCCAGAAGCCGATCAGGGGACCCCGAAAACTCAAAAAGATCCAGCCCTCATAAAAAATAATCTGCCTGGATCAGCTTTCTGGGGCCTCAGACCCCATAACTCCCGAGGGGAAAGTGCCAGGAACCCCAAATTTTGCGCAGGCGTTCTTCAGACTGCTACCTAAAAGGAGATACCTCAATGGGGCCCCTGAACACAGAGGAATTGGCAATCAGGGGGTCATAGCGTGCTCCCCCGGCTAAAATCATCATCTGTCTACATGCTATAAAGGGTAAAAAAATTCCAGGGGAGTACTTCACGGCCCCAGGACCTGTTATCAAGCCCAGAGCAGGTCCTAAGCTTTCCAACGCCACCTCGTGCGCCCCGCTAGCACGCCCAGAAGCCGATCAGGGGACCCCGAAAACTCAAAAAGATCCAGCCTTCATAAAAAATAATCTGCCTGGATCAGCTTTCTGGGGCCTCAGATCCCATAACTCCCGAGGGGAAGGTGCCAGGAACCCCAAATTTTGCGCAGGCGTTCTTCAGACTGCTACCTAAAAGGAGATACCTCAATGGGGCCCCTGAACACAGAGGAATTGGCAATCAGGGGGTCATAGCGTGGTCCCCCCGGCTAAAATCATCATCTGTCTACATGCTATAAATGGTAAAAAAATTCCAGGGGAGTACTTCACGGCCCCAGGATCTGTTATCAAGCCCAGAGCAGGTCCTAAGCTTTCCAACGCCACCTCGTGCGCCCCGCTAGCATGCCCAGAAGCCGATCAGGGGACCCCGAAAGCTCAAAAAGAACCAGCCCTCATAAAGAATGATCTGCCTGGATCAGCTTTCTGGGGCCTCAGACCCCACAACTCCCGAGGGGAAGGTGCCAGCAACCCCAAATTTTGCACACACGTTCTTCAGACTGCTACCTAAAAGGGGCTACCTCAATGGGGCCCCTGAAAACAGAGGAATTGGCAATCAGGGGGTCATAGCGTGCTCCCCCCGGCTAAAATCATCATCTGTCTACATGCTATAAAGGGTAAAAAAATTCCAGGGGAGTACTTCACGGCCCCAGGACCTGTTATGAAGCCCAGAGCAGGTCCTAAGCTTTCCAACGCCACCTCGTGCGCCCCGCTAGCATGCCCAGAAGCCGATCAGTGGACCCCGAAAACTCAAAAAGATCCAGCCCTCATAAAAAATAATCTGCCTTGATCAGCTTTCTGGGGCCTCAGACCCCATAACTCCCGAGGGGAAGGTGCCAGGAACCCCAAATTTTGCGCAGGCGTTCTTCAGACTGCTACCTAAAAGGAGACACCTCAATGGGGCCCCTGAACACAGAGGAATTGGCAATTAGGGGGTCATAGCGTGCTCCCCCCGGCTAAAATCATCATCTGTCTACATGCTATAAAGGGTAAAAAAATTCCAGGGGAGTACTTCACGGCCCCAGGACCTGTTATCAAGCCCAGAGCAGGTCCTAAGCTTTCCAACGCCACCTCGTGCGCCCCGCTAGCATGCCCAGAAGCCGATCAGGGGACCCCGAAAGCTCAAAAAGAACCAGCCCTCATAAAGAATGATCTGCCTGGATCAGCTTTCTGGGGCCTCAGACCCCACAACTCCCGTGGGGAAGGTGCCAGCAACCCCAAATTTTGCACACACGTTCTTCAGACTGCTACCTAAAAGGGGGTACCTCAATGGGGCCCCTGAACACAGAGGAATTGGCAATCAGGGGGTCATAGCGTGATCCCCTCGGCTAAAATCATCATCTGTCTACATGCTATAAAGGGTAAAAAAATTCCAGGGGAGTACTTCACGGCCCCAGGACCTGTTGTCAAGCCCAGAGCAGGTCCTAAGCTTTCCAACGCCACCTCGTGCGCCCCGCTAGCATGCCCAGAAGCCGATCAGGGGACCCCGAAAGCTCAAAAAGAACCAGCCCTCATAAAGAATGATCTGCCTGGATCAGCTTTCTGGGGCCTCAGACCCCACAACTCCCGAGGGGAAGGTGCCAGCAACCCCAAATTTTGCACACACATTCTTCAGACTGCTATCTAAAAGGGGGTACCTCAATGGGGCCCCTGAACACAGAGGAATTGGCAGTCAGGGGGTCATAGCGTGCTCCCCCCGGCTAAAATCATCATCTGTCTACATGCTATAAAGGGTAAAAAAATTCCAGGGGAGTACTTCCCGGCACCAGGACCTGTTATAATGCCCAGAGCAGGTCCTAAGCTTTCCAACGCCACCTCGTGCGCCCCGCTAGCATGCCCAGAAGCCGATCAGGGGACCCCGAAAGTTAAAAAAGAACCAGCCCTCATGTAATGTAAAACTGCTGAATGGGGATTCACTGCCTGTTCCCGTCTGGAATCCCCATTTGGAACTAATCAGGTGCTAAAGGAAAATTGCCGAATGCGGATGTATTGCCTTTTTGCTGCCAGATATCCCCACTTGGCAATTTCAATGCGATACTTCATACGGGGGGCTCCTCGTTGAAAAATATGGGGCCCAGAACCCCGGGGAGCGTCTTAAATCGATCGAGGGGTAAAGACATACAGGCTGTCTACACGCTATAAAGGGTAAAAAAATCCAGGGGAGTATTTCTCGGCACCAGGACCTGTTATCAAGCCCAGAGCAGGTCCTAAGCTTTCCAACGCCACCTCGTGCTCCCCGCTAGCATGCCCAGAAGCCGATCAGGGGACCCCGAAAGCTCAAAAAGAACCAGCCCTCATAAAGAATGATCTGACTGGATCAGGTTTCTGGGGTCTCAGACCCCACAACTCCCGAGGGGAAGGTGCCAGCAACCCCAAATTTTGCACACACGTTCTTCAGACTGCTACCTAAAAGGGGGTACCTCAATGGGGCCCCTGAACACAGAGGACTTGGCAATCAGGGGGTCATAGTGTGCTCCCCCCGGCTAAAATCATCATCTGTCTACATGCTATAAAGGGTAAAAAAAATTCCAGGGGAGTACTTCACGGCCCCAGGACCTGTTATCAAGCCCAGAGCAGGTCCTAAGCTTTCCAACGCCACCTCGTGCGCCCCGCTAGCATGCCCAGAAGCCGATCAGGGGACCCCGAAAGCTCAAAAAGAACCAGCCCTCATAAAAAATAATCTGCCTGGATCAGCTTTCTGGGGCCTCAGACCCCATAACTCCCGAGGGGAAGGTGCCAGGAACCCCAAATTTTGTGCAGGCGTTCATCAGACTGCTACCTAAAAGGAGATACCTCAAGGGGGCCCCTGAACACAGAGGAATTGGCAATCAGGGGGTCATAGCGTGCTCCCCCCGGCAAAAATCATCATCTGTCTACATGCTATAAAGGGTAAAAAAATTCCAGGGGAGTACTTCACGGCCCCAGGACCTGTTATCAAGCCCAGAGCAGGTCCTAAGCTTTCCAACGCCACCTCGTTCGCCCCGCTAGCATGCCCAGAAGCCGATCAGGGGACCCCGAAAGCTCAAAAAGAACCAGCCCTCATAAAGAATGATCTGCCTGGATCAGCTTTCTGGGGCCTCAGACCCCACAACTCCCGAGGGTAAGGTGCCAGCAACCCCAAATTTTGCACACACGTTCTTCAGACTGCTACCTAAAAGGGGCTACCTCAATGGGGCCCCTGAAAACAGAGGAATTGGCAATCAGGGGGTCATAGCGTGCTCCCCCCGGCAAAAATCATCATCTGTCTACATGCTATAAAGGGTAAAAAAATTCCAGGGGAGTACTTCACGGACCCAGGACCTGTTATCCAGCCCAGAGCAGGTCCTAAGCTTTCCAACGCCACCTCGTGCGCCCCGCTAGCATGCCCAGAAGCCGATCAGGGGACCCCGAAAGCTCAAAAAGATCCAGCCCTCATAAAAAATAATCTGCCTGGATCAGCTTTCTGGGGCCTCAGACCCCATAACTCCCGAGGGGAAGGTGCCAGGAACCCCAAATTTTGCGCAGGCGTTCTTCAGACTGCTACCTAAAAGGAGATACCTCAATGGGGCCCCTGAACACAGAGGAATTGGCAATCAGGGGGTCATAGCGTGGTCCCCCCGGCTAAAATCATCATCTGTCTACATGCTATAAAGGGTAAAAAAATTCCAGGGGAGTACTTCACGGCCCCAGGACCTGTTATCAAGCCCAGAGCATGTCCTAAGCTTTCCAACGCCACCTCGTGCGCCCCGCTAGCATGCCCAGAAGCCGATCAGGGGACCCCGAAAGCTCAAAAAGAACCAGCCCTCATAAAGAATGATCTGCCTGGATCAGCTTTCTGGGGCCTCAGACCCCACAACTCCCGTGGGGAAGATGACAGCAACCCCAAATTTTGCACACACGTTCTTCAGACTGCTACCTAAAAGAGGGTACCTCAATGGGGCCCCTGAAAACAGAGGAATTGGCAATCAGGGGGTCATAGCGTGCTCCCCCCGTCTAAAATCATCATCTGTCTACATGCTATAAAGGGTAAAAAAATTCCAGGGGAGTACTTCACGGCCCCAGGACCTGTTATCAAGCCCAGAGCAGGTCCTAAGCTTTCCAACGCCACCTCGTGCGCCCCGCTAACATGCCCAGAAGCCGATCAGGGGACCCCGAAAGCTCAAAAAGATCCAGCCCTCATAAAAAATAATCTGCCTGGATCAGCTTTCTGGGGCCTCAGACCCCATAACTCCCGAGGGGAAGGTGTCAGGAACCCCAAATTTTGCGCAGGCGTTCTTCAGACTGCTACCTAAAAGGAGATACCTCAAGGGGGCCCCTGAACACAGAGGAATTGGCAATCACGGGGTCATAGCGTGCTCCCCCCGGCTAAAATCATCATCTGTCTACATGCTATAAAGGGTAAAAAAATTCCAGGGGAGTACTTCACGGCCCCAGGACCTGTTATCAAACCCAGAGCAGGTCCTAAGCTTTCCAACGCCACCTCGTGCGCCCCGCTAGCATGCCCAGAAGCCGATCAGGGGACCCCGAAAACTCAAAAAGATCCAGCCCTCATAAAAAATAATCTGCCTGGATCAGCTTTCTGGGGCCTCAGACCCCATAACTCCCGAGGGGAAGGTGCCAGGAACCCCAAATTTTGCGCAGGCGTTCTTCAGACTGCTACCTAAAAGGAGATACCTCAATGGGGCCCCTGAACACAGAGGAATTGGCAATCAGGGGGTCATAGCGTGCTCCCCCCGGCCAAAATCATCATCTGTCTACATGCTATAAAGGGTAAAAAAATTCCAGGGGAGTACTTCACGGCCCCAGGACCTGTTATCAAGCCCAGAACAGGTCCTAAGCTTTCCAACGCCACCTCGTGCGCCCCGCTAGCATGCCCAGAAGCCGATCAGGGGACCCCGAAAGCTCAAAAAGAACCAGCCCTCATAAAGAATGATCTGCCTGGATCAGCATTCTGGGGCCTCAGACCCCACAACTCCCGAGGGGAAGGTGCCAGCAACCCCAAATTTTGCACACACGTTCTTCAGACTGCTACCTAAAAGGGGCTACTTCAATGGGGCCCCTGAAAACAGAGGAATTGGCAATCAGGGGGTCATAGCGTGCTCCCCCCGGCTAAAATCATCATCTGTCTACATGCTATAAAGGGTAAAAAAATTCCAGGGGAGTACTTCACGGCCCCAGGACCTGTTATCAAGCCCAGAGCAGGTCCTAAGCTTTCCAACGCCACCTCGTGCGCCCCGCTAGCATGCCCAGAAGCCGATCAGGGGACCCCGAAAGCTCAAAAAGAACCAGCCCTCATAAAGAATGATCTGCCTGGATCAGCTTTCTGGGGCCTCAGACCCCACAACTCCCGAGGGGAAGGTGCCAGGAACCCCAAATTTTGCGCAGGCGTTCTTCAGACTGCTACCTAAAAGGAGATACCTCAATGGGGACCCTGAACACAGAGGAATTGGCAATCAGGGGGTCATAGCGTGCTCCCCCCGGCTAAAATCATCATCTGTCTACATGCTATAAAGGGTAAAAAAATTCCAGGGGAGTACTTCACGGCCCCAGGACCTGTTATCAAGCCCAGAGCAGGTCCTAAGCTTTCCAACGCCACCTCGTGCGCCCCGCTAGCATGCCCAGAAGCCGATCAGGGGACCCCGAAAACTCAAAAAGATCCAGCCCTCATAAAAAATAATCTGCCTGGATCAGCTTTCTGGGGCCTCAGACCCCATAACTCCCGAAGGGAAGGTGCCAGGAACCCCAAATTTTGCGCAGGCGTTCTTCAGACTGCTACCTTAAAGGAGATACCTCAATGGGGCCCCTGAACACAGAGGAATTGGCAATCAGGGGGTCATAGCGTGCTCCCCCCGGCTAAAATCATCATCTGTCTACATGCTATAAAGGGTAAAAAAATTCCAGTGGAGTACTTCACGGCCCCAGGACCTGTTATCAAGCCCAGAGCAGGTCCTAAGCTTTCCAACGCCACCTCGTGCGCCCCGCTAGCATGCCCAGAAGCCGATCAGGGGACCCCGAAAGCTCAAAAAGAACCAGCCCTCATAAAGAATGATCTGCCTGGATCAGCTTTCTGGGGCCTCAGACCCCACAACTCCCGAGGGGAAGGTGCCAGCAACCCCAAATTTTGCACACACGTTCTTCAGACTGCTACCTAAAAGGGGCTACCTCAATGGGGCCCCTGAAAACAGAGGAATTGGCAATCAGGGGGTCATAGCGTGCTCCCCCCGGCTAAAATCATCATCTGTCTACATGCTATAAAGGGTAAAAAAATTCCAGGGGAGTACTTCACGGCCCCAGGACCTGTTATCAAGCCCAGAGCAGGTCCTAAGCTTTCCAACGCCACCTCGTGCGCCCCGCTAGCATGCCCAGAAGCCGATCAGGGGACCCCGAAAACTCAAAAAGATCCAGCCCTCATAAAAAATAATCTGCCTGGATCAGCTTTCTGGGGCCTCAGACCCCATAACTCCCGAGGGGAAAGTGCCAGGAACCCCAAATTTTGCGCAGTCGTTCTTCAGACTGCTACCTAAAAGGAGATACCTCAATGGGGCCCCTGAACACAGAGGAATTGGCAATCAGGGGGTCATAGCGTGCTCCCCCGGCTAAAATCATCATCTGTCTACATGCTATAAAGGGTAAAAAAATTCCAGGGGAGTACTTCACGGCCCCAGGACCTGTTATCAAGCCCAGAGCAGGTCCTAAGCTTTCCAACGCCACCTCGTGCGCCCCGCTAGCATGCCCAGAAGCCGATCAGGGGACCCCGAAAACTCAAAAAGATCCAGCCCTCATAAAAAATAATCTGCCTGGATCAGCTTTCTGGGGCCTCAGATCCCATAACTCCCGAGGGGAAGGTGCCAGGAACCCCAAATTTTGCGCAGGGGTTCTTCAGACTGCTACCTAAAAGGAGATACCTCAATGGGGCCCCTGAACACAGAGGAATTGGCAATCAGGGGGTCATAGCGTGGTCCCCCCGGCTAAAATCATCATCTGTCTACATGCTATAAATGGTAAAAAAATTCCAGGGGAGTACTTCACGGCCCCAGGATCTGTTATCAAGCCCAGAGCAGGTCCTAAGCTTTCCAACGCCACCTCGTGCGCCCCGCTAGCATGCCCAGAAGCCGATCAGGGGACCCCGAAAGCTCAAAAAGAACCAGCCCTCATAAAGAATGATCTGCCTGGATCAGCTTTCTGGGGCCTCAGACCCCACAACTCCCGAGGGGAAGGTGCCAGCAACCCCAAATTTTGCACACACGTTCTTCAGACTGCTACCTAAAAGGGGCTACCTCAATGGGGCCCCTGAAAACAGAGGAATTGGCAATCAGGGGGTCATAGCGTGCTCCCCCCGGCTAAAATCATCATCTGTCTACATGCTATAAAGGGTAAAAAAATTCCAGGGGAGTACTTCACGGCCCCAGGACCTGTTATGAAGCCCAGAGCAGGTCCTAAGCTTTCCAACGCCACCTCGTGCGCCCCGCTAGCATGCCCAGAAGCCGATCAGTGGACCCCGAAAACTCAAAAAGATCCAGCCCTCATAAAAAATAATCTGCCTTGATCAGCTTTCTGGGGCCTCAGACCCCATAACTCCCGAGGGGAAGGTGCCAGGAACCCCAAATTTTGCGCAGGCGTTCTTCAGACTGCTACCTAAAAGGAGACACCTCAATGGGGCCCCTGAACACAGAGGAATTGGCAATTAGGGGGTCATAGCGTGCTCCCCCCGGCTAAAATCATCATCTGTCTACATGCTATAAAGGGTAAAAAAATTCCAGGGGAGTACTTCACGGCCCCAGGACCTATTATCAAGCCCAGAGCAGGTCCTAAGCTTTCCAACGCCACCTCGTGCGCCCCGCTAGCATGCCCAGAAGCCGATCAGGGGACCCCGAAAGCTCAAAAAGAACCAGCCCTCATAAAGAATGATCTGCCTGGATCAGCTTTCTGGGGCCTCAGACCCCACAACTCCCGTGGGGAAGGTGCCAGCAACCCCAAATTTTGCACACACGTTCTTCAGACTGCTACCTAAAAGGGGGTACCTCAATGGGGCCCCTGAACACAGAGGAATTGGCAATCAGGGGGTCATAGTGTGCTCCCCCCGGCTAAAATCATCATCTGTCTACA
This sequence comes from Dendrobates tinctorius, assembly GCF_039654945.1. Classification (NCBI taxonomy): domain Eukaryota; kingdom Metazoa; phylum Chordata; class Amphibia; order Anura; family Dendrobatidae; genus Dendrobates; species Dendrobates tinctorius. Next base: position 9,306,420 of record NW_027361724.1, read on the forward strand.
TGCTATGAAGGGTAAAAAAATTCCAGGGGAGTACTTCACGGCCCCAGGACCTGTTATCAAGCCCAGAGCAGGTCCTAAGCTTTCCAACGCCACCTCGTGCGCCCCGCTAGCATGCCCAGAAGCCGATCAGGGGACCCCGAAAGCTCAAAAAGATCCAGCCCTCATAAAAAATAATCTGCCTGGATCTGCTTTCTGGGGCCTCAGACCCCATAACTCCCGAGGGGAAGGTGCCAGGAACCCCAAATTTTGTGCAGGCGTTCTTCAGACTGCTACCTAAAAGGAGATACCTCAATGGGTCCCCTGAACACAGAGGAATTGGCAATCAGGGGGTCATAGCGTGCTCCCCCCGGCTAAAATCATCATCTGTCTACATGCTATAAAGGGTAAAAAAATTCCAGGGGAGTACTTCACGGCCCCAGGACCTGTTATCAAGCCCAGAGCAGGTCCTAAGCTTTCCAACGCCACCTCGTGCGCCCCGCTAGCATGCCCAGAAGCCGATCAGGGGACCCCGAAAACTCAAAAAGATCCAGCCCTCATAAAAAATAATCTGCCTGGATCAGCTTTCTGGGGCCTCAGACCCCATAACTCCCGAGGGGAAGGTGCCAGGAACCCCAAATTTTGCGCAGGCGTTCTTCAGACTGCTACCTAAAAGGAGATACCTCAATGGGGCCCCTGAACACAGAGGAATTGGCAATCAGGGGGTCATAGCGTGCTCCCCCCGGCCAAAATCATCATCTGTCTACATGCTATAAAGGGTAAAAAAATTCCAGGGGAGTACTTCACGGCCCCAGGACCTGTTATCAAGCCCAGAACAGGTCCTAAGCTTTCCAACGCCACCTCGTGCGCCCCGCTAGCATGCCCAGAAGCCGATCAGGGGACCCCGAAAGCTCAAAAAGAACCAGCCCTCATAAAGAATGATCTGCCTGGATCAGCATTCTGGGGCCTCAGACCCCACAACTCCCGAGGGGAAGGTGCCAGCAACCCCAAATTTTGCACACACGTTCTTCAGACTGCTACCTAAAAGGGGCTACTTCAATGGGGCCCCTGAAAACAGAGGAATTGGCAATCAGGGGGTCATAGCGTGCTCCCCCCGGCTAAAATCATCATCTGTCTACATGCTATAAAGGTTAAAAAAATTCCAGGGGAGTACTTCACGGCCCCAGGACCTGTTATCAAGCCCAGAGCAGGTCCTAAGCTTTCCAACGCCACCTCGTGCGCCCCGCTAGCATGCCCAGAAGCCGATCAGGGGACCCCGAAAGCTCAAAAAGAACCAGCCCTCATAAAGAATGATCTGCCTGGATCAGCTTTCTGGGGCCTCAGACCCCACAACTCCCGAGGGGAAGGTGCCAGGAACCCCAAATTTTGCGCAGGCGTTCTTCAGACTGCTACCTAAAAGGAGATACCTCAATGGGGACCCTGAACACAGAGGAATTGGCAATCAGGGGGTCATAGCGTGCTCCCCCCGGCTAAAATCATCATCTGTCTACATGCTATAAAGGGTAAAAAAATTCCAGGGGAGTACTTCACGGCCCCAGGACCTGTTATCAAGCCCAGAGCAGGTCCTAAGCTTTCCAACGCCACCTCGTGCTCCCCGCTAGCATGCCCAGAAGCCGATCAGGGGACCCCGAAAACTCAAAAAGATCCAGCCCTCATAAAAAATAATCTGCCTGGATCAGCTTTCTGGGGCCTCAGACCCCATAACTCCCGAAGGGAAGGTGCCAGGAACCCCAAATTTTGCGCAGGCGTTCTTCAGACTGCTACCTTAAAGGAGATACCTCAATGGGGCCCCTGAACACAGAGGAATTGGCAATCAGGGGGTCATAGCGTGCTCCCCCCGGCTAAAATCATCATCTGTCTACATGCTATAAAGGGTAAAAAAATTCCAGTGGAGTACTTCACGGCCCCAGGACCTGTTATCAAGCCCAGAGCAGGTCCTAAGCTTTCCAACGCCACCTCGTGCGCCCCGCTAGCATGCCCAGAAGCCGATCAGGGGACCCCGAAAGCTCAAAAAGAACCAGCCCTCATAAAGAATGATCTGCCTGGATCAGCTTTCTGGGGCCTCAGACCCCACAACTCCCGAGGGGAAGGTGCCAGCAACCCCAAATTTTGCACACACGTTCTTCAGACTGCTACCTAAAAGGGGCTACCTCAATGGGGCCCCTGAAAACAGAGGAATTGGCAATCAGGGGGTCATAGCGTGCTCCCCCCGGCTAAAATCATCATCTGTCTACATGCTATAAAGGGTAAAAAAATTCCAGGGGAGTACTTCACGGCCCCAGGACCTGTTATCAAGCCCAGAGCAGGTCCTAAGCTTTCCAACGCCACCTCGTGCGCCCCGCTAGCATGCCCAGAAGCCGATCAGGGGACCCCGAAAACTCAAAAAGATCCAGCCCTCATAAAAAATAATCTGCCTGGATCAGCTTTCTGGGGCCTCAGACCCCATAACTCCCGAGGGGAAAGTGCCAGGAACCCCAAATTTTGCGCAGGCGTTCTTCAGACTGCTACCTAAAAGGAGATACCTCAATGGGGCCCCTGAACACAGAGGAATTGGCAATCAGGGGGTCATAGCGTGCTCCCCCGGCTAAAATCATCATCTGTCTACATGCTATAAAGGGTAAAAAAATTCCAGGGGAGTACTTCACGGCCCCAGGACCTGTTATCAAGCCCAGAGCAGGTCCTAAGCTTTCCAACGCCACCTCGTGCGCCCCGCTAGCACGCCCAGAAGCCGATCAGGGGACCCCGAAAACTCAAAAAGATCCAGCCTTCATAAAAAATAATCTGCCTGGATCAGCTTTCTGGGGCCTCAGATCCCATAACTCCCGAGGGGAAGGTGCCAGGAACCCCAAATTTTGCGCAGGCGTTCTTCAGACTGCTACCTAAAAGGAGATACCTCAATGGGGCCCCTGAACACAGAGGAATTGGCAATCAGGGGGTCATAGCGTGGTCCCCCCGGCTAAAATCATCATCTGTCTACATGCTATAAATGGTAAAAAAATTCCAGGGGAGTACTTCACGGCCCCAGGATCTGTTATCAAGCCCAGAGCAGGTCCTAAGCTTTCCAACGCCACCTCGTGCGCCCCGCTAGCATGCCCAGAAGCCGATCAGGGGACCCCGAAAGCTCAAAAAGAACCAGCCCTCATAAAGAATGATCTGCCTGGATCAGCTTTCTGGGGCCTCAGACCCCACAACTCCCGAGGGGAAGGTGCCAGCAACCCCAAATTTTGCACACACGTTCTTCAGACTGCTACCTAAAAGGGGCTACCTCAATGGGGCCCCTGAAAACAGAGGAATTGGCAATCAGGGGGTCATAGCGTGCTCCCCCCGGCTAAAATCATCATCTGTCTACATGCTATAAAGGGTAAAAAAATTCCAGGGGAGTACTTCACGGCCCCAGGACCTGTTATGAAGCCCAGAGCAGGTCCTAAGCTTTCCAACGCCACCTCGTGCGCCCCGCTAGCATGCCCAGAAGCCGATCAGTGGACCCCGAAAACTCAAAAAGATCCAGCCCTCATAAAAAATAATCTGCCTTGATCAGCTTTCTGGGGCCTCAGACCCCATAACTCCCGAGGGGAAGGTGCCAGGAACCCCAAATTTTGCGCAGGCGTTCTTCAGACTGCTACCTAAAAGGAGACACCTCAATGGGGCCCCTGAACACAGAGGAATTGGCAATTAGGGGGTCATAGCGTGCTCCCCCCGGCTAAAATCATCATCTGTCTACATGCTATAAAGGGTAAAAAAATTCCAGGGGAGTACTTCACGGCCCCAGGACCTGTTATCAAGCCCAGAGCAGGTCCTAAGCTTTCCAACGCCACCTCGTGCGCCCCGCTAGCATGCCCAGAAGCCGATCAGGGGACCCCGAAAGCTCAAAAAGAACCAGCCCTCATAAAGAATGATCTGCCTGGATCAGCTTTCTGGGGCCTCAGACCCCACAACTCCCGTGGGGAAGGTGCCAGCAACCCCAAATTTTGCACACACGTTCTTCAGACTGCTACCTAAAAGGGGGTACCTCAATGGGGCCCCTGAACACAGAGGAATTGGCAATCAGGGGGTCATAGCGTGATCCCCTCGGCTAAAATCATCATCTGTCTACATGCTATAAAGGGTAAAAAAATTCCAGGGGAGTACTTCACGGCCCCAGGACCTGTTGTCAAGCCCAGAGCAGGTCCTAAGCTTTCCAACGCCACCTCGTGCGCCCCGCTAGCATGCCCAGAAGCCGATCAGGGGACCCCGAAAGCTCAAAAAGAACCAGCCCTCATAAAGAATGATCTGCCTGGATCAGCTTTCTGGGGCCTCAGACCCCACAACTCCCGAGGGGAAGGTGCCAGCAACCCCAAATTTTGCACACACATTCTTCAGACTGCTATCTAAAAGGGGGTACCTCAATGGGGCCCCTGAACACAGAGGAATTGGCAGTCAGGGGGTCATAGCGTGCTCCCCCCGGCTAAAATCATCATCTGTCTACATGCTATAAAGGGTAAAAAAATTCCAGGGGAGTACTTCCCGGCACCAGGACCTGTTATAATGCCCAGAGCAGGTCCTAAGCTTTCCAACGCCACCTCGTGCGCCCCGCTAGCATGCCCAGAAGCCGATCAGGGGACCCCGAAAGTTAAAAAAGAACCAGCCCTCATGTAATGTAAAACTGCTGAATGGGGATTCACTGCCTGTTCCCGTCTGGAATCCCCATTTGGAACTAATCAGGTGCTAAAGGAAAATTGCCGAATGCGGATGTATTGCCTTTTTGCTGCCAGATATCCCCACTTGGCAATTTCAATGCGATACTTCATACGGGGGCTCCTCGTTGAAAAATATGGGGCCCAGAACCCCGGGGAGCGTCTTAAATCGATCGAGGGGTAAAGACATACAGGCTGTCTACACGCTATAAAGGGTAAAAAAATCCAGGGGAGTATTTCTCGGCACCAGGACCTGTTATCAAGCCCAGAGCAGGTCCTAAGCTTTCCAACGCCACCTCGTGCTCCCCGCTAGCATGCCCAGAAGCCGATCAGGGGACCCCGAAAGCTCAAAAAGAACCAGCCCTCATAAAGAATGATCTGACTGGATCAGGTTTCTGGGGTCTCAGACCCCACAACTCCCGAGGGGAAGGTGCCAGCAACCCCAAATTTTGCACACACGTTCTTCAGACTGCTACCTAAAAGGGGGTACCTCAATGGGGCCCCTGAACACAGAGGACTTGGCAATCAGGGGGTCATAGTGTGCTCCCCCCGGCTAAAATCATCATCTGTCTACATGCTATAAAGGGTAAAAAAAATTCCAGGGGAGTACTTCACGGCCCCAGGACCTGTTATCAAGCCCAGAGCAGGTCCTAAGCTTTCCAACGCCACCTCGTGCGCCCCGCTAGCATGCCCAGAAGCCGATCAGGGGACCCCGAAAGCTCAAAAAGAACCAGCCCTCATAAAAAATAATCTGCCTGGATCAGCTTTCTGGGGCCTCAGACCCCATAACTCCCGAGGGGAAGGTGCCAGGAACCCCAAATTTTGTGCAGGCGTTCATCAGACTGCTACCTAAAAGGAGATACCTCAAGGGGGCCCCTGAACACAGAGGAATTGGCAATCAGGGGGTCATAGCGTGCTCCCCCCGGCAAAAATCATCATCTGTCTACATGCTATAAAGGGTAAAAAAATTCCAGGGGAGTACTTCACGGCCCCAGGACCTGTTATCAAGCCCAGAGCAGGTCCTAAGCTTTCCAACGCCACCTCGTTCGCCCCGCTAGCATGCCCAGAAGCCGATCAGGGGACCCCGAAAGCTCAAAAAGAACCAGCCCTCATAAAGAATGATCTGCCTGGATCAGCTTTCTGGGGCCTCAGACCCCACAACTCCCGAGGGTAAGGTGCCAGCAACCCCAAATTTTGCACACACGTTCTTCAGACTGCTACCTAAAAGGGGCTACCTCAATGGGGCCCCTGAAAACAGAGGAATTGGCAATCAGGGGGTCATAGCGTGCTCCCCCCGGCAAAAATCATCATCTGTCTACATGCTATAAAGGGTAAAAAAATTCCAGGGGAGTACTTCACGGACCCAGGACCTGTTATCCAGCCCAGAGCAGGTCCTAAGCTTTCCAACGCCACCTCGTGCGCCCCGCTAGCATGCCCAGAAGCCGATCAGGGGACCCCGAAAGCTCAAAAAGATCCAGCCCTCATAAAAAATAATCTGCCTGGATCAGCTTTCTGGGGCCTCAGACCCCATAACTCCCGAGGGGAAGGTGCCAGGAACCCCAAATTTTGCGCAGGCGTTCTTCAGACTGCTACCTAAAAGGAGATACCTCAATGGGGCCCCTGAACACAGAGGAATTGGCAATCAGGGGGTCATAGCGTGGTCCCCCCGGCTAAAATCATCATCTGTCTACATGCTATAAAGGGTAAAAAAATTCCAGGGGAGTACTTCACGGCCCCAGGACCTGTTATCAAGCCCAGAGCATGTCCTAAGCTTTCCAACGCCACCTCGTGCGCCCCGCTAGCATGCCCAGAAGCCGATCAGGGGACCCCGAAAGCTCAAAAAGAACCAGCCCTCATAAAGAATGATCTGCCTGGATCAGCTTTCTGGGGCCTCAGACCCCACAACTCCCGTGGGGAAGATGACAGCAACCCCAAATTTTGCACACACGTTCTTCAGACTGCTACCTAAAAGAGGGTACCTCAATGGGGCCCCTGAAAACAGAGGAATTGGCAATCAGGGGGTCATAGCGTGCTCCCCCCGTCTAAAATCATCATCTGTCTACATGCTATAAAGGGTAAAAAAATTCCAGGGGAGTACTTCACGGCCCCAGGACCTGTTATCAAGCCCAGAGCAGGTCCTAAGCTTTCCAACGCCACCTCGTGCGCCCCGCTAACATGCCCAGAAGCCGATCAGGGGACCCCGAAAGCTCAAAAAGATCCAGCCCTCATAAAAAATAATCTGCCTGGATCAGCTTTCTGGGGCCTCAGACCCCATAACTCCCGAGGGGAAGGTGTCAGGAACCCCAAATTTTGCGCAGGCGTTCTTCAGACTGCTACCTAAAAGGAGATACCTCAAGGGGGCCCCTGAACACAGAGGAATTGGCAATCACGGGGTCATAGCGTGCTCCCCCCGGCTAAAATCATCATCTGTCTACATGCTATAAAGGGTAAAAAAATTCCAGGGGAGTACTTCACGGCCCCAGGACCTGTTATCAAGCCCAGAGCAGGTCCTAAGCTTTCCAAAGCCACCTCGTGCGCACCGCTAGCATGCCCAGAAGCCGATCAGGGGACCCCGAAAGCTCAAAAAGAACCAGCCCTCATAAAGAATGATCTGCCTGGATCAGCTTTCTGGGGCCTCAGACCCCACAACTCCCGAGGGGAAGGTGCCAGCAACCCCAAATTTTGCACACACGTTCTTCAGACTATCTAAAAGGGGGTACCTCAATGGGGCCCCTGAACACAGAGGAATTGGCAATCAGGGGGTCATAGCGTGCTCCCCCCGGCTAAAATCATCATCTGTCTACATGCTATAAAGGGTAAAAAAATTCCAGGGGAGTACTTCACGGCCCCAGGACCTGTTATAATGCCCAGAGCAGGTCCTAAGCTTTCCAACGCCACCTCGTGCGCCCCGCTAGCATGCCCAGAAGCCGATCAGGGGACCCCGAAAGTTAAAAAAGAACCAGCCCTCATGTAATGTAAAACTGCTGAATGGGGATTCACTGCCTGTTCCCGTCTGGAATCCCCATTTGGAACTAATCAGGTGCTAAAGGAAAATTGCCGAATGCGGATGTATTGCCTTTTTGCTGCCAGATATCCCCACTTGGCAATTTCAATGCGATACTTCATACGGGGGCTCCTCGTTGAAAAATATGGGGCCCAGAACCCCGGGGAGCGTCTTAAATCGATCGAGGGGTGAAGACATACAGGCTGTCTACACGCTATAAAGGGTAAAAAAATCCAGGGGAGTATTTCTCGGCACCAGGACCTGTTATCAAGCCCAGAGCAGGTCCTAAGCTTTCCAACGCCACCTCGTGCTCCCCGCTAGCATGCCCAGAAGCCGATCAGGGGACCCCGAAAGCTCAAAAAGAACCAGCCCTCATAAAGAATGATCTGACTGGATCAGCTTTCTGGGGCCTCAGACCCCACAACTCCCGAGGGGAAGGTGCCAGCAACCCCAAATTTTGCACACACGTTCTTCAGACTGCTACCTAAAAGGGGGTACCTCAATGGGGCCCCTGAACACAGAGGAATTGGCAATCAGGGGGTCATAGTGTGCTCCCCCCGGCTAAAATCATCATCTGTCTACATGCTATGAAGGGTAAAAAAATTCCAGGGGAGTACTTCACGGCCCCAGGACCTGTTATCAAACCCAGAGCAGGTCCTAAGCTTTCCAACGCCACCTCGTGCGCCCCGCTAGCATGCCCAGAAGCCGATCAGGGGACCCCGAAAGCTCAAAAAGATCCAGCCCTCATAAAAAATAATCTGCCTGGATCAGCTTTCTGGGGCCTCAGACCCCATAACTCCCGAGGGGAAGGTGCCAGGAACCCCAAATTTTGCGCAGGCGTTCTTCAGACTGCTACCTAAAAGGAGATACCTCAATGGGTCCCCTGAACACAGAGGAATTGGCAATCAGGGGGTCATAGCGTGCTCCCCCCGGCTAAAATCATCATCTGTCTACATGCTATAAAGGGTAAAAAAATTCCAGGGGAGTACTTCACGGCCCCAGGACCTGTTATCAAGCCCAGAGCAGGTCCTAAGCTTTCCAACGCCACCTCGTGCGCCCCGCTAGCATGCCCAGAAGCCGATCAGGGGACCCCGAAAACTCAAAAAGATCCAGCCCTCATAAAAAATAATCTGCCTGGATCAGCTTTCTGGGGCCTCAGACCCCATAACTCCCGAAGGGAAGGTGCCAGGAACCCCAAATTTTGCGCAGGCGTTCTTCAGACTGCTACCTTTAAGGAGATACCTCAATGGGGCCCCTGAACACAGAGGAATTGGCAATCAGGGGGTCATAGCGTGCTCCCCCCGGCTAAAATCATCATCTGTCTACATGCTATAAAGGGTAAAAAAATTCCAGGGGAGTACTTCACGGCCCCAGGACCTGTTATCAAGCCCAGAGCAGGTCCTAAGCTTTCCAACGCCACCTTGTGCGCCCCGCTAGCATGCCCAGAAGCCGATCAGGGGACCCCGAAAGCTCAAAAAGAACCAGCCCTCATAAAGAATGATCTGCCTGGATCAGCTTTCTGGGGCCTCAGACCCCACAACTACCGAGGGGAAGGTGTCAGCAACCCCAAATTTTGCACACACGTTCTTCAGACTGCTACCTAAAAGGGGCTACCTCAATGGGGCCCCTGAAAACAGAGGAATTGGCAATCAGGGGGTCATAGCGTGCTCCCCCCGGCTAAAATCATCATCTGTCTACATGCTATAAAGGGTAAAAAAATTCCAGGGGAGTACTTCACGGCCCCAGGACCTGTTATCAAGCCCAGAGCAGGTCCTAAGCTTTCCAACGCCACCTCGTGCGCCCCGCTAGCATGCCCAGAAGCCGATCAGGGGACCCCGAAAACTCAAAAAGATCCAGCCCTCATAAAAAATAATCTGCCTGGATCAGCTTTCTGGGGCCTCAGACCCCATAACTCCCGAGGGGAAAGTGCCAGGAACCCCAAATTTTGCGCAGGCGTTCTTCAGACTGCTACCTAAAAGGAGATACCTCAATGGGGCCCCTGAACACAGAGGAATTGGCAATCAGGGGGTCATAGCGTGCTCCCCCGGCTAAAATCATCATCTGTCTACATGCTATAAAGGGTAAAAAAATTCCAGGGGAGTACTTCACGGCCCCAGGACCTGTTATCAAGCCCAGAGCAGGTCCTAAGCTTTCCAACGCCACCTCGTGCGCCCCGCTAGCATGCCCAGAAGCCGATCAGGGGACCCCGAAAACTCAAAAAGATCCAGCCCTCATAAAAAATAATCTGCCTGGATCAGCTTTCTGGGGCCTCAGACCCCATAACTCCCGAGGGGAAGGTGCCAGGAACCCCAAATTTTGCGCAGGCGTTCTTCAGACTGCTACCTAAAAGGAGATACCTCAATGGGGCCCCTGAACACAGAGGAATTGGCAATCAGGGGGTCATAGCGTGGTCCCCCCGGCTAAAATCATCATCTGTCTACATGCTATAAAGGGTAAAAAAATTCCAGGGGAGTACTTCACGGCCCCAGGACCTGTTATCAAGCCCAGAGCAGGTCCTAAGCTTTCCAACGCCACCTCGTGCGCCCCGCTAGCATGCCCAGAAGCCGATCAGGGGACCCCGAAAGCTCAAAAAGAACCAGCCCTCATAAAGAATGATCTGCCTGGATCAGCTTTCTGGGGCCTCAGACCCCACAACTCCCGAGGGGAAGGTGACAGCAACCCCAAATTTTGCACACACGTTCTTCAGACTGCTACCTAAAAGGGGCTACCTCAATGGGGCCCCTGAAAACAGAGGAATTGGCAATCAGGGGGTCATAGCGTGCTCCCCCCGGCTAAAATCATCATCTGTCTACATGCTATAAAGGGTAAAAAAATTCCAGGGGAGTACTTCACGGCCCCAGGACCTGTTATCAAGCCCAGAGCAGGTCCTAAGCTTTCCAACGCCACCTCGTGCGCCCCGCTAGCATGCCCAGAAGCCGATCAGTGGACCCCGAAAACTCAAAAAGATCCAGCCCTCATAAAAAATAATCTGCCTTGATCAGCTTTCTGGGGCCTCAGACCCCATAACTCCCAAGGGGAAGGTGCCAGGAACCCCAAATTTTGCGCAGGCGTTCTTCAGACTGCTACCTAAAAGGAGACACCTCAATGGGGCCCCTGAACACAGAGGAATTGGCAATTAGGGGGTCATAGCGTGCTCCCCCCGGCTAAAATCATCATCTGTCTACATGCTATAAAGGGTAAAAAAATTCCAGGGGAGTACTTCACGGCCCCAGGACCTGTTATCAAGCCCAGAGCAGGTCCTAAGCTTTCCAACGCCACCTCGTGCGCCCCGCTAGCATGCCCAGAAGCCGATCAGGGGACCCCGAAAGCTCAAAAAGAACCAGCCCTCATAAAGAATGATCTGCCTGGATCAGCTTTCTGGGGCCTCAGACCCCACAACTCCCGTGGGGAAGGTGCCAGCAACCCCAAATTTTGCACACACGTTCTTCAGACTGCTACCTAAAAGGGGGTACCTCAATGGGGCCCCTGAACACAGAGGAATTGGCAATCAGGGGGTCATAGCGTGATCCCCCCGGCTAAAATCATCATCTGTCTACATGCTATAAAGGGTAAAAAAATTCCAGGGGAGTACTTCACGGCCCCAGGACCTGTTATCAAGCCCAGAGCAGGTCCTAAGCTTTCCAACGCCACCTCGTGCGCCCCGCTAGCATGCCCAGAAGCCGATCAGGGGACCCCGAAAGCTCAAAAAGAACCAGCCCTCATAAAGAATGATCTGCCTGGATCAGCTTTCTGGGGCCTCAGACCCCACAACTCCCGAGGGGAAGGTGCCAGCAACCCCAAATTTTGCACACACATTCTTCAGACTGCTATCTAAAAGGGGGTACCTCAATGGGGCCCCTGAACACAGAGGAATTGGCAGTCAGGGGGTCATAGCGTGCTCCCCCCGGCTAAAATCATCATCTGTCTACATGCTATAAAGGGTAAAAAAATTCCAGGGGAGTACTTCCCGGCACCAGGACCTGTTATAATGCCCAGAGCAGGTCCTAAGCTTTCCAACGCCACCTCGTGCGCCCCGCTAGCATGCCCAGAAGCCGATCAGGGGACCCCGAAAGTTAAAAAAGAACCAGCCCTCATGTAATGTAAAACTGCTGAATGGGGATTCACTGCCTGTTCCCGTCTGGAATCCCCATTTGGAACTAATCAGGTGCTAAAGGAAAATTGCCGAATGCGGATGTATTGCCTTTTTGCTGCCAGATATCCCCACTTGGCAATTTCAATGCTATACTTCATACGGGGGCTCCTCGTTGAAAAATATGGGGCCCAGAACCCCGGGGAGCGTCTTAAATCGATCGAGGGGTAAAGACATACAGGCTGTCTACACGCTATAAAGGGTAAAAAAATCCAGGGGAGTATTTCTCGGCACCAGGACCTGTTATCAAGCCCAGAGCAGGTCCTAAGCTTTCCAACGCCACCTCGTGCTCCCCGCTAGCATGCCCAGAAGCCGATCAGGGGACCCCGAAAGCTCAAAAAGAACCAGCCCTCATAAAGAATGATCTGACTGGATCAGGTTTCTGGGGTCTCAGACCACACAACTCCCGAGGGGAAGGTGCCAGCAACCCCAAATTTTGCACACACGTTCTTCAGACTGCTACCTAAAAGGGGGTACCTCAATGGGGCCCCTGAACACAGAGGAATTGGCAATCAGGGGGTCATAGTATGCTCCCCCCGGCTAAAATCATCATCTGTCTACATGCTATAAAGGGTAAAAAAATTCCAGGGGAGTACTTCACGGCCCCAGGACCTGTTATCAAGCCCAGAGCAGGTCCTAAGCTTTCCAACGCCACCTCGTGCGCCCCGCTAGCATGCCCAGAAGCCGATCAGGGGACCCCGAAAGCTCAAAAAGATCCAGCCCTCATAAAAAATAATCTGCCTGGATCAGCTTTCTGGGGCCTCAGACCCCATAACTCCCGAGGGGAAGGTGCCAGGAACCCCAAATTTTGCGCAGGCGTTCTTCAGACTGCTACCTAAAAGGAGATACCTCAATGGGGCCCCTGAACACAGAGGAATTGGCAATCAGGGGGTCATAGCGTGCTCCCCCCGGCTAAAATCATCATCTGTCTACATGCTATAAAGGGGAAAAAAATTCCAGGGGAGTACTTCACGGCCCCAGGACCTGTTATCAAGCCCAGAGCAGGTCCTAAGCTTTCCAACGCCACCTCGTGCGCCCCGCTAGCATGCCCAGAAGCCGATCAGGGGACCCCGAAAGCTCAAAAAGAACCAGCCCTCATAAAGAATGATCTGCCTGGATCAGCTTTCTGGGGCCTCAGACCCCACAACTCCCGAGGGGAAGGTGCCAGCAACCCCAAATTTTGCACACACGTTCTTCAGACTGCTACCTAAAAGGGGCTACCTCAATGGGGCCCCTGAAAACAGAGGAATTGGCAATCAGGGGGTCATAGCGTGCTCCCCCCGGCTAAAATCATAATCTGTCTACATGCTATAAAGGGTAAAAAAATTCCAGGGGAGTACTTCACGGCCCCAGGACCTGTTATCAAGCCCAGAGCAGGTCCTAAGCTTTCCAACACCACCTCGTGCGCCCCGCTAGCATGCCCAGAAGCCGATCAGGGGATCCCGAAAGCTCAAAAAGAACCAGCCCTCATAAAGAATGATCAGCCTGGATCAGCTTTCTGGGGCCTCAGACCCCACAACTCCCGTGGGGAAGGTGCCAGCAACCCCAAATTTTGCACAGTAGTTCTTCAGACTGCTACCTTAAAGGAGATACCTCAATAGGGCCCCTGAAAACAGAGGAATTGGCAATCAGGGGGTCATAGCGTGCTCCCCCCGGCTAAAATCATCATCTGTCTACATGCTATAAAGGTTAAAAAAAATTCCAGGGGAGTACTTCACGGCCCCAGGACCTGTTATCAAGCCCAGAGCAGGTCCTAAGCTTTCCAACGCCACCTCGTGCGCCCCACTAGCATGCCCAGAAGCCGATCAGGGGACCCCGAAAGCTCAAAAAGAACCAGCCCTCATAAAAAATAATCTGCCTGGATCAGCTTTCTGGGGCCTCAGACCCCATAACTCCCGAGGGGAAGGTGCCAGGAACCCCAAATTTTGTGCAGGCGTTCTTCAGACTGCTACCTAAAAGGAGATACCTCAAGGGGGGCCCTGAACACAGAGGAATTGGCAATCAGGGGGTCATAGCGTGCTCCCCCCGGCTAAAATCATCATCTGTCTACATGCTATAAAGGGTAAAAAAATTCCAGGGGAGTACTTCACGGCCCCAGGACCTGTTATCAAGCCCAGAGCAGGTCCTAAGCTTTCCAACGCCACCTCGTGCGCCCCGCTAGCATGCCCAGAAGCCGATCAGGGGACCCCGAAAGCTCAAAAAGAACCAGCCCTCATAAAGAATGATCTGCCTGGATCAGCTTTCTGGGGCCTCAGACCCCACAACTCCCGAGGGGAAGGTGCCAGCAACCCCAAATTTTGCACACACGTTCTTCAGACTGCTACCTAAAAGGGGCTACCTCAATGGGGCCCCTGAAAACAGAGGAATTGGCAATCAGGGGGTCATAGCGTGCTCCCCCCGGCAAAAATCATCATCTGTCTACATGCTATAAAGGGTAAAAAAATTCCAGGGGAGTACTTCACGGCCCCAGGACCTGTTATCCAGCCCAGAGCAGGTCCTAAGCTTTCCAACGCCACCTCGTGCGCCCCGCTAGCATGCCCAGAAGCCGATCAGGGGACCCCGAAAGCTCAAAAAGATCCAGCCCTCATAAAAAATAATCTGCCTGGATCAGCTTTCTGGGGCCTCAGACCCCATAACTCCCGAGGGGAAGGTGCCAGGAACCCCAAATTTTGCGCAGGCGTTCTTCATACTGCTACCTAAAAGGAGATACCTCAATGGGGCCCCTGAACACAGAGGAATTGGCAATCAGGGGGTCATAGCGTGCTTCCCCCGGCTAAAATCATCATCTGTCTACATGCTATAAAGGGTAAAAAAATTCCAGGGGAGTACTTCACGGCCCCAGGACCTGTTATCAAGCCCAGAGCAGGTCCTAAGCTTTCCAACGCCACCTCGTGCGCCCCGCTAGCATGCCCAGAAGCCGATCAGGGGACCCCGAAAGCTCAAAAAGAACCAGCCCTCATAAAGAATGATCTGCCTGGATCAGCTTTCTGGGGCCTCAGACCCCACAACTCCCGTGGGGAAGATGACAGCAACCCCAAATTTTGCACACACGTTCTTCAGACTGCTACCTAAAAGGGGGTACCTCAATGGGGCCCCTGAAAACAGAGGAATTGGCAATCAGGGGGTCATAGCGTGCTCCCCCCGTCTAAAATCATCATCTGTCTACATGCTATAAAGGGTAAAAAAATTCCAGGGGAGTACTTCACGGCCCCAGGACCTGTTATCAAGCCCAGAGCAGGTCCTAAGCTTTCCAACGCCACCTCGTGCGCCCCGCTAGCATGCCCAGAAGCCGATCAGGGGACCCCGAAAGCTCAAAAAGAACCAGCCCTCATAAAGAATGATCTGCCTGGATCAGCTTTCTGGAGCCTCAGACCCCACAACTCCCGAGGGGAAGGTGCCAGCAACCCCAAATTTTGCACACACGTTCTTCAGACTGCTACCTAAAAGGGGCTACCTCAATGGGGCCCCTGAAAACAGAGGAATTGGCAATCAGGGGGTCATAGCGTGCTCCCCCCGGCAAAAATCATCATCTGTCTACATGCTATAAAGGGTAAAAAAATTCCAGGGGAGTACTTCACGGCCCCAGGACCTGTTATCCAGCCCAGAGCAGGTCCTAAGCTTTCCAACGCCACCTCGTGCGCCCCGCTAGCATGCCCAGAAGCCGATCAGGGGACCCCGAAAGCTCAAAAAGATCCAGCCCTCATAAAAAATAATCTGCCTGGATCAGCTTTCTGGGGCCTCAGACCCCATAACTCCCGAGGGGAAGGTGCCAGGAACCCCAAATTTTGCGCAGGCGTTCTTCAGACTGCTACCTAAAAGGAGATACCTCAATGGGGCCCCTGAACACAGAGGAATTGGCAATCAGGGGGTCATAGCGTGCTCCCCCCGGCTAAAATCATCATCTGTCTACATGCTATAAAGGGTAAAAAAATTCCAGGGGAGTACTTCACGGCCCCAGGACCTGTTATCAAGCCCAGAGCAGGTCCTAAGCTTTCCAACGCCACCTCGTGCGCCCCGCTAGCATGCCCAGAAGCCGATCAGGGGACCCCGAAAGCTCAAAAAGAACCAGCCCTCATAAAGAATGATCTGCCTGGATCAGCTTTCTGGGGCCTCAGACCCCACAACTCCCGTGGGGAAGATGACAGCAACCCCAAATTTTGCACACACGTTCTTCAGACTGCTACCTAAAAGGGGGTACCTCAATGGGGCCCCTGAAAACAGAGGAATTGGCAATCAGGGGGTCATAGCGTGCTCCCCCCGGCTAAAATCATCATCTGTCTACATGCTATAAAGGGTAAAAAAATTCCAGGGGAGTACTTCCCGGCCCCAGGACCTGTTATCAAGCCCAGAGCAGGTCCTAAGCTTTCCAACGCCACCTCGTGCGCCCCGCTAGCATGCCCAGAAGCCGATCAGGGGACCCCGAAAGTTAAAAAAGAACCAGCCCTCATGTAATGTAAAACTGCTGAATGGGGATTCACTGCCTGTTCCCGTCTGGAATCCCCATTTGGAACTAATCAGGTGCTAAAGGAAAATTGCCGAATGCGGATGTATTGCCTTTTTGCTGCCAGATATCCCCACTTGGCAATTTCAATGCGATACTTCATACGGGGGCTCCTCGTTGAAAAATATGGGGCCCAGAACCCCGGGGAGCGTCTCAAATCGATCGAGGGGTGAAGACATACAGGCTGTCTACACGCTATAAAGGGTAAAAAAATCCAGGGGAGTATTTCTCGGCACCAGGACCTGTTATCAAGCCCAGAGCAGGTCCTAAGCTTTCCAACGCCACCTCGTGCTCCCCGCTAGCATGCCCAGAAGCCGATCAGGGGACCCCGAAAGCTCAAAAAGAACCAGCCCTCATAAAGAATGATCTGACTGGATCAGCTTTCTGGGGCCTCAGACCCCACAACTCCCGAGGGGAAGGTGCCAGCAACCCCAAATTTTGCACACACGTTCTTCAGACTGCTACCTAAAAGGGGCTACCTCAATGGGGCCCCTGAACACAGAGGAATTGGCAATCAGGGGGTCATAGTGTGCTCCCCCCGGCTAAAATCATCATCTGTCTACATGCTATAAAGGGTAAAAAAATTCCAGGGGAGTACTTCACGGCCCCAGGACCTGTTATCCAGCCCAGAGCAGGTCCTAAGCTTTCCAACGCCACCTCGTGCGCCCCGCTAGCATGCCCAGAAGCCGATCAGGGGACCCCGAAAGCTCAAAAAGATCCAGCCCTCATAAAAAATAATCTGCCTGGATCAGCTTTCTGGGGCCTCAGACCCCATAACTCCCGAGGGGAAGGTGCCAGGAACCCCAAATTTTGCGCAGGCGTTCTTCAGACTGCTACCTAAAAGGAGATACCTCAATGGGGCCCCTGAACACAGAGGAATTGGCAATCAGGGGGTCATAGCGTGCTCCCCCCGGCTAAAATCATCATCTGTCTACATGCTATAAAGGGTAAAAAAATTCCAGGGGAGTACTTCACGGCCCCAGGACCTGTTATCAAGCCCAGAGCAGGTCCTAAGCTTTCCAACGCCACCTCGTGCGCCCCGCTAGCATGCCCAGAAGCCGATCAGGGGACCCCGAAAGCTCAAAAAGAACCAGCCCTCATAAAGAATGATCTGCCTGGATCAGCTTTCTGGGGCCTCAGACCCCACAACTCCCGTGGGGAAGATGACAGCAACCCCAAATTTTGCACACACGTTCTTCAGACTGCTTTCTAAAAGGGGGTACCTCAATGGGGCCCCTGAAAACAGAGGAATTGGCAATCAGGGGGTCATAGCGTGCTCCCCCCGGCTAAAATCATCATCTGTCTACATGCTATAAAGGGTAAAAAAATTCCAGGGGAGTACTTCCCGGCCCCAGGACCTGTTATAATGCCCAGAGCAGGTCCTAAGCTTTCCAACGCCACCTCGTGCGCCCCGCTAGCATGCCCAGAAGCCGATCAGGGGACCCCGAAAGTTAAAAAAGAACCAGCCCTCATGTAATGTAAAACTGCTGAATGGGGATTCACTGCCTGTTCCCGTCTGGAATCCCCATTTGGAACTAATCAGGTGCTAAAGGAAAATTGCCGAATGCGGATGTATTGCCTTTTTGCTGCCAGATATCCCCACTTGGCAATTTCAATGCGATACTTCATACGGGGGCTCCTCGTTGAAAAATATGGGGCCCAGAACCCCGGGGAGCGTCTCAAATCGATCGAGGGGTGAAGACATACAGGCTGTCTACACGCTATAAAGGGTAAAAAAATCCAGGGGAGTATTTCTCGGCACCAGGACCTGTTATCAAGCCCAGAGCAGGTCCTAAGCTTTCCAACGCCACCTCGTGCTCCCCGCTAGCATGCCCAGAAGCCGATCAGGGGACCCCGAAAGCTCAAAAAGAACCAGCCCTCATAAAGAATGATCTGACTGGATCAGCTTTCTGGGGCCTCAGACCCCACAACTCCCGAGGGGAAGGTGCCAGCAACCCCAAATTTTGCACACACGTTCTTCAGACTGCTACCTAAAAGGGGGTACCTCAATGGGGCCCCTGAACACAGAGGAATTGGCAATCAGGGGGTCATAGTGTGCTCCCCCCGGCTAAAATCATCATCTGTCTACATGCTATAAAGGGTAAAAAAATTCCAGGGGAGTACTTCACGGCCCCAGGACCTGTTATCAAGCCCAGAGCAGGTCCTAAGCTTTCCAACGCCACCTCGTGCGCCCCGCTAGCATGCCCAGAAGCCGATCAGGGGACCCCGAAAGCTCAAAAAGATCCAGCCCTCATAAAAAATAATCTGCCTGGATCAGCTTTCTGGGGCCTCAGACCCCATAACTCCCGAGGGGAAGGTGCCAGGAACCCCAAATTTTGCGCAGGCGTTCTTCAGACTGCTACCTAAAAGGAGATACCTCAATGGGGCCCCTGAAAACAGAGGAATTGGCAATCAGGGGGTCATAGCGTGCTCCCCCCGGCTAAAATCATCATCTGTCTACATGCTATAAAGGGTAAAAAAATTCCAGGGGAGTACTTCACGGCCCCAGGACCTGTTATCAAGCCCAGAGCAGGTCCTAAGCTTTCCAACGCCACCTCGTGCGCCCCGCTAGCATGCCCAGAAGCCGATCAGGGGACCCCGAAAGCTCAAAAAGAAACAGCCCTCATAAAGAATGATCTGCCTGGATCAGCTTTCTGGGGCCTCAGACCCCACAACTCCCGAGGGGAAGGTGCCAGCAACCCCAAATTTTGCACACACGTTCTTCAGACTGCAACCTAAAAGGGGCTACCTCAATGGGGCCCCTGAAAACAGAGGAATTGGCAATCAGGGGGTCATAGCGTGCTCCCCCCGGCTAAAATCATCATCTGTCTACATGCTATAAAGGGTAAAAAAATTCCAGGGGAGTACTTCACGGCCCCAGGACCTGTTATCAAGCCCAGAGCAGGTCCTAAGCTTTCCAACGCCACCTGGTGCGCCCCGCTAGCATGCCCAGAAGCCGATCAGGGGACCCCGAAAGCTCAAAAAGAACCAGCTTTCTCTGCACAAGTCCATAGTCAGGATTTTAATGTAAAACTCTCAAGTGCGGATCTCGTTGAAAAATATGGGGCCCAGAACCTTGGGGAGGGTCTCAAATCGATCGAGGGGTGAAGAAGTGCGTGCCCCAAAAATTTAGACGCTCCTACCCCTTATGGCTGCTGAAATATCGAAGGGTAAAGAGCTCTCATAGTTTGTAATGGAAAATTGCTGAATGGGGATTCACTGCCTGTTCCCGTCACATATCCCCATTTGGAAAAAAGTTTCATTTTAAATGCAAGTCCACCATCTGGCAGCCAAAGAGTAGTATGACACCTTTATTAAATTTATAAACTCCCAACATGTGGGATTTCAGACCTATTCTCACTGGCTTTGGCACATTAGGGAGCGCCAAAAAAAATCCATCCGTAAAACAACGCCATTTTTTATTTTTTATTCCCAAAATAATTATAAAAAGGTTAATAACGGGTACCTCAGCATAGGAGAGTCCATAGAAAATTCTCTAAAATTGTTTTCCTTGCAAAACCCAATGAAAATAGTCAAGCCAAAAAAGCACGCAAAAAATAACATTCTGATGCCAAATTTAAAAAAAAAAAAATAAAAAAATAATTTTTGAGCCTCGCAGCATAGAAATATACTTCATATTGCTTGCCAGCCTTCGTCCCCAGCCTTTGGTATACCTCTGTTCAAGAAGAAAATCAGGTTATTTGACTCTCCTGTAAAAGGTATAGGATATTGCCAGATGGGGATTTCTGTCTGCACCTAATCTGGCACCGTAATGCGAACCTAATTAGGTGCCCCATTGAATCTCCTAAGGTGCGTCCCATAGGCCCTGTATCCGGGAGTCAGCCTCCACGTTGTTACTCTCCTGCAACGTGGGAATGCATTAATGCCCCTACCACCCCTAGGTAGGAGACCAGGGGTGGTTCTGGAGGCGCAGGTGAGCCAAGGGAGCGAAGCGTCGAAGACTGGTGCAGTAGCCTCCCCCTCCCGGCCCAGGGATGGGGTTGAGAGAACCACAAGCCCACGGCGCAGAAGTCACAGGGGGGAGGCCCCGCTCACCTCTCTTGTTGATGGGCGTGAAGTGTGGCCAGAGCCCCGTCGGTGGCCGCGGCTCCCGCTGTAGGGTGAGGCCCGAGATTCCGCTCGCCCGCCGGCCGACTTCCGAGGGTAGCCGGAAGCCCCGCCCACTAACTTTCGGGGGCGGAGAGCGGCGGGCGCGCTCAGTTACCGGGGAGCTCCCGCCCTTCCTCCCTCGAACGCCGCACGTGTAGTGCGGCCAGAAGCCCCGTCGGCGGCCGCGGTCCCCGCTGTATGGGGAGGTCCGGAGTTCCGCGCGCCCACCCGCCGACTTCCGGGGGTAGCCGGAAGTCCCGCCCACTAACTTCCGGGGGCGGAGAGCGGCGGGCGCGCACAGTTACCGGGGAGCTCCGCCCCCCTCCCCCTCCTCATTTCCGCGAAGTGCGGCCGGAAGCCGCCGCCTATCTCCCGGAGTGCGCCGCAAGTGCCCCGGCGAGTAACGCCGCACGTCCCGTGGAAGAGACGCAAGGTGGACATTAAAAGACCGGTGGGTGAGTGCAACCCCATTTCGAGTGCCGCACTAGTGGTCAAGGAAGGGGTTATCCTCCTCCTCCTACCCTACCCTGCAATATGTCTGGCAAAGGGAAAGCTCATTCTTTCCTATATGCTGTTTGCGTTTCCTGTGGGGTTAGGCTGCCTAAGGCGCAGCCGGATAAATTTTGTGAAGCCTGCGAGTCGGAGCGAGCCCAGGAGCCCCCCATTGTGGCAGAGCCCAGAAGTCAGGGCCCCCCAGAATGGGCGGTGTCTTTATCACACTCTATGATGTCCCTTACAAGGGCAATTGAGTCTCTTCGAGGCCCGGGCAGGGACAAGGATGGTGGTCTGCCAGCGGAAGACAGCTCGTCCACGTCTCAGGACCCTCCGACCGTTAGAGGCCGCTCCAGCACCAGACAAGCTCATAGCAAAAGAGCTCGTTCCCCGTCGGCTGGACCCTCTGGGGCTTCGGCGGCAGGTATTAGGGCATCTAGTTCCCCGTCGCCGAGCTCGGGAAGCGAGCAGGATGACGGCGAGGAGGAGGGAGAGGAGTCCTGGAATCCAGAAAGCCTGGGATACCAAGACTCGGTGGACAGCCTCATTGAGGCAGTCAACCAGACATTAGAGATCGAGGACGATGTGTCCACGGCCTCAGGTCACAAGGTCTCCTTCAAGAAGACCAGGCGACCGCATAGAAGGTTTGCCACGCATCCGGAGTTCGAGGAGCTAGTCCAGAAACATAGTGAACACCCGGATAAGCGTTTTGCAATGCAAAAAGCGCTGCAAGCAAAGTATCCGTTTCCTCCTGAGCTCCATAAAGGATGGGTGGAGTCGCCAGTAGTGGACCCACCGGTATCACGTTTGGCGTCAAGATCGCTATTGTCGATACCCAGCGGTTTTTCTATCAAGGACCCAACTGATCGCCTTATAGAGGGGCTTGCCCGCTCAGTGTATGAGGCAGCGGGGTCGGCCCTGGCCCCCTCCTTTGCGGCTACTTGGGTGGCTAAGGCCATGGTTTCATGGGCGGACGCTCTGCATAATGCCCTCCAAGACAGAGATCTGCCTGCGGAGGTCTTGGAGGTTACAAATCAGATATCAGGGGCAAGTGATTTTCTCGTCAGCGCCTCTCTGGACGCGGCCGAGTGTTCTGCTGTGGCAGCAGCAAATGCGATCGCTGTTAGGCGAGCATTATGGCTGAGATTGTGGAAAGCGGATTCTATCTCCAAAAAATCCTTGACCTCATTGCCTTTTCAGGGCAATCGGTTGTTCGGTGAGAAGCTTGATAAGCTTATCTCAGAAGCCACGGGGGGAAGGAGTAGTTTCCTCCCGCAGCAGAGGACTTGGCCAGCATTCAGACAGACACAGAGGCATTTTCGGCCCTTTCGTAACCCCTGGAGGGGGACTTCGGCCAGAGCATCCACCTCCGCAAATGATGGTCAGATTAGGGAAAGGCAAATCTCTTACAGAGCCAATCCGCTGGGCAGAGGCTGAGGCCATTTGCCCAGAACGAGGGGGGCCAGATCCCAAAAGCCTCCAGCAAAATGACTCGAGGCGCTTCGTACCTACGGACGACAGGGTGGGCGGACGCCTACTAAGGTTCAGCCACGTTTGGGTCGCAGTGGCACGCGACGCTTGGGTGGCAGAACTGATATCGTCCGGGTACAAGATAGTTTGTCGGACTCCCGCCACGGCGATTCTTTCATTCCCGGTTTTCCGGAACAGTATCGCAGGCAGAGGGTTTGTTACAGGCCATAATGACGCTACGGCGCAACGGGGTCATTGTCCCAGTGCCGAAAAGCGAAGAGGCACAAGGTTTTTATTCCAACCTGTTTTCGGTCCCCAAAAAAGACGGGACAGTAAGGCCAGTACTAGATCTAAAAATCCTGAACAAATTCATCAGAGTCAGGCGGTTCCGGATGGAATCCCTCCGTTCGGTCATTGCAGCCATGGATCCAGGGGAGTTCCTGGCCTCGATCGATGTGCAGGATGCATATCTGCACATTCCGATTTTTCCTCCACACCAGAGGTTCCTGCGTTTTGCGATCGGAGGGCGACATTTTCAATTTGTTGCTCTGCCCTTCGGTCTGGCCACTGCTCCCAGAGTCTTTACGAAGATAATGGCGGTGGTTATGGCCATCCTGCATGCTCGGGGCATACCGGTACTACCTTACCTGGACGACCTGTTGGTAAAGGGGCCGTCGTTTCAGGCGTGCCAGGAGAATGTCCGTATCACGCTGGATACCCTGGCCCGTCTAGGCTGGTTGATCAATCGGAGCAAGTCGTCCTTGGTTCCAGCCCAAAGAATCGTGTTCCTAGGCATGATTTTCGACACCTCCCGGGGGCTGGTGATCCTCCCTCAGGACAAGGCGCGAAAAATCAAGCAGGGAGTACGGAACCTTCTGCAGCTGGGCACCAGACCCATCCGGTACGGCATGAGTGTGTTGGGCAGAATGGTGGCGGCGATGGAGGCAATCCCGTTTGCCCAGTTCCATTTCCGTCCGCTTCAGCATGCGCTCTTGTCAGCATGGGACCGGAGGCTGCTGTCTCTCAGTCATCGGTGCAAGTTGTCTCCGCTGGTCCGACATTCACTCCGGTGGTGGACTCGCGACTCGTCCCTGGTCCAGGGGAAACCTTTTCCCCCGGAGCAGTGGTTGGTGGTGACGACCGATGCAAGCCTGCATGGTTGGGGAGCAGTCTTCCAGAGTCACACAGCTCAGGGGCGGTGGTCCATTCAGGAGATAATTCTCCCGATCAACATTCTGGAGATACGGGCAATACGATTGGCCCTACAACATTTCCAGTGTTTCCTGAGACACCGGCCGGTGCGCATTCAGTCGGACAATGCTACAGCAGTAGCATATGTCAACCATCAAGGGGGCACGCGCAGCCAGGCAGCCATGCGCGAGGTCGGGCTGGTACTGCGTTGGGCAGAGAAGAACCGCGTGGTAATTTCAGCGGTGCACATTCTGGGAGTCGAAAACTGGGCGGCAGATTTTCTCAGCCGACAGAGGGTCGCGGCAGGGGAATGGTCCCTGCACCCCGAGGTTTTTCAACAGATCTGCCAACGGTGGGGGACACCGGACGTGGACCTTATGGCATCCAGAGAGAACGCCAAAGTACAAAGGTTCGTCGCTCGATCCCTCGACCCGCAGGCAATCGCAGCAGACGCTCTGGTGCTTCCGTGGAGCCAGTTTCGTCTCCCGTACTTGTTCCCCCCGCTACCTCTGCTTCCAAGAGTCATCAGGAAGTTAAGGAGAGAGAAGGTTCCAGCAATTCTGCTGGCCCCAGACTGGCCTCGGCGGGCCTGGTATGCAGATCTGGTTCAGCTAGTGGTGGACGTACCCTGGCATCTCCCAGATCGGCCGGACTTGCTGTCCCAGGGGCCGATCTACCATCCGAACTTAGGGGCCCTGTGTTTGACGGCGTGGCCATTGAATCTTGGCTGTTAACACAGGCAGGATTCAGGCGCGATGTGGTAGCCATGATGGTGAGTGCCCGAAAGCCTTCTTCGGCGAGAGTATATCATCGGACTTGGGAAGTTTTTTTCTGTTGGTGTAGGGATCGCGGAGTGGCTCCTCTGGTTTTTTCGATCCCCAACGTACTGGCTTTTCTGCAGGCAGGGCTGGACGCAGGATTGGCTCCGAGTTCGCTCAGAACGCAGATCTCGGCTCTGTCGGTGCTTTTCCAACGAAAGGTCGCTTCGGTCTGGCAGGTTAGGACGTTTATGCAGGGGGTCGCACATTTAGTACCCCCCTATAAGGCGCCGACGGAATCATGGGACCTGAACTTGGTGCTCAGGGCCCTTCAGGAGGCTCCTTTCGAACCGTTACAAGAGGTTTCCTTACCTTACCTGTCCAGGAAGGTCGTTTTTCTGGTAGCTATTACGTCTATTAGGCGGGTTTCGGAATTGGCGGCTTTATCTTGTAAACCGCCGTTCCTGACCTTTTATAAGGATAAGGTAGTTTTAAGGCCAGCTCCTCCCTTCTTGCCGAAGGTTGTCTCTGCATTCCATATCAACGAAGACATTGTCTTACCCTCGTTTTGCCCGGCACCGGTGCACAGGGTAGAAAAGGCATTGCACACCTTGGATCTGGTAAGAGCTCTTAGGAGGTATGTGACAAGGACAGCTCCTTTCCGCCGGACAGACTCTCTATTCGTGATCCCAGAAGGGCGGCGAAAGGGGCTCGCTGCGTCCAAAGCGACTTTGGCCAGATGGGTTCGCCTAACGATCCAAGAATCTTATGAAATTAGTGGCACGCCGGTTCCGGCAGGGATCAAGGCACACTCGGCTCGAGCAGTGGGTGCCTCATGGGCACTGCGACACCAAGCTTCAGCGGAACAGGTGTGCAAAGCAGCTACCTGGTCCAGCTTGCATACGTTTGTCAAACATTATAACGTACATACCCAGGCATCCTCGGATGCAAGCCTGGGAAGAAAGATTCTCCAGGCAGCAGTTGCGCACCTCTAATCAGGGGCGCAAAATAGCATGGATTGGGTGAGCTAAGATCCCGCCCAGGGACTGCTTTAGAACGTCCCACAGTCTCTGTGTCCCCCAATGAGTCGAAGGAGAAACATGGATTTTTGTGAGTACTCACCGTAAAATCCTTTTCTCCGAGACGCTCATTGGGGGACACAGCACCCACCCTACTAGCCAGTTGGCTTTTGCTTATTTTGAGTTATACAAATCCTTATGTAAGGATCAGGGTGGTCCCCTTTCCAGACGTATAATTTCTTGCCTGAGTTTAAGGCGCGTTCTCCTACTGCTTATGCACTAAACTGAGTTACGCCCGGTCTGGGGGCGAGGGTGTATGCGGCGGAGGAGGAGCTAACTCTTTTTTTGTATACTTAGTGTCAGCCTCCAGACGGCAGAAGCACACACCCACAGTCTCTGTGTCCCCCAATGAGCGTCTCGGAGAAAAGGATTTTACGGTGAGTACTCACAAAAATCCATGTTTATTTTATCAATATGAGGCAAAATTAGCTGCAGCTTTCCATTTCGGGGTATTATCCTTTTATCTGTATCTGACTTTAAATTTGGTATTGATTTTTTCTGAAACTATTAGTATATGTAACTGAGTAAAAGGGTTGAGTTCTGCTCAACATAGGTAATTGTAAACTAATGATTTCCCTTTTTTAGTTATATTTTTAAAGATTCATGCAAAAAAATCAGATCAAAGTTGCCCATAAGTCTGAAAATCATGAAATGCACACAGTTTGCAATTAACATTGCTCAGTAGCAGACAATTCACAATTTATATTTCCATATGTGAAACACATGAATAAAACACTAATCAATGTGTCAATTTTAACCATCAAAGAAACATGAAGATCGGCTCCAAAAGCACTAGTGACACTTGGGCCTCATTTAAAAGATGTCGATCTTTCTAAAATACCAAAGTCACTTGGCTTCACAGCCCCCTACTGATAACACAATACAGGGTGAAGTTGTTGTTTAGCTACTATTTGTTTTTTTTTTCTTTTGTAAAACCAGTGGACAAAGGTTCTTAGGTTTTTAAGTTTCTTGTGACACAATTAAAAATTAGAAAGCGGCTCCGCTCTGTACAGTCTTGTGTATTTATGCTAATCAGCCCCACATATACACAAAATGCACAAGACTTTTATGTCTACATTTAATATCCAAAAGTGTCATCCATGTAAAAGTAAAATGGCACCATAAATTACCATGTAATAATAACTATACTCCTATTACATCTGGAGCCACAAAGCAAAACTCTGGTGTAACATGGTGGTTAGCATTGAAGATTGTAACATTAACTCAAATTAAGCCAAATTATCACTTTTATCTACCACATAGTCTCGGATATAACATTACCAGTGAGGCATTGCTGCTCTACCTCCATCTTGCTTTGCCTCTCCAAATACACATTTCCAGCATGTCTCACTATGATCTATACATATCTGTATAGTGATAATTCACTTCACATTTTTGGTTACTGTCAGTATTTACCACCACATGAAGTAGTCACTGAGTGATCATTTAAAACTAGATGGGCATTTCCTGAAGGAAATACATGGTTCTTGAACAGCGCTGCCAGCTTTACAGCAGTGAATCAGGTGTGGACTGTAAGAAAGTAAAGTTAGAATATGAATGCTGTGTATAGCGATGGCACAACCTGGGATGGGTTGTATATGAAGCCAATGGGGGTGATGTAGTGATGCCACCATCATATAATATTGGCTGCAGGCTAAAGGACCTGTGTGATGTCACCACCATTTGCTTCATTTTACCTCAGCAGTTTCAAATATGAAAGCTGACCTCTGGTTGCTATGGACAACCAAAATGGTTTTACTCTGAGGCAATTTTCATTAATCAGCCCACTAACATTTGCTATAGAAATCAGGGAACCTTGTCACATACATTTCTTATAGCAGTGTAGTGGTCCCTATTTACTCAATAAAATTGTACAATTAGTGGATTAATAAGTCCTTAAGGTCCCTTCACACTGAATGATACCGCTGACAATTGTGATGCTGCAGTGTCACAAACCCGACATTGCAGCATTGCAAGCGCAGCGGTCACAATGAACAATTTTCTTCGCTGGGAGTGTATGATGCATGACACCCCAGTGATCAAAACGGCCGTTACTGGGATCTGCCATGCTCAGGAATGCCCCCTGTGATGTTGTATCCCACTGTCACACGCAGCAATTGCCACGGTCACAGCGGGGTATTGCTGAAACGTCATGGATCGGATGCTCGTTCAGTGTAATGGGGACCTTAGTAATGATAGCAACCATTTAATTGCAGCTGCACCCCTGAAAAATAAAAATGGACAAAAGCGCATATTGCATTTTCATGGAAATATTTTGTGGACATTCTTGTGGTGCGAATCATCTTAGGTTGGTAAAAGCCTGAGCGACTGGCATAGTACAGCCCCTCACAAGCCACTTTGGCATGGTGTGGCCTTTCAACAGCCACTATGATTTCGGGGCCTTGCAGGAACCAGTCTGATATGCAAGGCCTCTCAGGGGACACTTTAGTATGTGAAGCCCAAGACCCACTTTGTTTTGCGGGCCCCCTCAGGAGCCAGTCTGGTTCCCAGGGCCCCTCAGAAACCACTTTGGTGCCAATGAACCCCAGGTGCAAGTCTTGCATGCAGGGACCTGCCCCTGGGTAGCCATTTTGGCCCCTTGGTAACCACTTTAATGTGCGGGGGCCCTTGTTAGCCACTTTGGCCCCTTGTTAGCCATTTTGGCATGCAGGAATCCTTGGTAGCCACTTTGGTGCACATAGCCCCTCGGTAGCCACTTTGGCCATTTGGTAGCCACTTTGGCACATTCGGCACCTCGGTACCACTTTGGCCACTTGGTAGCCACTTTGGCATATTCAGCACCTTGGTAGCCACTTTGGCCACTTGGTAGCCACTTTAGCACATTTTGCACCTCGGTAGCCACTTTGGCACATTCGGCACCTTGGTAATCCCAATAATGTGAGAAATTCAACCGCTTTTCCAACACTGATTTCTCACATATTGGGATTATTTAGCAATTACCTAATTAACCCTTTATGGCTTTTTTACCTTGCTTAGCCATATATATTGATGGATTTACATTTTGATTAGTGTGATACATGTTATAGAAAACGTGCCCTCATTCCTCTCTCTAGCTATTATTTATATGTTCATTTAATATATTTTGGCACGGTGCACTTTATTATATTATACTGTATATTCTTCTGTTCATAATAGCTTTGATATTTTGGAATATAGAGGTAGCTCACTTTTCTGCATCTATTAAACTATTGTGCTTCACTAATTTTCTGCATGAGTTGTTCCGTCCTGAAATTGAGGCATTTTGCCTAAATTTTATACTAATTGTATTTTAATATTGGTAATAAATTTGTTTATTTTATGGATCTCTTTTTCGTTTCTTTATTATAAGAAAGAATTTGCTATATATTAGTCTGTTAAGGTACTGACACACTTAGCGATGCACCAGCGATCCCGACCAGCGATATTACCCGGCCAGGATCGCTGGTGCATCGCTAAGTGATCGCTAGTGAGCTGCAAAATACGCAGATCTCACCAGTGACATAGCAGCAGTCGGGGGTCGCTACTTACCTGTCAGACGAGGTGATTATGACTTCCTCCCACCCGCGTCGCTCGTCGGTGCCACAGGAAGCTGACGATGAGAAACGGTACAGGACGTTCTCGTGCGATCAGCGATAACCAGCAGGGGAGCGGTCGGAGGTAAATATCAGACATAGCGATATTGCTAGCGATATCGCTATAACGTAACAAAAACCAGTGACATTATAGCGATATTGCTAGCTATATCGCTTAGTGTGACAGGCCCTTTATTGGCCTTAATCTTTGTCAGGTCTTGAAGTCAAAATTATTAATGTTAATTTACATTCTTATAATTAAATCTTGAGTAAACAAACATTCCTTTACTTCAGTGCAGAAGCGCCATTGTCTGCTCACTAATATTAAAGCTACCTGTAGGTTTTTTTGTTTTTAACAAATCTGAATATAGTTAATTGGCAAAATATCTTTCATAATTGAAAGCCAGATGTTAACTAAAGAAGCTTTTCTGCTTTTAATAGTTTGTATATATTTTATTGCAGTTTAATATTTTAGGAGCCATTGAATTGCTTATTGATGTAAAATTGCTGAATTATAGTTGTCATCCATATACAGTTCATATATATATATTATTCTAGGAGTCTACAGGAATTTCCTTTTCTTCAGCATCCTCAGCCATTTTTCACTATTTAGCTCAGTGAAAAATTATTTTCAATATAGTACAATATCGCCTATTAGTAGGATATATAAATAAAGCTTGTAAAGCTTTTGAGAAGGGAGGACTTTATGTATGGCCATGGTGGTTTATAAATAACATTCGGTGGTATATTGGGCATTTTCACAATTAAATGTAATTCTGTTTATAGTATTGGAGTTAAAGATTTAAGCCCTATAATTCTTAGATATATTTATCTCCACTCCTGTTCTTGTCGCAACAGAAGGTAAATTAATCTTTCAGCAATTCTAATTACAGCAGCAAAGTAAACAATGCTACTATATCATCATAAATATATTAATTTCAAGAATTGTGGTAACATTTCTTTATAGCAAATTTGTGATCCTAAACCAGATTCTAAATTAAATCACTGTCAGGTTAGAGCCACTCAAATGCACCTGATCTTCTGTTTTTCCAGGTGATGGTCTGCTGCCAAATGTTTCCATCCTACCTATTTCATAGGTATTCACACTATTCAGAGTTAACCATGGAACGTTTCCAAAAATTATTTTATAGGATTAGTGAGTTGTTGGCTACATTGCTAAACCATGTTGTAGTAACATGAAATTTGTCATGATGTATGCAATATATTGTCATAATTCAAATATCATAGAACTAAATTTCCCTTTTGGGGTTTCCAGATGTTTCTGAGATGTCATGGTGCAATATAAAACACTCTCTATAAAAGGGCTATTGTGTAGTTTTTTCTGACTTAACAGTGGTAAATTTAGTTTAATCCTACAAACAGAGCACAGCCATTTTTATTGTATTTCTATTGAAATTATGGCTTAAAGTGGTTATAAAACTAAATTTTTGTTCTTGTGATTATTTTGCTACTAATTAGTTTAAAGCCTGAAATTCACATTATAATCTGCCCAAGAGAACATTTTTACTCTGAACTGCACAAACTGACAGTTATGTGTTTTTCAATGGTCTTCTTTTTTCCTTTGTTCTTGCCTTAATTGTAATATTTTTTATCAAAACAGATTTGTTTAATATACAAGAGAAACTTTTCACTTCCATTGATTGCTAATTTGTTCATTAGCATTCCAATAACCTGGAAGACCTCCTTCTCTCCTCCACACTTATTCGCTCCTCACCCAACTGCCTCCAAAACTTCTCCCAAATAGCCCCCATCCTCTGGAATTCCCTGCCCCAACAAGTCCGGCTATCAACCACACTCGGATCGTTCAGACGGAACCTGAAAACCCATCTCTTCAGGAAAGCCTACAGCCTGCAATGATCCCCGCTGCCTCCTCAGCACTACTGGAGCCACTACCTCACCATCACTGGAGGTGCTGCATCCCCCAAACCTACTGTCTCCTTTCCCACCATCCTGTAGAATGTAAGCCCAAAAGGGCAGGGTACTCTCTACCCTCTATATCAGTCTTTGATTGTTAGTTTGTTTACTGTAAGTGATATCTGTAATTTGTATGTAACCCCTTCTCATGCACAGCACCATGGAATCAATGGTGCTATATAAATAAATAATAATAAAAAAGAATGAAATCATTACAAGCATCAATTTTATAATCGGAATTCTAGAAAGTTTGGTCTTCTATCTTTCAGGAAAGGGGAATGCTAAAAAAGTCTAGGTACAAATAAATCTAAATCATATTCTTTCTAAGGTTTTTATAATTTTTGCTCTTAGATTACAATTATTACAATTAAATTAATCCATAACATTGAATTTAAAAGTCTGTAATTGGGAAGTCATAAAAGAATTACATTTACTATACAACTTGCCAAAACATTTATGAATTGAATGGCTCTAATAATAAAACCATTCTCCCTAACATATGTTACAAGTTGTTTCCTTTGTTGTCACAGGCCCCTTCTCTGGAAGTCATCACTTTTACATTTTGATTTTTACAGTAAATACTTTCCTGCTTACCTTTCTCTGATAAATGCTGTATTCCATAACAATTTCACATTTTCTCCATTTTTATACAAAATCATCTAATTGATGCTAATTTAATACCACCAATAATGCTCTATTTTGTGTCTTACTCTATTTCCACCCTTTAATCTCTCAAGTTATGGGCTCTTTGTGATTTCTAGCTAAACACCAGACATTATTCTGCATTATGTGCATCCTACTTGCAGTGTTTGTAGTACTTACTGTAATTTTTATATTTATGGGCCATAGGGAGCTTGATTGGGTCTCCTTTTGAATATTGTATGGTAGATCTGTTTTAATCAAGAAAAACAAAACCTCAACAGTATGACCTAGGTGGTACGCAACTTCAGCGCGCCGTTCGCAGCGCACGATCCCGTCGACGACGCAAGAAAACGAGCATCTCCGGAATTTTGATTTACGCTTTTGCATCCGCGCTACAGTTTCTTGCCTACTGACCGGCCGCGGGGCCGAGCTTGAGGCTGGTATCGCGCATGCCTAAGTCTTATGACATGCCGGATGTGACGGTAACATTTTCGTACGAGAGAAGTTTTCACGCTAGCTGGCTCTCACTTTTTGAAACGCTGGAAAAAGCAACGTTTAGCCGGCTCTCACTCGGCCACTTAATTCACTGCTTGACAATGAACACCAGATGGCACCTGTGCTTTACAAATCATTCAATAATTGTCAGTCGTAATTCAACTGCATTTCTGCGAATTTAACACTGGATGGCAGCCTTAAGACCACTCACTAAAGACAAATGTCAATCTATGAATTGAAAAACCATTCACGTCACGGTGAGTTTCGAGTTCAATAAACTCACTTTTTTGGGGGGGCGTTTTAGTTTTAGGCTTGTGTGCGGTCGCTTGTTAAAAAACACACTATGTTTAGGTCCGATTTTGATGAAAATGGACTGTCGATCACGTGCAAAGCTCTGTAAGCGTTTCTGTGGTCAAAACTGCATGCGTTTTTGGCAGACAGTATGGTTAATCTGCGTAACTGTTGCTAAACATCAGATTTCTGCGATATCTAAAAATGCGCACATGGTAAAAAAACGCATGTGTTTTTGGCGCAATATTGAAAATGTGCGTGCAGTATGCTCTAAAAACACTTGCGCGAATTCCTATGCAAATTTGCTGGTTCAAAAAATGTGTACGTTTTTCTCAGTATTTGACCAAAAATGAGAGCCGGCTAATCGTGCGAAAAATGAGCACAATAGCCGGCTCTCATCCTCAGTGTGTCGTATTCAAAAGTGAGAGCCGGCTAATGGTGCCAAAAATGAGCACACTAGCCGGCTCTCATCCTCAGTATGTAATATTCAACAGTGAGAGCCGGCTAATGGTGCCAAAAATGAGCGCAGTAGCCAGCTCTCATCCTCAGTATATCATATTCAAAAGTGAGAGCCGGCTAATTGTGTCAAAAATGAGTGCAGTAGCCGGCTCTCATCCTCAGTATATCATATTCAAAAGTGAGAGCCTGCTAATTGTGCCAAAAATGAGCACACTAGCCGGCTCTCATCCTCAGTATGTAATATTCAACAGTGAGAGCTGGCTAATTGTGCCAAAAATTAGCGCAATAGCCGGCTCTCATCCTCAGTATGTCATATTTAAAAGTGAGAGTTGGCTAATGGTGCCAAAAATGAGCGCAGTAGCCGGCTCTCATCCTCAGTATATCATATTCAAAAGTGAGAGCTGGCTAATGTTGAAAAAAATGAGTGCAATAGCCGGCTCTCATCCTCTGAATATTTTCAGATGCACAGAGGCAAAAATAGGCACAGAGAGGCACAGGACGCGATAGAGAAAAGACTCACATCTTCTGTTGCCGATCGGCAACAAGCTGGGCTGTTCAATGTGACATATTTGAATCAATTCATCAGTTTCTCAATTTGTGTTACCGAGGCGCAGTGAGCAAGAACGAGGCACAGTGAGGCACAGAAAGAGGCACAGAGATGTGCAATGAGGCACAGTGAGGCGCATAGAGCCACATGAAGGCAGAGAATGATAGAGAGGCAGAGAAGGGCACAGAGAGTCATTGAAAGGCACATATAGGCTGGGACGGTCACACAGAGGCACATTGAGGCTCAGTGAGGCACAGAACATGATAGAGAGAAGACTCACATCTTCTGTTGCCAATCGGCAACAAGCTGGGCTGTTTAATGTGACAAATTTGAATCACTTCACCAGTCTCTCAATTTGTGTTGTCGAGGAACAGTGAGCGAGAAAGAGGCAAGTGAGGCACAGAAATAGGCGCAGAGTCTCGCAATAAGGCACAGTGAGGGGCATAGAGGCACATGAAGGCAGAGAATTATAGAAAAGCAGTGAAAGACACAGAGTCATTGAAAGGCACATATAGGCTGGGAAGGTCACACAGAGGCACAGAACATGCTAGCAGGCTCTCACCCTGGGTGTGTCATTTTCAAAAGTGAGAGCCGGCTAATGGTGCCAAAAATGAGCACAATAGCTGGCTCTCATCCTCAGTGTGTCGTATTCAATAGTGAGAGCCGGCTAATGGTGCCAAAAATGAGCACAATAGCCGGCTCTCATCCTCAGTGTGTCATATTCAACAGTGAGAGCTGGCTAATGGTGCTAAAAATGAGCACAATAGCTGGCTCTCATCCTCAGTGTGTCGTATTCAATAGTGAGAGCCAGCTAATGGTGCTAAAAATGAGCACAATAGCTGGCTCTCATCCTCAGTATGTCATATTCAAAAGTGAGAGCTGGCTAATGGTGCCAAAAATGAGTGCAATAGCCGGCTCTCATCCTCAGTATGTCATATTCAAAAGTGAGTGCTGGCTAATGGTGCCAAAAATGAGCGCAATAGCCAGCTCTCATCCTCAGTATATTATATTCAAAAGTGAGAGCTGGCTAATAGTGCCAAAAATTAGTGCAATAGCCGGGTCTCACCCTCTGAATATTTTCAGATGCACAGAGGTGATGCAAAAATAGGCACAGAGCGGCACAGAAAGTGATAGAGAAAAGAATCACATCTTCTGTTGCCGATCGGCAACAAGCTGGGCTGTTCAATGTGACATATTTGAATCACTTCATCAATCTCTCAATTTGTGTTACCGATGCACAGTGAGCGAGAACGAGGCACAGAAAGAGGCACAGAGATGTGCAATGAGGCACAGTGAGGCGCATAGAGCCACATGAAGGAAGAGAATGATAGAGAGGCAGAGAAAGGCACAGAGAGTAATTGAAAGGCACATATAGGCTGGGATGGTCATACAGAGGCACATCGAGGCACAGTGAGGCACAGAACACGATAGAGAGAAGACTCACATCTTCTGTTGCCGATCGGCAACAAGCTGGGCTGTTCAATGTGACAAATTTGAATCACTTCACCAGTCTCTCAATTTGTGTTGTCGAGGAACAGTGAGCGAGAAAGAGGCAAGTGAGGCACATAAAGAGGCACAGAAAGTCGCATAGAGGCACATGAAGGCAGAGAATGATAGAAAAGCAGAGAAAGACACAGAGTGTCATTGAAAGGCACATATAGGCTGGGAAGGTCACACAGAGGCACAGTGAGGCACAGAACATGCTAGCAGGCTCTCACCCTGGGTGTGTCATTTTCAAAAGTGTGAGCCAGCTAATTGTGCCAAAAATGAGTGCAATAGCCAGCTCTCAGCCTGGGTGTTTCATTTTCAAAAGTGATAGCTGGCTAATGGTGCCAAAAATGAGTGCAATAGCCAGCTCTCATCCTCAGTATGTCATATTCAACAGTGAGAGCCGGCTAATTGTGCCAAAATTGAGTGCAATAGCCAGCTTTCACCCTGTGTGTGTCTTTTTCCAATGTGAGAGCTGGCTAATGGTGCCAAAAATGAGCGCAATAGCTGGCTCTCACCCTATGAATATTTTCAGATGCACAGAGGCAAAAAGAGGCACAGTGAGGCACAGAACGCGATAGAGAAAAGAATCACATCTTCTGCTGCCGATCGGCAACAAGCTGGGCTGTTCAATGTGACATATTTGGATCACTTCACCAGTCTCTCAATTTGTGTTGTCGAGGAACAGTGAGCGAGAAAAAGGCACAGTGAAGCGCTATGAGGCACAGAGAGGTGCATGGAGGCACATGAAGACAGAGAATGATGAAGAGGCAGAGAAAGGCACAGAGAGTCATTGAAAGTCAAATGTATGCTGGGACGGCACACAGAGGCACAGAATGCGATAAAGACTCACATCTGTTGCCAATCGGTAACAAGTTGGGCTGTTCAATGTGACATATTTTGTGTGTGTATTCCTGGGGTGTCATTGCCAACCCATATACAATGGGTGTTTACACCCACATTGACAAAATGCAAGAATATCCCATGGTTTGCTTGCCCACCCATATGCAGTGATGCATATTTTTGGGTGGGAACACTGAGGACACCCCCACATGCATCACTGTGGGTGAAGACAACCAGACAGGTGTCACTACTGCAGGTGTGTGGGGAGTATTACCCTTATTTCCTCGCCGAAACCTGGACGCTAAATTGCATGTGTCCAGTGCATTTTCCTAACAATAATGCATGTTGCAGTAGCCTCCAAGATGCATTATCAGTGGAAAAAGATATAGTCTCATGCTGAATATGCCCAAATATATTCAATTAACATTACACCCAACTACTACAATAAAGAGGCAAAAAACATGTCAAACATTTATAACATTTTATTTATTGTAAGAAATTAGGCTTAGGCCAAAAATAACACGTCAAGCAAGAAAACTGTTATAAAGGAGCTTGGCATAGGTGACATATTTCTTGCCAGCATTAGACCTGTGGAGAGAAAAAAATATATATCTTAAACAGTGTAGTATACTTTATAAGATGCATTTACTGCTGGACTGTTCTATATGACATCTCAGTCCCATTACTAGTCTCTCAATTTGTGCTGCCAAGGCACATAGTGACACAGTGAGGCACATGAAGGTACAGAGAATGATAGGCAGAGATAGTCAAGGTCAGAGGTAGGCCTCTGGGAGGCCGTGGTAGGATCTGAGGGGATACGGCAGGCTGAGGGGCTGTAGAAGGCTCTGAATGGCTGTAGAAGGCTCTGAGGGGCTGCAAATGGCTCTAAGGGGTTGCAGTAGGCTCTGAGGGGCTGTAGATGGCTCTGAGGGGCTGTAGGTGGCTCTGAGGGGCTGCAGCAGGCTCTGAGGGCCTGTAGATGGCTAAGAAGGGCTGCAGTAGGCTCTGAGGGGCTGTAAGGGGCTCTGAGGGGCTGCAGATGGCTCTCAGGGGCTAGAAGAGGATGTCAGGGGCTGGAAGAGGGTGTCAGGGGCTGGAGGAGGGTGTCAGGGGCTGGAGGAGGGTGTCAGGGGCTGGAGGAGGGTGTCAGAGGCTGGAGGAGGGTGTCAGAGGGCAGTAGGGGGCTAGAGGAGGGTGTCAGAGGGGAGTAGGGGCTAGAGGAGGGTGTCAGAGGGGAGTAGGGGGCTAGAGGAGGGTGTCAGGGGCTGGAGGAGGGTGTCAGGGGCTGGAGAAGGGTGTCAGAGGCTGGAGAAGGGTGTCAGAGGCTGGAGGAGGGTGTCACAGGCTGGAGAAGTGTGTCAGATGCTGGAGGAGGGTGTCAGAGGGGAGTAGGGGGCTAGAGGAGGGTGTCAGGGGCTGGAGGAGGGTGTCAGGGGCTGGAGGGGGGGAGACAGGGGCTGGAGGAGGGGAGACAGGGGCTGGAGGGGGGGAGACAGGGGCTGGAGGGGGGAGACAGGGGCTGGAGGGGGGAGACAGAGGCTGGAGGAGGCTGTGTGGTGGTGTAAAGGGTATTGCGGGAGGCTGTGTGGTGCTGTAGAGGGGGCTGCGGAAGGCTGTGTGGTGCTGTAGAGGGGGCTGTGTGGTGCTGTAGAGGGGGTTGCGGGAGGCTGTGTGGTGGTGTAGAGGGGGTTGCGGGAGGCTGTGTGGTGCTGTAGAGTGGGCTACGGGAGGCTGTGTGGTGGTGTAGAGGGGGCTGTGTGCATCTGTAGAGGCCTACAGAGCCACACAGCCCCCTGGTGTGACTTCCCGAGTGCCATAACAGCTGACTGTATATACATGTATACACATACATGTATGTACATGTGTGTTGTGAGTTCATTTTCCCCTTTGTCACTGAGGTCTGGTGAACTCCCTATTCTGGTAAAGGAAGGTAATGAGCCTGATTATCAGGCACCTGAGCCTAATGAGGATGACTGGCTGAGTGGAGTCACTGACTGGATATAAGGCTGCCGACGCCCTTCTGCCCTGCGGGTGATTTCTCTGTGGACTTCTAGGACACCAGTCTGATTCCTGATTCCCTAAAGCTAAGTTTTCTGCTTTGCCTGTTTGCATTTATGTTTTGTTTTTGTTTTCCTTGCTTTTCTGGATTCTGCCATTCCCTGCTGGGATGAGCTGAATCTCCTTTTGCCGGTTGCTCTGTCTTCAGAATATTCCTGAGTACTGACATAGCTTTTTTGAAGCCTAGCGTCTTCAGGGCCTTTTTCACTGTCAGTCTGTTGGCTCTTATTTTCATAGGGTTTTTCACGGATTGCAGACAGCAGCCTTCCTGTCCTTTCCTATCTAGGTAGTTTGGGCCCCGTCTTTGCTCAGTCTATCTTTCTGTCTGTGTTAGTGTTTTCATCTTGCTTCACCGTCATTATATGTTGGGGACTGCCTATTGCTTTGGGGTCTGCTCTGGGGCAGTTTAGATTTCCCCTTTCTTTCTTTAGGCCTATTTAATTCTCTGGCTGTGATTGAGGGGTCTAGGGCATCGTAGGAACCCCCCACGGCTACTGTTAGTTGTTGTGATAGGATCAGGGGTCTGCAATCCGATAGCTGCCAACCTCTCTGGTTTTCTGGACTTAGCTAGCATTTCTGTTTTTGCCTCCTACGGTGACTCAATCATAACACATGTGCCATGACCGCTCCTTAGACCATACATACATGGATTGTCACTAACCCAAACCAAGGACGAAGAGGCTTAGCTGCTCCACATGATGATGGAGGCCGGAGAGCAGTGTTCCTCCATAGCGATGTCGTCCATTAGGGAAACTTGGAGTCCTTGTCCCGCCAGTTCTTGAGCCAGTTTAGTGTCCACGGTGCCTTGTTACCTATTGGAAAAAAAAAGGAAAAGGAAATTATTGAATTTTGACATAATTTTTATTCTAAGTCCTATGCATTGTACTGGTACATTAACCCCTTCTTCCACGAGCGTATATTGCCAGCAGACACACAGCGAGCGGGCGATGCCCCAAGTGTTACCTATTGAGAGACAGGGAAAAAAAACAATAATTAATAAAGGAAATATTGCATTCATAATTAGTGTTCACAGCAGAGTGACAACACAGCCCCCCTATCCCTCCCCTACCCCACAGGGAATGCCTGTACCCCGCCATGCCCCCCCACAGCTGACCCCATACACTCTGGAGGGATCCCCTGTCTCCCCTGCCATGCCTTCCACAGCTGACCCCATACACTCTGCAGGGACCCTCTGTCTCCCACAGCTGACCCCATACACTTTGCAGGGACCCCCTGTCTCCACCGCCGTGCCCCCCACAGCTGTGCCCAAACACTCTGCAGGGACCCCCTGTCTCCCCCACAGTGCCCCCCAAAGCTGACCCCATACACTCTGCAGGGACCCCCTGTCTCCACCTCCGTGCCCCCCACAGCTGTGCCCATACTCTGCAGGGACCCCCTGTCTCCCCCCACAGTGCCCCCCAAAGCTGACCCCATACACTCTGCAGGGACCCTCTGACTCCACCGCCATGCCCCCACAGCTGTGCCCATACACTCTGCAGGGACCCCCTGTCTCCCCCCACAGTGCCCCCCACAGCTGACCCCATACACTCTGCAGGGCCCCCCTGTCTCCTCCCACAGCTGACCCCATACACTCTGCAGGGACCCCCTGTCTCCCCCCATAGCTGACCCCATACACTCTGCAGGGACTCCCTGTCTCCCCCCACAGCTGACCCCATACACTCTGCAGGGACCCCCTGTCTCCCCGCAGTGCCCCCCACAGCTGTCCCCATACAGGCATACAGTTACCGGCTGGAAGCTCCAAGGTTCAAATCTGGCGCTCATGTGACGTCATTGTTGCTGCAGTGAGACCGGGAAAGCAGGGGGCGGGCTCGGAGCCAGGTGACACACAAAGAGCCCGGCCGCCCTTCCCCCCGCCTCACTGTACTGCAAGCCAGGGAGAGACACTGTGATGCACGGCGCTGACTCCGCCCCTCCCGAGCCAGGGGATGAACCACAGGCAGCCCGGCATGTCACACGACTCTTCCCTCTTCCACCTTCTATACAGGCCTAATCTTGGTTCCCATAGCACCGTGACCCCGCCCACCGGCCAGTCACTGCCGCCCCTCCCCCACCACTCAGCGATCTTACACAGCAGCACACAGCTGAGCACTATGAGCCCTGGGGGCGCAGCGCTGACCCCGCCCACCCTGTACCACACAGCGGAGCACAGGGGGAGATCTATGAGCCCTGGGGGCGCAGCGCTGACCCCGCCCACCCTGTACCACACAGTGGAGCACACGGGAGATCTATGAGCCCCAGGGGCACACATTGCAGACCCCGCCCACCCCACACCACACAGTGGAGCACACGGGAGATCTATGAGCCCCAGGGGCACACAGCGCTGACCCCACCCACCCCGCACCACACAGCGGAGCACAGGGGGGGATCTATGAGCCCCAGGGACACACAGCGATGACCCCGCCCACCCCGCAACACACAGCCGAGCACAGGGAGAGATATATGAGCCCCAGGGGCACACATTGCTGACCCCGCACCACACAGAGGAGCACTATGAGCCCTGGGGGTGCAGCTCTGACCCCGCTGACCCTGCACCACACAGCGAAGCACAAGGGGAGATCTATGAGCCCCATGGGCACACAGCGCTGACCCTGCCCACCCCGCACCACACAGCGGAGCACAGGGGGAGACCTATGAGCCCCAGGGGCACACAGCGCTGACCACGCACCACACAGCGGAGCACTATGAGCCCTGGGGGCACAGCGCTGACCCCACCCACCCCGCACCACACAGCAGAGCAGAGGGGGAGATCTATGAGCCCCAGGAGCACACATTGCTGACAACACCCACCACGCACCACACAGCGAAGCACAGGGGGGATCTATGAGCCCCAGGGGCACACATTGCTGACCACGCCCACCACGCACCACTCAGCAGAGCACAGGGGGGATATATGAGCCCCAGGGGCACACAGCGCTGACCCCGCACCACACAGCGGAGCACTATGAGCCCTGGGGGTGCAGCGCTGACCACGCCCACCCTGCACCACACAGCGGAGCACTATGAGCCCTGGGGGCACAGCGCTGACCGCGCCCACCCCGCACCACACAGCGGAGCACAGGGGGAGATCAATGAGCCCCAGGGGCACACAGCGCTGACCGGGCACCACACAGCGAATCACTATGAGCCCTGGGGGCACAGCGCTGACCCTGCCCAACCCGCACCAGACAGCACACAATAGCGATAGCCATCTCTCACCCTGGGTGTGTCATTTTCAAAAGTGAGAGCCAGCTAATTGTGCCAAAAATGAGCGCAATAGCCAGCTCTCATCCTCAGTAT
Source organism: Dendrobates tinctorius (assembly GCF_039654945.1). Classification (NCBI taxonomy): domain Eukaryota; kingdom Metazoa; phylum Chordata; class Amphibia; order Anura; family Dendrobatidae; genus Dendrobates; species Dendrobates tinctorius. The sequence continues at coordinate 9,347,472 of NW_027361724.1, forward strand.
ATCATATTCAACAGTGAGAGCCGGCTAATTGTGCCAAAAATGAGCACAATAGCCGGCTCTCATCCTCAGTATATCATATTCAACAGTGAGAGCCGGCTAATTGTGCCAAAAATGAGCACAATAGCCGGCTCTCATCCTCAGTATGTAATATTCAACAGTGAGACCCAGCTATTGGTGCCAAAAATGAGCACAATAGCCGGCTCTCATCCTCAGTATATCATATTCAACAGTGAGAGCCGGCTAATTGTGCCAAAAATGAGCACAATAGCCGGCTCTCATCCTCAGCATATCATATTCAACAGTGAGAGCCAGCTAATTTTGCCAAAAGTGAATACAATAGCCGACTCTCATCCTCAGTATATCATATTCGACAGTGAGAGCTGGCTAATTGTGCCAAAAATGAGCACACTAGCCGGCTCTCATCCTCAGTATGTCATATTCAACAATGAGAGCCGGCTAATTGTGCCCAAAATGAGTGCAATAGCCGGCTCTCATCCTCAGTAAATCATATTCAACAGTGAAACCCGGCTAATGGTGCCAAAAATGAGCGCAATAGCCGGCTCTCATCCTCAGTATGTAATATTCAACAGTGAGAGCCGGCTAATTGTGCCAAAAATGAGCACAATAGCTGGCTCTCATCCTCAGTATATCATATTCAACAGTGAGAGCCGGCTAATGGTGCCAAAAATGAGCACAATAGCCGGGTCTCATCCTCAGTATATCATATTCAACAGTGAGAGCCGGCTAATTGTGCCAAAAATGAGCACAATAGCCGACTCTCATCCTCAGTATATCATATTCAACAGTGAGAGCCGGCTAATTGTGCCAAAAATGAGCGCAATAGCTGGCTGTCATCCTCAGTATATCATATTCAACAGTGAGAGCCGGCTAATTGTGCAAAAAATGAATGCAATAGCTGGCTCTCATCCTCAGTATGTCATATTCAACAGTGAGAGCCGGCTATTTGTGCAAAAAATGAGTACAATAGCCTGCTCAGTATGTCATTTTTAATGTGAGAGCAGGCTGTCTGGCTCTGTTGGGCATTTCTGCCCCCTCAAGCCTGCACCACCAGGACCCTTTTTATCCATGGACTGCCATGCTCTGACCCCCTGAATTCAAATTCCCTAGGGAGCAGGGTGACAAGTGATGTTGCTGTGTGTAGGTGGCCTCCTTGATGATGATCCTGCCAAGTTTTGTTTTTCTGGATCCCTTCTGCAGTGGAGTTAAGGGGTTTGAGAACCACCAAAACTGCCCCAGACTGAAAATGTCTTTTCAAATCTGCCGTAAAAATCAGACATTGGGGCCCTTGGTGTGACTTCTGGTAAGGCCAGAGGGGCCATTGACTTGTCATTTGAAAGTTAATTACCAGACTGAGGTAAGACTTTATTTTTCCCCTGTTTCCCTTTTTTGGCCTTTAATCTGTAATTTTCAAATCCTTCAGTTTCCCCTAATAAGACATTTTTTGCCTGTAACCTGTGATTCTAAAATTCGTCATATTTTTTTTTTTTACCTGAAAACCATCTCTCTAGACAAAAAATCAATTCCAATTGCCAGCTATCACCCTCTGAATGTTTTTTTTAATAGTGAGGGCCTGCTTCCTGCATACATGCCAATAACACTTAGAATATATAATGTAATATAATAGAGAGACAGGCCTAGCTTCTATTACACACATAAAGAGCTAAAAGTTACATGTAAAGTTTGTTCCCTTAGCTAAGGTATTAAGACATGTCTGGTAATTTATCCTGAGATTACAGAGTCTGCAAGTTTTGTATCTAGCCAGTTAGAAGTGACTCATTGCAACACTTACAGACAATGGCGTTTACCATATGTCTGCAGAGCTAAAGTAATGAAAAAGAAGCTGAAGGAGATAGATATCTATCTCTATCCCCTGCAGGGTTTTGTCTCTCTCTTTTTTTTTTTTCTTTTTAACTGTTCAATGTTGCAGATTGATGGCTATAACAGGGTCCCCAAATTCTATATTGGACAACAGATTTGAAAAGACATTTTCAGTCGGGGACAGTTTTGGGGGCTCTCAAACCCCATAACTCCACTGCAGAAGTGGTCAGGCAAACCAAACTTGGCAGGAACATCATCCAGGAGGCCACCTACACACAGCAACATCACTTGTCCCCCTGCTTCCCAGGGAATTTGAATTCAGGGGGTTAGAGCATGGCTGTCCATTGATGAAAAGGATCCTGGTGGTGCAGGCTTGAGGGGGCACAAATGCCCAACAGAGCACCACACAGCCCCAAGAACTGTTCCCTCACCTCAGTCTGCTAATTAGCTTTCAAATGACACCCCAATGGCCCCCCTGGCTTAACCAGAAGTTCCACTAGGGGCCCCAATGTCTGATTTGGACAGCAGATTTGAAAAGACATTTTGAGGCCTTGGGCCGGTATTGGGGTTCTGAAACCCCACAACTACCCAGCAGAAGGTACCAGGCAAACCAAACTTGGCAGGAATATTGTCCAGGATGCCACCTACACACAGCAACATCACTTATTCCCCTGCTCCCCAGGGAATTTGAATTCAGGGGGTCAGAGCATGGCTGTCCATGGATAAAAATGGTCCTGGTGGTGCAGGCTTGAGGGGGTACAAATGCCCAACAGTGCACCACACAGCCGCAAGAACTGTTCCCTCACCTCAGTCTGGTAATTAGCTTTCAAATGACACCCCAATGGTCCCTCTGGACTTACCAGAAGTCCCACCAGGGGCCCCAATGTCTGATTTGGAGAGCAGATTTGAAAAGACATTTTGAGGCCTTGGGTCGGTTTTGGGGTTCTGAAACCCCACAACTACCCAGCAGAAAGTACAAGGCAAACTAACTTGGCAGGAATATTGTCCAGGATGCCACCTACACAGAGTCATCACTTGTCCCCCTGCTGCCCAGGGAATTTGAACTCAGGGGGTTAGAGCTGGCTGTCCATTGATGGAAAGGATCCTGGTGATGCCGGCTTGAGGGGGCACAAATGCCCAACAGAGCACCACACAACCCCAAGAACCGTTCCCTCTCCTCAGTCTGATAATTAGCTTTCAAACGACACCCCAGTCGCCCCTCTGGCTTTACCAGAAGTCCCACCAGGGGCCCCTATGTCTGATTTGGACAGCAGATTTGAAAAGACATTTTCAGTCTGAGGCAGTTTTGGGGGTTCTTAAACCCCTTAACTCCTCTACAGAAGGGGTCAGGCAAATCAAACTTGGCAGGAACATCATCCAGGAGGCCACCTACACACAGAGACATCAGTTGTCCCCCTGCTGCCCAGGGAATTTGATTTCAGGGGGTTAGAGCTGGCTGTCTATTCATGAAAAGGATCCTGGTGGTGCATGCTTGATGGGGCACAAATGCCCAGCAGAGCACAAAACAGCCATCAAGATATGTTCCCTCACCTCAGTCTGGTAATTTTCTTTCAAATGACAACCCAATGGCCCCTCTGGCTTAACCAGAAGTCCCACCAGGGGCCCCAATGTCTGAGTTGGACAGCAGATTTGAAAAGACATTTTCAGTCAGGGGCAGTTTTGGAGGTTCTCAAACCCCATAACTCCTATGCAGAAGTGGTCAGGCAAACCAAACTTGGCAGGATCATCATCCAGGAGGCCACCTACACACATCAATATAACTTTTCCCCCTGCTCCCCAGGAAATTTGAATTCCGGGGGTCAGAGCATGGTTGTCCATGGATAAAAATGGTCCTAGTGGTGCAGGCTAGAGGGGGCACAAAAGCCCAATAGAGCAGCACACAGCCTTAAGTAGTGTTCCCTCACCTCAGTCTGGTAATTAGCTTTCAAATGACTCCCCAATGGCCCCTCTGGCTTAACCAGAAGTCCCACCAGGGGCCCCAATGTCTGATTTGGACAGCAGATTTGAAAAGACATTTTGAGGCTTTGGGTCGGTTTTGGGGTTCTGAAACCTCACAACTACCCAGCTGAAAGTACCAGGCAAACTAACTTGGCAGGAATATTGTCCAGGATGCCACCTACACAGAGAGACAACACTTGTCCCCTTGCTGCTCAGGAAATTTGAACTCAGGGGGTTAGAGCTGGCAGTCCATTGATGTAAAGGATCCTGGTGGTGCAGGCTTGAGGGGGCACAACACAGCCCCAATAACTGTTCCTTCACCTCAGTCTGGTTATTAGCTTTCAAATGACACCCCAATGGCCCATCTGGCCTTACCAGAAGTCCCAACAGGGGCCCCAATGTCTGATTTGGACAGCAGATTTGAAAAGTCAATTTCAGTTAGAGGCCATTTTGGGGGTTCTCAAACCCCATAACTCCTCTGCAGAAGTGGTCAGGCAAACTAAACTTGGCAGGAACATCATCCAGGAGGCCACCTACACATAGCAACATCAAATGTCCCCCTACTGCCCAGGGAATTGGAATTCAGGGGGTCAGAGCATGCCTGTCCATGGATAAAAATAGTCTTGGTGGTGCAGGTTTGAGGGGGTACAAATGCCCAACAGTGCACCACACAGCCGCAAGAACTGTTCCCTCACCTCAGTCTGGTAATTAGCTTTCAAATTGCACCCCAATGGCCCCTCTGGAGTTACCAGAAGTCCCACCAGGGGCCCCAATGTCTGAATTGGACAGCAGATTTGAAAATAAATTTTCAGACTGGGGCAGTTTTGGGGGTTCTCAAACCCCATAACTCCTCTGCAGAACTGGTCAGGCAAACCAAACTTGGCAGGAATATCATCCAGGAGGCCACCTACACACAGCAGTATCACTTGTCCCCCTGCTGCCCGGTTAATTTGATTTCAGGGGGTCAGAGCATGGCTGTCCATGGATAAAAATGGTCCTGGTGTTGCAGGCTTGAGTGGGCGCAAATGCCCAACAGAGCCAGACAGCCTGCTCTCACATTTAAAATGACATACTGAGGGTGAGCGCTGGCTATTGCACTCATTTTTGGCACCAATAGCCGGCTCTCACTGTTGAATATGACATGCTGAGGATGAGAGCCAGCTAATGTGCTCATTTTTTGTACAATTAGCCGGCTCTCACTGTTGAATATGATATACTGAGGATGAGAGCTGCTATTGTGCTCATTTTTGGCACAATTAGCCGGCTCTCACTGTTGAATATGATATACTGAGGATGAGAGCTGCTATTGTGCTCATTTTTGGCACAATTAGCCAGCTCTCACTGTTGAATATTACATACTGAGGTTGAGAGCCGCTATTGTGCTCATTTTTGGCACCATTAGCCAGCTCTCACTGTTGAATATGATATACTGAGGATGAGAGCTGCTATTGTGCTCATTTTTGGCACCATTAGCCGGCTCTCACTGTTGAATATGAAATACTGATGATGAGAGCCGGCTATTGCGCTCATTTTTGGCACAATTAGCCGGCTCTCACTGTTGAATATGAAATATTGAGGATGAGAGCTGGCTATTGCGCTCATTTTTAGCACAATTAGCCGGCTCTCACTGTTGAATATGACATACTGAGGATGAGAGTTGGCTATTGTGCTCAATTTTGGCACAATTAGCCAGTTCTCACTGTTGAATATGACATGCTGAGGATGAGAGCCGGCTAATGTGCTCATTTTTGGTACAATTAGCCGGCTCTCACTGTTGAGTATGATATACTGAGGATGAGAGCTGCTATTGTGCTCATTTTTGGCACAATTAGCCAGCTCTCACTGTTGAATATTACATACTGAGGTTGAGAGCCGCTATTGTGCTCATTTTTGGCACAATTAGCCGGCTCTCACTGTTGAATATGATATACTGAGGATGAGAGTTGGCTATTGCGCTAATTTTTGGCACAATTAACCGGCTCTCACTGTTGAATATAATATACTGAGGATGAGAGCCGGCTAGTGTGCTCATTTTTGGCGCAATTAGCCGGCTCTCACTGTTGAATATGACATACTGAGGGTGAGCGCAGGCTATTGCACTCATTTTTGGCACCAATAGCCGGCTCTCACTGTTGAATATGATATACTGAGGATGAGAGCCGGCTATTGAGCTCCTTTTTGGCACAATTAGCCAGCTCTCACTGTTGAATATAACATACTGAGGATGAGAGCCAGCTATTGTGCTCATTTTTAGCACAATTAGCCGGCTCTCACTATTGAATACGACATACTGAGGATGAGAGCCGGCTATTGTGCTCATTTTTGGCACAATTAGCCGGCTCTCACTGTTCAATATGATATACTGAGGATGAGAGCCGGCTATTGAGCTCCTTTTTGGCACAATTAGCCAGCTCTCACTGTTGAATATAACATACTGAGGATGAGAGCCGGCTATTGTGCTCATTTTTAGCACAATTAGCCGGCTCTCACTGTTGAATATAACATACTGAGGATGAGAGCCGGCTAGTGTGCTCATTTTTGGCGCAATTAGCCGGCTCTCACTATTGAATACGACATACTGAGGATGAGAGCCGGCTATTGTGCTCATTTTTGGCAAAATTAGCCGGCTCTCATTTTTGGTCAAATCCTGACAAAAACGTACACTGTTTTTGAACCAGCAATTTTGCATAGGATTTAGCGCAAGTCTAAGCGTTTTTAGAGCGTACTACACGCACATTTTCAATATCGCACCAACAGCACATACTTTTTTTACCATGTGCGCATTTTTAGATATCGCACAAATCTGATATTTAGCAACAATTACGCAGATTAACAAAACTGTCCGCCCAAAACGCATGCGGTTTTGACCACAGAAGCGCTTACAGAGCTCTGCACATGACCGACACTTCTTTTTCATCAAAATCGGACCTAAATGTATTGTGTTTTTTAACAAATTACATACCGAGGATTAGAGCTGGCTATAGTAATCTATATTTTTACCAAGAGCCGTCTCTGACTTTTATGAGAGCCGACTATTTGGACTGAAAATCATCTTTTTAGCTGGCTGAAAGTATAAAAGGAGCAATAGCGCCATCTGGTGTTTTTACACTTTTGCATTTAAAAAAATATATTTTGTTCAACAGTTGCTACTTGTGGAATTTCAAAATATTACATTTTGCAAAGTGAGAGCCGGCTAATTGTCCAAAAAACAGGCGTCCAAATACGCAGTAGCCGCTTTTAAGGAAAAAACTTTTTTACGTTTTTTCTGCGTAGACCCCATCAGGAGCGATATTTCAGGCCGCAGAACGAGAGCTTTCGTGCAGAAACGTTCCTGGACCCCAGAACTAAAATTAGCTCCTCCCACCGCATGCGTAAGCGTCTCGTAACGCCAATTTACAAAGTGCCCCATCCGTCCCTATATATTACTATAGAGAGATGGTGATACTCCAAAAATGACCCTCCCCAAATTTCAATAGACCGGAGTAAGCCCTGTTGCCATCCGGCAACAAAATGGCTGACTTTTGTTGCCGGATTGCAACAACAGAGTCAAACCTTGTTGCAGATCGGCAACAAATGCCGATATTTTCTAAGTTTTACCCCCAAGGTCAACCTCGCCTTTTTTGCTTTTAAAATGTTTATAACATGTTGATGTTCATCATGTTGATTAAATTTGATCCCACATTTTTGTATGCACGCTGTTTCATATTTCTATATATCTGATTTACTAGTGATTTATGTACACCTCCCTTTCCTTTGGTCACATTTACTTTTTCTGGGTGTACGGCACAGTACCCTAATCTATAAGCTGTGCCAATCCTCCCCTTTATCCTTCTGGTAATTCAATATGTCTGATACCAAGAAAAATAAGCCACTGACAGAGCTGAACACTGGAGTATGATTTTTTTTTTTAAATAAAGCCTTACAATTTAAAAAAGGAAAAAAACACTGAAGTCTTACATATATTAAAAAGGTTGCATGGTGTTTGCTATTTGATATTGACCATTGATCTATGGGTAAATCACGGCAATGATCCACTATTTGAATCCTATTTGCACTTCCTTTCCAGTGTTGCTTACTTTTACCCTAAGCTCTATATTTAGATTTATTTAAGAGCTACATGGAGCTTAATCGCACCTCTAAAACAAAATGAAATATAATACATAGAAAACACCATGACTCTTTTTTTAATTTGATATTGGCCATTTGCTAAAGAAAATGGTTATTGTTTAAAGAAATACCCCTAAAGTAAATACATTGAGTTTTTTTGGGGTGGATACCAGCTTGGGGTCATTATGTAATATATGAAGGGAAACAAGTAAAAACCTCTACAAAGTTAGGAAATTTCATTAGGTGACTAATTAGATTTATTACAGTATTATGAGTATTATATCTGCATCATACAACACGTGCAATCTATGTATTAAAAAATTTAGAATTTTTTATTCGGTCATACAATATAAGATTATACAAGATAATGATAACACTTTAGAGAGCAGAAAGCGGCTCCGCTCTGTACTGTCTTGTATGTATTCATGATAATCAGCCCCACACGTCTGCACTTCTATATGGCATTTAGAGTATGATTCTCATATATGTGATCTCCAAAAAATGTCAAACATGGAAAAATTATATTGCGCCATGTATTACCAGATAATAATAATCCTATTAAAATGCATCAGTCATGACAAAGCAAACCTCTGGTACAACATGCTGGCTAGCAATGAGGGATTTTAGTTTAAAAATTGTTTGACTTCCCTATTAATGTGATAACCAAGACTATAAAATAGTTGGATAAATCTCTAGTCATACATTGTGGCTCCACATCCACCCTGCTTTATCCTCCAGCATGCCTCATCATGATCCATATATACCTGTATAGTGAAGATTTGCTTTACATTTTGTCTTGCGGTCAGCTCATATATGAGCTGTGGCTTCCTGGTAGATCTTTATGGCAATATAGACTGTTCACCTTTAGCCTTGATATTGAATTACCTTGAACAGGATGTAATTCAGTAATCACTAATATTCAGCAAAATGTTTTACAAAAATTTTAGTAAATAAATTCCCCACAAATTTGCAGCATTGAAAAGCATGGACTGGAAAAAGGGGTTTAATACTGTAATCTTAGAGTGAGGCAATGGTATTCAAATGAAATTTAATTGTACTTGATTTTGTTTTATTTTGTAATTAGCTTTGTGCCAGTGAAGCAAAATGTTAGCTGTCAACCACTTTTGCAGAACCTTAAGAGGCTGGCTAAAAATCTACTCTAATTGACTAGAAAATACATGTTTAATACTGAATGATCCTAGGACTGAAGATGGTTTAAACTTATTCCATTATCCTCGAATTTTAAAAAAAGAAAATGTATTCTCAAGAATACAGTTTTTGTTTTATAATGTGCATGGAACTTTTCTGAACCATATAAAGAGACAGCAAAAAGTAAAAAGATACCCACAAAAATCTGGTTCTTCCATCACAATACTGTAATCTGCATTAAAATCATAGGTAAATATAGACTTAATCCAGCATTATTGCTTACTTTAATCACAGAAAAAAAGAGAACTAGAGCAGCACAAAGACAAAAAGAAAAATGAAAAATTGGGAGAAAATCCCCCCAGGCAAAGATCAAACCTCAACTGTAGAAATCCAAAAAATGGAGGCATCATATCATGCTCAGTGGATAAAGAGCTACTTTTATTAGCCCATCGTGGCAACGTTTTGGTCTGTGGAGATGTGGACAGTTTTCAGTCAATGATCAAGTGCATGTGATAGATATATAGGGGTGTACCTGATAATAGTACTTAACAATAATTGCAAAAAATAACATATCCATCCATTAAAAGTGACATACATACTATGCCAGATGGAATATACAGTTTTAAATCCCATAAAGTGCATCAGCTACATAGCGAATCAGAAGAACTACAGTATACTAGATTTTTAATTACAAAACAAAAGGGACAGTGATAAACTGTCACCAATAGAAGAGAACCTTACGTGAATACAAAATTCTGCTTATTTTAATCATTAAAAATCAATAAAAATAAACTGCTTTTCTTTAATTACAATGAACATACCCCATGGGGACAATAACAACCACTGATATTTACAATAATGAAAATTAGATATTGCACATATATAATAATAATAATAATAATAATAATAATAAAGAAAAGGATATCACTACATCACATGAAAAAGAATGACACAAGGTATCCAGTTAGATTATGCACATGGCCTTAATGATAATTACCACATGTGCACCCTTTAATCATATGCTGGTATACAGCTGTAGTATCCCTTATTTGTACTACATATCAAACAGGTAAAAGATCGATGAATTTTATTGATTTTTAATCATTAAAATCAGAATTTTGTGTTCATGTATGGTTCTCTTCTATTGGTGACAGTTTATCACTGTTCCTTTATGTTTTGTAAGTTGTATTTGGAAGTGCCATTTGTATAATTGGTGGACAAAAAGTGGATTAATCTAGATTTTTAATTAGCCGTTTTTGTTAATATTGGGATAAGATCTTGGAGATGGGAATACCTCTTTAACTTAATTTTACACTTTATTATAAACTAGGTGATTATTACTTGTACCTTATTACATTTTCTTATATGTTAATGACTTGACTTGTATTGATGAGTAATCTATTGTGTAATAGATGGGGGGACATATAAAATGTGGGTATTAGTAAGTTGCTTTACTATATTGACTCGGAGTTAACAATTACCTACTTTTGAAAATGAACCTTGATAATTCATTTTACAAGCATAAGTTTTACAAAGATCAGCAGGATAAGATTATTTTCTACCATAAATGCTCTAGTCAATTTATATTTCTACCTTGAATTTATTTAGGATTTTTCATTATGCTAGATTTACAGGAAAAAGTGTACAAAATTTAGTAAGTTTGCATTATAAAGTTTTCTTTACATGCTTACTTATACATTTTTTTCCTGTATAGTTGCCTGCACAATACAATTAAACATTGTTTGGATGACAAATGACTAAGTTTTGGTTTGAAAGGAGAACACTAACAAAATGTGAGGTGCATCACAAACCCAGTTACGTTCAACTGTCTACTGGGTACTTTACATTGCCCTATTACATACATATTTCCCTATTATACCTGTGTCAGTGTAATTTTCCATTGATTTGCATGTTGCAGTAAAGGGGGCTTTCACATAGCGAAATCGCTAGCAATATTGCTAAAGCGTCACCGGTTTTGTGACGCAGCAGCGATATTGCTAGCGATATCGCTACATGTGATACTTACCTCCGACTGGCTTCCCCGCTGGTTATTGATGATTGCCTGGTCCATTTCTTGTTAGCGGCTTCCTGCTGGCGCCGACGAGCGACAGGTAAGTAAAGACTGCTGCGTCGCTGCTGAGATCTGCCTGTTTGGCAGCTCATTAGCGACTATTTAGTGATGCACCAGCGATCCTGACCGGGTCATATCGTGGTCGGGATCACTGATTCATCGCTAAATGTAAAAAGGCCTTAAGACAGTATGTTTAATCCTATTAGAGATGCAACAAAACTTTTTTTTTGTTATTGGCCATAATCTTAATGTTAATTTAGATTCTTTTAATTATATCCCAAATAAACGAACCTTTACTTTACCTTAGTACAGAAGCGCCATTGTCAATTTGGTTACTTAATATTAGAGCTACTTCTAGGTTTTCTGTTTTCAACAAATTTGAATATAGTTAACCGGCAAATTATCTTCTATAATCGAAAGCCAGATATTAACTAAATAAACTTAAATGCTTTTTAATAGTTTGTATTATAATATAGTTTGATATTATAGCAGCCATTGATTTCTTGTTGACAAAAAATTACTGAATGGCAGTTGTCATACAGATATGGTTCATATATTTTATTCCAGAAGTCTAGATGAATTTCCTGCCATCCAGCATCCTCACACATTGTTCACTACTTTGTTTGGTGAAAATTTATTTACAATATAGTACAATATTCCCTATCTATATGATACAGAATTAAAACTTGTAAAGCTTTTGAGACAAGACCCTTATATGCATAGCCATGGCGGTTTATAGCTGATAATCCTTAATACACTGGTAGCTTAGAAAAGTAAATGTAATTCTCTTTATAGTATTGGAGGCAAAAATTGAAGACTTAATAGATTTATTCATCACCTTGATCTCCACTCCTGTTCCTTTCACAAAGTAAAGTAAATTAATCTTTTAGCAATTCTAATTACAGCAACAAAGTAACCATTGCTACTACATCATCATAAATATATTATCTTCAGGAATTGTGGTAACATTTCTTTACATTAAACCTGTAATCCTAGACCAGATTCTAAATTAGGTCAAGGTCTGCTAAGATCCACTCAAAATGTACCTGATGTTCTGTTTCTTCCACGTGATTATCTGCTGACAAATGCTTCCATCTTCCTTATTTCATAAATATTCACACTATTCAGAGTTAACCGTGCAATGTTTCTGAAAATTATGAAAATTATTTCATGGTATTAGTCAGTTGTTGGCTACATTGCTATATTTTGTTGCAGTAATAAGAAATTTGTCATGATGTATACAATATAGTATATAATGTTACCTTTTTTGGAATTTCAGATGTTACTGAGGTGTCACAGTGCAGAATAAAACACTCTACATATTGGGGCTGTGGAATAATTTTTCTGACATAACCGTCGTAAATTTAGTTTCATTTTGATTTGCACTTGTAGGATGCTCTCATCACTCCTTTAAAGGTTCGCTCACATGTACGTATACATCAGACAAGTTTTTTTTCTCATGATGGTGATTAAAAATCTCTGAGCTTTGAAAATGTATCAGATATCTCTTGGTGACCTGTTTGATATATTCAGATCGGTTGATATTTACCTGTGTGACAACTACTGTATTCTTGAAAAATTGTTGATGCTGGTTTACCACAATATTTTAACCATTTCCTATGCATACCATATCGGCAACACCCTCAATATTGCTTATTTTCTGTTTAGATTTATCCTGAAAAAAATTCTATTTTGTTTATTGTGATCTATGGGTAACTCACAGCAATGATCCACTATTTGCATCCTATTTGCACTTCCTTTGCAGTGTTGCTTACTTTTACCCTCTAAAACTAAATGAAATATAATATATTAAAAGAGTCATGGTGTTTGCTATTTGATATTGGCCATTTGCTAAAGAAAATGGTTATTGTTTAAAGAAATACCCCTAAAGTAAATATATTGAGCTTTTTTGGGGTGGATACCAGCTTGGGGTCATTATGTAATACATGAAGGGAAACAAGTAAAAACCTCTAGTAAGTTTGGCACATTTCATTAGGTGACTAATTTGATTTGTTACAGTATTATAAGTTTTAAATCTGCATCACACAACACACGTGCAATCTATGTATTAAAGAATGTAGAATTTTATTATTAGTCCATACAATTGAATAAGAATCATTGTTCTTGCAAAAAGCGCTGAAGGAACCTCTTTTTTGGATGAGGCTCTGGAATGGTCTCTGAGTCACTGTCTTCACTTTCATTAAATTCCAAAACCTCAGGCTCCTCTTCTGTGTCACTCTCTAATGTTTCACACTCTTCTGTGTCACTCTCTTCTGTGTCACTCTCTTCAGTTGTGTCCTCTGTTTCTTTACTGTTTATATGAACAAATATAAATGTTTTGACATGCGGTGGCAAAAGCCTTGGCCTCTTCCTAAATGGACCTTGCTGCATTAGATCGGTCAGGCAGATCCATTCCCCTTCTGGAGTATCTCCATGTGCAGGACAACCCATATCTTGGTACCAATCCTCATCTGGGTATGTAGAACTGAGCACGGGGCCACAACAGCATATCTGTGTGAGAGACAAAAAGAAGCATTAGTTGAGGTCTGTAGAAAAGCTATTGCATTATATTATAGACATTATATTGACTAAGGTGACATTGTATTTTTTTAGAATATGCTAAAAATTTCAGATCAGCAGAGATCCATCTAATGTATCAGAATATCCTCCAAAAACAAAATAACAATTTTAAGGGCGTAGTATCTTGAAAGGTTATGCCCTATTTTCAAATATGTAGGCCATAGAAAAATTGGATAAACTATATCCTCTGATACTGGCCTATTTCCTACATGCTAACCAGTCATCTTTAGTTATTCAGAATACTGTCAATTTTAATATACATATTAGAAATGTTAAACATTTAAGGAAAGTTGCAAAAGACAGTCAATAAAAAATCTTAAAATATCTTATTTCTTTGATAATTCTAGAAATTAAAACTAAAAGCAAACATTACCTTTTCAGGGTTTGTCTGTGCCTGGGTATCCATTGTTATTTCTTCACAAATGCTTAGTGACCAGTCACCAACAAACAGCAGAAGAGTTGTGCAGCTACCAAGCTGTCTTCTCCTTTTATACAAATCTTGAGAGGTTTGCTCCTCCCTTTATTCATTAGTGAAATGCAAATACCCAGGAATCTCCTCCCCTTCTGAATGCTACCTTATCTAATATAGCAAACCTAGATGGCACCCATGTTTTATTAAAGAAATGAGAATACTCATGTCATCCAGTCTCACAATGGTTCTGAAAGCAGGATTTTAATTATAATTTCATCAATTTTCACTCATCAGCATACATAATTCAAGATTCTGTATAGCAATAAATGGTTCAAAGAAAAAAATTGTGATCAGGAAAATAGCCTTTTTCAATCTGGTCCAACCAATAGAAATGTGTTCTGGCTGTTAAATGTCAGGGCATTCTAAAAAGTTTAATGTCTCATATGGCTCCTATCACAAAAGAGATTGGTTAAAACAATGACCACACATGTAAAGTGCAAAAAATCTAACTGAGGACTAATTGTATTTGATTAGTGATGGGTGAACTCACTTGTATTATTTGAAATACTGCAAGAGTCAAAATATAAAAAAATTCTAAATTAAATTAGAATTAATCATCCCCTCATCTTTCCAATGCTCACTGCCCATAGTCAGTCAGGACATCTTTATTTTACCATTATACATTGAATCTCTGAAGTTATTGCTCTTCAACAGACAAATTATGATAAAATTTTGACATGCACTGACATTCAGGATCTGTTCATTACCAGACTTCTCACTCAAGAGTGAAGACTCCAAAGATGTGGCTCATGTCGGCCAATAGAAAAGACCCTGAGGACCAGATATGATAGGCATTGAGAAATAGTGTATTTGAAGATGACTGGTGATGCAAGTGTTTTTTCTGTAATAATGGCCTAAGGTCTGAAGAGAGCATAGAAAATAACATAACACAAAAAACAACAATTATGTGGTAAATACAGAAATCAATATCAAACCACCAAAAGCATCACAGTATAAATTGCCAATAAAATATAAATTTTATTATAAATAATTAAATCAATGTATACATAATAGAATACAGACAAAAATAACACCAGAGATACTGCTATTCTAACACGGAGCCATATTACATGTTGACCAAAAAATTAAGTTTCAAATATTTTTCAGGCTACGTGTAATATGGCTCCCTGTTAGGATAGCAGTATCTCTGGAGCTATTTTTGTCTGTATTATGTATAAATTTGTTCAATTATTTATAATAAAATTTACATTTTATTGGCAATTTATTCTGTGCTGTTTTTGGTGGTTTCATAGAAAATAACATGTAACATATAAGTGGGGGATAATAACTGCACTGTGAATCGAATTTCACAGAAAATCCACACAACTTGTTGCTCATATTTTGCAAGATCTGCTTGTCTCTAGTATTTTGAATAATATTGAAATAGAGAAATGATGTCAAGTTGATTAAGGGGATATATTTGACTTCTATTGTAGGGATAGAAAATATTTTTTTGTTTTTCCAATATGAGGGAAAATTAGCTGCAGCTTTCCATTTTGGGGTATTATCCTTTTATCTGTATCTGACTTTAAATTTGGTATTCATTTTTTTCTGCAACTATTAGTATATGTAACTGAGAAAAAAGGGTTGAGTTCTGCTCAACATAGGTAATTGTTAATTTGTAACTTTTTAAAGACTCATGCAAAAAAATCAGATCAAAGTTGCCCATAAGTCGGTGAAAATCATGAAATGCACACAGTTTCCAATTAACATTGCACTAAGTAGCAGACACTTGGCAATTTATATTTCCATATGTGAAAAACATGAATAAAACACTAATCAGTGTGTCAATTTTAACCATCAAAGAAACATGAAGATCACCTCCAAAGGACTAGTGACATTTGGGCCTCATTTAAAAGATGTCGATTTTCTAAAACACCAAAGTCACTTTGCTTCACAGCCCCCTACTGATAACACAATACAGGGTGAAGTTGTTGTTTAGCTTCCATTTGTTTGTTTTTTCTTCTGTAAAACCAGTGGACAAAGGCTCTTAGGTTTTTAAGTTTCCTGTGACAGTTAAAAATCAGAAAGCGGCTCCGCTCTGTACAGTCTTGTGTATTTATGCTAATTAGCTCCACATATGCACAAAATGCACAAGACTTATGTCTACACCTCTGAATGACATTAAATGTCCAAAAGTGTCATCCATGTACAGTAAAATGGCACCGTAAATTACCATGTAATAATAACTATAGTGCTATTACATCTGGAGCCACAAAGCAAAACTCTGTTATAACATGGTGGTTAGCATTGAAGATTGTATTAACTCAAATTAAGCCAAATTATCACTTTTATCTACCACATAGTCTTGGATTTAACATTATCAGTCAATAAACCTTCAGTGATGCATTGCTGCTCTATCTCCATCATGCTTTGCATCTCCAAATACACATTTCCAGCATGTCTCACTATGATCTATACATATCTGTATAGTGATAATTCACTTCACATTTTTGGTTACTGTCAGCTTTTACCACATTCCATTAATTCCTTTAAAGCACCTGATAGATTAATAAGCTTTTTAAATGTGCCTTTGAACACCTTGAGGTATGCAGTTTTTATACTGGTGTCACTTTGAGGGGCCTATGCGACAGAAAATACCAAAATCTCTTCAAATATGACGTGGCCTCTAAAGTATAGTTTTTGAATTTTACAACAAAATTTTAAAATCTCTGGTCAACTTTTAACCCTTGTAACTTCCTAACAAAAAAGGTGTTGCAAAAATTGGGCTTGTTTAAAGTACACATGTGGGAAATATTATTTATTACCTTTGACATGACTTTGATTTAATGACATAAAAACTAGGTGAACATTCAGTAATTTTCACATTTCCAATTTTTTTTACTAATTAACGTAAGTCTTATCAAAGAAATATTTACTACAATCCTGAAGTACAATGTCACAAAAAACAGTCTTGGACTCTATGGGATCCATTGAAGTGTTCGAGTTTTGACCTCAGTGACACTCATCAGTATCAAAAAAATAATTAAAAATTGGGCAGATCTGGAAGGTGAAAACTGGCTTCAGGGTGAAGGGGCTAAAAAAAGGGGTATTAAGATTGTAAATTACATTATGATGTCAATTATTTCTCATTAGCTATGAGTGTCATGTGTCTTGTACAAAGACCATGAACACAGTATACAAAATAAATTATACAATATGCACTCTAGATGTTGTACTGATATTATGCTTCTTTTGCATTGATAACCATGTCTATAAGCAGGGGTTGTAGACAAATTCAAGTATCATAGCGTAATAGGGATTGTAAGTCCAAATGTATGGGATAGAAAGTAAGGAACAGTGGCAGATGCTATATTATGTGATTGTGCTTGGCACTTTTCTATTATATTGATTATTTTTATGTACAGTTTTTTAGCCGATTTACTCTACATTCTTGATATATACAGTCATGGCCAAAAGTATTGACACCCCTGCAATTCTGTTAGATAATACTCAGTTTCTTCCTGAAAATGATTGCAAACACAAATTCTTTGGTATTATTATCTTCATTTAATTTGTCTTAAATGAAAAAACACAAAAAGAATTGTCCTAAAGCCAAATTGGATATAATTCCACACCAAACATAACAAAGAGGGTGGACAAAAGTATTGGCACTGTTCGAAAAATCATGTGATGCTTCTCTAATTTGTGTAATTAACAGCACCTATAACTTACCTGTGGCACCTAACAGGTGTTGGCAATAACTAAATCAGTTGACATGGATTAAAGTTGACTCAACCTCTGTCCTGTGTCCTTGTGTGTACCAACATTGAGCATGGAGAAAAGAAAGAAGACCAAAGAACTGTCTGAGGACTTGAGAAACCAAATTGTGAGGAAGCATGAGCAATATCAAGGCTACAAGTCCATCTCCAAAGACCTGAATGTTCCTGTGTCTACCGTGCGCAGTGTCATCAAGAAGTTTAAAGCCCATGGCACTGTGGCTAACCTCTCTAGATGTGGCCGGAAAAGAAAAATTGATAAGAGATTTCAATGCAAGATTGTGCGGATGTTGGATAAAGAACCTCCACTAACATCCAAACAAGTTCAAGCTGCCCTGCAGTCCGAGGGTACAACGGTGTCAACCCGTACTATCCGTCGGCGTCTGAATGAAAAGGGACTGTATGGTAGGAGACCCAGGAAGACCCCACTTCTTACCCCGAGACATAAAAAAGCCAGGCTGGAGTTTGCCAAAACTTACCTGAAAAAGCCTAAAACATTTTGGAAGAATGTTCTCTGGTCAGATGAGACAAAAGTAGAGCTTTTAGGGCAAAAGCATCAACATAGAGTTTACAGGAGAAAAAAGAGGCATTCAAAGAAAAGTACACGGTCCCTACAGTCAAACATGGCGGAGGTTCCCTGATGTTTTGGGGTTGCTTTGCTGCCTCTGGCACTGGACTGCTTGACTGTGTGCTTGGCATTATGAAGTCAGAAGACTACCAACAAATTTTGCAGCATAATATAGGGCCCAGTGTGAGAAAGCTGGGTCTACCTCAGAGGTCATAGGTCTTCCAGCAGGACAATAACCCAAAACACACTTCAAAAAGCACTAGAAAATGGTTTGAGAGAAAGCACTGGAGACTTCTAAGGTGGCCAGCAATGAGTCCAGACCTGAATCCCATAGAACACCTGTGGAGAGATCTAAAAATGGCAGTTTGGAGAAGGCACCCTTCAAATATCAGGGACCTGGAGTAGTTTGCCAAAGAAGAATGGTCTAAAATTCCAGCAGAGCATTGTAAGAAACTCATTGATGGTTACCGGAAGCAGTTGGTCGCAGTTATTTTGGCTAAAGGTTGTGCAACCAAGTATTAGGCTGAGGGTGCCAATACTTTTGTCCAGCCCATTTTTGGAGTTTTGTGCGAAATGATCAATGTTTTGCTTTTTGCTTCATTCTCTTTTGTGTTTTTTCATTTAAGACAAATTAAATGAAGATAATAATACCAAAGAATTTGTGTTTGCAATCATTTTCAGGAAGAAACTGAATATTATCTGACAGAATTGCAGGGGTGTCAATACTTTTGGCCATGACTGTATGTAGGTTTACTCTCTAATCCTAATGTAATATGACAACAATCATATTTCCTTTGTCGAATTGACAGCGGGAACAAGAAATCAGATTAATTTTAAATCAGGAACAGGCCTAGAAAGGTTGTATGTGTGGGGCCTCTACCCCTGGAAGAATCTGGATAACCAGTGAAACAATCATTAGAATGTGAGTCCTGACAGAAGCAGCCTGAGAAAGAGGAACAGTAATTAACAGGTTGGTGTAGAGCTGCCCCTACACACCAACCAGCAGGAAGCAGCAACTCTATGATCTCTGTAAATGAAAACTTTTGGAGATAATGAGCCTCTAAAGTGAGACAGCTCAGTGTGCTATAATGAGCTAATCTGAAGACAAGTCATAATCTACAGTGTTTACTTGGTGAGCACATCCATTGTTCTGTAGCAAGCTATTTACAACAGGAACACTTCTGATGAAGCTTATTAATCCTTTAGAATACAATTGTTGGGTGATACAAATCAGAACAGTCTGCAGTGACAGCATTGTCTTCAAATTCTACCAAGAAAAGCATACAGTCTCATTTGTTCACTCCGCCATTCTCTGCTGCCACCACAATCGGTCTAAGACCACCTTCTCTAGATCCTAAACAGATATTTTAATAGGAATATCCGAATGACTGCATTTCATAATTATGGAGACCCCAGTCTAGGGATTCCATTCCCTATGCTACTACTTCTCAGGCTTTCTTAATCAATTTTAGTAAAAACAATATTAAAGTTACATTTTAATTCCTGCACAATAGCATCCTTTCACACCTTACCCTTTTCAATATATTATGATTGTTTTATTTGATAGTTTATGCCTCTACTTATATCTTTGCTTTTGATCTCGTTACTAGTGTTGAGCATTCCGATACCGCAAATATCGGGTATCAGCCGATATTCGCGGTATCGGAATTCCGATACTGAGTTCCGATACTTTTTGCATATCGAATACCGGAATCGGAGTTCCCATAATGCTATGAGCCAGTTTGATTTGATTCAGCCAATGAGGAATCCTCAGAAGTTTGGGCACATCCTGTTAGGCATGTAGGCATGTTAACTAATGGCATGGCTGTGATTGGCTCCCTGTTAGGATAGCAGTATCTCTGGTGTTATTTTTGTCTGTATTATGTATAAATTTGTTCAATTATTTATAATAAAATGTATATTTTATTGGCAATTTATACTGTGCTGTTTTTGGTGGTTTCATAGAAAATAACATGTAACATATAAGTGGGGGATAATAACTGCACTGTGAATCGAATTTCACAGAAAATCCACACAACATGCTGCTCATATTTTGCAAGATCTGCTTGTCTCTAGTATTTTGAATAATTTTGAAATAGAGAAATGATGTCAAGTTGATTAAGGGGATATATTTGACTTCTATTGTAGGGATTGTAGGGATAGAAAATATTTTTTTTTTGTTTTTCCAATATGAGGCAAAATTAGCTGCAGCTTTCCATTTCGGGGTAATATCCTTTTATCTGTATCTGATTTTTAAATTTGGTATTCATTTTTTCCGCAACTATTAGTATACGTAACTGAGTAAAAAGGTTGAGTTAAATCTCTAGTCATACATTGTGGCTCCACATCCACCCTGCTTTATCCTCCAGCATGCCTCATCATGATCCATATATACCTGTATAGTGAAGATTTGCTTTACATTTTGTCTTGCGGTCAGCTCATATATGAGCTGTGGCTTCCTGGTAGATCTTTATGGCAATATAGACTGTTCACCTTTAGCCTTGATATTGAATTACCTTGAACAGGATGTAATTCAGTAATCACTAATATTCAGCAAAATGTTTTACAAAAATTTTAGTAAATAAATTCCCCACAAATTTGCAGCATTGAAAAGCATGGACTGGAAAAAGGGGTTTAATACTGTAATCTTAGAGTGAGGCAATGGTATTCAAATGAAATTTAATTGTACTTGATTTTGTTTTATTTTGTAATTAGCTTTGTGCCAGTGAAGCAAAATGTTAGCTGTCAACCACTTTTGCAGAACCTTAAGAGGCTGGCTAAAAATCTACTCTAATTGACTAGAAAATACATGTTTAATACTGAATGATCCCAGGACTGAAGATGGTTTAAACTTATTCCATTATCCTCGAATTTTAAAAAAAGAAAATGTATTCTCAAGAATACAGTTTTTGTTTTATAATGTGCATGGAACTTTTCTGAACCATATAAAGAGACAGCCAAAAGTAAAAAGATACCTACAAAAATCTGGTTCTTCCATCACAATACTGTAATCTGCATTAAAATCATAGGTAAATATAGACTTAATCCAGCATTATTGCTTACTTTAATCACAGAAAAAAAGAGAACTAGAGCAGCACAAAGACAAAAAGAAAAATGAAAAATTGGGAGAAAATCCCCCCAGGCAAAGATCAAACCTCAACTGTAGAAATCCAAAAAATGGAGGCATCATATCATGCTCAGTGGATAAAGAGCTACTTTTATTAGCCCATCGTGGCAACATTTTGGTCTGTGGAGATGTGGACAGTTTTCAGTCAATGATCAAGTGCATGTGATAGATATATAGGGGTGCACCTGATAATAGTACTTAACAATAAATGCAAAAAATAACATATCCATCCATTAAAAGTGACATACATACTATGCCAGATGGAATATACAGTTTTAAATCCCATAAAGTGCATCAGCTACATAGCGAATCAGAAGAACTACAGTATACTAGATTTTTAATTACAAAACAAAAGGGACAGTGATAAACTGTCACCAATAGAAGAGAACCATACGTGAATACAAAATTCTGCTTATTTTAATCATTAAAAATCAATAAAAATAAACTGCTTTTCTTTAATTACAATGAACATACCCCATGGGGACAATAACAACCACTGATATTTACAATAATGAAAATTAGATATTGCACATATATTATAATAATAATAATAATAATAATAAAGAAAAGGATATCACTACATCACATGAAAAAGAATGACACAAGGTATCCAGTTAGATTATGCACATGGCCTTAATGATAATTACCACATGTGCACCCTTTAATCATATGCTGGTATACAGCTGTAGTATCCCTTATTTGTACTACATATCAAACAGGTAAAAGATCGATGAATTTTATTGATTTTTAATCATTAAAATCAGAATTTTGTGTTCATGTATGGTTCTCTTCTATTGGTGACAGTTTATCACTGTTCCTTTATGTTTTGTAAGTTGTATTTGGAAGTGCCATTTGTATAATTGGTGGACAAAAAGTGGATTAATCTAGATTTTTAATTAGCCGTTTTTGTTAATATTGGGATAAGATCTTGGAGATGGGAATACCTCTTTAACTTAATTTTACACTTTATTATAAACTAGGTGATTATTACTTGTACCTTATTACATTTTCTTATATGTTAATGACTTGACTTGTATTGATGAGTAATCTATTGTGTATTAGATGGGGGGACATATAAAATGTGGGTATTAGTAAGTTGCTTTACTATATTGACTCGGAGTTAACAATTTACCTACTTTTGAAAATGAACCTTGATAATTCATTTTACAAGCATAAGTTTTACAAAGATCAGCAGGATAAGATTATTTTCTACCATAAATGCTCTAGTCAATTTATATTTCTACCTTGAATTTATTTAGGATTTTTCAGTATGCTAGATTTACAGGAAAAAGTGTACAAAATTTAGTAAGTTTGCATTATAAAGTTTTCTCTACATGCTTACTTATACATTTTTTTCCAGTATAGTTGCCTGCACAATACAATTAAACATTGTTTGGATGACAAATAACTAAGTTTTGGTTTGAAAGGAGAACACAAACAAAATGTGAGGTGCATCACAAACCCAGTTACGTTCAACTGTCTACTGGGTACTTTACATTGCCCTATTACATACATATTTCCCTATTATACCTGTGTCAGTGTAATTTTCCATTGATTTGCATGTTGCAGTAAAGAGGGCTTTCACATAGCGAAATCGCTAGCAATATTGCTAAAGCGTCACCGGTTTTGTGACGCAGCAGCGATATTGCTAGCGATATCGCTACATGTGATACTTACCTCCGACTGGCTTCCCCGCTGGCTATTGATGATTGCCTGGTCCATTTCTTGTTAGCGGCTTCCTGCTGGCGCCGACAAGCGACAGGTAAGTAAAGACTGCTGCGTCGCTGCTGAGATCTGCCTGTTTGGCAGCTCATTAGCGACTATTTAGTGATGCACCAGCGATTCTGACCGGGTCATATCGTGGTCGGGATCACTGATTCATAGCTAAATGTAAAAAGGCCTTAAGACAGTATGTTTAATCCTATTAGAGATGCAACAAAACTTTTTTTTTGTTATTGGCCATAATCTTAATGTTAATTTAGATTCTTTTAATTATATCCCAAATAAACGAACCTTTACTTTACCTTAGTACAGAAGCGCCATTGTCAATTTGGTTACTTAATATTAGAGCTACTTCTAGGTTTTCTGTTTTCAACAAATTTGAATATAGTTAACCGGCAAATTATCTTCTATAATCGAAAGCCAGATATTAACTAAATAAACTTAAATGCTTTTTAATAGTTTGTATTATAATATAGTTTGATATTATAGCAGCCATTGATTTCTTGTTGACAAAAAATTACTGAATGGCAGTTGTCATACAGATATGGTTCATATATTTTATTCCAGAAGACTAGATGAATTTCCTGCCATCCAGCATCCTCACACATTGTTCACTACTTAGTTTGGTGAAAATTTATTTACAATATAGTACAATATTCCCTATCTATATGATACAGAATTAAAACTTGTAAAGCTTTTGAGACAAGACCCTTATATGCATAGCCATGGCGGTTTATAGCTGATAATCCTTAATACACTGGTAGCTTAGAAAAGTAAATGTAACTCTCTTTATAGTATTGGAGGCAAAAATTGAAGACTTAATAGATTTATTCATCACCTTGATCTCCACTCCTGTTCCTTTCACAAAGTAAAGTAAATTAATCTTTTAGCAATTCTAATTACAGCAACAAAGTAACCAATGCTACTACATCATCATAAATATATTATCTTCAGGAATTGTGGTAACATTTCTTTACATTAAACCTGTAATCCTAGACCAGATTCTAAATTAGATCAAGGTCTGCTAAGATCCACTCAAAATGTACATGATGTTCTGTTTCTTCCACGTGATTATCTGCTGACAAATGCTTCCATCTTCCTTATTTCATAAATATTCACACTATTCAGAGTTAACCGTGCAATGTTTCTGAAAATTATTTCATGGTATTAGTCAGTTGTTGGCTACATTGCTATATTTTGTTGCAGTAATAAGAAATTTGTCATGATGTATACAATATAGTATATAATGTTACCTTATTTGGAATTTCAGATGTTACTGAGGTGTCACAGTGCAGAATAAAACACTCTACATATTGGGGCTGTGGAATAATTTTTCTGACATAACCGTCGTAAATTTAGTTTCATTTTGATTTGCACTTGTAGGATGCTCTCATCACTCCTTTAAAGGTTCGCTCACATGTACGTATACATCAGACAAGTTTTTTTTCTCATGATGGTGATTAAAAATCTCTGAGCTTTGAAAATGTATCAGATATCTCTTGGTGACCTGTTTGATATATTCAGATCGGTTGATATTTACCTGTATAACAACTACTGTATTCTTGAAAAATTGTTGATGCTGGTTTACCACAATATTTTAACCATTTCCTATGCATACCATATCGGCAACACCCTCAATATTGCTTATTTTCTGTTTAGATTTATCCTGAAAAAAATTCTATTTTGTTTATTGTGATCTATGGGTAACTCACAGCAATGATCCACTATTTGCATCCTATTTGCACTTCCTTTGCAGTGTTGCTTACTTTTACCCTCTAAAACTAAATGAAATATAATATATTAAAAGAGTCATGGTGTTTGCTATTTGATATTGGCCATTTGCTAAAGAAAATGGTTATTGTTTAAAGAAATACCCCTAAAGTAAATATATTGAGCTTTTTTGGGGTGGATACCAGCTTGGGGTCATTATGTAATACATGAAGGGAAACAAGTAAAAACCTCTAGTAAGTTTGGCACATTTCATTAGGTGACTAATTTGATTTGTTACAGTATTATAAGTTTTAAATCTGCATCACACAACACACGTGCAATCTATGTATTAAAGAATGTAGAATTTTATTATTAGTCCATACAATTGAATAAGAATCATTGTTCTTGCAAAAAACGCTGAAGGAACCTCTTTTTTGGATGAGGCTCTGGAATGGTCTCTGAGTCACTGTCTTCACTTTCATTAAATTCCAAAACCTCAGGCTCCTCTTCTGTGTCACTCTCTAATGTTTCACACTCTTCTGTGTCACTCTCTTCTGTGTCACTCTCTTCAGTTGTGTCCTCTGTTTCTTTACTGTTTATATGAACAAATATAAATGTTTTGACATGCGGTGGCAAAAGCCTTGGCCTCTTCCTAAATGGACCTTGCTGCATTAGATCGGTCAGGCAGATCCATTCCCCTTCTGGAGTATCTCCATGTGCAGGACAACCCATATCTTGGTACCAATCCTCATCTGGGTATGTAGAACTGAGCACGGGGCCACAACAGCATATCTGTGTGAGAGACAAAAAGAAGCATTAGTTGAGGTCTGTAGAAAAGCTATTGCATTATATTATAGACATTATATTGACTAAGGTGACATTGTATTTTTTTAGAATATGCTAAAAATTTCAGATCAGCAGAGATCCATCTAATGTATCAGAATATCCTCCAAAAACAAAATAACAATTTTAAGGGCGTAGTATCTTGAAAGGTTATGCCCTATTTTCAAATATGTAGGCCATAGAAAAATTGGATAAACTATATCCTCTGATACTGGCCTATTTCCTACATGCTAACCAGTCATCTTTAGTTATTCAGAATACTGTCAATTTTAATATACATATTAGAAATGTTAAACATTTAAGGAAAGTTGCAAAAAACAGTCAATAAAAAATCTTAAAATATCTTATTTCTTTGATAATTCTAGAAATTAAAACTAAAAGCAAACATTACCTTTTCAGGGTTTGTCTGTGCCTGGGTATTCATTGTTATTTCTTCACAAATGCTTAGTGACCAGTCACCAACAAACAGCAGAAGAGTTGTGCAGCTACCAAGCTGTCTTCTCCTTTTATACAAATCTTGAGAGGTTTGCTCCTCCCTTTATTCATTAGTGAAATGCAAATACCCAGGAATCTCCTCCCCTTCTGAATGCTACCTTATCTAATATAGCAAACCTAGATGGCACCCATGTTTTATTAAAGAAATGAGAATACTCATGTCATCCAGTCTCACAATGGTTCTGAAAGCAGGATTTTAATTATAATTTCATCAATTTTCACTCATCAGCATACATAATTCAAGATTCTGTATAGCAATAAATGGTTCAAAGAAAAAAATTGTGATCAGGAAAATAGCCTTTTTCAATCTGGTCCAACCAATAGAAATGTGTTCTGGCTGTTAAATGTCAGGGCATTCTAAAAAGTTTAATGTCTCATATGGCTCCTATCACAAAAGAGATTGGTTAAAACAATGACCACACATGTAAAGTGCAAAAAATCTAACTGAGGACTAATTGTATTTGATTAGTGATGGGTGAACTCACTTGTATTATTTGAAATACTGCAAGAGTCAAAATATAAAAAAATTCTAAATTAAATTAGAATTAATCATCCCCTCATCTTTCCAATGCTCACTGCCCATAGTCAGTCAGGACATCTTTATTTTACCATTATACATTGAATCTCTGAAGTTATTGCTCTTCAACAGACAAATTATGATAAAATTTTGACATGCACTGACATTCAGGATCTGTTCATTACCAGACTTCTCACTCAAGAGTGAAGACTCCAAAGATGTGGCTCATGTCGGCCAATAGAAAAGACCCTGAGGACCAGATATGATAGGCATTGAGAAATAGTGTATTTGAAGATGACTGGTGATGCAAGTGTTTTTTCTGTAATAATGGCCTAAGGTCTGAAGAGAGCATAGAAAATAACATAACACAAAAAACAACAATTATGTGGTAATTACTGAAATCAATATCAAACCACCAAAAGCATCACAGTATAAATTGCCAATAAAATATAAATTTTATTATAAATAATTAAATCAATGTATACATAATAGAATACAGACAAAAATAACACCAGAGATACTGCTATTCTAACACGGAGCCATATTACATGTTGACCAAAAAATTAAGTTTCAAATATTTTTCAGGCTACGTGTAATATGGCTCCCTGTTAGGATAGCAGTATCTCTGGAGCTATTTTTGTCTGTATTATGTATAAATTTGTTCAATTATTTATAATAAAATTTACATTTTATTGGCAATTTATTCTGTGCTGTTTTTGGTGGTTTCATAGAAAATAACATGTAACATATAAGTGGGGATAATAACTGCACTGTGAATCGAATTTCACAGAAAATCCACACAACTTGTTGCTCATATTTTGCAAGATCTGCTTGTCTCTAGTATTTTGAATAATATTGAAATAGAGAAATGATGTCAAGTTGATTAAGGGGATATATTTGACTTCTATTGTAGGGATAGAAAATATTTTTTTGTTTTTCCAATATGAGGGAAAATTAGCTGCAGCTTTCCATTTTGGGGTATTATCCTTTTATCTGTATCTGACTTTAAATTTGGTATTCATTTTTTTCTGCAACTATTAGTATATGTAAATGAGAAAAAAGGGTTGAGTTCTGCTCAACATAGGTAATTGTTAATTTGTAACTTTTTAAAGACTCATGCAAAAAAATCAGATCAAAGTTGCCCATAAGTCGGTGAAAATCATGAAATGCACACAGTTTCCAATTAACATTGCACTAAGTAGCAGACACTTGGCAATTTATATTTCCATATGTGAAAAACATGAATAAAACACTAATCAGTGTGTCAATTTTAACCATCAAAGAAACATGAAGATCACCTCCAAAGGACTAGTGACATTTGGGCCTCATTTAAAAGATGTCGATTTTCTAAAACACCAAAGTCACTTTGCTTCACAGCCCCTACTGATAACACAATACAGGGTGAAGTTGTTGTTTAGCTTCCATTTGTTTGTTTTTTCTTCTGTAAAACCAGTGGACAAAGGCTCTTAGGTTTTTAAGTTTCCTGTGACAGTTAAAAATCAGAAAGCGGCTCCGCTCTGTACAGTCTTGTGTATTTATGCTAATTAGCTCCACATATGCACAAAATGCACAAGACTTATGTCTACACTTCTGAATGACATTAAATGTCCAAAAGTGTCATCCATGTACAGTAAAATGGCACCGTAAATTACCATGTAATAATAACTATAGTGCTATTACATCTGGATCCACAAAGCAAAACTCTGTTATAACATGATGGTTAGCATTGAAGATTGTATTAACTCAAATTAAGCCAAATTATCACTTTTATCTACCACATAGTCTTAGATTTAACATTATCAGTCAATAAACCTTCAGTGATGCATTGCTGCTCTATCTCCATCATGCTTTGCATCTCCAAATACACATTTCCAGCATGTCTCACTATGATCTATACATATCTGTATAGTGATAATTCACTTCACATTTTTGGTTACTGTCAGCTTTTACCACATTCCATTAATTCCTTTAAAGCACCTGATGGATTAATAAGCTTTTTAAATGTGCCTTTGAACACCTTGAGGTATGCAGTTTTTATATTGGTGTCACTTTGAGGGGCCTATGCGACAGAAAATACCAAAATCTCTTCAGATATGACGTGGCCTCTAAAGTATAGTTTTTGAATTTTACAACAAAATTTTAAAATCTCTGGTCAACTTTTAACCCTTGTAACTTCCTAACAAAAAAGGTGTTGCAAAAATTGGGCTTGTTTAAAGTACACATGTGGGAAATATTATTTATTACCTTTGACATGACTTTGATTTAATGACATAAAAACTAGGTGAACATTCAGTAATTTTCACATTTCCAATTTTTTTTACTAATTAACGTAAGTCTTATCAAAGAAATATTTACTACAATCCTGAAGTACAATGTCACAAAAAACAGTCTTGGACTCTATGGGATCCATTGAAGTGTTCGAGTTTTGACCTCAGTGACACTCATCAGTATCAAAAAAATAATTAAAAATTGGGCAGATCTGGAAGGTGAAAACTGGCTTCAGGGTGAAGGGGCTAAAAAAAGGGGTATTAAGATTGTAAATTACATTATGATGTCAATTATTTCTCATTAGCTATGAGTGTCATGTGTCTTGTACAAAGACCATGAACACAGTATATAAAATAAATTATACAATATGCACTCTAGATGTTGTACTGATATGATGCTTCTTTTGCATTGATAACCATGTCTATAAGCAGGGGTTGTAGACAAATTCAAGTATCATAGCGTAATAGGGATTGTAAGTCCAAATGTATGGGATAGAAAGTAAGGAACAGTGGCAGATGCTATATTATGTGATTGTGCTTGGCACTTTTCTATTATATTGATTATTTTTATGTACAGTTTTTTAGCAGATTTACTCTACATTCTTGATATATATGTAGGTTTACTCTCTAATCCTAATGTAATATGACAACAATCATATTTCCTTTGTCGAATTGACAGCGGGAACAAGAAATCAGATTAATTTTAAATCAGGAACAGGCCTAGAAAGGTTGTATGTGTGGGGCCTCTACCCCTGGAAGAATCTGGATAACCAGTGAAACAATCATTAGAATGTGAGTCCTGACAGAAGCAGCCTGAGAAAGAGGAACAGTAATTAACAGGTTGGTGTAGAGCTGCCCCTACACACCAACCAGCAGGAAGCAGCAACTCTATGATCTCTGTATAAGAAAACTTTTGGAGATAATGAGCCTCTAAAGTGAGACAGCTCAGTGTGCTATAATGAGCTAATCTGAAGACAAGTCATAATCTACAGTGTTTACTTGGTGAGCACATCCATTGTTCTGTAGCAAGCTATTTACAACAGGAACACTTCTGATGAAGCTTATTAATCCTTTAGAATACAATTGTTGGGTGATACAAATCAGAACAGTCTGCAGTGACAGCATTGTCTTCAAATTCTACCAAGAAAAGCATACAGTCTCATTTGTTCACTCCACCATTCCCTGCTGCCACCACAATCGGTCTAAGACCACCTTCTCTAGATCCTAAACAGATATTTTAATAGGAATATCCGAATG
This sequence comes from Dendrobates tinctorius, assembly GCF_039654945.1. Classification (NCBI taxonomy): domain Eukaryota; kingdom Metazoa; phylum Chordata; class Amphibia; order Anura; family Dendrobatidae; genus Dendrobates; species Dendrobates tinctorius. The sequence goes on from NW_027361724.1 coordinate 9,377,874, forward strand.
ACTGCATTTCATAATTATGGAGACCCCAGTCTAGGGATTCCATTCCCTATGCTACTTCTTCTCAGGCTTTCTTAATCAATTTTAGTAAAAACAATATTAAAGTTACATTTTAATTCCTGCACAATAGCATCCTTTCACACCTTACCCTTTTCAATATATTATGATTGTTTTATTTGATAGTTTATGCCTCTACTTATATCTTTGCTTTTGATCTCGTTACTAGTGTTGAGCATTCCGATACCGCAAATATCGGGTATCAGCCGGTATTCGCGGTATCGGAATTCCGATACTGAGTTCCGATACTTTTTGCATATCGAATACCGGAATCGGAGTTCCCATAATGCTATGAGCCAGTTTGATTTGATTCAGCCAATGAGGAATCCTCAGAAGTTTGGGCACATCCTGTTAGGCATGTAGGCATGTTAACTAATGGCATGGCTGTGATTGGCTCCCTGTTAGGATAGCAGTATCTCTGGTGTTATTTTTGTCTGTATTATGTATAAATTTGTTCAATTATTTATAATAAAATGTATATTTTATTGGCAATTTATACTGTGCTGTTTTTGGTGGTTTCATAGAAAATAACATGTAACATATAAGTGGGGGATAATAACTGCACTGTGAATCGAATTTCACAGAAAATCCACACAACATGCTGCTCATATTTTGCAAGATCTGCTTGTCTCTAGTATTTTGAATAATTTTGAAATAGAGAAATTATGTCAAGTTGAATAAGGGGATATATTTGACTTCTATTGTAGGGATTGTAGGGATAGAAAATATTTTTTTTTTGTTTTTCCAATATGAGGCAAAATTAGCTGCAGCTTTCCATTTCGGGGTAATATCCTTTTATCTGTATCTGATTTTTAAATTTGGTATTCATTTTTTCCGCAACTATTAGTATACGTAACTGAGTAAAAAGGTTGAGTTCTGCTCTATATAGGTAATTGTCAATTTTTAACTATTTTTAAAGATTCATGCAAAAAATCAGATCAAAGTTACCCTTAAGTCGGTGAAAATCATGAAATGCACACAGTTTCCAATTAACATTGCACTAAGTAGCAAGACACTTTGCAATTGATATTTCCATATGTGAAAAACATGAATAAAACACTAATCAGTGTGTCAATTTTAACAATCAAAGAAACTTGAAGATCAGCTCCAAAGCACTAGTGACACTTGGGCCTCATTTACAAGATGTTGATCTTTCTAAAATACCAAAGTCACTTTGCTTCACAGCCCCCTACTGATAACACAATACAGGGTGAAGTTGTTGTTTAGCTTCTATTTGTTTGTTTTTTCTTATGTAAAACCAGTGGACAAAGGTTCTTAGGTTTTTAAGTTTCTTGTGACAGTTAAAAATCAGAAAGCGGCTCCGCTCTGTACAGTCTTGTGTATTTATGCTAATCAGCTCCACATATACACAAAATGCACAAGACTTATGTCTACCCTTCTGAATGACATTTAATGTCCAAAAGTGTCATCCATGCAAAAGTAAAATGGCACCATAAATTACCATGTAATAATAACTATACTCCTATTACATCTGGAGCCACAAAGCAAAACTCTGTTATAACATGGTGGTTAGCATTGAAAATTGGCTTAATTTGAGTTTAATATTACAAACTATCACTCCTATCTACCACTTAGTCCTGGATATAACATTACGAGTCGATAAACCTTCAGTGATGCTTCGCTGCGCTACCTCCATCATGCTTTGCCTCTCCAAATACACATTTCCAGCATGTCTCACTATGATCTTTACATATCTGTATAGTGATAATTCACTTCACATTTTTGGTTACTGTCAGCTTTTACCACATTCCATTAATTCCTGCAAAGCATCTGATGGGTTAATAAGCTTTTTAAATGTGCTTTTGAACACCTTGAGGTATGCAGTTTTTAGACTGGCGTCACTTTGAGGGGCCTATATGACAGAAAATACCCAAGTGTCTTCAAATTTGACGTGGCATCTAAAGAATAGTTTTTCAATTTTACAACAAAATTTACAAATCTCTGGTTGCAAAAATAGTGCTTATTTGAAGTACACATGTGGGAAATGTTTTTTATTACTTCTGTTTGACATGACTCTTTGATTTAATGACATAAAAACTAGGCGAACAATCAGTAATTTTCACATTTCCAATTTTTTTTTTACTAATTAACACAATTCTTATCACAGAAATATTTACCACAATCCTGAAGTACAATGTCACAAAAGAAACAGTCTTGGAGTCTTGGACTCGATGGGATCCATTGAAGTGTTCCAGAGTTTTGACCTCAGTGACACTCATCAGTATCAAAAAAATAATTGAAAAATGGGCTGGTCTCGAAGGTGAAAACTGGCTTCAGGGTGAAGGGGCTAAAAAAGGGGTATTAAGATTGTAAACTACATTATGATGTCAATTATTTCTCATCAGCTATGAGTGTCATGTGTCTTTTGCAAAGACCATGTACACAGCATACAAAATAAATTATACAATATACACTCTAGATGTTGTACTGATATGATGCTTCTTTTGCCTTGATATCAATGTCTATAAGCAGGGGTTGTGGACAAATTCAAGTATCATAGCGTAATAGGGATTGTAAGTCCAAAAGTATGGGATAGAAAGTAAGGAACAGTGGCAGATGCTATATTATGTGATTGTGCTTGGCACTTTTCTATTATATTGATTATTTTTATGTACAGTTTTTTAGCCGATTTACTCTACATTCTTGATATATATGTAGGTTTACTCTCTAATCCTAATGTAATATGATGGCAATCATATTTCCTTTGTCGAATTGACAGCGGGAGCAAGTAATCAGATTAATATTTGTAAATCAGGAACAGGCCTAGAATGGTTGTATGTGTGGGGTCTCTACCCCTGGAAGAAGCTGGATAACTAGTGAAACAAGCATTAGAATGTCAGTCCTGTTAGAAGCAGCCTGAGAAAGAGAAACAGTAATTCAGAGTTTGGTGTAGAGCAGCCCCTACACACCAACCAGCAGGAAGCAGCAACTCTATGATCTCTGTATAAGAAAACTTTTGGAGATAATGAGCCTCTAAAGTGAGACAGCTCAGTGTGCTATAATGAGGTTATCTACAGACAAGTCATAATTTATAGTCTTTACTTAGTGAGCACATCCATTGTTCTGTAGCAAGCTATTTACAACAGGAACACTTCTGATGAAGCTCATTAACCCTTTATAATACAATTGTTGGGTGATCCAAATCAGATCAGTCTGCAGTGACAGCATTAAGTGTCTTCAAATTCTACCAAGGAAAGTAGACAGTCTTACTTATTCAATCCACCATACTCTGCTGCCACCACAATCAGTCTAAGGCCTCTTTCACACTTCAGTTATTTGCATCAGTTAAAATCCGCCAAAAAGGCAGACAAGCGGATCCGTGCTCAACTGATGTGAACGGATGGCACGGGATCCGTTTTTAGACAGATCCTGAAAATGAGGAAATTTAAAGGAGCCACTGGCCGGGAAGGGGAGAGAGAGAGAGAATTTATTTTTTGTCCGGCACCCGGACAGAATTTGGGGTAAATTCAGTGTCTGGAGGATCCGCCGGCCAAAAAAACGTTGCAAGCTCCGTTTGGAAATCTTTGAGGATGTTGACGGACACTAACATTGTGGCGGATCCTCACAAAAACGGATGCAACGGACGGCAATCAGTCAGGATCCACCAATAATGAAAGTCAATGGGGAGAAAAACAGATCCGCAAAGAAAAATGGCGGATCCGTTTTTTTTTTCAAAATTGGCGGATCTTGACTGATTGTCAAAAACGGAAGTGTGAAAGAGGCCTTAGACCACCTTCTCCAGATCCTAAACAGATATTTTAATAGGAATATCAGAATAATTGGATTTCATATTATGGAGACCCCTGTCTAGGTATTTCCCTCCCTATGCTGCTACTACTACTCAGGCTTTCTTATCCAATTTTAGAAAAAAAACACAATATTAAAGTTACATTTTAATTCCTGCACAATCGCATCCTTTCACATCTTACCCTTTTCAATATAGTATGATGGTTTTATTTGATGCCTCTACTTATTTCTTTGCTTTTGATCTCATTACATGAATGCCAAATATTTTGTACCTCTTCTGTCTTGTGTATGATCAAAATTGCATTCATGTATTTTTAAATTTGTAATTTTTTTTATAAACCAGCAAAAGTCCTTACACTGCTCTGTAGACCATAACACAGAGAATAATAATTGTAAAATTAAAAGGCAAATTCTTATGTAAATGTGTAAAGACCTATTCTGAATATTAAGCCCAGTGGGTTGACAATCTGGATCAGAAAAAACTATTTTATAACATATGCTCCATATGTTTTCCAGGATAATCCGATTGACCAAATTGAAAAAGTTCACCATTGGGTTCGATATATAGATGGGATTTACAGAAAAAATTTACAGAAAAAATTCTGTACACGACCATAGGAAAAAGTTAATTTAAAGTTACGATCAGTGTTATTTAACAAAGTCATGAATTCCTGAAGTACATCAATTGATGCCTCCTAAATAAATAAACACTGATCGCAACTTTAAATTAACTTTTTCCTATGGTCGTGTACAGAATTTTTTCGATATCGATATGCAGGTGTCAAGAGAGGGCTTAATAACCACAGATGAATACCGCAAAATGGCCACTAATATGTTGTTCCTTGTGGAGTCTTCTCTTCCCAGATCTACTATATATTCAATTCCCATTGGTCAACATTTTCGCTTGAAAAGGATTTGCTCCTCTCAAACAATTGTTAATAAGCAGGCTCGTCTATTATATCAACGTTTTCGTGAAAGAGGATAAAGTCACTGCCAAATCAGGAGAGGATACAACAGATGAAGGTATATTCATCATGACCAATTACTCTATAAAAAAACTGGAGACTTCTGAAGATTTTTCAACACAACCTATTCATTTGATAACATCCTTCCATAAGCAATGGGATCAATTTACTTCCATTATAAAAAAACATTGGAATGAGCTTCAGACTGACCCGATTTTAAAACGCATTCTTCCTACTTGTCCAGCTATTACTGCAAGGAGATCACAAAACCTTGGGAATAGGATAGCCCATAACCATTACTTACCGAGCAGTGTTTCGCTGGTTGGTGGTGGGGCTGTTGTTCAGGGTTTTTAACCATGCACATCATGTAAAGCCTGTAAAAACATGGTGAAAACAAAATAATTTTATAACTTTGATTGCAGCTGCACTTATAAAATTTGACATCTCACATGCTGCTCAAAAGGTGTGATTTATATAGCTGAATGTCCTTGCAAAAAAATTTGTCAGGATAACTAGAGAGTTTAAAATTTGGGAGCATGTGAGAGATGTTGAGAAAGCTCAATTTGCAAAAGAAGACTAACCATTAAAGACATTACCTAAGCATTTCCAACAGTATCATCGTTTTAATGCCAGTAAACCCATGTTTAGAGCCATAAATCAACTTTCATTGGGTCAGAGAGGGGGTGATTTATTCAAAAGTCTATCTAGTCTTGAAAGCAGATGGAATTACAGACTCAATACTGTGAGTCCATCTTGTCTCAATGGAGGCTTTGGATTTCAGGCCTTCCTCTAATAATTTTGTATGCATTTGAGGTATCATTAAAGTTATTTATTGGCTGACGGTCCTTTTAGGAGTTGGGGGTTGTCTTTATTCATTCACTCATCCAATTTTTATTTATTTTTCCGTTTTTTTTATTTTAAATTTCTTCTTTGATTGCAGCTTGGTCATTTCTTTGCCATTACAGTGGACTTCTGTTTCTTCAGGAACTGGATTCATTTATTTGCTTTTATGGACATCTTTCTATTGCTCCTTTGTCTTTGAAGACAGCAGAAACATCTTATTTGTACCTCAAGATTAAAGCTTGAAGTTTTTTGTACTTCAAGAAATAGAAAAAAATTTTTGTATCACTTGGATTGTGTTATGATGAAGAATAAATGTCTGTTCAGGGGCGTTTTTCTCAATTTCTTTTCATTGTGTTGCATAAACTACTGATATTCAGAATTTCGCATTTTTTCCTTTTTTCAAATTCAAATGTCTTTTTTTTTTATTTGTTTTAACTTTTTGTCACTTTTCCATTATTTTGACATCTGTCTCTGTATTAAGATCATTCTTTGTTTATAGCGATTTGTTTATGTCCGTATATCAGGGGATTACATTTGTGGTCCATGTATGCTTGTGCCGTGACTCTGTTGTGAGCTCCTCTGTAAGTGATCCATTTATGTGTTTGCACATGCACTGTCGCATAGCGATGCGCCTGAGGTTGCGTTCAACCGGACCATAAGTGGAAGTTGCTATTATCCCCTTAGTCTCACAGAGCATGCGTCAATTATGGGCTCCTTCCGGTCTCTTAGTCTCCACCCGTGGGCAAAAATAATTGTATACACATGTAATGCTACAGTATCTTTGGCTATCTTGCAGTATATGTACTTGCCCCCTCCCCAACACGTAACTCCTGAGGAAGTAGCTATCACAAAATGCATGTAAGGGTGGTGGGAGTACCTTCATTAGACCTCTCTCACATTTGTAAATGTTAGGTGTCGGGTTCCTGTCGCTGCACAGCGGGAATCCCGAGTCTTGCTTCCGGCGGTCTCCCATTCCTCTCCGGCCGCAGAGGAGGTTGCTCTGCCCTGACCAGCTCCATGGGTTTGCTTGCTGCTGCCACCTCTGGCACAGCTATGGCAGTACATGCTGCTCAGCAGTGAGATTCTCCAGGGGCTAAGTCCACATGTCGGGCCACTGAGCATGCCCGTGGAGTGATCTCCCTTTGAAGATCGAAGGTCACGTGCTCAGGTCCTGCTCCTGTTCGGATTGGCCCATCCGAGAAGTCAGGAAGGTCCCGGACGCTCGCGGCTTTAAAAGGTTCACATGGCCGCTCGGCCATGCACTAGGATAGACTGTATTTGCAGACTATAAGGAGTGAGTGATGCATGCACGTATGAATGTCTCTGGTGACTGACTCATTATGAAACCCCTACCCTTGGTACCCATGTGTTGTGCAGCCTAGCCTGCTAGTGCCCAGGGTTAGGTGTAGGTAGGTCAGAGTCTGAGTCAGGCATTAGTCATCATCAGTGACTCGGCACGCCTCAGTGCAAGTGCTCCAAACTCCTTAGCGAGTGTCTATAGCGGCGTACGTGGCAGCGACACCGCGTGCTCAGTGGCCTAGAGGGACTCTAACCCCGTGTCCTTGGGTAGAGTTCTGTGGCCGTTTGCTGTGTGCTCTTTGGCCGGGCTCTGTGAGCTAAACATGCTCCGGCATCCACGTTCTGCGGCTGTGCGGCTCTGTGACTTAACAGAGTCCGCTCCTGTTCAAACTGGGTGACGTAACCCACATGTGACTGTTTTCACACCGCTCTATTCTTCCGCCATTTCCTAGCAGCAGTGTACCACCTCTGCACGGTGGACCCCGGGCTGCGAACGCACCCACTACTATTTAATAATCTGGTGCCTTCTGCCAGCCCTAACAGTAAGTTTCACTTTATTTTGCTTATTCTTTATTTACAGTATACTTGGTGTGCATACCACTGTGTTTGTATGCTATATTTGCAAAGAGCACTTTATATCTTTGCAGCTTTGACATAGCTTTATTGAATGCTTTTCAGCAGCAATTGATATATCGAAAGTATTCTTTTTGAAGCAATAATATATTTGCATCTAATAAGCATTTTGAAGTCAGAGCACCTTTTTCACTACAGCAGTATAGCATATTTATAGGCATAATTCCATGTATGCTTTTTTAGCAGCAATTGATTTTTTATGCACTTTATGATTGACCATAGTGAATTGGTATTTGACATGCACATGTAGCCTTAGCAATTTACTTTTCACAAAGCACTTTTTTGTAGTGTATTTCGTTTACAAGCGTTAGCACATTTTTTGAATAAGCAAAATTAATTACCTCTATATACTATATTTATTAAATATCTTTTTAATCATGTATACTTGTGTGAGCTAAAGATGTCTTAAGGTCTCTCTGGACTGTTATTGGATTTGCGGCCTCTGCTTTGGTCTTCAGCACTTATTTTTATTTTTTATTTTCACAAGGTATCAATAAAGATTTATTTTTATTTTGATCTGGTATTAAGCTCCTTTTTCTTATGGTTTATAACATATGCTCCATGCACAATGGGCCCAATATATTGCTCCATACATTAAAAAATTCAAATACTCTTTTTTTTGCTGGCCGCATGTCCAGACATTGGATCACCATGGCAATGATCAGGATCCCATGTCACTTAGTGCCGGGTATCAGCTGTCAGAATCGGCTGACACCCGGTGGTCATCGCCCACACACACCGCAGTCGCAATTACCTAATATTCACTCCCTAGGCAAATAGGCTCAGGGATCGAATCATACGTCCGATGTCAGAAAGGGATTAATATTGCACGAATTAGAAGAAGCTTTGTAATTTTTTTTTTCATGTGAAAATCCCTAAACTTAAAACCCCGATAATTGGATCCCAAATACTAATGACTCTAAGTGCCCCGTCACACATAGCGATCTCGCTAGCGAGATCGCTGCTGAGTCACAAGTTTTGTGACGTAACAGTGATCTCACCAGGGAGATCGCTGTGTGTGACAGCGATCAGTGACCGGCCCCCCTGCTGGTATCGCTGTAGGAAAGCCCTGGACATTTTTTTGGTCGCTGGTCTCCCGCTGGCCAGCATGCATCGCTGCGTGAGACAGGCGGGAGACCAGTGATCAGCTGGTAACTAAGGTAAACACAGGGTTTCTATGCACTGCGCTGTGCTTAGAAACCCTCTGTGTACTTTAGTTACCAGTGCGCTGATGCAGGGAGCTGGTAACTAAGGTACACATCGGGTTTCTAAGAGACGCACGTCCCTTAGAAACCGGATATGTACCTTAGTTACGAGCTCCCTGCATCAGCGCGCTGGTAACTAAAGTACACAGCGACGCCACGTGCTCGGCATCGCTCGTCCTGATCGCTGGTGAAGCTGTCTGTTTGAAAGCTCACCAGCGATCATGTAGCAACTCACCAGCGATCCTGACACGTTGATATCGTTGTCGGGATCGCTGGTGAGTCGCTATGTGTGGCGGTGCCTTTAGGCCTCCCTTAGTCATTGCTCTTTCAGCAGGACAAATAAATCCCAAGTTTTTACTCCACAGCCCCTTTTGATAGAACAAGACAAATAATAATAGCAGCCAAACACCTTCATCCCAGATTGTTATTTACATAACCTGAGAGCAGATTCTTCTGTTGTACATTTCCTGTGACACTTTAGAAAGCAGAAAGTGGCTCTGCTCTGTACTGTCTTGTATGTATTCATGATAATCAGCCCCACACATGTCTGTACTTCTATATGGCATTTAGAGTATGAGTCTCATAAATGTGATCTCCAAAAAATGTCAAACATGGAAAAATTATATTGCACCGTGTATTACCAGATAATAACAATTCTAATAAAATGCATCAGTCTTGACAAAGCAAACCTCTGGTACAACATGCTGGTTAGCAATGAGGGATTTTATTTTAAAAATTGTTTGACTTCCCTATTAATGTGATAACTAGAGTTGAGCGAAACGGGTTGAAAAAATTCAAAAGTCGCCGACTTTTAGCAAAGTCGGGTTTCATGAAACGAAACCCGACCCTAGGATGAGGTCGGCCACGAGGTCGGCGACTTACGCGCCAAAGTCGCGTTTCAAAAGTTTGTTTTGCGCTCTTTTTCAGCCAATCAGGATCCACGGACACTGTGGGCAACGTGATGACATGGGTACGGGTCACCACCATCTTTCAGAAGGGCATGCAAGTGATTGGCTTGCTTTGGTGGGCGTCACAGGGGGTATAAAAGGGCGTGCACGCCGACCGCCATCTTACTTCTGCCGATCTTAGTATAGGGAGAGGTTGCTGCTGATTCTGTAGGGAGAGCGTTAGGCAGGGAAGAAGACAAAAAAACTGATTCTGCTGCTAGCGATTTGGCCTGCACAACACACCAGTCACTGTGTGTGCAGTGCAAGGGGAGGCTATATAGTGGTGTATCAGTGGTGTTGGTTGTTGGGCTGCCTTCTAAGGCTTCCTGACATTCCTGCATTGCTGTTTACCCACTGCTCCGCAAACTGCTTTTTTAAAAGCAATCCCAATTTTTTTTTTTGTCCTGCTGAGAAGACAAAAAAACTGCTTCTGCTGCTAGCAATTTGGCCTGCACAACACACCAGTCACTGTGTGTGCAGTGCAAGGGGAGGCTATATAGTGGTGTATCAGTGGTGTTGGTTGTTGGGCTGCCTTCTAAGGCTTCCTGACATTCCTGCATTGCTGTTTACCCACTGCTCCGCAAACCGCTTTTTTAAAAGCAATCCAATCTCCCTTATCCTCTAGTCACTTTGGTCACAGCTGTGCCATCGAGCCTGTCACATAGCGCTCAGATATCAGTGGGCCTCACACAATCCAAAAGTGTCCATCCAGTGTCCAAAAGTGTGTGCAGAGATTCAAAATCTCCCTTATCCTCTAGTCACTTTGGTCACAGCTGTGCCATCGAGCCTGTCACATAGCGCTCAGATATCAGTGGGCCTCACACAATCCAAAAGTGTCCATCCAGTGTCCAAAAGTGTGTGCAGAGATTCAAAATCTCCCTTATCCTCTAGTCACTTTGGTCACAGCTGTGCCATCGAGCCTGTCACATAGCGCTCAGATATCAGTGGGCCTCACACAATCCAAAAGTGTCCATCCAGTGTCCAAAAGTGTGTGCAGAGATTCAAAATCTCCCTTATCATCTAGTCACTTTGGTCACAGCTGTGCCATCGAGCCTGTCACATAGTGCTCAGATGTCAGTGGGCCTCACACAATCCAAAAGTGTCCATCCAGTGTCCAAAAGTGTGTGCAGAGATTCAAAATCTCCCTTATCCTCTAGTCACTTTGGTCACAGCTGTGCCATCGAGCCTGTCACATAGCGCTCAGATATCAATGGGCCTCACACAATCCAAAAGTGTCCAGTGTCCAAAAGTGTGTGCAGAGATTCAAAATCTCCCTTATCCTCTAGTCACTTTGGTCACAGCTGTGCCATCGAGCCTGTCACATAGCGCTCAGATATCAGTGGGCCTCACACAATCCAAAAGTGTCCAGTGTCCAAAAGTGTGTGCAGAGATTCAAAATCTCCCTTATCCTCTAGTCACTTTGGTCACAGCTGTGCCATCGAGCCTGTCACATAGCGCTCAGATGTCAGTGGGCCTCACAAAATCCAAAAGTGTCCAGTGTCCACAAGTGTCTGCAGAAATTCAAAATCTCCCCTGTCCTATAGACACCTTGTACCTTGTTTTACATTACTATATAGTTTGTTGGATTTTGTCTACATTTCTACCAAAAATGAGGAAGGCTGGTGGAAGAGGCCGTGGAATTGGGCGGGGGTTGGCAGCTGGTAATGATGGTGTTGGTGGTGGATCTGATGGTAGTGGCAAGAGCAAAATAGGACCGAATGCAGGAGGTGCTGACCCTGCGTCATCGTCTGGCTACATAAGGCCTCGAACGCTTAGTTTTCTAGGAGTTGGCAAACCGCTTTTAAAGCCAGAGCATCAGGAAAAAGTTTTGTCTTACATTGCTGACTCAGCCTCCAGCTCTATCGCCTCCTCTTCAGTTGTAAAAAGTAAAAGCACTGAGTCGTCATTGGAGGCTCATGTTCATGAACCACACCTTTCCTTGTGTCCTTCACCCCAACCAAGATTGAAGGATGACGCAGGCCATACTACTGATTACTCCATGGAGCTGTTTTCACATACCATGCCTGGATTATCAAGTGAAATGGTGAATTACCCAGGCCAAGATGAATCTGACATGGAGTGCACTGATGCACAGCCGCTGATGGATGATTCTGCTGGTACATTCACTCAGAGCACTACATTGTCCTCGCAGTGTACAGAGCCAGATTCTGACCCTGATGAGACTCAGGTGCCCCTTCCCGCACACTATACCACCATACACGGTGACACAGAGGAAGGTGCACATGACATAGAAGAGGAGGTGATGGATGACCCAGTTGTTGACCCAGATTGGAATCCATTGGGGGAAGAGGGTGCTGCTTCCAATAGCTCAGATGAGGAGCATCCACAGCAGACATCGACATCGCAACAGCTGTTATCTGGCAGGCCCAGAGCACTCCAAAGACAGGTTCCAAACATCAAAAGAGTTGCTGGACAGCTTGTCCAGAGGGTCAAAAGATCACAGCGTGCTAGGCCGCAAAATGTCTGCCAAAGTAGGAAGAGTGCAGTGTGGCACTTTTTTGACCAAAATCCTCATGATCAGGCCAAGGTTATCTGTAAGAAGTGCGCAAAGACCTTTAGCCGAGGGAAAAATCTGAAAAATTTGAATACCAGTTGCATGCTTAGACATTTAACCAGCATGCACTTGCAAGCGTGGACACAACACCAAACCTCAAGTGCCACATATGCAACTGATCACAACGAAGATAGTCAGCAACGCTACATTGTTTCCCCCACTGTAAGCCCACCGGTTAGCACAGCAGCGAATGTTGAGGTGTCGTTGCAAGACCACAGCAGTCAGGGAATCCCACTGTTATATCAACGAAAGACTGATTCTAGGCCATCAGAAAGAACACCAACTCCATCACCATCATCAACCCTCTCTCAGTCCGCCCTGTCCACCGCTACTTCCACCATATGCAGCTCTCAAGTCCAGCTCACCCTCCCAGATACTATGAGTAGGTCAAGAAAGTACTCAGTCTCTCATCCGCGTACACTGGGTTTGAACGCCCACATTGCCAAACTAATCTCGTTTGAGATGATGCCCTTTCGGTTGGTGGAAAGCACAGCTTTCCGCGAACTCATGGCCTATGCAGTACCACGCTATGACCTACCCAGTCACCACTTCTTCTCTCGCAAAGCCATCCCAGCCCTCCACCATCATGTGAAAGACCGCATTGTCCATGCACTCAAGCAGTCAGTGAGCGGAAAGGTGCACCTCACAACTGATGCATGGTCCAGTCGGCATGGCCAGGGCCGTTACGTGTCCATCACTGCGCACTGGGTTAATGTGGTGGATGCAGGGTCCACAGGGGACAGCGGTGGTGGGACAGTGCTGCCTAGCCCACGGTATAGGAAACAGTTGGCTGTAGGCGTTCGACCCTCCTCCTCCTCCAGAAGCGAAAGCTCGTCCACAGAGCGCAGTCGTACGAGCACTCCATCTGCAGCTGCCACTGTTGCACACGATGTGTCCCCCTATCGAGCAGCTAGTGGAAAGCGTCAGCAGGCTGTGTTGCAGATGATGTGTTTGGGCGACAGACACACCGCCGAGGTGCTGGCCGAGTACTTGAAGCGACAAACTGAGTCATGGCTGGGCAGTGTACATCTTGAGGCAGGCAAGGTAGTTAGTGATAAAAGCCATAATTTTGTGGCAGCCATAGCCCTTTCAAAACTCAGCCACATACCTTGCTTGGCTCACACCTTGAACCTGGTGGTGCAGTGCTTCCTCAAAAATTATCCGGAGTTAACAGCCCTGCTCCAGAAGGTGCGGAGACTGTGGGCGCACATCCGCCGGTCGCCTGTACACTGCGTTCGTATGCAGAAGCTGCAGCGATTGCTCCACCTTCCCAACCACCGCCTCATTATCGACATTGCAACAAGGTGGAACTCCACCCTGCACATGGTGGAGCGGCTGTGCGAGCAGAGGCAGGCCATAATGCATTTGTGGGAGGATACACGGCCAGGCACTTTGAGAGCAGACATGGAGTTGACAGGTGTGCAGTGGTCGAAGCTGAAAGACCTTTGTAAAGTCCTTCAGTGTTTTGAGGAATGCACACGGTTGGTAAGCGCAGACGACGCCATCCTAAGCATGAGCATCCCACTTATGCGTCTGCAGCCAATGTTGATAAGGAGGAAGAGGAGGGAATCCTTGATGACATTCAGCCATTGTCTGCTCAGGGACCTCTCCTGGACGAGGTGGAGGAAGAAGAGGAGGAGGAGGATGATGATGGGGATGATTTCTTAGGGGAGGAGGATGCATCTCGTGTGGCAAGTGAAAATGTTGGCGTGGCAAGGTCTGGTACAGGGTTTGTGCGTGACTGGAGGGATGTGGATTTGCCAGAAAGTGCTCCTCCACCCAGCACTCGCAGTGCATCATTGACACCGGGAACATTGGCCCACATGTCAGATTATGCATTGCGGATCCTAAAAAGGGACCCCCGCATTGCCAAAATGATGAACGATGACGACTACTGGTTGGCCAGCATCCTGGATCCACGCTATAAAGGCAAATTACAAAACATCATGCCACAGGAGAACCTTGACCTAATATTGGCTAATAAACAAGCAACTCTGGTAAATCGGTTGCTTGAGGCATTCCCAGCACACAGCAGCGGTGATGGTTCTCACACAAGCCGTACGGGCCGGGGGCAGCTTGGCAGAGGTGTTCGTGGTGCACACAGCAGAAGTGGCGTTGGAGACAGGGGTTTCATGACAATGTTGTGGACTGATTTTTCAAATACCGCTCACACAACTGGTAATACTGCATCGATGGAAAGTGACAGGAGACAGCAGTTGTCAACTATGGTTACAAACTACTTTTCCTCCCATATCGATGTTCTCCCACACAGGTCATTCCCCTTTGACTATTGGGCCGCTAAACTGGACACCTGGCCTGAATTGGCCCAAAATGCCTTAAAGGAGCTCGCTTGCCCAGCTGCAAATGTGCTATCGGAAAGAGTCTTCAGTGCAGCTGGATCAATCCTGACAGAAAAAAGGACCAGTCTGTCAACCCAAAATGTGGATGATCTAACCTTCATTAAAATGAACCACGCATGGGTTTCCAAGGATTTTGTCCCACCTTCCCCTGATGACACATAGGGTGACAGAAAAATGGCTTGCTTTGGTCCACCTCTTCCTGGTACTTCACCTATTTCGCCTTTTGCATCAGCTGAATGTCCAACATCAACATATGCCACTTTCTAAAACTCCCTAACTGTGCTGCCTCCCCCCCCATGGCCGGGGTCACCACCTAGCGCACGACACCGTGCGAGTGCCGTTGCCCTGGACAGGTGGGTAGGCCGACTCTTGGGCGCGGGCACTGGCACAGGGTCCCTCATAGTGCAATCAAGTGTCTCTGACGGTGGTGGTGCACACCCGCCGTCAGACACACCGCTGTACTATGAGGGGCCCAGTGCCAGTACCGACGCCCACGAGTGGGCCCCCCTTGCTTGGGCAGGGCCCCAGCATTTGCAATCTTTACCTCTCCCTGCTCCTCTGCTGTGTAACCTGGGCCGTCAAATCCATACTGTGCCTGACACCGTCTGAGCCTGCCTCCTGATGTATAGACATATATTTTGAATGTGTACGCTATCCATACATGTTATCTGGGGATACGGTACCCTTTCTAACCTTTGTGCAATCACGTGCAATCCATACTGGGCCTAACACCGTCTGAGCCTGCCTCCTGAGACATATATTTTGAATGTGTACGCTATCCATACATGTTATCCGGGGATACGGTACCCTTTCTAACCTTTGTGCAATCACGTGCAATCCATACTGGGCCTAACACCGTCTGAGCCTGCCTCCTGAGACATATATTTTGAATGTGTACGCTATCCATACATGTTATCTGGGGATACGGTACCCTTTCTAACCTTTGTGCAATCACGTGCAATCCATACTGGGCCTAACACCGTCTGAGCCTGCCTCCTGAGACATATATTTTGAATGTGTACGCTATCCATACATGTTTTCTGGGGATACGGTACCCTTTCTAACCTTTGTGCAATCACGTGCAATCCATACTGGGCCTAACACCGTCTGAGCCTGCCTCCTGAGACATATATTTTGAATGTGTACGCTATCCATACATGTTATCTGGGGATACGGTACCCTTTCTAACCTTTGTGCAATCACGTGCAATCCATACTGGGCCTAACACCGTCTGAGCCTGCCTCCTGAGACATATATTTTGAATGTGTACGCTATCCATACATGTTATCTGGGGATACGGTACCCTTTCTAACCTTTGTGCAATCACGTGCAATCCATACTGGGCCTAACACCGTCTGAGCCTGCCTCCTGAGACATATATTTTTAATGTGTACGCTATCCATACATGTTATCTGGGGATACGGTACCCTTTCTAACCTTTGTGCAATCACGTGCAATCCATACTGGGCCTAACACCGTCTGAGCCTGCCTCCTGATGTATAGACATATATTTTGAATGTGTACACTATCCATACATGTTATCTGGGGATACGGTACCCTTTCTCACCTTTGTGCAATCACGTGCAATCCATACTGGGCCTAACACCGTCTGAGAATGATAGATGGGGCCCACCATACACTGGAACATTCCAAAGGTGGACATCAGACACTGGAGCAGCATTTACAGGGCCCATTATACACTAGAGCATTAGAAATGGGGCCCATTATGTTTGGAGCATTATTTGGGCCCATAAGACAGTAGAGCTTCATCCATGGGGACCAACATATACTGTAGCATTATGTGGAGCTCATCATATACTGTTTCAAACATTATATGGGACCAATGATTCTGTATGGAGAAATAGATGGGCCTCGTCATGAGATGTAAAAAGTGAGGTATTTTTCATTGTACTATACTGCTATTTCTCTGCCGTATCGGAGCATGATGAGTTGTGGTATGTGTTAAAGAGGCGCTCTTTCGCCCAGGGCACATGAAAACCTGGAGCCAGCCCTCCCCCCCCACAGTCAGTAGCCAAATAACCCCCATTTTTCAGTGCGTAACTTGTATTATGAAGTTAATTAAGGTTGACAAGCTTAAGTAAGAAGAATTGATGCTTTTGGCATTCAAATGGGCACTGTTGTTGTGTTTCCTGTCCTCCTCTCACTGCTGACTTTTATTCCCCATTGACTTACATTGGGTTTCGTGTTTCGGGACGACCCCGACTTTTCCCTATAATCGGACGATCTTGCTCGACCCCACTTTTGGAAAAGTCGGGTTTCACGAAACGAAACGCGACCTTAAAAAAACAAAAGTCGCTCAACTCTAGTGATAACCAAGACTATAAAATAGTTGGATAAATCTCTAGTCATACATTGTGGCTCCACATCCACCCTGCTTTATCCTCCAGCATACCTCATCATGATTCATACATACCTGTATAGTGAAGATTTGTTTTACATTTTGACTTGCGGTCAGCTCATATATGAGCTGCGGCTTCCTGGTAGATATTTATGGTAATATAGACTGTTCACCTTTAGCCTTGAAATTGAATTACCTTGAACATGATGTAATTCAGTAATCGCTAATATTCAGCAAAATGTTTTACAAAAAATATAGTAAATTCCCCACAAATTTGCAGCATTGAAAAGCTTGGACTGGAAAAAGGGGTTTAACACTGTCATCCTAGAGTGAGGCAATGGTATTCAAATGAAAGTTAATTGTACTTGATTTTGTTTTATTTTGTAATTAGCTTTGTGCCAGTGAAGCAAAATGTTAGCTGTCAATCACTTTTGCTGAACCTTAAGGGCCTCGTCACACATAGCGATCTCGCTAGCAAGATCGCTGCTGAGTCACAAGTTTTGTGACACAACAGCAATCTCACCAGCAAGATCACTGTGTGCGACAGCGATCAGTGACCGGCCCCCCTGCCGGTATCGCTGATCGCTGTAGGAAACCGCTGGACATTTCTTTTGTCGCTGGTCTCCCGCTGTCCAGCACGCATCGCTGCGTTTGACAGGCGAGAGAACAGCGGTCTGCTGGTATCTAATGTACACATTGGGTATCCAAGGGACGCACGTTAAAAGCAGACTGCAGTTACCAGAGGCCGCTATCTGCAGACCGGATATAACTTCAAGAGAAATGTGCTGTCTTACAGGTGCAAAAATTAAAGATGTGTCTGACAGGATATCAGGACTCTTCAGACCTACAGATGACTACCCATTCCTGCTACTTCATGTGGGGACTAATGACACCGCAAAAAACCACCTGGAAACCGTCTGCAGAGACTTTGAAGACTTAGGCAAGAAAGTGAAAGAACTGGGAGCGCAGGTGGTCTTCTCTTCCATCCTCCCAGTGGATGGCCATGGAAAAAGGAGGTGGAATAAGATTCTGCAGGTGAACAACTGGCTACGTCGATGGTGCCACCAGCATCGATTTGGATTTATGGATCACGGAGTGAATTACCTTTACAATGTACTACTTGCTAGAGATGGGGTGCACCTTACGAAGACTGGAAAACATGTATTTGGAAGTCGCCTTGCTACACTTGTAAGGAGAGCTTTAAACTAGAACAACATGGGAAGGGAAGCAAAAGACCAGAAAAAGCCATACAGCTGACAAATGCTATTGAGAACTCTGCTATTAGAAGTGGAAAGGAAGAACAAAGACAAAAGAATCTAATTAATAAAAATATTGGAGAAAGAGAAACCAATCACAAACTAAAATGTTTCTATACTAATGCACAAAGCATGGGCAACAAACAAGGAGAATTGGAACTACTAACACAGGAAAAGAAATATGATGTCATTGGAATCACTGAAACTTGGTGGGACAATACACATGATTGGAATACAAGACTAGAAGGATACAAGTTATTTGCAAGAAACAGACTTGATAAACGAGGAGGAGGTGTCGCATTGTATGTTAGAAATGCGTATATCTGCACAGAGATTGAAGCTTCAGAGACTGGGAGTTCTGTGGAAACTGTTTGGGTAAGAATACAAGGACAGAACAATGGAAAGGACACCATTGTAGGCATTTACTACAGGCCGCCTGTGCAAGCTGAAGATATGGATGAACTCTTTATGCATCAAATGGCCAAGTTCTCCAAAAAATATGACATAGTTGTCATGGGAGATTTCAACTATCCAGACATTTGTTGGGAATCTCTCTCAGGCAAAACTAACAGGTCAAGGAAATTCTTATCCTCTCTTGATGACAGCTTTATCTTCCAAAAGGTAGGGGAGAAAACAAGGGGAACTGCTACTTTGGATCTAATCCTTATAAACAGGGAGGAAATGGTTGAGGAGGTAAAAGTGGCTGGGACCCTAGGAGGTAGTGACCATGCTATTTTAGAATTTTGGATAACTAGAGGAGGAAGACCTGTGAAGACTCAGACATCAAGGTTAGATTTCAGAAAGGCAGATTTTAAAGGATTCAGAAAGAGAATTGGAGGGATCCAATGGCTGGATATCCTTAAAGACAAAAATGTCCAGGAAGGATGGGAAATCTTGAAAAATGAAATTCTCAAAGTACAATTGTTAACAATTCCAAAAAGAGGGAAGAATAGGAAGCATTTAAGGAAACCAGGATGGATGAACACAGAACTTAAGCACATGCTAAAAAGGAAGAAAACAATGTTTATAAAATGGAAAGAGGGAGGCATATATAAAGAAGAATATAATGCTGTCTGCAGAACCTGCAGGGCACAAATCGGATTAGCTAAAGCTGACAATGAATTGAGGCTTGCAAGAGATGTCAAAAGCAATAATAAAGGATTTTGGGGATATGTCAAAAGTAAAAGAAAAGTCAAAGATGCTATAAGATTTTTACAGGATGAAAATGATGAAATGGTAAGACAGGATGTTGAGAAGGTCGAACTTTTAAATTCCTATTTTGCATCTGTTTTCTCTCAGAAAGGAAATGTAACATCAACTGTTCTTCACTGTCCTATTAAGGGAATAGAAGAATCCAGGACATCTATAAACAGAAAGATAGTGAGGAAACACTTAGCTAACCTAAATGAATTCAAGTCTCCAGGTCCAGATGAATTACACCCCAGAGTACTGAAGGAGATAGCAGAAGAAATTTTTGAACCCCTCTCCATAATCTTTGAAAATTCTTGGAGAACAGGAGAAGTCCCAGAAGACTGGAGAAGAGCAAATGTTGTTCCTATCTTCAAAAAGGGGAAGAAGGTGGACCCAGGCAACTATAGACCGGTGAGTCTGACTTTTATACCAGGAAAGATCTTTAAACAAATTATTAAACAACATGTATGTCAGTACCTGGATAAGAATGAAGTGATTAAACAGAGTCAGCAAGGGTTTGTAATTAATAAGTAATGTCAGACTAACTTAATTTCCTTCTATGACGGAATCACTGATTGGGTGGATCAAGGAAATGCTGTAGATATAGTATATCTTGACTTTAACAAAGCATTTGACAAAGTATCTCATACAATCCTTATTGAAAAAATGACTAAGTATGGAATGGACAAGGCAACTGTTAGGTGGATTCATAACTGGCTTAGTGATCGGACCCAAACAGTGGTCGTAAATGGCTGCACATCCAGTTGGAAGAATGTCTCAAGTGGGGTACCACAGGACTCTATCCTGGGCCCTGTATTGTTCAACATCTTTTTCAACGATTTAGATGAAGGAATTGAGGGTAAAGTGATTAAATTTGCTGATGACACAAAGCTAGGAGGGATAGCTAATACTAGAGAAGAGAGAGAGAGGATTCAAAAAGATATAAATAAACTGGAGAAGTGGGCAGCAACTAACAGAATGGTTTTTAACAGGGAAAAATGAAAAGTACTACATCTGGGCAATAAAAATGAAAAAAGCATATACAGAATGGGAGGAATAGGGCTAAGCAACAGCACATGTGAAAAAGACTTGGATATACTAATAGATCACAGACTGAATGAGTCAACAGTGTGATGCAGCAGCAAAAAAGGCAAATGCAATTCTAGCATGTATTAACAGAAGCATAGAGTCTAGATCACGTGAAGTCATTATTTCCCTCTACTCCTCTTTGGTCAGACCTCATCTGCAATATTGTGTCCAGTTTTGGGCACCACATTTTAAAAAAGACATCAACAAACTGGAGCAAGTTCAGAAAAGAGCGAACAGAATGGTGACCGGTCTGCAAACCCTGTCTTATGAGGAAAGGTTGCAGGATTTGGGAATGTTTAGTTTGCAAAAGAGAAGACTGAGAGGAGACTTAATAGCTGTCTACAAATATCTAAAGGGCTGTCATATTGTAGAAGGATCAACTTTATTCTCATTTGCACAAGGAATGACTAGAAGGAATGGGATGAAACTGAATGGGAGGAGACACAGATTAGATATTAGAAAAATTTTTTTGACAGAGTGATCAATGAGTGGAACAAGCTGCCACAAGAAATTGTGAGTACTCCTTCAATGGAAGTCTTCAAACAGAGGCTGGACAGACATCTGACTGGGATGATTTAGCAAATCCTGCTTTGAGCAGGGGGTTGGACCAGATGGCCCAGGAGGTCCCTTCCAACTCTACGATTCTATGATTCTACCAGCTCCCTGCATCAGCGCGCTGGTAACTAATGAACACAATGATGCAGCACGCTCGGCGTCGCTCTGCTGATCGCTGGTGAAACTGTCTGTGTGACAGCTCACCAGCGATCACATAGCGACTCACCAGCAATCCTGACACGTTGATATCGTTGTCGGGATCGCTGGTGAGTCGCTATGTGTGACTCCAGCTTAAGAGGCTGGCAAAAAATCTACTCTAATTGACTAGAAAATACATGTTTAATACTGAATGATCCCAGGACTGAAGATGGTTTAAACTAATTCCATTATCCTCGAATTTAAAAAAAGAGAATGTATTCTGAAGTGTATAGTTTTTGTATTATAATGTGCACTTAACTTTTCTGTACCATATAAAGAGACAGCCAAAGTAAATAGATCAACATAAAAATCTGATTTTTCCGTCACAATACTGTAATCTGCACTAAAATCATAGGTAAATACAGACTTAATCCAGCTTTATTGCTTACTTTAATCACAGAAAAAAAAGAGAACTAGAGCAGCACAAAGACAAAAAGAAAAAGAAAAATTGGGAGAAAATCCCCCCAGGCAAAGATCAAACCTCAACTGTAGAAATCCAAAAAATGGAGGCATCATATCATGCTCAGTGGAAAAAGAGCTACTTTTATTAGACCATCTTGGCAACGTTTTGGTCTGTGGAGATGTGGACAGTTTTCAGTCAATGATCAAGTGCATGTGATAGATATATAGGGGTGTACCTAATAATAGTACTTAATAATTACAAAGAATAAACATATCCATCCATTAAAAGTGAGATACATAGTATGCCAGATGTAATATACAGTTTTAAATCCCATAAAGTGTATTGCAACAGTGCATATATAGTATACACTCACTGGCCACTTTATTAGGTACACCATGCTAGTAACGGGTTGGACCCCCTTTTGCCTTCAGAACTGCCTCAATTCTTCGTGGCAGAGATTCAACAAGGTGCTGGAAGCATTCCTCAGAGATTTTGGACCATATTGACATGATGGCATCACACAGTTGGCGCAGATTTGTCGGCTGCACATCCCTGATGCGAATCTCCCGTTCCACCACATCCCAAAGATGCTCTATTGGATTGAGATCTGGTGACTGAGGAGGCCATTTGAGTACAGTGAACTCATTGTCATGTTCAAGAAACCAATCTGAGATGATTCGAGCTTTATGACATGGCGCATTATCCTGCTGAAAGTAGCCATCAGATGCCTGTTCTTAGCTGAGAGGAGTGGTACCCAGTGTGGTCTTCTGCTGCTGTAGCCCATCTGCCTCAAAGTTCGACGCACTGTGCGTTCAGAGATGCTCTTCTGCCTACCTTGGTTGTAACGGGTGGCAATTTGAGTCACTGTTGCCTTTCTATCAGCTCGAACCAGTATGCCCATTCTCCTCTGACCTCTGGCATCAACAAGGCATTTCCGGCCACAGAACTGCCGCTCACTGGATTTTTTTTCTTTTTCGGACCATTCTCTGTAAACCCTAGAGATGGTTGTGCGTGAAAATCCCAGTAGATCAGCAGTTTCTGAAATACTCAGACCAGCCCTTCTGGCACCAACAATCATGCCACGTTCAAAGGCACTCAAATCACCTTTCTTCCCCATACTGATGCTCGGTTTGAACTGCAGGAGATTGTCTTGACCATGTCTACATGCCTAAATGCACTGAGTTGCCGCCATGTGATTGGCTGATTAGAAATTAAGTCTTAACACACAGTTGGACAGGTGTACCTAATAAAGTGGCCAGTGAGTGTACATAAAGTAATACATTGTTTAACTAGCACGATCAATGGTCATAGCAATAGAAATCTAAGCTACTGCAATGCCCTACATTTGTTCAGCTACATAGCAAATCAGAAGAACTATACTAGATTTTTAATTACAAAACAAGAGGGACAGTGATAAACTGTCACCAATAGAAGAGAACCATACGTGAATACAAAATTAAAAATCCATAAAAATTCACTACTTTTCCATAATTACAATGAACATACCCCAAGGGGTCAAGAACAACCACCGATAATATTCACAATAATGAAAATTAGATATTGCACATATATAGCAATAAAGAAAAGGATATCACTACATCAAATGAAAAGGAATGACACAAGGTATCCAGTTATATTATGCACATGGCCTTAATGATAATTACCACATGTGCACCCTTCAATCATATGCTGGTATACAGCTGTAGTATCCCTTATTTGTACTACATATCAAAGAGGTAAAGATCGATGATTTTTATGGATTTTTAATCATTAAAATAATCCGAATTTTGTATTCACGTATGGTTCTCTTCTATTGGTGACAGTTTATCACTGTCCCTTTTGTTTTGTAAGTTGTATATGGAAGTGAAATTTGTATAATTGGACAAAAAGTGGTTTAATCTATTTTTAATTAGCCGTTTTTGCTAATATTGGGATAAGATCTTGGAGATGGGAATACCTCTTTAACTTAATTTCACACTTTATTATAAACTAGGTGATTATTACTTGTGCCTTATATTTTCTTATATGTTAATATAAAAAAGGAGGAGGAGCGCCGAGAGATGGCTGCTCTGGCATGAGGCTCCTGAGTTTTTTCTTTTTTTACCCCGTTTAATTGTTAATTCTCCCTTTGGTTCACTCACCATTGCGTAGCTACAGGATTCGGCAGAGCTGGGAGTAGTGTGGAGACTGCGATCAGCTGGGACCGGTGTCTTTCTGTCCTCGTGGAGCTCCGTGCCTGGATTCAGCTCGGAGAGAGTGAAGCTGCTGGCTGCCTGCCTTGTACCCATTTCCAGCATGCAGATGATCCCAGGATAGGAAACCTGGTGGAGTGTGCGGTGCTGGAGTTGTTCTGGAGATCTTGTGGTCCACATGGAGCTGTAGGGCTACAGGATTCGGCAGAGCTGGGAGTAGTGTGGAGACTGCGACCAGCTGGGACCGGTGTCTTTCTGTCCTCGTGGAGCTCCGTGCCTGGTTTCAGCTGGGAGAGAGTGAAGCTGCTGGCTACCTGCCTTGTACCCATTTCCAGCATGCAGATGATCCCGGGATAGGAAAGCTGGTGGAGTGTGCGGTGCTGGAGATGTTCTGGAGATCTTGTGATCCAGGTGGAGCTGAAAGGGTGAGCTGGGCAGGTTTGGACTGACTGTTGGCGTGTCCCCTGATGTCCCTGTCTTGTTGCACCCATGCCCTCCCCCCCAGCAGTGCTGGGAGCACCCTTTATGGAAAGTTGTACATTTAACTCTGCTAAGCTGTGACTGTTCAGTCTTTATAGCTACAAGCTGAGTGTAGTCATGGCCACTGCACTCTGTAAACCTACTCTTATGATTTCAAGGGACGATTTATTATTCTGGAATCATCCGCAATTTCTCATGGACTCCCCTTCTTGGAGCATGATTGCTAATTCAACAATTGAGTACATAAAATCCATTACTTCTGTGAAACCTGTGGAGGTGTACTGCAAGAGAGGTAGGTGAGGAGGATTCCTGGCACGCCTTCGGAGGAGAGGGTTCAGAACAGCTCTTCCTTCACTCCACTTGGCTAATGTCCGTTCCTTATCTAACAAAATGGAGGATCTGAACTTACTTTGTAACATGAGATCTGATATGGCCAATTCAGCTGCTCTTTGTTTTACTGAGACCTGGTTGAATGACACCATCCCTGATTGTAGTCTGGATCTACCTGGTTTTGTTATCTACAGAGCTGACCGTGATTGTGTAGCTTCAGGTAAACAAAGGGGGGGTGGGGTATGTCTCTACATCAACACTAGCTGGTGCTGTGATGTTAACATACTGGGAAAAGGTTGCTCTCCAGATCTAGAGTACCTTGCACTCAATTGTAGACCATTTTACGCTCCAAGAGAGTTTTCATCTATGGTTCTGGTTGCAGTATATATTCCCCCTCAAGCATCTGTTAAAGCTGCTATTGGTGAATTAGCTTGCAAAATATCAGAATGGGAGAAAGGATCTCCTGAAGCATTTGTGATCGTAATGGGGGACTTTAACAAAGGAAAACTCAACCTGGATCTCCCCAAATTTACTCAACATATAAACTGCTTCACGAGAGAGAACAATACGCTTGATCACTGCTATACTGTCTTAAAAGGGGCCTACAGGGCAGTGAGGAGAGCAGCAGTGGGCTTTTCAGATCATTGTCTAATTCATTTAATTCCAGCCTACAGGCAAAGGTTGAAAACATCCAAACCTATAGTTTATACAAAGAAGACATGGTCTGAGGAGGCAAAATTGCAACTGCAAGCATGCTTTGAATGCACGGACTGGGAGGTATTCCAGGAAACATGCTCGGGTCTGGATGAATGGGTTGATGCAGTGTCCTCATATATCCGTTTTTGTGAAGACACGTTTATTCCATCCAAATCTGTCCACTTTCGGGGAAACAACAAGCCGTGGTTTACAAATAAAGTCAGGTTGATCCGTAAGAGAAAAGAGGAGGCTTATAAAGCAGGCGATATTACTGAATTCAAGAAACTTAGGAACTCGCTATCTAAAGAGATCAAGTTAGCCAAACACGAGTATGCAAAGATTCTGGAGGAAAGGTTCTCATCAAAAGATACTAGATCTGCATGGAGAGGATTAAGAGAGGTCACCAATTATAAAAGCCACCCCACTATAGTGAACCCCAGCAGAAGTCTGGCAGCAGAGTTAAATGAATTCTACTGCAGATTTGAGGCAAGCTCTACACACAGTGGCTATTCATCTCTAAGCTCCTCAGTCTGTTCATATAAAGATCATTCATTGTGCAACACCCAAGTAGTGATCTCCGAGGCAGAGGTGATACGCATCCTGAAGGGACTTAAGGTCAAAAAGGCACCTGGCCCTGATGGTGTATCTCCAATGTGTCTGAAAGTATGTGCTACCCAGCTTGCCCCTACACTGACAAATATATACAATGTGTCACTGAAAGAGTGCGTTGTACCTCAGTGTTGGAAAAATTCCACAATTATCCCTGTCCCCAAGAAAGTGGGATCCTCTGAGTTGAACGACTATAGACCAGTAGCACTCACATCTGTAGCTATGAAAGTCTTCGAAAGAATTATGATGTCCCACCTGATAAAATTCACGCAGAAGCTATGGGACCCGCTTCAGTTTGCCTATAAGGAGAATCGTTCGGCAAATGACACTGTCAATCTGGCACTGAAGTACATTTTGGATCATACAGATGAACGGCACTCATATGTCCGGATTCTTTTCATGGACTTTAGCTCAGCGTTCAATACCATTGATCCGAATTTACTTCATAAGAAAATGGTAGCTCTTGGAGTCCCTCTCAACTTATGCTTGTGGATTTATAACTTCCTGACAGCCAGGATACAGAGTGTAAAAGTTGGACCATTCACTTCGGACACCTTGGTCACAAACATCGGGGCACCTCAGGGGTGTGTTTTGTCCCCGTTACTGTTTTCTCTCTATACGAATGATTGCATCTCTTCAGCAGACTCAGTAAAAATCTTGAAATTTGCTGATGATATGACACTGATTGGTCTCATCAGGGGAAATGCTGAAGACTTGTATCGGAGTGAGGTGGAAAGAATATGTGACTGGTGTAAAGCCAATAATCTTGTACTCAACACTAAAAAAACTGCTGAGATGGTTGTGGATTTTAGGAAAGATCAACATGAGATACTTCCAATCTACATCCATGACGAAGTGGTTCTTAGGGTCACAGAGACCAAATTCCTTGGTGTTATCATCTCTCATGATCTTAAATGGGGGAAAAACGTGGATGCTGTTATAAGAAAAGCACAACAGAGGATGTTCTTCCTGCGTCAGCTGAAAAGATATGGTTTGTCTAAGAATCTGCTGATCTTATTCTTTAATGCTGTCATCAGATCTGTGATTTGTTCCTCTCTGATAGTCTGGTATGGGGGAGCCACTGCACATGACAAACTCCGCTTACAAAGGACTTTCAGAACAGCAGAGAGAATTATAGGCTCCCCCCTGCCTAAAATCCAGGATCTTTATGATAAGAGTATTCGATCCCACGCATTGAAAATTTCATCCGATCCCTCTCACCCGGGACACTCCTCATTCCAACTACTCCCTTCAGGACGTCGCTTCAGAGTCCCCAAATGCAGTACCAACCGCCATATGAACAGCTTCTATCCACTCTCTGTTCAACAATTAAATC
Organism: Dendrobates tinctorius; assembly: GCF_039654945.1. NCBI lineage: Eukaryota > Metazoa > Chordata > Amphibia > Anura > Dendrobatidae > Dendrobates > Dendrobates tinctorius. Next base: position 9,405,217 of record NW_027361724.1, read on the forward strand.
GTCATGTGTAGACTATATACTGTATCTGTCTTGTTAGATGTTACTTGTTGTATCTGTTGTTATATATTATGTTGCCTCTTTGCCACAAAGAATTCCTTGTATATATGTAATATGTACTTGGCGATAATAATAAATTTGAATTTGATTTGAATTTGAAATTTGATTTAATGACTTGACTTGTATTGATGAGTAATCTATTTTGTATGAAATGGGGGACATATCAAATGTGGGTATTAGTTGCTTTATTATATTGACTCGGAGTTAACAATTACCTACTTTGGAAAATGAACCTTGATAATTCATTTTACATGCATAAGTTTACAAAGATCAGCAGGCTAAGATAATTTTCTACCATAAATGCTCTAGTCAATTTATATTTCTACCTTGAATTTATTCAGGATTCTTCATTATGCTAGATTTACAGGGAAAAGTGTACAAAATTTAGTAAGTTTACATTATAAAGTTTTCTTTACATGCTTACTTATACATTTTTTGTATAGTTGCCTGTGCAATACAATTAAGCATTGCTTGGATGACAAATAACTAAGTTTTGGTTTGAAAGGAGAACACTATAACAAAATGTTAGGTGTATCACAAACCCAGTTATGTTCAACTGTCTACTGGGTACTTTACATTGACCTATTACATACATATTTCCCTATTATATCTGTGTCAGTGTAATTATTCATTGATTTGCATGTTGCAGTAAGACAGTATGTATAATCCTATTAGAGATTCAACAAGTCTTTTTTTATTGTTATTGGCCATAATCTTGATGCCAGGTCTTGAAGTAAAATTTTTTAATGTTAATTTACATTATTTTAATTATCACAAACAAACAAACATTTACTTTACCTTAGTGCAGAAGCCCCTTTGTCTGTTTGGTTACTAATATTTTATTATTATTATTATTATTATTATTATTTATTATGCATTTATATAGCGCCATTTATTTCATGGTGCTTTACATGTGAAAAGGGGAAATATAAACAAGTATAATAAACATGTGTAAGACAAAGGACACACAAGTACACAAGAGGGGACCCTGCCCGCGAGGGCTCAGAGTCTACAGGGATGGGTGAGGATACAGTAAAAGAGAGTAGAGCAGGTCGGGCGGTGGTTCAGTAGACCGAGGATAATTGCAGGCTGTAGACTTGTCAGAACAGGTGGGTCTTCAGGTTCTTCTTGAAGGTTTCCATTGATGGTGAGAGTCTGATGTGTTGCAGCAGAGAGTTCCAGAGTATGGGGGAAGCACAGGAGAAGTCTTGTATGCGGTTGTGGGAAGAAGAGATAAGGGGAGAGTAGAGAAGGAGATCTTGAGATGATCGAAGGTTGCGTGCAGCTAGGTACCTGGAGACCATATCACAGATGCATGGAGGAGACAGTTTGTGGATGGCTTTGTATGTCATGGTCAGAGTTTTGAATTGGAGCCTCTGGGCAATAGGAAGCCAGTGAAGGGCCTGGCATAGGGGGGAGGCTGGGGAATAGCGGTTAGACAGGTGGATTATTTGGGCAACAGAGTGTAGGATGGACTGGAGTGGTGCCAGAGTGCTAGAGGGGAGCCCAGAGAGTAGGAGGTTGCAGTAGTCGAGATGGGAGATAAGAGCATGCACTAGTATTTTTGTGGTTTTGTGGTTGAGGAATGAGCGGATCCGGGAAATATTTTTGAGTTTAAGGCGGCAGGAGGAGGTGAGGGCTTGGATATGTGGTGAAAAAAATCCTACAGACAAAATACTTTATTAATAAAAGAACCCAAAATTGGTTCACACCACCAAGTGAACCAATCAAAGACAAAAAATAACCTTCCTGGCCACGGAGGTGGGAACCCTAGGGGGGAACATTGTGGCGCCCCCGCTCAACGATGGCTCTCCCTAGGCACCCTGATATACCCTAAGAAACAATAACTCGAGGACAGAACACATTATAAATGGCAAATTCCTAGTCTCAATTACCTAGGGATGGGTAAATACCCTATGGAGCTCCTCCGAACTGAGAAACACACACAAGAAAACAGTGGAGCCTAAAATCCATCATAAATAACAAGGAATCTGCATATTTATAAAGTATGAAAGTATTTTTAATTTAATAAATACAAATAGGCAGACAACATTTATTAAATACATGTGATAACTAAACCAGAGAAAAAATGGTATGAGTCACGGTACACCGGTTCGGAACAAAGCATACCAATCCAAGGACTCACAGCACAGGAAAACAATCCCCACCCAAAAGTGTAGATATATTATAATACATCCATATCTTGTATGATACTAGTGCCATTTATAACCCTCACTCAAAATACAGAGAGAAGGAAGGAGGAAGAAAAAATGGAGGGGGGAAGGGAACATACTATACCAAAATACTACCAAAATAATTCTATCCTGTCGCTCGTAACACTATATCAACTCCCATCAAGTATTTCTACTAATTACAATAGCCGCAGGATAAGGAAAGTAAAGGAAGGCATAGTAGTCAGATGGTCAATTACCTGTGCCGGAGTCCATGGCCTACGCACCTTTCGCGGTTACTTCTTCGGGGGAAGCAAGGAAACCGGGTGTGCAAGGTATCCCTCTCATGCCTCTTAAATACCCGGCAACACCGCACCATTGGTGGCACGTGTCCCGGGTTTGTGGGAGCGGCACAAACAGACACCGGAAGTGACGCCGGCCGCAACATCCACACCCAGGGCATGCGCACTGGTGACGGAAGTAGAGCGCCACCATATTATTTAAGGGAAAACAGTGCCCATCATTCAACTGGGCGCTACAAAGTGGCACAGAAAAAACTTTAAAGATAGGTACATGTCTATCTAATAAAGAATACGCAGCACCGTCATATTATTTTGGGGCGTATAATGCCTGCTATTTATACGACCACTGAGTAGCAGCGCAGGAACAGGAATTAATCCACAATAATAGAGGGAACAAATATCAAATACATTTCAATTAGATAATTACAATAACTAATACATATTAGAATTATATGAAAGATATCCTTTGAAATATGTAAAAATACACAGAAATAGATATAGTTCAATATTCCTGAAGAGTCCAGATGAGAGATAGAAGGATAAGTATTTCAAAAATTTTAGGCAGCGCCATGTTCCATAAATGTAATTTCAGAGAGCCGGGCAAAGAGGAGGGTTTCCAGAAATATAGTATCACAAACTAGATAGAAGAAAGAGACAACATATAATTAAAAACAAAATATAAAATACAGCGACCACTGGAAGGCAGATTACATAAGCTCATAAATACCTTCCTGGCAGTGGAGGTTGGCACCCTATGGGGGAACGTTGTGCCACCCCCGCTCAACGATGGCTCTCCCTAGGCACCCTGATATACCCTGCAGCCACTAGGGAGTCCTCTATCCGATAACTAAAGGGACCCCTAACACTATACAAAGAAGACTCTAGACCCCACACACAAAAACAAATATAGGAACAGAGAGGCAGTATAGTGGCATCAATTGTGAAGAAAACGCAGAATGATAAATAGAATCCTTTTTCACAGACTGACTATATACTTTGCTGGTTATACACCATACAGATTAGCAGTCTATTATGAAATGGATTATTCCTGACCATCATATAATATTCAGAAGTTCATAGGCTGACTCTTCATAATTCTCATTCAATATCAATAAAGCAGAGAATTACTATTGGATCAATCTCAAAAATAATGCCCTTAGATCCATATCAGGATCAGTCTCAACATAGATGTAAATAACAATACATTCAAGGTTGGCTCATAGAATGCATGTGTCAAAAATATGGTCAGATAAAGAAAAAGTGGATACTCTTCATTTCACCCGCCACCTGCCAGTCAAAGATTGCGCCTCAACGCATATGATGGTCAGGAATAATCCATTTCATAACAGACTGCTGATCTGTATGGTGTATAACCAGCAATGTTTATATATTTCTGCAGGGGGGCATTTAATGTAATCGAAGTTCGAAGTACACGTATCAAAGTACGCTGGCAGTTATAACATGGCTGAATCTAACACGCATCTCTATTCTCTTCATACAGGTATGTAACTATTTCCAGCAACTTCACTGATTCCTGCATGTGTCCAACCAATATCATTCATCTTTGCAGCATATATAAGGGTAGTCTGCATAAAGACTTCAGTCTGCAGTGTGATTTCCTATAAGTGTGTTCTAGAAGTGTGAAGATTAATTTAAGAATTAAAACCAGAAGGATGTATACAGACTGTGCCCTGCTACCTGCCACCGTCGCACTCTAACAAGCATCTCTATTCTTCCGACAGGTATGTCCATCCACCCAGCTCTCCTGCTGTCTGTCTATGAAGGGCACACAGTGCATCACCCAGCTTTGCACATAGACTTGCCTCTGCACCTAGCATTCACATGGTATGTCCATCCACCCAGCTCTCCTGCTCTCCTGCTGTCTGTCTATGAAGGGCACACAGTGCATCACCCAGCTTTGCACATAGACTTGCCTCTGCACCTAGCATTCACATGGTATGTCCATCCACCCAGCTCTCCTGCTCTCCTGCTGTCTGTCTATGAAGGGCACACAGTGCATCACCCAGATTTGCACATAGACTTGCCTCTGCACCTAGCATTCACATGGTATGTCCATCCACCCAGCTCTCCTGCTCTCCTGCTGTCTGTCTATGAAGGGCACACAGTGCATCACCCAGCTTTGCACATAGACTTGCCTCTGCACCTAGCTTTCACATGTTATGTCCATCCACCCAACTCTCCTGCTCTCCTGCTGTCTGTCTATGAAGGGCACACAGTGCATCACCCAGCTTTGCACATAGACTTGCCTCTGCACCTAGCATTCACATGTAAGGAACTGTTCATCTCTTCTTCAATCCTCCCCATCCACCTCACCTCCGCCTCAAAACTGTTCCTTAACATACAATCCTCTGTCTCCAAACACAGACAGCACCCTCATGCCCTCTCCTGCTCCCACCTGCTAACACTTTCTCTGCTCCTTCTCACTGCTGGTGATATCTCTCCAAATCCTGGTCCTCCTCACCACATTCCCACAGTCATTTCTACCTCCCATCCACGCTCTATCACAACCTTCTGTAACCTCTCCAACCTTATACCCATTCACCCAGCCCCCGCTTCCCCAGTCCCACTAACAGGAGCTCTGTGGAACGCTCGCTCTGTCTGCAACAAGCTTTCCTACATCCATGATCTTTTTGTTACTACCAAACTTTCCTTCCTCGCCATCACCGAAACCTGGCTCACCCCTTCTGACACAGCCTCTCCTGCTGCACTTTCGTATGGCGGCTTCCACCTTTCTCACACCCCCCGCCCCAGCAGCAAACATGGCGGAGGAGTTGGTTTTCTCCTGTCAGATACCTGCTCCTTCACCCCAATCCCACTGCCACCCTCTGTTACCCTCCCTTCCTTTGAGGTGCACTCTGTGCTCATCTACTCCCCCTCCAACTGGCTGTCATCTACCGCCCCCCAGGGCCAGCCACCACCTTCTTTGACCACTTCACCACCTGGTTACTTCATTTCCTTTCCGCAGACATCCCTACTATCATCATGGGCGACTTCAACATCCCCATTGACACTTCCCTCTCAGCTGCCACTAAACTTCTATCTCTCACTTCCTCCTTCGGCCTTACTCAATGGTCTTCTACATCCACCCATAAAGATGGCCACACACTGGACCTCATCTTCACCCGCCTCTGCTCCCTATCTAACCTCTCTAACTCACCTCTTCCTCTCTCTGACCACAACCTGCTCACATTCTCTTCCCTCTTCACTCCATGTCTACAATCCCCACCCCACAAACTTTCACACCCTCGCAGGAATCTTAAACTCCTTGACATACACTCATTCTCTGAATCCCTCCTCCCTCTCACAGATATAAGTTCCTTACACAATGCAGATGACGCTGCTGCTCTATATAACACCACAATAGCTGTAGCTTTGGAATCCGCTGCCCCACTTACACATACCAAAACTCGCAAAATCAACAGACAGCCCTGGCACACCAGCCTGTCCAAAGAGCTGAGGCGAGCTTCCAGGGCTGCTGAGCGCAGATGGAAAAGATCCCACTCCAACGAGCACTTCATCGCATTCAAACAGTCCCTCACTACTTTCAAGACCACACTCGCCACAGCTAAACAAACCTACTTCTCATCTCTCATATCCTCCCTGTCTCACAACCCTAAACAGTTATTCAACACCTTCAATTCTCTCCTCCGCCCCCCAGCACCTCCTCCCTCCCCACTCATCTCAGCTGAAGACTTTGCCTCATTTTTCAAGCAGAAAATTGATAACATCAGGGACAGTTTTGGTCAACAACCCCCAGAGCCCTTCCTCCTGACTTCCCAGCCCTCCACCTTCAAAACCAACTTCTCCACCATTACAGAAGATCGACTCTCCACTCTACTCTCAAGATCACATCTCACCACCTGAGCACTTGACCCGATCCCATCCCACTTCATACCAAACCTCACCACAGTCTTCATCCCAACCCTAACCCATCTCTTCAACCTATCACTAACAACTGGTGTTTTCCCCTCAAGCTTTAAACATGCCTCCATCACATCTATCCTCAAAAAGCCCTCTCTTGACCCATCCTCTGTATCTAGCTATCGCCCTATATCACTTCTCCCTTACGCCTCCAAGCTACTGGAACAACACGTCTACCTTGAACTGTCCTCCCATCTCTCTTCTTGCTCCCTCTTCGACCGCTTACAATCTGGCTTCCTGTCACACCACTCCACTGAAACTGCCCTTACTAAGGTCACCAATGACCTCTTAACCGCCAAGAGCAAGCGATACTACTCTGTCCTCCTCCTCCTGGACCTGTCGGCTGCCTTTGACACAGTGGACCATTCCCTATTATTACAGACCCTCTCATCCCTCGGCATCACAGACTTGGCCCTATCCTGGATCTCATCATACCTAACAGACCGAACATTCAGCGTCTCCCACTCACACACCACCTCCTCACCTCGCCCCCTATCTGTCGGAGTCCCACAAGGTTCAGTCCTTGGGCCCCTGCTGTTCTCTATTTACACCTTTGGCCTGGGACAGCTCATAGAATCTCATGGCTTTCAGTATCATCTTTACGCTGATGACACACAGATCTACATCTCTGGACCAGATATCACCTCCCTACTAAACAGAATCCCTCAATGTCTGTCCACTATTTCATTATTCTTCTCCGCTAGATTTCTGAAACTCAACATGGACAAAACAGAATTCATCATCTTTCCCCCATCTCACGTGACCCCCCCTACGAACCTATCAATTACAGTAAATGACTGCCCACTCTCCCCAGTCGCACAAGCTCGCTGCCTTGGAGTAATCCTTGACGCTGATCTCTCCTTCAAACCACATATCCAAGCCCTTTCCACTTCCTGCCGACTTCAACTCAAAAATATTTCACGAATCCGTTCATTCCTCACCCAAGAATCTGCAAAAACCCTAGTCCATGCCCTCATCATCTCTCGCCTTGACTACTGCAACCTCATGCTCTGTGGCCTCCCCTCAAACACTCTCGCACCCCTCCAATCTATTCTAAACTCTGCTGCCCGACTAATCCACCTGTCCCCCCGCTATTCCCCAGCTTCTCCCCTCTGTCAATCCCTTCACTGGCTCCCAATTGCCCAGAGACTCCATTACAAAACCCTAACCATGACATACAAAGCCATCCACAACCTGTCTCCTCCATACATCTGTGACCTCGTCTCCCGGTACTTTCCCGCACGCAACCTCCGATCCTCACAAGATCTCCTTCTCTACTCCCCTCTTATCTCCTCTTCCCACAATCGCATACAAGATTTCTCTCGCGCATCACCCCTACTCTGGAACTCTCTACCACAACATATCAGACTCTCACCTACCATCGAAACCTTCAAAAAGAGCCTGAAGACCCACCTCTTCCGACAAGCCTACAACCTGCAGTAACCACCGATCGACCAAACCGCTGCACGACCAGCTCTACCCTCGCCTACTGTATTATCACCCATCCCTTGAAGATTGTGAGCCCTCGCGGGCAGGGTCCTCTCTCCTCCTGTACCAGTTATGACTTGTATTGTTTAAGATTATTGTACTTGTTTTTATGTATACTCCTCCTTACATGTAAAGTGCCATGGAATAAATGGCGCTATAACAATAAATAATAATAATAATATTTAACTATTTCCAGCAATTTCACTGATTCCTGCATGTATCCAACCTATATCATTCATCTTTTCAGCATATATAAGGGTATTTAACTATTTCCAGCAACTTCACTGATTCCTTGATGTGTACAACCTATATCATTCATCTTTGCAGCATATATAATGGTATTTAAGTATTTCCTGCAACTTCACTGATTCCTGCTTGCGTCCAACCTCTATCATTCATCTTTGCAGCATATATAATGGTATATAGTTATTTCCACTCACCCTGCTTGTCCCCTTATGCTATTGAGATAAAGTAACTTTTCAAAGTGGCTTATGATCCATGTAGGCCTGGAAACTTGTTTATCTGCTAAATACATTTATTGTGTCCTGCTGTCCTGACTTAGTTAGATAGCTAATGAGTAAGGAGAGAAAAAAAAAAGGAAGATCTTAGAACTGGCCTTCTATAAATTCAGAGATAGCCTGGGGAAGGCATTTATGCAGGGGGGCATTTATGTACATGTATCTAAGTACGCTGGTAGTTATAACATGGCAGTTAGACAGGGCAGTAGACAGGTAAGAATAAATCTATTCCCTGTACATTTGGACTACCAGAAATAATTACCATATGCATTTGTATAATTTATATCCTGGCCTCTTCATTCACACACATCCACCGCCCTGGCATTAACTCTCTACACTCCATCCATATTGGCCCCTCACTCCTATGTATAGCACTCACGCTCTTTTCACATTGCTACACAGCACAGATCCATTCAGTCCCACCATTCAACATCAGAGACGCTCTCACAAATCACTTAACCATCTGCTCACTCTTTCTATCCTCCTTCTTCTAGTCGCAGGAGACATTGCTTCCAACCCTGGTCCCCCATGTTATAGAAAGTCAAACCCCCCAACTGCTACACTCAGAAACTCCTCTAATCTTAATATTCCCTGCATGCCATATGTCTCTCTTAATTGTGACCTTTGGAATTCTTGCTCAGTGTGTAACAAACTCGCCTTCATTCATGACTTTTTCCTTTCTAATTCTCTTAATCTTCTGGCTCTTACTGAAACCTGGATCCAGCAGTCAGACACTACCGCTGCTGCTCTTTCATATGGTGGACTACACTTCTCTCATAACCCAAGATTAGACCATAGAGCAGGTGGAGGCGTTGGTCCGCTCCTATCACCAAAATGTACCTTTCAGGTTATCCCTCAAGTACCCTCACTTGTCTTCTCTTTTTTTGAGGTCCATGCTGTCAGATTCTACACCCCCTTCTCCATGCAAGTGGTGGTGGTATATTGTCCTCCCGGCCCCTCCCATCAGTTCCTGGATCATTTTGCTACTTGGCTTCCACATTTTATCTCCTGTGACATCCCTACCCTCATCATGGGTGATTTCAACATCCCCATTGCTCTTCCCCTTATCTGCTACTCACCTTTTATCTCTAACCTCTTCATTTGGCCTTTTGTAGCTTACTAATTCTCCAACGCATGAAGACGGAAACTCCCTCGACTTGGTCTTCTCTCGGCTTTGTGCAGTGGATGATTTTGCAAACTCCCCTCTCCCGCTCTCTGACCACAACCTTCTTTCATTCTCTATCAAGAACTGCCAGGCTTCTCAGGTTACCCCCACTGTCCATATTTATAGAAACATACAGGCCATTAACACCCATAAACTTATGAAGAACTTGCAGTCTTCATTGGCCCCTATCTCCTCCCTCTCATGTCCTGATTCTGCATTGAAGCATTACAATGAAACACTTCAAAGTGCCCTGGATGAATATTCACCTCCTATACATAGAACACCACAACACAGATGGCGACAACCCTGGCACACCCTGCAAACACGTTTCCTGCAGTGGTGCTCCAGGTGCGCCGAACGTCTGTGGAGAATATCCAACCTACCTGAAGATTTCATCCATTATAAGTTTATGCATCGAACATACAACACTGCCCTTCACCTCTCAAAACAAACCTAACCTATTTCAACACCCTCACTGTCCAATAACCATAAACGTCTCTTTGACACTTTTCATTCTCTGCTCAACCCAAGAGTACAGGCCCCAACCACGGAGCTTCGACCAGATCCGACAGGAAATTATCTCCCAATCACCTCATACCATCCACTGTCCTCCCTCCCCCACTGCATCTAGCTCACTCTATGATTTTGAACCAGTCACAGAAGAAGAAGTAAGCAGGCTCCTTGCATCTTCTCGCCGAACTACTTGCACCAGTGACCCATTTCCGTCACATCTCCTCCAGTCCCTTTCCCCTGCTGTCACCCCTCACCTAACAAAAATATGTAACCTCTCTCTCTCTTCTGGTATCTTTCCCTCCTCATTTAAGCATGCCATCATACATCCACTACTTAAAAAACTATCCCTCGACCAAAACTGTGCCGCTAACTATAGACCTGTCTCTAATCTTCCCTTCATCTCTAAACTCCTGGAGCGCCTGGTCCACTCTTGTCTTATCCGCTATCTCTTTGATGGCTCTCTTCTCGACCCTCTCCAATCCAGTTTTCGCTCTTTACACTCTACTGAAACTGCCCTCACTAAAGTCTCTAATGATCTACGAACAGCTAAATCAAATGGTCATTACTCCATGCTAATTCTCTTGGATCTCTCTGCAGCATTCGACACTGTGGATCATCAGCTCCTCCTCACTATGCTCCATTCCATTGGCCTCAAGGACACCGTTCTCTCCCAGAGGATGGGTAAGGTCCCTTTACATCTTTGAAAAATAAAAGTGAAAAGATGCCACCCCAGGGTGACACGAAAAATATTGATATATTTTCACTATTAGTGGAGAGAGATCTCAAAAAGATCAATAGTAGATCCGGATGGGACAATGAGGATAACCTACGGGAGGAGGAGCGAAGTGCCCTTATTGGCCTTAAGAAAAATGACCAGTTGATTATCAAATACTCAGATAAAGGGGGAAACCTGGTGATTATGAATCATCTTGAATATTGTAAAATGTGCAATTCCATTCTGCATGATACTTCTACCTATGAGGTCCTTACCTCAAATCCACTGAGTGTCTCTAGGATGGAATTCCAAACAATAGTTGAGGAGGCTCTATTTGTTAGATTAATTTCCAAAACCGAATTTGACTACTTCTTACCTAAGTATCCATTAGTAGCTACGTTTTATGCACTTCCCAAAGTGCATAAGGGGCTAGGACCCACTAAAGGGACAATCAATTGTCTCAGGGGTAGATTCCTGACACAGAATTGTGGGATCTACATAGACAATATTCTCCATCCCTTTGTTGTCTCTATTCCCTCCTACCTTAGAGACAAAGGAGATCTACTACTTAAACTTGAGGGTATCCATCTTGAAGAGGGCACTTGGCTGGCATCCATTGACATAGAGGCCTTGTACAGTAGTATACCACACCAGGAGGGTATTAAAGGTGTATAACACTTTCTACAACAGAGATCGGTGGCATGTAGAAAGCACAACAATCTGGTGTCATCCCTTCTTAGATTTACACTCACCCATAATGTGTTCACCTTCGATGGTAAGTACTTTCAACAGCTCAAGGGCACTGCGATGGGGAGTCCTTGTGCCCCGTCATATGCAAATCTGTTCCTGGGCTGGTGGGAGGAAACTATCATATTTGGAGGTGACACAAAATGGTGGCAAGAGCATATATCTATTTGGTATCATTATATATATGATGTTTTTGCTTTATGTCAGGGATGAAGGAACAATGCCAGTTGTTTGTAAGAGAATTGAATGTAAATAACATAGGCCTCAGATTTACCTGGGAGAAGGAGGAAATAGCTTTTTTGGATGTCAGAATTAAGAGGGAGTCTTTTGGGATGATTTCCACTAGAATCCACCGCAAACCAACAAGCACCACAGTCTGTTAAATTGGCAGAGTCACCACCCAATCCCTCTTAAGAGGGGTATTCCCAAGGGTCAGTTCCTCAGACTCAGGAGGAATTGCTCTAGGAATGATCTCTTTTATAGTCAAGCAGGGGACATGTATAATAGGTTGAAAGGAAAAGGATATCCTGGACATGTACTTGATACGGCATACAAATTCGCTGAAAAGGCGGATAGACAACAACTGTTGCAGAAACATACAGATAATAACGCCTTGGACACATTGAGAATTATTGGTACCTTTGACATTAAACATCAGGAGGTCAGGAAAGTTCTGACAAAATATTGGGACATCCTTAGGTTAGACCCTGATATAAGAGACCTGGTAGATGAACATCCTAACATCGCTTTCAGAAAAGGAAGATCTATAAGAGACATGTTGGTGCAAAGTCAATATAAAAGACCGGCAGCGAGGGGCACATGGCTGGATAGGAGACCAATTGGTTTCTTTAGGTGTGGGGACTGCAGCATGTGCAAATGGATGAAACCTGGTAAATCCTTCTATAGCTCGGTCACGGGGAAAATATTCTACCTACGTGATTATTCGAATTGCAAAACCACTGGTGTGGTATATCTGGCCACATGCCCTTGTCCCAAGGACTATATAGGTAAAACAAAAAGGGAATTTAGATGGAGAGTGGGAGAGCATATGGGAGATATTAGGAATGGTAGCGATACCCCACTGGCGAAACACATGCAATTGGTTCATAACAGCAACCTTGCTGAGATAAAATTAATGGTCATTGAGGTAGTTAATGTTAACCCCCGGGGGGAATGTGGATATAACCATTCTCAGGAGAGAATGTGAGTGGATATTCAGGATGGAGAGTCTGGAACTCAAGGGAATTAACGAGCAATTGTCTTTTGCCTGTTAGAAACGTGTATATCTGTACAGAAATTGGAGTTTCAGAGACTGGGAGTTCTGTGGAAACTGTTTGGGTAAGAATTAGAGTTGAGCGATACCAGCCGATACTTGAAAATATCGGATCGGAATGGATCGGCCGATCTTAAAAAAAAATATCGGTATCGCCGATTCCGATACCGGGAACCAATGCAAGTCAATGGGGCCAAAATATCGGAATTAAAAAAAACCCTTTCTTTCCTTGTAGGTTAATTCTACATGAAGAAAAACAACTAAGAATAATATAGAATGTATTGTGGGAGGTGGAGGAGACATTAAAGCCATAGAGTTTTAGCCCAATCAAAAGGAATAGCAGGAATTAAACTTTTTTTTTAAAGACGTTAGGAGTTACAAAGATATTGACTATGTTAGCCTCATTTATATTTTGCCAGACATGTATGTCTTCTTCTTCTTTCTTCTTCTTTCTTATTCTTCTTCCCTTTTTTACCTTCTTCTTCTTCTTCTTCTTATTCCTTTTTTTACATTCTTCTTCTTCTTCTTCTTCCTTTTTTTACATTCTTCTACTTCCTTTTTTTACATTCTTCTTCTTCTTCCTTTTTTTACATTCTTCTTCTTATTCCTTTTTTTACATTCTTCTTCTTCTTCCTTTTTTAAATTCTTCTACTTCCTTTTTTTACATTCTTCTTCTTCTTCTTCCTTTTCTTACATTCTTCATATTCTTCTTATTCAACAATTATTATTCTACATATTCAACTTCTTCATCTTCTTCCTATTCTTCTTCATCATATTCTTGTTTGTGTCAGGCATTCCTGTAGTTGTTATCTAGAAAAGTTAGAAGTTTACACCTTCCGTTCTGCCTGTCACAAAAGATTTACAACAGGATTTGTCCGCGTTCAGTTTGGCCTGCAGCAGCAGGCCTTTTCCAGGGGCACCACGAGGAGGAACGGACTCACCCCCATACACTGCTTAGTCTTCTTCTGCTTATAAATAAGATAATATCATTTGCTCAGAGTATTAGTCTTATGCTTAATGTTCTTCTGCTTTGTTTTTTTTATGCTTCTTTGTCTTCTCTCTTGTTGTTCTGCATCTTGGTGGTTGTCTTCCTGTTCTTTGTCCTCTTGAACCAGCTGACGGGCCTGGCACCCGGAGGGGCAGCAGAAGGAACAAGAGCCAATGGCACTACCGAGGACCAGCTGACGGTGCTGGAACCCGGTTACTAAGCAGGAGGTACCTGTGCTACAAAGCACTACCAAGGACCAGCAGACGTTGCCGGAACTCGGATACCGAGATGGAGGCACCTAGGCCAAAGGCTCTGACGAGAACCAGCTGACGGTGCTGGAACCCGGAGGGGTAGCATAAGCTGCAAGAGCAAATGGAAATAGCGAGGACCAGCTGACAGTGCTGGCACCCGGAGGGGCAGCAGAAGGAATAAGAGCCAATGGCACAACCGAGGACCAGCTGACGGTGCTGGAACCCGGTTACTAAGCAGGAGGTACCTGTGCTACAAAGCACTACCAAGGACCAGCAGACGTTGCCAGAACTCGGATACCGAGATGGAGGCACCTAGGCCAAAGGCTCTGACGAGAACCAGCTGACGGTGCTGGAACCCGGAGGGGTATCAGAAGTTACCCCTGAAAAGCAAAGTTGGCATGCCGCAAGCTGGCCGCAGTTACCGAATCACACAGTCCTACAGGGGGTGCTTGTCCTACTGGCACTATGGAACAAGCCTTTCTTACCAGAACCCGCAGTCCACATAGGAAGCACCTAAACTGCTGGCACCCTAGCCTCGGCTAACCCAACCGCAACACGACATGGCAACTTGGGGTGGCAAACTGACATTGACACTTCCCGGAAACAGCAGGCAGGGCTGGAACCAAGCTGGGCAGGAGGGAGTACCCGTGCCAAAGTCAGTTATGAGCAGCAACTGGCGATGTTGGAGCCCAGGACAAGCACTTAGCAGGCTGAGGCCTGATGTGCTGTCAATTGGGAGGCAGCAGGACAGATTGCCATCAAAACAGCAGGGGAACAGCTGACGTTACTGAACCCCACAAACACAGGAGCTAGTGTTTTACTCTGTGAAGACGGCACTTCCGAGCAACAACTGGCTGTGTTGAAGCCCAGGGACAAGCACGGAGCAGGCTGAGGCTGCATTGAAGAAATTTTAAGATCGGTTGTAGACTACTAATTTTAACCAAGCTCCACTTAGGCCTGTGGCTTCACTGATTTTCGTATTTCCCCTGTCCTCCAACCCCGCCAGTTACAGCTCCGAAGTGGCGTCTGCACAATCCACACTTGTTCCTGTGTTACAGGTGTTCAGTCCGGTCAGTTAATCCCCTGATGTGTGTCCGGCAATGTCGCCTGCTCTGTCCACATTCCCATAATACTTATGGGAATGTGGACAGAGCAGGCAACATTGCCGGACACACATCAGGGGATTAACTGACCGGACTGAACACCTGTAACACAGGAACAAGTGTGGATTGTGCAGACGCCACTTCGGAGCTGTAACTGGCAGGGTTGGAGGACAGGGGAAATACGAGAGACAGTGGAGCCACAGGCCTAATTGGAGCACGGTTAAAAATCAGTAGTGGTACGACTGTGTAGGCAGCAGGAGACTTTGCCATCTACACAGCAGGGGATCAGCTGACGTTACTGAACCCCACTGAGACACGGGAGCAAGTGTCTCTTTCCGTGTGGACGGCACTTCCGAACTACAACTGGCTGTGTTGAAGCCCAGGAAATTGGAGGGTGTAGGCAGAGGCCTACTGTATTTTGAATGAGGTGACAGCAGGAGAGACTGCCATCCACACAGCAGGGGATCAGCTGACGTTACTGAACCCCACTGAGACACGGGAGCAAGTATCTCTTTCCGTGTGGACGGCACTTCCGAACTACAACTGGCTGTGTTGAAGCCCAGGAAATTGGAGGGTGTAGGCAGAGGCCTACTGTATTTTGAATGAGGTGACAGCAGGAGAGACTGCCATCCACACAGCAGGGGATCAGCTGACGTTACTGAACCCCACTGAGACACGGGAGCAAGTATCTCTTTCCGTGTGGACGGCACTTCCGAACTACAACTGGCTGTGTTGAAGCCCAGGAAATTGGAGGGTGTAGGCAGAGGCCTACTGTATTTTGAATGAGGTGACAGCAGGAGAGACTGCCATCCACACAGCAGGGGATCAGCTGACGTTACTGAACCCCACTGAGACACGGGAGCAAGTATCTCTTTCCGTGTGGACGGCACTTCCGAACTACAACTGGCTGTGTTGAAGCCCAGGAAATTGGAGGGTGTAGGCAGAGGCCTACTGTATTTTGAATGAGGTGACAGCAGGAGAGACTGCCATCCACACAGCAGGGGATCAGCTGACGTTACTGAACCCCACTGAGACACGGGAGCAAGTATCTCTTTCCATGTGGACGGCACTTCCGAGCTACAACTGGCTGAGTTGAAGCCCAGGAAATAGGAGGGTGTAGGCAGAAGCCTACTGTCTTTGGAATGCGGAGACAGCAGGAGAGACTGCCATCTCCACAGCAGGGGATCAGCTGGCAATGCTGAACCCCACTAACACTTGAACGAATGTGTTTGGCTCTGTGGAGACGACACTTCTGAACACCAACTGACGCTGTTGGAGCCCAGGATTAGGCGAGGAGCAGGCTGGGGCCTACTGGATTTTGGCAGGTGAAGGCAGCAGGAGACTTGCCATCTCCACAGCAGGGGAACAGCTGGCAGTGCTGAAACCCACTAACACTCGAACGAATGTGTTTGGCTCTGTGGAGACGACACTTCTGAACACCAACTGACGCTGTTGGAGCCCAGGATTAGGCGTGGAGCAGGCTGGGGCCTACTGGATTTTGGCAGGTGAAGGCAGCAGGAGACTTGCCATCTCCACAGCAGGGGAACAGCTGGCAGTGCTGAAACCCACTAACACTCTAACGAATGTGTTTGGCTCTGTGGAGACGACACTTCTGAACACCAACTGACGCTGTTGGAGCCCAGGATTAGGCGAGGAGCAGGCTGGGGCCTACTGGATTTTGGCAGGTGAAGGCAGCAGGAGACTTGCCATCTCCACAGCAGGGGAACAGCTGGCAGTGCTGAACCCCACTAACACTTGAACGAATGTGTTTGGCTCTGTGGAGACGACACTTCTGAACACCAACTGACGCTGTTGGAGCCCAGGATTAGGTGAGGAGCAGGCTGGGGCCTGTTGTTTTTGGCAGGTGAAGGCAGCAGGAGACTTGCCATCTCCACAGCAGGGGAACAGCTGGCATTGCTGAACCCCACTAACACTTGAACGAATGTGTTTGGCTCTGTGGAGACGACAATTCTGAACACCAACTGACGCTGTTGGAGCCCAGGATTAGGCGAGGAGCAGGCTGGGGGCTACTGGATTTTGGCAGGTGAAGGCAGCAGGAGACTTGCCATCTCCACAGCAGGGGAACAGCTGGCAGTGCTGAACCCCACTAACACTTGAACGAATGTGTTTGGCTCTGTGGAGACGACACTTCTGAACACCAACTGACGCTGTTGGAGCCCAGGATTAGGCGAGGAGCAGGCTGGGGCCTGTTGTTTTTGGCAGGTGAAGGCAGCAGGAGACTTGCCATCTCCACAGCAGGGGAACAGCTGGCAGTGCTGAAACCCACTAACACTCGAACGAATGTGTTTGGCTCTGTGGAGACGACACTTCTGAACACCAACTGACACTGTTGGAGCCCAGGATTACGCATGCCGCATGCAGAGGCCAATGGGCAGCGGTTTTTATGGAGGTTGTGGACTACTACTGATTCTAACCATGCTCCACTTAGGCCTCTGGCTCAACTGTCTCTACTATTTACCCTGGCCTCCAACCCCGCCATCTACATCTCTGAAGTGGCATCAGCACAATCTACACTTGTTCCTGTGTTACTGGTGCTCAGTCCCGTCAGTTGATCCCCTGATGTTTGTCCGGCAAGTTCGCCAGCTCTGTCCTCATTCCCACTACTGGTTATGGGAATGTGGACAGAGCAGGAGACCTTGCCGGACACACATCAGGGGATAAACTGATGGGACTGAGCCACAGGAACACAGGAACAAGTGTAGATTGTGCTGACGCCACTTCAGAGATGTAGATGGCGGGGTTGGAGGTCAGGGGAAATAGTAGAGACAGTGGAGCCAGAGACCTAAGTTGGGCACGGTTAAAAATCAGTAGTGGTTTGAATGTTGATGGAGCTGGTGACTTTGCCGTCCACACAGCAGGGGATCAGCTGGCATTACTGAACCCCACTAACACAGGAGCTAGTGTGTTTCTCTGTGCAGACGACACATCTGAGCGACAACTGGCTGTGTTGAAGCACAGGGATTATAGTTCAGGTGGTAGAAAAATGAACACACCAGCAGACCTGGATACAGTTGCCAACCACTAATTTAGTCTGTAAGAGGAATGGCAAAGTCTTTGGAGATCCAGGCCTTGTTCATTTTCAGAAAAGTCAGCCGGTCAACATTATCGGAAGATAGTCGCGTGCGACGGTCTGTTAGTACACCACCTGCGGCACTAAAGACACGTTCCGATAATACACTGGCAGCAGGGCAAGCCAGCACCTCCAATGCATACTGGCTAAGCTCTGGCCATGTATCCAGCTTAGAGACCCAAAACTTGAAGGGGGAAGAGCCATCTGGGAGTACAGCGACAGGGCAAGACATGTAGTCTGACACCATCTGACGGAAGCGTTGCCTCCTGCTGACTCGAGGCGTCGCTGATGGTGTAGACAATTGTGGTGGACACACAAAACTTTGCCACATTTGGGCCATAGTGGTCTTGCCTTGTGCTGCGGCGCTGCCTCTGCTCCCTCTTTGTGCAGAGTTTCCTCCACTGCCTCGACGCACAGAGCTGCTTTTTAAAGCACTAGCAACAATGCTGTCAGGTGGAATGGAAAACATTATGGACTGCACCAGTGACTCTTCGTACTCCCGCATTTTACGCTCTCGGTTCAACGTTGGTATGAGCCTTTGTACGCTGTCCCGGTAGCGAGGATCTAGGAGGGTGTACACCCAATAATCAGCCGAGACGAGAATGTGGGCGATGCGGGGGTCGTTTCTCAGGCACTGCAGCATGAAATCAACCATGTGCTGCAGACTCCCAACTGCCAAAGAACCGCTGTCCCCTGTTTGAGGCGTGACCTCGGCCTGCTCTGCATCACCCCACCCTCGCTGTACATACTGAGTAGAGGTTTGTGTACCTCCCTCCTCTGGAGAGATGTCTTCCTCCTCCATCGACTCCTCCTCATCCTCCTCACAAAGTGTCCCCTGCCTAGGCCTTTGTGAGGAAACACGTAGCGCAGACTGTCCAGAAGCAGATGGCATTTGGGACTCCTCATCCTCCACCTCTTCCGAAACCGCATCCCTTAGTGCTTGCAGTGTTTGTTGAAGCAGGCAGATAAGGGGGACAGTCATGCTGACTAGTGCATCATCTGCACTCGCCATCCGCGTGGATTCATCGAAGGCACGCAAAACGAGGCAGATGTCCTTCATAGAGGCCCACTCAATGGTGCTGAAGTGTGAACGGCGCACAGTGCGACTTGTTTGCGCCTGATGCAGCTGGTACACCATGACTGCTGCCTGCTGCTCACACAACCGCTCCAACATATGTAACGTTGAATTCCACCGGGTGGGTAGGTCACATATGATGCGATGTTCCGGAAGGCCAAATCGTCGCTGCAGAGCAGCGAGGCGCGATCTTGCCGTGCTGGAACGTCGCAAGTGAGCGCACTCTATGCGGACCTTGTGCAACAGTGCATCAAGATCCGGATAGTCCCTCAGAAAGCTCTGCACGACCAAGTTAAGAACATGTGCCAGACATGGGATGTGTGTGAGGTTGCCTAGGCCAAGAGCTGCCACCAGATTTCGGCCATTGTCACACACTACCAACCCCGGCTGGAGATTCGCTGGCCCAAACCACACATCGCTCTCCAGCTTGATAGCATTCCAGAGCTCCTGCGCTGTGTGGCTTCGATTCCCCAAAGAAATTAATTTGAGTACAGCCTGTTGACGTTTGGCCACGGCTGTGCTCATATCGGTCGTAACAGGCTCCTGCTCTGCTGTTTCTGAGGAACTTGAGTAGGAGGAGGAGTCTATGTGTACAGACTGGAGTCCTGCAATCCGTGGCATTGGAAGAACACGTACAGCGCCACTCTCCAGATCCGTACCCGGCTCCACAACATTGACCCAGTGGGCAGTGAGGGAAAGGTATCGTCCCTGTCCATGGTTACTGGTCCACGCATCGGTGGTCAGGTGGACCTTGCTACTAACGGCGTTTAGTAGCGCATGTTTTATTTTGCCCTCAACATGTTTCTGCAGGGCAGGGATGGCTCGCCTGCTGAAATAAAAGCGGCTGGGCACGTTGTATTGGGGGACTGCCAATGCCATTAAGTCCCGGAAGGTGTCAGTGTCCACCAGCCTGAATGACAGCATTTCAACTGCCAGAAGTTTGGCAATGCCAGCATTCAGAGACTGTGCTCGGGGATGGTTTGCCGAGTAAGGGCGCCTTTTATCCCATGCCTGTGCTACCGATGGCTGTGATGGATGGGAACGTGCTGCTATGGGTGTAATCTGACAGGGTCTCCGGACAACAGTGGCAGAGGTTCTTCCTTGGCGATCCTGTGAGGAAGCCGAACCAGCAGTGTGTGAGCTGGAGGAAGAGGCCCCAACACGAACTGAAGAGGTGGTAGGTGGTGCTGTACATTGGCCTACGTCTTCAGGGTGTCTCTGCAACTCCAACTCGTGCTTGGTGCGCACATGTTTCCACATATTTGTGGTATTGAGGTTGCTGACATTTCTCCCTCTTTTGACTCTCTGATGACACAGCTTGCATTTGACAAAGCAAATGTCATCTGCAACTGTGTCAAAAAAGGACCACGCACTGCAACTCTTGGGAGCGCCTGGTTTGCCTTTGGAATGAGGAATGCTCCTAACGGGTGCCGAAGTGGAGGGTACAGGCAACCAAGTCTTCCCCCTCCCTCTGCCTCCTGTTTTGGCCGGTAGGGGAATCTCTTCCTCCGAGCTGCTCCCACCACCTTCCTGTTCCTCACGCCATGATGGGTCAAGGACCTCATCATCTTCCCTCCCCTCTTCAAACAGCTGCTTCTCCGGGGTTGTCTCGCCAGCACCGTACGCACCAGAAAGTGGCAACTGAGTCTCGTCATCATCTGATGCGTACTGAGGTGTGCTGACCATAGGCACTGGCCCACTCGCCTCTTCAGATTCAGAGGGACAAAGAAGTTGTGCATCACTGCATACTCCCTCTTCTTCACATTCAGGAATGCTGCTTGGCTGGCCCCCTCTTTCCAAGCCAACAGATTCCGAGAACAGAAGTAGAGACTGTGATGGCTCCTGTCCATGTCTCTCTGACTGCCTGGGCACTTTGGCAGGTGGTGAAGAGACAGATGGTTGCTCTTCGGTGCTCTGACCCTGAGAGGATGCGGAAGTAATTGAAGTCGATGCGTTAGCTGCCATCCATCCGACAACGGCTTCAATTTGTTCCTCCCGCAGCAGTGGGGTACGTTGAGGTCCTACAAAGCTGCGCATAAAGGACTGTTGCCTGCTAAAACTGGGGGATGCTGATCCACTGGTGCCCGTAGCAGGCCCAGAATCCCCACGTCCTCTACCTGTAGAATCCCCACGTCCTCTCCCTGCAGAATCCCCACGTCCTCTCCCTGCTGAAACTCCACGCCCACGCCCACGCGCCTTACTCCCTGCCTTCTTCATCTTGCAAGACTGCTTAAGATAGGCAAAAAAGTACAAAGGGGGCCTTAGTGTGCTTATTTCTGAACAGCTGGTTACAGGTACAAGAAACACTAATTTTATGAAGTGTGTGTGTGTGGACTAGACTTTAATAGGAGCTGATGTGGCCTACACAAGTTCCAAATGTAGTGTTTGGTGAACTTTTTTTGTGGTTTCTTTGTTGGAAACAAACTCAAAGTATGTGAACAAAGAATTGAAACTGATAGTATCACCAACTTTTTGGAGCTATTACAATGCAGGCAGGTAACCTACAATGCAAAAGATGAGGCTCCAAAAAAATTGGGTAATACTAATCTGGCTGCGCCGGCAGGGCACAAGCCAGAAAAAAAGGCTCCTCTATCTACTCCTATATAGTGTTTGCAACCAACCAATGTTGATGGATACGGATGGATGCACACTAATAGGAGAAGAAAAAATGAGCTGCACTCAAAGACAAATATGTGTGAGGCAGTGACGCACGTTGAGCGTCCTACAACCAGACGTAGCTGCAGGACACTCTACTCAGCGTGAGCTGCACTCACACACAGTCAGATACCTCTCAGACAGCCGTCAACAGTGCAGCTAAGTGGGCACTGGCACTGACAGGCTGCAGAAAGGCTCCGCTGTGTACTCCTATATAGTGTTTGCAACCACCGTAGATGGAGACGGATGGATGCACACTAATAGAAGAAAAAATGAGCTGCACTCAAATAAAAATATGTGTGAGGCACTGACGCACGCTGAGCGTCCTACAGCCAGACGTAGCTGCAGGACACACTACTCAGCGTGAGCTGCACTCACACACAGTCAGAGACCTCTCAGACAGCCGTGAACAGTGCAGCAAAGTGGACACTAGTACTGAAAGGCTGCAGAAAGGCTCCGCTGTCTACTACTACCGTGTTTCCCCGAAAGTAAGACCCTGTCTTACATTAATTTTACCCCAAAAAGTCCCACCCTGTCTTACATTCGGGGGAGGTCTTACATTAGCCGAAAAAAAATGACAATTTCTTTTTAACCAATAAATTAACATTTATTAACATGCTGTTATACCCCATAACAGTGCCGTATCCCACTGCACACAGCCCCACACCCCATAACAGTGCCGTATCCCACTGCACACAGCCCCACACCCCATAACAGTGCCGTATCCCACTGCACACAGCCCCACACCCCATAACAGTGCCGTATCCCACTGCACACAGCCCCACACCCCATAACAGTGCCGTATCCCACTGCACACAGCCCCACACCCCATAACAGTGCCGTATCCCACTGCACACAGCCCCACACCCCATAACAGTGCCGTATCCCACTGCACACAGCCCCATACCCTATACAGTACATGTTTCCCTACTTGGTTTTTAAATGCTGGACGTTTTCCTCTGCGGTGCGGCTGTGGGTGCAGAAGGCCTGTGCTGCAGGGAACGCTGTGCCAATCAGCAGGGAAACAGCAGTGACGTGGGGCTGGGGCGGCCAATTACAGCCCGAGCTGCTGGACCAATCAGTGCTCGAGCCGGGGGCCGGCGGTGACGTGGGGAACAGGGGCGGCCAATGAGCTGTTGAGCTGGGCGGATTGCGGGGTTAACACGGCGAGTTAACCCCATGAGCGCTGGACCTGCCCAGCTGCACCTGAGGACACCTCTGGAGCCTGGGGACCCAATGGGGGACAGCGGCGGCCCAAAGGTAAGGGCCTTACATTTCACAGCGGCCCCCAACCCTGCCTTACATTCGGGGGAGGCCTTACATTGAAGGACCCCCCCGTAACCCCCACCCTGTCTTACTTTCGGGGGGGTCCTACTTTCGGGGAAACACGGTAGTGTTTGCAACCAACGTATATGGATACGGATGGAAGCACACTAGATTGAAATTATGTAAAAAATGCAGCTCAAAAAATAAAAGATGTATGAGGCAGCAGTGATCACACTGGGTGGCCTACAGCCTGACGTGGCTGCAGGACCCACTCCACAGCGTGAGCTGCACTCACACAGCCCTTGCAGACAGCTGTGAACACTGCTGCTAGGGCAAAGAAGGCTACAGTGGTGGTTTATGTAGCCTGGGTAAAGCACTAGATGTTTGGTGGAATCGCTATTTCTAACTGTCCCTCACAGTCTTCTACAGCAGCCTGTCCCTAACTGAATTCACAGCAGAGTGACCAGAAATGGTGGCTGCGGTGGCTTTTATAGTGCATCATGACATCATTTCGGCAGCCAATCACAGCCATGCCAATAGTTAACATGCCTACATGCCTAACAGGATGTGCCCACACTTCGGAGGATTCCCATTGGCTTAATCAAAGCAAGCAGGCTCATAGCATGATGGGAACTTCCGATTCCGGAATCCGATATGACAAAAGTATCGGAAGTCCGTATCGGAATTCCGATACCGCTAATATCGGCCGATACCCGATACTTGCGGTATCGGAATGCTCAACACTAGTAAGAATACAAGGACAGAACAATGGAAAGGACACCATTGTAGGCATTTACTACAGGCCGCCTGGGCAAGCTGAAGATATGGATGAACTCTTTATGCATCAAATGGCCAAGTTCTCCAAAAAATGACAAAGTTGTCATGAGAGATTTCAACTATCCAGACATTTGTTGGAATCTCTCTCAGGCAAAACTAACAGGTCAAGGAAATTTTTATCCTCTCTTGCTGACAACTTTATCTTCCAAAAGGTAGGGGAGAAAACAAGGGGATCTGCTACCTTGGATCTAATCCTTATAAACAGGGAGGAAATGATTGAGGAGGTAAAAGAGGCTCGGACCCTAGGAGGTAGTGACCATGCTATTTTAGAATTTTGGATAAGTAGAGGAGGAAGACCTGTGAAAACTCAGATGTCAAGGTTAGATTTCAGAAAGGCAGATTTTAAGGGATTCAGAAAGAGAATTGGAGGAATCCAATGGCTGGATATCCTTAAAGACAAAAATGTCCAGGAAGGATGGGAAAACTTGAAAAATGAAATTCTCGAAGCACAATTGTTAACAATTCCAAAAAGAGGGAAGAATAGGAAGCAATTAAGGAACCAGGATGGATGAACACAGAACTTAAGCACATGCTAGAAAGGAAGAAAGAAATGTTTATAAAATGGAAAGAGGGAGGCATATCTAAAGAAGAATATAATGCTGTCTGCAGAACCTGCAGGGCACAAATCAGATTACTAAAGCTGACGATGAATTGAGGCTTGCAAGAGACGTCAAAAGCAATAATAAAGGATTTTGGGGATATGTCAAAAGTAAAAGAAAAGTCAAAGATGCTATAGGATTTTTACAGGATGAAAAAGATGAAATGGTAAGACAGGATGTTGAGAAGGCCGAACTTTTAAATTCTTATTTTGCATCTGTTTTCTCTCAGAAAGGAAATGTAACATCAACTGTTCTTCACTGTCCTATTAAGGGAATAGAAGAATACAGGATATCTATAAACAGAAAGATAGTGAGGAAACACTTAGCTAACCTAAATGAATTCAAGTCTCCAGGTCCAGATGAATTACACCTCAGAGTACTGAAGGAGATAGCAGAAGAAATTTTTGAACCCTTCTCCATAATCTTTGAAAATTCTTGGAGGACAGAAGTCCCAGAAGACTGTAGAAGAGCAAATGTTGTTCCTATCTTCAAAAAGGGGAAGAAGGTGGACCCAGGCAACTATACTGGTATAGAAGTCAGACTCACCAGCCTAAAGATCTTTGAACAAATTATAAAACAACATGTATGTCAGTACCTGGATAAGAATGAAGTGACTAAACAGAGTCAGCATGGGTTTGTAACTAATAAGTCATGTCAGACTAACTTAATTTCCTTCTATGACGGAATCACTGATTGGGTGGATCAGGGAAATGCTGTAGATATAGTACATCTTGATTTCAGCAAAGCATTTGACAAAGTATCTCACACAATGCTTATTGAAAAAATGACTAGGTATGGAATGGACAAGACAACTGTTAGGTGGATTCATAACTGGCTTAGTGATCAGACCCAAAGAGTGGTTGTAAATGGCTGCACATACAGTTGGAAGAATGTCTCAAGTGGGGTACCACAGGGCTCTGTCTAGGGCCCTGTATTGTTAAACATCTTTATCAATGATTTAGATGAAGGAATTGAGGATAAAGTGATTAAATTTGCTGATGACACAAAGCTAGGAGGGATAGCTAATACTAGAGAAGAGAGAGAGTGGATTCAAAAAGATATAAATAAACTGGAGCAGTGGGCAGCAACTAACAGAATGGTTTTTAACACGAACAGGGAAAGATGCAAACTACTACATCTGGGCAATAAAAATGAAAAAAGCATATACAGAAAGGGAGGAATAGGGCTAAGCAACAGCACATGTGAAAAAGACTTGGGTATACTAATAGACCAATGACTGAATATGAGTCAACAGTGTGATGCAGCAGCAAAAAAGGCAAATGCAATTCTAGGATGTAATAACAGAAGCATAGAGTCTAGATCACGTGAAGTCATTATTGCCCTCTACTCCTCTTTGGTGAGACCTCATCTGGAATACTGTGCCCAGTTTTGGGCGCCACATTTTAAAAAGACATCAACAAACTGGAGCAAGTTCAGAAAGTAGCAACCAGACTGGTGACCGGTTAGCAAACCCTGTCTTATGAGGAAAGGTTGCATGATTTGGGAATGTTTAGCTTGCAAAAGAGAAGACTGAGAGGAGACTTAATAGCTGTCTACAAATATCTCTAGGGCTGTCACATTGTAGAAGGATCATCTTTATTCTCATTTGCATAAGGAAGGACTAGAAGCAATGGGATGAAACTGAATGGAAGGAGACACAGATTAGATATTAGAAAAAACTTTTGACAGTTGGAGTGATCAATGAGTGGAACAGGCTGCCACGAGAAGTGGTGAGTTCTCCTTCAATGGAAGTCTTCAAACAGAGGCTGAACAGACATCTGTCTGGGATGATTTAGCGAATCCTGCTTTGAGCAGGGGGTTGGACCAGATTGCCTTCCAACTCTACGATTCTATGATTCTGTAGTCTTCTTGAAGGAAATGAGGACCAATTTAGTTTAGCTGGTTTCATCCTTTTCTTAGTTTAGGTTCCAATTCTAGGAATTTTATTGATTACTATGATGATTTATTGTTATGAATTTCCCTCAATACCGCATGGTCCGCCTAGAGGTAGTATTAGCTTTGCTGTATCTACTTTTAATAAATATGGGTCAATTCATCATTTGGCCTTAATTGATTTAGGGATATTTATCTGTATGAAACAATAAAAGTTAGGGGAACGGATATATTTTATTAAAATCGCCTATATGTGTTAATGTTGCATTGTTTACATCGTGCTCCCCATCAAGGATTGGCGCTACATAAAGTGAGCGTGATACGTAGTGGTTTGTGACAGTATGCGCAATAGTATCTCATGTCTGCCCATTGCCATTATGTAATATGGTGGTGCGGTTCACTGTGAGTCTGTGCCCTTGGTAAGGGCTTTAGCTTGCGTTCCATGGCCGTGCCTCGTATATTTATATCAGCTGACCAGAGCATGCGCTCTGAGTGGGTGCAAACCTGGTCCCTCAGTTACCCGGAAGCGGTAAGGGAATCTTCCTCACCGGATTGGTTATGTGCACATTGCGCCTTGCTATGGGAGCGGTGAGTGGAGAATCGACGGATGCATGTCAGTGTGGACATGCGCAGTGTGAGTTAGGGACATGACCTACTTTGGCATCCATGGCTGGCGGGCATCAATGAGCAGTATGTTTAATGGAGGGATGTATCGACGCGACCCAGCTACTATACCACAACAGGACACTTGATTAGAGATGAGCGACTTTGCCTTTTTTTTCGGGTCGAGTCGGGTTTCATGAAACCCGACTTTCGCAAAAGTCGGGTTGAACGAGATCGGCCGACTATAGGGAAAAGTCGGAGGCCGACTGAAACACGAAACCCAATGCTAGTCAATGGGGAAGCAAAGTCGGCAGAGAGTGGAGGACAGTAAACACACCTACAGTGCCCATTTCAATGCCAAAAACATCAATTCTTATTACTGAAGCTTGTCAACCTTAATTTACTTCATAATAATAGTTGCGTATTGAAAACTGGGGCTTATTTGGCTAAAGTTGTGGGGGGATAGGGCTGGCTCCAGGTTTTCGGGTGCCCTGGGCCTAAGAGTGTCAGTGCACCCCTTTAACACATACCACAACACTCAATGCTCCGATATGCCACAGAAATATAGGTATAGTACAATGACAAATACTTGACTGCTTACATGACTGATCTATTTTAAATTGTACAATAGCTCAAAAAAAGGACAGTATATTATTCTATAAAGTATTATGGCCACCACATTGTGCCCCATACAGAAAAATGAGCCCCATATATTTCTCCATACAGAATTATTGGTCACATATAATGTTCCATACAGTATATGATGAGCTCCACATAATGCTACAGTATATGATGGTCCCCATGGACGATGCTCCAGTGTGTTATAGGTCCAAATAATGCTCCATATATAATGGGCCCCATTTCTAATGCTCCAGTTTATAATGTGCCCCATAGATGCTGCTCCAGTGTCTGATCTGCTCCATTTGGAATGCTCCAGTATATGATGGGCCTCATGGATGATGCTCCAGTGTATGATGGGCCCAAATAATGCTCCATATATAATGGGCCCCATTTCTAATGCTCCAGTGTATCATGTGCCCAATAGATGCTACTCCAGTGTCTGATGTCCCCCATTTGGAATGCTCCAGTATATGATGGGCCCCATTTTTAATTAACCCAGGCATGGTATGTGAAAAGAGCTCCATGGAGTAATCTGAAGTGTGGGCTGCTGCATCCTTCACTTTTGGTGTGGGTGAAAGACACAAGGAAAGGCGTTGCTCCTGACCAGAAGCCTGCACTTAACGACTCAGTGCTTGCATTTTTTTAAACTTCAGAAGAGGAGGCGATAGAGCTGGAGGCTGTTTCAGCAATGTAACCCAAAAACAGTTCATGATGCTCCAGCTTTAAAAGCAGTCTACCTAGTCCCAGAAAATGGAGCCTTACAGGCCTTCCAGAGCTACACCATGACGCAGGCTCAACACCTCCTGCCTTAGCTGTTATTGTGTTTTTGGCACTACCAGCAGATGCACCACCACCACCAGTACCAGGTGGTCCCCCATGCCCACATTCGCATCCTCTTCCACCATACTTCCTCATGTTTTGGAAAATGGACCCAAAATACCAGCAGATATATGGTACTGTATCAGAAGTGTACAGCTCTATACAGTCTAGGGATAACAGTAAATCTCTGTATATATTTCATGAGTCATACACAGACGCTCACAGGCTCAGTATGGATTACCCAATAAAATGTTGAAAAAGGGTACAGTATCACCAGATACAAGGTATATATAGTATAGTGTAAACATTCTGAATCTCCATATACATTTCAGGAGGCAGACACAAACGCTCTCAGGCCCAGTATGGATTACACAAGAATATGAAAAGCGTTAAATGTGTAATGTAACACAAGCGTACAGCTGTATACAGTGTTGGGGTAATCTTAAAGCTCCTAATATATTGCCGGAGTAACAGACATAAGTTCACAGGCTCATTATCGATTACACCAGAATCTAAATAGCTAAAAAGGTTGCTGTATCAGAAGCATACTGCTGTATACAGTGTTGGCCAAATTTGAAATATCGGTATATATTTCCGGAGTCACCCTCAGACGCTAACTCAGTCTGGGTTTGACCATAATAAAAAATGTAAAAAAGGTACTGGATAACAAGATAGCAAGTATATATATTATAGGGTACAATTGTAATCTCTGTATACATAGTCCCATAGTAACTCTCAGACGCTTACTCAGTATGGATTTGACCGTAATACTAAATGTCGAACAAAGGTACTGTATAACAAGATACAAGCTGTATCGAGTATAGGTTAAAAATTGGTATCTCCGATTCACCGTATATATAGAAGGCGTAAACCACTCACTCACTATGGATGATACCGTAATATAAAATTGTGAACAAACGTACTGTATCAACACATACCAGGTGTATCCAGTCTAGGGGTAATTGTAAATTTCCGTATATACTTCCGTAGTCAGACACAGACACTCACAGGCTCACTATGTATTACACCAGAATTTAAAAAGTAGAAAAAGGGAAAGGTAGTCGAAGCGTACAACAGTCTACAGTGTGGTGGTACTTTTAAATCTTCGTATATATTTCAATCTCAGTAAGCCAGTCCCGACTCTCCACTACTGGAAACTACATGGATACAAGTACAGACTGAAAGTCGAGTGTTAGCAGAAATATGGGAATTACTCATTGCGGAAAAACCTCCCAGTAGATGTTGCAGAGGCAAAGCACACCCTCAATTGCTGTGTCTGTGGAGACAGCGAAAACAGTTCTTTGTGAAGAAAGAATAGCTTTATTCTAGTAGCGTGCATCACCGTTACTCGTCTCCATCAAATTGTGATCACAGGGAGAGATGTAGACATGGTCCTCACTGCCTATCATGATGTGTCTGGTCATTTTGGAGTGCAAAAGACAGAAGCCACAGGCCGTAGGCGATTCTATTGGATTGGCATGAGAGGAGACATTGAAAAATGGTGGCAGGAATGTCATACGTCTTTGACTATCACAACTGTGAAAGGTTATCATAAAGCTCCACTGCATCAGCTTGTAAGTTGATGTCCATTACAAATGGTAGCCATTGATCATCTGAAGGTAGAGGCCAGCAGGACATGCCATAGCTACATATTAACCATCATCGATCAATACTCCAATTTTCTAGTGGCCGTCCCTGTGAAGGATTTAACTGCTCAGACTAAACAGTGGTGGAGCGGGGAGAGGTAAGTATTGCAACTTGCAAGTGCTGTGGCCATGACCATGCAGGGGGGCACACTCGTGGCCGATGGTACTGGCACAGGGCCCCTCATAATACGCTGGTGTGTCTGATGGCGAGTGGGCCCCCCACCGTCAGAGACACTGTATTGTACTATGATGGGCTCTGTGCCACTGCCGTCGGCCATCAGTGGGCCCATCCACCCTTTTCAGAGCAACGGCACTTGCCCAGGTGCACCAGGTGTTGACCCCAGCCATTGGGGGGTGGGTAGACAGCCCACTTAGGGAGGTTTAAAAAATGGCATATATTGATGTGTTGGCTGGACATTCAGCTGCTGCAAAGGGCGGAATTGGGCTAGTCCGAGGAAGAGGAGGACAAAAGCGAGGCAGTTTTCTGGCAACCTATGTGTCATCAGGGGAAGGTGAGACAAAATCCTTTGAAACCCATGCATGGTTCATTTTAATGAAGGTTAGATCATCAACATTTTGGGTTGACAGACGTGTCCTTTTTTCTGTCAGGATTGATCCAGCAGCACTGAAGACTCTTTCAGATAGCACACTAGCAGCAGGGCAAGCGAGCTCCTGTAAGGCATATTGTGCCAATTCAGGCCAGGTGTTCAGTTTAGAGGCCCAATAGTCAAAGGGGAATGACCTGTGAGGGAGAACATCGACATGGGAGAAGTAGTTTGTAACCATAGTTGACAACTGCTGTCTCCTGTCACTTTTAATCGATGCAGTATTAGCAGTCGTGTGAGCGGTACTTGAGAAATCATTCCACAACATGGTCATTAAACCCCTGTCTCCAACACCACTTTGGCTGTGTGCACCCCGAACACCTCTTCCATTTTGACCACTACGGCTCGTGGGAGAACCAGCACCGCTGCTGTGTGCTCGGAAAACCTCAAACGGTTTACCAGAGTTGCTTGTTTGTTAGCCAATATTATCTCTAGGTTCTCCTATGGCATGATGTTGTGTAATTTGCCTTTGTAGCGTGGATCGAGGATGCTGGCCAGCCAGTAGTCATCATCCCTCATCATTTTGGCAATGCGGGGGTCCCTTTTTAGGATCCGCAAGGCATAATCGCACATGTGGGCCAATGTTCCAGGTGTCAATGCTGCACTGCCACTACTGGGTGGAGGAGCACTTTCTGGCAAATCCACATCCCAACAGTCACGCATAAACACTGTTCTTGACCTTGGAACGCCAACATTTTCTCTTGCCCCCTGAGAAGCATCCTCCTGCCCAAAATAATCATCCCCCTCATCCTTCTCCTCTTCCTCTTCTTCTTCCACCTCGTCCAGGACAGTTCCATGTCCAGACAATGGCTTACTGTCATTAAGGCTTTCCTCCTCCTCTTTCTCCGCTGCAGACGCCTGATCCTTAATGTGCATCAAATTTTGCATGAACAGACGCATAAGTGGGATTCTCATGCTTATGATGGCGTCGTCTGTGCTTACCAGCCGTGTACATTCCTCAAAACACTGAAAGACTTTACAGAGGTCTTTCAGCTTTGACCACTGCACATCCGACAATTCCATGTCTTCCCTCAAACTGCCTGCCTGTGTATCCTCCCACAAATGCATTACAGCCTGCCTCTGTTCGCACAGCCTCTCAACCATGTGCAGGGTGGAGTTCCACCTTGTTGCAACGTCTATGATTAGGTGGTGCTTGGGGAGGTGGAGCAATCGCTGCAGCTTCTGCATATGAGTGGAGTGGATGTTTGAGCGATGGATGAGCGAGCACAGACTTCGCACCTTATGTAGCAGGGATGTTAACCCGGATAATTATTAAGGAAGCACTGCACCACCAGGTTCAAGTGTGAGCCAGGCAAGGTATGTGTGTGAGTTTTGCACGAGCTATGGCTGCCACAAAATTATGGCCGTTATCACTGACTACCTTGCCTGCCTCAAGATGTAGACTGCCCAGCCATGACATAGTTTGTTGCTGCAAGTAGTCGGCCAGTACCTCCGCGGTGTCTGTTGTCGCCCAAAGACATCATCTTTAACATAGCCTGCTGACGCTTACCACTAGCTGTTCGATAGTGGGACACCTCGTGTGCAACACTGCCAGCTGCGGATGGAGTGCTCGTGTGACTGCGCTCTGTGGACGAGCTTTCGCTAAATGCAGAGGAGGAGGGTCGAAAGCCTACAGCCAACTGTTTCTTATACCATGGGCTAGGCAGCACTGTTCCACCGCTGCTGTCCCCTGTGGAGCCTGCATCCACCACCTTAACCCAGTGCACAGTGATGAACACGTATCGGCCCTGGCCATGCCTACTGGTCCATGCATCTGTTGTGAGGAGCACCTTTCCATTCACTGACTGTTTTAGTGCATGGACAATGCGGTCTTTCACATGCCGGTGGAGGGCAGGGATAGCTTTTCGAGAAAATAAGTGCCGACTGGGTAGGTCATAGTATGAGACAACATATGCCATAAGCTCATGGAAAGCTTCGCTTTCAACCAAATGGTAGGGCATCATCTCTAATGAGATTAGTTTGGCAATGTAGGCATTCAGACTCAGTGTACGCGGATGAGAGGATGAGTACTTTCTTGTCCTACTCAGAGTGTCTGGTAGGGTGAGCTGGACTGGAGAGCTGCACATGGGGGAAGTAGCAGTGGACCGGACGGAGTGAGAGGGGGTTGGTGATGCTATTTGTGGTGATGGCCTAGATTCAGTGTTGTTTTCCAAAACCATTGTGAATCCCTAAGTGCCTTGGCCTTGCGACGACAACTCCACATTTAGTGCTGGAGGTGTGCTTAATGGTGGTGGTGGTCTTACAGTGGGGGAAGCAATGGGTCATTGCTGGCTACCTGCAGACGGAGCTGGTACACATGTACTACCCGAGGTTTTGTAGTCCATCCACCCTTGCAAGTACCTGTTGATTAAATGTCTAAGCATGCAACTGGTATTCAAATTTCTGAGATGTTTACCTTGGCTAAAGGTCCTTCCGCACTTCTTACAGGTAACCTTTGCCTCATCAGTAGGATGTTGGACAAAGACGTGCCACACTGCACTCTTCCTACTATGGTATACATTTTCTGGCCTTGCACGCTGTGCTAATTTGACCGTCTGGCCAAGCTGTCCTGCAACTCTTTAAGTTTTTGCTCCACGTTTTTGGTCAGCTACGGGACTGCCAGATAACCGCTGCTGTGATGTCAATGCCTGCTGCGGATCCATCTCCTTATCTTAACTATTGCCAGCACAACCCTCCTCCCCCAATGAATGCCAATCCGGGTCAAGAACTGGGTCATCATCACCTCCTCTTCAAAGTCATCTGCACATTCCGCTTTACCTTCCTCTGTGTCACTGTGTAAGGTTATAGTATTTGTGAAAGGGCACCTAAGTTTCATCAGAGTCAGATTCTGGCTCAATATACTGCGAGGGCAATGTAGTGCTCTGCGTCAATGTACCAGCAGAATCATCTAGCAGTGGCTGTGCATCAGTGCACTCCATGTCAGATTCATCTTGGACTGCGGAATTCAGGATTTGACTGGATAACCCAGACATGGTATGTAAAAAGAGCTCCATAGAGTAATCAGAAGTGTGGGCTGCCACATCCTTAACTTTTGGTGGTGGTGAAGGACACAAGGAAAGGTGTTTTTCCTGACCAGAACCCTGCACTGATGATTCCGTGCTTGCAGGTTTCAAACGTTCAGAAGAGGAGGCAATAGAGCTGTTCCTGATGCTCTGGCTTTAAAAGCGGTTTTCCTACTCCAAGAAAAGGGAACCTTACAGGCCTTCTTGGGCCAGAAGATGATGCAGGCTCAACACCTCCTGTGTTTGCTGCTATTGTGCTTTTGCCAGAACCAGCCAATGCACCACCACCATCAGTACCAGCTGTGCCCCCCTGCCCACGTACGCGGCCTCTTCCACCATACTTCCTCATGTTTGGGGAAAATGTACCAAAAATACCAGCAGAGAGATGGTACTGTATGATGAGCGTCCACCAGTGTAAGGTGTATTCAAAAAATTAAATCTACGGATATATTTTGTTAGTCACAGACGCTCTCACAGTATGTATTTGACCGTAATCCAACAAGCAGATATACAGAACTGTATCAGAAGTGCAGAGCTGTATAAGTTTTTTGTGTAACTATCAATCTCCGTATATATATTTACGGAGTGTCACACACACACGCTGACTCTGTATAGATGTGACTGTAATGCGAACAGCAGATATACAATACTGTTTGAGAATCGGACAGCTCTATACGGTGTGTATGGAAAATTGTCAATCTCCGTCTATTTGTATACGGACTGACACACGCTGTCTGTCTAGTTTTGACCATAATTAATCATCAGATATACGAAACTGTTTGAAAAGCGGACAGTTGACTAAGGTGTACAGTAGGTCTGGAAAAATGGAAAAACTCCTCGGCTTGTTTTTCCAGTCACACCCAGATAGCTTCTCTTTGTCCGTGATACCAGCCGGTACACGGTAGTGTGTGAGGAGCGTACACCGCTATGCGGTGTGTGAGGAGCGTACACCACTATGCGGTGTGTGTATGGAAAATTGTTAATCTCCGTCTATTTGTACACGGACTGACACACGCGGTCTCTGTCTAGTTTTGACCGTAATCAAACAGCAGATATACCAATCTGTTTGAAAAGCGGACAGCTATAAAAGGTGTAGGTCTGGAAAAATGGAAAAACTCCTCGTTTTTTTTTCCAGAGTCACACACAGATAGCTTCACTGTTTGAAAGCGGACACCTCTATAAGGTGTAGGTCTGGAAAAATGGAAAAACTCATTTTTTTTTCCAGAGTCACACACAGATAGCTTCACTGTTTGAAAGTGGACACCTCTATAAGGTGTAGGTCTGGAAAAATGGAAAAACTCCTCGGTTTTTTTAACAGAGTCACACACAGATAGCTTCACTGTTTGATAAGCGGACAGCTCTATAAGGTGTAGGTCTGGAAAAATCGTAAGACTCCTCGTTTTTTTTTACCAGAGTCACACCCAGATAGCTTCTATTTGTCCGTGATACCAGCTGGTACACGGCAGTGTGTGAGGAGCGTACACCACTATACGGTGTGTGAAAAAATGAACGCTCAGTAACTCACCAGAACAAAATAATAAAAGTGGGAGTTCTTTGAAAAAATCAGTTTGAACAGCAGTGTGCACACAGCAATGCAGCTATCAGGTAGCCTTAAAAGGCAGCCTAATCACCACCAGCGCTGCTGCACACAACAAAATTCCTCCCCTTTCACTGCACACTAACTGGACAGTGAAAAGCGCTATCAGCAGAAGCAATTATTTTTTCTTCTCTGCCTAACGCTCTCCCTATTCAGAATCAGCAGCAGCACCTCTCCCTATTCTAAGATCGGCAGAAGTAAGATGGCGGTCGGCGTTCACAGCCTTTTATGCCCACTGTGATGCCACATAAAGCCTGCCAATCACTTCAATGCCCTTCTCTAAGATGGTGGTCGCCGCTGCACATGTCATCGCGCTGCCCACAGTGTGCGTCCTCCATCATTGGCTGAGAAAAGGCGCTTGAATCATTTTATTGAAACGCGACTTTGGTGCTCGGCGACCTCATGCTATGGTCAGGTTTCGAGCGGCGAAACCCGACTTTAGCGAAAGTCGGCTATTTTTTAATTTGACCGACCCGTTTCGCTCAACTCTACACATGATGTATATATACCAGGCCTCCTGATGAGCCCAATGGGGCGAAACGCGTTGAGGCACAATCATTGACTGGCAGGTGGCGGGTGAAATGATGAGTATCCACTTTATCTTTATCTGACCATATTTTTGACACATGCATTCTATGAGCCAACCCTGAATGTACTGTTATTTACATCTATGTTGAGACTGATCCTGATATGGGTCTAAGGGCATCATTTTTGAGAATGATCCAATAGTAATTCTCTGCTTTATTGATAATGAACGGGAATTATGAAGAGTCAGCCTATGAACTTCTGAATATTATATGATGGTCAGGAATAATCCATTTCATAATAGACTGCTGATCTGTATGGTGTATAAACAGCAATGTACAGTATATAGTCAGTCTGCGAAAAAGGATTCTATTTATCATTCTGCGTTATCTTCACAATTGATGCCACTATACTTCCTCTGTGTTCCTATATTTGTTTTTGTGTGTGGGGTCTAAGGTCTTCTTTATCATAGGATTGCCTATGTATTGTGTTAGGGGTCCCTTTAGTCATCGAGTAGAGGGCTCCCTAGTGGCTGCAGGGTATATCAGGGTGCCTAGGGAGAGCCATCGTTGAGCGGGAGTGCCACAATGTTCCCCCCATAGGGTGCCAACCTCTGCGGCCAGGAAGGTACGAGGGATAGTATTTATCAGGAACTCGTAGTGATACCCCTCTTCTTTTAAACTGTTTTTCGGGCACTTATATTTTTGTTTTTGATTTGTTCACTTGGTGGTGTGAACCAATTTTGGGTTCTTTTATTAATAAAATATTTTGTCTGTAGGGTTTTTTTCATATTATTTTTGAGACCCTATATCTATATCTTTTCTAAAAAATTTTAGGGCTTGGATATGTGGTTTGAAAGAGAGCACAGAGTCGAAGATCACCCCAAGGCACCGAGCATGCGGGACTGGAGAAAGCGAGCAGCCATTAACATTGATGGATACGTCTGGTGGAGGAGTAGAGTGAGATGGGGGAAAGATGATGAATTCTGTTTTGTCCATGTTCAGCTTGAGAATGCGAGCAGAGAAGAAGACAGAGATAGCAGACAGACATTGTGGGATTTTGGTCAGTAAGGAGGTGAGGTCGGGTCCAGATAGGTAGATCTGCGTGTCATCGGCGTAGAGGTGATACTGTGAACCGTGGGATTTTATGAGCTGTCTTAAGCCAAAGGTGTAGATGGAGAATAGTAGGGGTCCTAGGACTGAACCTTGAGGAACACCGACAGACAGGGGGCGAGGTGAGGAGGTGGTGTGTGAGAGGGAGACACTAAATGTTCAGTCTGTTAGGTATGATGAGATCCAGGATAGGGCCAAGTCTGTGATGCCAAAAGATGAGAGAATCTGTAGTAGGAGGGAATGGTCCACGGTGTCGAAGGCAGAGTACAGGTCCAGGAGAAGGAGGAAAGAGAAGTGTCACTTGCTCTTGGTTGTTAGCAAGTCGTTAGTGACTTTAGTTAGGGCAGTTTCAGTTGAGTGATGCGGTCGGAAGCCAGATTGTAACCGGTCAAAGAGGGAACAGGAGGAGAGGTGGGAGGACAGTTCAAGATATACATGCTGTTCCAGTTATTTTGAGGCATAAGGGAGATGAGATATCGGGTGATAGTTAGACACAGAGGATGGGTCAAGGTAGGGCTTTTTGAGGATGGATGTGATTGAGGCATGTTTGAAGGATGAGGGAAAGACACCATATTAGAGCTACTTCTAGGCTTTCTTTTTTCAACAAATTTGAATATAGTTAACCGGCAAAATATCTTAAATAATTGAAAGCCAGATATTAACTAAAGAAGCTTTTCTGCTTTTTAATAGTTTGTATATATTATAGTTTGATATTATAGCAGCCATTGAATTTTTGTTGACAAAAAATTATTGAATGGTAGTTGTCATACAGATATGGTTCATATATTCTATTCCAGGAGACTAGAGGAATTTCCCACCATCCAGCATCCTCAGACATTGTTCACCATTTAGTTTGGTGAAAATTTATTTACAATATAGTACAATATTCCCTATCTATGTGATACAGAATTAAACTTGTAAAGCTTTTGAGAAGGGCCTCCTTATATGCATAGCCATGGTGGTTTATAACTGGTAATCCTTAATACACTAGTAGTTTTAAAAAGTAAATGTAATTCTCTTTATAGTATTGGAGGCAAAAATTGAAGCCTTAATAATAGATTTATTCATCATCTTGATCTCCACTCCTGTTCCTGACACAACGTAAAGTAAATTAATCTTTTAGCAATTCTAATTACAGCAACAAACTAACCAATGCTACTATATCATCATAAATATATTATCTTCAGGAATTGTGGTAACATTTCTTTACAGTAAACTTGTAATCCTAGACCAGATTCTAAATTAGATCAATGTCTGCTAAGATCCACTCAAAAATATACCTGATCTTCTGTTTCTTCCAGGTGATGATCTGGTGCCAAATGCTTCTATCTTCCTTATTTCATAGGTATTCACACTATTCAGAGTTAACCGTGCAATGTTTCTGAAAATTACAGTTATATGTTAAAGTTTGGGCACCCCTATTAATGTTAACCTTTTTTCTTTATAACAATTTTGGTTTTTGCAACAGCTATTTCAGTTTCATATATCTAATAACTGATGGACTCATCTATATTTCTGGATTCAAATGAGGTTTATTGTACTAACAGAAAATGTGGAATCTGCATTTAAACAAAATTTGACCGGTGCAAAAGTATGGGCACCCTTATCATTTTCTTGATTTGAACACTAACTACTTTTTAGTGACTTCCTGAACCACTAAATTGGTTTTCTAACCTCATTGAGCTTTGAACTTCATAGCCAGGTGTATCAAATCATGAGAAAAGGTATTTAAGGTGGCCACTTGCAAGTAGTTCTCCTATTTGATTCTCCTATGAAGAGTGGCATAATGGGCTCCTCAAAACAACTCTCAAATTCAACATAGCTTTTCAGGGGAAGGATACAAAAAGTTGTCTCAGAGATTTAACCTGTCAGTTTCCATTGTGAGGAACATAGTAAGGAAATGGAATAACACAGGTACAGTTCTTGTTAAGACGAGAAGTGGCAGACCAAGAAAAATATCAGAAAGGCAGAGAAGAAGAATGGTGAGAACAGTCAAGGACAATCCATAGACCACCTCCAAAGACCTGCAGCATCATCTTGCTGCAGATGGTGTCACTGTGCATCGGTCAACAATACAGCGCACTTTGCACAAGGAGAAGCTGTATGGGAGAGTGATGCGAAAGAAGCCATTTCTGCAAGCACGCCACAAACAGAGTCACCTGAGGTATGCAAAAGCACATTTGGACAAGCCAGTTACATTTTGGAAGAAGGTCCTGTGGACTGATGAAACAAAGATTGAGTTGTTTGGTCATGCAAAAAGGCGTTATGCATGGAGGCTAAAAAACACAGCATTCCAAGAAAAACACTTGCTACTCACAGTAAAATTTGGTGGAGGTTCCATCATGCTTTGCGGCTGTGTGGCCAATGCCGGCACCGGGAATCTTGTTAAAGTTGAGGGTCACATGGATTCAACTCAGTATCAGCAGATTCTTGACAATAATGTGCAAGAATCAGTGACGAAGTTGAACTTATGCAGGGGATGGATATTTCAGCAAGACAATGATCCAAAACAACGCTCCAAATCTACTCAGGCATTCATGCAGAGGAACAATTACAATGTTCTGGAATGGCCATCCCAGTCCCCAGACCTAAATATCATTGAACATCTGTGGGATGATTTGAAGCGGGCTGTCCATGCTCAGTAGGGTGACCGGATCTCATATGGGGGGGGAAAATGTCAGAATCTTGTTCGTCTGGACCCCACAAAACGATTCCCCTTTCCAGATATTGAGAGAGCCAAAATTTGAGCTCGATCAAACGACGTTAACCCGTGCCGCTCGTCGCTCAAAGTTTGAAAAAATCCAAATTGAGGTATTTTAAGATTTAGGTATTTTGCATAGTCTGTTAGACTATAAAGAATGTGACAACAACATTGCAGAAATAGCCCTGACCAAATTTTCAAACCATTTGTGGTATTTCAATGCAGAGTTGGTGGGATTATCGTTTTTTGATCCCACCATTACAGACAATGAAAAGTTGTTAATGGCTAATAAATTGCTCAGTAGCACAGAAGAACCATCAGAGCACGCTAACCTACATGAGTTGATAATTTTACATAGTTATCTAATCTATTCTAGAGCTTTTGTTAAAGTAGTTTTTGAAACGTCAGAATATAATGCTCGGCATTTGCTTACAACTTGCAGGACATATTGCTTTTGTTCTTCATCTTTTGTCAGAAGGTCGTTAAAGTCGGTTACTTCCTACCTCTTTTAATTTTTCTTTACTAACTTTTGGATTTACAACCCTAGCGTGCTCTGATGGTTCATCTGTGCTACTGAGCAATTTATTAGCCATTAACAACTTTTCATTGTCTGTAATGGTGGGATCAAAAAACGATAATCCCACCAACTCTGCATTCAAATACCACAAATGGTTCGAAAATTTGGTCAGGGCTATTTCTGCAATGTTATTGTCACATTCTTTATAGTCTAACAGACTATGCAAAATACCTAAATCTTAAAATACCTCAATTTGGATTTTTTCAAACTTTGAGCGACGAGCGGCACGGGTTAACGTCGTTTGATCGAGCTCAAATTTTGGCTATCTCAATATCTGGAAAGGGGAATCGTTTTGTGGGGTCCAGACAGACAAAATTCCGACATCGATTTTTTGCGGTCACCCTAATGATCAGCGACCATCAAACTTAACTGAACTGGAATTGTTTTGTAAACAGGAATGGTCACAAATGCCTTCATCCAGGATCCAGGAACTCATTAATAGCTACAGGAAGCGACTAGAGGCTGTTATTTT
Organism: Dendrobates tinctorius; assembly: GCF_039654945.1. Lineage (NCBI taxonomy): Eukaryota > Metazoa > Chordata > Amphibia > Anura > Dendrobatidae > Dendrobates > Dendrobates tinctorius. Next base: position 9,446,167 of record NW_027361724.1, read on the forward strand.
TGCAAAAGGAGGATCTACGAAATATTAATGTCACTTTTATGCTGAGGTTCCTATACTTTTGCACCGGTCAAATTTTGTTTAAATGCAGATTGCACATTTTCTATTAGTACAATAAACCTCATTTGAATCCAGAAATATAACTGAGTCCATTAGTTATTAGATATATGAAACTGAAATAGCTGTTGCAAAAACCAAAATTGTTATAAAGAAAAAAGGTTAACATTAATAGGGGTGCCCCAACTTTAACATATGACTGTATAATTATAACCGTGGTAAATTTAGCTTCATGTTGATTTGCACTTGTAGGATGCTTTCATCACTCCTTTAAAGGTTCGCTCACACGTACGTATACATCAGACAAGTTTTTTTTCTCATGCTGGTGATTAAAAATCTCTGAGCTTTGAAAATGTATCAGATATCTCTTGGTGACCTGTTTGACATATTCAGATCAGTTGATATTTACCTGTGTAATAACTACTGTATTCTTGAAAATTTGTTGATGCTGGTTTACCACAATATTTTAACAATTTCCTATGCATGCCATATCGGCAACACCCTCAATATTGCTTATTTTCCGTTTAGATTTATCATGAAAAAAATTCTATTTTGTTTATTGTGATCTATGGGTAACTCACAGCAATGATCCACTATTTGCATCCAATTTGCACTTCCTTTGCAGTGTTGCTTACTTTTACCCTATATTTATCTTTATTTAAGAGCTGTATGGAGCTTGATTGCATCTCTAAAACTAAATGAAATATAATATATTAAAAAAGAGTCATGGTGCTTGCTATTTGATATTGGCCATTTGCTAAAGAAAATGGTTATTGTTTAAAGAAATACTCCTAAAGTAAATACATTGAGTTTTTTTTGGGGTGGATACCAGCTTGGGGTCATTATGTAATACATGAAGGGAAACAAGTAAAAACCTCTAGAAAGTTTGGCACATTTCATTAGGTGACTAATTTAATTTATTACAGTATTATGAGTTTTAAATCTGAATCACACAACACACGTGCAATCTATGTAATAAAAAATTTAGAATTTTATTATCAGTCCATACAATTGAATAAGAATCATTGTTCTTGCAAAAAGCGCTGAAGAAACCTCTTTTTTGGATGAGGCTCTGGAATGGTCTCTGAGTCACTGTCTTCACTTTCATTAAATTCCAAAACCTCAGGTTCCTCTTCTGTGTCACTCTCTTCTGTGTCACTCTCTTCTGTGTCACTCTCTTCAGTTGTGTCCTCGGTTTCTTTACTGTTTATATGAACAAATATAAATGTTTTGACATGCGGTGGCAAAAGCCTTGGCCGCTTCCTAAATGGACCTTGCTGCATTAGATCGGTCAGGCAGATCCATTCCCCTTCTGGAGTATCTCCATGTGCCGGACAACCCATATCTTGGTACCAATCCTCATCTGGATATGTAGAACTGAGCACAGGGCCGCAGCAGCATATCTGTGTGAGAGACAGAAAGAAGCATTAGTTGAGGTCTGTAGAAAAGCTATTGCATTATATTATAGACATTATATTGACTAAGGTGACATTGTATTTTTTTTAGAATATGCAAAAAATTTCAGATAAGACTATCCTCCAATAACAAAATAGCCTTTCATGAAACTACTCCCTTAAAATTGTTATGCCCTATCTTCAAATATGCAGGCCATAGAAAAATTGGATAAACTAGATCCTCTGACATTGGCCTATTTCCTACATGCTAACTGGTCATCTTTAGTAATTCAGAATACTGTCAATTTTAATATACATATTAGAAATGTTAAACCTTTAAGGAAAGTTGCAAAATAACAGGCAATGAAAAATCCTAAAATATCTTATTTCTTTGATAATTCTAGAAATTAAAACTAAAAGCAAACATTACCTTTTCAGGGTTTGTCTTTGCCTGGGTATCCATTGTTATTTCTTCACAAATGCTTAATGACCAGCAACCAACAAACAGCAGAAGAGTTGTGCAGCTACCAAGCTGTCTTCTCCTTTTATACAAATCTTGTGAATTTTGCTCCTCCCTTTATTCATTAGTGAAATGCAAACACCCAGGAATCTCCTCCACTTCTGAACACTACCTTATCTAACATAGCAAACCTAGATGGCACCCATGTTTTATTAAAGATATGTGAATACTCATGTCAACCAGTCTCACAATGGTTGAAAAAACAGGATTTTAAGTATAATTTCATCGATTTTCACACATCAGCATACATATTTCAAGATTCTTTATAGCAATAAATGGTTCAAATAAAAAAAATTGTGATCAGGAAAATAGCCTTTTTCAATCTGGTCCAACCAATAGAAATGTGTTCTGGCTGTTAAATGTCAGGGCATTCTAAAAAGTTTAATGTCTCATATGGCTCCTATCACAAGAGATTGCTTTAACCAATGACCACACATGTGAAGTGCAAAAAATGAATCTGAGGACTATTTATATTTTATTAGTGATGGGTAAACTCACTTGTATTATTTGAAATACTGCAAGAGTCAAAATATAAAAAAATTCTAGATTAAAATAGAATTAATCACCCTCACCTTTCCATTGCTCACTGCCCATAGTCCGTTAATCAAGACATCTTTATTTTACCATTATACATTGAATCTCTGGAGTTATTGCTCTTCAACAGGCAAATTATGATAAAATTTTGACATGCACTCACATTCAGGATCTGTTCATTACCAGAAGTCTGACTCAAGAGAGAAGACTCCAAAGATGTGGCTCATGTCGGCCAATAGAAAAGACCCTGAGGACCAGATATGATTAGTGTTGAGCATTCCGATACTGCAAATATTGGGTATCAAAAAAACAAAAAAAAAAACAAATCTGAACTGAGAAAAGTAAGTTAATGTGTATGCACAATGTAAGTGCATATTAACACATGACCATTAGCCAGAGAAAACAAAAAGCAAAAAACACAAATATCCTGAACTAAAAGTAAAAAATATACTGCAAATAATGCATAAAGGTAATAATAATAATAATAAGGGTATTTAGTAAACATAATTTTGATCAAAATAATGTACAAGCCATCCCGCCACGTCACGGCAACCCTTGTGGGACAGTCCCTACTCTAGTATTTAAAACCTTTTCACTTGCCAAGTGGCGTGAATGTGAATAAGGGTCGAGCGGCTGAACCACTTGTAACAGCTTAGGCCAGACTGGATGGCTTTCCCAGCTCAGAAAGAGGGCGGTCACACCCATATATGCACTGAATGCACAATGAAATGAATAAAAAACAAATCTGAACTGAGAAAAGTAAGTTAATGTGTATGCACAATGTAAGTGCATATTAACACATGACCATTAACCAGAGAAAACAAAAAGCAAAAAACACAAATATCCTGAACTAAAAGTAAAAAATATACTGCAGTATATTACCTTTATGCATTATTTGCAGTATATTTTTTACTTTTAGTTCAGGATATTTGTGTTTTTTGCTTTTTGTTTTAAATATCGGGTATCGGCCGATATTCGCTGTATCGGAATTCCGATACCGAGTACCGATATTTTTTCAATATCGGATATCGGAATCGGAAGTTCCCATAATGCAAAGAGGCTCTGATTGGCTGCCAAAATGATGTCATCATGATGCGCGGTCTGTGAGCATTGTGATGCGCCATCAGTTCGGGCCTTCCGGGGGGGTCTATGCCGACTGCGCGGGGTTCTGTACCAGCCTGCCGGGGGTCTGTACCAGCCTGCCGGGGGTCTGTGCCGACTGCCCGGGGGTCTGTGCCGGCCTTCCAGGTGGCTGTGCCGGCCTGCCGGTGGTGTGTGCCGACTGCCCGGGGGTCTGTGCCGACTGCCCGGGGGTCTGTGCGGACTGCCGGGGGTCTGTGCAGGCTGCGGGGGTCTGTGCAGGATCGTCCGATGGGACTACAAGTCCCATCGGGCGATGCCTGATACCATGACGGCGATTGACATATTAGCCAATGATGGGACAGTAGTAGTCCCATCATCCAGCTAATGTGTTGAATGTACAAAAAAAAAAAAATACATACATACTACATGCTACATACATACTACATACATACTACATGCTACATACATACTACATACATACTACATACATACTACATGCTACATACATAATACATGCTGCATACATACTACATACATACTACATACATGCAACATACATACATACTGCATATATACCAAATGCATGCAACATGCATACTACATATATACCACATATACCGGGGGTCTGTGCTGACTGTCCAGGGGTCTGTACCGACTGCCTGGGGGTCTGTACCGGCCTGTCGGGGGGCTGTACCGACTCTCCGGGGGTTTGTGCAGGCTGCGGGGGTATGTACCGGCCTGCCGGGGGGCTGTGCCGGCCTGCCGGTGGTCTGTACCGACTGTCCGGGGGTCTGAGCGGACTGCCGGGGGTCTGTACCGGCCTGCCGGTGGTCTGTACCGACTGTCCGAGGGTCTGAGCGGACTGCCGGCGGTCTGTGCCGACTGTCCGGGGGTCTGTGCCGACTGCCCGGGGGGCTGTGCTGGCCTGCCGGTGGTCTGTACTGACTGTCTGGGAGTCTGTGCAGGCTGCGGGGGTCTGTGCAGGCATCGTCCGATGGGACTACAAGTCCCATCGGGCGATGCCTGCTACCATGACGGTGATTGACACATTAGCCAATGATGGGACAGCAGTAGTCCCATCATACGGCCTATGTGTTGAATGTAAGAAAAAAAAATACATACTACATACATACTACATGCTACATACATACGGTGTCAACCCCTGAAGAAGAAATGGTATACATTTTGAAAGGCGTTGGGAAATAAATGGATTAATCTTTCTCATAAACTGGATTAGTGAATTTATCTGGCAGCGCACAAAAGTCCAAGAATTTATTCCAAAATCTGATGTTTCAAGCGGTCGCAGAGCTGACCTTTGGACGTGCAGCAAGCAGACTACTGATCACACATGCCTGAACCTCTCCTGAAAAGAGTGAGTAAATTCTAATTTATTTCTCTAGAAATAACCCGGATAAGACCCTATTGCGCTCTTTTGTTCCTTTAGTTTGAATACATTACCATGACGGTGATTGACACATTAGCCAATGATGGGACAGTAGCAGTCCCATCATCCGGCCTATGTGTTGAATGTAAGAAAAAAAAATACATACTACATACATACTACATGCAACATGCATACTACATATGTACCACATATATACTACATGCATGCAACATGCATACTACATATATACCACATATACCGGGGGGCTGTGCCGACTGTCCAGGGGTCTGTGCCGACTGCCCGGTGGTCTGTACCGGCCTGCCGGGGGGCTGTGCTGGCCTGCCGGTGGTCTGTACCGACTGTCCGGGGGTCTGTGCAGGCTGCGGGGGTCTGTACCGGCCTGCCGGTGGTCTGTACCGACTGTCCAGGGGTCTGAGCGGACTGCCTGGGGTCTGTACCGGCCTGCCGTGGGGCTGTGCCAGCCTGCCGGTGGTCTGTACCGACTGTCTGGGGGTCTGAGCGGACTGCCAGGGGTCTGTACCGGCCTGCCGGGGGGCTGTGCCGGCCTGCCGGTGGTCTGTACCGGCTGTCCGGGGATCCGTGCAGGCTTCGGGGGTCTGTAACAGCCTGCCGGGGGGCTGTGCCAGCCTGCCGGTGGTCTGTACCGACTGTCCGGGGGTCTGAGCGGACTGCCGGGAGTCTGTACCGGCCTGCCGGGGGGCTGAGCCGACTGTCCGGGGGTCTGTGCCGGCTGCCCGGGGGTCTGTACCGGCCTGCAGGGGGGCTGTGCTGGCCTGCCGGGGGGCTGTGATGACTGTCCGGGGGTCTGTGCAGGCTGCGGGGGTCTGTGCAGGCATCGTCCGATGGTACTACAAGTCCCATCGGGCGATGCCTGCTACCATGACGGTGATTGACACATTAGCCAATGATGGGACAGTAGTAGTCCCATCATCCGGCCTATGTGTTGAATGTAAGAAAAAAAAAATACATACTACATACATACTACATGCTACATACATACTACATACATGCTACATACATGCAACATATATACTACATGCATGCAACATACATACTGCATATATACCACATGCATGCAACATGCATACTACATATATACCACATATATACTACATGCATGCAACATGCATACTACATATATACCCCATTTACCGGGGGGCTGTGCCGACTGTCCAGGGGGCTGTGACGACTGCCCGGGGGTCTGTACCAGCCTGCCGGGGGGCTGTGCCGGCCTGCCGGTGGTCTGTACCGACTGTCCGGGGGTCTGTGCAGGCTGCGGGGGTCTGTACCGGCCTGCCGGGTGGCTGTGCTGGCCTGCCGGTGGTCAGTACCGACTGTCCGGGGGTCTGAGCGGACTGCCGTGGGTCTGTACCGGCCTGCCGGGGGGCTGTGCCGGCCTGCCGGTGGTCTGTACCGACTGTCTGGGGGTCTGAGCGGACTGCCGGGGGTCTGTGCCTGCCTGCCGGTGGTCTGTACCGACTGTCCGGGGGTCTGAGCGGACTGCCGGTGGTCTGTACCGACTGTCTGGGGGTCTGAGCGGACTGCCGGGGGTCTGCACCGGCCTGCCGGGGGGCTGTGCCGACTGTCCGGGGGTCTGAATGGACTGCCGGGGGTCTGTACCGGCCTGCCGGGGGGCTGTGCCGAATGTCCGGGGGTCTGAGCGGCCTATCCGGGGTCTGTACTGACTGTTCGGGGGTCTGAGCAGACTGCCGGGGGTCTGTACCGGCCTGCCGGGGGGCTGTGCCGGCCTGCCGGGGGGCTGTGCTGGCCTGCCGGGGGTCTGTGCCGACTGCCGGGGGTCTGAGCGGACTGCTGGGGGTCTGTACCGGCCTGCCGGGGGGCTGTGCTGGCCTGCCGGGGGGGCTGTGCCGACTGTCCGGGGGTCTGAGCGGACTGCCGAGGGTCTGTACCGGCCTGCCGGAGGGCTGTGCCGGCCTACCGTTGGTCTGTACCGACTGTCTGGGGGTCTGAGCGGCCTGCCGGGGGGCTGTGCTGGCCTGCCGGAGGGCTGTGTCGACTGCCCGGGGGTCTGTACCGGCCTTCCGGGGGGCTGTGCCGGCCTGCCGGTGGTCTGTGCCGACTGCCCGGGGGTTTGTGCCGACTGCTCGGGGGTCTGTGAGGACTGTCGTGGGTCTGTACCGGCCTGCCAGGGGGCTGTATCGACTGTCGGGGGTCTGAGCGGCCTGCCGGGGGTCTGTACCGGCCTGCCGGGGGGCTGTATCGACTGTCCAGGGGTCTGAGCAGACTGCCGGGGGTCTGTACCGGCCTGCCGGGGGGCTGTGCCGGCCTGCCGGGGGGCTGTGCTGACTGTCCGGGGGTCTGAGTGGCCTGTCGGGAGTCTGTACCGGCCTGCCGGTGGTCTGTACCGGCCTGCCGGTGGTCTGTACCGACTGTCCTGGGGTCTGAGCGGACTGCCGGGTGTCTGTACCGGCCTGCCGGGTGGCTGTGCCGGCCTGCCGGGGGGCTGTGCCGACTGTCTGGGGGTCTGTCATGGCCTGCCGGTAGTCTGTACCGACTGTCCGAGGGTCTGAGCGGACTGCCGGGGGTCTGTACCGGCCTGCCGGGGGGCTGTGCCGACTGTCCGGGGGTCTGAGCGGACTGCCGGGGGTCTGTACCGACCTACCGGGGGGCTGTGCCGGCCTGCCGGGCGGCTGTGCCGACTGTCCGGGGGTCTGTGTCGACTGCCCGGGGGTCTGTACCGGTCTGCCAGGGGGGCTGTGCTGGTCTGCCTGGGGGCTGTGCTGGTCTGCCTGGGGGCTGTGCCGGCCTGCCGGTGGTCTGTACTGACTGTCCGGGGGTCTGTGCAGGCTGCGGGGGTCTGTGCAAGCATTGTCCGATGGGACTACAAGTCCCATCGGGCGATGCCTGCTACCATGACGGTGATTGACACATTAGCCAATTATGGGACAGTAGTAGTCCCATCATCCGGCCTATGTGTTGAATGTAGAAAAAAAAATACATACTACATACATGCTACATACATACTACATGCATGCAACATACATACATACTACATATATGCCACATGCATGCAACATGCATAGTACATATGTACCACATATATACTACATATATACTACATGCAACATAAATACTACATATATACTACATGCATGCAACATACATATATACTACATGCAACCTACATGCATGCAACATACATACATACATACTACATGCATGCAACATACATACATACTACATATATTCCACATGCATGCAACATGCAAACTACATATATACCACATATATACTACATGCATACTACATATATACCATATGCATGCAACATACATATATACTACATGCATGCAACATGCATACTACATATATACCACATATATACTACATGCATGCAACATACATACAACATATATACTACATGCATGCAACATGCATACTACATATATACCACATATATACTACATGCATGCAACATGCTTATTACATATATACCACATATATACTACATGCATGCAACATACATACAACATATATACTACATGCATGCAACATGCATACTACATATATACCACATATATACTACATGCATGCAACACACATATATACTGCATGCAACATGCATACTACATATATACTACATGCATGCAACATACATATATACTACATATATACTGCATGCATGCTGCATACTACATATATACCACATATATACTACATGCATGCAACATACATACATGCAACATATATACTACATGCATGCAACATGCATACTACATATATACCACATATATACTACATGCATGCAACATACAGTACATATATACTACATGCAACATTCATACTACATGCATGCAACATACATACTACATGCATGCAACATACATACTACATATATACCATAAGCATGCAACATCTATACTATATATACCACATATACACTACATGCATGCAATATGCATACTACATATATATCACATATATATTACATGCATGCAACATACATACAACATGTATACTACATGCATGCAACATGCATACTACATATATACCACATATATACTACATGCATGCAACATACATATATACTACATGCATACTACATGCATGCAACATACATACTACATATATACCACATGCATGCAACATCTATACTATACATACAACATATATACTACATGCATGCAACATGAATACTACATATATACCACATATATACTACATGCATGCAACATACATATATACTACATGCAACATGCATACTACATGCATGCAACATACATACTACATATATACTACATGCATGCAACATATATAATACATATATACTACATGCAACATACATACTAAATACATACTACATATATACCACATGCATGCAACATGCATACTACATATATCACATATATACTACATGCATGCAACGTACACATATACTACATGCATGCAACATGCATACTACATATATACCACATATATACTACATGCATGCAACATACATATATACTACATATATACTACATGCATGCAACATATATAATACATATATACTACATGCAACATACATACTACATACATACTATATATATACCACATGCATGCAACATGCATACTACATATATACTACATATATTCTACATGCATGCAACATACATACATACTACATATATACCACATGCATGCAACATGCATGCTACATATATACCACATATATACTACATGCATGCAACATACATATATACTACATATATACTACATGCATGCAACATATATATAATACATATGTACTACATGCAACATACATACTACATATATACCACATGTATGCAACATGCGTACTACATATATACTACATATATACTACATGCATGCAACTTACATATATACTACATATATACCACATGCATGCAACATGCATACTACATATGTACTACATGCATGCAACATACATACATACTACATATATACCACAAGCATACTACATATATACTACATATATTCTACATGCATGCAACATACATATATACTACATACAATACATTCATACAACACATACATATAGACATACAGTACATATAACATAGAGTACATACTCACCATCACTTGTCACTTTGATCCCCGAAGCCATTGTCATCTATGGAATAAATATTAAAATAACAAAGCATGAATATACTCAACCCTGATCCGCAGAAGTCCATGGGTGTCCCACAACGATCTTGCGTGGAGAACAGCAGCATCAGCTGATGCTACCGTTCTCTACGGGCTCCAGGAAACCAGTGTCGGAAGGTAGGTATCCTTCCACCCTGTATTCCTCCGCCACTGTAAAGAAAAAATAAGTCCCTAGTCTCATTTTATGGCATTGCTGTGTGAGAAATTTCCCATGCAGCTTTTGCCATAAAGTGAGACTAGGGACTTTTTTTTTTTTTTTTTTTACACTGGCGGAGGAATGCAGGGCGGAAGGATACCTACCTCCCGACACTGGTTTCCTGGGCCCCGTAGATAACGGTAGCATCAGCTAATGCTGCAGTTCTGCATGCAAGATCGTCATGGGACTCTCGTGGATTTCTGCAGATCAGGGAGTATATTGTTTGTTTGTTATTTTAATATTTATTCCAAAAATGACAATGGCTTCGGTGATCAAAGTGACAAGTGATGGTGAGTATGTACTCTGTTATATGTACTGTATGTCTATATGTATGTATTGTATGAATGTATTGTATGTAGTATATATGTATGTTGCATGCATGTAGTATATATATAGTATGCATGTTGCATGCATGTGGTATATATGTAGTAAGTATGTATGTTGCATGCATGTGGTATATATGTAGTATGCATGTAGTATGTATGTATGTTGTATGTAGTATATATGTATTATATATATGTTGCATGCATGTAGTATATATGTAGTATATATGTATGTTGCATGCATGTAGTATATATGTGGTATATATGTAGTATGCATGTTGTATGCATGTGGTATATATGTAGTATGTATGTAGTATGTATTTTGCATGTAGTATATAGGTATTAAATATGTTGCATGCATGTAGTATATATGTATGTTGCATGCATGTAGTATATCTGTAGTATATATGTAGTATGCATGTTGCATGCATGTGGTATATATGTATGTAGTATGTTGCATGTAGTATATATGTATTATATCAATGTTGCATGCATGTAGTATATATGTAGTATATATGTTGCATGTAGTATATATGTATTATATATATGTTGCATGCATGTAGTATATATGTAGCATATATGTATGTTGCATGCATGTAGTATATATGTGGTATATATGTAGTATGCATGTTGCATGCATGTAGTATATATGTATGTTGCATGCATGTAGTATATATGTGGTATATATGTAGTATGCATGTTGCATGTAGTATATATTTATGTTGCATGCATGTAGTATATATGTGGTATATATGTAGTATGCATGTTGCATACATGTAGTATATATGTTGTATGTATGTTGCATGCATGTAGTATATATGTGGTATATATGTAGTATGCATGTTGCATGCATGTGGTATATATGTAGTATGTATTATGTATTTTGCATGTAGTATATAGGTATTAAATATGTTGCATGCATGTAGTATATATGTATGTTGCATGCATGTAGTATATCTGTAGTATATATGTAGTATGCATGTTGCATGCATGTGGTATATATGTATGTAGTATGTTGCATGTAGTATATATGTATTATATCAATGTTGCATGCATGTAGTATATATGTAGTATATATGTATGTTGCATGCATGTAGTATATATGTGGTATATATGTAGTATGCATGTTGCATGCATGTGGTATATATGTAGTATGTATTTAGTATGTATGTTGCATGTAGTATATATGTATTATATATATATGTTGCATGCATGTAGAATATATGTAGTATATATGTATGTTGCATGCATGTAGTACATATGTGGTATATATGTCGTATGCATGTTGCATGTATGTAGTATATATGTATGTTGCATGCATGTAGTATATATGTAGTATGCATGTTGCATACATGTAGTATGTATGTTGTATGCATGTTGCATGCATGTAGTCTATATGTGGTATATATGTATAATGCATGTTGCATGCATGTGGTATATATGTAGAATATATGTAGTATGTATGTTGCATGTAGTATATATGTATTATATATATGTTGCATGCATGTAGTATATATGTAGTATGCATGTTGCATGCATGTGGTATATATGTAGTATGTATGTTGCATGCATGTAGTATATATGTAGTATATATGTAGTATGCATGTTGCATGCATGTGGTATATATGTAGTATGTATGTATTATGTATGTTGCATGTAGTATATATGTATTATATATATGTTGCCTGCATGTAGTATATATGTAGCATATATGTAGTATGCATGTTGCATGCATGTAGTATATATTTATGTTGCATGCATGTAGTATATATGTGGTATATATGTAGTATGCATGTTGCATGCATGTAGTATATATGTTGTATGTATGTTGCATGCATGTAGTATGCATGTTGCATGCATGTAGTATATATGTATGTTGCATGCATGTAGTATATATGTGGTATATATGTAGTATGCATGTTGCATGCATGTGCTTTATATGCAGTATGTATGTATGTTGCATGCATGTAGTATATATGTTGCATGTATGTAGCATGTATGTAGTATGTATGTAGCATGTAGTATGTATGTAGTATGTATTTTTTTTGTACATTCAACACATTAGCCGGATGATGGGACTACTACTGTCCCATCATTGGCTAATGTGTCAATCACCGTCATGGTAGCAGACATCGCCCGATGGGACTTGTAGTCCCATCGGACGATGCCTGCACAACCCCCCGCAGTCTGTTCAGACCCTCGGACAGTTGGAACAGACCACCGGCAGGCCGGCACAGCCCCCTGGCAGTCCGCACAGACCCCCGGGCAGTCGGTACAGACCACCGGTAGGCCAACACAGCCTCCCGGCAGGCCGGTACAGACTCCCGGCAGTCCGCACAGACCCCCGGACAGTCGGTACAGACCACCGGTAGGCCGGCACAGCCCCCAGGCAGTCCGGTACAGACCCGCGGCAGTCCGCAAAGACCCCCGGGCAGTACGCATAGACCCCCGGCAGGCTGGCACAGCCCCCCAGCAGGCCGGTACAGACCCCCGGCAGTCCGCTCAGACCCCCGGACAGTCGGTACAGACCACCAGCAGGCCGGTACAGACCCCCGCAGCCGGTACAGACCCCCGGTATATGTGGTATATATGTAGTATATATGTATGTTGCATGCATGTAGCATATATATATGGTATATATGTAGTATGCATGTTGCATGCATGTGGTATATATGCAGTATGTATGTATGTTGCATGCATGTAGTATATATGTTGCATGTATGTAGCATGTATGTAGTATGTATGTAGCATGTAGCATGTATTTTTTTTTCTTACATTCAACACATAGGCCGGATGATGGGACTACTACTGTCCCATCATTGGCTAATGTGTCAATCACCGTCATGGTAGCAGGCATCGTCCGATTGGACTTGTAGTCCCATCGGACAATGCTTGCACAGACCCCCGCAGCCTGTACAGACCCCCGGACAGTCAGTACAGACCACCGGCAGGCCGGCACAGCCCCCCGGCAGTCGCTCAGACCCCCGGACAGTCGGTACAGACCACCGGCAGGCCGGCACAGCCCCCCGGCAGGCCCGTACAGACCCCCGCAGCCCGCACAGATCCCTGCACAGTCGGTACAGACCACCGGCAGGCCGACACAGTCCCCCGGCATGCTGGTACAGACCCCCGGCAGTCCGCACAGACCACCGGCAGGCCGGTACAGACCCCCGGCAGTCCGCACAGACCCCCGGGCAGTACGCACAGACCCCCGGCAGGCCGGTACATACCCCCGGCAGTCCGCTCAGACCCCCGGACAGTCGGTACAGACCACCGGCAGGCCGGTACAGACCCCACAGTCCGCTCAGACCCCCGGACAGTAGGTACAGACCACCGGCAGGCCGGCACAGCCCCCCGGCAGGCCGGTACAGACCCCGGCAGTCCGCTCAGGCCCCCGGACAGTCGGTACAGACCCCCGGTATATGTGGTATATATGTAGTATATATGTATGTTGCATGCATGTAGTATATATATATGGTATATATGTAGTATGCATGTTTCATGCATGCGGTATATATGCATTATGTATGTATGTTGCATGCATGTAGTATATATGTTGCATGTATGTAGCATGTATGTAGCATGTAGAATGTATGTAGTATGTATTTTTTTTTTTTGTACATTCAACACATTAGCCGGATGATGGGACTACTACTGTCCTATCATTGGCTAATGTGTCAATCACCGTCATGGTAGCAGGCATCGCCCGATGGGACTTGTAGTCCCATCGGACAATGCCTGCACAGCCCCCCGCAGCCTGCTCTGACCCCCGGACAGTCGGCACAGCCCCCCACCAGGCCGGCACATCCCTCCGGCAGGCCGGTACAGACCCTCGGCAGTCCGCACAGACCCCCGGGCAGTCGGCACAGACCCCCGGACAGTCGGCACAGACCCCCGGCAGTCCGCTCAGACCCCCGGACAGTCGGTACAGACCACCGGCAGGCCGGCACAGCCCCCCGGCAGGCCCGTACAGACCCCCACAGCCCGCACAGACCCCCGGACAGTCGGTACAGACCACTGGCAGGCCGGCACAGCCCCCGGTAGGCCGGTACAGACCCTCGGCAGTCCGCACAGACCGCCGGGCAGTACGCACAGCCCCCCGGCAGGCCGGTGCAGACCCCCGGCAGTCCGCTCAGACCCCCGGACAGTCGGTACAGACCACCGGCAGGCCGGCACAGCCCCCACGGCAGGCCGGTACAGACCCCCGGCAGTCCGCACAGACCCCCGGGCAGTACGCATAGACCCCCGGCAGGCTGGCACAGCCCCCCGGCAGGCCGGCACAGCCCCCCGGCAGGCTGGTACAGACCCCCGGCAATCCTCTCAGACCCCCGGACCGTTGGTACAGACCACCGGCAGGCCGGCACAGCCCCCCGGCAGGCTGGTACAGACCCCCGGCAGTCCGCTCAGACCCCCGGACAGTCGGTACAGACCACCAGCAGGCCGGTACAGACCCCTGGGCAGTCCGCTCAGACCCCCGGACAGTCGGCACAGCCCCCCGGTATATGTGGTATATTTGTAGTATATATGTATGTTGCATGCATGTAGTATATATGTGGTATATATGTAGTATGCATGTTGCATGCATGTGGTATATATGCAGTATGTATGTATCTTGCATGCATGTAGTATATATGTTGCATGTATGTAGCATGCATGTAGTATATATGTAGCATGTAGTATGTATGTAGTATGTATTTTTTTTTTGTACATTCAACACATTAGCCGGATGATGGGACTACTACTGTCCCATCATTGGCTAATGTGTCAATCACCGTCATGGTAGCAGGCATCGCCCGATGGGACTTGTAGTCCCATCGGACGATCCTGCACAGACCCCCACAGTCTGCTCAGACCACCGGCAGGCCGGCACAGCCCCCCGTAGCCTGCACAGACACCCGGGCAGTCGGTACAGACCACCGGAAGGCCAGCACAGCCCCCTGCAGCCTGCACAGACACCCGGACAGTCGGTACAGACCACCGGCAGGCCGGCACAGCCCCCCGTCAGTCCGCACAGACCCCCGGGCAGTCGGTACAGACCACCGGCAGGCCGGCACAGCCCCCCGCAGCCTGCACAGACACCCGGGCAGTCGGTACAGACCACCGGCAGGCCGGCACAGACCACCGGCAGTCCGCACAGACCCCCGGGTAGTCGGCACAGACCCCCGGAAGGTCCGTACACCGCCCCGAGAGGCTTTACAAGGAGAGAAAAGGGTTTTTCTTATTCCGATGCCGGAAGTCCCATAGACTTGAATGGGACTTCCGGTATCGGAATCGGCGATACCCGATACTTTTTTCGTATCGGGCCGATACCATCCGATCCGATATTTTAGGGTATCGGATGGTATCGCTCAACACTAGATATGATACATCATTGCTCAATGCCTATTTGAAGATGACTGGTGAGGCATGTGTTTTTTCTGTAATAATGGTCTATGGTCTGAAGAGACCATGGAAAATAACATAACACAAAAATACAACAATTATGCGGCAAAAACTGAAATCAATATCAAACCACCAAAAACAGCACAGTAAAAATTGCCAATAAAATATAAATTTTATTATAAATAAACAAATTTATACATAATAGAATACAGGCAAAAATAACACCAGAGATACTGCTATCCTAACAGGGAGCCATATTCCACGTTGCCCAAAAAATAATAAGGTTTCAAATATTTTTTGGTCAACGTGTAATATGGCTCCCTGTTAGGATAGCAGTATCTCTGGTGTTATTTTTGTCTGTATTCTTTTATGTATAAATTTGTTTAATTATTCATAAAAAAATTTATATTTTATTGGCAATTTATACTGTCCTGTTTTTGGTGGTTCTATAGAAAATAACATGTAACATATAAGTGGGGGATAATAACTGCTCTGTGAATCGAATTTCACAGAAACTCCACACAACTTGCTGCTCATGTTTTGCAAGATCTGCTTGTCTCTAGTATTTTGAATGATATTGAAATAGAGAAATGATGTCAAGTTGATTAAGGGGATATATTTGACTTCTATTGTAGGGATAGAAAATCCTTTTTTTTATTTTATCAATATGAGGCAAAATTAGCTGCAGCTTTCCATTTCGGGGTATTATCCTTTTATCTGTATCTGACTTTAAATTTGGTATTGATTTTTTCTGCAACAATTAGTATATGTAACTGAGTAAAAGGGTTGAGTTCTGCTCAACAAAAGTAATTGTAACCTAATGATTTCCCTTTTTTACTTATACTTTTAAAGATTCATGCAAAAAAATCAGATCAAAGTTGCCCATAAGTCTGAAAATCATGAAATGCACACAGTTTGCAATTAACATTGCTCAGTAGCAGACACTTTACAATTTATATTTCCATATGTGAAACACATGAATAAAACACTAATCAATGTGTCAATTTTAACCATCAAAGAAACATGAAGATCAGCTCCAAAAGCACTAGTGACACTTGGGCCTCATTTAAAAGATGTCGATCTTTCTAAAATACCAAAGTCACTTGGCTTCACAGCCCCCTACTGATAACACAATACAGGGTGAAGTTGTTGTTTAGCTACTATTTGTTTTTTTTTCTTTTGTAAAACCAGTGGACAAAGGTTCTTAGGTTTTTAAGTTTCTTGTGACACAATTAAAAATCAGAAAGCGGCTCTGCTCTGTAGTCTTGTGTATTTATGCTAATCAGCCCCACATATACACAAAATGCACAAGACTTTTATGTCTACACTTCAGAATGACATTTAATGTCCAAAAGTGTCATCCATGTAAAAGTAAAATGGCACCATAAATTACCATGTAATAATAAGTATACTCCTATTACATCTGGAGCCACAAAGCAAAACTCTGGTGTAACATGGTGGTTAGCATTGAAGATTGTAACATTAACTCAAATTAAGCCAAATTATCACTTTTATCTACCACATAGTCTTGGATATAACATTACCAGTGAGGCATTGCTGCTCTACCTCCATCATGCTTTGCTGCTCCAAATACACATTTCCAGCATGTCTCACTATGATCTATGCATATCTGTATAGTGATAATTCACTTCACATTTTTGGTTACTGTCAGTATCTACCGCTTGTCGGCGCCACAGGAAACTGATGATGAGAAACGGTACAGGACGTTCTCGTGCGATCAGCGATAACCAGCAGGGGAGCGGTCGGAGGTAAGTATCAGACATAGCGATATTGCTAGCGATATCGCTATAACGTAACAAAAACCAGTGACATTATAGTGATATTGCTAGCTATATCGCTTAGTGTGACAGGCCCTTTATTGGCCTTAATCTTTGTCAGGTCTTGAAGTCAAAATTATTAATGTTAATTTACATTCTTATAATTAAATCTTGAGTAAACAAACATTCCTTTACTTCAGTGCAGAAGCGCCATTGTCTGCTCACTAATATTAAAGCTACCTGTAGGTTTTTTTGTTTTTAACAAATCTGAATATAGTTAATTGGCAAAATATCTTTCATAATTGAAAGCCAGATGTTAACTAAAGAAGCTTTTCTGCTTTTAATAGTTTGTATATATTTTATTGCAGTTTAATATTTTAGGAGCCATTGAATTGCTTATTGATGTAAAATTGCTGAATTATAGTTGTCATCCATATACAGTTCATATATATATATTATTCTAGGAGTCTACAGGAATTTCCTTTCCTTCGCATCCTCAGCCATTTTTCACTATTTAGCTCAGTGAAAAATTATTTTCAATATAGTACAATATCTCCTATTAATAGGATATATAAAGAAAGCTTGTAAAGCTTTTGAGAAGGGAGGACTTTATGTATGGCCATGGTGGTTTATAAATGACATTTGGCGGTACATTGGGCATTTTGACAATTAAATGTAATTCTGTTTATAGTATTGGAGTTAAAGATTTAAGCCCTATAATTCTTAGATATATTTATCTCCACTCCTGTTCTTGTCGCAACAGAAGGTAAATTAATCTTTCAGCAATTCTAATTACAGCAGCAAAGTAAACAATGCTACTATATCATCATAAATATATTAATTTCAAGAATTGTGGTAACATTTCTTTATGGCAAATTTGTGATCCTAAACCAGATTCTAAATTAAATCAATGTCAGGTTAGAGCCACTCAAATGCACCTGATCTTCTGTTTTTCCAGGTGATGGTCTGCTGCCAAATGTTTCCATCCTACCTATTTCATAGGTATTCACACTATTCAGCGTTAACCATGCAATGTTTCCAAAAATTATTTTATAGGATTAGTGAGTTGTTGGCTACATTGCTAAACCATGTTGTAGTAACATGAAATTTGTCATGATGTATACAATATATTGTCATAACTCAAATATCATAGAACTAAATTTCCCTTTTGGGGTTTCCAGATGTTTTTGAGATGTCGTGATGCAATATAAAACACTCTCTATACAAGGGCTATTGTGTAGTTTTTTCTGACTTAACAGTGGTAAATTTAGTTTAATCCTACAAATGCAAAAAATTTCTAATCTTTATAACTGCTCCCTCACAGGAGCAAGTTCATCGGGGAAAGTGTTTTTTTCTCATGCTGGTGAGTACAAACAGAGCACAGCCATTTTTATTGTATTTCTATTGAAATTATGGCTTAAAGTGGTTATAAAACTAAATTTTTGTTCTTGTGATTATTTTGCTACTAATTAGTTTAAAGCCTGAAATTCACATTATAATCTGCTCAAGAGAACATTTTTACTCTGAACTGCACAAACTGACAGTTGTGTTTTTCAATGGTCTTCTTTTTTCCTTTGTTCTTGCCTTAATTGTAATATTTTTTATCAAAACAGATTTGTTTAATATACAAGAGAAACTTTTCACTTCCATTGATTGCTAATTTGTTCATTAGCATTCCAATAACCTGGAAGACCTCCTTCTCTCCTCCACACTTATTCGCTCCTCACCCAACCGCCTCCAAAACTTCTCTCAAATAGCCCCCATCCTCTGGAATTCCCTTCCCCAACAAGTCCGGCTATCAACCACACTCGGATCGTTCAGACGGAACCTGAAAACCCATCTCTTCAGGAAAGCCTACAGCCTGCAATGATCCCCGCTGCCTCCTCAGCACTACTGGAGCCACTATCTCACCATCACTGGAGCTGCTGCATCCCCCAAACCTACTGTCTCCTTTCCCACCATCCTGTAGAATGTAAGCCCAAAAGGGCAGGGTACTCTCTACCCTCTATATCAGTCTTTGATTGTTAGTTTGTTTACTGTAAGTGATATCTGTAATTTGTATGTAACCCCTTCTCATGCACAGCACCATGGAATCAATGGTGCTATATAAATAAATAATAATAAAAAAGAATGAAATCATTACAAGCATCAATTTTATAATCTGAATTCTAGAAAGTTTGGTCTTCTATCTTTCAGGAAAGGGGAATGCTAAAATAGTCTAGGTACAATTAAATCTAAATCATATTCTTTCTAAGGTTTTTATAATTTTTGCTCTTAGATTACAATTATTACAATTAAATTAATCCATAACATTGCATTTAAAAGTCTGTAATTGGGAAGTCATAAAAGAATTACATTTACTATACAACTTGCCAAAACATTTATGAATTGAATGGCTCTAATAATAAAACCATTCTCCCTAACATATGTTACAAGTTGTTTCCTTTGTTGTCACAGGCCCCTTCTCTGGAAGTCATCACTTTTACATTTTGATTTTTACAGTAAATACTTTCCTGCTTACCTTTCTCTGATAAATGCTGTATTCCATAACAATTTCACATTTTCTCCATTTTTATACAAAATCATCTAATTGATGCTAATTTAATACCACCAATAATGCTCTATTTTGTGTCTTACTCTATTTCCACCCTTTAATCTCTCAAGTTATGGGCTCTTTGTGATTTCTAGCTAAACACCAGACATTATTCTGCATTATGTGCATCCTATTTGCAGTGTTTGTAGTACTTACTGTAATTTTTATATTTATGGGCCATAGGGAGCTTGATTGGGTCTCCTTTTGAATATTGTATGGTAGATCTGTTTTAATCAAGAAAAACAAAACCTCAACAGTATGACCTAGGTGGTACGTAACTTCAGCGTGCCGTTTGCAGCGCGCGATCCCGTCGACGACACAAGAAGACGAGCATCTCCGGAATTTTGATTTACGCTTTTGCGTCCACGCTACAGTTTCTCGCCTCCTGACCGGCCGTGGGGCCGAGCTCGAGGCTGGTATCGCGCATGCCTAAGTCTTATGACATGCCGGATGTGACGGTAACATTTTCGTACGAGAGAAGTTTTCGCGCTAGCTGGCTCTCACTTTTCGAAACGCTGGAAAAAGCAACGTTTAGCCGGCTCTCACTCGGCCACTTAATTCACTGCTTGACAATGAACACCAGATGGCGCCTGTGCTTCACAAATCATTCAATAATTGTCAGTCGTAATTCAACTGCATTTCTGCGAATTGAACACTGGATGGCAGCCTTAAGACCATTAATTCACTAAAGACAAATGTCAATCTATGAATTGAAAAGCCATTCACGTCACGGTGAGTTTCGTGTTCAATAAACTCACTTTTTTTGGGGGTCGTTTTAGTTTTAGGATTGTGTGCGGTCGCTTGTTAAAAAACACAATATATTTAGGTCCGATTTTGATGAAAATGGAATGTCGGTCACGTGCAAAGCTCTGTAAGCGTTTCTGTGGTCAAAACTGCATGCGATTTTGGCAGACAGTTTGGTTAATCTGTGTAACTGTTGATAAACATCAGATTTCTGCGATATCTAAAAATGCGCACATGGTAAAAAACCGCATGTGTTTTTGGTGCAATATTGAAAATGTGCGTGTAGTATGCTTTAAAAACACTTGCGCTAATTCCTATGGAAAATTGCTGGTTCAAAAAATGTGTACGTTTTTCTCAGTATTTGACCAAAAATGAGACCCGGCTAATCGTGCGAAAAATTAGCACAATAGCCGGCTCTCATCCTCAGTGTGTCGTATTCAAAAGTGAGAGCCGGCTAATGGTGCCAAAAATGAGCACACTAGCTGGCTCTCATCCTCAGTATGTAATATTCAATAGTGAGAGCCGGCTAATGGTGCCAAAAATGAGCGCAGTAGCCGGCTCTCATCCTCAGTATATCATATTCAAAAGTGAGAGCCGACTAATTGTGCCAAAAATGAGCACACAAGCCGGCTCTCATCCTCAGTATGTAATATTCAACAGTGCGAGCCGGCTAATGGTGCCAAAAATGATCGCAGTAGCCGGCTCTCATCCTCAGTATATCATATTCAAAAGTGAGAGCCGACTAATTGTGCCAAAAATGAGCACACTAGCCGGCTCTCATCCTCAGTATGTAATATTCAACAGTGAGAGCTGGCTAATTGTGCCAAAAATGAGCGCAGTAGCCGGCTCTCATCCTCAGTATGTCATGTTTAAAAGTGAGAGCTGGCTAATGGTGCCAAAAAGGAGCGCAATAGCCAGCTCTCATCCTCAGTATATCATATTCAAAAGTGAGAGCCGGCTAATGGTGCCAAAAAGGAGTGCAGTAGCCGGCTCTCATCCTCAGTATATCATATTCAAAAGTGAGAGCCGGCTAATTGTGCCAAAAATGAGCACACTAGCCGGCTCTCATCCTCAGTATGTAATATTCAACAGTGAGAGCTGGCTAATTGTGCCAAAAATAAGCACACTAGCCGTCTCTCATCCTCAGTATGTAATATTCAACAGTGAGAGCCGGCTAATGTTGCAAAAAATGAGTGCAATAGCCGGCTCTCACCCTCTGAATATTTTCAGATGCACAGAGGCAAAAATAGGCACAGAGAGAGCACAGGACGACATAGAGAAAAGACTCACATCTTCTGTTGCCGATCGGCAACAAGCTGGGCTGTTCAATGTGACATATTTGAATCACTTCATCAGTTTCTCAATTTGTGTTACCGAGGCACAGTGAGCAAGAACGAGGCACAGAGATGTGCAATGAGGCACAGTGAGGCGCATAGAGCCACATGAAGGCAGAGAATGATAGAGAGGCAGAAAAGGGCACAGAGAGTCATTGAAAGGCTCATATAGGCTGGGACGGTCACACAGAGGCACAGTGAGGCACAGAACACGATAGAGAGAAGACTCACATCTTCTGTTGCCGATCGGCAACAAGCTGGGCTGTTCAATGTGACAAATTTGAATCACTTCACCAGTCTCTCAATTTGTGTTGTCGAGGAACAGTGAGCGAGAAAGAGGCAAGTGAGGCACAGAAAGAGGTGCAGAGAGTCGCAATGAGGCAAAGTGAGGGGCATAGAGGCACATGAAGTCAGAGAATTATAGAAAAACAGAGAAAGACACAGAGTCATTGAAAGGCACATATAGGCTGGGAAGGTCACACAGAGGCACAGAACACGCTAGCAGGCTTTCACCCTGGGTGTGTCATTTTCAAAAGTGAGAGCCGGCTAATGGTGCCAAAAATGAGCACAATAGCCGTCTCTCATCCTCAGTGTGTCGTATTCAATAGTGAGAGCCGGCTAATGGTGCGAAAAATTAGCACAATACCCGGCTCTCATCCTCAGTGTGTCATATTCAACAGTGAGAGCTGGCTAATTGTGCCAAAAATGAGCACAATAGCCGGCTCTCATCCTCAGTGTGTCATATTCAACAGTGAGAGCTAGATAATTGTGCCAAAAATGAGCACAATAGCCGGCTCTCATCCTCAGTGTGTCATATTCAAAAGTGAGAGCTGGCTAATGGTGCCAAAAATGAGGGCAATAGCCGGCTCTCATCCTCAGTGTGTCATATTCAACAGTGAGAGCTGGCTAATGGTGCCAAAAATGAGGGCAATAGCCAGCTCTCATCCTCAGTGTGTCATATTAAACAGTGATAGCTGGCTAATGGTGCTAAAAATGAGCACAATAGCTGGCTCTCATCCTCAGTGTGTCGTATTCAATAGTGAGAGCCGGCTAATGGTGCCAAAAATGAGCACAATACCCGGCTCTCATCCTCAGTGTGTCATATTCAACAGTGAGAGCTGGATAATTGTGCCAAAAATGAATGCAATAGCCGGCTCTCATCCTCAGTATGTCAAATTCAAAAGTGAGAGCTGGCTAATGGTGCCAAAAATGAGGGCAATAGCCGGCTCTCATCCTCAGTGTGTCATATTCAACAGTGAGAGCTGGCTAATGGTGCTAAAAATGAGCACAATAGCTGGCTCTCATCCTCAGTGTGTCGTATTCAAAAGTGAGAGCTGGCTAATGGTGCCAAAAATGAGGGCAATAGCCGGCTCTCATCCTAAGTATGTCATATTCAACAGTGAGAGCTGGCTAATTGTGCCAAAAATGAGTGCAATAGCCGGCTCTCATCCTCAGTATGTCATATTCAAAAGTGAGAGCTGGCTAATGGTGCCAAAAATGAGCGCAATAGCCGGCTCTCATCCTCAGTATATTATATTCAAAAGTGTGAGCCGGCTAATTGTGCAAAAAATAAGCACACTAGCCGGCTCTCATCCTCAGTATGTCATATTAAAAAGTTAGAGCTGGCTAATGGTGCCAAAAAGGAGCGCAATAGCCGGCTCTCATCCTCAGTATGTCATATTCAAAAGTGAGAGCTGGCTAATGGTGCCAAAAATTAGTGCAATAGCCGGCTCTCACCCTCTGAATATTTTCAGATGCACAGAGGCAAAAATAGGCACAAAGAGGCACAGAAAGTGATAGAGAAAAGACTCACATCTTCTGTTGCCGATCGGCAACAAGCTGGGCTGTTCATTGTGACATATTTGAATCACTTCATCAGTCTCTCAATTTGTGTTACCGAGGCACAGTGAGTGAGAACGAGGCACAGTGAGGCACAGAAAGAGGCACAGAGAAGTGCAATGAGGCACAGTGAGGCACATAGAGCCACATGAAGGAAGAGAATGATAGAGAGGCAGAGAAAGGCACAGAGAGTCATTGAAAGGCACATATAGGCTGGGATGGTCATACAGAGGCACATTGAGGCACAGTGAGGCACAGAACATGATAGAGAGAAGACTCACATCTTCTGTTGCCGATCGGCAACAAGCTGGGCTGTTCAATGTGACAAATTTGAATCACTTCACCAGTCTCTCAATTTGTGTTGTCGAGGAACAGTGAGCGAGAAAGAGGCAAGTGAGGCACAGAAAGAGGCACAGAAAGGCGCATAGAGGCACATGAAGGCAGAGAATGATAGAAAAGCAGAGAAAGACACAGAGTGTCATTGAAAGGCACATATAGGCTGGGAAGGTCACACAGAGGCACAGTGAGGCACAGAACATGCTAGCAGGCTCTCACCCTGGGTGTGTCATTTTCAAAAGTGTGAGCCGGCTAATTGTGCCAAAAATGAGTGCAATAGCCAGCTCTCAGCCTGGGTGTTTCATTTTCAAAAGTGATAGCTGGCTAATGGTGGCAAAAATGAGTGCAATAGCCAGCTCTCATCCTCAGTATGTCATATTCAAAAGTGAGAGCCGGCTAATTGTGCCAAAAATGAGTGCAATAGCCGGCTCTCACCCTGTGTGTGTCATTTTCCAATGTGAGAGCAGCTAATGGTGCCAAAAATGAGCGCAATAGCCGACTCTCACCCTATGAATATTTTCAGATGCACAGAGGCAAAAAGAGGCACAGTGAGGCACAGAACGCGATAGAGAAAAGACTCACATCTTCTGTTGCCGATCGGCAACAAGCTGGGCTGTTCAATGTGACATATTTGGATCACTTCACCAGTCTCTCAATTTGTGTTACCGAGGCACAGTGAGCGAGAAAGAGGCACAGTGAGGCACAGAGATGCGCAATGAGGCACAGTGAGGCGCATAGCCACATGAAGGCAAAGAATGTTAGAGAGGCAGAGAAAGACACAGAGTCATTGAAAAGCACATGTAGGCTGGGACGGTCACACAGAGGCACAGTGAGGCACAGAACGCGATAGATAAGACACATCTTCTGTTGCCGATTGGCAACAAGCTGGGCTGTTCAATGTGACATATTTGAATCACTTCACCAGTCTCTCAATTTGTGTTGTCGAGGAACAGTGAGCGAGAAAAAATCACAGTGAAGCGCTAATGAGGCACAGAGAGGTGCAGGGAGGCACATGAAGACAGAGAATGATGAAGAGTCAGAGAAAGGCACAGAGAGTCATTGAAAGTCACATGTATGCTGGGACGGGCACACAGAGGCACAGAACGCGATAAAGACTCACATCTGTTGCCAATCGGTAACAAGTTGGGCTGTTCAATGTGACATATTTTGTGTGTGTATTCCTGGGGTGTCATTGCCAACCCATATACAATGGGTGTTTACACCCACATTGACAAACTGCAAGAATATCCCATGGATGCTTGCCCACCCATATGCAGTGATGCATATTTTTGGGTGGGAACACTGAGGACACCCCCACATGCATCACTGTGGGTGAAGACAACCAGACAGATGTCACTACTGCAGGTGTGTGGGGAGTATTACCCTTATTTCCTCGCCGAAACCTGGACGCTAAATTGCATGTGTCCATTGCATTTTCCTAACAATAATGCATGTTGCAGTAGCCTCCAAGATGCATTATCAGTGGAAAAAGATATAGTCTCATGCTGAATATGCCCAAATATATTCAATTAACATTACACCCAACTACTACAATAAAGAGGCAAAAAACATGTCAAACATTTATAACATTTTATTTATTGTAAGAAATTAGGCTTAGACCAAAAATAACACGTCAAGCAAGAAAACTGTTATAAAGGAGCTTGGCATAGGTGACATATTTCTTGCCAGCATTAGACCTGTGGAGAGAAAAAAAAAATATATATTTAACAGTGTAGTATACTTTATAAGATGCATTTACTGCTGGACTGTTCTATATGACATCTCAGTCCCATTACTAGTCTCTCAATTTGTGCTGCCAAGGCACATAGTGACACAGTGAGGCACATGAAGGTACAGAGAATGATAGGCAGAGATAGTCAAGATCAGAGGTAGGCTCTGGGAGGCCGTGGTAGGATCTGAGGGGATACGGTAGGCTGAGGGGCTGTAAAAGGCTCTGAATGGCTGTAGAAGGCTCTGAGGGGCTGTAAATGGCTCTAAGGGGTTGCAGTAGGCTCTGAGGGGCTGGAGATGGCTCTGAGGGGCTGTAGGTGGCTCTGAGGGGCTGCAGCAGGCTCTGAGGGCCTGTAGATGGCTAAGAAGGGCTGCAGTAGGCTCTGAGGGCCTGTAGATGGCTAAGAAGGGCTGCAGTAGGCTCTGAGGGGCTGTAAGGGGCTCTGAGGGGCTGCAGATGGCTCTCAGGGGCTGGAAGAGGGTGTCAGGGGCTGGAAGAGGGTGTCAGGGGCTGGAGGAGGGTGTCAGGGGCTGGAGGAGGGTGTCAGGGGCTGCAGAAGGGTGTCAGAGGCTGGAGAAGGGTGTCAGAGGCTGGAGGAGGGTGTCAGAGGCTGGAGGAGGGTGATAGAGGCTGGAGGAGGGTGTCAGAGGCTGGAGGAAGGTGTCAGGGGTTGGAGGAGGGTGTCAGGGGCTGGAGAAGGGTGTCAGGGGCTGGAGGGGGGAGACAGGGGCTGGAGGGGGGAGACAGAGGCTGGAGGAGGCTGTGTGGTGGTGTAAAGGGTATTGCGGGAGGCTGTGTGGTGCTGTAGAGGGGGCTGCGGAAGGCTTTGTGGTGCTGTAGAGGGGGCTGTCTGGTGCTGTAGAGGGGGTTGCGGGAGGCTGTGTGGTAGTGTAGAGGGGGCTGTCTGGTGCTGTAGAGGGGGTTGCGGGAGGCTGTGTGGTGGTGTACAGGGGGTTGCGGGAGGCTGTGTGGTGCTGTAGAGTGGGCTACGGGAGGCTGTGTGGTGGTGTAGAGGGGGCTGTGTGGATCTGTAGAGGCCTACAGAGCCACACAGCCCCCTGGTGTGACTTCCCGAGTGCCATTACAGCTGACTGTATATACATGTATACACATACATGTATGTACATGTGTGTTGTGAGTTCATTTTCCCCTTTGTCACTGAGGTCTGGTGAACTCCCTATTCTGGTAAAGGAAGGTAATGAGCCTGATTATCAGGCACCTGAGCCTAATGAGGATGACTGGCTGAGTGGAGTCACTGACTGGATATAAGGCTGCCGACGCCCTTCTGCCCTGCGGGTGATTTCTCTGTGGACTTCTAGGACACCAGTCTGATTCCTGATTCCCTAAAGCTAAGTTTTCTGCTTTGCCTGTTTGCATTTATGTTTTGTTTTTGTTTTCCTTGCTTTTCTGGATTCTGCCATTCCCTGCTGGGATGAGTTGAATCTCCTTTTGCCGGTTGCTCTGTCTTCAGAATATTCCTGAGTACTGACATAGCTTTTTTGAAGCCTAGCGTCTTCAGGGCCTTTTTCACTGTCAGTCTGTTGGCTCTTATTTTCATAGGGTTTTTCACGGATTGCAGACAGCAGCCTTCCTGTCCTTTCCTATCTAGGTAGTTTGGGCCCCGTCTTTGCTCAGTCTATCTTTCTGTCTGTGTTAGTGTTTTCATCTTGCTTCACCGTCATTATATGTTGGGGACTGCCTATTGCTTTGGGGTCTGCTCTGGGGCAGTTTAGATTTCCCCTTTCTTTCTTTAGGCCTATTTAATTCTCTGGCTGTGATTGAGGGGTCTAGGGCATCGTAGGAACCCCCCACGGCTACTGTTAGTTGTTGTGATAGGATCAGGGGTCTGCAATCCGATAGCTGCCAACCTCTCTGGTTTTCTGGACTTAGCTAGCATTTCTGTTTTTGCCTCCTACGGTGACTCAATCATAACAGAATCACCCGCCATATCGCAGATCCTAGGCTACTCAATAGCAGGAAAGAATTGTGTTTAAAAAAAAAAAAAAGAGTGTGTGTATATTCTTTCCTCTATATCTCTGAGGCCGTATGGGGTAATTTTTTTTTCTCTCAATGGAGATAAAGCAATTGTCTGATCGTGTGGAGAAGCTCGCTGCAGAAGTGCGGGGAATTTCCGCCTACCTTGCTCGTTCGCATGCTGTTGAACCAAAGATCCCTACACCTGATGTATTTTTTGGGGATCGATCTAAATTTTTGAGTTTCAAAAATAATTGTAAATTATTTTTTGCCTTGAAGCCTAACTCGTCAGGGAGCTCCGCGCAGCAGGTTAAAATTGTCATCTCTTTGCTGCGTGGCGATCCCCAGGATTGGGCGTTTTCTTTGAAACCAGATGATCCTATTCTGACTAATGTGAACGCATTCTTTCAAGCTTTGGGGTTGTTGTATGATGAACCTAATGCTATTGATCAGGCTGAAAACACCCTGTTGGCATTAAACCAGGGTCGAGATTCTGCAGAGTTGTACTGTCAAAAGTTCCGAAAGTGGGCGGTCCTTACTACCTGGAATGATAATGCCTTGGCTGCTCTCTTTCGGAAGGGTTTGTCAGAAGCCGTAAAAGATACTATGGTGAGATTTCCTGTTCCCTCTGGTCTTGACGATTCTATGTCATTAGCCATTCAAGTTGATCGGCGTTTACGTGAACGCAGGATTGCACGAGAGGTGTTGCCACCGGTTGAACAGACGTCTGAACCTATGCAATGTAATAGAGTTTTGTCTAAGGCGCAACGTCAGGAGTTCAGAAGGCGTAATAAGCTGTGTTTTTTCTGTGGAGATGCCTCGCATATTATTTCTGTTTGTCCTAAACGAGAGAAACGCTTTGCACACACGTTTTCTGTTGGTGGTGTTCAACCTAAGTTTCTTCTGGCAATTACTCTGATCTGCTCCCTGTCCACATTTTCCGCCAAGGCTTTTGATTATCTATCTGGATGATATTTTGATCTTCTCCAAGGATTGGGATTCTCATGTGGAACATATTCGGACTGTGTTCCGGATCTTGAGGGAGAATTCCCTGTATGTCAAAGGATCGAAATGCCTTTTTGGAGAACAGAGGATTTCATTTTTGGGATTTATTTTGTCTCCTTCAACTATTGAAATGGACCCGGCCAAGGTACAGGCCATTTATGATTGGGTTCAGCCCACTTCTTTGAAGGCCCTCCAGAAGTTTTTGGGTTTTGTTAATTTTTATTGGAAATTTATAGCAACATTTTTGTCACGTCTGCCATGTCTGTTTGTCTCAAGAACTCCTGGAGCGATGTGCATGCGCATGCTTTGTCTGCTGTCCTGCATGTCCCCTAGAGCAGTGAGCACACTCACCTCATGTCTGAGCTACAGGATGCCTGCGTTTCTGCTCTGCCTTCTGTGATCTTCTCGTCATGTCTGAAACCCTGATCATGGGACGTTTCCTAAGATCCTGCACTGTCTGGTTCTGCCATCATCTCGTCATGTCTAGAATCCCGGAAGTGCTCCCCTGGTCCTGACCTGGAGGAGGAGGTGCTATGCCCTATATCAGGCCACCTCTTCTTATGCTCAGGGCCTGATTATTGTGTTGCTTCCCTGCAAGTCTCTGGTCTGTGGGGTTGCTCCCGCTATTCTGTGCCCTTGCACTTTGCTCTGTAGTGCGTCTCTGCACACGCTCCGTGCTCGTATTCCGCCTCTTGTCTTGTGCCATGTCTTGTGTTGTCTCTCGTGCCATGTTTGTCTTTGCCTTGCTTTGCCTTGTAGTCCTTCTGCTGTTCTTTGTCTTAGTCTGTTTTGCTATGTCTCGCCTTAGCTATGCTTTGACTTGTAGTCCTTCCTTTGTTCTCTGCCTCGCCTGTTTTGCCATGTCTTGCTTTTGCTATGCTTTGACTTGTAGTCCTCCCTGTGTTCTCTGCCCTGCTCTTCCTTGCTTTGTGTTCCTCCCTATGGTCTCAGTCTTTGCTTGCTCTGCCTCACTCTCTCCTATGGTGCTCTGTAGTGCTCCCTGGCACACGCACCATTTCTTCTCTCCTTAGTGCTCGTTTCTTTGTCTAGTCCCAAGGTCTTCCCTTGGCCCGGCTCTGGGCTTCTGCCTACGCTCCGCTGCTAGACTCTGTCCTCGCTCTGACCTGGCTCTGTTTCTGCTTGTGTTCCTTGCCTTGTTCCCTGCCTTGTCCTTGCATTGAACCCCGGTGTGGGTTCCCCTTGGCCGTCTCCTGTGCCGTGGTAAGTGCCACGTGTTTGTGTGCACTGGCCAGTGTGGCGTGGCTCCTAGCACGCAGCCCTTCCTTGTGCCCTGGCGTGGCTCCTAGCATGCACCCTGCCTTGAACCCTGGCGTGGCTCCTAGCACGCACCCTGCCCTGAACCTGGCGTGGCTCCTAGCACGAAGGTTCCTTTGCCCCCTCCTGTGCCTTAGTCGTGCCTCGTGCTGGCGTTACAGCCATGTGCATTGGCCAGTGAGGTGTGCGTCCCTGCGTAGCTCCTAGCACGCAGCCCTGCTTCTGAACCCTGGCGTGTCTCTACACGCACCCTGTCTTGTGCCTTGGCGTGTCTCTACACGCACTCTGTCTTGTACCTTGTACCTTGGGGTGTCTCTACACGCACTCTGTCTTGTACCTTGTGCCTTGGCGTGTCTCTACATGCACTCTGTCTTATCCTATGCTTTGGCGTGGCTCTACACACGCACCCTGTCTCGTTTGTGAACCTTGGCGTGTCCCCTACACACGCACCTCACTTTGAACCCTGGCGTGTCCCCTACACACGCACCTTGCCTTGCACCTAGCCTTGGACCCTGGCGTGTCCCCTACACACGCACCTAGCCTTGGACCCTGGCGTGTCCCCTACACACGCACCTAGCCTTGGACCCTGGCGTGTCCCCTACACACGCACCTAGCCTTGGACCTTGGCGTGTTCCCTAAACACGCACCCTGCTTGGATATCTGTCGTGCCTCCTTGCCTGAACCCTGGTTTGCCTGCCGGATGCCCGGAACCTGCCGACCATTGCCAGAGGTCCGGAACCAGATGACTAAGGCCTGATGTCCGGAGCTGACGTCCGCAGCCTGATCCCTGGACCCTGTCGGTTTGCCAGCAGTCCGGAGTCCGATGCCATCATGCCATTACCTGTGCCTCGGCGTGCCATCTGGCACGTACCATGTTATGGACCTTGGCGTGCCCACGCGCGCACCTTGCACGTTTTGCTTGTTTACTCTGTATGTGATCCTGTGTTATTCTAATGAAGATACCTTGCACCTACGTCTAGTCTCGTCTTGCTTCCTGCTCGTCCTTGTCGTCAGACACTTGTCTAGTGTCCCCTGAGCCGGCCGTCTGGTCCCAGCAGTCGTGGTGGCTAACCCCCTTGGTCTTGCCCCTGACACTCCCTGTATAGGGGGTGGATTCTCACAAGGTCAGCTCGCCCTCGGTGGGTGGGTGCCACGACCCAGAGGGTCCACTCAAAAAATGGGCTCAGCAGGAGCTGAGTCCGTCATAGTTTTCTAGTATTGCCAAGCCATTGACTGATCTGACTAAGAAGGGTGCTGATGTGTTGAATTGGTCTCCGGAGGCTGTTGCTTCCTTTCAGAAGCTGAAGCGAAGATTTACCTCTGCCCCGGTTTTGCGGCAACCTGATGTCTCACTCTCGTTCCAGGTAGAGGTGGATGCTTCTGAGATTGGTGCAGGAGCTGTTTTGTCCCAAAAGGATCCTGTAACATCTAAAATGAATCCCTGTGCTTTCTTTTCCCGAAAGTTCTCTCCAACTGAACGTAACTATGATGTGGGGAATCGGGAACTGTTGGCCATGAAATGGGCATTTGAGGAGTGGAGACATTGGTTGGAGGGAGCTAAACATCAAGTTGTGGTCCTCACTGACCACAAGAATTTGATTTACCTAGAGTCGGCTAAACGCTTGAACCCTAGACAGGCTAGGTGGGCCTTGTTTTTTACACGTTTTGATTTTGTGGTCTCTTTTCTTCCTGGAACTAAGAATGTCAAGGCAGACGCCCTCTCTAGGAGTTTCTTTGCTGATTCTCCTGTGGTGACCAAGCCTGCTACCATCTTAGGCGAAGGGGTAGTTCTTTCTGCCATCTCGCCCGATTTGAGACTTGCTCTGCAAGAGTTCCAGGAGGACAAACCTGAGCGTTGTCCCAGTGGAAAGTTGTATGTTCCTGACCAGTGGAAGAAGAGAGTGATGTCTGAAGTTCATTGCTCTGCATTGGCTGGTCATCCAGGTATTTTTGGTACTAGAGATCTGGTGAGTCGCTCTTTTTGGTGGCCCACCTTGTCTCATGATGTCAGGAATTTTGTGCAGTCCTGTGGGACTTGCTCCCGGTCTAAATCTTGTTCTCGCTCTAGTGGGTTGTTGATGCCTTTCCCGGTCCCCAGGAGGCCATGGACCCATATTTCAATGGATTTCATCTCTGATATGCCGGTCTCTCAAAGAATGACTGTTATTTGGGTGATTTGTGATAGGTTCTCTAAGATGGTTCATCTTGTACCACTCCCTAAGTTGCCATCTTCCTCTGAGTTGGTGCCCCTGTCTTTGCAACAGGTGGTTCGCTTGCACGGGATTCCTGAGAACATTGTATCTGACAGAGGAGTTCAGTTTGTGTCTAGATTTTGGAGGACTTTCTGTTCCAAGCTGGGAATTCAGTTGTCCTTCTCCTCTGCTTTTCACCCTCAGACCAATGGGCAGACAGAGAGAACAAACCAGACCTTGGAGTCGTATTTGAGATGTTTTATTTCCGCTGATCAGTATGATTGGGTTTCATTTTTGCCCTTGGCCGAATTTGCTTTAAATAATAGAGCTAGTTCTACCACTTTGATGTCACCTTTTTTTTTGTAACTTTGGGTTTCATCCTCGATTTTCTTCAGGGCAGGTGGAGCCTTCTGCATGCCCAGGTGTTGACACTGTGGTGGAGAGAATGCACCAGATCTGGGACCAAGTGGTGGATAAGTTATCTCTCTCCCAGGAAAAGGCCCAGCTGTTTTCCAATCGACATAGGACCATTGGTCCCCAGTTTAAGATTGGTGATATGGTGTGGTTATCATCAAAAAATATTGCTATGAAGGTGGCTTCTCCTAAGTTTAAGCCTAGATTTATTGGACCTTACAAGATTTTGGAGATTATTAATCCGGTCTCTTTTCGTTTGGCTCTTCCTGTCACATTTAAAATCCATAATGCGTTCCATAAGTCCTTGTTGAAGAGGTTTGTTGAACCAGTTGTTCCTGGGGTGGCACCTCCAGACCCTGTATTGGTTGAAGGTAACATGGAATATGATGTAGAGAAAACACTGGATTCCCATCTGGCTAGACGGAGACTCCAGTATTTGGTTAAGTGGAAGGGTTATGGTCAGGAGGATAATTCCTGGGTCTCTGCCTCTGATATTCATGCCAAAAGATTGGTGCGTGCCTTTCATCTGGCTCACCCTGATCGCCCTGGTGGCGTGGTTGAGAGTTCGGTGACCCCAACTCAAGGGGGAGGTACTGTTGTGAGTTCATTTTCCCCTTCGTCACTGAGGTCTGGTGAACTCCCTATTCTGGTAAAGGAAGGTAATGAGCCTGATTATCAGGCACCTGAGCCTAATGAGGATGACTGGCTGAGTGGAGTCACTGACTGGATATAAGGCTGCCGACGCCCTTCTGCCCTGCGGGTGATTTCTCTGTGGACTTCTAGGACAGCAGTCTGATTCCTGCTTCCCTAAAGCTAAGTTTTCTGCTTTGCCTGTTTGCATTTGTTTTGTTTTTGTTTTCCTTGCCTTTCTGGATTCTGCCATTCCCTGCTGGGATGAGCTGAATCTCCTTTTGCCGGTTGCTCTGTTTTCAGAATATTCCTGAGTACTGACATAGCTTTTTTGAAGCCTAGTGTCTTCAGGGCCTTTTTCACTGTCAGTCTGTTGGCTCTTATTTTCATAGGGTTTTTCACGGATTGCAGACAGCAGCCTTCCTGTCCTTTCCTATCTAGGTAGTTTGGGCCCCGTCTTTGCTCAGTCTATCTTTCTGTCTGTGTTAGTGTTTTCATCTTGCTTCACCGTCATTATATGTTGGGGGTTGCCTATTGCTTTGGGGTCTGCTCTGGGGCAGCTAAGATTTCCCCTTTCTTTCTTTAGGCCTATTTAATTCTCCGGCTGTGATCGAGGGGTCTAGGGCATCGTAGGAACCCCTCACGGCTACTGTTAGTTGTTGTGATAGGATCAGGGGTCTGCAATCCGATAGCTGCCAACCTCTCTGGTTTTCTGGACTTAGCTAGCATTTCTGTTTTTGCCTCCTACGGTGACTCAATCATAACACATGTGCCATGACCGCTCCTTAGACCATACATACATGGATTGTCACTAACCCAAACCGAGGATGAAGAGGCTTAGCTGCTCCACATGATAATGGAGGCCGGAGAGCAGTGTTCCTCCATAGCGATGTCGTCCATTAGGGAAACTTGGAGTCCTTGTCCCGCCAGTTCTTGAGCCAGTTTAGTGTCCACGATGCCTTGTTACCTATTGGAAAAAAAAAGGAAAAGGAAATTATTGAATTTTGACATAATTTTTATTCTAGGTCCTATGCATTGTACTGGTACATTAACCCCTTCTTCCACGAGCGTATATTGCCAGCAGACACACAGCGAGCGGGTGATGCCCCAAGTGTTACCTACTGAGAGACAGGGAAAAAAAAAACAATAATTAATAAGGGAAATATTGCATTCATAATTAGTGTTCACAGCAGAGTGACAACACAGCCCCCCTAACCCTCCCCTACCCCACAGGGAACGCCTGTACCCCGCCATGCCCCCCACAGCTGACCCCATACACTCAGGAGGGATCCCCTGTCTCCCCTGCCGTGCCTTCCACAGCTGACCCCATACACTCTGCAGGGACCCCCTGTCTCCCACAGCTGACCCCATACACTTTGCAGGGACCCCCTGTCTCCACCACTGTGCCCCCCACAGCTGTGCCCAAACACTCTGCAGGGACCCCCTGTCTCCCCCGCAGTGCCCCCCAAAGCTGACCCCATACACTCTGCAGAGACCCCCTGTCTCCACCGCCGTGCCCCCACAGCTGTGCCCATACTCTGCAGGGACCCCCTGTCTCCCCCCACAGTGCCCCCAAAGCTGACCCCATACACTCTGCAGGGACCCTCTGTCTCCACTGCCGTGCCCCCACAGCTGTGCCCATACACTCTGCAGGGACCCCTGTCTCCCCCCACAGTGCCCCCCACAGCTGACCCCATACACTCTGCAGGGCCCCCCTGTCTCCTCCCACAGCTGACCCCATACACTCTGCAGGGACCCCCTGTCACCCCCCACAGCTGACCCCATACACTCTGCAGGGACCCCCTGTCTCCCCCCACAGCTGACTCCATACACTCTGCAGGGACCCCCTGTCTCCCCGCAGTGCCCCCCACAGCTGTCCCCATACATGCATACAGTTACCGGCTGGCAGCTCCAAGGTTCAAATCTGGTGCTCAGGTGACGTCATTGTTGCTGCAGTGAGACCGGGAAAGCAGGGGGCGGGCTCGGAGCCAGGTGACACACACAGAGCCCGGCCGCCCTTCCCCCCGCCTCACTGTACTGCAAGCCAGGGAGAGACACTGTGATGCACGGCGCTGACTCTGCCCCAGGAGCCAGGGGATGAATCACAAGCAGCCCGGTGTGTCACACGACTCCTCCCTCTTCCACCTTCTATACAGGCCTAATCTTGGTTCCCATAGCACCGTGACCCCGCCCACCGGCCAGTCACTGCCGCCCCTCCCCCACCACTCAGCGATCTTACACAGCAGCACACAGCTGAGCACTATGAGCCCTGGGGGCGCAGCGCTGACCGCGCACACCCTGTACCACACAGCAGAGCACAGGGGGAGATCTATGAGCCCCAGGGGCACACATTGCTGACCCCACCCACCCCACACCACACAGTGGAGCACACGGGAGATCTATGAGCCCCAGGGGCACACAGCGCTGACCCCGCCCACCCCGCACCACACAGCGGAGCACAGGGGGGATCTATGAGCCCCAGGGGCACACAGCGCTGACCACGCCCACCCCGCAACACACAGTGGAGCACAGGGAGAGATATATGAGCCCCAGGGGCAGACATTGCTGACCCCGCACCACACAGAGGAGCACTATGAGCCCTGGGGGCTCAGCGCTGACCCCGCCCACCCTGCACCACACAGCGGAGCACAGGGGGAGATCTATAAGCCCCTGGGGCACACAGCGCTGACCCTGCCCACCCCGCACCACACAGCGGAGCACATGGGGAGACCTATGAGCCCCAGGGGCACACAGCGCTGACCACGCACCACACAGCGGAGCACTATGAGCCCTGGGGGCACAGCGCTGACCCCACCCACCCCGCACCACACAGCAGAGCACAGGGTGAGATCTATGAGCCCCAGGGGCACACATTGCTGACAACGCCATCCACGCACCACACAGCGGAGCACAGGGGGATCTATGAGCCCCAGGGGCACACATTGCTGACCACGCCCACCACGCACCACACAGCGGAGCACAGGGGGGTATATATGAGCCCCAGGGGCACACAGCGCTGACCCCGCACCACACAGCGGAGCACTATGAGCCTTGGGGCGCAGCGCTGACCCCGCCCACCCTGCACCACACAGCGGAGCACTATGAGCCTTGGGAGCGCAGCGCTGACCCCGCCCACCCCGCACCACACAGCAGAGCACAGGGGGATCTATGAGCCCCAGGGGCACACATTGCTGACCACGCCCACCACGCACCACACAGCGGAGCACAGGGGGGTATATATGAGCCCCAGGGGCACACAGCGCTGACCCCGCACTACACAGCGGAGCACTATGAGCCTTGGGGCGCAGCGCTGACCCCGCCCACCCTGCACCACACAGCGGAGCACTATGAGCCTTGGGAGCGCAGCGCTGACCCCGCCCACCCCGCACCACACAGCAGAGCACAGAGGGAGATCTATGAGCCCCAGGGGCACACAGCGCTGACCCCGCACCACACAGCGGAGCACTATGAGCCCTGGGGGCGCAGCGCTGACCCTGCCCAACCCACACCAGACAGCACACAATAGCAATAGCCATCTCTCACCCTGGGTGTGTCATTTTCAAAAGTGAGAGCCGGCTAATTGTGCCAAAAATGAGCGCAATAGCCAGCTCTCATCCTCAGTATATCATATTCAACAGTGAGAGCCGGCTAATTGTGGCAAAAATGAGCACAATAGCCGGCTCTCATCCTCAGTATATCATATTCAACAGTGAGAGCCGGCTAATTGTGCCAAAAATGAGCACAATAGCCGGCTCTCATCCTCAGTATATCATATTCAACAGTGATAGCTGGCTAATTTTGCTAAAAGTGAATACAATAGCCGACTCTCATCCTCAGTATGTAATATTCAACTGTGAGAGCTGGCTAATTGTGCCAAAAATGAGCACACTAGTCGGCTCTCATCCTCAGTATGTCATATTTAGAGTTGAGC
Organism: Dendrobates tinctorius; assembly: GCF_039654945.1. Classification (NCBI taxonomy): domain Eukaryota; kingdom Metazoa; phylum Chordata; class Amphibia; order Anura; family Dendrobatidae; genus Dendrobates; species Dendrobates tinctorius. The sequence continues at coordinate 9,483,965 of NW_027361724.1, forward strand.
GATACCGTCCGATACTTCAAAATATCGGATCGGAATGGATCGGCCGATCTTTAAAAAAAAGTATCGGTATCGCCGATGCCGATACCGGAAGTCCCATTCAAGTCTATGAGACTTCCGGTATCGGAATTGGAAAAACCCTTTCCTGCCCTTGTACAGCCTCTCGGGGGTCAGTACGAGCCTTCCGGGGGTCTCTGCCGGCCTACCGGGGGTCTGTGCCGGCCTGCCGGTGGGCTGTGCGGACTGCCCGGGGTCTGTGCACCCTGTGGGGGTCTGTACCGGCCTGCCGGGGGGCTGTGCCGGCCTGCCGGGGGGCTGTGCTGATGTCCGGGGGTCTGTGCAGGCATCGTCCGATGGGACTACAAGTCCCATCGGGCGATGCCTGCTACCATGACAGTGATTGACACATTAGCCAATGATGGGACAGTAGTAGTCCCATCATCCGGCTAATGTGTTAAATGTAAAAAAAAAAAATACTACATACATACATACTACATGCTACATACATAGTACATATATACTACATGCATGCTACATGCTACATACATACTACATACATACTACATACCTACTACATGCTACATACATACTACATGCTACATACATACTACATACATACTACATATATGCATCATACATACTACATGCTACATACATACTACATACTACATATATGCATCATACATACTACATGCTACATACATACTACATACATACTACATATATACTACATGCATGCTACATACATACTGCATGCATGCTACATACATACTACATGCATGCTACATACATACTACATGCTTCATACATACTACATACATACTACATGCATGCTACATACATACTACATGCTACATACATACCACATATATACTACATACATACTACATACATGCTACATACATACTACATGCATGCTACATACATACTACATGCTACATACATACCACATATATACTACATACATACTACATGCATGCTACATACATACTACATGCTACATACATACCACATATATACTACATACATACTACATGCATGCTACATACATACTACATGCTACAAACATACTACATACATACTACATACTACATGCATGCTACATACATACTACATGCTACATACATACCACATATATACTACATGCATGCTACATACATGCTACATGCTACATACATACTACATACATACTACATACATACTACATGCTACATACATAATACATATATACTACATGCATGCTACATACATACCACATACTACATACATACCACATATATACTACATACATACTACATGCATGCTACATACATACTACATGCATACTACATGCATGCTACATACATACTACATGCTACATACATACCACATATATACTACATGCATGCTACATACATGCTACATGCTACATACATACTACATACATACTACATGCATGCTACATGCTACATACATACCACATATATACTACATACATACTACATACATGCTACATACATACTACATGCATGCTACATACAATACATTCATACAATACATACATAGACAAACAGTACATATAACATAGAGTAACATACTTACCAATACTTGTCACATTGTTCCCCGAAGCCATTGTCGTCTACGGAATAAATATTAACATAACAAACCACAAAAATACCACCCATGATCCGAAGCAGTCCACGAGTGTGTCCCACGACGATCTTGGGTAGAGAACTGCAGCATCAGCTGATGCTGCCGCTCTCTACGGGCTGCAGGAATCCAATGACGGAAGGTAGGTATCCTTCCGCACTGTATTCCTCCGCCACTTAAAAAAAAAATCCCTAGTCTCACTTTATGGTATAAGCTGTGTGGGAAATTCCCACACAGCTTTTACCATAAAGTGAGACTAGGGACTTTTTTTTTTTAAGTGGCGGAGGAATACAGTGCGGAAGGATACCTACCTTCCGTCATTGGATTCCTGCAGCCCGTAGAGAGCGGCAGCATCAGCTGATGCTGCAGTTCTCTACCCAAGATCGTCGTGGGACACACTCGTGGACTGCTTTTGATCATGGGTGAGTATTTTTGTGGATTGTTATGTTAATATTTATTCCGTAGATGAGAATGGCTTCGGGGAACAATGTGACAAGTATAGGTAAGTATGTTACTCTATGTTATATGTACTGTATGTCTATGTATGTATTGTATGAATGTATTGTATGTAGCATGCATGTAGTATGTATGTAGCATGTATGTAGTATATATGTGGTATGTATGTAGCATGTATGTATGTAGCATGCATGTAGTATGTATGTAGTATGTAGTATGTATGTAGCATGTAGCATGTATGTAGCATGCATGTAGTATATATGTGGTATGTATGTAGTATGTATGTAGTATGTAGTATATATGTAGTATGTATGTAGCATGTAGTATGTCTCTAGCATGCATGTAGTATATATGTAGTATGTATGTATGTATGTAGTATGTATGTAGTATGTATGTAGTATGTATGTAGCATGTATGTAGCATGCATGTAGTATATATGTGGTATGTATGTAGCATGTAGTATGTATGTAGCATGCATGTAGTATGTATGTAGTATGTATGTAGTATGTATGTAGCATGTAGTATGTATGTAGCATGCATGTAGTATGTATGTAGTATATATGTGGTATGTATGTAGCATGTAGTATGTATGTAGCATGCATGTAGTATATATGTGGTATGTATGTAGCATGTAGTATGTATGTAGCATGTAGCATGCATGTAGCATGCATGTAGTATGTATGTAGTATGTATGTAGTGTGTATGTAGCATGTAGTATGTATGTAGCATGCATGTAGTATGTATGTAGTATATATGTGGTATGTATGTAGCATGTAGTATGTATGTAGCATATATGTAGTATGTATGTAGCATGTAGTATGTATGTATCATGCATGTAGTATATATGTGGTATGTATGTAGCATGCATGTAGTATGTATGTAGTATTTTTTTTTTTTTTTACATTTAACACATTAGCCGGATGATGGGACTACTACTGTCCCATCATTGGCTAATGTGTCAATCACTGTCATGGTAGCAGGCATCGCCCGATGGGACTTGTAGTTCCATCGGACGATGCCTGCACAGACCCCCGGACATCAGCACAGCCCCCCGGCAGGCCGGCACAGCCCCCCGGCAGGCCGGTACAGACCCCCACAGGGTGCACAGACCACCGGCAGGCCGGCACAGCCCCCCGGCAGGCCAGTACAGACCCCGGGCAGTCCACACAGCCCCCCGGCAGGCCGGCACAGCCCCCCGGCAGCCCGGCATAGACCCCCGGAAGGCACGAAATGACGGCGCATCGTGATGCGCACACACCGCGCATCATGATGACGTCATTTCGGCTGTCAATCAACTTTGAACTTCCGATTCCGATGCCCGATATTGAAAAAATATCGGATGTCGGTATCGGAATTCCGATACAGCAAGTATCGGCCGATACCCGATACTTGCGGTATCGGAATGCTCAACACTAGTCATATTCAACAATGAGAGCCGGCTAATTGTGCCCAAAATGAGTGCAATAGCCGGCTCTCATCCTCAGTAAATCATATTCAACAGTGAGACCCGGCTAATGGTGCCAAAAATGAGCGCAATAGCAGACTCTCATCCTCAGTATGTAATATTCAACAGTTAGAGCCAGCTAATCGTGCCAAAAATGAGCACAATAGCTGGCTCTCATCCTCAGTATATCATACTCAACAGTGAGAGCCGGCTAATTGTGCCAAAAATGAATACAATAGCCGGCTCTCATCCTCAGTATAACATATTCAACAGTGAGAGCTGGCTAAATGTGCCAAAAATGAATGCAATAGCCGGCTCTCATCCTCAGTATGTCATATTCAACAGTGAGAGACGGCTATTTGTGCAAAAAATGAGTACAATAGCCTGCTCTCTTCCTCAGTATGTCATTTTTAATGTGAGAGCAGGCTGTCTGGCTCTGTTGGGCATTTCTGCCCCCTCAAGCCTGCACCACCAGGACCCTTTTTATCCATGGACTGCCATGCTCTGACCCCCTGAATTCAAATTCCCTAGGGAGCAGGGTGACAAGTGATGTTGCTGTGTGTAGGTGGCCTCCTTGATGATGTTCCTGCCAAGTTTGGTTTTTCTGGATCCCTTCTGCAGAGGAGTTAAGGGGTTTGAGAACCCCCAAAACTGCCCCAGACTGAAAATGTCTTTTCAAATCTGCCGTAAAAATCAGACATTGGGGCCCCTGGTGCGACTTCTGGTAAGGCCAGAGGGGCCATTGAGTTGTCATTTGAAAGTTAATTACCAGACTGAGGTAAGACTTTATTTTTCCACTGTTTCCCTTTTTTGGCCTTTAATCTGTAATTTTCAAATCCTTCAGTTTCCCCTAATAAGACATTTTTTGCCTGTAACCTGTGATTCTAACATTCGTCATATTTTTTTTTACCTGAAAACCATCTCTCTAGACAAAAAATCAATTCCAATTGCCAGCTATCACCCTCTGAATGTTTTTTTTAATAGTGAGGGCCTGCTTCCTGCATACATGCCAATAACACTTAGAATATATAATGTAATATAATAGAGAGACAGGCCTAGCTTCTATTACACACATATAGAGCTAAAAGTTACATGTAAAGTTAGTTCCCTTAGCTAAGGTATTAAGACATGTCTGGTAATTTATCCTGAGATTACAGAGTCTGCAAGTTTTGCATCTAGCCAGTTAGAAGTGACTCATTGCAACACTTACAGACAATGGCGTTTACCATATGTCTGCAGAGCTAAAGTAATGAAAAAGAAGCTGAAGGAGAAAGATATCTATCTCTATCCCCTGCAGGGTTTTGTCTCTCTCTTTTTTTTTTCTTTTTAACTGTTCAATGTTGCAGATTGATTGCTATAACAGGGTCCCCAAATTCTATATTGGACAACAGATTTGAGAAGACATTTTCAGTCGGGGACAGTTTTGGGGGCTCTCAAACCCCATAACTCCACTGCAGAGGTGGTCAGGCAAACCAAACTTGGCAGGAACATCATCCAGGAGGCCACCTACACACAGCAACATCACTTGTCCCCCTGCTTTCCAGGGAATTTGAATTCAGGGGGTTAGAGCATGACTGTCCATTGATGAAAAGGATCCTGGTGGTGCAGGCTTGAGGGGGCACAAATGCCCAACAGAGCACCACACAGCCCCAAGAACTGTTCCCTCACCTCAGTCTGGTAATTAGCTTTCAAATGACACCCCAATGCCCCCCCTGGCATAACCAGAAGTCCCACTAGGGGCCCCAATGTCTGATTTGGACAGCAGATTTGAAAAGACATTTTGAGGCCTTGGGTCGGTTTTGGGGTTCTGAAACCCCACAACTACCCAGCAGAAAGTACAAGGCAAACTAACTTGGCAGGAATATTGTCCAGGATGCCACCTACACAGAGTCATCACTTGTCCCCCTGCTGCCCAGGGAATTTGAACTCAGGGGGTTAGAGCTGGCTGTCCATTGATGAAAATGATCCTGGTGATGCCAGCTTGAGGGGGCACAAATGCCCAACAGAGCACCACACAACCCCAAGAACTGTTCCCTCTCCTCAGTCTGATAATTAGCTTTCAAACGACACCCTATTCGCCCCTCTGGCTTTACCAGAAGTCCCACCAGGGGCCCCTATGTCTGATTTGGACAGCAGATTTGAAAAGACATTTTCAGTCTGAGGCAGTTTTGGGGGTTCTTAAACCCCTTAACTCCTCTACAGAAGGGGTCAGGCAAATCAAACTTGGCAGGAACATCATCCAGGAAGCCATATACATACAGCAACATCACTTGTCCCCCTGCTCTCCAGGGAATTTGAATTCAGGTTCAGAGCATCTGTGTCCATGGATAAAAATGTTCCTGGTGGTGCAGGCTTGAGGGGGCACAAATGCCCAACAGAGCAGCACACAGCCCTAATAACTGTTCCTTCACCTCAGTCTGGTAATTAGCTTTCAAATGACACACCAATGGCCCCTCTGGACTTACCAGAAGTCCCACCAGGGGCCCCAATTTCTGATTTGGACAGCAGATTTGAAAAGACATTTTCAGTTAGGGGCAGTTTTGTGGGTTATCAAACTCCATAACTCCTTTGAGGAAAGGGTCAGGCAAACCAAACTTGGCAGGAACATCATCCAGGAGGCCACCTACACACAGAGACATCAGTTGTCCCCCTGCTGCCCAGGGAATTTGATTTCAGGGGGTTAGAGCTGGCTGTCTATTGATGAAAAGGATCCTGGTGGTGCTTGCTTGATGGGGCACATATGCCCAGCAGAGCACAAAACAGCCCTCAAGATATGTTCCCTCACCTCATTCTGGTAGTTAGCTTTCAAATGACACCCCAATGGCCCCTCTGGACTTACCAGATGTTCCACCAGGGGCCCCAATTTCTGATTTGGACAGCAGATTTGAAAAGACATTTTCAGTTAGGGGCAGTTTTGGAGGTTCTCAAACCCCTTAACTCCTCTGCAGAAGGGGTCAGGCAAACCAAACTTGGCAGGAACATCAACCAGGAGGCCTCCTACACACAACAACATCACTTGTTCCCCTGCTCCCCAGGGAATTTGAATTCAGGGGATCAGAGCATGGCTGTCCATGGATAAAAATGGTCCTGGTGGTTCAGGCTTGCAGGGGCACAAATGCCCAACAGATCATCAGACAGTCCCAAGAACTGCTCCCTCACCTTAGTCTGGTAATTAGCTTTCCAATGACACCTCAAAGGCCCCTCTGGCTTTACCAGAAGTCCAACCAGGGGCCCTAATGTCTGATTTGGGCAGCAGATTTGAAAAGACATTTTCAGTCAGGGGCAGTTTTGGGGGCTCTCAAACCCCATAACTCCTCTGCAGAAGTGGTCAGGGAAACCAAACTTGACTGGAACATCATCCAGGATGCCACCTACACAGAGCAACATCGCTTGTCCCCCTGCTCCCCAGGGAATTTGAATTCAGGGGGTCAGAGCATGGCTGTCCATGGATAAAAATGGTCCTAGTGGTGCAGGCTAGAGGGGGCACAAAAGCCCAATAAAGCAGCACACAGCCTTAAGTACTGTTCCCTCACCTCAGTCTGGTAATTAGCTTTCAAATGACACCCCAATGGCCCCTCTGGCTTAACCAGAAGTCCCACCAGGGGCCCCAATGTCTGATTTGGACAGCAGATTTGAAAAGACATTTTGAGGCTTTGGGTCGGTTTTGGGGTTCTGAAACCCCAGAACTACCCAGCTGAAAGTACCAGGCAAACTAACTTGGCAGGAATATTGTCCAGTATGCCACCTACACACAGAGACAACACTTGTCCCCCTGCTGCCCAGGAAATTTGAACTCAGGGGGTTAGAGCTGGCAGTCCATTGATGTAAAGGATCCTGGTGGTGCAGGCTTGAGGGGGCACAACACAGCCCCAATAACTGTTCCTTCACCTCAGTCTGGTAATTAGCTTTCAAATGACACCCCAATGGCCCCTCTGGCTTTACCAGAAGTCCCAACAGGGGCCCCAATGTCTGATTTGGACAGCTGATTTGAAAAGACATTTTCAGTCTGGGGCAGTTTTGGAGGTTCTCAAACCCCATAACTCCTCTGCAGAAGAGGTCAGGCAAACCAAACTTGGCAGGAACATCATCCAGGAGGCAACCTACATATAACAACATCACTTGTCCCCGTACTCCCCAGGGAATTTGAATTCAGGGGGTCAAAGCATGGTTGTCCATGGATAAAAATGGTCCTGGTGGTGCAGGCTTGAGGGGGTACAAATGCCCAACAGTGCACCACACAGCCGCAAGAACTGTTCCCTCACCTCAGTCTGCTAATTAGCTTTCAAATGACACCCCAATGGCCCCTCTGGTTTAACCAGAAGTCCCACCAAGGGCCCCAATGTCTGATTTGGACAGCAGATTTGAAAAGACATTTTCAGGCCTTGGGCCGGTTATGGGGTTCTGAAACCCCACAACTACCCAGCAGAAGGTACCAGGCAAACCAAGCTTGGCAGGAATATTGTCCAGGATGCCACCTACACATAGAGACATCACTTGTCCCCTTGCTGCCCAGGGAATTTGAATTCAGGGGGTCAGAGTATGACTGTCCATTGATGAAAAGGATCCTGGTGGTGTAGGCTTGAGGGGGCACAAAAGGCCAAAAGAGCACCACACAGCTTCAAGAACTGTTCCCTCTCCTCAGTCTGGCAATTAGCTTTCAATGACACCCCAATCGCCCCTCTGGCTTTACCAGAAGTCCCACCAGGGGCCCCAAAGTCTGATATGGACAGCAGATTTGAAAAGACATTTTCAGTCTGGGGCAGTTTTGGGGGTTCTGAAACCCCTTATCTCCTCTGCAGAAGGGGTCAGGCAAATCAATCTTGGCAGGAACATCATCCAGGAGGCCATCTACATTCAAAGACATCACTTGTTCTCCTGCTCACAAGGGAATTTGAATTCAGGGGGTCAGACCATGGCTGTCCATGGATAAAAATGTTGCTGCTGGTGCAGGTTTGAGGGGGCAGAAATGCCCAACAGAGCACCACACAGCCCCAAGAACTGTTCCCTCACCTCAGTCTGGTAATTAGGTTTCAAATGAAACCCCAATGGCCCCTCTGACTTTACCAGAAGTCCAACCAGGGGCCCCAATGTCTGATTTGGACAGCAGATTTGAAAAGACATTTTCAGTTAGGGGCAGTTTTGGGGGTTATCAAACCCCATAACTCCTTTGTAGAAGGGGTCAGGCAAACCAAACTTGGCAGGAACATCATCCAGGAGGCCACCTACACACAGAGACATCACTTGTCCCCCTACTGCCCAGGCAATTGGAATTCAGGGGGTCAGAGCATGGCTGTCCATGGATAAAAATGGTCCTGGTGGTGCAGGCTTGAGGGGGTACAAATGCTCAACAGTGCACCAAACAGCCCCAAGAACTGTTCCCTCACCTCAGTCTGGTACTTAGCTTTCAAATGACACCCCAATGGCCCCTCTGGCTTTACCAGAAGTCCCACCAGGGGCCCCAATGTCTGATTTGGACAGCAGATTTGAAAAGACATTTTGAGACCTTGGGCCGGTTTTGGGTTTCTGAAACCCCACAACTACCCAGCAGAAGGTACCAGGCAAACTAAACTTGGCAGGAATATTGTGCACGATGCCACCTACACACAGGGACATCACTTGTCCCCCTGCTGCCCAGGGAATTTGAATTCAGGGGGTCAGAGTATGGCTGTCCATTGATGAAAAGAATCCTGGTGGTGCAGGCTTGGGGGGGCAGAAATGGCCAACAGAGCACCACTCAGCCCTAAGAACTGTTCCCTCACCTCAGTCTGGTAATTAGCTTTCAAATAACACCCCAATGGCCCCTCTGGAGTTACCAGAAGTCCCACCAGGGGCGCCAATGTCTGAATTGGACAGCAGATTTGAAAATAAATTTTCAGACTGGGGCAGTTTTGGGGGATCTCAAACCCCATAACTCTTCTGCAGAAGTGGTCAGGCAAACCAAATGTGGCAGGAATATCATACAGGAGGCCACCTACACACAGCAGTATCACTTGTCCCCCTGCTGCCCAGTTAATTTGATTTCAGGGGGTCAGAGCATGGCTGTCCATGGATAAAAATGGTCCTGGTGTTGCAGGCTTGAGGGGGCGCAAATGCCCAACAGAGCCAGACAGCCTGCTCTCACATTTAAAATGACATACTGAGGGTGAGCGCCGGCTATTGCACTCATTTTTGGCACCACTAGCCGGCTCTCACTGTTGAATATGATATACTGAGGATGAGAGCCGGCTAATGTGCTCATTTTTGGTACAATTAGCCGGCTCTCACTCGTGAATATGATATACTGAGGATGAGAGCCGGCTAGTGTGCTCATTTTTGGTACAATTAGCCAGCTCTCACTGTTGAATATGATATACTGAGGATGAGAGCTGGCTATTGCGCTCATTTTTGGTACAATTAGCCAGCTCTCACTGTTGAATATGATATACTGAGGATGAGAGCCGGCTATTGTGCTCATTTTTGGTACAATTAGCCGGCTCTCACTATTGAATATAACATACTGAGGATGAGAGCCGCTATTGTGCTCATTTTTGGTACAATTAGCCAGCTCTCACTATTGAATATAACATACTGAGGATGAGAGCCGGTATTGTGCTCATTTTTGGCACAATTAGCCGGCTCTCACTGTTGAATATGATATACTGAGGATGAGAGCCGGCTATTGTGCTCATTTTTGGTACAATTAGCCGGCTCTCACTATTGAATATAACATACTGAGGATGAGAGCTGCTATTGTGCTCATTTTTGGCACAATTAGCCAGCTCTCACTATTGAATATAACATACTGAGGATGAGAGCCGCTATTGTGCTCATTTTTGGCACAATTAGCCGGCTCTCACTGTTGAATATGATATACTGAGGATGAGAGCCGGCTATTGTGCTCATTTTTGGTACAATTAGCCGGCTCTCACTGTTGAATATGATATACTGAGGATGAGAGCCGGCTAATGTGCTCATTTTTGGTACAATTAGCCGGCTCTCACTCGTGAATATGATATACTGAGGATGAGAGCCGGCTAGTGTGCTCATTTTTGGTACAATTAGCCAGCTCTCACTGTTGAATATGATATACTGAGGATGAGAGCTGGCTATTGCGCTCATTTTTGGTACAATTAGCCGGCTCTCACTGTTGAATATGATATACTGAGGATGAGAGCCGGCTATTGTGCTCATTTTTGGTACAATTAGCCGGCTCTCACTATTGAATATAACATACTGAGGATGAGAGCCGCTATTGTGCTCATTTTTGGTACAATTAGCCAGCTCTCACTATTGAATATAACATACTGAGGATGAGAGCCGGTATTGTGCTCATTTTTGGCACAATTAGCCGGCTCTCACTGTTGAATATGATATACTGAGGATGAGAGCCGGCTATTGTGCTCATTTTTGGTACAATTAGCCGGCTCTCACTATTGAATATAACATACTGAGGATGAGAGCTGCTATTGTGCTCATTTTTGGCACAATTAGCCAGCTCTCACTATTGAATATAACATACTGAGGATGAGAGCCGCTATTGTGCTCATTTTTGGCACAATTAGCCGGCTCTCACTGTTGAATATGATATACTGAGGATGAGAGCCGGCTATTGTGCTCATTTTTGGCACAATTAGCCGGCTCTCACTGTTGAATATGATATACTGAGGATGAGAGCCGCTATTGTGCTCATTTTTGGCGCAATTAGCCAGCTCTCACTGTTGAATATGACATACTGAGGATGAGAGCCGCTATTGTGCTCATTTTTGGTACAATTAGCCGGCTCTCACTGTTGAATATGACATACTGAGGATGAGAGCCGCTATTGTGCTCATTTTTGGCACAATTAGCCGGCTCTCATTTTTGGTCAAATCCTGACAAAAACGTACACTGTTTTTGAACCAGCAATTGTGCATAGGATTTAGCGCAAGTCTAAGCGTTTTTAGAGCGTACTACACGCACATTTTCAATATCGCGCCAACAACACATACGTTTTTTTACCATGTGAGCATTTTTAGATATCGCACAAATCTGATATTTAGCAACAATTACGCAGATTAACAAAACTGTCCGCCCAAAACGCATGCGGTTTTGACCACAGAAGCGCTTACAGAGCTCTGCACATGACCGACACTCCTTTTTCATCAAAATCGGACCTAAATGTATTGTGTTTTTTAACAAATTACATACTGAGGATTAGAGCTGGCTATAGTAATCTATATTTTTACCAAGAGCCGTCTCTGACTTTTATGAGAGCCGACTATTTGGACTGAAAATCATCTTTTTAGCTGGCTGAATGTATAAAAGGAGCAATAGCGCCACCTGGTGTTTTTACACTTTTGCATCTAAAAAAATATATTTTGTTCAACAGTGGCTACTTGTGGAATTTCAAAATATTACATTTTGCAAAGTGAGAGCCGGCTAATTGTCCAAAAAACAGGCGTCCAAATACGCAGTAGCCGCTTTTAAGGAAAAAACTTTTTTACGTTTTTTCTGCGTAGACCCCATCAGGAGCGATATTTCAGGCCGCAGAATGAGAGCTTTCGTGCAGAAACGTTCCTGGACCCCAGAACTAAAATTATCTCCTCCCACCGCATGCGTAAGCGTCTCGTAACGCCAATTTACAAAGTGCCCCAATCCGTCCCTATATATTACTATAGAGAGATGGTGATACTCCAAAAATGACCCTTGGGGTCATTATGTAATATATGAAGGGAAACAAGTAAAAACCTCTACAAAGTTAGGAAATTTCATTAGGTGACTAATTAGATTTATTTCAGTATTATGAGTATTATATCTGCATGCGTGCAATCTATGTATTAAAAAATTTAGAATTTTTTATTCGGTCATACAATATAAGATTATACAAGATAATGATAACACTTTAGAGAGCAGAAAGCGGCTCTGCTCTGTACTGTCTTGTATGTATTCATGATAATCAGCCCCACACGTCTGCACTTCTATATGGCATTTAGAGTATGAGTCTCATATATGTGATCTCCAAAAAATGTCAAACATGGAAAAATTATATTGCATCATGTATTACCAGATAATAATAATCCTATTAAAATGCATCAGTCATGACAAAGCAAACCTCTGGTACAACATGCTGGCTAGCAATGAGGGATTTTAGTTTAAAAATTGTTTGACTTCCCTATTAATGTGATAACCAAGACTATAAAATAGTTGGATAAATCTCTAGTCATACATTGTGGCTCCACATCCACCATGCTTTATCCTCCAGCATGCCTCATCATGATCCATATATACCTGTATTGTGAAGATTGGCTTTACATTTTGTCTTGCGGTCAGCTCATACATGAGCTGTGGCTTCCTGGTAGATCTTTATGGCAATATAGACTGTTCAACTTTAGCCTTGAAATTGAATTACCTTGAACAGGATGTAATTCAGTAATCACTAATATTCAGCAAAATGTTTTACAAAAATTTTAGTAAATAAATTCCCCACAAATTTGCAGCATTGAAAAGCATGGACTGGAAAAAGGGGTTTAATACTGTAATCTTAGAGTGAGGCAATGGTATTCAAATGAAATTTAATTGTACTTGATTTTGTTTTATTTTGTAATTAGCTTTGTGCCAGTGAAGCAAAATGTTAGCTGTCAACCACTTTTGCATAACCTTAAGAGGCTGGCTAAAAATCTACTCTAATTGACTAGAAAATACATGTTTAATACTGAATGATCCTAGGACTGGAGATGTTTTAAACTTATTCCATTATCCTCGAATTTAAAAAAAAGAAAATGTATTCTCAAGAATACAGTTTTTGTTTTATAATGTGCATGGAACTTTTCTGAACCATATAAAGAGACAGCCAAAAGTAAAAAGATACCCAAAAAATCTGGTTCTTCCATCACAATACTGTAATCTGCATTAAAATCATAGGTAAATATAGACTTAATCCAGCATTATTGCTTACTTTAATCACACAAAAAAAGAGAACTAGAGCAGCACAAAGACAAAAAGAAAAATGAAAAATTGGGAGAAAATCCCCCCAGGCAAAGATCAAACCTCAACTGTAGAAATCCAAAAAATGGAGGCATCATATCATGCTCAGTGGATAAAGAGCTACTTTTATTAGCCCATCGTGGCAACGTTTTGGTCTGTGGAGATGTGGACAGTTTTCAGTCAATGATCAAGTGCATATGATAGATATATAGGAGTGTACCTGATAATAGTACTTAACAATAATTGCAAAAAATAACATATCCATCCATTAAAAGTGACATACATACTATGCCAGATGGAATATACAGCTTTAAATCCCATAAAGTGCATCAGCTACATAGCGAATCAGAAGAACTACAGTATACTAGATTTTTAATTACAAAACAAAAAGGACAGTGATAAACTGTCACCAATAGAAGAGAACCATACGTGAATACAAAATTCTGCTTATTTTAATCATTAAAAATCAATAAAAATAAACTGCTTTTCTTTAATTACAATGAACATACCCCATGGGGACAATAACAACCACTGATATTTACAATAATGAAAATTAGATATTGCACATATATAATAATAATAAAGAAAAGGATATCACTACATCACATGAAAAAGAATGACACAAGGTATCCAGTTATATTATGCACATGGCCTTAATGATAATTACTAGAGTTGAGCGAAACGGGTCGAAAAAATTCAAAAGTCGCCGACTTTTGGCAAAGTCGGGTTTCATGAAACAAAACCCGACCCTAGGATGAGGTCGGCCACGACGTCGGCGACTTACGCGCCAAAGTCGCGTTTCAAAAGTTTGTTTTGCGCTCTTTTTCAGCCAATCAGGATCCACGGACACTGTGGGCAACGTGATGACCTAGGCACGGGTCACCACCATCTTTCAGAAGGGCATGCAAGTGATTGGCTTGCTTTGGTGGGCGTCACAGGGGGTATAAAAGGGCGTGCACGCCGACCGCCATCTTACTTCTGCCGATCTTAGTATAGGGAGAGGTTGCTGCTGATTCTGTAGGGAGAGCGTTAGGCAGGGAAGAAGACAAAAAAACTGCTTCTGCTGCTAGCGATTTGGCCTGCACAACACACAAGTCACTGTGTGTGCAGTGCAAGGGGAGGCTATATAGTGGTGTATCAGTGGTGTTGGTTGTTGGGCTGCCTTTTAAGGCTTCCTGACACGCTGGCATTGCTGTTTACCCACTGCTCCGCAAACTGCTTTTTTAAAAGCAATCCAATCTCCCTTATCCTCTAGTCACTTTTGTCACAGCTGTGCCATTGAGCGTGTCACATAGCGCTCAGATATCAGTGGGCCTCACACAATCCACAAGTGTCCAGTGTCCAAAAGTGTGCGCAGAGATTCAAAATCTCCATTATCCTCTCGTCACTTTGGTCACAGGCAGCTGTGCCATCGAGCGTGTCACATAGCACTCAGATATCAGTGGGCCTCACACAATCCACAAGTGTCCAGTGTCCAAAAGTGTGCGCAGAGATTCAAAATCTCCATTATCCTCTCGTCACTTTGGTCACAGGCAGCTGTGCCATCGAGCGTGTCACATAGCGCTCAGATATCAGTGGGCCTCACACAATCCACAAATGTCCAGTGTCCAAAAGTGTGCGCAGAGATTCAAAATCTCCATTATCCTCTCGTCACTTTGGTCACAGGCAGCTGTGCCATCGAGCGTGTCACATAGCACTCAGATATCAGTGGGCCTCACACAATCCACAAGTGTCCAGTGTCCAAAAGTGTGCGCAGAGATTCAAAATCTCCATTATCCTCTCGTCACTTTGGTCACAGGCAGCTGTGCCATCGAGCGTGTCACATAGCGCTCAGATATCAGTGGGCCTCACACAATCCAAAAGTGTCCACTGTCCACAAGTGTGTGCAGAAATTCAAAATCTCCCCTGTCCTATAGACACCTTGTACCTTGTTTTACATTACTATATAGTTTGTTGGATTTTGTCTACATTTCTACCAAAAATGAGGAAGGCTGGTGGAAGAGGCCGTGGAATTGGGCGGGGGTTGGCAGCTGGTAATGATGGTGTTGGTGGTGGACCTGATGGTAGTGGCAAGAGCAAAATAGGACCGAATGCAGGAGGTGCTGACCCTGCGTCATCGTCTGTCTACATAAGGCCTCGAACGCTTAGTTTTCTAGGAGTTGGCAAACCGCTTTTAAAGGCAGAGCATCAGGAAAAAGTTTTGTCTTACATTGCTGACTCAGCCTCCAGCTCTATCGCCTCCTCTTCTTCAGTTGTAAAAAGTAAAAGCACTGAGTCGTCATTGGAGGCTCATGTTCATGAACCACACCTTTCCTTGTGTCCTTCACCCCAACCAAGATTGAAGAATGACGCAGGCCATACTACTGATTACTCCATGGAGCTGTTTTCACATACCATGCCTGGATTATCAAGTCAAATGGTGAATTACCCAGGCCAAGATGAATCTGACATGGAGTGCACTGATGCACAGCCGCTGATGGATGATTCTGCTGGTACATTCACTCAGAGCACTACATTGTCCTCGCAGTGTACAGAGCCAGATTTTGACCCTGATGAGACTCAGGTGCCCCTTCCCGCACACTATACCACCATACACGGTGACACAGAGAAAGGTGCACATGACATAGAAGAGGAGGTGATGGATGACCCAGTTGTTGACCCAGATTGGCATCCATTGGGGGAAGAGGGTGCTGCTTCCAATAGCTCAGATGAGGAGCATCCACAGCAGACATCGACATCACGACAGCTGTTATCTGGCAGGCCCGGAGCACTCCAAAGACAGGTTCCAAACATCAAAAGAGTTGCTGGACAGCTTGTCCAGAGGGTCAAAAGATCACAGCGTGCTAGGCCGCAAAATGTCTGCCAAAGTAGGAAGAGTGCAGTGTGGCACTTTTTTGAACAAAATCCTCATGATCAGGCCAAGGTTATCTGTAAGAAGTGCGCAAAGACCTTTAGCCGAGGGAAAAATCTGAAAAATTTGAATACCAGTTGCATGCTTAGACATTTAACCAGCATGCACTTGCAAGCGTGGACACAACACCAAACCTCAAGTGCCACATGTGCAACTGATCACAACGAAGGTAGTCAGCAACGCTACATTGTTTCCCCCACTGTAAGCCCACCGGTTAGCACAGCAGCAAATGTTGAGGTGTCGTTGCAAGGCCACAGCAGTCAGGGAATCCCACTGTTATATCAACGAAAGACTGATTCTAGGCCATCAGAAAGAACACCAACTCCATCACCATCATCAACCCTCTCTCAGTCCGTCCTGTCCACCGCTACTTCCACCATATGCAGCTCTCAAGTCCAGCTCACCTTCCCAGACACTATGAGTAGGTCAAGAAAGTACTCAGTCTCTCATCCGCGTACACTGGGTTTGAACGCCCACATTGCCAAACTAATCTCGTTTGAGATGATGCCCTTTCGGTTGGTGGAAAGCACAGCTTTCCGCGAACTCATGGCCTATGCAGTACCACGCTATGACCTACCCAGTCGCCACTTCTTCTCTCGCAAAGCCATCCCAGCCCTCCACCATCATGTGAAAGACCGCATTGTCCATGCACTCAAGCAGTCAGTGAGCGGAAAGGTGCACCTCACAACTGATGCATGGTCCAGTCGGCATGGCCAGGGCCGTTACGTGTCCATCACTGCGCACTGGGTTAATGTGGTGGATGCAGGGTCCACAGGGGACAGCGGTGGTGGGACAGTGCTGCCTAGCCCACGGTATAGGAAACAGTTGGCTGTAGGCGTTCGACCTCCTCCTCCAGAAGCGAAAGCTCGTCCACAGAGCGCAGTCGTACGAGCACTCCATCTGCATCTGCCACTGTTGCACACGATGTGTCCCCCTATCGAGCAGCTAGTGGAAAGCGTCAGCAGGCTGTGTTGCAGATGATGTGTTTGGGCGACAGACACACCGCCGAGGTGCTGGCCGAGTACTTGAAGCGACAAACTGAGTCATGGCTGGGCAGTGTACATCTTGAGGCAGGCAAGGTAGTTAGTGATAACGGGCGTAATTTTGTGGCAGCCATAGCCCTTTCAAAACTCAGCCACATACCTTGCTTGGCTCACACCTTGAACCTGGTGGTGCAGTGCTTCCTCAAAAATTATCCGGAGTTAACAGCCCTGCTCCAGAAGGTGCGGAGACTGTGGGCGTACATCCGCCGGTCGCCTGTACACTCCGTTCGTATGCAGAAGCTGCAGCGATTGCTCCACCTTCCCAACCACCGCCTCATTATCGACATTGCAACAAGGTGGAACTCCACCCTGCACATGGTGGAGCGGCTGTGCGAGCAGAGGCAGGCCATAATGCATTTGTGGGAGGATACACGGCCAGGCACTTTGAGAGCAGACATGGAGTTGACAGGCGTGCAGTGGTCGAAGCTGAAAGACCTTTGTAAAGTCCTTCAGTGTTTTGAGGAATGCACACGGCTGGTAAGAGCAGACGACGCCATCCTAAGCATGAGCATCCCACTTATGCGTCTGCTCATGCAAACTTTGACGCACCTTAAGGAGCAGGCGTCTGCAGCCAATGTTGATGAGGAGGAAGAGGAGGAGGGAATCCTTGATGACATTCAGCCATTGTCTGCTCAGGGACCTCTCCTGGACGAGGTGGAGGAAGAAGAGGAGTAGGAGGAGGATGATGGGGATGATTACTTAGGGGAGGAGGATGCATCTCGTGGGGCAAGTGAAAATGTTGGCGTGGTAAGGTCTGGTACAGGGTTTGTGCGTGACTGGAGGGATGTGGATTTGCCAGAAAGTGCTCCTCCACCCAGCACTCGCAGTGCATCATTGACACCGGGAACATTGGCCCACATGTCAGATTATGCCTTGCGGATCCTAAAAAGGGACCCCCGCATTGCCAAAATGATGAACGATGACGACTACTGGTTGGCCAGCATCCTGGATCCACGCTATAAAGGCAAATTACAAAACATCATGCCACAGGAGAACCTTGACCTAATATTGGCTAATAAACAAGCAACTCTGGTAAATCGGTTGCTTGAGGCATTCCCAGCACACAGCAGCGGTGATGGTTCTCACACGAGCCGTACGGGCCGGGGGCAGCTTGGCAGAGGTGTTCGTGGTGCACACAGCAGAAGTGGCGTTGGAGACAGGGGTTTCATGACAATGTTGTGGACTGATTTTTCAAATACCGCTCACACAACTGGTAATACTGCATCGATGGAAAGTGACAGGAGACAGCAGTTGTCAACTATGGTTACAAACTACTTTTCCTCCCATATCGATGTTCTCCCACACAGGTCATTCCCCTTTGACTATTGGGCCGCTAAACTGGACACCTGGCCTGAATTGGCCCAATATGCCTTACAGGAGCTCGCTTGCCCAGCTGCAAGTGTGCTATCGGAAAGAGTCTTCAGTGCAGCTGGATCAATCCTGACAGAAAAAAGGACCCGTCTGTCAACCCAAAATGTGGATGATCTAACCTTCATTAAATTGAACCATGCATGGGTTTCCAAGGATTTTGTCCCACCTTCCCCTGATGACACATAGGGTGACAGAAAAATGGCTTGCTTTGGTCCACCTCTTCCTGGTACTTCACCTATTTTGCCTTTTGCATCAGCTGAATGTCCAACATCAACATATGCCACTTTCTAAAACTCCCTAACTGTGCTGCCTCCCCCCCCCATGGCCGGGGTCACCACCTACCGCACGACACCGTGCGAGTGCCGTTGCCCTGGACAGGTGGGTAGGCCGACTCTTGGGCGCGGGCACTGGCACAGGGTCCCTCATAGTGCAATCAAGTGTCTCTGACGGTGGTGGTGCACACCCGCCGTCAGACACACCGCTGTACTATGAGGGGCCCAGTGCCAGTACCGATGCCCACGAGTGGGCCCCCCTTGCTTGGGCAGGGCCCCAGCAATTGCAATCTTTACCTCTCCCTGCTCCTCCGCTGTGTAATCTGGGCAGTCAAATCCATACTGTGCCTGACACCGTCTGAGCCTGCCTCCTGAGACTTATATTTTGAATGTGTACGCTATCCATACATGTTATCCGGGGATACGGTACCCTTTCTAACCTTTGTGCAATCACGTGCAATCCATACTGTGCCTGACACCGTCTGAGCCTGCCTCCTGAGACATATATTTTGAATGTGTACGCTATCCATACATGTTATCCAGGGATACGGTACCCTTTCTAACCTTTGTGCAATCACGTGCAATCCATACTGGGCCTAACACCGTCTGAGCCTGCCTCCTGAGACATATATTTTGAATGTGTACGCTATCCATACATGTTATCCGGGGATACGGTACCCTTTCTAACCTTTGTGCAATCACGTGCAATCCATACTGGGCCTAACACCGTCTGAGCCTGCCTCCTGAGACATATATTTTGAATGTGTACGCTATCCATACATGTTATCCGGGGATACGGTACCCTTTCTAACCTTTGTGCAATCACGTGCAATCCATACTGGGCCTAACACCGTCTGAGCCTGCCTCCTGAGACATATATTTTGAATGTGTACGCTATCCATACATGTTATCCGGGGATACGGTAGCCTTTCTAACCTTTGTGCAATCACGTGCAATCCATACTGGGCCTAACACCGTCTGAGCCTGCCTCCTGAGACATATATTTTGAATGTGTACGCTATCCGTACATGTTATCCGGGAATACGGTACCCTTTCTAACCTTTGTGCAATCACGTGCAATCCATACTGGGCCTAACACCGTCTGAGCCTGCCTCCTGAGACATATATTTTGAATGTGTACGCTATCCATACATGTTATCCAAGGATACGGTACCCTTTCTAACCTTTGTGCAATCACGTGCAATCCATACTGGGCCTAACACCGTCTGAGCCTTCCTCCTGAGACATTTATTTTGAATGTGTACGCTATCCATACATGTTATCCGGGGATACGGTACCCTTTCTAATCTTTGGGAATCACGTGCAATCCATACTGGGCCTAACACCGTCTGAGCCTGCCTTCTGAGACATATATTTTGAATGTGTACGCAATCCATACATGTTATCCGGGGATACGGTACCCTTTCTAACCTTTGTGCAATCACGTGCAATCCATACTGGGCCTAACACTGTCTGAGCCTGCCTCCTGAGACATATATTTTGAATGTGTACGCTATCCATACATGTTATCCGGGGATACAGTACCCTTTCTAACCTTTGTGCAATCACGTGCAATCCATACTGGGCCTAACACCGTCTGAGCCTGCCTCCTGAGACATATATTTTGAATGTGTACGCTATCCATACATGTTATCCGGGGATACGGTACCCTTTCTAACCTTTGTGCAATCACGTGCAATCCATACTGGGCCTAACACCGTCTGAGCCTGCCTCCTGAGACATATATTTTGAATGTGTACGCTATCCATACATGTTATCCGGGGATACGGTACCCTTTCTAACCTTTGTGCAATCACGTGCAATCCATACTGGGCCTAACACCGTCTGAGCCTGCCTCCTGAGACATATATTTTGAATGTGTACGCTATCCATACATGTTATCCGGGGATACGGTACCCTTTCTAACCTTTGTGCAATCACGTGCAATCCATACTGGGCCTAACACCGTCTGAGCCTGCCTCCTGAGACATATATTTTGAATGTGTACGCTATCCATACATGTTATCCGGGGATACGGTACCCTTTCTAACCATTGTGCAATCACGTGCAATCCATACTGGGCGTGAGAACGGCTGGCGAGCTGTTAAGCAAGCTACAGCACCTGTCCAGACAAGTACAGGGATTCCCTAGCGAGGAGACTTATTTGATTGTTTTCAATGTTGGGACAGCAATTTTTGGGGAGCACTATACTCTGGAGAATGATAGATGGGGCCCACCATACACTGGAACATTCCAAAGGTGGACATCAGACACTGGAGCAGCATTTACAGGGCCCATTATACACTAGAGCATTAGAAATGGGGCCCATTATGTTTGGAGAATTATTTTGGCCCATAAGACAGTGGAGCTTCATCCATGGGGACCAACATATACTGTAGCATTATGTGGAGCTCATCATATACTGTTTCAAACATTATATGGGACCAATGATTCTGTATGGAGAAATAGATGGGCCTCGTCATGAGATGTAAAAAGTGAGGTATTTTTCATTGTACTATACCGCTATTATCTGCCGTATCGGAGCATGATGAGTTGTGGTATGTGTTAAAGGGGCGCTCTTTCGCCCAGGGCACATGAAAACCTGCAGCCAGCCCTCCCCCCCCCACAACTTTAGCCAAATAACCCCCATTTTTCAGTGCGTAACTTATATTATGAAGTTAATTAAGGTTGACAAGCTTAAGTAAGAAGAATTGATGCTTTTGGCATTCAAATGGGCACTGTAGGTGTGTTTCCTGTCCTCCTCTCACTGCCGACTTTTATTCCCCATTGACTTACATTGGGTTTCGTGTTTCGGGACGACCCCGACTTTTCCCTATAATCGGACGATCTTGCTCGACCCGACTTTTGGAAAAGTCGGGTTTCACGAAACGAAACGCGACCCTAAAAAACCAAATGTCGCTCAACTCTAATAATTACCACATGTGCACCCTTTAATCATATGCTGGTATACAGCTGTAGTATCCCTTATTTGTACTACATATCAAACAGGTAAAAGATCGATGAATTTTATTGATTTTTAATCATTAAAATCAGAATTTTGTGTTCATGTATGGTTCTCCTCTATTGGTGACAGTTTATCACTGTCCCTTTATGTTTTGTAAGTTGTATTTGGAAGTGCCATTTGTATAATTGGTGGACAAAAAGTGGATTAATCTAGATTTTTAATTAGCCGTTTTTGTTAATATTGGGTTAAGATCTTGGAGATGGGAATACCTCTTTAACTTAATTTTACACTTTATTATAAACTAGGTGATTATTACTTGTACCTTATTACATTTTCTTATATCTTAATGACTTGACTTGTATTGATGAGTAATCTATTGTGTATTACATGGGGGGACATATAAAATGTGGGTATTAGTAAGTTGCTTTACTATATTGACTCGGAGTTAACAATTACCTACTTTTGAAAATGAACCTTGATAATTCATTTTACAAGCATAAGTTTTACAAAGATCAGCAGGATAAGATTATTTTCTACCATAAATGCTCTAGTCAATTTATATTTCTACCTTGAATTTATTTAGGATTTTTCATTATGCTAGATTTACAGGAAAAAGTGTACAAAATTTAGTAAGTTTGCATTATAAAGTTTTCTCTACATGCTTACTTATACATTTTTTTCTCTATAGTTGCCTGTACAATACAATTAAACATTGTTTGGATGACAAATAACTAAGTTTTGGTTTGAAAGGAGAACACTAACAAAATGTGAGGTGCATCACAAACCCAGTTACGTTCAACTGTCTACTGGGTACTTTACATTGCCCTATTACATACATATTTCCCTATTTTACCTGTGTCAGTGTAATTTTCCATTGATTTGCATGTTGCAGTAAAGGGGGCTTTCACATAGCGAAATCGCTAGCAATATTGCTAAAGCGTCACCGGTTTTGTGACGCAGCAGCGATATTGCTAGCGATATCGCTACATGTGATACTTACCTCGGACTGGCTTCCCCGCTGGTTATTGATGATTGCCTGGTCCATTTCTTGTTAGCGGCTTCCTGCTGGCGCCGACAAGCGACAGGTAAGTAAAGACCGCTGCTGCGTCGCTGCTGAGATCTCCCTGTTTGGCAGCTCATTAGCGACTATTTAGTGATGCACCAGCGATCCTGACCGGGTCATATCGTGGTCGGGATCGCTGATGCATCGCTAAATGTAAAAAGGCCTTAAGACAGTATGTTTAATCCTAATAGAGATGCAACAAAACTTTTTTTTGTTATTGGCCATAATCTTGATGCCAGGTCTTGAAGTAAAAATGTTTAATGTTAATTTAGATTCTTTTAATTATATCCCAAATAAATGAACATTTACTTTACCTTAGTACAAAAGCGCCATTGTCAATTTGGTTACTTAATATTAGAGCTACTTCTAGGGTTTCTGTTTTCAACAAATTTGAATATAGTTAACCGGCAAATTATCTTCTATAATCGAAAGCCAGATATTAACTAAATAAACTTTAATGCTTTTTAATAGTTTGTATAATATTATAGTTTGATATTATAGCAGCCATTGATTTCTTGTTGACAAAAAATTACTGAATGGCAGTTGTCATACAGATATGGTTCATATATTCTATTCCAGAAGACTAGATGAATTTCCTGCCATCAAGCATCCTCACACATTGTTCACTATTTAGTTTGGTGAAAATTTATTTACAATATAGTGCAATATTCCCTATCTATATGATACAGAATTAAAACTTGCAAAGATTTTGAGACAAGACCCTTATATGCATAGCCATGGCGGTTTATATCTGATAATCCTTAATACACTGGTAGCTTAGAAAAGTAAATGTAATTCTCTTTATAGTATTGGGGCAAAAATTGAAGACTTAATAGATTTATTCATCACCTTGATCTCCACTCCTGTTCCTTTCACAAGGTAAAGTAAATTAATCTTTTAGCAATTCTAATAACAGTAACAAAGTAACCAATGCTACTACATCATCAAAAATATATTATCTTCAGGAATTGTGGTAACATTTCTTTACATTAAACCTGTAATCCTAGACCAGATTCTAAATTAGATCAAGGTCTGCTAAGATCCACTCAAAATGTACCTGATGTTCTGTTTCTTCCACGTGATTATCTGCTGACAAATGCTTCCATCTTCCTTATTTCATAAATATTCACACTATTCAGAGTTAACCGTGCAATGTTTCTGAAAATTATTTCATGGTATTAGTCAGTTGTTGGCTACATTGCTATATTTTGTTGCAGTAATAAGAAATTTGTCATGATGTATACAATATAGTATATAATGTTACCTTTTTTGGAATTTCAGATGTTACTGAGGTGTCACAGTGCAGAATAAAACACTCTACATATTGGGGCTGTGGAATAATTTTTCTGACATAACCGTCGTAAATTTAGTTTCATTTTGATTTGCACTTGTAGGATGCTCTCATCACTGCTTTAAAGGTTCGCTCACACGTACGTATACATCAGACAAGTTTTTTTTCTCATGATGGTGATTAAAAATCTCTGAGCTTTGAAAATGTATCAGATATCTCTTGGTGACCTGTTTGATATATTCAGATCGGTTGATATTTACCTGTGTAACAACTACTGTATTCTTGAAAATTTGTTGATGCTGGTTTACCACAATATTTTAACCATTTCCTATGCATACCATATCGGCAACACCCTCAATATTGCTTATTTTCTGTTTAGATTTATCCTGAAAAAAGTTCTATTTTGTTTATTGTCATCTATGGGTAACTCACAGCAATGATCCACTATTTGCATCCTATTTGCACTTCCTTTGCAGTGTTGCATACTTTTACCCTCTAAATCTAAATGAAATATAATATATTCAAAGAGTCATGGTGTTTGCTATTTGATATTGGCCATTTGCTAAAGAAAATGGTTATTGTTTAAAGAAATACCCCTAAAGTAAATATATTGAGTGTTTTTGGGGTGGATACCAGCTTGGGGTCATTATGTAATACATGAAGGGAATCAAGTAAAAACCTCTAGTAAGTTTGGCACATTTCGTTAGGTGACTAATTTGATTTATTACAGTATTATGAGTTTTAAATCTGCATCACACAACACACGTGGAATCTATGTATTAAAAAATTTAGACTTTTATTATTAGTCCATACAATTGAAAAAGAATCATTGCTCTTGCAAAAAGCGCTGAAGAAACCTCTTTTTTGGATGAGGCTCTGGAATGGTCTCTGAGTCACTGTCTTCACTTTCATTAAATTCCAAAACCTCAGGTTCCTCTTCTGTGTCACTCTCCTCTGTGTCACTCTCTTCAGTTGTGTCCTCGGTTTCTTTTCTGTTTATATGAACAAATATAAATGTTTTGACATGCGATGGCAAAAGCCTTGGCCGCTTCCTAAATGGACCTTGCTGCATTAGATCGGTCAGGCAGATCGATTCCCCTTCTGGAGTATCTCCATGTGCCGGACAACCCATATCTTGGTACCAATCCTCTTCTGGGTATGTAGAACTGAGCACGGGGCCGCAGCAGCATATCTGTGTGAGAGACAGACAGAAGCATTAGTTGAGGTCTGTAGAAAAGCTATTGCATTATATTAAAGACATTATATTGACTAAGGTGACATTGTATTTTTTAGAATATGCAAAAAATTTCAGATCAGACTATCCTCCAATAACAAAATAGCCTTTCATGAAAACTACTCCCTTAAAATTGTTAAGCCCTATCTTCAAATATGTAGGCCATAGAAAAATTGTATAAACTAGATCCTCTGACATTGGCCTATTTCCTACATGCTAACCAGTCATCTTTAGTAATTCAGAATACTGTCAATTTTAATATACATATTAGAAATGTTAAACATTTAAGGAAAGTTGCAAAATAACAGGCAATGAAAAATCCTAAAATATCTTATTTCTTTGATAATTCTAGAAATTAAAACTAAAAGCAAACATTACCTTTTCAGGGTTTGTCTGTGCCTGGGTATCCATTGTTATTTCTTCACAAATGCTTAGTGACCAGTCACCAACAAACAGCAGAAGAGTTGTGCAGCTACCAAGCTGTCTTCACCTTTTATACAAATCGTGAGTGTTTTGCTCCTCCCTTTATTCATTAGTGAAATGCAAACACCCAGGAATCTCCTCCACTTCTGAATGCTACCTTATCTAACATAGCAAACCTAGATGGCACCCATGTTTTATTAAAGAAATGTGAATACTCATGTCGACCAGTCTCACAATGGTTGAGAAAGCAGGATTTTAAGTATAATTTCATCAATTTTCACTCATCAGCATACCTAATTCAAGATTCTGTATAGCAATAAATGGTTCAAAGAAAAAAAATTGTGATCAGTAAAAGAGCCTTTTTCAGTCTAGTCCAACCAATAGAAATGTGTTCTGGCTGTTAAATGTCAGGGCATTCTAAAAAGTTTAATGTCTCATATGGCTCCTATCAAAAAAGGGATTGGTTAAAACAATGACCACACATGTAAAGTGCAAAAAATGAATCTGAGGACTAATTGTATTTTATTAGTGATGGGTGAACTCACTTGTATTATTTGAAATACTGCAAGAGTCAAAATATAAAAAAATTCTAAATTAAAATAGAATTAATCACCCTCACCTTTCCATTGCTCGCTGCGTATAGTCCGTTAATCAAGACATCTTTATTTTACCATTATACATTGAATCTCTGGAGTTATTGCTCTTCAACAGGCAAATTATGATAAAATTTTGACATGCACTGACATTCAGGATCTGTTCATTACCAGAAGTCTCACTCAAGAGAGAAGACTCCAAAGATGTGGCTCATGTCGGCCAATAGAAAAGACCCTGAGGACCAGATATGATACATCATTGCTCAATGCCTATTTGAAGATGACTGGTGAGGCATGTGTTTTTTCTGTAATAATGGTCTATGGTCTGAAGAGACCATGGAAAATAACATAAAAAAACAACAATTATGTGGCAAAAACTGAAATCAATATCAAACCACCAAAAACAACACTGTATAAATTGCCAATAAAATATAAATTTTATTATAAATAGACAAATTTATACATAATAGAATACAGGCAAAAATAACACCAGAGATACTGCTATCCTAACACGGAGCCATATTCCACCTTGCCCAAAAAATAATAAGGTTTCAAATATTTTGTGGGTAATGTATAATATGGCTCCCTGTTAGGATAGCAGTATCTCTGGTGTTAGTTTTGTCTGTATTCTATTATGTATAAATATGGTTAATTATTTATAATAAAATTTATATTTTATTGGCAATTTATACTGTGCTGTTTTTTGTGGTTTCATAGAAAATAACATGTAACATATAAGTGGGGGATAATAACTGCTCTGTGAATCGAATTTCACAGAAACTCCACACAACTTGCTGCTCATGTTTTGCAAGATCTGCTTGTCTCTAGTATTTTGAATAATATTGAAATAGAGAAATGATGTCAAGTTGATTAAGGGGATATATTTGACTTCTATTGTAGGGATAGAAAATCCTTTTTTTTAATTTTATCAATATGAGGCAAAATTAGCTGCAGCTTTCCATTTCGGGGTATTATCCTTTTATCTGTATCTGACTTTAAATTTGGTATTGATTTTTTCTGAAACTATTAGTATATGTAACTGAGTAAAAGGGTTGAGTTCTGTTCAACATAGGTAATTGTAAACTAATGATTTCCTTTTTTAGTTATATTTTTAAAGATTCATGCAAAAAAATCAGATCAAAGTTGCCCATAAGTCTGAAAATCATGAAATGCACACAGTTTGCAATTAACATTGCTCAGTAGCAGACACTTTACAATTTATATTTCCATATGTGAAACACATGAATAAAACACTAATCAATGTGTCAATTTTAACCATCAAAGAAACATGAAGATCAGGTCCAAAGCACTAGTGACACTTGGGCCTCATTTAAAAGATGTCGATCTTTCTAAAATACCAAAGTCACTTGGCTTCACAGCCCCCTACTGATAACACAATACAGGGTGAAGTTGTTGTTTAGCTACTATTTGTTTTTTTTTCTTTTGTAAAACCAGTGGACAAAGGTTCTTAGGTTTTTAAGTTTCTTGTGACACAATTAAAAATCAGAAAGCGGCTCCCCTCTGTACAGTCTTGTGTATTTATGCTAATCAGCCCCACATATACACAAAATGCACAAGACTTTTATGTCTACACTTCAGAATGACATTTAATGTCCAAAAGTGTCATCCATGTAAAAGTAAAATGGCACCATAAATTACCATGTAATAATAAGTATACTCCTATTACATCTGGAGCCACAAAGCAAAACTCTGGTGTAACATGGTGGTTAGCATTGAAGATTGTAACATTAACTCAAATTAAGCCAAATTATCACTTTTATCTACCACATAGTCTTGGATATAACATTACCAGTGAGGCATTGCTGCTCTACCTCCATCATGCTTTGCCTCTCCAAATACACATTTCCAGCATGTCTCACTATGATCTATACATATCTGTATAGTGATAATTCACTTCACATTTTTGGTTACTGTCAGTATTTACCACCACATGAAGTAGCCATTGAGTGATCATTTAAAACTAGATGGGCATTTCCTGAAGGAAATACATGGTGCTTGAACAGCGCTGCCAGCTTTACAGCAGTGAATCAGGTGTGGACTGTAAGAAAGTAAAGTTAGAATATGAATGCTGTGTATAGCGATGGCACAACCTGGGATGGGTTGTATATGAAGCCAATGGGGGTGATGTAGTGATGCCACCATTATATAATATTTGGTGCAGGCTAAAGGACCTGTGTGATGTCACCACTAGAGTTGAGCGATACCGTCCGATACTTCAAAGTATCAGATCGGAATGGATCGGCCGATCTTAAAAAAAAAAGTATCGTTATCGCCGATTCCGATACCGGAAGTCCAATTCAAGTCTATGGGACTTCCGGTATCGGAATAAGAAAAACCCTGTTTTTGCCTTGTACAGCCTCTCTGGGGTCTGTACGGGCCTTTCGGGGGGCTGTGCCGGCCTGCCAGGGGGTCTGTGCAGGCTCCGGTGGGCTGTTCCAGCCTGCCGGGGGGCTGTGCCGGCCTGCCGGTGGTCTGTGCAGGCTCCGGGGGGCTGTGCCGGCCTGCCGGGGGGCTGTGCCGGCCTGCCGTTGGTCTGTGCAGGCTCCGGGGGGCTGTGCCGGCCCCCGGGGGGGCTGTGCAGGCTTCGGGGGTCTGTGCAGGCATCGTCCGATGGGATTACAAGTCCCATCGGGCGATGCCTGCTACCATGACAGTGATTGACACATTAGCCAATGATGGGACAGTAGTAGTCCCATCATCCGGCTAATGTGTTGAATGTAAAAAAAAAATAAAAATTACATGCTACATACATACTACATATATACATACTACATACATACTACATATATACTACATGCTACATACATACAACATGCATACTACATATATACTACATGCAACATGCATACTACATACATGCTACATTCATACTACATACTACATACATGCTACATTCATACTACATATATACTACATGCAACATACATACAACATATATACTACATGCATGCAACATGCATACTACATATATACTACATGTAACATACATACTACATATATACTACATGCATACTACATACATGCTACATACTACATGCATGCTACATGCATGCTACATACATACTACATGCATGCTACATACATACTACATGCATGCTACATACATACTACATGCTACATACATACTACATATATACTACATGCATGCTACATACATACTACATGCTACATACATACTACATACATACTACATGCATGCTACATACATACTACATGCTACATATATACTACATACATACTACATGCATGCTACATACATACTACATGCTACATACATACTACATGCATGCTACATACATACTACATGCATGCTACATACATACTACATGCTACATATATACTACATACATACTACATGCATGCTACATACATACTACATGCATGCTACATACATACTACATGCTACATACATACTACATACATACTACATGCATGCTACATACAATACATTCATACAATACATACATAGACATACAGTACATATAACATAGAGTAACATACTTACCAATACTTGTCACATTGTTCCCCGAAGCCATTGTCTTTTACGGAATAAATATTAACATAACAAACCACAAAAATACTCACCCATGATCCGAAGCAGTCCACGAGTGTGTCCCACGACGATCTTGGGTAGAGAACGGCAGCATCAGCTGATGCTGCCTTTCTCTACGGGCCGCAGGAATCCAATGACGGAAGGTAGGTATCCTTCCGCACTGTATTCCTCCGCCACTTAAAAAAAAAAAAGTCCCTAGTCTCACTTTATGCCATTGCTGTGTGGGAATTTCCCACGCAGCAATGGCATAAAGTGAGACTAGGGACTTTTTTCTTTTAAGTGGCGGAGGAATACAGTGCGGAAGGATACCTTCCAGGATGCACCACCAGGATCCTTTTCATCAATAGACATCCAGCTCTAACCCCCTGAAATCAAATTCCCTGGGCAGCAGGGGGACAGCTTCTGTCTCTGTGTGTAGGTGGCCTCCTGGATGATGTTCCTGCCAAGTTTGGTTTGCCTGACCCCTTCTACAAAGGAGTTATGGGGTTTGATAACCCCAAAAACTGCCCCTAACTGAAAATGTCTTTTCAAATCTGCTGTCCAAATCAAACATTGGGGCCCCTGGTTGGACTTCTGGTAAAGCCAGAGGGGCCATTGGGGTTTCATTTGAAACCTAATTACCAGACTGAGGTGAGGGAACAGTTCTTGGGGCTGTGTGGTGCTCTGTTGGGCATTTCTGCCCCCTCAAACCTGCACCGGCAGCAACATTTTTATCCATGGACAGCCATGGTCTGACTCCCTGAATTCAAATTCCCTTGTGATCAGGAGAACAAGTGATGTCTCTGAATGTAGATGGCCTCCTGGATGATGTTCCTGCCAAGATTGATTTGCCTGACCCCTTCTGCAGAGGAGTTAAGGGGTTTGAGAACCCCCAAAACTGCCCCAGACTGAAAATGTCTTTTCAAATCTGCTGTCCAAATCAGACTTTGGGGCCCCTGGTGGGACTTCTGGTAAAGCCAGAGGGGCGATTGGGGTGTCATTGAAAGCTAATTGCCAGACTGAGGAGAGGGAACAGTTCTTGAGGCTGTGTGGTGCTCTTTTGGCCTTTTGTGCCCCCTCAAGCCTACACCACCAGGATCCTTTTCATCAATGGACAGTCATACTCTGACCCCCTGAATTCAAATTCCCTGGGCAGCAAGGGGACAAGTGATGTCTCTATGTGTAGGTGGCATCCTGGACAATATTCCTGCCAAGCTTGGTTTGCCTGGTACCTTCTGCTGGGTAGTTGTGGGGTTTCAGAACCCCATAACCGGCCCAAGGCCTCAAAATGTCTTTTCAAATGTGCTGTCCAAATCAGACATTGGGGCCCTTGGTGGGACTTCTGGTTAAACCAGAGGGGCCATTGGGGTGTCATTTGAAAGCTAATTAGCAGACTGAGGTGATGGAACAGTTCTTGGGGCTGTGTGGTGCACTGTTGGGCATTTGTACCCCCTCAAGCCTGCACCACCAGGACCATTTTTATCCATGGACAACCATGCTTTGACCCGCTGAATTCAAATTCCCTGGGGAGTACGGGGACAAGTGATGTTGTTATATGTAGGTTGCCTCCTGGATGATGTTCCTGCCAAGTTGGGTTTGCCTGACCCCTTCTGCAGAGGAGTTATGGGGTTTGAGAACCTCCAAAACTGCCCCAGACTGAAAATGTCTTTTCAAATCAGCTGTCCAAATCAGACATTGGGGCCCCTGTTGGGACTTCTGGTAAAGCCAGAGGGGCCATTGGGGTGTCATTTGAAAGCTAATTACCAGACAGGTGAAGGAACAGTTATTGGGGCTGTGTTGTGCCCCCTCAAGCCTGCACCACCAGGATCCTTTACATCAATGGACTGCCAGCTCTAACCCCCTGAGTTCAAATTTCCTGGGCAGCAGGGGGACAAGTGTTGTCTCTGTGTGTAGGTGGCATACTGGACAATATTCCTGCCAAGTTAGTTTGCCTGGTACTTTCAGCTGGGTAGTTCTGGGGTTTCAGAACCCCAAAACCGACCCAAAGCCTCAAAATGTCTTTTCAAATCTGCTGTCCAAATCAGACATTGGGGCCCCTGGTGGGACTTCTGGTTAAGCCAGAGGGGCCATTGGGGTGTCATTTGAAAGCTAATTACCAGACTGAGGTGAGGGAACAGTACTTAAGGCTGTGTGCTGCTCTATTGGGCTTTTGTGCCCCCTCTAGCCTGCACCACTAGGACCATTTTTATCAATGGACAGCCATGCTCTGACCCCCTGAATTCAAATTCCCTGGGGAGCAGGGGGACAAGCGATGTTGCTCTGTGTAGGTGGCATCCTGGATGATGTTCCAGTCAAGTTTGGTTTCCCTGACCACTTCTGCAGAGGAGTTATGGGGTTTGAGAGCCCCCAAAACTGCCCCTGACTGAAAATGTCTTTTCAAATCTGCTGCCCAAATCAGACATTGGGGCCCCTGGTTGGACTTCTGGTAAAGCCAGAGGGGCCTTTGAGGTGTCATTTGAAAGCTAATTACCAGACTAAGCTGAGGGAGCAGTTCTTGGGACTGTCTGGTGATCTGTTGGGCATTTGTGCCCCTGCAAGCCTGAACCACCAGGACCATTTTTATCCATGGACAGCCATGCTCTGATCCCCTGAATTCAAATTCTCTGGGGAGCAGGGGAACAAGTGATGTTGTTGTGTGTAGGTGGCCTCCTGGTTGATGTTCCTGCCAAGTTTGGTTTGCCTGACCCCTTCTGCAGAGGAGTTAAGGGGTTTGAGAACCCCCAAAACTGCCCCTAACTGAAAATGTCTTTTCAAATCTGCTGTCCAAATCAGAAATTGGGGCCCCTGGTGGAACATCTGGTAAGTCCAGAGGGGCCATTGTTGTGTCATTTGAAAGCTAATTACCAGACTGAGGTGAAGGAACAGTTATTAGGGCTGTGTGCTGCTCTGTTGGGCATTTGTGCCCCCTCAAGCCTGCACCGCCAGGAACATTTTTATCCATGGACACAGATGCTCTGAACCTGAATTCAAATTCCCTGGAGAGCAGGGGGACAAGTGATGTTGCTGTATGTATATGGCTTCCTGGATGATGTTCCTGCCAAGTTTGATTTGCCTGACCCCTTCTGTAGAGGAGTTAAGGGGTTTAAGAACCCCCAAAACTGCCTCAGACTGAAAATGTCTTATCAAATCTGCTGTCCAAATCAGACATAGGGGCCCCTGGTGGGACTTCTGGTAAAGCCAGAGGGGCGAATGGGGTATCGTTTGAAAGCTAATTATCAGACTGAGGAGAGGGAACAGTTCTTGGGGTTGTGTGGTGCTCTGTTGGGCATTTGTGCCCCCTCAAGCTGGCATCACCAGGATCATTTTCATTAATGGACAGCCAGCTCTAACCCCCTGAGTTCAAATTCCCTGGGCAGCAGGGGGACAAGTGATGACTCTGTGTAGGTGGCATCCTGGACAATATTCCTGCCAAGTTAGTTTGCCTTGTACTTTCTGCTGGGTAGTTGTGGGGTTTCAGAACCCCAAAACCGACCCAAGGCCTCAAAATGTCTTTTCAAATCTGCTGTCCAAATCAGACATTGGGGCCCCTAGTGGGACTTCTGGTTATGCCAGGGGGGGCATTGGGGTGTCATTTGAAACCTAATTACCAGACTGAGGTGAGGGAACAGTTCTTGGGGCTGTGTGGTGCTCTGTTGGGCATTTGTGCCCCCTCAAGCCTGCACCACCAGGATCCTTTTCATCAATGGACAGCCATGCTCTAACCCCCTGAATTCAAATTCCCTGGGAAGCAGGGGGACAAGTGATGTTGCTGTGTGTAGGTGGCCTCCTGGATGATGTTCCTGCCAAGTTTGGTTTGCCTGACCACCTCTGCAATGGAGTTATGGGGTTTGAGAGCCCCCAAAACTGTCCCCGACTGAAAATGTCTTCTCAAATCTGTTGTCCAATATAGAATTTGGGGCCCCTGTTATAGCCATCAATCTGCAACATTGAACAGTTAAAAAGAAAATAAAAAGAGAGAGACAAAACCCTGCAGGGGATAGAGATAGATATCTATCTCCTTCAGCTTCTTTTTCATTACTTTAGCTCTGCAGACATATGGTAAACGCCATTGTCTGTAAGTGTTGCAATGAGTCACTTCTAACTGGCTAGATACAAAACTTGCAGACTCTGTAATCTCAGGATAAATTACCAGACATGTCTTAATACCTTAGCTAAGGGAACTAACTTTACATGTAACTTTTAGCTCTATATGTGTGTAATAGAAGCTAGGCCTGTCTCTCTATTATATTACATTATATATTCTAAGTGTTATTGGCATGTATGCAGGAAGCAGGCCCTCACTATTAAAAAAAACATTCAGAGGGTGATAGCTGGCAATTGGAATTGATTTTTTGTCTAGAGAGATGGTTTTCAGGTAAAAAAAAATATGACGAATGTTAGAATCACAGGTTACAGGCAAAAAATGTCTTATTAGGGGAAACTGAAGGATTTGAAAATTACAGATTAAAGGCCAAAAAAGGGAAACAGGGGAAAAATAAAGTCTTACCTCAGTCTGGTAATTAACTTTCAAATGACAACTCAATGGCCCCTCTGGCCTTACCAGCAGTCGCACCAGGGGCCCCAATGTCTGATTTTTACGGCAGATTTGAAAAGACATTTTCAGTCTGGGGCAGTTTTGGGGGTTCTCAAACCCCTTAACTCCTCTGCAGAAGGGATCCAGAAAAACCAAACTTGGCAGGAACATCATCAAGGAGGCCACCTACACACAGCAACATCACTTGTCACCCTGCTCCCTAGGGAATTTGAATTCAGGGGGTCAGAGCATGGCAGTCCATGGATAAAAAGGGTCCTGGTGGTGCAGGCTTGAGGGGGCAGAAATGCCCAACAGAGCCAGACAGCCTGCTCTCACATTAAAGTGACATACTGAGGAAGAGAGCAGGCTATTGTACTCATTTTTTGCACAAATAGCCGGCTCTCACTATTGAATACGACATACTGAGGATGAGAGCCGGCTATTGCATTCATTTTTGGCACAATTAGCTGGCTCTCACTGTTGAATATGATATACTGAGGATGAGAGCCAGCTATTGTGCTCATTTTTGGCACAATTAGCCGGCTCTCACTGTTGAATATGATATACTGAGGATGAGAGCCAGCTATTGTGCTCATTTTTGGCACAATTAGCCGGCTCTCACTGTTGAATATGATATACTGAGGATGAGAGCCAGCTATTGTGCTCATTTTTGGCACAATTAGCTGGCTCTCACTGTTGAATATGATATACTGAGGATGAGAGCCGGCTATTGTGCTCATTTTTGGCACAATTAGCCGGCTCTCATTTTTGGTCAAATCCTGACAAAAACGTACACTGTTTTTGAACCAGCAATTTTGCATAGGATTTAGCGCAAGTCTAAGTGTTTTTAGAGCGTACTACACGCACATTTCCAATATCGCGCCAACAACACATACGTTTTTTTACCATGTGCGCATTTTTAGATATCGCACAAATCTGATATTTAGCAACAATTACGCAGATTAACAAAACTGTCCGCCCAAAACGCATGCGGTTTTGACCACAGAAGCGCTTACAGAGCTCTGCACATGACCGACACTCCTTTTTCATCAAAATCGGACCTAAATGTATTGTGTTTTTTAACAAATTACATACCGAGGATTAGAGCTGGCTATAGTAATCTATATTTTTACCAAGAGCCGTCTCTGACTTTTATGAGAGCCGACTATTTGGACTGAAAATCATCTTTTTAGCTGGCTGAATGTATAAAAGGAGCAATAGCGCCATCTGGTGTTTTTACACTTTTGCATTTAAAAAAATATATTTTGTTCAACAGTGGCTACTTGTGGAATTTCAAAATATTACATTTTGCAAAGTGAGAGCCGGCTAATTGTCCAAAAAACAGGCATCCAAATACGCAGTAGCCGCTTTTAAGGAAAAAACTTTTTTACGTTTTTTCTGCGTAGACCCCATCAGGAGCGATATTTCAGGCCGCAGAATGAGAGCTTTCGTGCAGAAACGTTCCTGGACCCCAGAACTAAAATTAGCTCCTCCCACCGCATGCGTAAGCGTCTCGTAACGCCAATTTACAAAGTGCCCCCATCCGTCCCTATATATTGCTATAGAGAGATGGTGATACTCCAAAAATGACCCTCCCCAAATTTCAATAGACCGGAGTAAGCCCTGTTGCCATCCGGCAACAAAATGGCTGACTTTTGTTGCCGGATTGCAACAACAGAGTCAAACCTTGTTGCAGATCGGCAACAAATGCCGATATTTTCTAAGTTTTACCCCCAAGGTCAACCTCGCCTTTTTTGCTTTTAAAATGTTTATAACATGTTGATGTTCATCATGTTGATTAAATTTGATCCCACATTTTTGTATGCACGCTGTTTCATATTTCTATATATCTGATTTACTAGTGATTTATGTACACCTCCCTTTCCTTTGGTCACATTTACTTTTTCTGGGTGTACGGCACAGTACCCTAATCTATAAGCTGTGCCAATCCTCCCCTTTATCCTTCCGGTAATTCAATATGTCTGATACCAAGAAAAATAAGCCACTGACAGAGCTGAACACTGGAGTATGATTTTTTTTTTTAAATAAAGCCTTACAATTTAAAAAAGGAAAAAAACACTGAAGTCTTACATATATTAAAAAGGTTGCATGGTGTTTGCTATTTGATATTGACCATTGATCTATGGGTAAATCACGGCAATGATCCACTATTTGAATCCTATTTGCACTTCCTTTCCAGTGTTGCTTACTTTTACCCTAAGCTCTATATTTAGATTTATTTAAGAGCTACATGGAGCTTAATCGCACCTCTAAAACAAAATGAAATATAATACATAGAAAACACCATGACTCTTTTTTTAATTTGATATTGGCCATTTGCTAAAGAAAATGGTTATTGTTTAAAGAAATACCCCTAAAGTAAATACATTGAGTTTTTTTGGGGTGGATACCAGCTTGGGGTCATTATGTAATATATGAAGGGAAACAAGTAAAAACCTCTACAAAGTTAGGAAATTTCATTAGGTGACTAATTAGATTTATTACAGTATTATGAGTATTATATCTGCATCATACAACACGTGCAATCTATGTATTAAAAAATTTAGAATTTTTTATTCGGTCATACAATATAAGATTATACAAGATAATGATAACACTTTAGAGAGCAGAAAGCGGCTCCGCTCTGTACTGTCTTGTATGTATTCATGATAATCAGCCCCACACGTCTGCACTTCTATATAGCATTTAGAGTATGATTCTCATATATGTGATCTCCAAAAAATGTCAAACATGGAAAAATTATATTGCGCCATGTATTACCAGATAATAATAATCCTATTAAAATGCATCAGTCATGACAAAGCAAACCTCTGGTACAACATGCTGGCTAGCAATGAGGGATTTTAGTTTAAAAATTGTTTGACTTCCCTATTAATGTGATAACCAAGACTATAAAATAGTTGGATAAATCTCTAGTCATACATTGTGGCTCCACATCCACCCTGCTTTATCCTCCAGCATGCCTCATCATGATCCATATATACCTGTATAGTGAAGATTTGCTTTACATTTTGTCTTGCGGTCAGCTCATATATGAGCTGTGGCTTCCTGGTAGATCTTTATGGCAATATAGACTGTTCACCTTTAGCCTTGATATTGAATTACCTTGAACAGGATGTAATTCAGTAATCACTAATATTCAGCAAAATGTTTTACAAAAATTTTAGTAAATAAATTCCCCACAAATTTGCAGCATTGAAAAGCATGGACTGGAAAAAGGGGTTTAATACTGTAATC
This sequence comes from Dendrobates tinctorius, assembly GCF_039654945.1. Taxonomy (NCBI): domain Eukaryota; kingdom Metazoa; phylum Chordata; class Amphibia; order Anura; family Dendrobatidae; genus Dendrobates; species Dendrobates tinctorius. Next base: position 9,521,944 of record NW_027361724.1, read on the forward strand.
TTAGAGTGAGGCAATGGTATTCAAATGAAATTTAATTGTACTTGATTTTGTTTTATTTTGTAATTAGCTTTGTGCCAGTGAAGCAAAATGTTAGCTGTCAACCACTTTTGCAGAACCTTAAGAGGCTGGCTAAAAATCTACTCTAATTGACTAGAAAATGCATGTTTAATACTGAATGATCCTAGGACTGAAGATGGTTTAAACTTATTCCATTATCCTCGAATTTTAAAAAAAGAAAATGTATTCTCAAGAATACAGTTTTTGTTTTATAATGTGCATGGAACTTTTCTGAACCATATAAAGAGACAGCAAAAAGTAAAAAGATACCCACAAAAATCTGGTTCTTCCATCACAATACTGTAATCTGCATTAAAATCATAGGTAAATATAGACTTAATCCAGCATTATTGCTTACTTTAATCACAGAAAAAAAGAGAACTAGAGCAGCACAAAGACAAAAAGAAAAATGAAAAATTGGGAGAAAATCCCCCCAGGCAAAGATCAAACCTCAACTGTAGAAATCCAAAAAATGGAGGCATCATATCATGCTCAGTGGATAAAGAGCTACTTTTATTAGCCCATCGTGGCAACGTTTTGGTCTGTGGAGATGTGGACAGTTTTCAGTCAATGATCAAGTGCATGTGATAGATACAGTGGGGAAAAAAAGTATTTAGTCAGTCAGCAATAGTGCAAGTTCCACCACTTAAAAAGATGAGAGGCGTCTGTAATTTACATCATAGGTAGACCTCAACTATGGGAGACAAACTGAGAAAAAAAAATCCAGAAAATCACATTGTCTGTTTTTTTTTTTCAGTTTATTTGCATATTATGGTGGAAAATAAGTATTTGGTCAGAAACAAAATTTCATCTCAATACTTTGTGATATATCCTTTGTTGGCAATGACAGAGGTCAAACGTTTTCTGTAAGTCTTCACAAGGTTGCCACACACTGTTGTTGGTATGTTGGCCCATTCCTCCATGCAGATCTCCTCTAGAGCAGTGATGTTTTTGGCTTTTCGCTTGGCAACACGGACTTTCAACTCCCTCCAAAGGTTTTCTATAGGGTTGAGATCTGGAGACTGGCTAGGCCACTCCAGGACCTTGAAATGCTTCTTACGAAGCCACTCCTTCATTGCCCTGGCGGTGTGCTTTGGATCATTGTCATGTTGAAAGACCCAGCCACGTTTCATCTTCAATGCCCTTGCTGATGGAAGGAGGTTTGCACTCAAAATCTCACGATACATGGCCCCATTCTTTCTTTCATGTACCCGGATCAGTCGTCCTGGCCCCTTTGCAGAGAAACAGCCCCAAAGCATGATGTTTCCACCACCATGCTTTACAGTAGGTATGGTGTTTGATGGATGCAACTCAGTATTCTTTTTCCTCCAAACACGACAAGTTGTGTTTCTACCAAACAGTTCCAGTTTGGTTTCATCAGACCATAGGACATTCTCCCAAAACTCCTCTGGATCATCCAAATGCTCTCTAGCAAACTTCAGACGGGCCCGGACATGTACAGGCTTAAGCAGTGGGACACATCTGGCACTGCAGGATCTGAGTCCATGGTGGCGTAGTGTGTTACTTATGGTAGGCCTTGTTACATTGGTCCAAGCTCTCTGCAGTTCATTCACTAGGTCCCCCTGCGTGGTTCTGGGATTTTTGCTCACCGTTCTTGTGATCATTCTGACCCCACGGGGTGGGATTTTGCGTGGAGCACCAGATCGAGGGAGATTATCAGTGGTCTTGTATGTCTTCCATTTTCTAATTATTGCTCCCACAGTTGATTTCTTCACTCCAAGCTGGTTGGCTATTGCAGATTCAGTCTTCCCAGCCTGGTGCAGGGCTACAATTTTGTTTCTGGTGTCCTTTGACAGCTCTTTGGTCTTCACCATAGTGGAGTTTGGAGTCAGACTGTTTGAGGGTGTGCACAGGTGTCTTTTTATACTGATAACAAGTTTAAACAGGTGCCATTACTACAGGTAATGAGTGGAGGAAAGAGGAGACTCTTAAAGAAGTAGTTACAGGTCTGTGAGAGCCAGAAATCTTGATTGCTTGTTTCTGACCAAATACTTATTTTCCACCATAATATGCAAATAAAATGAAAAAAAAACAGACAATGTGATTTTCTGGATTTTTTTTTCTCAGTTTGTCTCCCATAGTTGAGGTCTACCTATGATGTAAATCACAGACGCCTCTCATCTTTTTAAGTGGTGGAACTTGCACTATTGCTGACTGACTAAATACTTTTTTCCCCCACTGTATATAGGGGTGTACCTGATAATAGTACTTAACAATAATTGCAAAAAATAACATATCCATCCATTAAAAGTGACATACATACTATGCCAGATGGAATATACAGTTTTAAATCCCATAAAGTGCATCAGCTACATAGCGAATCAGAAGAACTACAGTATACTAGATTTTTAATTACAAAACAAAAGGGACAGTGATAAACTGTCACCAATAGAAGAGAACCTTACGTGAATACAAAATTCTGCTTATTTTAATCATTAAAAATCAATAAAAATAAACTGCTTTTCTTTAATTACAATGAACATACCCCATGGGGACAATAACAACCACTGATATTTACAATAATGAAAATTAGATATTGCACATATATAATAATAATAATAATAATAATAATAATAATAATAATAATAAAGAAAAGGATATCACTACATCACATGAAAAAGAATGACACAAGGTATCCAGTTAGATTATGCACATGGCCTTAATGATAATTACCACATGTGCACCCTTTAATCATATGCTGGTATACAGCTGTAGTATCCCTTATTTGTACTACATATCAAACAGGTAAAAGATCGATGAATTTTATTGATTTTTAATCATTAAAATCAGAATTTTGTGTTCATGTATGGTTCTCTTCTATTGGTGACAGTTTATCACTGTTCCTTTATGTTTTGTAAGTTGTATTTGGAAGTGCCATTTGTATAATTGGTGGACAAAAAGTGGATTAATCTAGATTTTTAATTAGCCGTTTTTGTTAATATTGGGATAAGATCTTGGAGATGGGAATACCTCTTTAACTGAATTTTACACTTTATTATAAACTAGGTGATTATTACTTGTACCTTATTACATTTTCTTATATGTTAATGACTTGACTTGTATTGATGAGTAATCTATTGTGTAATAGATGGGGGGACATATAAAATGTGGGTATTAGTAAGTTGCTTTACTATATTGACTCGGAGTTAACAATTACCTACTTTTGAAAATGAACCTTGATAATTCATTTTACAAGCATAAGTTTTACAAAGATCAGCAGGATAAGATTATTTTCTACCATAAATGCTCTAGTCAATTTATATTTCTACCTTGAATTTATTTAGGATTTTTCATTATGCTAGATTTACAGGAAAAAGTGTACAAAATTTAGTAAGTTTGCATTATAAAGTTTTCTCTACATGCTTACTTATACATTTTTCTCTCTATAGTTGCCTGCACAATACAATTAAACATTGTTTGGATGACAAATGACTAAGTTTTGGTTTGAAAGGAGAACACTAACAAAATGTGAGGTGCATCACAAACCCAGTTACGTTCAACTGTCTACTGGGTACTTTACATTGCCCTATTACATACATATTTCCCTATTATACCTGTGTCAGTGTAATTTTCCATTGATTTGCATGTTGCAGTAAAGGGGGCTTTCACATAGCGAAATCGCTAGCAATATTGCTAAAGCGTCACCGGTTTTGTGACGCAGCAGCGATATTGCTAGAGATATCGCTACATGTGATACTTACCTCCGACTGGCTTCCCCGCTGGTTATTGATGATTGCCTGGTCCATTTCTTGTTAGCGGCTTCCTGCTGGCGCCGACGAGCGACAGGTAAGTAAAGACTGCTGCGTCGCTGCTGAGATCTGCCTGTTTGGCAGCTCATTAGCGACTATTTAGTGATGCACCAGCGATCCTGACCGGGTCATATCGTGGTCGGGATCACTGATTCATCGCTAAATGTAAAAAGGCCTTAAGACAGTATGTTTAATCCTATTAGAGATGCAACAAAACTTTTTTTTTGTTATTGGCCATAATCTTAATGTTAATTTAGATTCTTTTAATTATATCCCAAATAAACGAACCTTTAATTTACCTTAGTACAGAAGCGCCATTGTCAATTTGGTTACTTAATATTAGAGCTACTTCTAGGTTTTCTGTTTTCAACAAATTTGAATATAGTTAACCGGCAAATTATCTTCTATAATCGAAAGCCAGATATTAACTAAATAAACTTAAATGCTTTTTAATAGTTTGTATTATAATATAGTTTGATATTATAGCAGCCATTGATTTCTTGTTGACAAAAAATTACTGAATGGCAGTTGTCATACAGATATGGTTCATATATTTTATTCCAGAAGACTAGATGAATTTCCTGCCATCCAGCATCCTCACACATTGTTCACTACTTTGTTTGGTGAAAATTTATTTACAATATAGTACAATATTCCCTATCTATATGATACAGAATTAAAACTTGTAAAGCTTTTGAGACAAGACCCTTATATGCATAGCCATGGCGGTTTATAGCTGATAATCCTTAATACACTGGTAGCTTAGAAAAGTAAATGTAATTCTCTTTATAGTATTGGAGGCAAAAATTGAAGACTTAATAGATTTATTCATCACCTTGATCTCCACTCCTGTTCCTTTCACAAAGTAAAGTAAATTAATCTTTTAGCAATTCTAATTACAGCAACAAAGTAACCATTGCTACTACATCATCATAAATATATTATCTTCAGGAATTGTGGTAACATTTCTTTACATTAAACCTGTAATCCTAGACCAGATTCTAAATTAGATCAAGGTCTGCTAAGATCCACTCAAAATGTACCTGATGTTCTGTTTCTTCCACGTGATTATCTGCTGACAAATGCTTCCATCTTCCTTATTTCATAAATATTCACACTATTCAGAGTTAACCGTGCAATGTTTCTGAAAATTATGAAAATTATTTCATGGTATTAGTCAGTTGTTGGCTACATTGCTATATTTTGTTGCAGTAACAAGAAATTTGTCATGATGTATACAATATAGTATATAATGTTACCTTTTTTGGAATTTCAGATGTTACTGAGGTGTCACAGTGCAGAATAAAACACTCTACATATTGGGGCTGTGGAATAATTTTTCTGACATAACCGTCGTAAATTTAGTTTCATTTTGATTTGCACTTGTAGGATGCTCTCATCACTCCTTTAAAGGTTCGCTCACATGTACGTATACATCAGACAAGTTTTTTTTCTCATGATGGTGATTAAAAATCTCTGAGCTTTGAAAATGTATCAGATATCTCTTGGTGACCTGTTTGATATATTCAGATCGGTTGATATTTACCTGTGTGACAACTACTGTATTCTTGAAAAATTGTTGATGCTGGTTTACCACAATATTTTAACCATTTCCTATGCATACCATATCGGCAACACCCTCAATATTGCTTATTTTCTGTTTAGATTTATCCTGAAAAAAATTCTATTTTGTTTATTGTGATCTATGGGTAACTCACAGCAATGATCCACTATTTGCATCCTATTTGCACTTCCTTTGCAGTGTTGCTTACTTTTACCCTCTAAAACTAAATGAAATATAATATATTAAAAGAGTCATGGTGTTTGCTATTTGATATTGGCCATTTGCTAAAGAAAATGGTTATTGTTTAAAGAAATACCCCTAAAGTAAATATATTGAGCTTTTTTGGGGTGGATACCAGCTTGGGGTCATTATGTAATACATGAAGGGAAACAAGTAAAAACCTCTAGTAAGTTTGGCACATTTCATTAGGTGACTAATTTGATTTGTTACAGTATTATAAGTTTTAAATCTGCATCACACAACACACGTGCAATCTATGTATTAAAGAATGTAGAATTTTATTATTAGTCCATACAATTGAATAAGAATCATTGTTCTTGCAAAAAGCGCTGAAGGAACCTCTTTTTTGGATGAGGCTCTGGAATGGTCTCTGAGTCACTGTCTTCACTTTCATTAAATTCCAAAACCTCAGGCTCCTCTTCTGTGTCACTCTCTAATGTTTCACACTCTTCTGTGTCACTCTCTTCTGTGTCACTCTCTTCAGTTGTGTCCTCTGTTTCTTTACTGTTTATATGAACAAATATAAATGTTTTGACATGCGGTGGCAAAAGCCTTGGCCTCTTCCTAAATGGACCTTGCTGCATTAGATCGGTCAGGCAGATCCATTCCCCTTCTGGAGTATCTCCATGTGCAGGACAACCCATATCTTGGTACCAATCCTCATCTGGGTATGTAGAACTGAGCACGGGGCCACAACAGCATATCTGTGTGAGAGACAAAAAGAAGCATTAGTTGAGGTCTGTAGAAAAGCTATTGCATTATATTATAGACATTATATTGACTAAGGTGACATTGTATTTTTTTAGAATATGCTAAAAATTTCAGATCAGCAGAGATCCATCTAATGTATCAGAATATCCTCCAAAAACAAAATAACAATTTTAAGGGCGTAGTATCTTGAAAGGTTATGCCCTATTTTCAAATATGTAGGCCATAGAAAAATTGGATAAACTATATCCTCTGATACTGGCCTATTTCCTACATGCTAACCAGTCATCTTTAGTTATTCAGAATACTGTCAATTTTAATATACATATTAGAAATGTTAAACATTTAAGGAAAGTTGCAAAAGACAGTCAATAAAAAATCTTAAAATATCTTATTTCTTTGATAATTCTAGAAATTAAAACTAAAAGCAAACATTACCTTTTCAGGGTTTGTCTGTGCCTGGGTATCCATTGTTATTTCTTCACAAATGCTTAGTGACCAGTCACCAACAAACAGCAGAAGAGTTGTGCAGCTACCAAGCTGTCTTCTCCTTTTATACAAATCTTGAGAGGTTTGCTCCTCCCTTTATTCATTAGTGAAATGCAAATACCCAGGAATCTCCTCCCCTTCTGAATGCTACCTTATCTAATATAGCAAACCTAGATGGCACCCATGTTTTATTAAAGAAATGAGAATACTCATGTCATCCAGTCTCACAATGGTTCTGAAAGCAGGATTTTAATTATAATTTCATCAATTTTCACTCATCAGCATACATAATTCAAGATTCTGTATAGCAATAAATGGTTCAAAGAAAAAAATTGTGATCAGGAAAATAGCCTTTTTCAATCTGGTCCAACCAATAGAAATGTGTTCTGGCTGTTAAATGTCAGGGCATTCTAAAAAGTTTAATGTCTCATATGGCTCCTATCACAAAAGAGATTGGTTAAAACAATGACCACACATGTAAAGTGCAAAAAATCTAACTGAGGACTAATTGTATTTGATTAGTGATGGGTGAACTCACTTGTATTATTTGAAATACTGCAAGAGTCAAAATATAAAAAAATTCTAAATTAAATTAGAATTAATCATCCCCTCATCTTTCCAATGCTCACTGCCCATAGTCAGTCAGGACATCTTTATTTTACCATTATACATTGAATCTCTGAAGTTATTGCTCTTCAACAGACAAATTATGATAAAATTTTGACATGCACTGACATTCAGGATCTGTTCATTACCAGACTTCTCACTCAAGAGTGAAGACTCCAAAGATGTGGCTCATGTCGGCCAATAGAAAAGACCCTGAGGACCAGATATGATAGGCATTGAGAAATAGTGTATTTGAAGATGACTGGTGATGCAAGTGTTTTTTCTGTAATAATGGCCTAAGGTCTGAAGAGAGCATAGAAAATAACATAACACAAAAAACAACAATTATGTGGTAAATACAGAAATCAATATCAAACCACCAAAAGCATCACAGTATAAATTGCCAATAAAATATAAATTTTATTATAAATAATTAAATCAATGTATACATAATAGAATACAGACAAAAATAACACCAGAGATACTGCTATTCTAACACGGAGCCATATTACATGTTGACCAAAAAATTAAGTTTCAAATATTTTTCAGGCTACGTGTAATATGGCTCCCTGTTAGGATAGCAGTATCTCTGGAGCTATTTTTGTCTGTATTATGTATAAATTTGTTCAATTATTTATAATAAAATTTACATTTTATTGGCAATTTATTCTGTGCTGTTTTTGGTGGTTTCATAGAAAATAACATGTAACATATAAGTGGGGGATAATAACTGCACTGTGAATCGAATTTCACAGAAACTCCACACAACTTGTTGCTCATATTTTGCAAGATCTGCTTGTCTCTAGTATTTTGAATAATATTGAAATAGAGAAATGATGTCATGTTGATTAAGGGGATATATTTGACTTCTATTGTAGGGATAGAAAATATTTTTTTGTTTTTCCAATATGAGGGAAAATTAGCTGCAGCTTTCCATTTTGGGGTATTATCCTTTTATCTGTATCTGACTTTAAATTTGGTATTCATTTTTTTCTGCAACTATTAGTATATGTAACTGATAAAAAAGGGTTGAGTTCTGCTCAACATAGGTAATTGTTAATTTGTAACTTTTTAAAGACTCATGCAAAAAAATCAGATCAAAGTTGCCCATAAGTCGGTGAAAATCATGAAATGCACACAGTTTCCAATTAACATTGCACTAAGTAGCAGACACTTGGCAATTTATATTTCCATATGTGAAAAACATGAATAAAACACTAATCAGTGTGTCAATTTTAACCATCAAAGAAACATGAAGATCACCTCCAAAGGACTAGTGACATTTGGGCCTCATTTAAAAGATGTCGATTTTCTAAAACACCAAAGTCACTTTGCTTCACAGCCCCCTACTGATAACACAATACAGGGTGAAGTTGTTGTTTAGCTTCCATTTGTTTGTTTTTTCTTCTGTAAAACCAGTGGACAAAGGCTCTTAGGTTTTTAAGTTTCCTGTGACAGTTAAAAATCAGAAAGCGGCTCCGCTCTGTACAGTCTTGTGTATTTATGCTAATTAGCTCCACATATGCACAAAATGCACAAGACTTATGTCTACACCTCTGAATGACATTAAATGTCCAAAAGTGTCATCCATGTACAGTAAAATGGCACCGTAAATTACCATGTAATAATAACTATAGTGCTATTACATCTGGAGCCACAAAGCAAAACTCTGTTATAACATGGTGGTTAGCATTGAAGATTGTATTAACTCAAATTAAGCCAAATTATCACTTTTATCTACCACATAGTCTTGGATTTAACATTATCAGTCAATAAACCTTCAGTGATGCATTGCTGCTCTATCTCCATCATGCTTTGCATCTCCAAATACACATTTCCAGCATGTCTCACTATGATCTATACATATCTGTATAGTGATAATTCACTTCACATTTTTGGTTACTGTCAGCTTTTACCACATTCCATTAATTCCTTTAAAGCACCTGATAGATTAATAAGCTTTTTAAATGTGCCTTTGAACACCTTGAGGTATGCAGTTTTTATACTGGTGTCACTTTGAGGGGCCTATGCGACAGAAAATACCAAAATCTCTTCAAATATGACGTGGCCTCTAAAGTATAGTTTTTGAATTTTACAACAAAATTTTAAAATCTCTGGTCAACTTTTAACCCTTGTAACTTCCTAACAAAAAAGGTGTTGCAAAAATTGGGCTTGTTTAAAGTACACATGTGGGAAATATTATTTATTACCTTTGACATGACTTTGATTTAATGACATAAAAACTAGGTGAACATTCAGTAATTTTCACATTTCCAATTTTTTTTACTAATTAACGTAAGTCTTATCAAATAAATATTTACTACAATCCTGAAGTACAATGTCACAAAAAACAGTCTTGGACTCTATGGGATCCATTGAAGTGTTCGAGTTTTGACCTCAGTGACACTCATCAGTATCAAAAAAATAATTAAAAATTGGGCAGATCTGGAAGGTGAAAACTGGCTTCAGGGTGAAGGGGCTAAAAAAAGGGGTATTAAGATTGTAAATTACATTATGATGTCAATTATTTCTCATTAGCTATGAGTGTCATGTGTCTTGTACAAAGACCATGAACACAGTATACAAAATAAATTATACAATATGCACTCTAGATGTTGTACTGATATGATGCTTCTTTTGCATTGATAACCATGTCTATAAGCAGGGGTTGTAGACAAATTCAAGTATCATAGCGTAATAGGGATTGTAAGTCCAAATGTATGGGATAGAAAGTAAGGAACAGTGGCAGATGCTATATTATGTGATTGTGCTTGGCACTTTTCTATTATATTGATTATTTTTATGTACAGTTTTTTAGCCGATTTACTCTACATTCTTGATATATACAGTCATGGCCAAAAGTATTGACACCCCTGCAATTCTGTTAGATAATACTCAGTTTCTTCCTGAAAATGATTGCAAACACAAATTCTTTGGTATTATTATCTTCATTTAATTTGTCTTAAATGAAAAAACACAAAAAGAATTGTCCTAAAGCCAAATTGGATATAATTCCACACCAAACATAACAAAGAGGGTGGACAAAAGTATTGGCACTGTTCGAAAAATCATGTGATGCTTCTCTAATTTGTGTAATTAACAGCACCTATAACTTACCTGTGGCACCTAACAGGTGTTGGCAATAACTAAATCAGTTGACATGGATTAAAGTTGACTCAACCTCTGTCCTGTGTCCTTGTGTGTACCAACATTGAGCATGGAGAAAAGAAAGAAGACCAAAGAACTGTCTGAGGACTTGAGAAACCAAATTGTGAGGAAGCATGAGCAATATCAAGGCTACAAGTCCATCTCCAAAGACCTGAATGTTCCTGTGTCTACCGTGCGCAGTGTCATCAAGAAGTTTAAAGCCCATGGCACTGTGGCTAACCTCTCTAGATGTGGCCGGAAAAGAAAAATTGATAAGAGATTTCAATGCAAGATTGTGCGGATGTTGGATAAAGAACCTCCACTAACATCCAAACAAGTTCAAGCTGCCCTGCAGTCCGAGGGTACAACGGTGTCAACCCGTACTATCCGTCGGCATCTGAATGAAAAGGGACTGTATGGTAGGAGACCCAGGAAGACCCCACTTCTTACCCCGAGACATAAAAAAGCCAGGCTGGAGTTTGCCAAAACTTACCTGAAAAAGCCTAAAACATTTTGGAAGAATGTTCTCTGGTCAGATGAGACAAAAGTAGAGCTTTTAGGGCAAAAGCATCAACATAGAGTTTACAGGAGAAAAAAGAGGCATTCAAAGAAAAGTACACGGTCCCTACAGTCAAACATGGCGGAGGTTCCCTGATGTTTTGGGGTTGCTTTGCTGCCTCTGGCACTGGACTGCTTGACTGTGTGCTTGGCATTATGAAGTCAGAAGACTACCAACAAATTTTGCAGCATAATATAGGGCCCAGTGTGAGAAAGCTGGGTCTACCTCAGAGGTCATAGGTCTTCCAGCAGGACAATAACCCAAAACACACTTCAAAAAGCACTAGAAAATGGTTTGAGAGAAAGCACTGGAGACTTCTAAGGTGGCCAGCAATGAGTCCAGACCTGAATCCCATAGAACACCTGTGGAGAGATCTAAAAATGGCAGTTTGGAGAAGGCACCCTTCAAATATCAGGGACCTGGAGTAGTTTGCCAAAGAAGAATGGTCTAAAATTCCAGCAGAGCATTGTAAGAAACTCATTGATGGTTACCGGAAGCAGTTGGTCGCAGTTATTTTGGCTAAAGGTTGTGCAACCAAGTATTAGGCTGAGGGTGCCAATACTTTTGTCCAGCCCATTTTTGGAGTTTTGTGCGAAATGATCAATGTTTTGCTTTTTGCTTCATTCTCTTTTGTGTTTTTTCATTTAAGACAAATTAAATGAAGATAATAATACCAAAGAATTTGTGTTTGCAATCATTTTCAGGAAGAAACTGAATATTATCTGACAGAATTGCAGGGGTGTCAATACTTTTGGCCATGACTGTATGTAGGTTTACTCTCTAATCCTAATGTAATATGACAACAATCATATTTCCTTTGTCGAATTGACAGCGGGAACAAGAAATCAGATTAATTTTAAATCAGGAACAGGCCTAGAAAGGTTGTATGTGTGGGGCCTCTACCCCTGGAAGAATCTGGATAACCAGTGAAACAATCATTAGAATGTGAGTCCTGACAGAAGCAGCCTGAGAAAGAGGAACAGTAATTAACAGGTTGGTGTAGAGCTGCCCCTACACACCAACCAGCAGGAAGCAGCAACTCTATGATCTCTGTAAATGAAAACTTTTGGAGATAATGAGCCTCTAAAGTGAGACAGCTCAGTGTGCTATAATGAGCTAATCTGAAGACAAGTCATAATCTACAGTGTTTACTTGGTGAGCACATCCATTGTTCTGTAGCAAGCTATTTACAACAGGAACACTTCTGATGAAGCTTATTAATCCTTTAGAATACAATTGTTGGGTGATACAAATCAGAACAGTCTGCAGTGACAGCATTGTCTTCAAATTCTACCAAGAAAAGCATACAGTCTCATTTGTTCACTCCGCCATTCTCTGCTGCCACCACAATCGGTCTAAGACCACCTTCTCTAGATCCTAAACAGATATTTTAATAGGAATATCCGAATGACTGCATTTCATAATTATGGAGACCCCAGTCTAGGGATTCCATTCCCTATGCTACTACTTCTCAGGCTTTCTTAATCAATTTTAGTAAAAACAATATTAAAGTTACATTTTAATTCCTGCACAATAGCATCCTTTCACACCTTACCCTTTTCAATATATTATGATTGTTTTATTTGATAGTTTATGCCTCTACTTATATCTTTGCTTTTGATCTCGTTACTAGTGTTGAGCATTCCGATACCGCAAATATCGGGTATCAGCCGATATTCGCGGTATCGGAATTCCGATACTGAGTTCCGATACTTTTTGCATATCGAATACCGGAATCGGAGTTCCCATAATGCTATGAGCCAGTTTGATTTGATTCAGCCAATGAGGAATCCTCAGAAGTTTGGGCACATCCTGTTAGGCATGTAGGCATGTTAACTAATGGCATGGCTGTGATTGGCTCCCTGTTAGGATAGCAGTATCTCTGGTGTTATTTTTGTCTGTATTATGTATAAATTTGTTCAATTATTTATAATAAAATGTATATTTTATTGGCAATTTATACTGTGCTGTTTTTGGTGGTTTCATAGAAAATAACATGTAACATATAAGTGGGGGATAATAACTGCACTGTGAATCGAATTTCACAGAAAATCCACACAACATGCTGCTCATATTTTGCAAGATCTGCTTGTCTCTAGTATTTTGAATAATTTTGAAATAGAGAAATGATGTCAAGTTGATTAAGGGGATATATTTGACTTCTATTGTAGGGATTGTAGGGATAGAAAATATTTTTTTTTGTTTTTCCAATATGAGGCAAAATTAGCTGCAGCTTTCCATTTCGGGGTAATATCCTTTTATCTGTATCTGATTTTTAAATTTGGTATTCATTTTTTCCGCAACTATTAGTATACGTAACTGAGTAAAAAGGTTGAGTTAAATCTCTAGTCATACATTGTGGCTCCACATCCACCCTGCTTTATCCTCCAGCATGCCTCATCATGATCCATATATACCTGTATAGTGAAGATTGGCTTTACATTTTGTCTTGCGGTCAGCTCATATATGAGCTGTGGCTTCCTGGTAGATCTTTATGGCAATATAGACTGTTCACCTTTAGCCTTGATATTGAATTACCTTGAACAGGATGTAATTCAGTAATCACTAATATTCAGCAAAATGTTTTACAAAAATTTTAGTAAATAAATTCCCCACAAATTTGCAGCATTGAAAAGCATGGACTGGAAAAAGGGGTTTAATACTGTAATCTTAGAGTGAGGCAATGGTATTCAAATGAAATTTAATTGTACTTGATTTTGTTTTATTTTGTAATTAGCTTTGTGCCAGTGAAGCAAAATGTTAGCTGTCAACCACTTTTGCAGAACCTTAAGAGGCTGGCTAAAAATCTACTCTAATTGACTAGAAAATACATGTTTAATACTGAATGATCCCAGGACTGAAGATGGTTTAAACTTATTCCATTATCCTCGAATTTTAAAAAAAGAAAATGTATTCTCAAGAATACAGTTTTTGTTTTATAATGTGCATGGAACTTTTCTGAACCATATAAAGAGACAGCCAAAAGTAAAAAGATACCTACAAAAATCTGGTTCTTCCATCACAATACTGTAATCTGCATTAAAATCATAGGTAAATATAGACTTAATCCAGCATTATTGCTTACTTTAATCACAGAAAAAAAGAGAACTAGAGCAGCACAAAGACAAAAAGAAAAATGAAAAATTGGGAGAAAATCCCCCCAGGCAAAGATCAAACCTCAACTGTAGAAATCCAAAAAATGGAGGCATCATATCATGCTCAGTGGATAAAGAGCTACTTTTATTAGCCCATCGTGGCAACATTTTGGTCTGTGGAGATGTGGACAGTTTTCAGTCAATGATCAAGTGCATGTGATAGATATATAGGGGTGCACCTGATAATAGTACTTAACAATAATTGCAAAAAATAACATATCCATCCATTAAAAGTGACATACATACTATGCCAGATGGAATATACAGTTTTAAATCCCATAAAGTGCATCAGCTACATAGCGAATCAGAAGAACTACAGTATACTAGATTTTTAATTACAAAACAAAAGGGACAGTGATAAACTGTCACCAATAGAAGAGAACCATACGTGAATACAAAATTCTGCTTATTTAATCATTAAAAATCAATAAAAATAAACTTCTTTTCTTTAATTACAATGAACATACCCCATGGGGACAATAACAACCACTGATATTTACAATAATGAAAATTAGATATTGCACATATATTATAATAATAATAATAATAATAATAATAATAATAATAATAAAGAAAAGGATATCACTACATCACATGAAAAAGAATGACACAAGGTATCCAGTTATATTATGCACATGGCCTTAATGATAATTACCACATGTGCACCCTTTAATCATATGCTGGTATACAGCTGTAGTATCCCTTATTTGTACTACATATCAAACAGGTAAAAGATCGATGAATTTTATTGATTTTTAATCATTAAAATCAGAATTTTGTGTTCATGTATGGTTCTCTTCTATTGGTGACAGTTTATCACTGTTCCTTTATGTTTTGTAAGTTGTATTTGGAAGTGCCATTTGTATAATTGGTGGACAAAAAGTGGATTAATCTAGATTTTTAATTAGCCGTTTTTGTTAATATTGGGATAAGATCTTGGAGATGGGAATACCTCTTTAACTTAATTTTACACTTTATTATAAACTAGGTGATTATTACTTGTACCTTATTACATTTTCTTATATGTTAATGACTTGACTTGTATTGATGAGTAATCTATTGTGTATTAGATGGGGGGACATATAAAATGTGGGTATTAGTAAGTTGCTTTACTATATTGACTCGGAGTTAACAATTTACCTACTTTTGAAAATGAACCTTGATAATTCATTTTACAAGCATAAGTTTTACAAAGATCAGCAGGATAAGATTATTTTCTACCATAAATGCTCTAGTCAATTTATATTTCTACCTTGAATTTATTTAGGATTTTTCATTATGTTAGATTTACAGGAAAAAGTGTACAAAATTTAGTAAGTTTGCATTATAAAGTTTTCTCTACATGCTTACTTATACATTTTTTTCCAGTATAGTTGCCTGCACAATACAATTAAACATTGTTTGGATGACAAATAACTAAGTTTTGGTTTGAAAGGAGAACACAAACAAAATGTGAGGTGCATCACAAACCCAGTTACGTTCAACTGTCTACTGGGTACTTTACATTGCCCTATTACATACATATTTCCCTATTATACCTGTGTCAGTGTAATTTTCCATTGATTTGCATGTTGCAGTAAAGAGGGCTTTCACATAGCGAAATCGCTAGCAATATTGCTAAAGCATCACCGGTTTTGTGACGCAGCAGCGATATTGCTAGCGATATCGCTACATGTGATACTTACCTCCGACTGGCTTCCCCGCTGGTTATTGATGATTGCCTGGTCCATTTCTTGTTAGCGGCTTCCTGCTGGCGCCGACGAGCGACAGTTAAGTAAAGACTGCTGCGTCGCTGCTGAGATCTGCCTGTTTGGCAGCTCATTAGCGACTATTTAGTGATGCACCAGCGATCCTGACCGGGTCATATCGTGGTCGGGATCACTGATTCATCGCTAAATGTAAAAAGGCCTTAAGACAGTATGTTTAATCCTATTAGAGATGCAACAAAACTTTTTTTTGTTATTGGCCATAATCTTAATGTTAATTTAGATTCTTTTAATTATATCCCAAATAAACGAACCTTTACTTTACCTTAGTACAGAAGCGCCATTGTCAATTTGGTTACTTAATATTAGAGCTACTTCTAGGTTTTCTGTTTTCAACAAATTTGAATATAGTTAACCGGCAAATTATCTTCTATAATCGAAAGCCAGATATTAACTAAATAAACTTAAATGCTTTTTAATAGTTTGTATTATAATATAGTTTGATATTATAGCAGCCATTGATTTCTTGTTGACAAAAAATTACTGAATGGCAGTTGTCATACAGATATGGTTCATATATTTTATTCCAGAAGACTAGATGAATTTCCTGCCATCCAGCATCCTCACACATTGTTCACTACTTAGTTTGGTGAAAATTTATTTACAATATAGTACAATATTCCCTATCTATATGATACAGAATTAAAACTTGTAAAGCTTTTGAGACAAGACCCTTATATGCATAGCCATGGCGGTTTATAGCTGATAATCCTTAATACACTGGTAGCTTAGAAAAGTAAATGTAACTCTCTTTATAGTATTGGAGGCAAAAATTGAAGACTTAATAGATTTATTCATCACCTTGATCTCCACTCCTGTTCCTTTCACAAAGTAAAGTAAATTAATCTTTTAGCAATTCTAATTACAGCAACAAAGTAACCAATGCTACTACATCATCATAAATATATTATCTTCAGGAATTGTGGTAACATTTCTTTACATTAAACCTGTAATCCTAGACCAGATTCTAAATTAGATCAAGGTCTGCTAAGATCCACTCAAAATGTACATGATGTTCTGTTTCTTCCACGTGATTATCTGCTGACAAATGCTTCCATCTTCCTTATTTCATAAATATTCACACTATTCAGAGTTAACCGTGCAATGTTTCTGAAAATTATTTCATGGTATTAGTCAGTTGTTGGCTACATTGCTATATTTTGTTGCAGTAATAAGAAATTTGTCATGATGTATACAATATAGTATATAATGTTACCTTATTTGGAATTTCAGATGTTACTGAGGTGTCACAGTGCAGAATAAAACACTCTACATATTGGGGCTGTGGAATATTTTTTCTGACATAACCGTCGTAAATTTAGTTTCATTTTGATTTGCACTTGTAGGATGCTCTCATCACTCCTTTAAAGGTTCGCTCACATGTACGTATACATCAGACAAGTTTTTTTTCTCATGATGGTGATTAAAAATCTCTGAGCTTTGAAAATGTATCAGATATCTCTTGGTGACCTGTTTGATATATTCAGATCGGTTGATATTTACCTGTATAACAACTACTGTATTCTTGAAAAATTGTTGATGCTGGTTTACCACAATATTTTAACCATTTCCTATGCATACCATATCGGCAACACCCTCAATATTGCTTATTTTCTGTTTAGATTTATCCTGAAAAAAATTCTATTTTGTTTATTGTGATCTATGTGTAACTCACAGCAATGATCCACTATTTGCATCCTATTTGCACTTCCTTTGCAGTGTTGCTTACTTTTACCCTCTAAAACTAAATGAAATATAATATATTAAAAGAGTCATGGTGTTTGCTATTTGATATTGGCCATTTGCTAAAGAAAATGGTTATTGTTTAAAGAAATACCCCTAAAGTAAATATATTGAGCTTTTTTGGGGTGGATACCAGCTTGGGGTCATTATGTAATACATGAAGGGAAACAAGTAAAAACCTCTAGTAAGTTTGGCACATTTCATTAGGTGACTAATTTGATTTGTTACAGTATTATAAGTTTTAAATCTGCATCACACAACACACGTGCAATCTATGTATTAAAGAATGTAGAATTTTATTATTAGTCCATACAATTGAATAAGAATCATTGTTCTTGCAAAAAACGCTGAAGGAACCTCTTTTTTGGATGAGGCTCTGGAATGGTCTCTGAGTCACTGTCTTCACTTTCATTAAATTCCAAAACCTCAGGCTCCTCTTCTGTGTCACTCTCTAATGTTTCACACTCTTCTGTGTCACTCTCTTCTGTGTCACTCTCTTCAGTTGTGTCCTCTGTTTCTTTACTGTTTATATGAACAAATATAAATGTTTTGACATGCGGTGGCAAAAGCCTTGGCCTCTTCCTAAATGGACCTTGCTGCATTAGATCGGTCAGGCAGATCCATTCCCCTTCTGGAGTATCTCCATGTGCAGGACAACCCATATCTTGGTACCAATCCTCATCTGGGTATGTAGAACTGAGCACGGGGCCACAACAGCATATCTGTGTGAGAGACAAAAAGAAGCATTAGTTGAGGTCTGTAGAAAAGCTATTGCATTATATTATAGACATTATATTGACTAAGGTGACATTGTATTTTTTTAGAATATGCTAAAAATTTCAGATCAGCAGAGATCCATCTAATGTATCAGAATATCCTCCAAAAACAAAATAACAATTTTAAGGGCGTAGTATCTTGAAAGGTTATGCCCTATTTTCAAATATGTAGGCCATAGAAAAATTGGATAAACTATATCCTCTGATACTGGCCTATTTCCTACATGCTAACCAGTCATCTTTAGTTATTCAGAATACTGTCAATTTTAATATACATATTAGAAATGTTAAACATTTAAGGAAAGTTGCAAAAGACAGTCAATAAAAAATCTTAAAATATCTTATTTCTTTGATAATTCTAGAAATTAAAACTAAAAGCAAACATTACCTTTTCAGGGTTTGTCTGTGCCTGGGTATCCATTGTTATTTCTTCACAAATGCTTAGTGACCAGTCACCAACAAACAGCAGAAGAGTTGTGCAGCTACCAAGCTGTCTTCTCCTTTTATGCAAATCTTGAGAGGTTTGCTCCTCCCTTTATTCATTAGTGAAATGCAAATACCCAGGAATCTCCTCCCCTTCTGAATGCTACCTTATCTAATATAGCAAACCTAGATGGCACCCATGTTTTATTAAAGAAATGAGAATACTCATGTCATCCAGTCTCACAATGGTTCTGAAAGCAGGATTTTAATTATAATTTCATCAATTTTCACTCATCAGCATACATAATTCAAGATTCTGTATAGCAATAAATGGTTCAAAGAAAAAAATTGTGATCAGGAAAATAGCCTTTTTCAATCTGGTCCAACCAATAGAAATGTGTTCTGGCTGTTAAATGTCAGGGCATTCTAAAAAGTTTAATGTCTCATATGGCTCCTATCACAAAAGAGATTGGTTAAAACAATGACCACACATGTAAAGTGCAAAAAATCTAACTGAGGACTAATTGTATTTGATTAGTGATGGGTGAACTCACTTGTATTATTTGAAATACTGCAAGAGTCAAAATATAAAAAAATTCTAAATTAAATTAGAATTAATCATCCCCTCATCTTTCCAATGCTCACTGCCCATAGTCAGTCAGGACATCTTTATTTTACCATTATACATTGAATCTCTGAAGTTATTGCTCTTCAACAGACAAATTATGATAAAATTTTGACATGCACTGACATTCAGGATCTGTTCATTACCAGACTTCTCACTCAAGAGTGAAGACTCCAAAGATGTGGCTCATGTCGGCCAATAGAAAAGACCCTGAGGACCAGATATGATAGGCATTGAGAAATAGTGTATTTGAAGATGACTGGTGATGCAAGTGTTTTTTCTGTAATAATGGCCTAAGGTCTGAAGAGAGCATAGAAAATAACATAACACAAAAAACAACAATTATGTGGTAAATACTGAAATCAATATCAAACCACCAAAAGCATCACAGTATAAATTGCCAATAAAATATAAATTTTATTATAAATAATTAAATCAATGTATACATAATAGAATACAGACAAAAATAACACCAGAGATACTGCTATTCTAACACGGAGCCATATTACATGTTGACCAAAAAATTAAGTTTCAAATATTTTTCAGGCTACGTGTAATATGGCTCCCTGTTAGGATAGCAGTATCTCTGGAGCTATTTTTGTCTGTATTATGTATAAATTTGTTCAATTATTTATAATAAAATTTACATTTTATTGGCAATTTATTCTGTGCTGTTTTTGGTGGTTTCATAGAAAATAACATGTAACATATAAGTGGGGGATAATAACTGCACTGTGAATCGAATTTCACAGAAAATCCACACAACTTGTTGCTCATATTTTGCAAGATCTGCTTGTCTCTAGTATTTTGAATAATATTGAAATAGAGAAATGATGTCAAGTTGATTAAGGGGATATATTTGACTTCTATTGTAGGGATAGAAAATATTTTTTTGTTTTTCCAATATGAGGGAAAATTAGCTGCAGCTTTCCATTTTGGGGTATTATCCTTTTATCTGTATCTGACTTTAAATTTGGTATTCATTTTTTCTGCAACTATTAGTATATGTAAATGAGAAAAAAGGGTTGAGTTCTGCTCAACATAGGTAATTGTTAATTTGTAACTTTTTAAAGACTCATGCAAAAAAATCAGATCAAAGTTGCCCATAAGTCGGTGAAAATCATGAAATGCACACAGTTTCCAATTAACATTGCACTAAGTAGCAGACACTTGGCAATTTATATTTCCATATGTGAAAAACATGAATAAAACACTAATCAGTGTGTCAATTTTAACCATCAAAGAAACATGAAGATCACCTCCAAAGGACTAGTGACATTTGGGCCTCATTTAAAAGATGTCGATTTTCTAAAACACCAAAGTCACTTTGCTTCACAGCCCCTACTGATAACACAATACAAGGTGAAGTTGTTGTTTAGCTTCCATTTGTTTGTTTTTTCTTTGGTAAAACCAGTGGACAAAGGCTCTTAGGTTTTTAAGTTTCCTGTGACAGTTAAAAATCAGAAAGCGGCTCCGCTCTGTACAGTCTTGTGTATTTATGCTAATTAGCTCCACATATGCACAAAATGCACAAGACTTATGTCTACACCTCTGAATGACATTAAATGTCCAAAAGTGTCATCCATGTACAGTAAAATGGCACCGTAAATTACCATGTAATAATAACTATAGTGCTATTACATCTGGAGCCACAAAGCAAAACTCTGTTATAACATGATGGTTAGCATTGAAGATTGTATTAACTCAAATTAAGCCAAATTATCACTTTTATCTACCACATAGTCTTAGATTTAACATTATCAGTCAATAAACCTTCAGTGATGCATTGCTGCTCTATCTCCATCATGCTTTGCATCTCCAAATACACATTTCCAGCATGTCTCACTATGATCTATACATATCTGTATAGTGATAATTCACTTCACATTTTTGGTTACTGTCAGCTTTTACCACATTCCATTAATTCCTTTAAAGCACCTGATGGATTAATAAGCTTTTTAAATGTGCCTTTGAACACCTTGAGGTATGCAGTTTTTATATTGGTGTCACTTTGAGGGGCCTATGCGACAGAAAATACCAAAATCTCTTCAGATATGACGTGGCCTCTAAAGTATAGTTTTTGAATTTTACAACAAAATTTTAAAATCTCTGGTCAACTTTTAACCCTTGTAACTTCCTAACAAAAAAGGTGTTGCAAAAATTGGGCTTGTTTAAAGTACACATGTGGGAAATATTATTTATTACCTTTGACATGACTTTGATTTAATGACATAAAAACTAGGTGAACATTCAGTAATTTTCACATTTCCAATTTTTTTTACTAATTAACGTAAGTCTTATCAAATAAATATTTACTACAATCCTGAAGTACAATGTCACAAAAAACAGTCTTGGACTCTATGGGATCCATTGAAGTGTTCGAGTTTTGACCTCAGTGACACTCATCAGTATCAAAAAAATAATTAAAAATTGGGCAGATCTGGAAGGTGAAAACTGGCTTCAGGGTGAAGGGGCTAAAAAAAGGGGTATTAAGATTGTAAATTACATTATGATGTCAATTATTTCTCATTAGCTATGAGTGTCATGTGTCTTGTACAAAGACCATGAACACAGTATATAAAATAAATTATACAATATGCACTCTAGATGTTGTACTGATATGATGCTTCTTTTGCATTGATAACCATGTCTATAAGCAGGGGTTGTAGACAAATTCAAGTATCATAGCGTAATAGGGATTGTAAGTCCAAATGTATGGGATAGAAAGTAAGGAACAGTGGCAGATGCTATATTATGTGATTGTGCTTGGCACTTTTCTATTATATTGATTATTTTTATGTACAGTTTTTTAGCAGATTTACTCTACATTCTTGATATATATGTAGGTTTACTCTCTAATCCTAATGTAATATGACAACAATCATATTTCCTTTGTCGAATTGACAGCGGGAACAAGAAATCAGATTAATTTTAAATCAGGAACAGGCCTAGAAAGGTTGTATGTGTGGGGCCTCTACCCCTGGAAGAATCTGGATAACCAGTGAAACAATCATTAGAATGTGAGTCCTGACAGAAGCAGCCTGAGAAAGAGGAACAGTAATTAACAGGTTGGTGTAGAGCTGCCCCTACACACCAACCAGCAGGAAGCAGCAACTCTATGATCTCTGTATAAGAAAACTTTTGGAGATAATGAGCCTCTAAAGTGAGACAGCTCAGTGTGCTATAATGAGCTAATCTGAAGACAAGTCATAATCTACAGTGTTTACTTGGTGAGCACATCCATTGTTCTGTAGCAAGCTATTTACAACAGTAACACTTCTGATGAAGCTTATTAATCCTTTAGAATACAATTGTTGGGTGATACAAATCAGAACAGTCTGCAGTGACAGCATTGTCTTCAAATTCTACCAAGAAAAGCATACAGTCTCATTTGTTCACTCCGCCATTCTCTGCTGCCACCACAATCGGTCTAAGACCACCTTCTCTAGATCCTAAACAGATATTTTAATAGGAATATCCGAATGACTGCATTTCATAATTATGGAGACCCCAGTCTAGGGATTCCATTCCCTATGCTACTACTTCTCAGGCTTTCTTAATCAATTTTAGTAAAAACAATATTAAAGTTACATTTTAATTCCTGCACAATAGCATCCTTTCACACCTTACCCTTTTCAATATATTATGATTGTTTTATTTGATAGTTTATGCCTCTACTTATATCTTTGCTTTTGATCTCGTTACTAGTGTTGAGCATTCCGATACCGCAAATATCGGGTATCAGCCGGTATTCGCGGTATCGGAATTCCGATACTGAGTTCCGATACTTTTTGCATATCGAATACCGGAATCGGAGTTCCCATAATGCTATGAGCCAGTTTGATTTGATTCAGCCAATGAGGAATCCTCAGAAGTTTGGGCACATCCTGTTAGGCATGTAGGCATGTTAACTAATGGCATGGCTGTGATTGGCTCCCTGTTAGGATAGCAGTATCTCTGGTGTTATTTTTGTCTGTATTATGTATAAATTTGTTCAATTATTTATAATAAAATGTATATTTTATTGGCAATTTATACTGTGCTGTTTTTGGTGGTTTCATAGAAAATAACATGTAACATATAAGTGGGGGATAATAACTGCACTGTGAATCGAATTTCACAGAAAATCCACACAACATGCTGCTCATATTTTGCAAGATCTGCTTGTCTCTAGTATTTTGAATAATTTTGAAATAGAGAAATGATGTCAAGTTGATTAAGGGGATATATTTGACTTCTATTGTAGGGATTGTAGGGATAGAAAATATTTTTTTTTTGTTTTTCCAATATGAGGCAAAATTAGCTGCAGCTTTCCATTTCGGGGTAATATCCTTTTATCTGTATCTGATTTTTAAATTTGGTATTCATTTTTTCCGCAACTATTAGTATACGTAACTGAGTAAAAAGGTTGAGTTCTGCTCTATATTGGTAATTGTCAATTTTTAACTATTTTTAAAGATTCATGCAAAAAATCAGATCAAAGTTACCCTTAAGTCGGTGAAAATCATGAAATGCACACAGTTTCCAATTAACATTGCACTAAGTAGCAAGACACTTTGCAATTGATATTTCCATATGTGAAAAACATGAATAAAACACTAATCAGTGTGTCAATTTTAACAATCAAAGAAACTTGAAGATCAGCTCCAAAGCACTAGTGACACTTGGGCCTCATTTACAAGATGTTGATCTTTCTAAAATACCAAAGTCACTTTGCTTCACAGCCCCCTACTGATAACACAATACAGGGTGAAGTTGTTGTTTAGCTTCTATTTGTTTGTTTTTTCTTATGTAAAACCAGTGGACAAAGGTTCTTAGGTTTTTAAGTTTCTTGTGACAGTTAAAAATCAGAAAGCGGCTCCGCTCTGTACAGTCTTGTGTATTTATGCTAATCAGCTCCACATATACACAAAATGCACAAGACTTATGTCTACCCTTCTGAATGACATTTAATGTCCAAAAGTGTCATCCATGCAAAAGTAAAATGGCACCATAAATTACCATGTAATAATAACTATACTCCTATTACATCTGGAGCCACAAAGCAAAACTCTGTTATAACATGGTGGTTAGCATTGAAAATTGGCTTAATTTGAGTTTAATATTACAAACTATCACTCCTATCTACCACTTAGTCCTGGATATAACATTACGAGTCGATAAACCTTCAGTGATGCTTCGCTGCGCTACCTCCATCATGCTTTGCCTCTCCAAATACACATTTCCAGCATGTCTCACTATGATCTTTACATATCTGTATAGTGATAATTCACTTCACATTTTTGGTTACTGTCAGCTTTTACCACATTCCATTAATTCCTGCAAAGCATCTGATGGGTTAATAAGCTTTTTAAATGTGCTTTTGAACACCTTGAGGTATGCAGTTTTTAGACTGGCGTCACTTTGAGGGGCCTATATGACAGAAAATACCCAAGTGTCTTCAAATTTGACGTGGCATCTAAAGAATAGTTTTTCAATTTTACAACAAAATTTACAAATCTCTGGTTGCAAAAATAGTGCTTATTTGAAGTACACATGTGGGAAATGTTTTTTATTACTTCTGTTTGACATGACTCTTTGATTTAATGACATAAAAACTAGGCGAACAATCAGTAATTTTCACATTTCCAATTTTTTTTTTACTAATTAACACAATTCTTATCACAGAAATATTTACCACAATCCTGAAGTACAATGTCACAAAAGAAACAGTCTTGGAGTCTTGGACTCGATGGGATCCATTGAAGTGTTCCAGAGTTTTGACCTCAGTGACACTCATCAGTATCAAAAAAATAATTGAAAATGGGCTGGTCTCGAAAGTGAAAACTGGCTTCAGGGTGAAGGGGCTAAAAAAGGGGTATTAAGATTGTAAACTACATTATGATGTCAATTATTTCTCATCAGCTATGAGTGTCATGTGTCTTTTGCAAAGACCATGTACACAGCATACAAAATAAATTATACAATATACACTCTAGATGTTGTACTGATATGATGCTTCTTTTGCCTTGATATCAATGTCTATAAGCAGGGGTTGTGGACAAATTCAAGTATCATAGCGTAATAGGGATTGTAAGTCCAAAAGTATGGGATAGAAAGTAAGGAACAGTGGCAGATGCTATATTATGTGATTGTGCTTGGCACTTTTCTATTATATTGATTATTTTTATGTACAGTTTTTTAGCCGATTTACTCTACATTCTTGATATATATGTAGGTTTACTCTCTAATCCTAATGTAATATGATGGCAATCATATTTCCTTTGTCGAATTGACAGCGGGAGCAAGTAATCAGATTAATATTTGTAAATCAGGAACAGGCCTAGAATGGTTGTATGTGTGGGGTCTCTACCCCTGGAAGAAGCTGGATAACTAGTGAAACAAGCATTAGAATGTCAGTCCTGTTAGAAGCAGCCTGAGAAAGAGAAACAGTAATTCAGAGTTTGGTGTAGAGCAGCCCCTACACACCAACCAGCAGGAAGCAGCAACTCTATGATCTCTGTATAAGAAAACTTTTGGAGATAATGAGCCTCTAAAGTGAGACAGCTCAGTGTGCTATAATGAGGTTATCTACAGACAAGTCATAATTTATAGTCTTTACTTAGTGAGCACATCCATTGTTCTGTAGCAAGCTATTTACAACAGGAACACTTCTGATGAAGCTCATTAACCCTTTATAATACAATTGTTGGGTGATCCAAATCAGATCAGTCTGCAGTGACAGCATTAAGTGTCTTCAAATTCTACCAAGGAAAGTAGACAGTCTTACTTATTCAATCCACCATACTCTGCTGCCACCACAATCAGTCTAAGGCCTCTTTCACACTTCAGTTATTTGCATCAGTTAAAATCCGCCAAAAAGGCAGACAAGCGGATCCGTGCTCAACTGATGTGAACGGATGGCACGGGATCCGTTTTTAGACAGATCCTGAAAATGAGGAAATTTAAAGGAGCCACTGGCCGGGAAGGGGAGAGAGAGAGAGAATTTATTTTTTGTCCGGCACCCGGACAGAATTTGGGGTAAATTCAGTGTCTGGAGGATCCGCCGGCCAAAAAAACGTTGCAAGCTCCGTTTGGAAATCTTTGAGGATGTTGACGGACACTAACATTGTGGCGGATCCTCACAAAAACGGATGCAACGGACGGCAATCAGTCAGGATCCACCAATAATGAAAGTCAATGGGGAGAAAAACAGATCCGCAAAGAAAAATGGCGGATCCGTTTTTTTTTTCAAAATTGGCGGATCTTGACTGATTGTCAAAAACGGAAGTGTGAAAGAGGCCTTAGACCACCTTCTCCAGATCCTAAACAGATATTTTAATAGGAATATCAGAATAATTGGATTTCATATTATGGAGACCCCTGTCTAGGTATTTCCCTCCCTATGCTGCTACTACTACTCAGGCTTTCTTATCCAATTTTAGAAAAAAAACACAATATTAAAGTTACATTTTAATTCCTGCACAATCGCATCCTTTCACATCTTACCCTTTTCAATATAGTATGATGGTTTTATTTGATGCCTCTACTTATTTCTTTGCTTTTGATCTCATTACATGAATGCCAAATATTTTGTACCTCTTCTGTCTTGTGTATGATCAAAATTGCATTCATGTATTTTTAAATTTGTAATTTTTTTTATAAACCAGCAAAAGTCCTTACACTGCTCTGTAGACCATAACACAGAGAATAATAATTGTAAAATTAAAAGGCAAATTCTTATGTAAATGTGTAAAGACCTATTCTGAATATTAAGCCCAGTGGGTTGACAATCTGGATCAGAAAAAACTATTTTATAACATATGCTCCATATGTTTTCCAGGATAATCCGATTGACCAAATTAGAATCATAGAATCATAGAATCATAGAATCGTAGAGTTGGAAGGGACCTCCTGGGCCATCTGGTCCAACCCCCTGCTCAAAGCAGGATTCGCTAAATCATCCCAGTCAGATGTCTGTCCAGCCTCTGTTTGAAGACTTCCATTGAAGGAGAACTCACCACTTCTCGTGGCAGCCTGTTCCACTCATTGATCACACTAACTGTCAAAAAGTTTTTTCTAATATCTAATCTGTGTCTCTTCCCATTCAGTTTCATCCCATTGCTTCTAGTCTTTCCTTGTGCAAATGAGAATAAAGTTGATCCTTCTACAATGTGACAGCCCTTTAGATATTTGTAGACAGCTATTAAGTCTCCTCTCAGTCTTCTCTTTTGCAAACTAAACATTCCCAAATCCTGCAACCTTTCCTCATAAGACAGGGTTTGCAGACCGGTCACCATTCTGGTCGCTCTTTTCTGAACTTGCTCCAGTTTGTTGATGTCTTTTTTAAAATGTGGTGCCCAAAACTGGACACAATATTCCAGATGAGGTCTGACCAAAGAGGAGTAGAGGGAAATAATGACTTCACGTGATCTAGACTGTATGCTTCTGTTAATACATCCTAGAATTGCATTTGCCTTTTTTGCTGCTGCATCACACTGTTGACTCATATTCAGTCTGTGATCTATTAGTATACCCAAGTCTTTTTCACATGTGCTGTCACTTAGCCCTATTCCTCCCATTCTATATATGCTTTTTTCATTTTTATTGCCCAGATGTAGTACTTTGCATTTCTCCCTGTTAAAAACCATTCTGTTAGTTGCTGCCCACTTCTCCAGTTTATTTAAATCTTTTTGAATCCTCTCTCTCTCTTCTCTAGTATTAGCTATCCCTCCTAGCTTTGTGTCATCAGCAAATTTAATCAGTTTACCCTCAATTCCTTCATCTAAATCGTTGATAAAGATGTTGAACAATACAGGGCCCAGGACAGAGCCCTGTGGTACCCCACTTGAGACATTCTTCCAACTGGATGTACAGCCATTTACGACTACTCTTTGGGTCCGTTCACTAAGCCAGTTATGAATCCACCTAACAATTGCCTTGTCCATTCCATACTTAGTCATTTTTTCAATAAGGATTGTATGAGAGACTTTGTCAAATGCTTTGCTGAAGTCAAGATATACTATATCTACAGCATTTCCTTGATCCACCCAATCAGTGATACCGTCATAGAAGGAAATTAAGTTAGTCTGACATGACTTATTAGTTAGAAACCCATGCTGACTCTGTTTAATCACTTCATTCTTATCCAGGTATTGACATACATGTTGTTTAATAATTTGTTCAAAGATCTTTCCTGGTATAGAAGTCAGACTCACCGGCCTATAGTTGCCTGGGTCCACCTTCTTCCCCTTTTTGAAGATAGGAACAACATTTGCTCTTCTCCAGTCTTCTGGCACTTCTCCTGTTCTCCAAGAATTTTCAAAGATTATGGAGAGGGGTTCAAAAATTTCTTCTGCTATCTCCTTCAGTACTCTGGGGTGTAATTCATCTGGACCTGGAGACTTGAATTCATTTAGGTTAGCTAAGTGTTTCCTCACTATCTTTCTGTTTATAGATATCCTGGATTCTTCTATTCCCTTAATAGGACAGTGAATAACAGTTGATGTTGCATTTCCTTTCTGAGAGAAAACAGATGCAAAATAGGAATTTAAAAGTTCAGCCTTCTCAACATCCTGTCTTACCATTTCATCATTTTCATCCTGTAAAAATCCTATAGCATCTTTGACTTTTCTTTTACTTTTGACATATCCCCAAAATCCTTTATTATTGCTTTTGACATCTCTTGCAAGCCTCAGTTCACCATTTTCACCATTGAAAAAGTTCACCATTGGGTTCGATATATAGATGGGATTTACAGAAAAAATTTACAGAAAAAATTCTGTACACGACCATAGGAAAAAGTTAATTTAAAGTTACGATCAGTGTTATTTAACAAAGTCATGAATTCCTGAAGTACATCAATTGATGCCTCCTAAATAAATAAACACTGATCGCAACTTTAAATTAACTTTTTCCTATGGTCGTGTACAGAATTTTTTCGATATCGATATGCAGGTGTCAAGAGAGGGCTTAATAACCACAGATGAATACCGCAAAATGGCCACTAATATGTTGTTCCTTGTGGAGTCTTCTCTTCCCAGATCTACTATATATTCAATTCCCATTGGTCAACATTTTCGCTTGAAAAGGATTTGCTCCTCTCAAACAATTGTTAATAAGCAGGCTCGTCTATTATATCAACGTTTTCGTGAAAGAGGATAAAGTCACTGCCAAATCAGGAGAGGATACAACAGATGAAGGTATATTCATCATGACCAATTACTCTATAAAAAAACTGGAGACTTCTGAAGATTTTTCAACACAACCTATTCATTTGATAACATCCTTCCATAAGCAATGGGATCAATTTACTTCCATTATAAAAAAACATTGGAATGAGCTTCAGACTGACCCGATTTTAAAACGCATTCTTCCTACTTGTCCAGCTATTACTGCAAGGAGATCACAAAACCTTGGGAATAGGATAGCCCATAACCATTACTTACCGAGCAGTGTTTCGCTGGTTGGTGGTGGGGCTGTTGTTCAGGGTTTTTAACCATGCACATCATGTAAAGCCTGTAAAAACATGGTGAAAACAAAATAATTTTATAACTTTGATTGCAGCTGCACTTATAAAATTTGACATCTCACATGCTGCTCAAAAGGTGTGATTTATATAGCTGAATGTCCTTGCAAAAAAATTTGTCAGGATAACTAGAGAGTTTAAAATTTGGGAGCATGTGAGAGATGTTGAGAAAGCTCAATTTGCAAAAGAAGACTAACCATTAAAGACATTACCTAAGCATTTCCAACAGTATCATCGTTTTAATGCCAGTAAACCCATGTTTAGAGCCATAAATCAACTTTCATTGGGTCAGAGAGGGGGTGATTTATTCAAAAGTCTATCTAGTCTTGAAAGCAGATGGAATTACAGACTCAATACTGTGAGTCCATCTTGTCTCAATGGAGGCTTTGGATTTCAGGCCTTCCTCTAATAATTTTGTATGCATTTGAGGTATCATTAAAGTTATTTATTGGCTGACGGTCCTTTTAGGAGTTGGGGGTTGTCTTTATTCATTCACTCATCCAATTTTTATTTATTTTTCCGTTTTTTTTATTTTAAATTTCTTCTTTGATTGCAGCTTGGTCATTTCTTTGCCATTACAGTGGACTTCTGTTTCTTCAGGAACTGGATTCATTTATTTGCTTTTATGGACATCTTTCTATTGCTCCTTTGTCTTTGAAGACAGCAGAAACATCTTATTTGTACCTCAAGATTAAAGCTTGAAGTTTTTTGTACTTCAAGAAATAGAAAAAATTTTTTGTATCACTTGGATTGTGTTATGATGAAGAATAAATGTCTGTTCAGGGGCGTTTTTCTCAATTTCTTTTCATTGTGTTGCATAAACTACTGATATTCAGAATTTCGCATTTTTTCCTTTTTTCAAATTCAAATGTCTTTTTTTTATTTGTTTTAACTTTTTGTCACTTTTCCATTATTTTGACATCTGTCTCTGTATTAAGATCATTCTTTGTTTATAGCGATTTGTTTATGTCCGTATATCAGGGGATTACATTTGTGGTCCATGTATGCTTGTGCCGTGACTCTGTTGTGAGCTCCTCTGTAAGTGATCCATTTATGTGTTTGCACATGCACTGTCGCATAGCGATGCGCCTGAGGTTGCGTTCAACCGGACCATAAGTGGAAGTTGCTATTATCCCCTTAGTCTCACAGAGCATGCGTCAATTATGGGCTCCTTCCGGTCTCTTAGTCTCCACCCGTGGGCAAAAATAATTGTATACACATGTAATGCTACAGTATCTTTGGCTATCTTGCAGTATATGTACTTGCCCCCTCCCCAACACGTAACTCCTGAGGAAGTAGCTATCACAAAATGCATGTAAGGGTGGTGGGAGTACCTTCATTAGACCTCTCTCACATTTGTAAATGTTAGGTGTCGGGTTCCTGTCGCTGCACAGCGGGAATCCCGAGTCTTGCTTCCGGCGGTCTCCCATTCCTCTCCGGCCGCAGAGGAGGTTGCTCTGCCCTGACCAGCTCCATGGGTTTGCTTGCTGCTGCCACCTCTGGCACAGCTATGGCAGTACATGCTGCTCAGCAGTGAGATTCTCCAGGGGCTAAGTCCACATGTCGGGCCACTGAGCATGCCCGTGGAGTGATCTCCCTTTGAAGATCGAAGGTCACGTGCTCAGGTCCTGCTCCTGTTCGGATTGGCCCATCCGAGAAGTCAGGAAGGTCCCGGACGCTCGCGGCTTTAAAAGGTTCACATGGCCGCTCGGCCATGCACTAGGATAGACTGTATTTGCAGACTATAAGGAGTGAGTGATGCATGCACGTATGAATGTCTCTGGTGACTGACTCATTATGAAACCCCTACCCTTGGTACCCATGTGTTGTGCAGCCTAGCCTGCTAGTGCCCAGGGTTAGGTGTAGGTAGGTCAGAGTCTGAGTCAGGCATTAGTCATCATCAGTGACTCGGCACGCCTCAGTGCAAGTGCTCCAAACTCCTTAGCGAGTGTCTATAGCGGCGTACGTGGCAGCGACACCGCGTGCTCAGTGGCCTAGAGGGACTCTAACCCCGTGTCCTTGGGTAGAGTTCTGTGGCCGTTTGCTGTGTGCTCTTTGGCCGGGCTCTGTGAGCTAAACATGCTCCGGCATCCACGTTCTGCGGCTGTGCGGCTCTGTGACTTAACAGAGTCCGCTCCTGTTCAAACTGGGTGACGTAACCCACATGTGACTGTTTTCACACCGCTCTATTCTTCCGCCATTTCCTAGCAGCAGTGTACCACCTCTGCACGGTGGACCCCGGGCTGCGAACGCACCCACTACTATTTAATAATCTGGTGCCTTCTGCCAGCCCTAACAGTAAGTTTCACTTTATTTTGCTTATTCTTTATTTACAGTATACTTGGTGTGCATACCACTGTGTTTGTATGCTATATTTGCAAAGAGCACTTTATATCTTTGCAGCTTTGACATAGCTTTATTGAATGCTTTTCAGCAGCAATTGATATATCGAAAGTATTCTTTTTGAAGCAATAATATATTTGCATCTAATAAGCATTTTGAAGTCAGAGCACCTTTTTCACTACAGCAGTATAGCATATTTATAGGCATAATTCCATGTATGCTTTTTTAGCAGCAATTTATTTTTTATGCACTTTATGATTGACCATAGTGAATTGGTATTTGACATGCACATGTAGCCTTAGCAATTTACTTTTCACAAAGCACTTTTTTGTAGTGTATTTCGTTTACAAGCGTTAGCACATTTTTTGAATAAGCAAAATTAATTACCTCTATATACTATATTTATTAAATATCTTTTTAATCATGTATACTTGTGTGAGCTAAAGATGTCTTAAGGTCTCTCTGGACTGTTATTGGATTTGCGGCCTCTGCTTTGGTCTTCAGCACTTATTTTTATTTTTTATTTTCACAAGGTATCAATAAAGATTTATTTTTATTTTGATCTGGTATTAAGCTCCTTTTTCTTATGGTTTATAACATATGCTCCATGCACAATGGGCCCAATATATTGCTCCATACATTAAAAAATTCAAATACTCTTTTTTTTGCTGGCCGCATGTCCAGACATTGGATCACCATGGCAATGATCAGGATCCCATGTCACTTAGTGCCGGGTATCAGCTGTCAGAATCGGCTGACACCCGGTGGTCATCGCCCACACACACCGCAGTCGCAATTACCTAATATTCACTCCCTAGGCAAATAGGCTCAGGGATCGAATCATACGTCCGATGTCAGAAAGGGATTAATATTGCACGAATTAGAAGAAGCTTTGTAATTTTTTTTTTCATGTGAAAATCCCTAAACTTAAAACCCCGATAATTGGATCCCAAATACTAATGACTCTAAGTGCCCCGTCACACATAGCGATCTCGCTAGCGAGATCGCTGCTGAGTCACAAGTTTTGTGACGTAACAGTGATCTCACCAGGGAGATCGCTGTGTGTGACAGCGATCAGTGACCGGCCCCCCTGCTGGTATCGCTGTAGGAAAGCCCTGGACATTTTTTTGGTCGCTGGTCTCCCGCTGGCCAGCATGCATCGCTGCGTGAGACAGGCGGGAGACCAGTGATCAGCTGGTAACTAAGGTAAACACAGGGTTTCTATGCACTGCGCTGTGCTTAGAAACCCTCTGTGTACTTTAGTTACCAGTGCGCTGATGCAGGGAGCTGGTAACTAAGGTACACATCGGGTTTCTAAGAGACGCACGTCCCTTAGAAACCGGATATGTACCTTAGTTACCAGCTCCCTGCATCAGCGCGCTGGTAACTAAAGTACACAGCGACGCCACGTGCTCGGCATCGCTCGTCCTGATCGCTGGTGAAGCTGTCAGTTTGAAAGCTCACCAGCGATCATGTAGCAACTCACCAGCGATCCTGACACGTTGATATCGTTGTCGGGATCGCTGGTGAGTCGCTATGTGTGGCGGTGCCTTTAGGCCTCCCTTAGTCATTGCTCTTTCAGCAGGACAAATAAATCCCAAGTTTTTACTCCACAGCCCCTTTTGATAGAACAAGACAAATAATAATAGCAGCCAAACACCTTCATCCCAGATTGTTATTTACATAACCTGTGAGCAGATTCTTCTGTTGTACATTTCCTGTGACACTTTAGAAAGCAGAAAGTGGCTCTGCTCTGTACTGTCTTGTATGTATTCATGATAATCAGCCTCACACATGTCTGTACTTCTATATGGCATTTAGAGTATGAGTCTCATAAATGTGATCTCCAAAAAATGTCAAACATGGAAAAATTATATTGCACCGTGTATTACCAGATAATAACAATTCTAATAAAATGCATCAGTCTTGACAAAGCAAACCTCTGGTACAACATGCTGGTTAGCAATGAGGGATTTTATTTTAAAAATTGTTTGACTTCCCTATTAATGTGATAACTAGAGTTGAGCGAAACGGGTCGAAAAAATTCAAAAGTCGCCGACTTTTAGCAAAGTCGGGTTTCATGAAACGAAACCCGACCCTAGGATGAGGTCGGCCACGAGGTCGGCGACTTACGCGCCAAAGTCGCGTTTCAAAAGTT
Organism: Dendrobates tinctorius; assembly: GCF_039654945.1. Lineage (NCBI taxonomy): Eukaryota > Metazoa > Chordata > Amphibia > Anura > Dendrobatidae > Dendrobates > Dendrobates tinctorius. The sequence goes on from NW_027361724.1 coordinate 9,556,580, forward strand.
TGTTTTGCGCTCTTTTTCAGCCAATCAGGATCCACGGACACTGTGGGCAACGTGATGACATGGGTACGGGTCACCACCATCTTTCAGAAGGGCATGCAAGTGATTGGCTTGCTTTGGTGGGCGTCACAGGGGGTATAAAAGGGCGTGCACGCCGACCGCCATCTTACTTCTGCCGATCTTAGTATAGGGAGAGGTTGCTGCTGATTCTGTAGGGAGAGCGTTAGGCAGGGAAGAAGACAAAAAAACTGATTCTGCTGCTAGCGATTTGGCCTGCACAACACACCAGTCACTGTGTGTGCAGTGCAAGGGGAGGCTATATAGTGGTGTATCAGTGGTGTTGGTTGTTGGGCTGCCTTCTAAGGCTTCCTGACATTCCTGCATTGCTGTTTACCCACTGCTCCGCAAACTGCTTTTTTAAAAGCAATCCCAATTTTTTTTTTTGTCCTGCTGAGAAGACAAAAACTCTGCTTCTGCTGCTAGCAATTTGGCCTGCACAACACACCAGTCACTGTGTGTGCAGTGCAAGGGGAGGCTATATAGTGGTGTATCAGTGGTGTTGGTTGTTGGGCTGCCTTCTAAGGCTTCCTGACATTCCTGCATTGCTGTTTACCCACTGCTCCGCAAACCGCTTTTTTAAAAGCAATCCAATCTCCCTTATCCTCTAGTCACTTTGGTCACAGCTGTGCCATCGAGCCTGTCACATAGCGCTCAGATATCAGTGGGCCTCACACAATCCAAAAGTGTCCATCCAGTGTCCAAAAGTGTGTGCAGAGATTCAAAATCTCCCTTATCCTCTAGTCACTTTGGTCACAGCTGTGCCATCGAGCCTGTCACATAGCGCTCAGATATCAGTGGGCCTCACACAATCCAAAAGTGTCCAGTGTCCAAAAGTGTGTGCAGAGATTCAAAATCTCCCTTATCCTCTAGTCACTTTGGTCACAGCTGTGCCATCGAGCCTGTCACATAGCGCTCAGATATCAGTGGGCCTCACACAATCCAAAAGTGTCCAGTGTCCAAAAGTGTGTGCAGAGATTCAAAATCTCCCTTATCATCTAGTCACTTTGGTCACAGCTGTGCCATCGAGCCTGTCACATAGTGCTCAGATGTCAGTGGGCCTCACACAATCCAAAAGTGTCCATCCAGTGTCCAAAAGTGTGTGCAGAGATTCAAAATCTCCCTTATCCTCTAGTCACTTTGGTCACAGCTGTGCCATCGAGCCTGTCACATAGCGCTCAGATATCAATAGGCCTCACACAATCCAAAAGTGTCCAGTGTCCAAAAGTGTGTGCAGGGATTCAAAATCTCCCTTATCCTCTAGTCACTTTGGTCACAGCTGTGCCATCGAGCCTGTCACATAGCGCTCAGATATCAGTGGGCCTCACACAATCCAAAAGTGTCCAGTGTCCAAAAGTGTGTGCAGAGATTCAAAATCTCCCTTATCCTCTAGTCACTTTGGTCACAGCTGTGCCATCGAGCCTGTCACATAGCGCTCAGATGTCAGTGGGCCTCACAAAATCCAAAAGTGTCCAGTGTCCACAAGTGTCTGCAGAAATTCAAAATCTCCCCTGTCCTATAGACACCTTGTACCTTGTTTTACATTACTATATAGTTTGTTGGATTTTGTCTACATTTCTACCAAAAATGAGGAAGGCTGGTGGAAGAGGCCGTGGAATTGGGCGGGGGTTGGCAGCTGGTAATGATGGTGTTGGTGGTGGATCTGATGGTAGTGGCAAGAGCAAAATAGGACCGAATGCAGGAGGTGCTGACCCTGCGTCATCGTCTGGCTACATAAGGCCTCGAACGCTTAGTTTTCTAGGAGTTGGCAAACCGCTTTTAAAGCCAGAGCATCAGGAAAAAGTTTTGTCTTACATTGCTGACTCAGCCTCCAGCTCTATCGCCTCCTCTTCAGTTGTAAAAAGTAAAAGCACTGAGTCGTCATTGGAGGCTCATGTTCATGAACCACACCTTTCCTTGTGTCCTTCACCCCAACCAAGATTGAAGGATGACGCAGGCCATACTACTGATTACTCCATGGAGCTGTTTTCACATACCATGCCTGGATTATCAAGTGAAATGGTGAATTACCCAGGCCAAGATGAATCTGACATGGAGTGCACTGATGCACAGCCGCTGATGGATGATTCTGCTGGTACATTCACTCAGAGCACTACATTGTCCTCGCAGTGTACAGAGCCAGATTCTGACCCTGATGAGACTCAGGTGCCCCTTCCCGCACACTATACCACCATACACGGTGACACAGAGGAAGGTGCACATGACATAGAAGAGGAGGTGATGGATGACCCAGTTGTTGACCAAGATTGGAATCCATTGGGGGAAGAGGGTGCTGCTTCCAATAGCTCAGATGAGGAGCATCCACAGCAGACATCGACATCGCAACAGCTGTTATCTGGCAGGCCCAAAGCACTCCAAAGACAGGTTCCAAACATCAAAAGAGTTGCTGGACAGCTTGTCCAGAGGGTCAAAAGATCACAGCGTGCTAGGCCGCAAAATGTCTGCCAAAGTAGGAAGAGTGCAGTGTGGCACTTTTTTGACCAAAATCCTCATGATCAGGCCAAGGTTATCTGTAAGAAGTGCGCAAAGACCTTTAGCCGAGGGAAAAATCTGAAAAATTTGAATACCAGTTGCATGCTTAGACATTTAACCAGCATGCACTTGCAAGCGTGGACACAACACCAAACCTCAAGTGCCACATATGCAACTGATCACAACGAAGATAGTCAGCAACGCTACATTGTTTCCCCCACTGTAAGCCCACCAGTTAGCACAGCAGCGAATGTTGAGGTGTCGTTGCAAGACCACAGCAGTCAGGGAATCCCACTGTTATATCAACGAAAGACTGATTCTAGGCCATCAGAAAGAACACCAACTCCATCACCATCATCAACCCTCTCTCAGTCCGCCCTGTCCACCGCTACTTCCACCATATGCAGCTCTCAAGTCCAGCTCACCCTCCCAGATACTATGAGTAGGTCAAGAAAGTACTCAGTCTCTCATCCGCGTACACTGGGTTTGAACGCCCACATTGCCAAACTAATCTCGTTTGAGATGATGCCCTTTCGGTTGGTGGAAAGCACAGCTTTCCGCGAACTCATGGCCTATGCAGTACCACGCTATGACCTACCCAGTCACCACTTCTTCTCTCGCAAAGCCATCCCAGCCCTCCACCATCATGTGAAAGACCGCATTGTCCATGCACTCAAGCAGTCAGTGAGCGGAAAGGTGCACCTCACAACTGATGCATGGTCCAGTCGGCATGGCCAGGGCCGTTACGTGTCCATCACTGCGCACTGGGTTAATGTGGTGGATGCAGGGTCCACAGGGGACAGCGGTGGTGGGACAGTGCTGCCTAGCCCACGGTATAGGAAACAGTTGGCTGTAGGCGTTCGACCCTCCTCCTCCTCCAGAAGCGAAAGCTCGTCCACAGAGCGCAGTCGTACGAGCACTCCATCTGCAGCTGCCACTGTTGCACACGATGTGTCCCCCTATCGAGCAGCTAGTGGAAAGCGTCAGCAGGCTGTGTTGCAGATGATGTGTTTGGGCGACAGACACACCGCCGAGGTGCTGGCCGAGTACTTGAAGCGACAAACTGAGTCATGGCTGGGCAGTGTACATCTTGAGGCAGGCAAGGTAGTTAGTGATAACGGCCATAATTTTGTGGCAGCCATAGCCCTTTCAAAACTCAGCCACATACCTTGCTTGGCTCACACCTTGAACCTGGTGGTGCAGTGCTTCCTCAAAAATTATCCGGAGTTAACAGCCCTGCTCCAGAAGGTGCGGAGACTGTGGGCGTACATCCGCCGGTCGCCTGTACACTGCGTTCGTATGCAGAAACTGCAGCGATTGCTCCACCTTCCCAACCACCGCCTCATTATCGACATTGCAACAAGGTGGAACTCCACCCTGCACATGGTGGAGCGGCTGTGCGAGCAGATGCAGGCCATAATGCATTTGTGGGAGGATACATGGCCAGGCACTTTGAGAGCAGACATGGAGTTGACAGGTGTGCAGTGGTCGAACCTGAAAGACCTTTGTAAAGTCCTTCAGTGTTTTGAGGAATGCACACGGTTGGTAAGCGCAGACGACGCCATCCTAAGCATGAGCATCCCACTTATGCGTCTGCAGCCAATGTTGATAAGGAGGAAGAGGAGGGAATCCTTGATGACATTCAGCCATTGTCTGCTCAGGGACCTCTCCTGGACGAGGTGGAGGAAGAAGAGGAGGAGGAGGATGATGATGGGGATGATTTCTTAGGGGAGGAGGATGCATCTCGTGTGGCAAGTGAAAATGTTGGCGTGGCAAGGTCTGGTACAGGGTTTGTGCGTGACTGGAGGGATGTGGATTTGCCAGAAAGTGCTCCTCCACCCAGCACTCGCAGTGCATCATTGACACCGGGAACATTGGCCCACATGTCAGATTATGCATTGCGGATCCTAAAAAGGGACCCCCGCATTGCCAAAATGATGAACGATGACGACTACTGGTTGGCCAGCATCCTGGATCCACGCTATAAAGGCAAATTACAAAACATCATGCCACAGGAGAACTTTGACCTAATATTGGCTAATAAACAAGCAACTCTGGTAAATCGGTTGCTTGAGGCATTCCCAGCACACAGCAGCGGTGATGGTTCTCACACAAGCCGTACGGGCCGGGGGCAGCTTGGCAGAGGTGTTCGTGGTGCACACAGCAGAAGTGGCGTTGGAGACAGGGGTTTCATGACAATGTTGTGGACTGATTTTTCAAATACCGCTCACACAACTGGTAATACTGCATCGATGGAAAGTGACAGGAGACAGCAGTTGTCAACTATGGTTACAAACTACTTTTCCTCCCATATCGATGTTCTCCCACACAGGTCATTCCCATTTGACTATTGGGCCGCTAAACTGGACACCTGGCCTGAATTGGCCCAAAATGCCTTAAAGGAGCTCGCTTGCCCAGCTGCAAATGTGCTATCGGAAAGAGTCTTCAGTGCAGCTGGATCAATCCTGACAGAAAAAAGGACCCGTCTGTCAACCCAAAATGTGGATGATCTAACCTTCATTAAAATGAACCACGCATGGGTTTCCAAGGATTTTGTCCCACCTTCCCCTGATGACACATAGGGTGACAGAAAAATGGCTTGCTTTGGTCCACCTCTTCCTGGTACTTCACCTATTTCGCCTTTTGGGCGCGGGCACTGGCACAGGGTCCCTCATAGTGCAATCAAGTGTCTCTGACGGTGGTGGTGCACACCCGCCGTCAGACACACCGCTGTACTATGAGGGGCCCAGTGCCAGTACCAACGCCCACGAGTGGGTCCCCCTTGCTTGGGCAGGGCCCCAGCATTTGCAATCTTAACCTCTCCCTGCTCCTCTGCTGTGTAACCTGGGCCGTCAAATCCATACTGTGCCTGACACCGTCTGAGCCTGCCTCCTGATGTATAGACATATATTTTGAATGTGTACGCTATCCATACATGTTATCTGGGGATACGGTACCCTTTCTAACCTTTGTGCAATCACGTGCAATCCATACTGGGCCTAACACCGTCTGAGCCTGCCTCCTGAGACATATATTTTGAATGTGTACGCTATCCATACATGTTATCCGGGGATACGGTACCCTTTCTAACCTTTGTGCAATCACGTGCAATCCATACTGGGCCTAACACCGTCTGAGCCTGCCTCCTGAGACATATATTTTGAATGTGTATGCTATCCATACATGTTATCTGGGGATACGGTACCCTTTCTAACCTTTGTGCAATCACGTGCAATCCATACTGGGCCTAACACCGTCTGAGCCTGCCTCCTGAGACATATATTTTGAATGTGTACGCTATCCATACATGTTTTCTGGGGATACGGTACCCTTTCTAACCTTTGTGCAATCACGTGCAATCCATACTGGGCCTAACACCGTCTGAGCCTGCCTCCTGAGACATATATTTTGAATGTGTACGCTATCCATACATGTTATCTGGGGATACGGTACCCTTTCTAACCTTTGTGCAATCACGTGCAATCCATACTGGGCCTAACACCGTCTGAGCCTGCCTCCTGAGACATATATTTTGAATGTGTACGCTATCCATACATGTTATCTGGGGATACGGTACCCTTTCTAACCTTTGTGCAATCACGTGCAATCCATACTGGGCCTAACACCGTCTGAGCCTGCCTCCTGAGACATATATTTTGAATGTGTACGCTATCCATACATGTTATCTGGGGATACGGTACCCTTTCTAACCTTTGTGCAATCACGTGCAATCCATACTGGGCCTAACACCATCTGAGCCTGCCTCCTGATGTATAGACATATATTTTGAATGTGTACACTATCCATACATGTTATCTGGGGATACGGTACCCTTTCTCACCTTTGTGCAATCACGTGCAATCCATACTGGGCCTAACACCGTCTGAGAATGATAGATGGGGCCCACCATACACTGGAACATTCCAAAGGTGGACATCAGACACTGGAGCAGCATTTACAGGGCCCATTATACACTAGAGCATTAGAAATGGGGCCCATTATGTTTGGAGCATTATTTGGGCCCATAAGACAGTAGAGCTTCATCCATGGGGACCAACATATACTGTAGCATTATGTGGAGCTCATCATATACTGTTTCAAACATTATATGGGACCAATGATTCTGTATGGAGAAATAGATGGGCCTCGTCATGAGATGTAAAAAGTGAGGTATTTTTCATTGTACTATACTGCTATTTCTCTGCCGTATCGGAGCATGATGAGTTGTGGTATGTGTTAAAGAGGCGCTCTTTCGCCCAGGGCACATGAAAACCTGGAGCCAGCCCTCCCCCCCCACAGTCAGTAGCCAAATAACCCCCATTTTTCAGTGCGTAACTTGTATTATGAAGTTAATTAAGGTTGACAAGCTTAAGTAAGAAGAATTGATGCTTTTGGCATTCAAATGGGCACTGTTGTTGTGTTTCCTGTCCTCCTCTCACTGCTGACTTTTATTCCCCATTGACTTACATTGGGTTTCGTGTTTCGGGACGACCCCGACTTTTCCCTATAATCGGACGATCTTGCTCGACCCCACTTTTGGAAAAGTCGGGTTTCACGAAACGAAACGCGACCTTAAAAAAACAAAAGTCGCTCAACTCTAGTGATAACCAAGACTATAAAATAGTTGGATAAATCTCTAGTCATACATTGTGGCTCCACATCCACCCTGCTTTATCCTCCAGCATACCTCATCATGATTCATACATACCTGTATAGTGAAGATTTGTTTTACATTTTGTCTTGCGGTCAGCTCATATATGAGCTGCGGCTTCCTGGTAGATATTTATGGTAATATAGACTGTTCACCTTTAGCCTTGAAATTGAATTACCTTGAACATGATGTAATTCAGTAATCGCTAATATTCAGCAAAATGTTTTACAAAAAATATAGTAAATTCCCCACAAATTTGCAGCATTGAAAAGCTTGGACTGGAAAAAGGGGTTTAACACTGTCATCCTAGAGTGAGGCAATGGTATTCAAATGAAAGTTAATTGTACTTGATTTTGTTTTATTTTGTAATTAGCTTTGTGCCAGTGAAGCAAAATGTTAGCTGTCAATCACTTTTGCTGAACCTTAAGGGCCTCGTCACACATAGCGATCTCGCTAGCAAGATCGCTGCTGAGTCACAAGTTTTGTGACACAACAGCGATCTCACCAGCAAGATCACTGTGTGCGACAGCGATCAGTGACCGGCCCCCCTGCCGGTATCGCTGATCGCTGTAGGAAACCGCTGGACATTTCTTTTGTCGCTGGTCTCCCGCTGTCCAGCACGCATCGCTGCGTTTGACAGGCGAGAGAACAGCGGTCTGCTGGTATCTAATGTACACATTGGGTATCCAAGGGACGCACGTTAAAAGCAGACTGCAGTTACCAGAGGCCGCTATCTGCAGACCGGATATAACTTCAAGAGAAATGTGCTGTCTTACAGGTGCAAAAATTAAAGATGTGTCTGACAGGATATCAGGACTCTTCAGACCTACAGATGACTACCCATTCCTGCTACTTCATGTGGGGACTAATGACACCGCAAGAAACCACCTGGAAACCATCTGCAGAGACTTTGAAGACTTAGGCAAGAAAGTGAAAGAACTGGGAGCGCAGGTGGTCTTCTCTTCCATCCTCCCAGTGGATGGCCATGGAAAAAGGAGGTGGAATAAGATTCTGCAGGTGAACAACTGGCTACGTCGATGGTGCCACCAGCATCGATTTGGATTTATGGATCACGGAGTGAATTACCTTTACAATGTACTACTTGCTAGAGATGGGGTGCACCTTACGAAGACTGGAAAACATGTATTTGGAAGTCGCCTTGCTACACTTGTAAGGAGAGCTTTAAACTAGAACAACATGGGAAGGGAAGCAAAAGACCAGAAAAAGCCACACAGCTGACAAATGCTATTGAGAACTCTGCTATTAGAAGTGGAAAGGAAGAACAAAGACAAAAGAATCTAATTAATAAAAATATTGGAGAAAGAGAAACCAATCACAAACTAAAATGTTTCTATACTAATGCACAAAGCATGGGCAACAAACAAGGAGAATTGGAACTACTAACACAGGAAAAGAAATATGATGTCATTGGAATCACTGAAACTTGGTGGGACAATACACATGATTGGAATACAAGACTAGAAGGATACAAGTTATTTGCAAGAAACAGACTTGATAAACGAGGAGGAGGTGTCGCATTGTATGTTAGAAATGCGTATATCTGCACAGAGATTGAAGCTTCAGAGACTGGGAGTTCTGTGGAAACTGTTTGGGTAAGAATACAAGGACAGAACAATGGAAAGGACACCATTGTAGGCATTTACTACAGGCCGCCTGTGCAAGCTGAAGATATGGATGAACTCTTTATGCATCAAATGGCCAAGTTCTCCAAAAAATATGACATAGTTGTCATGGGAGATTTCAACTATCCAGACATTTGTTGGGAATCTCTCTCAGGCAAAACTAACAGGTCAAGGAAATTCTTATCCTCTCTTGATGACAGCTTTATCTTCCAAAAGGTAGGGGAGAAAACAAGGGGAACTGCTACTTTGGATCTAATCCTTATAAACAGGGAGGAAATGGTTGAGGAGGTAAAAGTGGCTGGGACCCTAGGAGGTAGTGACCATGCTATTTTAGAATTTTGGATAACTAGAGGAGGAAGACCTGTGAAGACTCAGACATCAAGGTTAGATTTCAGAAAGGCAGATTTTAAAGGATTCAGAAAGAGAATTGGAGGGATCCAATGGCTGGATATCCTTAAAGACAAAAATGTCCAGGAAGGATGGGAAATCTTGAAAAATGAAATTCTCAAAGTACAATTGTTAACAATTCAAAAAAGAGGGAAGAATAGGAAGCATTTAAGGAAACCAGGATGGATGAACACAGAACTTAAGCACATGCTAAAAAGGAAGAAAACAATGTTTATAAAATGGAAAGAGGGAGGCATATATAAAGAAGAATATAATGCTGTCTGCAGAACCTGCAGGGCACAAATCGGATTAGCTAAAGCTGACAATGAATTGAGGCTTGCAAGAGATGTCAAAAGCAATAATAAAGGATTTTGGGGATATGTCAAAAGTAAAAGAAAAGTCAAAGATGCTATAAGATTTTTACAGGATGAAAATGATGAAATGGTAAGACAGGATGTTGAGAAGGTCGAACTTTTAAATTCCTATTTTGCATCTGTTTTCTCTCAGAAAGGAAATGTAACATCAACTGTTCTTCACTGTCCTATTAAGGGAATAGAAGAATCCAGGACATCTATAAACAGAAAGATAGTGAGGAAACACTTAGCTAACCTAAATGAATTCAAGTCTCCAGGTCCAGATGAATTACACCCCAGAGTACTGAAGGAGATAGCAGAAGAAATTTTTGAACCCCTCTCCATAATCTTTGAAAATTCTTGGAGAACAGGAGAAGTCCCAGAAGACTGGAGAAGAGCAAATGTTGTTCCTATCTTCAAAAAGGGGAAGAAGGTGGACCCAGGCAACTATAGACCGGTGAGTCTGACTTTTATACCAGGAAAGATCTTTAAACAAATTATTAAACAACATGTATGTCAGTACCTGGATAAGAATGAAGTGATTAAACAGAGTCAGCAAGGGTTTGTAATTAATAAGTAATGTCAGACTAACTTAATTTCCTTCTATGACAGAATCACTGATTGGGTGGATCAAGGAAATGCTGTAGATATAGTATATCTTGACTTCAACAAAGCATTTGACAAAGTATCTCATACAATCCTTATTGAAAAAATGACTAAGTATGGAATGGACAAGGCAACTGTTAGGTGGATTCATAACTGGCTTAGTGATCGGACCCAAACAGTGGTCGTAAATGGCTGCACATCCAGTTGGAAGAATGTCTCAAGTGGGGTACCACAGGGCTCTGTCCTGGGCCCTGTATTGTTCAACATCTTTTTCAACGATTTAGATGAAGGAATTGAGGGTAAAGTGATTAAATTTGCTGATGACACAAAGCTAGGAGGGATAGCTAATACTAGAGAAGAGAGAGAGAGGATTCAAAAAGATATAAATAAACTGGAGAAGTGGGCAGCAACTAACAGAATGGTTTTTAACAGGGAAAAATGAAAAGTACTACATCTGGGCAATAAAAATGAAAAAAGCATATACAGAATGGGAGGAATAGGGCTAAGCAACAGCACATGTGAAAAAGACTTGGATATACTAATAGATCACAGACTGAATGAGTCAACAGTGTGATGCAGCAGCAAAAAAGGCAAATGCAATTCTAGCATGTATTAACAGAAGCATAGAGTCTAGATCACGTGAAGTCATTATTTCCCTCTACTCCTCTTTGGTCAGACCTCATCTGGAATATTGTGTCCAGTTTTGGGCACCACATTTTAAAAAAGACATCAACAAACTGGAGCAAGTTCAGAAAAGAGCGACCAGAATGGTGACCGGTCTGCAAACCCTGTCTTATGAGGAAAGGTTGCAGGATTTGGGAATGTTTAGTTTGCAAAAGAGAAGACTGAGAGGAGACTTAATAGCTGTCTACAAATATCTAAAGGGCTGTCATATTGTAGAAGGATCAACTTTATTCTCATTTGCACAAGGAATGACTAGAAGGAATGGGATGAAACTGAATGGGAGGAGACACAGATTAGATATTAGAAAAAATTTTTTGACAGAGTGATCAATGAGTGGAACAAGCTGCCACAAGAAATGGTGAGTACTCCTTCAATGGAAGTCTTCAAACAGAGGCTGGACAGACATCTGACTGGGATGATTTAGCAAATCCTGCTTTGAGCAGGGGGTTGGACCAGATGGCCCAGGAGGTCCCTTCCAACTCTACGATTCTATGATTCTACCAGCTCCCTGCATCAGCGCGCTGGTAACTAATGAACACAATGATGCAGCACGCTCGGCGTCGCTCTGCTGATCGCTGGTGAAACTGTCTGTGTGACAGCTCACCAGCGATCACATAGCGACTCACCAGCAATCCTGACACGTTGATATCGTTGTCGGGATCGCTGGTGAGTCGCTATGTGTGACTCCAGCTTAAGAGGCTGGCAAAAAATCTACTCTAATTGACTAGAAAATACATGTTTAATACTGAATGATCCCAGGACTGAAGATGGTTTAAACTAATTCCATTATCCTCGAATTTAAAAAAAGAGAATGTATTCTGAAGTGTATAGTTTTTGTATTATAATGTGCACTTAACTTTTCTGTACCATATAAAGAGACAGCCAAAGTAAATAGATCAACATAAAAATCTGATTTTTCCGTCACAATACTGTAATCTGCACTAAAATCATAGGTAAATACAGACTTAATCCAGCTTTATTGCTTACTTTAATCACAGAAAAAAAAGAGAACTAGAGCAGCACAAAGACAAAAAGAAAAAGAAAAATTGGGAGAAAATCCCCCCAGGCAAAGATCAAACCTCAACTGTAGAAATCCAAAAAATGGAGGCATCATATCATGCTCAGTGGAAAAAGAGCTACTTTTATTAGACCATCTTGGCAACGTTTTGGTCTGTGGAGATGTGGACAGTTTTCAGTCAATGATCAAGTGCATGTGATAGATATATAGGGGTGTACCTAATAATAGTACTTAATAATTACAAAGAATAAACATATCCATCCATTAAAAGTGAGATACATAGTATGCCAGATGTAATATACAGTTTTAAATCCCATAAAGTGTATTGCAACAGTGCATATATAGTATACACTCACTGGCCACTTTATTAGGTACACCATGCTAGTAACGGGTTGGACCCCCTTTTGCCTTCAGAACTGCCTCAATTCTTCGTGGCAGAGATTCAACAAGGTGCTGGAAGCATTCCTCAGAGATTTTGGACCATATTGACATGATGGCATCACACAGTTGGCGCAGATTTGTCGGCTGCACATCCCTGATGCGAATCTCCCGTTCCACCACATCCCAAAGATGCTCTATTGGATTGAGATCTGGTGACTGAGGAGGCCATTTGAGTACAGTGAACTCATTGTCATGTTCAAGAAACCAATCTGAGATGATTCGAGCTTTATGACATGGCGCATTATCCTGCTGAAAGTAGCCATCAGATGCCTGTTCTTAGCTGAGAGGAGTGGTACCCAGTGTGGTCTTCTGCTGCTGTAGCCCATCTGCCTCAAAGTTCGACGCACTGTGCGTTCAGAGATGCTCTTCTGCCTACCTTGGTTGTAACGGGTGGCAATTTGAGTCACTGTTGCCTTTCTATCAGCTCGAACCAGTATGCCCATTCTCCTCTGACCTCTGGCATCAACAAGGCATTTCCGGCCACAGAACTGCCGCTCACTGGATTTTTTTTCTTTTTCGGACCATTCTCTGTAAACCCTAGAGATGGTTGTGCGTGAAAATCCCAGTAGATCAGCAGTTTCTGAAATACTCAGACCAGCCCTTCTGGCACCAACAATCATGCCACGTTCAAAGGCACTCAAATCACCTTTCTTCCCCATACTGATGCTCGGTTTGAACTGCAGGAGATTGTCTTGACCATGTCTACATGCCTAAATGCACTGAGTTGCCGCCATGTGATTGGCTGATTAGAAATTAAGTCTTAACACACAGTTGGACAGGTGTACCTAATAAAGTGGCCAGTGAGTGTACATAAAGTAATACATTGTTTAACTAGCACGATCAATGGTCATAGCAATAGAAATCTAAGCTACTGCAATGCCCTACATTTGTTCAGCTACATAGCAAATCAGAAGAACTATACTAGATTTTTAATTACAAAACAAGAGGGACAGTGATAAACTGTCACCAATAGAAGAGAACCATACGTGAATACAAAATTAAAAATCCATAAAAATTCACTACTTTTCCATAATTACAATGAACATACCCCAAGGGGTCAAGAACAACCACCGATAATATTCACAATAATGAAAATTAGATATTGCACATATATAGCAATAAAGAAAAGGATATCACTACATCAAATGAAAAGGAATGACACAAGGTATCCAGTTATATTATGCACATGGCCTTAATGATAATTACCACATGTGCACCCTTCAATCATATGCTGGTATACAGCTGTAGTATCCCTTATTTGTACTACATATCAAAGAGGTAAAGATCGATGATTTTTATGGATTTTTAATCATTAAAATAATCCGAATTTTGTATTCACGTATGGTTCTCTTCTATTGGTGACAGTTTATCACTGTCCATTTTGTTTTGTAAGTTGTATATGGAAGTGAAATTTGTATAATTGGACAAAAAGTGGATTAATCTATTTTTAATTAGCCGTTTTTGCTAATATTGGGATAAGATCTTGGAGATGGGAATACCTCTTTAACTTAATTTCACACTTTATTATAAACTAGGTGATTATTACTTGTGCCTTATATTTTCTTATATGTTAATATAAAAAAGGAGGAGGAGCGCCGAGAGATGGCTGCTCTGGCATGAGGCTCCTGAGTTTTTTCTTTTTTTACCCCGTTTAATTGTTAATTCTCCCTTTGGTTCACTCACCATTGCGTAGCTACAGGATTCGGCAGAGCTGGGAGTAGTGTGGAGACTGCGATCAGCTGGGACCGGTGTCTTTCTGTCCTCGTGGAGCTCCGTGCCTGGATTCAGCTCGGAGAGAGTGAAGCTGCTGGCTGCCTGCCTTGTACCCATTTCCAGCATGCAGATGATCCCAGGATAGGAAACCTGGTGGAGTGTGCGGTGCTGGAGTTGTTCTGGAGATCTTGTGGTCCACATGGAGCTGTAGGGCTACAGGATTCGGCAGAGCTGGGAGTAGTGTGGAGACTGCGACCAGCTGGGACCGGTGTCTTTCTGTCCTCGTGGAGCTCCGTGCCTGGTTTCAGCTGGGAGAGAGTGAAGCTGCTGGCTACCTGCCTTGTACCCATTTCCAGCATGCAGATGATCCCGGGATAGGAAAGCTGGTGGAGTGTGCGGTGCTGGAGATGTTCTGGAGATCTTGTGATCCAGGTGGAGCTGAAAGGGTGAGCTGGGCAGGTTTGGACTGACTGTTTGCGGGTCCCCTGATGTCCCTGTCTTGTTGCACCCATGCCCTCCCCCCCAGCAGTGCTGGGAGCACCCTTTATGGAAAGTTGTACATTTAACTCTGCTAAGCTGTGACTGTTCAGTCTTTATAGCTACAAGCTGAGTGTAGTCATGGCCACTGCACTCTGTAAACCTACTCTTATGATTTCAAGGGACGATTTATTATTCTGGAATCATCCGCAATTTCTCATGGACTCCCCTTCTTGGAGCATGATTGCTAATTCAACAATTGAGTACATAAAATCCATTACTTCTGTGAAACCTGTGGAGGTGTACTGCAAGAGAGGTAGGTGAGGAGGATTCCTGGCACGCCTTCGGAGGAGAGGGTTCAGAACAGCTCTTCCTTCACTCCACTTGGCTAATGTCCGTTCCTTATCTAACAAAATGGAGGATCTGAACTTACTTTGTAACATGAGATCTGATATGGCCAATTCAGCTGCTCTTTGTTTTACTGAGACCTGGTTGAATGACACCATCCCTGATTGTAGTCTGGATCTACCTGGTTTTGTTATCTACAGAGCTGACCGTGATTGTGTAGCTTCAGGTAAACAAAGGGGGGGTGGGGTATGTCTCTACATCAACACTAGCTGGTGCTGTGATGTTAACATACTGGGAAAAGGTTGCTCTCCAGATCTAGAGTACCTTGCACTCAATTGTAGACCATTTTACGCTCCAAGAGAGTTTTCATCTATGGTTCTGGTTGCAGTATATATTCCCCCTCAAGCATCTGTTAAAGCTGCTATTGGTGAATTAGCTTGCAAAATATCAGAATGGGAGAAAGGATCTCCTGAAGCATTTGTGATCGTAATGGGGGACTTTAACAAAGGAAAACTCAACCTGGATCTCCCCAAATTTACTCAACATATAAACTGCTTCACGAGAGAGAACAATACGCTTGATCACTGCTATACTGTCTTAAAAGGGGCCTACAGGGCAGTGAGGAGAGCAGCAGTGGGCTTTTCAGATCATTGTCTAATTCATTTAATTCCAGCCTACAGGCAAAGGTTGAAAACATCCAAACCTATAGTTTATACAAAGAAGACATGGTCTGAGGAGGCAAAATTGCAACTGCAAGCATGCTTTGAATGCACGGACTGGGAGGTATTCCAGGAAACATGCTCGGGTCTGGATGAATGGGTTGATGCAGTGTCCTCATATATCCGTTTTTGTGAAGACACGTTTATTCCATCCAAATCTGTCCACTTTCGGGGAAACAACAAGCCGTGGTTTACAAATAAAGTCAGGTTGATCCGTAAGAGAAAAGAGGAGGCTTATAAAGCAGGCGATATTACTGAATTCAAGAAACTTAGGAACTCGCTATCTAAAGAGAACAAGTTAGCCAAACACGAGTATGCAAAGATTCTGGAGGAAAGGTTCTCATCAAAAGATACTAGATCTGCATGGAGAGGATTAAGAGAGGTCACCAATTATAAAAGCCACCCCACTATAGTGAACCCCAGCAGAAGTCTGGCAGCAGAGTTAAATGAATTCTACTGCAGATTTGAGGCAAGCTCTACACACAGTGGCTATTCATCTCTAAGCTCCTCAGTCTGTTGATATAAAGATCATTCATTGTGCAACACCCAAGTAGTGATCTCCGAGGCAGAGGTGATACGCATCCTGAAGGGACTTAAGGTCAAAAAGGCACCTGGCCCTGATGGTGTATCTCCAATGTGTCTGAAAGTATGTGCTACCCAGCTTGCCCCTACACTGACAAATATATACAATGTGTCACTGAAAGAGTGCGTTGTACCTCAGTGTTGGAAAAATTCCACAATTATCCCTGTCCCCAAGAAAGTGGGATCCTCTGAGTTGAACGATTATAGACCAGTAGCACTCACATCTGTAGCTATGAAAGTCTTCGAAAGAATTATGATGTCCCACCTGATAAAATTCACGCAGAAGCTATGGGACAGCTTCAGTTTGCCTATAAGGAGAATCGTTCGGCAAATGACACTGTCAATCTGGCACTGAAGTACATTTTGGATCATACAGATGAACGGCACTCATATGTCCGGATTCTTTTCATGGACTTTAGCTCAGCGTTCAATACCATTGATCCGAATTTACTTCATAAGAAAATGGTAGCTCTTGGAGTCCCTCTCAACTTATGCTTGTGGATTTATAACTTCCTGACAGCCAGGATACAGAGTGTAAAAGTTGGACCATTCACTTCGGACACCTTGGTCACAAACATCGGGGCACCTCAGGGGTGTGTTTTGTCCCCGTTACTGTTTTCTCTCTATACGAATGATTGCATCTCTTCAGCAGACTCAGTAAAAATCTTGAAATTTGCTGATGATATGACACTGATTGGTCTCATCAGGGGAAATGCTGAAGACTTGTATCGGAGTGAGGTGGAAAGAATATGTGACTGGTGTAAAGCCAATAATCTTGTACTCAACACTAAAAAAACTGCTGAGATGGTTGTGGATTTTAGGAAAGATCAACATGAGATACTTCCAATCTACATCCATGACGAAGTGGTTCTTAGGGTCACAGAGACCAAATTCCTTGGTGTTATCATCTCTCATGATCTTAAATGGGGGAAAAACGTGGATGCTGTTATAAGAAAAGCACAACAGAGGATGTTCTTCCTGCGTCAGCTGAAAAGATATGGTTTGTCTAAGAATCTGCTGATCTTATTCTTTAATGCTGTCATCAGATCTGTGATTTGTTCCTCTCTGATAGTCTGGTATGGGGGAGCCACTGCGCATGACAAACTCCGCTTACAAAGGACTTTCAGAACAGCAGAGAGAATTATAGGCTCCCCCCTGCCTAAAATCCAGGATCTTTATGATAAGAGTATTCGATCCCACGCATTGAAAATTTCATCCGATCCCTCTCACCCGGGACACTCCTCATTCCAACTACTCCCTTCAGGACGTCGCTTCAGACTCCCCAAATGCAGTACCAACCGCCATATGAACAGCTTCTATCCACTCTCTGTTCAACAATTAAATCGTCATGTGTAGACTATATACTGTATCTGTCTTGTTAGATGTTACTTGTTGTATCTGTTGTTATATATTATGTTGCCTCTTTGCCACAAAGAATTCCTTGTATATATGTAATATGTACTTGGCGATAATAATAAATTTGAATTTGATTTGAATTTGAAATTTGATTTAATGACTTGACTTGTATTGATGAGTAATCTATTTTGTATGAAATGGGGGACATATCAAATGTGGGTATTAGTTGCTTTATTATATTGACTCGGAGTTAACAATTACCTACTTTGGAAAATGAACCTTGATAATTCATTTTACATGCATAAGTTTACAAAGATCAGCAGGCTAAGATAATTTTCTACCATAAATGCTCTAGTCAATTTATATTTCTACCTTGAATTTATTCAGGATTCTTCATTATGCTAGATTTACAGGGAAAAGTGTACAAAATTTAGTAAGTTTACATTATAAAGTTTTCTTTACATGCTTACTTATACATTTTTTGTATAGTTGCCTGTGCAATACAATTAAGCATTGCTTGGATGACAAATAACTAAGTTTTGGTTTGAAAGGAGAACACTATAACAAAATGTTAGGTGTATCACAAACCCAGTTATGTTCAACTGTCTACTGGGTACTTTACATTGACCTATTACATACATATTTCCCTATTATATCTGTGTCAGTGTAATTATTCATTGATTTGCATGTTGCAGTAAGACAGTATGTATAATCCTATTAGAGATTCAACAAGTCTTTTTTTATTGTTATTGGCCATAATCTTGATGCCAGGTCTTGAAGTAAAATTTTTTAATGTTAATTTACATTATTTTAATTATCACAAACAAACAAACATTTACTTTACCTTAGTGCAGAAACCCCTTTGTCTGTTTGGTTACTAATATTTTATTATTATTATTATTATTATTATTATTATTATTATTATTATTTATTATGCATTTATATAGCGCCATTTATTTCATGGTGCTTTACATGTGAAAAGGGGAAATATAAACAAGTATAATAAACATGTGTAAGACAAAGGACACACAAGTACACAAGAGGGGACCCTGCCCGCGAGGGCTCAGAGTCTACAGGGATGGGTGAGGATACAGTAAAAGAGAGTAGAGCAGGTCGGGCGGTGGTTCAGTAGACCGAGGATAATTGCAGGCTGTAGACTTGTCAGAACAGGTGGGTCTTCAGGTTCTTCTTGAAGGTTTCCATTGATGGTGAGAGTCTGATGTGTTGCAGCAGAGAGTTCCAGAGTATGGAGGAAGCACAGGAGAAGTCTTGTATGCGGTTGTGGGAAGAAGAGATAAGGGGAGAGTAGAGAAGGAGATCTTGAGATGATCGAAGGTTGCGTGCAGCTAGGTACCTGGAGACCATATCACAGATGCATGGAGGAGACAGTTTGTGGATGGCTTTGTATGTCATGGTCAGAGTTTTGAATTGGAGCCTCTGGGCAATAGGAAGCCAGTGAAGGGCCTGGCATAGGGGGGAGGCTGGGGAATAGCGGTTAGACAGGTGGATTATTTGGGCAACAGAGTGTAGGATGGACTGGAGTGGTGCCAGAGTGCTAGAGGGGAGCCCAGAGAGTAGGAGGTTGCAGTAGTCGAGATGGGAGATAAGAGCATGCACTAGTATTTTTGTGGTTTTGTGGTTGAGGAATGAGCGGATCCGGGAAATATTTTTGAGTTTAAGGCGGCAGGAGGAGGTGAGGGCTTGGATATGTGGTGAAAAAAATCCTACAGACAAAATACTTTATTAATAAAAGAACCCAAAATTGGTTCACACCACCAAGTGAACCAATCAAAGACAAAAAATAACCTTCCTGGCCACGGAGGTGGGAACCCTAGGGGGGAACATTGTGGCTCCCCCGCTCAACGATGGCTCTCCCTAGGCACCCTGATATACCCTAAGAAACAATAACTCGAGGACAGAACACATTATAAATGGCAAATTCCTAGTCTCAATTACCTAGGGATGGGTAAATACCCTATGGAGCTCCTCCGAACTGAGAAACACACACAAGAAAACAGTGGAGCCTAAAATCCATCATAAATAACAAGGAATCTGCATATTTATAAAGTATGAAAGTATTTTTAATTTAATAAATACAAATAGGCAGACAACATTTATTAAATACATGTGATAACTAAACCAGAGAAAAAATGGTATGAGTCACGGTACACCGGTTCGGAACAAAGCATACCAATCCAAGGACTCACAGCACAGGAAAACAATCCCCACCCAAAAGTGTAGATATATTATAATACATCCATATCTTGTATGATACTAGTGCCATTTATAACCCTCACTCAAAATACAGAGAGAAGGAAGGAGGAAGAAAAAATGGAGGGGGGAAGGGAACATACTATACCAAAATACTACCAAAATAATTCTATCCTGTCGCTCGTAACACTATATCAACTCCCATCAAGTATTTCTACTAATTACAATAGCCGCAGGATAAGGAAAGTAAAGGAAGGCATAGTAGTCAGATGGTCAATTACCTGTGCCAGAGTCCATGGCCTACGCACCTTTCGCGGTTACTTCTTCGGGGGAAGCAAGGAAACCGGGTGTGCAAGGTATCCCTCTCATGCCTCTTAAATACCCGGCAACACCGCACCATTGGTGGCACGTGTCCCGGGTTTGTGGGAGCGGCACAAACAGACACCGGAAGTGACGCCGGCCGCAACATCCACACCCAGGGCATGCGCACTGGTGACGGAAGTAGAGCGCCACCATATTATTTAAGGGAAAACAGTGCCCATCATTCAACTGGGCGCTACAAAGCGGCACAGAAAAAACTTTAAAGATAGGTACATGTCTATCTAATAAAGAATACGCAGCACCGTCATATTATTTTGGGGCGTATAATGCCTGCTATTTATACGACCACTGAGTAGCAGCGCAGGAACAGGAATTAATCCACAATAATAGAGGGAACAAATATCAAATACATTTCAATTAGATAATTACAATAACTAATACATATTAGAATTATATGAAAGATATCCTTTGAAATATGTAAAAATACACAGAAATAGATATAGTTCAATATTCCTGAAGAGTCCAGATGAGAGATAGAAGGATAAGTATTTCAAAAATTTTAGGCAGCGCCATGTTCCATAAATGTAATTTCAGAGAGCCGGGCAAAGAGGAGGGTTTCCAGAAATATAGTATCACAAACTAGATAGAAGAAAGAGACAACATATAATTAAAAACAAAATATAAAATACAGCGACCACTGGAAGGCAGATTACATAAGCTCATAAATACCTTCCTGGCCGTGGAGGTTGGCACCCTATGGGGGAACGTTGTGCCACCCCCGCTCAACGATGGCTCTCCCTAGGCACCCTGATATACCCTGCAGCCACTAGGGAGTCCTCTATCCGATAACTAAAGGGACCCCTGACACTATACAAAGAAGACTCTAGACCCCACACACAAAAACAAATATAGGAACAGAGAGGCAGTATAGTGGCATCAATTGTGAAGAAAACGCAGAATGATAAATAGAATCCTTTTTCACAGACTGACTATATACTTTGCTGGTTATACACCATACAGATTAGCAGTCTATTATGAAATGGATTATTCCTGACCATCATATAATATTCAGAAGTTCATAGGCTGACTCTTCATAATTCTCATTCAATATCAATAAAGCAGAGAATTACTATTGGATCAATCTCAAAAATAATGCCCTTAGATCCATATCAGGATCAGTCTCAACATAGATGTAAATAACAATACATTCAAGGTTGGCTCATAGAATGCATGTGTCAAAAATATGGTCAGATAAAGAAAAAGTGGATACTCTTCATTTCACCCGCCACCTGCCAGTCAAAGATTGCGCCTCAACGCATATGATGGTCAGGAATAATCCATTTCATAACAGACTGCTGATCTGTATGGTGTATAACCAGCAATGTTTATATATTTCTGCAGGGGGGCATTTAATGTAATCGAAGTTCGAAGTACACGTATCAAAGTACGCTGGCAGTTATAACATGGCTGAATCTAACACGCATCTCTATTCTCTTCATACAGGTATGTAACTATTTCCAGCAACTTCACTGATTCCTGCATGTGTCCAACCAATATCATTCATCTTTGCAGCATATATAAGGGTAGTCTGCATAAAGACTTCAGTCTGCAGTGTGATTTCCTATAAGTGTGTTCTAGAAGTGTGAAGATTAATTTAAGAATTAAAACCAGAAGGATGTATACAGACTGTGCCCTGCTACCTGCCACCGTCGCACTCTAACAAGCATCTCTATTCTTCCGACAGGTATGTCCATCCACCCAGCTCTCCTGCTGTCTGTCTATGAAGGGCACACAGTGCATCACCCAGCTTTGCACATAGACTTGCCTCTGCACCTAGCATTCACATGGTATGTCCATCCACCCAGCTCTCCTGCTCTCCTGCTGTCTGTCTATGAAGGGCACACAGTGCATCACCCAGCTTTGCACATAGACTTGCCTCTGCACCTAGCATTCACATGGTATGTCCATCCACCCAGCTCTCCTGCTCTCCTGCTGTCTGTCTATGAAGGGCACACAGTGCATCACCCAGCTTTGCACATAGACTTGCCTCTGCACCTAGCTTTCACATGGTATGTCCATCCACCCAACTCTCCTGCTCTCCTGCTGTCTGTCTATGAAGGGCACACAGTGCATCACCCAGCTTTGCACATAGACTTGCCTCTGCACCTAGCATTCACATGTAAGGAACTGTTCATCTCTTCTTCAATCCTCCCCATCCACCTCACCTCCGCCTCAAAACTGTTCCTTAACATACAATCCTCTGTCTCCAAACACAGACAGCACCCTCATGCCCTCTCCTGCTCCCACCTGCTAACACTTTCTCTGCTCCTTCTCACTGCTGGTGATATCTCTCCAAATCCTGGTCCTCCTCACCACATTCCCACAGTCATTTCTACCTCCCATCCACGCTCTATCACAACCTTCTGTAACCTCTCCAACCTTATACCCATTCACCCAGCCCCCGCTTCCCCAGTCCCACTAACAGGAGCTCTGTGGAACGCTCGCTCTGTCTGCAACAAGCTTTCCTACATCCATGATCTTTTTGTTACTACCAAACTTTCCTTCCTCGCCATCACCGAAACCTGGCTCACCCCTTCTGACACAGCCTCTCCTGCTGCACTTTCGTATGGCGGCTTCCACCTTTCTCACACCCCCCGCCCCAGCAGCAAACATGGCGGAGGAGTTGGTTTTCTCCTGTCAGATACCTGCTCCTTCACCCCAATCCCACTGCCACCCTCTGTTACCCTCCCTTCCTTTGAGGTGCACTCTGTGCTCATCTACTCCCCCTCCAACTGGCTGTCATCTACCGCCCCCCAGGGCCAGCCACCACCTTCTTTGACCACTTCACCACCTGGTTACTTCATTTCCTTTCCGCAGACATCCCTACTATCATCATGGGCGACTTCAACATCCCCATTGACACTTCCCTCTCAGCTGCCACTAAACTTCTATCTCTCACTTCCTCCTTCGGCCTTACTCAATGGTCTTCTACATCCACCCATAAAGATGGCCACACACTGGACCTCATCTTCACCCGCCTCTGCTCCCTATCTAACCTCTCTAACTCACCTCTTCCTCTCTCTGACCACAACCTGCTCACATTCTCTTCCCTCTTCACTCCATGTCTACAATCCCCACCCCACAAACTTTCACACCCTCGCAGGAATCTTAAACTCCTTGACATACACTCATTCTCTGAATCCCTCCTCCCTCTCACAGATATAAGTTCCTTACACAATGCAGATGACGCTGCTGCTCTATATAACACCACAATAGCTGTAGCTTTGGAATCCGCTGCCCCACTTACACATACCAAAACTCGCAAAATCAACAGACAGCCCTGGCACACCAGCCTGACCAAAGAGCTGAGGCGAGCTTCCAGGGCTGCTGAGCGCAGATGGAAAAGATCCCACTCCAACGAGCACTTCATCGCATTCAAACAGTCCCTCACTACTTTCAAGACCACACTCGCCACAGCTAAACAAACCTACTTCTCATCTCTCATATCCTCCCTGTCTCACAACCCTAAACAGTTATTCAACACCTTCAATTCTCTCCTCCGCCCCCCAGCACCTCCTCCCTCCCCACTCATCTCAGCTGAAGACTTTGCCTCATTTTTCAAGCAGAAAATTGATAACATCAGGGACAGTTTTGGTCAACAACCCCCAGAGCCCTTCCTCCTGACTTCCCAGCCCTCCACCTTCAAAACCAACTTCTCCACCATTACAGAAGATCGACTCTCCACTCTACTCTCAAGATCACATCTCACCACCTGTGCACTTGACCCGATCCCATCCCACTTCATACCAAACCTCACCACAGTCTTCATCCCAACCCTAACCCATCTCTTCAACCTATCACTAACAACTGGTGTTTTCCCCTCAAGCTTTAAACATGCCTCCATCACATCTATCCTCAAAAAGCCCTCTCTTGACCCATCCTCTGTATCTAGCTATCGCCCTATATCACTTCTCCCTTACGCCTCCAAGCTACTGGAACAACACGTCTACCTTGAACTGTCCTCCCATCTCTCTTCTTGCTCCCTCTTCGACCGCTTACAATCTGGCTTCCTGTCACACCACTCCACTGAAACTGCCCTTACTAAGGTCACCAATGACCTCTTAACCGCCAAGAGCAAGCGATACTACTCTGTCCTCCTCCTCCTGGACCTGTCGGCTGCCTTTGACACAGTGGACCATTCCCTATTATTACAGACCCTCTCATCCCTCGGCATCACAGACTTGGCCCTATCCTGGATCTCATCATACCTAACAGACCGAACATTCAGCGTCTCCCACTCACACACCACCTCCTCACCTCGCCCCCTATCTGTCGGAGTCCCACAAGGTTCAGTCCTTGGGCCCCTGCTGTTCTCTATTTACACCTTTGGCCTGGGACAGCTCATAGAATCTCATGGCTTTCAGTATCATCTTTACGCTGATGACACACAGATCTACATCTCTGGACCAGATATCACCTCCCTACTAAACAGAATCCCTCAATGTCTGTCCACTATTTCATTATTCTTCTCCGCTAGATTTCTGAAACTCAACATGGACAAAACAGAATTCATCATCTTTCCCCCATCTCACGTGACCCCCCCTACGAACCTATCAATTACAGTAAATGACTGCCCACTCTCCCCAGTCGCACAAGCTCGCTGCCTTGGAGTAATCCTTGACGCTGATCTCTCCTTCAAACCACATATCCAAGCCCTTTCCACTTCCTGCCGACTTCAACTCAAAAATATTTCACGAATCCGTTCATTCCTCACCCAAGAATCTGCAAAAACCCTAGTCCATGCCCTCATCATCTCTCGCCTTGACTACTGCAACCTCATGCTCTGTGGCCTCCCCTCAAACACTCTCGCACCCCTCCAATCTATTCTAAACTCTGCTGCCCGACTAATCCACCTGTCCCCCCGCTATTCCCCAGCTTCTCCCCTCTGTCAATCCCTTCACTGGCTCCCAATTGCCCAGAGACTCCATTACAAAACCCTAACCATGACATACAAAGCCATCCACAACCTGTCTCCTCCATACATCTGTGACCTCGTCTCCCGGTACTTTCCCGCACGCAACCTCCGATCCTCACAAGATCTCCTTCTCTACTCCCCTCTTATCTCCTCTTCCCACAATCGCATACAAGATTTCTCTCGCGCATCACCCCTACTCTGGAACTCTCTACCACAACATATCAGACTCTCACCTACCATCGAAACCTTCAAAAAGAGCCTGAAGACCCACCTCTTCCGACAAGCCTACAACCTGCAGTAACCACCGATCGACCAAACCGCTGCACGACCAGCTCTACCCTCGCCTACTGTATTATCACCCATCCCTTGAAGATTGTGAGCCCTCGCGGGCAGGGTCCTCTCTCCTCCTGTACCAGTTATGACTTGTATTGTTTAAGATTATTGTACTTGTTTTTATGTATACTCCTCCTTACATGTAAAGTGCCATGGAATAAATGGCGCTATAACAATAAATAATAATAATAATATTTAACTATTTCCAGCAATTTCACTGATTCCTGCATGTATCCAACCTATATCATTCATCTTTTCAGCATATATAAGGGTATTTAACTATTTCCAGCAACTTCACTGATTCCTTGATGTGTACAACCTATATCATTCATCTTTGCAGCATATATAATGGTATTTAAGTATTTCCTGCAACTTCACTGATTCCTGCTTGCGTCCAACCTCTATCATTCATCTTTGCAGCATATATAATGGTATATAGTTATTTCCACTCACCCTGCTTGTCCCCTTATGCTATTGAGGTAAAGTAACTTTTCAAAGTGGCTTATGATCCATGTAGGCCTGGAAACTTGTTTATCTGCTAAATACATTTATTGTGTCCTGCTGTCCTGACTTAGTTAGATAGCTAATGAGTAAGGAGAGAAAAAAAAAAGGAAGATCTTAGAACTGGCCTTCTATAAATTCAGAGATAGCCTGGGGAAGGCATTTATGCAGGGGGGCATTTATGTACATGTATCTAAGTACGCTGGTAGTTATAACATGGCAGTTAGACAGGGCAGTAGACAGGTAAGAATAAATCTATTCCCTGTACATTTGGACTACCAGAAATAATTACCATATGCATTTGTATAATTTATATCCTGGCCTCTTCATTCACACACATCCACCGCCCTGGCATTAACTCTCTACACTCCATCCATATTGGCCCCTCACTCCTATGTATAGCACTCACGCTCTTTTCACATTGCTACACAGCACAGATCCATTCAGTCCCACCATTCAACATCAGAGACGCTCTCACAAATCACTTAACCATCTGCTCACTCTTTCTATCCTCCTTCTTCTAGTCGCAGGAGACATTGCTTCCAACCCTGGTCCCCCATGTTATAGAAAGTCAAACCCCCCAACTGCTACACTCAGAAACTCCTCTAATCTTAATATTCCCTGCATGCCATATGTCTCTCTTAATTGTGACCTTTGGAATTCTTGCTCAGTGTGTAACAAACTCGCCTTCATTCATGACTTTTTCCTTTCTAATTCTCTTAATCTTCTGGCTCTTACTGAAACCTGGATCCAGCAGTCAGACACTACCGCTGCTGCTCTTTCATATGGTGGACTACACTTCTCTCATAACCCAAGATTAGACCATAGAGCAGGTGGAGGCGTTGGTCCGCTCCTATCACCAAAATGTACCTTTCAGGTTATCCCTCAAGTACCCTCACTTGTCTTCTCTTTTTTTGAGGTCCATGCTGTCAGATTCTACACCCCCTTCTCCATGCATGTGGTGGTGGTATATTGTCCTCCCGGCCCCTCCCATCAGTTCCTGGATCATTTTGCTACTTGGCTTCCACATTTTATCTCCTGTGACATCCCTACCCTCATCATGGGTGATTTCAACATCCCCATTGCTCTTCCCCTTATCTGCTACTCACCTTTTATCTCTAACCTCTTCATTTGGCCTTTTGTAGCTTACTAATTCTCCAACGCATGAAGACGGAAACTCCCTCGACTTGGTCTTCTCTCGGCTTTGTGCAGTGGATGATTTTGCAAACTCCCCTCTCCCGCTCTCTGACCACAACCTTCTTTCATTCTCTATCAAGAACTGCCAGGCTTCTCAGGTTACCCCCACTGTCCATATTTATAGAAACATACAGGCCATTAACACCCATAAACTTATGAAGAACTTGCAGTCTTCATTGGCCCCTATCTCCTCCCTCTCATGTCCTGATTCTGCATTGAAGCATTACAATGAAACACTTCAAAGTGCCCTGGATGAATATTCACCTCCTATACATAGAACACCACAACACAGATGGCGACAACCCTGGCACACCCTGCAAACACGTTTCCTGCAGTGGTGCTCCAGGTGCGCCGAACGTCTGTGGAGAATATCCAACCTACCTGAAGATTTCATCCATTATAAGTTTATGCATCGAACATACAACACTGCCCTTCACCTCTCAAAACAAACCTAACCTATTTCAACACCCTCACTGTCCAATAACCATAAACGTCTCTTTGACACTTTTCATTCTCTGCTCAACCCAAGAGTACAGGCCCCAACCACGGAGCTTCGACCAGATCCGACAGGAAATTATCTCCCAATCACCTCATACCATCCACTGTCCTCCCTCCCCCACTGCATCTAGCTCACTCTATGATTTTGAACCAGTCACAGAAGAAGAAGTAAGCAGGCTCCTTGCATCTTCTCGCCGAACTACTTGCACCAGTGACCCATTTCCGTCACATCTCCTCCAGTCCCTTTCCCCTGCTGTCACCCCTCACCTAACAAAAATATGTAACCTCTCTCTCTCTTCTGGTATCTTTCCCTCCTCATTTAAGCATGCCATCATACATCCACTACTTAAAAAACTATCCCTCGACCAAAACTGTGCCGCTAACTATAGACCTGTCTCTAATCTTCCCTTCATCTCTAAACTCCTGGAGCGCCTGGTCCACTCTTGTCTTATCCGCTATCTCTTTGATGGCTCTCTTCTCGACCCTCTCCAATCCAGTTTTCGCTCTTTACACTCTACTGAAACTGCCCTCACTAAAGTCTCTAATGATCTACGAACAGCTAAATCAAATGGTCATTACTCCATGCTAATTCTCTTGGATCTCTCTGCAGCATTCGACACTGTGGATCATCAGCTCCTCCTCACTATGCTCCATTCCATTGGCCTCAAGGACACCGTTCTCTCCCAGAGGATGGGTAAGGTCCCTTTACATCTTTGAAAAATAAAAGTGAAAAGATGCCACCCCAGGGTGACACGAAAAATATTGATATATTTTCACTATTAGTGGAGAGAGATCTCAAAAAGATCAATAGTAGATCCGGATGGGACAATGAGGATAACCTACGGGAGGAGGAGCGAAGTGCCCTTATTGGCCTTAAGAAAAATGACCAGTTGATTATCAAATACTCAGATAAAGGGGGAAACCTGGTGATTATGAATCATCTTGAATATTGTAAAATGTGCAATTCCATTCTGCATGATACTTCTACCTATGAGGTCCTTACCTCAAATCCACTGAGTGTCTCTAGGATGGAATTCCAAACAATAGTTGAGGAGGCTCTATTTGTTAGATTAATTTCCAAAACCGAATTTGACTACTTCTTACCTAAGTATCCATTAGTAGCTACGTTTTATGCACTTCCCAAAGTGCATAAGGGGCTAGGACCCACTAAAGGGACAATCAATTGTCTCAGGGGTAGATTCCTGACACAGAATTGTGGGATCTACATAGACAATATTCTCCATCCCTTTGTTGTCTCTATTCCCTCCTACCTTAGAGACAAAGCAGATCTACTACTTAAACTTGAGGGTATCCATCTTGAAGAGGGCACTTGGCTGGCATCCATTGACATAGAGGCCTTGTACAGTAGTATACCACACCAGGAGGGTATTAAAGTTGTATAACACTTTCTACAACAGAGATCGGTGGCATGTAGAAAGCACAACAATCTGGTGTCATCCCTTCTTAGATTTACACTCACCCATAATGTGTTCACCTTCGATGGTAAGTACTTTCAACAGCTCAAGGGCACTGCGATGGGGAGTCCTTGTGCCCCATCATATGCAAATCTGTTCCTGGGCTGGTGGGAGGAAACTATCATATTTGGAGGTGACACAAAATGGTGGCAAGAGCATATATCTATTTGGTATCATTATATATATGATGTTTTTGCTTTATGTCAGGGATGAAGGAACAATGCCAGTTGTTTGTAAGAGAATTGAATGTAAATAACATAGGCCTCAGATTTACCTGGGAGAAGGAGGAAATAGCTTTTTTGGATGTCAGAATTAAGAGGGAGTCTTTTGGGATGATTTCCACTAGAATCCACCGCAAACCAACAAGCACCACAGTCTGTTAAATTGGCAGAGTCACCACCCAATCCCTCTTAAGAGGGGTATTCCCAAGGGTCAGTTCCTCAGACTCAGGAGGAATTGCTCTAGGAATGATCTCTTTTATAGTCAAGCAGGGGACATGTATAATAGGTTGAAAGGAAAAGGATATCCTGGACATGTACTTGATACGGCATACAAATTCGCTGAAAAGGCGGATAGACAACAACTGTTGCAGAAACATACAGATAATAACACCTTGGACACATTGAGAATTATTGGTACCTTTGACATTAAACATCAGGAGGTCAGGAAAGTTCTGACAAAATATTGGGACATCCTTAGGTTAGACCCTGATATAAGAGACCTGGTAGATGAACATCCTAACATCGCTTTCAGAAAAGGAAGATCTATAAGAGACATGTTGGTGCAAAGTCAATATAAAAGACCGGCAGCGAGGGGCACATGGCTGGATAGGAGACCAATTGGTTTCTTTAGGTGTGGGGACTGCAGCATGTGCAAATGGATGAAACCTGGTAAATCCTTCTATAGCTCGGTCACGGGGAAAATATTCTACCTACGTGATTATTCGAATTGCAAAACCACTGGTGTGGTATATCTGGCCACATGCCCTTGTCCCAAGGACTATATAGGTAAAACAAAAAGGGAATTTAGATGGAGAGTGGGAGAGCATATGGGAGATATTAGGAATGGTAGCGATACCCCACTGGCGAAACACATGCAATTGGTTCATAACAGCAACCTTGCTGAGATAAAATTAATGGTCATTGAGGTAGTTAATGTTAACCCCCGGGGGGAATGTGGATATAACCATTCTCAGGAGAGAATGTGAGTGGATATTCAGGATGGAGAGTCTGGAACTCAAGGGAATTAACGAGCAATTGTCTTTTGCCTGTTAGAAACGTGTATATCTGTACAGAAATTGGAGTTTCAGAGACTGGGAGTTCTGTGGAAACTGTTTGGGTAAGAATTAGAGTTGAGCGATACCAGCCGATACTTGAAAATATCGGATCGGAATGGATCGGCCGATCTTAAAAAAAAATATCGGTATCGCCGATTCCGATACCGGGAACCAATGCAAGTCAATGGGGCCAAAATATCGGAATTAAAAAAAACCCTTTCTTTCCTTGTAGGTTAATTCTACATGAAGAAAAACAACTAAGAATAATATAGAATGTATTGTGGGAGGTGGAGGAGACATTAAAGCCATAGAGTTTTAGCCCAATCAAAAGGAATAGCAGGAATTAAACTTTTTTTTTAAAGACGTTAGGAGTTACAAAGATATTGACTATGTTAGCCTCATTTATATTTTGCCAGACATGTATGTCTTCTTCTTCTTTCTTCTTCTTTCTTATTCTTCTTCCCTTTTTTACCTTCTTCTTCTTCTTCTTCTTATTCCTTTTTTTACATTCTTCTTCTTCTTCTTCCTTTTTTTACATTCTTCTACTTCCTTTTTTTACATTCTTCTTCTTCTTCCTTTTTTTACATTCTTCTTCTTATTCCTTTTTTTACATTCTTCTTCTTCTTCCTTTTTTAAATTCTTCTACTTCCTTTTTTTACATTCTTCTTCTTCTTCTTCCTTTTCTTACATTCTTCATATTCTTCTTATTCAACAATTATTATTCTACATATTCAACTTCTTCATCTTCTTCCTATTCTTCTTCATCATATTCTTGTTTGTGTCAGGCATTCCTGTAGTTGTTATCTAGAAAAGTTAGAAGTTTACACCTTCCGTTCTGCCTGTCACAAAAGATTTACAACAGGATTTGTCCGCGTTCAGTTTGGCCTGCAGCAGCAGGCCTTTTCCAGGGGCACCACGAGGAGGAACGGACTCACCCCCATACACTGCTTAGTCTTCTTCTGCTTATAAATAAGATAATATCATTTGCTCAGAGTATTAGTCTTATGCTTAATGTTCTTCTGCTTTGTTTTTTTTATGCTTCTTTGTCTTCTCTCTTGTTGTTCTGCATCTTGGTGGTTGTCTTCCTGTTCTTTGTCCTCTTGAACCAGCTGACGGTATTGGCACCCGGAGGGGCAGCAGAAGGAACAAGAGCCAATGGCACTACCGAGGACCAGCTGACGGTGCTGGAACCCGGTTACTAAGCAGGAGGTACCTGTGCTACAAAGCACTACCAAGGACCAGCAGACGTTGCCGGAACTCGGATACCGAGATGGAGGCACCTAGGCCAAAGGCTCTGACGAGAACCAGCTGACGGTGCTGGAACCCGGAGGGGTAGCATAAGCTGCAAGAGCAAATGGAAATAGCGAGGACCAGCTGACAGTGCTGGCACCCGGAGGGGCAGCAGAAGGAATAAGAGCCAATGGCACAACCGAGGACCAACTGACGGTGCTGGAACCCGGTTACTAAGCAGGAGGTACCTGTGCTACAAAGCACTACCAAGGACCAGCAGACGTTGCCAGAACTCGGATACCGAGATGGAGGCACCTAGGCCAAAGGCTCTGACGAGAACCAGCTGACGGTGCTGGAACCCGGAGGGGTATCAGAAGTTACCCCTGAAAAGCAAAGTTGGCATGCCGCAAGCTGGCCGCAGTTACCGAATCACACAGTCCTACAGGGGGTGCTTGTCCTACTGGCACTATGGAACAAGCCTTTCTTACCAGAACCCGCAGTCCACATAGGAAGCACCTAAACTGCTGGCACCCTAGCCTCGGCTAACCCAACCGCAACACGACATGGCAACTTGGGGTGGCAAACTGACATTGACACTTCCCGGAAACAGCAGGCAGGGCTGGAACCAAGCTGGGCAGGAGGGAGTACCCGTGCCAAAGTCAGTTATGAGCAGCAACTGGCGATGTTGGAGCCCAGGACAAGCACTTAGCAGGCTGAGGCCTGATGTGCTGTCAATTGGGAGGCAGCAGGACAGATTGCCATCAAAACAGCAGGGGAACAGCTGACGTTACTGAACCCCACAAACACAGGAGCTAGTGTTTTACTCTGTGAAGACGGCACTTCCGAGCAACAACTGGCTGTGTTGAAGCCCAGGGACAAGCACGGAGCAGGCTGAGGCTGCATTGAAGAAATTTTAAGATCGGTTGTAGACTACTAATTTTAACCAAGCTCCACTTAGGCCTGTGGCTTCACTGATTTTCGTATTTCCCCTGTCCTCCAACCCCGCCAGTTACAGCTCCGAAGTGGCGTCTGCACAATCCACACTTGTTCCTGTGTTACAGGTGTTCAGTCCGGTCAGTTAATCCCCTGATGTGTGTCCGGCAATGTCGCCTGCTCTGTCCACATTCCCATAATACTTATGGGAATGTGGACAGAGCAGGCAACATTGCCGGACACACATCAGGGGATTAACTGACCGGACTGAACACCTGTAACACAGGAACAAGTGTGGATTGTGCAGACGCCACTTCGGAGCTGTAACTGGCAGGGTTGGAGGACAGGGGAAATACGAGAGACAGTGGAGCCACAGGCCTAATTGGAGCACGGTTAAAAATCAGTAGTGGTACGACTGTGTAGGCAGCAGGAGACTTTGCCATCTACACAGCAGGGGATCAGCTGACGTTACTGAACCCCACTGAGACACGGGAGCAAGTGTCTCTTTCCGTGTGGACGGCACTTCCGAACTACAACTGGCTGTGTTGAAGCCCAGGAAATTGGAGGGTGTAGGCAGAGGCCTACTGTATTTTGAATGAGGTGACAGCAGGAGAGACTGCCATCCACACAGCAGGGGATCAGCTGACGTTACTGAACCCCACTGAGACACGGGAGCAAGTATCTCTTTCCGTGTGGACGGCACTTCCAAACTACAACTGGCTGTGTTGAAGCCCAGGAAATTGGAGGGTGTAGGCAGAGGCCTACTGTATTTTGAATGAGGTGACAGCAGGAGAGACTGCCATCCACACAGCAGGGGATCAGCTGACGTTACTGAACCCCACTGAGACACGGGAGCAAGTATCTCTTTCCGTGTGGACGGCACTTCCGAACTACAACTGGCTGTGTTGAAGCCCAGGAAATTGGAGGGTGTAGGCAGAGGCCTACTGTATTTTGAATGAGGTGACAGCAGGAGAGACTGCCATCCACACAGCAGGGGATCAGCTGACGTTACTGAACCCCACTGAGACACGGGAGCAAGTATCTCTTTCCGTGTGGACGGCACTTCCGAACTACAACTGGCTGTGTTGAAGCCCAGGAAATTGGAGGGTGTAGGCAGAGGCCTACTGTATTTTGAATGAGGTGACAGCAGGAGAGACTGCCATCCACACAGCAGGGGATCAGCTGACGTTACTGAACCCCACTGAGACACGGGAGCAAGTATCTCTTTCCATGTGGACGGCACATCCGAGCTACAACTGGCTGAGTTGAAGCCCAGGAAATAGGAGGGTGTAGGCAGAAGCCTACTGTCTTTGGAATGCGGAGACAGCAGGAGAGACTGCCATCTCCACAGCAGGGGATCAGCTGGCAATGCTGAACCCCACTAACACTTGAACGAATGTGTTTGGCTCTGTGGAGACGACACTTCTGAACACCAACTGACGCTGTTGGAGCCCAGGATTAGGCGAGGAGCAGGCTGGGGCCTACTGGATTTTGGCAGGTGAAGGCAGCAGGAGACTTGCCATCTCCACAGCAGGGGAACAGCTGGCAGTGCTGAAACCCACTAACACTCGAACGAATGTGTTTGGCTCTGTGGAGACGACACTTCTGAACACCAACTGACGCTGTTGGAGCCCAGGATTAGGCGTGGAGCAGGCTGGGGCCTACTGGATTTTGGCAGGTGAAGGCAGCAGGAGACTTGCCATCTCCACAGCAGGGGAACAGCTGGCAGTGCTGAAACCCACTAACACTCTAGCGAATGTGTTTGGCTCTGTGGAGACGACACTTCTGAACACCAACTGACGCTGTTGGAGCCCAGGATTAGGCGAGGAGCAGGCTGGGGCCTGTTGTTTTTGGCAGGTGAAGGCAGCAGGAGACTTGCCATCTCCACAGCAGGGGAACAGCTGGCAGTGCTGAACCCCACTAACACTTGAACGAATGTGTTTGGCTCTGTGGAGACGACACTTCTGAACACCAACTGACGCTGTTGGAGCCCAGGATTAGGCGAGGAGCAGGCTGGGGCCTGTTGTTTTTGGCAGGTGAAGGCAGCAGGAGACTTGCCATCTCCACAGCAGGGGAACAGCTGGCATTGCTGAACCCCACTAACACTTGAACGAATGTGTTTGGCTCTGTGGAGACGACAATTCTGAACACCAACTGACGCTGTTGGAGCCCAGGATTAGGCGAGGAGCAGGCTGGGGCCTACTGGATTTTGGCAGGTGAAGGCAGCAGGAGACTTGCCATCTCCACAGCAGGGGAACAGCTGGCAGTGCTGAACCCCACTAACACTTGAACGAATGTGTTTGGCTCTGTGGAGACGACACTTCTGAACACCAACTGACGCTGTTGGAGCCCAGGATTAGGCGAGGAGCAGGCTGGGGCCTGTTGTTTTTGGCAGGTGAAGGCAGCAGGAGACTTGCCATCTCCACAGCAGGGGAACAGCTGGCAGTGCTGAAACCCACTAACACTCGAACGAATGTGTTTGGCTCTGTGGAGACGACACTTCTGAACACCAACTGACACTGTTGGAGCCCAGGATTACGCATGCCGCATGCAGAGGCCAATGGGCAGCGGTTTTTATGGAGGTTGTGGACTACTACTGATTCTAACCATGCTCCACTTAGGCCTCTGGCTCAACTGTCTCTACTATTTACCCTGGCCTCCAACCCCGCCATCTACATCTCTGAAGTGGCGTCAGCACAATCTACACTTGTTCCTGTGTTACTGGTGCTCAGTCCCGTCAGTTGATCCCCTGATGTTTGTCCGGCAAGTTCGCCAGCTCTGTCCTCATTCCCACTACTGGTTATGGGAATGTGGACAGAGCAGGAGACCTTGCCGGACACACATCAGGGGATAAACTGATGGGACTGAGCCACAGGAACACAGGAACAAGTGTAGATTGTGCTGACGCCACTTCAGAGATGTAGATGGCGGGGTTGGAGGTCAGGGGAAATAGTAGAGACAGTGGAGCCAGAGACCTAAGTTGGGCACGGTTAAAAATCAGTAGTGGTTTGAATGTTGATGGAGCTGGTGACTTTGCCGTCCACACAGCAGGGGATCAGCTGGCATTACTGAACCCCACTAACACAGGAGCTAGTGTGTTTCTCTGTGCAGACGACACATCTGAGCGACAACTGGCTGTGTTGAAGCACAGGGATTATAGTTCAGGTGGTAGAAAAATGAACACACCAGCAGACCTGGATACAGTTGCCAACCACTAATTTAGTCTGTAAGAGGAATGGCAAAGTCTTTGGAGATCCAGGCCTTGTTCATTTTCAGAAAAGTCAGCCGGTCAACATTATCGGAAGATAGTCGCGTGCGACGGTCTGTTAGTACACCACCTGCGGCACTAAAGACACGTTCCGATAATACACTGGCAGCAGGGCAAGCCAGCACCTCCAATGCATACTGGCTAAGCTCTGGCCATGTATCCAGCTTAGAGACCCAAAACTTGAAGGGGGAAGAGCCATCTGGGAGTACAGCGACAGGGCAAGACATGTAGTCTGACACCATCTGACGGAAGCGTTGCCTCCTGCTGACTCGAGGCGTCGCTGATGGTGTAGACAATTGTGGTGGACACACAAAACTTTGCCACATTTGGGCCATAGTGGTCTTGCCTTGTGCTGCGGCGCTGCCTCTGCTCCCTCTTTGTGCAGAGTTTCCTCCACTGCCTCGACGCACAGAGCTGCTTTTTAAAGCACTAGCAACAATGCTGTCAGGTGGAATGGAAAACATTATGGACTGCACCAGTGACTCTTCGTACTCCCGCATTTTACGCTCTCGGTTCAACGTTGGTATGAGCCTTTGTACGCTGTCCCGGTAGCGAGGATCTAGGAGGGTGTACACCCAATAATCAGCCGAGACGAGAATGTGGGCGATGCGGCGGTCGTTTCTCAGGCACTGCAGCATGAAATCAACCATGTGCTGCAGACTCCCAACTGCCAAAGAACCGCTGTCCCCTGTTTGAGGCGTGACCTCGGCCTGCTCTGCATCACCCCACCCTCGCTGTACATACTGAGTAGAGGTTTGTGTACCTCCCTCCTCTGGAGAGATGTCTTCCTCCTCCATCGACTCCTCCTCATCCTCCTCACAAAGTGTCCCCTGCCTAGGCCTTTGTGAGGAAACACGTAGCGCAGACTGTCCAGAAGCAGATGGCATTTGGGACTCCTCATCCTCCACCTCTTCCGAAACCGCATCCCTTAGTGCTTGCAGTGTTTGTTGAAGCAGGCAGATAAGGGGGACAGTCATGCTGACTAGTGCATCATCTGCACTCGCCATCCGCGTGGATTCATCGAAGGCACGCAAAACGAGGCAGATGTCCTTCATAGAGGCCCACTCAATGGTGCTGAAGTGTGAACGGCGCACAGTGCGACTTGTTTGCGCCTGATGCAGCTGGTACACCATGACTGCTGCCTGCTGCTCACACAACCGCTCCAACATATGTAACGTTGAATTCCACCGGGTGGGTAGGTCACATATGATGCGATGTTCCGGAAGGCCAAATCGTCGCTGCAGAGCAGCGAGGCGCGATCTTGCCGTGCTGGAACGTCGCAAGTGAGCGCACTCTATGCGGACCTTGTGCAACAGTGCATCAAGATCCGGATAGTCCCTCAGAAAGCTCTGCACGACCAAGTTAAGAACATGTGCCAGACATGGGATGTGTGTGAGGTTGCCTAGGCCAAGAGCTGCCACCAGATTTCGGCCATTGTCACACACTACCAAGCCCGGCTGGAGATTCGCTGGCCCAAACCACACATCGCTCTCCAGCTTGATAGCATTCCAGAGCTCCTGCGCTGTGTGGCTTCGATTCCCCAAAGAAATTAATTTGAGTACAGCCTGTTGACGTTTGGCCACGGCTGTGCTCATATCGGTCGTAACAGGCTCCTGCTCTGCTGTTTCTGAGGAACTTGAGTAGGAGGAGGAGTCTATGTGTACAGACTGGAGTCCTGCAATCCGTGGCGTTGGAAGAACACGTACAGCGCCACTCTCCAGATCCGTACCCGGCTCCACAACATTGACCCAGTGGGCAGTGAGGGAAAGGTATCGTCCCTGTCCATGGTTACTGGTCCACGCATCGGTGGTCAGGTGGACCTTGCTACTAACGGCGTTTAGTAGCGCATGTTTTATTTTGCCCTCAACATGTTTCTGCAGGGCAGGGACGGCTCGCCTGCTGAAATAAAAGCGGCTGGGCACGTTGTATTGGGGGACTGCCAATGCCATTAAGTCCCGGAAGGTGTCAGTGTCCACCAGCCTGAATGACAGCATTTCAACTGCCAGAAGTTTGGCAATGCCAGCATTCAGAGACTGTGCTCGGGGATGGTTTGCCGAGTAAGGGCGCCTTTTATCCCATGCCTGTGCTACCGATGGCTGTGATGGATGGGAACGTGCTGCTATGGGTGTAATCTGACAGGGTCTCCGGACAACAGTGGCAGAGGTTCTTCCTTGGCGATCCTGTGAGGAAGCCGAACCAGCAGTGTGTGAGCTGGAGGAAGAGGCCCCAACACGAACTGAAGAGGTGGTAGGTGGTGCTGTACATTGGCCTACGTCTTCAGGGTGTCTCTGCAACTCCAACTCGTGCTTGGTGCGCACATGTTTCCACATATTTGTGGTATTGAGGTTGCTGACATTTCTCCCTCTTTTGACTCTCTGATGACACAGCTTGCATTTGACAAAGCAAATGTCATCTGCAACTGTGTCAAAAAAGGACCACGCACTGCAACTCTTGGGAGCGCCTGGTTTGCCTTTGGAATGAGGAATGCTCCTAACGGGTGCCGAAGTGGAGGGTACAGGCAACCAAGTCTTCCCCCTCCCTCTGCCTCCTGTTTTGGCCGGTAGGGGAATCTCTTCCTCCGAGCTGCTCCCACCACCTTCCTGTTCCTCACGCCATGATGGGTCAAGGACCTCATCATCTTCCCTCCCCTCTTCAAACAGCTGCTTCTCCGGGGTTGTCTCGCCAGCACCGTACGCACCAGAAAGTGGCAACTGAGTCTCGTCATCATCTGATGCGTACTGAGGTGTGCTGACCATAGGCACTGGCCCACTCGCCTCTTCAGATTCAGAGGGACAAAGAAGTTGTGCATCACTGCATACTCCCTCTTCTTCACATTCAGGAATGCTGCTTGGCTGGCCCCCTCTTTCCAAGCCAACAGATTCCGAGAACAGAAGTAGAGACTGTGATGGCTCCTG
The DNA here is from genome assembly GCF_039654945.1 of Dendrobates tinctorius. Classification (NCBI taxonomy): domain Eukaryota; kingdom Metazoa; phylum Chordata; class Amphibia; order Anura; family Dendrobatidae; genus Dendrobates; species Dendrobates tinctorius. The sequence continues at coordinate 9,595,238 of NW_027361724.1, forward strand.
TCCATGTCTCTCTGACTGCCTGGGCACTTTGGCAGGTGGTGAAGAGACAGATGGTTGCTCTTCGGTGCTCTGACCCTGAGAGGATGCGGAAGTAATTGAAGTCGATGCGTTAGCTGCCATCCATCCGACAACGGCTTCAATTTGTTCCTCCCGCAGCAGTGGGGTACGTTGAGGTCCTACAAAGCTGCGCATAAAGGACCGTTGCCTGCTAAAACTGGGGGATGCTGATCCACTGGTGCCCGTAGCAGGCCCAGAATCCCCACGTCCTCTACCTGTAGAATCCCCACGTCCTCTCCCTGCAGAATCCCCACGTCCTCTCCCTGCTGAAACTCCACGCCCACGCCCACGCCCACGCGCCTTACTCCCTGCCTTCTTCATCTTGCAAGACTGCTTAAGATAGGCAAAAAAGTACAAAGGGGGGCCTTAGTGTGCTTATTCCTGAACAGCTGGTTACAGGTACAAGAAACACTAATTTTATGAAGTGTGTGTGTGTGGACTAGACTTTAATAGGAGCTGTTGTGGCCTACACAAGTTCCAAATGTAGTGTTTGGTGAACTTTTTTTGTGGTTTCTTTGTTGGAAACAAACTCAAAGTATGTGAACAAAGAATTGAAACTGATAGTATCACCAACTTTTTGGAGCTATTACAATGCAGGCAGGTAACCTACAATGCAAAAGATGAGGCTCCAAAAAAATTGGGTAATACTAATCTGGCTGCGCCGGCAGGGCACAAGCCAGAAAAAAAGGCTCCTCTATCTACTCCTATATAGTGTTTGCAACCAACCAATGTTGATGGATACGGATGGATGCACACTAATAGGAGAAGAAAAAATGAGCTGCACTCAAAGACAAATATGTGTGAGGCAGTGACGCACGTTGAGCGTCCTACAACCAGACGTAGCTGCAGGACACTCTACTCAGCGTGAGCTGCACTCACACACAGTCAGAGACCTCTCAGACAGCCGTCAACAGTGCAGCTAAGTGGGCACTGGCACTGACAGGCTGCAGAAAGGCTCCGCTGTGTACTCCTATATAGTGTTTGCAACCACCGTAGATGGAGACGGATGGATGCACACTAATAGAAGAAAAAATGAGCTGCACTCAAATAAAAATATGTGTGAGGCACTGACGCACGCTGAGCGTCCTACAGCCAGACGTAGCTGCAGGACACACTACTCAGCGTGAGCTGCACTCACACACAGTCAGAGACCTCTCAGACAGCCGTGAACAGTGCAGCAAAGTGGACACTAGTACTGAAAGGCTGCAGAAAGGCTCCGCTGTCTACTACTACCGTGTTTCCCCGAAAGTAAGACCCTGTCTTACATTAATTTTACCCCAAAAAGTCCCACCCTGTCTTACATTCGGGGGAGGTCTTACATTAGCCGAAAAAAAATGACAATTTCTTTTTAACCAATAAATTAACATTTATTAACATGCTGTTATACCCCATAACAGTGCCGTATCCCACTGCACACAGCCCCACACCCCATAACAGTGCCGTATCCCACTGCACACAGCCCCACACCCCATAACAGTGCCGTATCCCACTGCACACAGCCCCACACCCCATAACAGTGCCGTATCCCACTGCACACAGCCCCACACCCCATAACAGTGCCGTATCCCACTGCACACAGCCCCACACCCCATAACAGTGCCGTATCCCACTGCACACAGCCCCATACCCTATACAGTACATGTTTCCCTACTTGGTTTTTAAATGCTGGACGTTTTCCTCTGCGGTGCGGCTGTGGGTGCGGAAGGCCTGTGCTGCAGGGAACGCTGTGCCAATCAGCAGGGAAACAGCAGTGACGTGGGGCTGGGGCGGCCAATTACAGCCCGAGCTGCTGGACCAATCAGTGCTCGAGCCGGGGGCCGGCGGTGACGTGGGGAACAGGGGCGGCCAATGAGCTGTTGAGCTGGGCGGATTGCGGGGTTAACACGGCGAGTTAACCCCATGAGCGCTGGACCCGCCCAGCTGCACCTGAGGACACCTCTGGAGCCTGGGGACCCAATGGGGGACAGCGGCGGCCCAAAGGTAAGGGCCTTACATTTCACAGCGGCCCCCAACCCTGCCTTACATTCGGGGGAGGCCTTACATTGAAGGACCCCCCCGTAACCCCCACCCTGTCTTACTTTCGGGGGGGTCCTACTTTCGGGGAAACACGGTAGTGTTTGCAACCAACGTATATGGATACGGATGGAAGCACACTAGATTGAAATTATGTAAAAAATGCAGCTCAAAAAATAAAAGATGTATGAGGCAGCAGTGATCACACTGGGTGGCCTACAGCCTGATGTGGCTGCAGGACCCACTCCACAGCGTGAGCTGCACTCACACAGCCCTTGCAGACAGCTGTGAACACTGCTGCTAGGGCAAAGAAGGCTACAGTGGTGGTTTATGTAGCCTGGGTAAAGCACTAGATGTTTGGTGGAATCGCTATTTCTAACTGTCCCTCACAGTCTTCTACAGCAGCCTGTCCCTAACTGAATTCACAGCAGAGTGACCAGAAATGGCGGCTGCGGTGGCTTTTATAGTGCATCATGACATCATTTCGGCAGCCAATCACAGCCATGCCAATAGTTAACATGCCTACATGCCTAACAGGATGTGCCCACACTTCGGAGGATTCCCATTGGCTTAATCAAAGCAAGCAGGCTCATAGCATGATGGGAACTTCCGATTCCGGAATCCGATATGACAAAAGTATCGGAAGTCCGTATCGGAATTCCGATACCGCTAATATCGGCCGATACCCGATACTTGCGGTATCGGAATGCTCAACACTAGTAAGAATACAAGGACAGAACAATGGAAAGGACACCATTGTAGGCATTTACTACAGGCCGCCTGGGCAAGCTGAAGATATGGATGAACTCTTTATGCATCAAATGGCCAAGTTCTCCAAAAAATGACAAAGTTGTCATGAGAGATTTCAACTATCCAGACATTTGTTGGAATCTCTCTCAGGCAAAACTAACAGGTCAAGGAAATTTTTATCCTCTCTTGCTGACAACTTTATCTTCCAAAAGGTAGGGGAGAAAACAAGGGGATCTGCTACCTTGGATCTAATCCTTATAAACAGGGAGGAAATGATTGAGGAGGTAAAAGAGGCTGGGACCCTAGGAGGTAGTGACCATGCTATTTTAGAATTTTGGATAAGTAGAGGAGGAAGACCTGTGAAAACTCAGATGTCAAGGTTAGATTTCAGAAAGGCAGATTTTAAGGGATTCAGAAAGAGAATTGGAGGAATCCAATGGCTGGATATCCTTAAAGACAAAAATGTCCAGGAAGGATGGGAAAACTTGAAAAATGAAATTCTCGAAGCACAATTGTTAACAATTCCAAAAAGAGGGAAGAATAGGAAGCAATTAAGGAACCAGGATGGATGAACACAGAACTTAAGCACATGCTAGAAAGGAAGAAAGAAATGTTTATAAAATGGAAAGAGGGAGGCATATCTAAAGAAGAATATAATGCTGTCTGCAGAACCTGCAGGGCACAAATCAGATTACTAAAGCTGACGATGAATTGAGGCTTGCAAGAGACGTCAAAAGCAATAATAAAGGATTTTGGGGATATGTCAAAAGTAAAAGAAAAGTCAAAGATGCTATAGGATTTTTACAAGATGAAAAAGATGAAATGGTAAGACAGGATGTTGAGAAGGCCGAACTTTTAAATTCCTATTTTGCATCTGTTTTCTCTCAGAAAGGAAATGTAACATCAACTGTTCTTCACTGTCCTATTAAGGGAATAGAAGAATACAGGATATCTATAAACAGAAAGATAGTGAGGAAACACTTAGCTAACCTAAATGAATTCAAGTCTCCAGGTCCAGATGAATTACACCTCAGAGTACTGAAGGAGATAGCAGAAGAAATTTTTGAACCCTTCTCCATAATCTTTGAAAATTCTTGGAGGACAGAAGTCCCAGAAGACTGTAGAAGAGCAAATGTTGTTCCTATCTTCAAAAAGGGGAAGAAGGTGGACCCAGGCAACTATACTGGTATAGAAGTCAGACTCACCAGCCTAAAGATCTTTGAACAAATTATAAAACAACATGTATGTCAGTACCTGGATAAGAATGATGTGACTAAACAGAGTCAGCATGGGTTTGTAACTAATAAGTCATGTCAGACTAACTTAATTTCCTTCTATGACGGAATCACTGATTGGGTGGATCAGGGAAATGCTGTAGATATAGTACATCTTGATTTCAGCAAAGCATTTGACAAAGTATCTCACACAATGCTTATTGAAAAAATGACTAGGTATGGAATGGACAAGACAACTGTTAGGTGGATTCATAACTGGCTTAGTGATCAGACCCAAAGAGTGGTTGTAAATGGCTGCACATACAGTTGGAAGAATGTCTCAAGTGGGGTACCACAGGGCTCTGTCTAGGGCCCTGTATTGTTAAACATCTTTATCAATGATTTAGATGAAGGAATTGAGGGTAAAGTGATTAAATTTGCTGATGACACAAAGCTAGGAGGGATAGCTAATACTAGAGAAGAGAGAGAGTGGATTCAAAAAGATATAAATAAACTGGAGCAGTGGGCAGCAACTAACAGAATGGTTTTTAACACGAACAGGGAAAGATGCAAACTACTACATCTGGGCAATAAAAATGAAAAAAGCATATACAGAAAGGGAGGAATAGGGCTAAGCAACAGCACATGTGAAAAAGACTTGGGTATACTAATAGACCAATGACTGAATATGAGTCAACAGTGTGATGCAGCAGCAAAAAAGGCAAATGCAATTCTAGGATGTAATAACAGAAGCATAGAGTCTAGATCACGTGAAGTCATTATTGCCCTCTACTCCTCTTTGGTGAGACCTCATCTGGAATACTGTGCCCAGTTTTGGGCGCCACATTTTAAAAAGACATCAACAAACTGGAGCAAGTTCAGAAAGTAGCAACCAGACTGGTGACCGGTTAGCAAACCCTGTCTTATGAGGAAAGGTTGCATGATTTGGGAATGTTTAGCTTGCAAAAGAGAAGACTGAGAGGAGACTTAATAGCTGTCTACAAATATCTCTAGGGCTGTCACATTGTAGAAGGATCATCTTTATTCTCATTTGCATAAGGAAGGACTAGAAGCAATGGGATGAAACTGAATGGAAGGAGACACAGATTAGATATTAGAAAAAACTTTTGACAGTTGGAGTGATCAATGAGTGGAACAGGCTGCCACGAGAAGTGGTGAGTTCTCCTTCAATGGAAGTCTTCAAACAGAGGCTGAACAGACATCTGTCTGGGATGATTTAGCGAATCCTGCTTTGAGCAGGGGGTTGGACCAGATTGCCTTCCAACTCTACGATTCTATGATTCTGTAGTCTTCTTGAAGGAAATGAGGACCAATTTAGTTTAGCTGGTTTCATCCTTTTCTTAGTTTAGGTTCCAATTCTAGGAATTTTATTGATTACTATGATGATTTATTGTTATGAATTTCCCTCAATACCGCATGGTCCGCCTAGAGGTAGTATTAGCTTTGCTGTATCTACTTTTAATAAATATGGGTCAATTCATCATTTGGCCTTAATTGATTTAGGGATATTTATCTGTATGAAACAATAAAAGTTAGGGGAACGGATATATTTTATTAAAATCGCCTATATGTGTTAATGTTGCATTGTTTACATCGTGCTCCCCATCAAGGATTGGCGCTACATAAAGTGAGCGTGATACGTAGTGGTTTGTGACAGTATGCGCAATAGTATCTCATGTCTGCCCATTGCCATTATGTAATATGGTGGTGCGGTTCACTGTGAGTCTGTGCCCTTGGTAAGGGCTTTAGCTTGCGTTCCATGGCCGTGCCTCGTATATTTATATCAGCTGACCAGAGCATGCGCTCTGAGTGGGTGCAAACCTGGTCCCTCAGTTACCCGGAAGCGGTAAGGGAATCTTCCTCACCGGATTGGTTATGTGCACATTGCGCCTTGCTATGGGAGCGGTGAGTGGAGAATCGACGGATGCATGTCAGTGTGGACATGCGCAGTGTGAGTTAGGGACATGACCTACTTTGGCATCCATGGCTGGCGGGCATCAATGAGCAGTATGTTTAATGGAGGGATGTATCGACGCGACCCAGCTACTATACCACAACAGGACACTTGATTAGAGATGAGCGACTTTGCCTTTTTTTTCGGGTCGAGTCGGGTTTCATGAAACCCGACTTTCGCAAAAGTCGGGTTGAACGAGATCGGCCGACTATAGGGAAAAGTCGGAGGCCGACTGAAACACGAAACCCAATGCTAGTCAATGGGGAAGCAAAGTCGGCAGAGAGTGGAGGACAGTAAACACACCTACAGTGCCCATTTCAATGCCAAAAACATCAATTCTTATTACTGAAGCTTGTCAACCTTAATTTACTTCATAATAATAGTTGCGTATTGAAAACTGGGGCTTATTTGGCTAAAGTTGTGGGGGGATAGGGCTGGCTCCAGGTTTTCGGGTGCCCTGGGCCTAAGAGTGTCAGTGCACCCCTTTAACACATACCACAACACTCAATGCTCCGATATGCCACAGAAATATAGGTATAGTACAATGACAAATACTTGACTGCTTACATGACTGATCTATTTTAAATTGTACAATAGCTCAAAAAAAGGACAGTATATTATTCTATAAAGTATTATGGCCACCACATTGTGCCCCATACAGAAAAATGAGCCCCATATATTTCTCCATACAGAATTATTGGTCACATATAATGTTCCATACAGTATATGATGAGCTCCACATAATGCTACAGTATATGATGGTCCCCATGGACGATGCTCCAGTGTGTTATAGGTCCAAATAATGCTCCATATATAATGGGCCCCATTTCTAATGCTCCAGTTTATAATGTGCCCCATAGATGCTGCTCCAGTGTCTGATCTGCTCCATTTGGAATGCTCCAGTATATGATGGGCCTCATGGATGATGCTCCAGTGTATGATGGGCCCAAATAATGCTCCATATATAATGGGCCCCATTTCTAATGCTCCAGTGTATCATGTGCCCAATAGATGCTACTCCAGTGTCTGATGTCCCCCATTTGGAATGCTCCAGTATATGATGGGCCCCATTTTTAATTAACCCAGGCATGGTATGTGAAAAGAGCTCCATGGAGTAATCTGAAGTGTGGGCTGCTGCATCCTTCACTTTTGGTGTGGGTGAAAGACACAAGGAAAGGCGTTGCTCCTGACCAGAAGCCTGCACTTAACGACTCAGTGCTTGCATTTTTTTAAACTTCAGAAGAGGAGGCGATAGAGCTGGAGGCTGTTTCAGCAATGTAACCCAAAAACAGTTCATGATGCTCCAGCTTTAAAAGCAGTCTACCTAGTCCCAGAAAATGGAGCCTTACAGGCCTTCCAGAGCTACACCATGACGCAGGCTCAACACCTCCTGCCTTAGCTGTTATTGTGTTTTTGGCACTACCAGCAGATGCACCACCACCACCAGTACCAGGTGGTCCCCCATGCCCACATTCGCATCCTCTTCCACCATACTTCCTCATGTTTTGGAAAATGGACCCAAAATACCAGCAGATATATGGTACTGTATCAGAAGTGTACAGCTCTATACAGTCTAGGGATAACAGTAAATCTCTGTATATATTTCATGAGTCATACACAGACGCTCACAGGCTCAGTATGGATTACCCAATAAAATGTTGAAAAAGGGTACAGTATCACCAGATACAAGGTATATATAGTATAGTGTAAACATTCTGAATCTCCATATACATTTCAGGAGGCAGACACAAACGCTCTCAGGCCCAGTATGGATTACACAAGAATATGAAAAGCGTTAAATGTGTAATGTAACACAAGCGTACAGCTGTATACAGTGTTGGGGTAATCTTAAAGCTCCTAATATATTGCCGGAGTAACAGACATAAGTTCACAGGCTCATTATCGATTACACCAGAATCTAAATAGCTAAAAAGGTTGCTGTATCAGAAGCATACTGCTGTATACAGTGTTGGCCAAATTTGAAATATCGGTATATATTTCCGGAGTCACCCTCAGACGCTAACTCAGTCTGGGTTTGACCATAATAAAAAATGTAAAAAAGGTACTGGATAACAAGATAGCAAGTATATATATTATAGGGTACAATTGTAATCTCTGTATACATAGTCCCATAGTAACTCTCAGACGCTTACTCAGTATGGATTTGACCGTAATACTAAATGTCGAACAAAGGTACTGTATAACAAGATACAAGCTGTATCGAGTATAGGTTAAAAATTGGTATCTCCGATTCACCGTATATATAGAAGGCGTAAACCACTCACTCACTATGGATGATACCGTAATATAAAATTGTGAACAAACGTACTGTATCAACACATACCAGGTGTATCCAGTCTAGGGGTAATTGTAAATTTCCGTATATACTTCCGTAGTCAGACACAGACACTCACAGGCTCACTATGTATTACACCAGAATTTAAAAAGTAGAAAAAGGGAAAGGTAGTCGAAGCGTACAACAGTCTACAGTGTGGTGGTACTTTTAAATCTTCGTATATATTTCAATCTCAGTAAGCCAGTCCCGACTCTCCACTACTGGAAACTACATGGATACAAGTACAGACTGAAAGTCGAGTGTTAGCAGAAATATGGGAATTACTCATTGCGGAAAAACCTCCCAGTAGATGTTGCAGAGGCAAAGCACACCCTCAATTGCTGTGTCTGTGGAGACAGCGAAAACAGTTCTTTGTGAAGAAAGAATAGCTTTATTCTAGTAGCGTGCATCACCGTTACTCGTCTCCATCAAATTGTGATCACAGGGAGAGATGTAGACATGGTCCTCACTGCCTATCATGATGTGTCTGGTCATTTTGGAGTGCAAAAGACAGAAGCCACAGGCCGTAGGCGATTCTATTGGATTGGCATGAGAGGAGACATTGAAAAATGGTGGCAGGAATGTCATACGTCTTTGACTATCACAACTGTGAAAGGTTATCATAAAGCTCCACTGCATCAGCTTGTAAGTTGATGTCCATTACAAATGGTAGCCATTGATCATCTGAAGGTAGAGGCCAGCAGGACATGCCATAGCTACATATTAACCATCATCGATCAATACTCCAATTTTCTAGTGGCCGTCCCTGTGAAGGATTTAACTGCTCAGACTAAACAGTGGTGGAGCGGGGAGAGGTAAGTATTGCAACTTGCAAGTGCTGTGGCCATGACCATGCAGGGGGGCACACTCGTGGCCGACGGTACTGGCACAGGGCCCCTCATAATACGCTGGTGTGTCTGATGGCGAGTGGGCCCCCCACCGTCAGAGACACTGTATTGTACTATGATGGGCTCTGTGCCACTGCCGTCGGCCATCAGTGGGCCCATCCACCCTTTTCAGAGCAACGGCACTTGCCCAGGTGCACCAGGTGTTGACCCCAGCCATTGGGGGGTGGGTGGACAGCCCACTTAGGGAGGTTTAAAAAATGGCATATATTGATGTGTTGGCTGGACATTCAGCTGCTGCAAAGGGCGGAATTGGGCTAGTCCGAGGAAGAGGAGGACAAAAGCGAGGCAGTTTTCTGGCAACCTATGTGTCATCAGGGGAAGGTGAGACAAAATCCTTTGAAACCCATGCATGGTTCATTTTAATGAAGGTTAGATCATCAACATTTTGGGTTGACAGACGTGTCCTTTTTTCTGTCAGGATTGATCCAGCAGCACTGAAGACTCTTTCAGATAGCACACTAGCAGCAGGGCAAGCGAGCTCCTGTAAGGCATATTGTGCCAATTCAGGCCAGGTGTTCAGTTTAGTGGCCCAATAGTCAAAGGGGAATGACCTGTGAGGGAGAACATCGACATGGGAGAAGTAGTTTGTAACCATAGTTGACAACTGCTGTCTCCTGTCACTTTTAATCGATGCAGTATTAGCAGTCGTGTGAGCGGTACTTGAGAAATCATTCCACAACATGGTCATTAAACCCCTGTCTCCAACACCACTTTGGCTGTGTGCACCCCGAACACCTCTTCCATTTTGACCACTACGGCTCGTGGGAGAACCAGCACCGCTGCTGTGTGCTCGGAAAACCTCAAACGGTTTACCAGAGTTGCTTGTTTGTTAGCCAATATTATCTCTAGGTTCTCCTATGGCATGATGTTGTGTAATTTGCCTTTGTAGCGTGGATCGAGGATGCTGGCCAGCCAGTAGTCATCATCCCTCATCATTTTGGCAATGCGGGGGTCCCTTTTTAGGATCCGCAAGGCATAATCGCACATGTGGGCCAATGTTCCAGGTGTCAATGCTGCACTGCCACTACTGGGTGGAGGAGCACTTTCTGGCAAATCCACATCCCAACAGTCACGCATAAACACTGTTCTTGACCTTGGAACGCCAACATTTTCTCTTGCCCCCTGAGAAGCATCCTCCTGCCCAAAATAATCATCCCCCTCATCCTTCTCCTCTTCCTCTTCTTCTTCCACCTCGTCCAGGACAGTTCCATGTCCAGACAATGGCTTACTGTCATTAAGGCTTTCCTCCTCCTCTTTCTCCGCTGCAGACGCCTGATCCTTAATGTGCATCAAATTTTGCATGAACAGACGCATAAGTGGGATTCTCATGCTTATGATGGCGTCGTCTGTGCTTACCAGCCGTGTACATTCCTCAAAACACTGAAAGACTTTACAGAGGTCTTTCAGCTTTGACCACTGCACATCCGACAATTCCATGTCTTCCCTCAAACTGCCTGCCTGTGTATCCTCCCACAAATGCATTACAGCCTGCCTCTGTTCGCACAGCCTCTCAACCATGTGCAGGGTGGAGTTCCACCTTGTTGCAACGTCTATGATTAGGTGGTGCTTGGGGAGGTGGAGCAATCGCTGCAGCTTCTGCAAATGAGTGGAGTGGATGTTTGAGCGATGGATGAGCGAGCACAGACTTCGCACCTTATGTAGCAGGGATGTTAACCCGGATAATTATTAAGGAAGCACTGCACCACCAGGTTCAAGTATGAGCCAGGCAAGGTATGTGTGTGAGTTTTGCACGAGCTATGGCTGCCACAAAATTATGGCCGTTATCACTGACTACCTTGCCTGCCTCAAGATGTAGACTGCCCAGCCATGACATAGTTTGTTGCTGCAAGTAGTCGGCCAGTACCTCCGCGGTGTCTGTTGTCGCCCAAAGACATCATCTTTAACATAGCCTGCTGACGCTTACCACTAGCTGTTCGATAGTGGGACACCTCGTGTGCAACACTGCCAGCTGCGGATGGAGTGCTCGTGTGACTGCGCTCTGTGGACGAGCTTTCGCTAAATGCAGAGGAGGAGGGTCGAAAGCCTACAGCCAACTGTTTCTTATACCATGGGCTAGGCAGCACTGTTCCACCGCTGCTGTCCCCTGTGGAGCCTGCATCCACCACCTTAACCCAGTGCACAGTGATGAACACGTATCGGCCCTGGCCATGCCTACTGGTCCATGCATCTGTTGTGAGGAGCACCTTTCCATTCACTGACTGTTTTAGTGCATGGACAATGCGGTCTTTCACATGCCGGTGGAGGGCAGGGATAGCTTTTCAAGAAAATAAGTGCCGACTGGGTAGGTCATAGTATGAGACAACATATGCCATAAGCTCATGGAAAGCTTCGCTTTCAACCAAATGGTAGGGCATCATCTCTAATGAGATTAGTTTGGCAATGTAGGCATTCAGACTCAGTGTACGCGGATGAGAGGATGAGTACTTTCTTGTCCTACTCAGAGTGTCTGGTAGGGTGAGCTGGACTGGAGAGCTGCACATGGGGGAAGTAGCAGTGGACCGGACGGAGTGAGAGGGGGTTGGTGATGCTATTTGTGGTGATGGCCTAGATTCAGTGTTGTTTTCCAAAACCATTGTGAATCCCTAAGTGCCTTGGCCTTGCGACGACAACTCCACATTTAGTGCTGGAGGTGTGCTTAATGGTGGTGGTGGTCTTACAGTGGGGGAAGCAATGGGTCATTGCTGGCTACCTGCAGACGGAGCTGGTACACATGTACTACCCGAGGTTTTGTAGTCCATCCACCCTTGCAAGTACCTGTTGATTAAATGTCTAAGCATGCAACTGGTATTCAAATTTCTGAGATGTTTACCTTGGCTAAAGGTCCTTCCGCACTTCTTACAGGTAACCTTTGCCTCATCAGTAGGATGTTGGACAAAGACGTGCCACACTGCACTCTTCCTACTATGGTATACATTTTCTGGCCTTGCACGCTGTGCTAATTTGACCGTCTGGCCAAGCTGTCCTGCAACTCTTTAAGTTTTTGCTCCACGTTTTTGGTCAGCTACGGGACTGCCAGATAACCGCTGCTGTGATGTCAATGCCTGCTGCGGATCCATCTCCTTATCTTAACTATTGCCAGCACAACCCTCCTCCCCCAATGAATGCCAATCCGGGTCAAGAACTGGGTCATCATCACCTCCTCTTCAAAGTCATCTGCACATTCCGCTTTACCTTCCTCTGTGTCACTGTGTAAGGTTATAGTATTTGTGAAAGGGCACCTAAGTTTCATCAGAGTCAGATTCTGGCTCAATATACTGCGAGGGCAATGTAGTGCTCTGCGTCAATGTACCAGCAGAATCATCTAGCAGTGGCTGTGCATCAGTGCACTCCATGTCAGATTCATCTTGGACTGCGGAATTCAGGATTTGACTGGATAACCCAGACATGGTATGTAAAAAGAGCTCCATAGAGTAATCAGAAGTGTGGGCTGCCACATCCTTAACTTTTGGTGGTGGTGAAGGACACAAGGAAAGGTGTTTTTCCTGACCAGAACCCTGCACTGATGATTCCGTGCTTGCAGGTTTCAAACGTTCAGAAGAGGAGGCAATAGAGCTGTTCCTGATGCTCTGGCTTTAAAAGCGGTTTTCCTACTCCAAGAAAAGGGAACCTTACAGGCCTTCTTGGGCCAGAAGATGACGCAGGCTCAACACCTCCTGTGTTTGCTGCTATTGTGCTTTTGCCAGAACCAGCCAATGCACCACCACCATCAGTACCAGCTGTGCCCCCCTGCCCACGTACGCGGCCTCTTCCACCATACTTCCTCATGTTTGGGGAAAATGTACCAAAAATACCAGCAGAGAGATGGTACTGTATGATGAGCGTCCACCAGTGTAAGGTGTATTCAAAAAATTAAATCTACGGATATATTTTGTTAGTCACAGACGCTCTCACAGTATGTATTTGACCGTAATCCAACAAGCAGATATACAGAACTGTATCAGAAGTGCAGAGCTGTATAAGTTTTTTGTGTAACTATCAATCTCCGTATATATATTTACGGAGTGTCACACACACACGCTGACTCTGTATAGATGTGACTGTAATGCGAACAGCAGATATACAATACTGTTTGAGAATCGGACAGCTCTATACGGTGTGTATGGAAAATTGTCAATCTCCGTCTATTTGTATACGGACTGACACACGCTGTCTGTCTAGTTTTGACCATAATTAATCATCAGATATACGAAACTGTTTGAAAAGCGGACAGTTGTCTAAGGTGTACAGTAGGTCTGGAAAAATGGAAAAACTCCTCGGCTTGTTTTTCCAGTCACACCCAGATAGCTTCTCTTTGTCCGTGATACCAGCCGGTACACGGTAGTGTGTGAGGAGCGTACACCGCTATGCGGTGTGTGAGGAGCGTACACCACTATGCGGTGTGTGTATGGAAAATTGTTAATCTCCGTCTATTTGTACACGGACTGACACACGCGGTCTCTGTCTAGTTTTGACCGTAATCAAACAGCAGATATACCAATCTGTTTGAAAAGCGGACAGCTATAAAAGGTGTAGGTCTGGAAAAATGGAAAAACTCCTCGTTTTTTTTTCCAGAGTCACACACAGATAGCTTCACTGTTTGAAAGCGGACACCTCTATAAGGTGTAGGTCTGGAAAAATGGAAAAACTCATTTTTTTTTCCAGAGTCACACACAGATAGCTTCACTGTTTGAAAGTGGACACCTCTATAAGGTGTAGGTCTGGAAAAATGGAAAAACTCCTCGTTTTTTTTAACAGAGTCACACACAGATAGCTTCACTGTTTGATAAGCGGACAGCTCTATAAGGTGTAGGTCTGGAAAAATCGTAAGACTCCTCGTTTTTTTTTACCAGAGTCACACCCAGATAGCTTCTATTTGTCCGTGATACCAGCTGGTACACGGCAGTGTGTGAGGAGCGTACACCACTATACGGTGTGTGAAAAAATGAACGCTCAGTAACTCACCAGAACAAAATAATAAAAGTGGGAGTTCTTTGAAAAAATCAGTTTGAACAGCAGTGTGCACACAGCAATGCAGCTATCAGGTAGCCTTAAAAGGCAGCCTAATCACCACCAGCGCTGCTGCACACAACAAAATACCTCCCCTTTCACTGCACACTAACTGGACAGTGAAAAGCGCTATCAGCAGAAGCAATTATTTTTTCTTCTCTGCCTAACGCTCTCCCTATTCAGAATCAGCAGCAGCACCTCTCCCTATTCTAAGATCGGCAGAAGTAAGATGGCGGTCGGCGTTCACAGCCTTTTATGCCCACTGTGATGCCACATAAAGCCTGCCAATCACTTCAATGCCCTTCTCTAAGATGGTGGTCGCCGCTGCACATGTCATCGCGCTGCCCACAGTGTGCGTCCTCCATCATTGGCTGAGAAAAGGCGCTTGAATCATTTTATTGAAACGCGACTTTGGTGCTCGGCGACCTCATGCTATGGTCAGGTTTCGAGCGGCGAAACCCGACTTTAGCGAAAGTCGGCTATTTTTTAATTTGACCGACCCGTTTCGCTCAACTCTACACATGATGTATATATACCAGGCCTCCTGATGAGCCCAATGGGGCGAAACGCGTTGAGGCACAATCATTGACTGGCAGGTGGCGGGTGAAATGATGAGTATCCACTTTATCTTTATCTGACCATATTTTTGACACATGCATTCTATGAGCCAACCCTGAATGTACTGTTATTTACATCTATGTTGAGACTGATCCTGATATGGGTCTAAGGGCATCATTTTTGAGATTGATCCAATAGTAATTCTCTGCTTTATTGATAATGAACGGGAATTATGAAGAGTCAGCCTATGAACTTCTGAATATTATATGATGGTCAGGAATAATCCATTTCATAATAGACTGCTGATCTGTATGGTGTATAAACAGCAATGTACAGTATATAGTCAGTCTGCGAAAAAGGATTCTATTTATCATTCTGCGTTATCTTCACAATTGATGCCACTATACTTCCTCTGTGTTCCTATATTTGTTTTTGTGTGTGGGGTCTAAGGTCTTCTTTATCATAGGATTGCCTATGTATTGTGTTAGGGGTCCCTTTAGTCATCGAGTAGAGGGCTCCCTAGTGGCTGCAGGGTATATCAGGGTGCCTAGGGAGAGCCATCGTTGAGCGGGAGTGCCACAATGTTCCCCCCATAGGGTGCCAACCTCTGCGGCCAGGAAGGTACGAGGGATAGTATTTATCAGGAACTCGTAGTGATACCCCTCTTCTTTTAAACTGTTTTTCGGGCACTTATATTTTTGTTTTTGATTTGTTCACTTGGTGGTGTGAACCAATTTTGGGTTCTTTTATTAATAAAATATTTTGTCTGTAGGGTTTTTTTCATATTATTTTTGAGACCCTATATCTATATCTTTTCTAAAAAATTTTAGGGCTTGGATATGTGGTTTGAAAGAGAGCACAGAGTCGAAGATCACCCCAAGGCACCGAGCATGCGGGACTGGAGAAAGCGAGCAGCCATTAACATTGATGGATACGTCTGGTGGAGGAGTAGAGTGAGATGGGGGAAAGATGATGAATTCTGTTTTGTCCATGTTCAGCTTGAGAATGCGAGCAGAGAAGAAGACAGAGATAGCAGACAGACATTGTGGGATTTTGGTCAGTAAGGAGGTGAGGTCGGGTCCAGATAGGTAGATCTGCGTGTCATCGGCGTAGAGGTGATACTGTGAACCGTGGGATTTTATGAGCTGTCTTAAGCCAAAGGTGTAGATGGAGAATAGTAGGGGTCCTAGGACTGAACCTTGAGGAACACCGACAGACAGGGGGCGAGGTGAGGAGGTGGTGTGTGAGAGGGAGACACTAAATGTTCAGTCTGTTAGGTATGATGAGATCCAGGATAGGGCCAAGTCTGTGATGCCAAAAGATGAGAGAATCTGTAGTAGGAGGGAATGGTCCACGGTGTCGAAGGCAGAGTACAGGTCCAGGAGAAGGAGGAAAGAGAAGTGTCACTTGCTCTTGGTTGTTAGCAAGTCGTTAGTGACTTTAGTTAGGGCAGTTTCAGTTGAGTGATGCGGTCGGAAGCCAGATTGTAACCGGTCAAAGAGGGAACAGGAGGAGAGGTGGGAGGACAGTTCAAGATATACATGCTGTTCCAGTTATTTTGAGGCATAAGGGAGATGAGATATCGGGTGATAGTTAGACACAGAGGATGGGTCAAGGTAGGGCTTTTTGAGGATGGATGTGATTGAGGCATGTTTGAAGGATGAGGGAAAGACACCATATTAGAGCTACTTCTAGGCTTTCTTTTTTCAACAAATTTGAATATAGTTAACCGGCAAAATATCTTAAATAATTGAAAGCCAGATATTAACTAAAGAAGCTTTTCTGCTTTTTAATAGTTTGTATATATTATAGTTTGATATTATAGCAGCCATTGAATTTTTGTTGACAAAAAATTATTGAATGGTAGTTGTCATACAGATATGGTTCATATATTCTATTCCAGGAGACTAGAGGAATTTCCCACCATCCAGCATCCTCAGACATTGTTCACCATTTAGTTTGGTGAAAATTTATTTACAATATAGTACAATATTCCCTATCTATGTGATACAGAATTAAACTTGTAAAGCTTTTGAGAAGGGCCTCCTTATATGCATAGCCATGGTGGTTTATAACTGGTAATCCTTAATACACTAGTAGTTTTAAAAAGTAAATGTAATTCTCTTTATAGTATTGGAGGCAAAAATTGAAGCCTTAATAATAGATTTATTCATCATCTTGATCTCCACTCCTGTTCCTGACACAACGTAAAGTAAATTAATCTTTTAGCAATTCTAATTACAGCAACAAACTAACCAATGCTACTATATCATCATAAATATATTATCTTCAGGAATTGTGGTAACATTTCTTTACAGAAAACTTGTAATCCTAGACCAGATTCTAAATTAGATCAATGTCTGCTAAGATCCACTCAAAAATATACCTGATCTTCTGTTTCTTCCAGGTGATGATCTGGTGCCAAATGCTTCTATCTTCCTTATTTCATAGGTATTCACACTATTCAGAGTTAACCGTGCAATGTTTCTGAAAATTACAGTTATATGTTAAAGTTTGGGCACCCCTATTAATGTTAACCTTTTTTCTTTATAACAATTTTGGTTTTTGCAACAGCTATTTCAGTTTCATATATCTAATAACTGATGGACTCATCTATATTTCTGGATTCAAATGAGGTTTATTGTACTAACAGAAAATGTGGAATCTGCATTTAAACAAAATTTGACCGGTGCAAAAGTATGGGCACCCTTATCATTTTCTTGATTTGAACACTAACTACTTTTTAGTGACTTCCTGAACCACTAAATTGGTTTTCTAACCTCATTGAGCTTTGAACTTCATAGCCAGGTGTATCAAATCATGAGAAAAGGTATTTAAGGTGGCCACTTGCAAGTAGTTCTCCTATTTGATTCTCCTATGAAGAGTGGCATAATGGGCTCCTCAAAACAACTCTCAAATTCAACATAGCTTTTCAGGGGAAGGATACAAAAAGTTGTCTCAGAGATTTAACCTGTCAGTTTCCATTGTGAGGAACATAGTAAGGAAATGGAATAACACAGGTACAGTTCTTGTTAAGACGAGAAGTGGCAGACCAAGAAAAATATCAGAAAGGCAGAGAAGAAGAATGGTGAGAACAGTCAAGGACAATCCATAGACCACCTCCAAAGACCTGCAGCATCATCTTGCTGCAGATGGTGTCACTGTGCATCGGTCAACAATACAGCGCACTTTGCACAAGGAGAAGCTGTATGGGAGAGTGATGCGAAAGAAGCCATTTCTGCAAGCACGCCACAAACAGAGTCACCTGAGGTATGCAAAAGCACATTTGGACAAGCCAGTTACATTTTGGAAGAAGGTCCTGTGGACTGATGAAACAAAGATTGAGTTGTTTGGTCATGCAAAAAGGCGTTATGCATGGAGGCTAAAAAACACAGCATTCCAAGAAAAACACTTGCTACTCACAGTAAAATTTGGTGGAGGTTCCATCATGCTTTGCGGCTGTGTGGCCAATGCCGGCACCGGGAATCTTGTTAAAGTTGAGGGTCACATGGATTCAACTCAGTATCAGCAGATTCTTGACAATAATGTGCAAGAATCAGTGACGAAGTTGAACTTATGCAGGGGATGGATATTTCAGCAAGACAATGATCCAAAACAACGCTCCAAATCTACTCAGGCATTCATGCAGAGGAACAATTACAATGTTCTGGAATGGCCATCCCAGTCCCCAGACCTAAATATCATTGAACATCTGTGGGATGATTTGAAGCGGGCTGTCCATGCTCAGTAGGGTGACCGGATCTCATATGGGGGGGGAAAATGTCAGAATCTTGTTCGTCTGGACCCCACAAAACGATTCCCCTTTCCAGATATTGAGAGAGCCAAAATTTGAGCTCGATCAAACGACGTTAACCCGTGCCGCTCGTCGCTCAAAGTTTGAAAAAATCCAAATTGAGGTATTTTAAGATTTAGGTATTTTGCATAGTCTGTTAGACTATAAAGAATGTGACAACAACATTGCAGGAATAGCCCTGACCAAATTTTCGAACCATTTGTGGTATTTCAATGCAGAGTTGGTGGGTTTATCGTTTTTTGATCCCACCATTACAGACAATGAAAAGTTGTTAATGGCTAATAAATTGCTCAGTAGCACAGAAGAACCATCAGAGCACGCTAACCTACATGAGTTGATAATTTTACATAGTTATCTAATCTATTCTAGAGCTTTTGTTAAAGTAGTTTTTGAAACGTCAGAATATAATGCTCGGCATTTGCTTACAACTTGCAGGACATATTGCTTTTGTTCTTCATCTTTTGTCAGAAGGTCGTTAAAGTCGGTTACTTCCTACCTCTTTTAATTTTTCTTTACTAACTTTTGGATTTACAACCCTAGCGTGCTCTGATGGTTCATCTGTGCTACTGAGCAATTTATTAGCCATTAACAACTTTTCATTGTCTGTAATGGTGGGATCAAAAAACGATAATCCCACCAACTCTGCATTCAAATACCACAAATGGTTCGAAAATTTGGTCAGGGCTATTTCTGCAATGTTATTGTCACATTCTTTATAGTCTAACAGACTATGCAAAATACCTAAATCTTAAAATACCTCAATTTGGATTTTTTCAAACTTTGAGCGACGAGCGGCACGGGTTAACGTCGTTTGATCGAGCTCAAATTTTGGCTATCTCAATATCTGGAAAGGGGAATCGTTTTGTGGGGTCCAGACAGACAAAATTCCGACATCGATTTTTTGCGGTCACCCTAATGATCAGCGACCATCAAACTTAACTGAACTGGAATTGTTTTGTAAACAGGAATGGTCACAAATGCCTTCATCCAGGATCCAGGAACTCAATAATAGCTACAGGAAGCGACTAGAGGCTGTTATTTTTGCAAAAGGAGGATCTACGAAATATTAATGTCACTTTTATGCTGAGGTTCCTATACTTTTGCACCGGTCAAATTTTGTTTAAATGCAGATTGCACATTTTCTATTAGTACAATAAACCTCATTTGAATCCAGAAATATAACTGAGTCCATCAGTTATTAGATATATGAAACTGAAATAGCTGTTGCAAAAACCAAAATTGTTATAAAGAAAAAAGGTTAACATTAATAGGGGTGCCCCAACTTTAACATATGACTGTATAATTATAACCGTGGTAAATTTAGCTTCATGTTGATTTGCACTTGTAGGATGCTTTCATCACTCCTTTAAAGGTTCGCTCACACGTACGTATACATCAGACAAGTTTTTTTTCTCATGCTGGTGATTAAAAATCTCTGAGCTTTGAAAATGTATCAGATATCTCTTGGTGACCTGTTTGACATATTCAGATCAGTTGATATTTACCTGTGTAATAACTACTGTATTCTTGAAAATTTGTTGATGCTGGTTTACCACAATATTTTAACCATTTCCTATGCATGCCATATCGGCAACACCCTCAATATTGCTTATTTTCCGTTTAGATTTATCATGAAAAAAATTCTATTTTGTTTATTGTGATCTATGGGTAACTCACAGCAATGATCCACTATTTGCATCCAATTTGCACTTCCTTTGCAGTGTTGCTTACTTTTACCCTATATTTATCTTTATTTAAGAGCTGTATGGAGCTTGATTGCATCTCTAAAACTAAATGAAATATAATATATTAAAAAAGAGTCATGGTGCTTGCTATTTGATATTGGCCATTTGCTAAAGAAAATGGTTATTGTTTAAAGAAATACTCCTAAAGTAAATACATTGAGTTTTTTTTTGGGGTGGATACCAGCTTGGGGTCATTATGTAATACATGAAGGGAAACAAGTAAAAACCTCTAGAAAGTTTGGCACATTTCATTAGGTGACTAATTTAATTTATTACAGTATTATGAGTTTTAAATCTGAATCACACAACACACGTGCAATCTATGTAATAAAAAATTTAGAATTTTATGATCAGTCCATACAATTGAATAAGAATCATTGTTCTTGCAAAAAGCGCTGAAGAAACCTCTTTTTTGGATGAGGCTCTGGAATGGTCTCTGAGTCACTGTCTTCACTTTCATTAAATTCCAAAACCTCAGGTTCCTCTTCTGTGTCACTCTCTTCTGTGTCACTCTCTTCTGTGTCACTCTCTTCTGTGTCACTCTCTTCAGTTGTGTCCTCGGTTTCTTTACTGTTTATATGAACAAATATAAATGTTTTGACATGCGGTGGCAAAAGCCTTGGCCGCTTCCTAAATGGACCTTGCTGCATTAGATCGGTCAGGCAGATCCATTCCTCTTCTGGAGTATCTCCATGTGCCGGACAACCCATATCTTGGTACCAATCCTCATCTGGATATGTAGAACTGAGCACAGGGCCGCAGCAGCATATCTGTGTGAGAGACAGAAAGAAGCATTAGTTGAGGTCTGTAGAAAAGCTATTGCATTATATTATAGACATTATATTGACTAAGGTGACATTGTATTTTTTTTAGAATATGCAAAAAATTTCAGATAAGACTATCCTCCAATAACAAAATAGCCTTTCATGAAACTACTCCCTTAAAATTGTTATGCCCTATCTTCAAATATGCAGGCCATAGAAAAATTGGATAAACTAGATCCTCTGACATTGGCCTATTTCCTACATGCTAACTGGTCATCTTTAGTAATTCAGAATACTGTCAATTTTAATATACATATTAGAAATGTTAAACCTTTAAGGAAAGTTGCAAAATAACAGGCAATGAAAAATCCTAAAATATCTTATTTCTTTGATAATTCTAGAAATTAAAACTAAAAGCAAACATTACCTTTTCAGGGTTTGTCTTTGCCTGGGTATCCATTGTTATTTCTTCACAAATGCTTAATGACCAGCAACCAAACAGCAGAAGAGTTGTGCAGCTACCAAGCTGTCTTCTCCTTTTATACAAATCTTGTGAATTTTGCTCCTCCCTTTATTCATTAGTGAAATGCAAACACCCAGGAATCTCCTCCACTTCTGAACACTACCTTATCTAACATAGCAAACCTAGATGGCACCCATGTTTTATTAAAGAAATGTGAATACTCATGTCAACCAGTCTCACAATGGTTGAAAAAACAGGATTTTAAGTATAATTTCATCGATTTTCACACATCAGCATACATATTTCAAGATTCTTTATAGCAATAAATGGTTCAAATAAAAAAAATTGTGATCAGGAAAATAGCCTTTTTCAATCTGGTCCAACCAATAGAAATGTGTTCTGGCTGTTAAATGTCAGGGCATTCTAAAAAGTTTAATGTCTCATATGGCTCCTATCACAAGAGATTGCTTTAACCAATGACCACACATGTGAAGTGCAAAAAATGAATCTGAGGACTATTTATATTTTATTAGTGATGGGTAAACTCACTTGTATTATTTGAAATACTGCAAGAGTCAAAATATAAAAAAATTCTAGATTAAAATAGAATTAATCACCCTCACCTTTCCATTGCTCACTGCCCATAGTCCGTTAATCAAGACATCTTTATTTTACCATTATACATTGAATCTCTGGAGTTATTGCTCTTCAACAGGCAAATTATGATAAAATTTTGACATGCACTCACATTCAGGATCTGTTCATTACCAGAAGTCTGACTCAAGAGAGAAGACTCCAAAGATGTGGCTCATGTCGGCCAATAGAAAAGACCCTGAGGACCAGATATGATTAGTGTTGAGCATTCCGATACTGCAAATATTGGGTATCAAAAAAACAAAAAAAAAAACAAATCTGAACTGAGAAAAGTAAGTTAATGTGTATGCACAATGTAAGTGCATATTAACACATGACCATTAGCCAGAGAAAACAAAAAGCAAAAAACACAAATATCCTGAACTAAAAGTAAAAAATATACTGCAAATAATGCATAAAGGTAATAATAATAATAATAAGGGTATTTAGTAAACATAATTTTGATCAAAATAATGTACAAGCCATCCCGCCACGTCACGGCAACCCTTGTGGGACAGTCCCTACTCTAGTATTTAAAACCTTTTCACTTGCCAAGTGGCGTGAATGTGAATAAGGGTCGAGCGGCTGAACCACTTGTAACAGCTTAGGCCAGACTGGATGGCTTTCCCAGCTCAGAAAGAGGGCGGTCACACCCATATATGCACTGAATGCACAATGAAATGAATAAAAAACAAATCTGAACTGAGAAAAGTAAGTTAATGTGTATGCACAATGTAAGTGCATATTAACACATGACCATTAACCAGAGAAAACAAAAAGCAAAAAACACAAATATCCTGAACTAAAAGTAAAAAATATACTGCAGTATATTACCTTTATGCATTATTTGCAGTATATTTTTTACTTTTAGTTCAGGATATTTGTGTTTTTTGCTTTTTGTTTTAAATATCGGGTATCGGCCGATATTCGCTGTATCGGAATTCCGATACCGAGTACCGATATTTTTTCAATATCGGATATCGGAATCGGAAGTTCCCATAATGCAAAGAGGCACTGCTGTGGCTCTGATTGGCTGCCGAAATGATGTCATCATGATGCGCGGTCTGTGAGCATTGTGATGCGCCATCAGTTCGGGCCTTCCGGGGGGGTCTATGCCGACTGCCCGGGGTTCTGTACCAGCCTGCCGGGGGTCTGTGCCGACTGCCCGGGGGTCTGTGCCGGCCTTCCAGGTGGCTGTGCCGGGCCTGCCGGTGGTGTGTGCCGACTGCCCGGGGGTCTGTGCCGACTGCCCGGGGGTCTGTGCGGACTGCCGGGGGTCTGTGCAGGCTGCGGGGGTCTGTGCAGGATCGTCCGATGGGACTACAAGTCCCATCAGGCGATGCCTGATACCATGACGGCGATTGACATATTAGCCAATGATGGGACAGTAGTAGTCCCATCATCCAGCTAATGTGTTGAATGTACAAAAAAAAAAAAAATACATGCTACATACATACTACATACATACTACATGCTACATACATACTACATACATACTACATACATACTAGATGCTACATACATAATACATGCTGCATACATACTACATACATACTACATACATGCAACATACATACATACTGCATATATACCAAATGCATGCAACATGCATACTACATATATACCACATATACCGGGGGTCTGTGCTGACTGTCCAGGGGTCTGTACCGACTGCCTGGGGGTCTGTACCGGCCTGTCGGGGGGCTGTACCGACTCTCCGGGGGTTTGTGCAGGCTGCGGGGGTATGTACCGGCCTGCCGGGGGGCTGTGCCGGCCTGCCGGTGGTCTGTACCGACTGTCCGGGGGTCTGAGCGGACTGCCGGGGGTCTGTACCGGCCTGCCGGTGGTCTGTACCGACTGTCCGAGGGTCTGAGCGGACTGCCGGCGGTCTGTGCCGACTGTCCGGGGGTCTGTGCCGACTGCCCGGGGGGCTGTGCTGGCCTGCCGGTGGTCTGTACTGACTGTCTGGGAGTCTGTGCAGGCTGCGGGGGTCTGTGCAGGCATCGTCCGATGGGACTACAAGTCCCATCGGGCGATGCCTGCTACCATGACGGTGATTGACACATTAGCCAATGATGGGACAGCAGTAGTCCCATCATACGGCCTATGTGTTGAATGTAAGAAAAAAAAATACATACTACATACATACTAAATGCTACATACATACGGTGTCAACCCCTGAAGAAGAAATGGTATACATTTTGAAAGGCGTTGGGAAATAAATGGATTAATCTTTCTCATAAACTGGATTAGTGAATTTATCTGGCAGCGCACAAAAGTCCAAGAATTTATTCCAAAATCTGATGTTTCAAGCGGTCGCAGAGCTGACCTTTGGACGTGCAGCAAGCAGACTACTGATCACACATGCCTGAACCTCTCCTGAAAAGAGTGAGTAAATTCTAATTTATTTCTCTAGAAATAACCCGGATAAGACCCTATTGCGCTCTTTTGTTCCTTTAGTTTGAATACATTACCATGACGGTGATTGACACATTAGCCAATGATGGGACAGTAGTAGTCCCATCATCCGGCCTATGTGTTGAATGTAAGAAAAAAAAATACATACTACATACATACTACATGCAACATGCATACTACATATATACCACATATATACTACATGCATGCAACATGCATACTACATATATACCACATATACCGGGGGGCTGTGCCGACTGTCCAGGGGTCTGTGCCGACTGCCCGGTGGTCTGTACCGGCCTGCCGGGGGGCTGTGCTGGCCTGCCGGTGGTCTGTACCGACTGTCCGGGGGTCTGTGCAGGCTGCGGGGGTCTGTACCGGCCTGCCGGTGGTCTGTACCGACTGTCCAGGGGTCTGAGCGGACTGCCTGGGGTCTGTACCGGCCTGCCGTGGGGCTGTGCCAGCCTGCCGGTGGTCTGTACCGACTGTCTGGGGGTCTGAGCGGACTGCCAGGGGTCTGTACCGGCCTGCCGGGGGGCTGTGCCGGCCTGCCGGTGGTCTGTACCGGCTGTCCGTGGATCCGTGCAGGCTTCGGGGGTCTGTAACAGCCTGCCGGGGGGCTGTGCCAGCCTGCCGGTGGTCTGTACCGACTGTCCGGGGGTCTGAGCGGACTGCCGGGAGTCTGTACCGGCCTGCCGGGGGGCTGAGCCGACTGTCCGGGGGTCTGTGCCGGCTGCCCGGGGGTCTGTACCGGCCTGCAGGGGGGCTGTGCTGGCCTGCCGGGGGGCTGTGATGACTGTCCGGGGGTCTGTGCAGGCTGCGGGGGTCTGTGCAGGCATCGTCCGATGGTACTACAAGTCCCATCGGGTGATGCCTGCTACCATGACGGTGATTGACACATTAGCCAATGATGGGACAGTAGTAGTCCCATCATCCGGCCTTTGTGTTGAATGTAAGAAAAAAAAAATACATACTACATACATACTACATGCTACATACATACTACATACATGCTACATACATGCAACATATATACTACATGCATGCAACATACATACTGCATATATACCACATGCATGCAACATGCATACTACATATATACCACATATATACTACATGCATGCAACATGCATACTACATATATACCCCATATACCGGGGGGCTGTGCCGACTGTCCAGGGGGCTGTGACGACTGCCCGGGGGTCTGTACCAGCCTGCCGGGGGGCTGTGCCGGCCTGCCGGTGGTCTGTACCGACTGTCCGGGGGTCTGTGCAGGCTGCGGGGGTCTGTACCGGCCTGCCGGGTGGCTGTGCTGGCCTGCCGGTGGTCAGTACCGACTGTCCGGGGGTCTGAGCGGACTGCCGTGGGTCTGTACCGGCCTGCCGGGGGGCTGTGCCGGCCTGCCGGTGGTCTGTACCGACTGTCTGGGGGTCTGAGCGGACTGCCGGGGGTCTGTGCCTGCCTGCCGGTGGTCTGTACCGACTGTCCGGGGGTCTGAGCGGACTGCCGGTGGTCTGTACCGACTGTCCGGGGGTCTGAGCGGACTGCCGGGGGTCTGCACCGGCCTGCCGGGGGGCTGTGCCGACTGTCCGGGGGTCTGAATGGACTGCCGGGGGTCTGTACCGGCCTGCCGGGGGGCTGTGCCGAATGTCCGGGGGTCTGAGCGGCCTATCCGGGGTCTGTACTGACTGTTCGGGGGTCTGAGCAGACTGCCGGGGGTCTGTGCCGGCCTGCCGGGGGGCTGTGCCGGCCTGCCGGGGGGCTGTGCTGGCCTGCCGGGGGTCTGTGCCGACTGCCGGGGGTCTGAGCGGACTGCTGGGGGTCTGTACCGGCCTGCCGGGGGGCTGTGCTGGCCTGCCGGGGGGGCTGTGCCGACTGTCCGGGGGTCTGAGCGGACTGCCGAGGGTCTGTACCGGCCTGCCGGAGGGCTGTGCCGGCCTACCGTTGGTCTGTACCGACTGTCTGGGGGTCTGAGCGGCCTGCCGGGGGGCTGTGCTGGCCTGCCGGAGGGCTGTGTCGACTGCCCGGGGGTCTGTACCGGCCTTCCGGGGGGCTGTGCCGGCCTGCCGGTGGTCTGTGCCGACTGCCCGGGGGTTTGTGCCGACTGCTCGGGGGTCTGTGAGGACTGTCGTGGGTCTGTACCGGCCTGCCAGGGGGCTGTATCGACTGTCGGGGGTCTGAGCGGCCTGCCGGGGGTCTGTACCGGCCTGCCGGGGGGCTGTATCGACTGTCCAGGGGTCTGAGCAGACTGCCGGGGGTCTGTACCGGCCTGCCGGGGGGCTGTGCCGGCCTGCCGGGGGGCTGTGCTGACTGTCCGGGGGTCTGAGCGGCCTGTCGGGAGTCTGTACCGGCCTGCCGGTGGTCTGTACCGGCCTGCCGGTGGTCTGTACCGACTGTCCTGGGGTCTGAGCGGACTGCCGGGTGTCTGTACCGGCCTGCCGGGTGGCTGTGTCGGCCTGCCGGGGGGCTGTGCCGACTGTCTGGGGGTCTGTCATGGCCTGCCGGTAGTCTGTACCGACTGTCCGAGGGTCTGAGCGGACTGCCGGGGGTCTGTACCGGCCTGCCGGGGGGCTGTGCCGACTGTCCGGGGGTCTGAGCGGACTGCCGGGGGTCTGTACCGACCTACCGGGGGGCTGTGCCGGCCTGCCGGGCGGCTGTGCCGACTGTCCGGGGGTCTGTGTCGACTGCCCGGGGGTCTGTACCGGCCTGCCGGGGGGGCTGTGCTGGTCTGCCTGGGGGCTGTGCTGGTCTGCCTGGGGGCTGTGCCGGCCTGCCGGTGGTCTGTACTGACTGTCCGGGGGTCTGTGCAGGCTGCGGGGGTCTGTGCAAGCATTGTCCGATGGGACTACAAGTCCCATCGGGCGATGCCTGCTACCATGACGGTGATTGACACATTAGCCAATTATGGGACAGTAGTAGTCCCATCATCCGGCCTATATGTTGAATGTAGAAAAAAAAATACATACTACATACATGCTACATACATACTACATGCATGCAACATACATACATACTACATATATGCCACATGCATGCAACATGCATAGTACATATATACCACATATATACTACATATATACTACATGCAACATAAATACTACATATATACTACATGCATGCAACATACATATATACTACATGCAACCTACATGCATGCAACATACATACATACTACATGCATGCAACATACATACATACTACATATATTCCACATGCATGCAACATGCAAACTACATATATACCACATATATACTACATGCATACTACATATATACCACATGCATGCAACATACATATATACTACATGCATGCAACATGCATACTACATATATACCACATATATACTACATGCATGCAACATACATACAACATATATACTACATGCATGCAACATGCATACTACATATATACCACATATATACTACATGCATGCAACATGCTTATTACATATATACCACATATATACTACATGCATGCAACATACATACAACATATATACTACATGCATGCAACATGCATACTACATATATACCACATATATACTACATGCATGCAACACACATATATACTACATGCAACATGCATACTACATATATACTACATGCATGCAACATACATATATACTACATATATACTGCATGCATGCTGCATACTACATATATACCACATATATACTACATGCATGCAACATACATACATGCAACATATATACTACATGCATGCAACATGCATACTACATATATACCACATATATACTACATGCATGCAACATACAGTACATATATACTACATGCAACATTCATACTACATGCATGCAACATACATACTACATGCATGCAACATACATGCTACATGTATACCATAAGCATGCAACATATATACTATATATACCACATATACACTACATGCATGCAATATGCATACTACATATATATCACATATATATTACATGCATGCAACATACATACAACATGTATACTACATGCATGCAACATGCATACTACATATATACCACATATATACTACATGCATGCAACATACATATATACTACATGCATACTACATGCATGCAACATACATACTACATATATACCACATGCATGCAACATCTATACTATACATACAACATATATACTACATGCATGCAACATGAATACTACATATATACCACATATATGCTACATGCATGCAACATACATATATACTACATGCAACATGCATACTACATGCATGCAACATACATACTACATATATACTACATGCATGCAACATATATAATACATCTATACTACATGCAACATACATACTAAATACATACTACATATATACCACATGCATGCAACATGCATACTACATATATCACATATATACTACATGCATGCAACGTACACATATACTACATGCATGCAACATGCATACTACATATATACCACATATATACTACATGCATGCAACATACATATATACTACATATATACTACATGCATGCAACATATATAATACATATATACTACATGCAACATACATACTACATACATACTATATATATACCACATGCATGCAACATGCATACTACATATATACTACATATATTCTACATGCATGCAACATACATACATACTACATATATACCACATGCATGCAACATGCATGCTACATATATACCACATATATACTACATGCATGCAACATACATATATACTACATATATACTACATGCATGCAACATATATATAATACATATATACTACATGCAACATACATACTACATATATACCACATGTATGCAACATGCGTACTACATATATACTACATATATACTACATGCATGCAACTTACATATATACTACATATATACCACATGCATGCAACATGCATACTACATATGTACTACATGCATGCAACATACATACATACTACATATATACCACAAGCATACTACATATATACTACATATATTCTACATGCATGCAACATACATATATACTACATACAATACATTCATACAACACATACATATAGACATACAGTACATATAACATAGAGTACATACTCACCATCACTTGTCACTTTGATCCCCGAAGCCATTGTCATCTATGGAATAAATATTAAAATAACAAAGCATGAATATACTCAACCCTGATCCGCAGAAGTCCACGGGTGTCCCACAACGATCTTGCGTGGAGAACAGCAGCATCAGCTGATGCTACCGTTCTCTACGGGCTCCAGGAAACCAGTGTCGGAAGGTAGGTATCCTTCCGCCCTGTATTCCTCCGCCACTGTAAAGAAAAAAAAAGTCCCTAGTCTCATTTTATGGCATTGCTGTGTGAGAAATTTCCCATGCAGCTTTTGCCATAAAGTGAGACTAGGGACTTTTTTTTTTTTTTTTTTACACTGGCGGAGGAATGCAGGGCGGAAGGATACCTACCTCCCGACACTGGTTTCCTGGGCCCCGTAGATAACGGTAGCATCAGCTAATGCTGCAGTTCTGCACGCAAGATCGTCATGGGACTCTCGTGGATTTCTGCAGATCAGGGAGTATATTGTTTGTTTGTTATTTTAATATTTATTCCAAAAATGACAATGGCTTCGGGGATCAAAGTGACAAGTGATGGTGAGTATGTACTCTGTTATATGTACTGTATGTCTATATGTATGTATTGTATGAATGTATTGTATGTAGTATATATGTATGTTGCATGCATGTAGTATATATATAGTATGCATGTTGCATGCATGTGGTATATATGTAGTAAGTATGTATGTTGCATGCATGTGGTATATATGTAGTATGCATGTAGTATGTATGTATGTTGTATGTAGTATATATGTATTATATATATGTTGCATGCATGTAGTATATATGTAGTATACATGTATGTTGCATGCATGTAGTATATATGTGGTATATATGTAGTATGCATGTTGTATGCATGTGGTATATATGTAGTATGTATGTAGTATGCATGTTGCATGCATGTGGTATATATGTAGTATGTATGTAGTATGTATGTTGCATGTAGTATATATGTATTATATATATGTTGCATGCATGTAGTATATATGTAGCATATATGTATGTTGCATGCATGTAGTATATATGTGGTATATATGTAGTATGCATGTTGCATGTAGTATATATGTATGTTGCATGCATGTAGTATATATGTGGTATATATGTAGTATGCATGTTGCATACATGTAGTATATATGTTGTATGTATGTTGCATGCATGTAGTATATATGTGGTATATATGTAGTATGCATGTTGCATGCATGTGGTATATATGTAGTATGTATGTAGTATGTATTTTGCATGTAGTATATAGGTATTAAATATGTTGCATGCATGTAGTATATATGTATGTTGCATGCATGTAGTATATCTGTAGTACATATGTAGTATGCATGTTGCATGCATGTGGTATATATGTATGTAGTATGTTGCATGTAGTATATATGTATTATATCAATGTTGCATGCATGTAGTATATATGTAGTATATATGTATGTTGCATGCATGTAGTATATATGTGGTATATATGTAGTATGCATGTTGCATGCATGTGGTATATATGTAGTATGTATTTAGTATGTATGTTGCATGTAGTATATATGTATTATATATATATGTTGCATGCATGTAGAATATATGTAGTATATATGTATGTTGCATGCATGTAGTACATATGTGGTATATATGTCGTATGCATGTTGCATGTATGTAGTATATATGTATGTTGCATGCATGTAGTATATATGTAGTATGCATGTTGCATACATGTAGTATGTATGTTGTATGTATGTTGCATGCATGTAGTCTATATGTGGTATATATGTATAATGCATGTTGCATGCATGTGGTATATATGTAGAATGTATGTAGTATGTATGTTGCATGTAGTATATATGTATTATATATATGTTGCATGCATGTAGTATATATGTAGCATATATGTAGTATGCATGTTGCATGCATGTGGTATATATGTAGTATGTATGTTGCATGCATGTAGTATATATGTAGTATATATGTAGTATGCATGTTGCATGCGTGTGGTATATATGTAGTATGTATGTATTATGTATGTTGCATGTAGTATATATGTATTATATATATGTTGCCTGCATGTAGTATATATGTAGCATATATGTAGTATGCATGTTGCATGCATGTAGTATATATTTATGTTGCATGCATGTAGTATATATGTGGTATATATGTAGTATGCATGTTGCATGCATGTAGTATATATGTTGTATGTATGTTGCATGCATGTAGTATATATGTAGTATGTATGTTGCATGCATGTAGTATATATGTAGTATGCATGTTGCATGCATGTAGTATATATGTATGTTGCATGCATGTAGTATATATGTGGTATATATGTAGTATGCATGTTGCATGCATGTGCTTTATATGCAGTATGTATGTATGTTGCATGCATGTAGTATATATGTTGCATGTATGTAGCATGTATGTAGTATGTATGTAGTATGTATGTAGCATGTAGTATGTATTTTTTTTGTACATTCAACACATTAGCCGGATGATGGGACTACTACTGTCCCATCATTGGCTAATGTGTCAATCACCGTCATGGTAGCAGACATCGCCCGATGGGACTTGTAGTCCCATCGGACGATGCCTGCACAACCCCCCGCAGTCTGTTCAGACCCTCGGACAGTTGGAACAGACCACCGGCAGGCCGGCACAGCCCCCTGGCAGTCCGCACAGACCCCCGGGCAGTCGGTACAGACCACCGGTAGGCCAACACAGCCTCCCGGCAGGCCGGTACAGACTCCCGGCAGTCCGCACAGACCCCCGGACAGTCGGTACAGACCACCGGTAGGCCGGCACAGCCCCCAGGCAGTCCGGTACAGACCCGCGGCAGTCCGCAAAGACACCCGGGCAGTACGCATAGACCCCCGGCAGGCTGGCACAGCCCCCCAGCAGGCCGGTACAGACCCCCGGCAGTCCGCTCAGACCCCCGGACAGTCGGTACAGACCACCAGCAGGCCGGTACAGACCCCCGCAGCCTGCACAGACCCCCGGACAGTCGGTACAGACCAACGGCAGGCCGGCACAGCCCCCCGGCAGGCCAGTAAAGACCCCCGGCAGTCCGGTCAGACCCCCGGACAGTCGGTACAGACCCCCGGTATATGTGGTATATATGTAGTATATATGTATGTTGCATGCATGTAGTATATATATATGGTATATATGTAGTATGCATGTTGCATGCATGTGGTATATATGCAGTATGTATGTATGTTGCATGCATGTAGTATATATGTTGCATGTATGTAGCATGTATGTAGTATGTATGTAGCATGTAGCATGTATTTTTTTTTTCTTACATTCAACACATAGGCCGGATGATGGGACTACTACTGTCCCATCATTGGCTAATGTGTCAATCACCGTCATGGTAGCAGGCATCGCCCGATAGGACTTGTAGTCCCATCGGACAATGCTTGCACAGACCCCCGCAGCCTGTACAGACCCCCGGACAGTCAGTACAGACCACCGGCAGGCCGGCACAGCCCCCCGGCAGTCGCTCAGACCCCCGGACAGTCGGTACAGACCACCGGCAGGCCGGCACAGCCCCCCGGCAGGCCCGTACAGACCCCCGCAGCCCGCACAGATCCCTGCACAGTCGGTACAGACCACCGGCAGGCCGACACAGTCCCCCGGCATGCTGGTACAGACCCCCGGCAGTCCGCACAGACCACCGGCAGGCCGGTACAGACCCCCGGCAGTCCGCACAGACCCCCGGGCAGTACGCACAGACCCCCGGCAGGCCGGTACATACCCCCGGCAGTCCGCTCAGACCCCCGGACAGTCGGTACAGACCACCGGCAGGCCGGTACAGACCCCACAGTCCGCTCAGACCCCCGGACAGTAGGTACAGACCACCGGCAGGCCGGCACAGCCCCCCGGCAGGCCGGTACAGACCCCGGCAGTCCGCTCAGGCCCCCGGACAGTCGGTACAGACCCCCGGTATATGTGGTATATATGTAGTATATATGTATGTTGCATGCATGTAGTATATATATATGGTATATATGTAGTATGCATGTTTCATGCATGCGGTATATATGCATTATGTATGTATGTTGCATGCATGTAGTATATATGTTGCATGTATGTAGCATGTATGTAGCATGTAGAATGTATGTAGTATGTATTTTTTTTTTTTTGTACATTCAACACATTAGCCGGATGATGGGACTACTACTGTCCTATCATTGGCTAATGTGTCAATCACCGTCATGGTAGCAGGCATCGCCCGATGGGACTTGTAGTCCCATCGGACGATGCCTGCACAGCCCCCCGCAACCTGCTCTGACCCCCGGACAGTCGGCACAGCCCCCCACCAGGCCGGCACATCCCTCCGGCAGGCCGGTACAGACCCTCGGCAGTCCGCACAGACCCCCGGGCAGTCGGCACAGACCCCCGGACAGTCGGCACAGACCCCCGGCAGTCCGCTCAGACCCCCGGACAGTCGGTACAGACCACCGGCAGGCCGGCACAGCCCCCCGGCAGGCCCGTACAGACCCCCACAGCCCGCACAGACCCCCGGACAGTCGGTACAGACCACTGGCAGGCCGGCACAGCCCCCCGGTAGGCCAGTACAGACCCTCGGCAGTCCGCACAGACCGCCGGGCAGTACGCACAGCCCCCCGGCAGGCCGGTGCAGACCCCCGGCAGTCCGCTCAGACCCCCGGACAGTCGGTACAGACCACCGGCAGGCCGGCACAGCCCCCACGGCAGGCCGGTACAGACCCCCGGCAGTCCGCACAGACCCCCGGGCAGTACGCATAGACCCCCGGCAGGCTGGCACAGCCCCCCGGCAGGCCGGCACAGCCCCCCGGCAGGCTGGTACAGACCCCCGGCAATCCTCTCAGACCCCCGGACCGTCGGTACAGACCACCGGCAGGCCGGCACAGCCCCCCGGCAGTCCGCACAGACCCCCGGGCAGTCGGTACAGACCACCGGCAGGCCGGTACAGACTCCCGCAGCCTGCACAGACCCCCGGACAGTCGGTACAGACCACCAGCAGGCCGGCACAGCTCCCCAGCAGGCCTGTACAGACCCCTGGGCAGTCGGTACAGACCA
The DNA here is from genome assembly GCF_039654945.1 of Dendrobates tinctorius. Lineage (NCBI taxonomy): Eukaryota > Metazoa > Chordata > Amphibia > Anura > Dendrobatidae > Dendrobates > Dendrobates tinctorius. The sequence continues at coordinate 9,630,018 of NW_027361724.1, forward strand.
CCAGCAGGCCGGCACAGCCCCCCGGCAGGCCTGTACAGACCCCCGGACAGTCGGCACAGCCCCCGGTATATTTGTTATATATGTAGTATATATGTATGTTGCATGCATGTAGTATATATGTGGTATATATGTAGTATGCATTTTGCATGCATGTGGTATATATGAAGTATGTATGTATGTTGCATGCATGTAGTATATATATTGCATGTATGTAGTATGTACATAGCATGTAGTATGTATGTAGTATGTATTTTTTTTTTTTTGTACATTCAACACATTAGGCGTATGATGGGACTACTACTGTCCCATCATTGGCTAATGTGTCAATCACCGTCATGGTAGCAGGCATCGCCCGATGGGACTTGTATTCCCATCGGACGATGCTTACACAACCCCCCGCAGCCTGCACATACAACCGGACAGTCGGCACAGCCCCCAGGCAGGCTAGCACTGCCCCCCGGCAGGCCGGTACAGACCCCCGGGCAGTCCGCACAGACCCCCGGGCAGTCGGCACAGACCCCCGGACAGTCGTCACAGCCCCCCGGCAGTCCGCTCAGACCCCCGGACAGTCAGTACAGACCACCGGCAAGCCGGCACAGCCCCCCGGCAGGCCCGTACAGACCCCCGAAGCCTGCACAGACCCCCGCACAGTCGGTACAGACTACCGGCATGCCGACACAGCCCCCCGGCAGGCCGGTACAGACCCCTGGCAGTCCGCACAGACCCCCAAACAGTCGGTACAGACCCCCGGCAGGCCGGCACAGCCCCCCGGCAGGCCGGTACAGACCCCCGGCAGTCCGCTCAGACCCCCGGACAGTTGGTACAGACCACCAGCAGGCCGGTACAGACCCCCGCAGCCTGCACAGTCCCCCGGACAGTCGGTACAGACCACCAGCAGACCGGCACAGCCCCCTGGCAGGCAGGTACAGACCACCGGCAGTCCGCTCAGACCCCCGGACAGTCGGTACAGACCACCGGCAGGCCGGCACAGCCCCCCGGCAGGCTGGTACAGACCCCCGGCAGTCCGCTCAGACCCCCGGACAGTCGGTACAGACCACCGGCAGGCCGGTACAGACCCCTGGGCAGTCCGCTCAGACCCCCGGACAGTCGGCACAGCCCCCCGGTATATGTGGTATATTTGTAGTATATATGTATGTTGCATGCATGTAGTATATATGTGGTATATATGTAGTATGCATGTTTCATGCATGTGGTATATATGCAGTATGTATGTATCTTGCATGCATGTAGTATATATGTTGCATGTATGTAGCATGCATGTAGTATATATGTAGCATGTAGTATGTATGTAGTATGTATTTTTTTTTTGTACATTCAACACATTAGCCGGATGATGGGACTACTACTGTCCCATCATTGGCTAATGTGTCAATCACCGTCATGGTAGCAGGCATCGCCCGATGGGACTTGTAGTCCCATCGGACGATCCTGCACAGACCCCCACAGTCTGCTCAGACCACCGGCAGGCCGGCACAGCCCCCCGTAGCCTGCACAGACACCCGGGCAGTCGGTACAGACCACCGGAAGGCCAGCACAGCCCCCTGCAGCCTGCACAGACACCCGGACAGTCGGTACAGACCACCGGCAGGCCGGCACAGCCCCCCGTCAGTCCGCACAGACCCCCGGGCAGTCGGTACAGACCACCGGCAGGCCGGCACAGCCCCCCGCAGCCTGCACAGACACCCGGGCAGTCGGTACAGACCACCGGCAGGCCGGCACAGACCACCGGCAGTCCGCACAGACCCCCGGGTAGTCGGCACAGACCCCCGGAAGGTCCGTACACCGCCCCGAGAGGCTTTACAAGGAGAGAAAAGGGTTTTTCTTATTCCGATGCCGGAAGTCCCATAGACTTGAATGGGACTTCCGGTATCGGAATCGGCGATACCCGATACTTTTTTCGTATCGGGCCGATACCATCCGATCCGATATTTTAGGGTATCGGATGGTATCGCTCAACACTAGATATGATACATCATTGCTCAATGCCTATTTGAAGATGACTGGTGAGGCATGTGTTTTTTCTGTAATAATGGTCTATGGTCTGAAGAGACCATGGAAAATAACATAACACAAAAATACAACAATTATGCGGCAAAAACTGAAATCAATATCAAACCACCAAAAACAGCACAGTAAAAATTGCCAATAAAATATAAATTTTATTATAAATAAACAAATTTATACATAATAGAATACAGGCAAAAATAACACCAGAGATACTGCTATCCTAACAGGGAGCCATATTCCACGTTGCCCAAAAAATAATGTTTCAAATATTTTTTGGTCAACGTGTAATATGGCTCCCTGTTAGGATAGCAGTATCTCTGGTGTTATTTTTGTCTGTATTCTTTTATGTATAAATTTGTTTAATTATTCATAAAAAAATTTATATTTTATTGGCAATTTATACTGTCCTGTTTTTGGTGGTTCTATAGAAAATAACATGTAACATATAAGTGGGGGATAATAACTGCTCTGTGAATCGAATTTCACAGAAACTCCACACAACTTGCTGCTCATGTTTTGCAAGATCTGCTTGTCTCTAGTATTTTGAATGATATTGAAATAGAGAAATGATGTCAAGTTGATTAAGGGGATATATTTGACTTCTATTGTAGGCATAGAAAATCCTTTTTTTTATTTTATCAATATGAGGCAAAATTAGCTGCAGCTTTCCATTTCGGGGTATTATCCTTTTATCTGTATCTGACTTTAAATTTGGTATTGATTTTTTCTGCAACAATTAGTATATGTAACTGAGTAAAAGGGTTGAGTTCTGCTCAACAAAAGTAATTGTAACCTAATGATTTCCCTTTTTTACTTATACTTTTAAAGATTCATGCAAAAAAATCAGATCAAAGTTGCCCATAAGTCTGAAAATCATGAAATGCACACAGTTTGCAATTAACATTGCTCAGTAGCAGACACTTTACAATTTATATTTCCATATGTGAAACACATGAATAAAACACTAATCAATGTGTCAATTTTAACCATCAAAGAAACATGAAGATCAGCTCCAAAAGCACTAGTGACACTTGGGCCTCATTTAAAAGATGTCGATCTTTCTAAAATACCAAAGTCACTTGGCTTCACAGCCCCCTACTGATAACACAATACAGGGTGAAGTTGTTGTTTAGCTACTATTTGTTTTTTTTTCTTTTGTAAAACCAGTGGACAAAGGTTCTTAGGTTTTTAAGTTTCTTGTGACACAATTAAAAATCAGAAAGCGGCTCCGCTCTGTACAGTCTTGTGTATTTATGCTAATCAGCCCCACATATACACAAAATGCACAAGACTTTTATGTCTACACTTCAGAATGACATTTAATGTCCAAAAGTGTCATCCATGTAAAAGTAAAATGGCACCATAAATTACCATGTAATAATAAGTATACTCCTATTACATCTGGAGCCACAAAGCAAAACTCTGGTGTAACATGGTGGTTAGCATTGAAGATTGTAACATTAACTCAAATTAAGCCAAATTATCACTTTTATCTACCACATAGTCTTGGATATAACATTACCAGTGAGGCATTGCTGCTCTACCTCCATCATGCTTTGCTGCTCCAAATACACATTTCCAGCATGTCTCACTATGATCTATGCATATCTGTATAGTGATAATTCACTTCACATTTTTGGTTACTGTCAGTATCTACCGCTTGTCGGCGCCACAGGAAACTGATGATGAGAAACGGTACAGGACGTTCTCGTGCGATCAGCGATAACCAGCAGGGGAGCGGTCGGAGGTAAGTATCAGACATAGCGATATTGCTAGCGATATCGCTATAACGTAACAAAAACCAGTGACATTATAGTGATATTGCTAGCTATATCGCTTAGTGTGACAGGCCCTTTATTGGCCTTAATCTTTGTCAGGTCTTGAAGTCAAAATTATTAATGTTAATTTACATTCTTATAATTAAATCTTGAGTAAACAAACATTCCTTTACTTCAGTGCAGAAGCGCCATTGTCTGCTCACTAATATTAAAGCTACCTGTAGGTTTTTTGTTTTTAACAAATCTGAATATAGTTAATTGGCAAAATATCTTTCATAATTGAAAGCCAGATGTTAACTAAAGAAGCTTTTCTGCTTTTAATAGTTTGTATATATTTTATTGCAGTTTAATATTTTAGGAGCCATTGAATTGCTTATTGATGTAAAATTGCTGAATTATAGTTGTCATCCATATACAGTTCATATATATATATTATTCTAGGAGTCTACAGGAATTTCCTTTCCTTCGCATCCTCAGCCATTTTTCACTATTTAGCTCAGTGAAAAATTATTTTCAATATATTACAATATCTCCTATTAATAGGATATATAAAGAAAGCTTGTAAAGCTTTTGAGAAGGGAGGACTTTATGTATGGCCATGGTGGTTTATAAATGACATTCGGTGGTATATTGGGCATTTTGACAATTAAATGTAATTCTGTTTATAGTATTGGAGTTAAAGATTTAAGCCCTATAATTCTTAGATATATTTATCTCCACTCCTGTTCTTGTCGCAACAGAAGGTAAATTAATCTTTCAGCAATTCTAATTACAGCAGCAAAGTAAACAATGCTACTATATCATCATAAATATATTAATTTCAAGAATTGTGGTAACATTTCTTTATAGCAAATTTGTGATCCTAAACCAGATTCTAAATTAAATCAATGTCAGGTTAGAGCCACTCAAATGCACCTGATCTTCTGTTTTTCCAGGTGATGGTCTGCTGCCAAATGTTTCCATCCTACCTATTTCATAGGTATTCACACTATTCAGCGTTAACCATGCAATGTTTCCAAAAATTATTTTATAGGATTAGTGAGTTGTTGGCTACATTGCTAAACCATGTTGTAGTAACATGAAATTTGTCATGATGTATACAATATATTGTCATAACTCAAATATCATAGAACTAAATTTCCCTTTTGGGGTTTCCAGATGTTTCTGAGATGTCGTGATGCAATATAAAACACTCTCTATACAAGGGCTATTGTGTAGTTTTTTCTGACTTAACAGTGGTAAATTTAGTTTAATCCTACAAATGCAAAAAATTTCTAATCTTTATAACTGCTCCCTCACAGGAGCAAGTTCATCGGGGAAGGTGTTTTTTTCTCATGCTGGTGAGTACAAACCGAGCACAGCCATTTTTATTGTATTTCTATTGAAATTATGGCTTAAAGTGGTTATAAAACTAAATTTTTGTTCTTGTGATTATTTTGCTACTAATTAGTTTAAAGCCTGAAATTCACATTATAATCTGCTCAAGAGAACATTTTTACTCTGAACTGCACAAACTGACAGTTGTGTTTTTCAATGGTCTTCTTTTTTCCTTTGTTCTTGCCTTAATTGTAATATTTTTTATCAAAACAGATTTGTTTAATATACAAGAGAAACTTTTCACTTCCATTGATTGCTAATTTGTTCATTAGCATTCCAATAACCTGGAAGACCTCCTTCTCTCCTCCACACTTATTCGCTCCTCACCCAACCGCCTCCAAAACTTCTCTCAAATAGCCCCCATCCTCTGGAATTCCCTTCCCCAACAAGTCCGGCTATCAACCACACTCGGATCGTTCAGACGGAACCTGAAAACCCATCTCTTCAGGAAAGCCTACAGCCTGCAATGATCCCCGCTGCCTCCTCAGCACTACTGGAGCCACTATCTCACCATCACTGGAGCTGCTGCATCCCCCAAACCTACTGTCTCCTTTCCCACCATCCTGTAGAATGTAAGCCCAAAAGGGCAGGGTACTCTCTACCCTCTATATCAGTCTTTGATTGTTAGTTTGTTTACTGTAAGTGATATCTGTAATTTGTATGTAACCCCTTCTCATGCACAGCACCATGGAATCAATGGTGCTATATAAATAAATAATAATAAAAAAGAATGAAATCATTACAAGCATCAATTTTATAATCTGAATTCTAGAAAGTTTGGTCTTCTATCTTTCAGGAAAGGGGAATGCTAAAATAGTCTAGGTACAATTAAATCTAAATCATATTCTTTCTAAGGTTTTTATAATTTTTGCTCTTAGATTACAATTATTACAATTAAATTAATCCATAACATTGCATTTAAAAGTCTGTAATTGGGAAGTCATAAAAGAATTACATTTACTATACAACTTGCCAAAACATTTATGAATTGAATGGCTCTAATAATAAAACCATTCTCCCTAACATATGTTACAAGTTGTTTCCTTTGTTGTCACAGGCCCCTTCTCTGGAAGTCATCACTTTTACATTTTGATTTTTACAGTAAATACTTTCCTGCTTACCTTTCTCTGATAAATGCTGTATTCCATAACAATTTCACATTTTCTCCATTTTTATACAAAATCATCTAATTGATGCTAATTTAATACCACCAATAATGCTCTATTTTGTGTCTTACTCTATTTCCACCCTTTAATCTCTCAAGTTATGGGCTCTTTGTGATTTCTAGCTAAACACCAGACATTATTCTGCATTATGTGCATCCTATTTGCAGTGTTTGTAGTACTTACTGTAATTTTTATATTTATGGGCCATAGGGAGCTTGATTGGGTCTCCTTTTGAATATTGTATGGTAGATCTGTTTTAATCAAGAAAAACAAAACCTCAACAGTATGACCTAGGTGGTACGTAACTTCAGCGTGCCGTTTGCAGCGCGCGATCCCGTCGACGACACAAGAAGACGAGCATCTCCGGAATTTTGATTTACGCTTTTGCATCCACGCTACAGTTTCTCGCCTCCTGACCGGCCGTGGGGCCGAGCTTGAGGCTGGTATCGCGCATGCCTAAGTCTTATGACATGCCGGATGTGACGGTAACATTTTCGTACGAGAGAAGTTTTCGCGCTAGCTGGCTCTCACTTTTCGAAACGCTGGAAAAAGCAACGTTTAGCCGGCTCTCACTCGGCCACTTAATTCACTGCTTGACAATGAACACCAGATGGCGCCTGTGCTTCACAAATCATTCAATAATTGTCAGTCGTAATTCAACTGCATTTCTGCGAATTGAACACTGGATGGCAGCCTTAAGACCATTAATTCACTAAAGACAAATGTCAATCTATGAATTGAAAAGCCATTCACGTCACGGTGAGTTTCGTGTTCAATAAACTCACTTTTTTTGGGGGTCGTTTTAGTTTTAGGATTGTGTGCGGTCGCTTGTTAAAAAACACAATATATTTAGGTCCGATTTTTATGAAAATGGAATGTCGGTCACGTGCAAAGCTCTGTAAGCGTTTCTGTGGTCAAAACTGCATGCGATTTTGGCAGACAGTTTGGTTAATCTGTGTAACTGTTGATAAACATCAGATTTCTGCGATATCTAAAAATGCGCACATGGTAAAAAACCGCATGTGTTTTTGGTGCAATATTGAAAATGTGCGTGTAGTATGCTTTAAAAACACTTGCGCTAATTCCTATGGAAAATTGCTGGTTCAAAAAATGTGTACGTTTTTCTCAGTATTTGACCAAAAATGAGACCCGGCTAATCGTGCGAAAAATTAGCACAATAGCCGGCTCTCATCCTCAGTGTGTCGTATTCAAAAGTGAGAGCCGGCTAATGGTGCGAAAAATGAGCACACTAGCTGGCTCTCATCCTCAGTATGTAATATTCAATAGTGAGAGCCGGCTAATGGTGCCAAAAATGAGCGCAGTAGCCGGCTCTCATCCTCAGTATATCATATTCAAAAGTGAGAGCCGACTAATTGTGCCAAAAATGAGCACACAAGCCGGCTCTCATCCTCAGTATGTAATATTCAACAGTGAGAGCTGGCTAATGGTGCCAAAAATGATCGCAGTAGCCAACTCTCATCCTCAGTATATCATATTCAAAAGTGAGAGCCGGCTAATTGTGCCAAAAATGAGCACACTAGCCGGCTCTCATCCTCAGTATGTAATATTCAACAGTGAGAGCTGGCTAATTGTGCCAAAAATGAGCGCAGTAGCCGGCTCTCATCCTCAGTATGTCATGTTTAAAAGTGAGAGCTGGCTAATGGTGCCAAAAAGGAGCGCAATAGCCAGCTCTCATCCTCAGTATATCATATTCAAAAGTGAGAGCCGGCTAATGGTGCCAAAAAGGAGCGCAGTAGCCGGCTCTCATCCTCAGTATATCATATTCAAAAGTGAGAGCCAGCTAATTGTGCCAAAAATGAGCACACTAGCCGGCTCTCATCCTCAGTATGTAATATTCAACAGTGAGAGCTGGCTAATTGTGCCAAAAATAAGCACACTAGCCGTCTCTCATCCTCAGTATGTAATATTCAACAGTGAGAGCCGGCTAATGTTGCAAAAAATGAGTGCAATAGCCGGCTCTCACCCTCTGAATATTTTCAGATGCACAGAGGCAAAAATAGGCACAGAGAGAGCACAGGACGACATAGAGAAAAGACTCACATCTTCTGTTGCCGATCGGCAACAAGCTGGGCTGTTCAATGTGACATATTTGAATCACTTCATCAGTTTCTCAATTTGTGTTACCGAGGCACAGTGAGCAAGAACGAGGCACAGAGATGTGCAATGAGGCACAGTGAGGCGCATAGAGCCACATGAAGGCAGAGAATGATAGAGAGGCAGAAAAGGGCACAGAGAGTCATTGAAAGGCTCATATAGGCTGGGACGGTCACACAGAGGCACAGTGAGGCACAGAACACGATAGAGAGAAGACTCACATCTTCTGTTGCCGATCGGCAACAAGCTGGGCTGTTCAATGTGACAAATTTGAATCACTTCACCAGTCTCTCAATTTGTGTTGTCGAGGAACAGTGAGCGAGAAAGAGGCAAGTGAGGCACAGAAAGAGGTGCAGAGAGTCGCAATGAGGCAAAGTGAGGGGCATAGAGGCACATGAAGTCAGAGAATTATAGAAAAACAGAGAAAGACACAGAGTCATTGAAAGGCACATATAGGCTGGGAAGGTCACACAGAGGCACAGAACACGCTAGCAGGCTTTCACCCTGGGTGTGTCATTTTCAAAAGTGAGAGCCGGCTAATGGTGCCAAAAATGAGCACAATAGCCGTCTCTCATCCTCAGTGTGTTGTATTCAATAGTGAGAGCCGGCTAATGGTGCGAAAAATTAGCACAATACCCGGCTCTCATCCTCAGTGTGTCATATTCAACAGTGAGAGCTGGCTAATTGTGCCAAAAATGAGCACAATAGCCGGCTCTCATCCTCAGTGTGTCATATTCAACAGTGAGAGCTGGATAATTGTGCCAAAAATGAGCACAATAGCCGGCTCTCATCCTCAGTGTGTCATATTCAAAAGTGAGAGCTGGCTAATGGTGCCAAAAATGAGGGCAATAGCCGGCTCTCATCCTCAGTGTGTCATATTCAACAGTGAGAGCTGGCTAATGGTGCCAAAAATGAGGGCAATAGCCAGCTCTCATCCTCAGTGTGTCATATTAAACAGTGATAGCTGGCTAATGGTGCTAAAAATGAGCACAATAGCTGGCTCTCATCCTCAGTGTGTCGTATTCAATAGTGAGAGCCGGCTAATGGTGCCAAAAATGAGCACAATACCCGGCTCTCATCCTCAGTGTGTCATATTCAACAGTGAGAGCTGGCTAATTGTGCCAAAAATGAATGCAATAGCTGGCTCTCATCCTCAGTATGTCAAATTCAAAAGTGAGAGCTGGCTAATGGTGCCAAAAATGAGGGCAATAGCCGGCTCTCATCCTCAGTGTGTCATATTCAACAGTGAGAGCTGGCTAATGGTGCTAAAAATGAGCACAATAGCTGGCTCTCATCCTCAGTGTGTCGTATTCAAAAGTGAGAGCTGGCTAATGGTGCCAAAAATGAGGGCAATAGCCGGCTCTCATCCTAAGTATGTCATATTCAACAGTGAGAGCTGGCTAATGGTGCCAAAAATGAGGGCAATAGCCGGCTCTCATCCTCAGTATGTCATATTCAAAAGTGAGAGCTGGCTAATGGTGCCAAAAATGAGCGCAATAGCCGGCTCTCATCCTCAGTATGTCATATTCAAAAATGAGAGCTGGCTAATGGTGCCAAAAATGAGCACAATAGCCGGCTCTCATCCTCAGGATGTCATATTCAAAAGTGAGAGCTGGCTAATGGTGCCAAAGATGAGCGCAATAGCCGGCTCTCATCCTCAGTATATTATATTCAAAAGTGTGAGCCGGCTAATTGTGCAAAAAATAAGCACACTAGCCGGCTCTCATCCTCAGTATGTCATATTAAAAAGTTAGAGCTGGCTAATGGTGCCAAAAAGGAGCGCAATAGCCGGCTCTCATCCTCAGTATGTCATATTCAAAAGTGAGAGCTGGCTAATGGTGCCAAAAATTAGTGCAATAGCCGGCTCTCACCCTCTGAATATTTTCAGATGCACAGAGGCAAAAATAGGCACAAAGAGGCACAGAAAGTGATAGAGAAAAGACTCACATCTTCTGTTGCCGATCGGCAACAAGCTGGGCTGTTCATTGTGACATATTTGAATCACTTCATCAGTCTCTCAATTTGTGTTACCGAGGCACAGTGAGTGAGAACGAGGCACAGTGAGGCACAGAAAGAGGCACAGAGAAGTGCAATGAGGCACAGTGAGGCACATAGAGCCACATGAAGGAAGAGAATGATAGAGAGGCAGAGAAAGGCACAGAGAGTCATTGAAAGGCACATATAGGCTGGGATGGTCATACAGAGGCACAGTGAGGCACAGAACATGATAGAGAGAAGACTCACATCTTCTGTTGCCGATCGGCAACAAGCTGGGCTGTTCAATGTGACAAATTTGAATCACTTCACCAGTCTCTCAATTTGTGTTGTCGAGGAACAGTGAGCGAGAAAGAGGCAAGTGAGGCACAGAAAGAGGCACAGAAAGGCGCATAGAGGCACATGAAGGCAGAGAATGATAGAAAAGCAGAGAAAGACACAGAGTGTCATTGAAAGGCACATATAGGCTGGGAAGGTCACACAGAGGCACAGTGAGGCACAGAACATGCTAGCAGGCTCTCACCCTGGGTGTGTCATTTTCAAAAGTGTGAGCCGGCTAATTGTGCCAAAAATGAGTGCAATAGCCAGCTCTCAGCCTGGGTGTTTCATTTTCAAAAGTGATAGCTGGCTAATGGTGGCAAAAATGAGTGCAATAGCCAGCTCTCATCCTCAGTATGTCATATTCAAAAGTGAGAGCCGGCTAATTGTGCCAAAAATGAGTGCAATAGCCGACTCTCACCCTATGAATATTTTCAGATGCACAGAGGCAAAAAGAGGCACAGTGAGGCACAGAACGCGATAGAGAAAAGACTCACATCTTCTGTTGCCGATCGGCAACAAGCTGGGCTGTTCAATGTGACATATTTGGATCACTTCACCAGTCTCTCAATTTGTGTTACCGAGGCACAGTGAGCGAGAAAGAGGCACAGTGAGGCACAGAGATGCGCAATGAGGCACAGTGAGGCGCATAGCCACATGAAGGCAGAGAATGATAGAGAGGCAGAGAAAGACACAGAGTCATTGAAAAGCACATGTAGGCTGGGACGGTCACACAGAGGCACAGTGAGGCACAGAACGCGATAGATAAGACACATCTTCTGTTGCCGATTGGCAACAAGCTGGGCTGTTCAATGTGACATATTTGAATCACTTCACCAGTCTCTCAATTTGTGTTGTCGAGGAACAGTGAGCGAGAAAAAATCACAGTGAAGCACTAATGAGGCACAGAGAGGTGCAGGGAGGCACATGAAGACAGAGAATGATGAAGAGTCAGAGAAAGGCACAGAGAGTCATTGAAAGTCACATGTATGCTGGGACGGGCACACAGAGGCACAGAACGCGATAAAGACTCACATCTGTTGCCAATCGGTAACAAGTTGGGCTGTTCAATGTGACATATTTTGTGTGTGTATTCCTGGGGTGTCATTGCCAACCCATATACAATGGGTGTTTACACCCACATTGACAAACTGCAAGAATATCCCATGGATGCTTGCCCACCCATATGCAGTGATGCATATTTTTGGGTGGGATCACTGTGGGTGAAGACAACCAGACAGGTGTCACTACTGCAGGTGTGTGGGGAGTATTACCCTTATTTCCTCGCCGAAACCTGGACGCTAAATTGCATGTGTCCATTGCATTTTCCTAACAATAATGCATGTTGCAGTAGCCTCCAAGATGCATTATCAGTGGAAAAAGATATAGTCTCATGCTGAATATGCCCAAATATATTCAATTAACATTACACCCAACTACTACAATAAAGAGGCAAAAAACATGTCAAACATTTATAACATTTTATTTATTGTAAGAAATTAGGCTTAGACCAAAAATAACACGTCAAGCAAGAAAACTGTTATAAAGGAGCTTGGCATAGGTGACATATTTCTTGCCAGCATTAGACCTGTGGAGAGAAAAAAAATATATATATTTAACAGTGTAGTATACTTTATAAGATGCATTTACTGCTGGACTGTTCTATATGACATCTCAGTCCCATTACTAGTCTCTCAATTTGTGCTGCCAAGGCACATAGTGACACAGTGAGGCACATGAAGGTACAGAGAATGATAGGCAGAGATAGTCAAGGTCAGAGGTAGGCTCTGGGAGGCCGTGGTAGGATCTGAGGGGATACGGTAGGCTGAGGGGCTGTAGAAGGCTCTGAATGGCTGTAGAAGGCTCTGAGGGGCTGTAAATGGCTCTAAGGGGTTGCAGTAGGCTCTGAGGGGCTGGAGATGGCTCTGAGGGGCTGTAGGTGGCTCTGAGGGGCTGCAGCAGGCTCTGAGGGCCTGTAGATGGCTAAGAAGGGCTGCAGTAGGCTCTGAGGGCCTGTAGATGGCTAAGAAGGGCTGCAGTAGGCTCTGAGGGGCTGTAAGGGGCTCTGAGGGGCTGCAGATGGCTCTCAGGGGCTGGAAGAGGGTGTCAGGGGCTGGAAGAGGGTGTCAGGGGCTGGAGGAGGGTGTCAGGGGCTGGAGGAGGGTGTCAGAGGCTGGAGAAGGGTGTCAGAGGCTGGAGGAGGGTGTCAGAGGCTGGAGGAGGGTGATAGAGGCTGGAGGAGGGTGTCAGAGGCTGGAGGAAGGTGTCAGGGGTTGGAGGAGGGTGTCAGGGGCTGGAGAAGGGTGTCAGGGGCTGGAGGGGGGAGACAGGGGCTGGAGGGGGGAGACAGAGGCTGGAGGAGGCTGTGTGGTGGTGTAAAGGGTATTGCGGGAGGCTGTGTGGTGCTGTAGAGGGGGCTGCGGAAGGCTTTGTGGTGCTGTAGAGGGGGCTGTCTGGTGCTGTAGAGGGGGTTGCGGGAGGCTGTGTGGTAGTGTAGAGGGGGCTGTCTGGTGCTGTAGAGGGGGTTGCGGGAGGCTGTGTGGTGGTGTAGAGGGGGTTGCGGGAGGCTGTGTGGTGCTGTAGAGTGGGCTACGGGAGGCTGTGTGGTGGTGTAGAGGGGGCTGTGTGGATCTGTAGAGGCCTACAGAGCCACACAGCCCCCTGGTGTGACTTCCCGAGTGCCATTACAGCTGACTGTATATACATGTATACACATACATGTATGTACATGTGTGTTGTGAGTTCATTTTCCCCTTCGTCACTGAGGTCTGGTGAACTCCCTATTCTGGTAAAGGAAGGTAATGGGCCTGATTATCAGGCACCTGAGCCTAATGAGGATGACTGGCTGAATGGAGTCACTGACTGGATATAAGGCTGCCGACGCCCTTCTGCCCTGCGGGTGATTTCTCTGTGGACTTCTAGGACACCAGTCTGATTCCTGCTTCCCTAAAGCTAAGTTTTCTGCTTTGCCTGTTTGCATTTATGTTTTTGTTTTTGTTTTCCTTGCTTTTCTGGATTCTGCCATTCCCTGCTGGGATGAGCTGAATCTCCTTTTGCCGGTTGCTCTGTCTTCAGATTATTCCTGAGTACTGACATAGCTTTTTTGAAGCCTAGCGTCTTCAGGGCCTTTTTCACTGTCAGTCTGTTCTCTCTAATTTTCATAGGGTTTTTCACGGATTGCAGACAGCAGCCTTCCTGTCCTTTCCTATCTAGGTAGTTTGGGCCCCGTCTTTGCTCAGTCTATCTTTCTGTCTGTGTTAGTGTTTTCATCTTGCTTCACCATCATTATATGTTGGGGGCTGCCTATTGCTTTGGGGTCTGCTCTGGGGCAGTTTAGATTTCCCCTTTCTTTCTTTAGGCCTATTTAATTCTCCGGCTGTGATCGAGGGGTCTAGGGCATCGTAGGAACCCCCCACGGCTACTGTTAGTTGTTGTGATAGGATCAGGGGTCTGCAATCCGATAGCTGCCAACCTCTCTGGTTTTCTGGACTTAGCTAGCATTTCTGTTTTTGCCTCCTACGGTGACTCAATCATAACAGAATCACCCGCCATATCGCAGATCCTAGGCTACTCAATAGCAGGAAAGAATTGTGTTTAAAAAAAAAAAAAAAGAGTGTGTGTATATTCTTTCCTCTATATCTCTGAGGCCGTATGGGGTAATTTTTTTTTCTCTCAATGGAGATAAAGCAATTGTCTGATCGTGTGGAGAAGCTCGCTGCAGAAGTGCGGGGAATTTCCGCCTACCTTGCTCGTTCGCATGCTGTTGAACCAAAGATCCCTACACCTGATGTATTTTTTGGGGATCGATCTAAATTTTTGAGTTTCAAAAATAATTGTAAATTATTTTTTGCCTTGAAGCCTAACTCGTCAGGGAGCTCCGCGCAGCAGGTTAAAATTGTCATCTCTTTGCTGCGTGGCGATCCCCAGGATTGGGCGTTTTCTTTGAAACCAGATGATCCTATTCTGACTAATGTGAACGCATTCTTTCAAGCTTTGGGGTTGTTGTATGATGAACCTAATGCTATTGATCAGGCTGAAAACACCCTGTTGGCATTAAACCAGGGTCGAGATTCTGCAGAGTTGTACTGTCAAAAGTTCCGAAAGTGGGCGGTCCTTACTACCTGGAATGATAATGCCTTGGCTGCTCTCTTTCGGAAGGGTTTGTCAGAAGCCGTAAAAGATACTATGGTGAGATTTCCTGTTCCCTCTGGTCTTGACGATTCTATGTCATTAGCCATTCAAGTTGATCGGCGTTTACGTGAACGCAGGATTGCACGAGAGGTGTTGCCACCGGTTGAACAGACGTCTGAACCTATGCAATGTAATAGAGTTTTGTCTAAGGCGCAACGTCAGGAGTTCAGAAGGCGTAATAAGCTGTGTTTTTTCTGTGGAGATGCCTCGCATATTATTTCTGTTTGTCCTAAACGAGAGAAACGCTTTGCACACACGTTTTCTGTTGGTGGTGTTCAACCTAAGTTTCTTCTGGCAATTACTCTGATCTGCTCCCTGTCCACATTTTCCGCCAAGGCTTTTGATTATCTATCTGGATGATATTTTGATCTTCTCCAAGGATTGGGATTCTCATGTGGAACATATTCGGACTGTGTTCCGGATCTTGAGGGAGAATTCCCTGTATGTCAAAGGATCGAAATGCCTTTTTGGAGAACAGAGGATTTCATTTTTGGGATTTATTTTGTCTCCTTCAACTATTGAAATGGACCCGGCCAAGGTACAGGCCATTTATGATTGGGTTCAGCCCACTTCTTTGAAGGCCCTCCAGAAGTTTTTGGGTTTTGTTAATTTTTATTGGAAATTTATAGCAACATTTTTGTCACGTCTGCCATGTCTGTTTGTCTCAAGAACTCCTGGAGCGATGTGCATGCGCATGCTTTGTCTGCTGTCCTGCATGTCCCCTAGAGCAGTGAGCACACTCACCTCATGTCTGAGCTACAGGATGCCTGCGTTTCTGCTCTGCCTTCTGTGATCTTCTCGTCATGTCTGAAACCCTGATCATGGGACGTTTCCTAAGATCCTGCACTGTCTGGTTCTGCCATCATCTCGTCATGTCTAGAATCCCGGAAGTGCTCCCCTGGTCCTGACCTGGAGGAGGAGGTGCTATGCCCTATATCAGGCCACCTCTTCTTATGCTCAGGGCCTGATTATTGTGTTGCTTCCCTGCAAGTCTCTGGTCTGTGGGGTTGCTCCCGCTATTCTGTGCCCTTGCACTTTGCTCTGTAGTGCGTCTCTGCACACGCTCCGTGCTCGTATTCTGCCTCTTGTCTTGTGCCATGTCTTGTGTTGTCTCTCGTGCCATGTTTGTCTTTGCCTTGCTTTGCCTTGTAGTCCTTCTGCTGTTCTTTGTCTTAGTCTGTTTTGCTATGTCTCGCCTTAGCTATGCTTTGACTTGTAGTCCTTCCTTTGTTCTCTGCCTCGCCTGTTTTGCCATGTCTTGCTTTTGCTATGCTTTGACTTGTAGTCCTCCCTGTGTTCTCTGCCCTGCTCTTCCTTGCTTTGTGTTCCTCCCTATGGTCTCAGTCTTTGCTTGCTCTGCCTCACTCTCTCCTATGGTGCTCTGTAGTGCTCCCTGGCACACGCACCATTTCTTCTCTCCTTAGTGCTCGTTTCTTTGTCTAGTCCCAAGGTCTTCCCTTGGCCCGGCTCTGGGCTTCTGCCTACGCTCCGCTGCTAGACTCTGTCCTCGCTCTGACCTGGCTCTGTTTCTGCTTGTGTTCCTTGCCTTGTTCCCTGCCTTGTCCTTGCATTGAACCCCGGTGTGGGTTCCCCTTGGCCGTCTCCTGTGCCGTGGTAAGTGCCACGTGTTTGTGTGCACTGGCCAGTGTGGCGTGCCCCCTGCGTGGCTCCTAGCACGCAGCCCTTCCTTGTGCCCTGGCGTGGCTCCTAGCATGCACCCTGCCTTGAACCCTGGCGTGGCTCCTAGCACGCACCCTGCCCTGAACGTGGCGTGGCTCCTAGCACGAAGGTTCCTTTGCCCCCTCCTGTGCCTTAGTCGTGCCTCGTGCTGGCGTTACAGCCATGTGCATTGGCCAGTGAGGTGTGCGTCCTTGCGTAGCTCCTAGCACGCAGCCCTGCTTCTGAACCCTGGCGTGTCTCTACACGCACCCTGTCTTGTGCCTTGGCGTGTCTCTACACGCACTCTGTCTTGTACCTTGTACCTTGGTGTGTCTCTACACGCACTCTGTCTTGTACCTTGTGCCTTGACGTGTCTCTACATGCACTCTGTCTTATCCTATGCTTTGGCGTGGCTCTACACACGCACCCTGTCTCGTTTGTGAACCTTGGCGTGTCCCCTACACACGCACCTCGCTTTGAACCCTGGCGTGTCCCCTACACACGCACCTTGCCTTGCACCTAGCCTTGGACCCTGGCGTGTCCCCTACACACGCACCTAGCCTTGGACCCTGGCGTGTCCCCTACACACGCACCTAGCCTTGGACCCTGGCGTGTCCCCTACACACGCACCTAGCCTTGGACCTTGGCGTGTTCCCTAAACACGCACCCTGCTTGGATATCTGTCGTGCCTCCTTGCCTGAACCCTGGTTTGCCTGCCGGATGCCCGGAACCTGCCGACCATTGCCAGAGGTCCGGAACCAGATGACTAAGGCCTGATGTCCGGAGCTGACGTCCGCAGCCTGATCCCTGGACCCTGTCGGTTTGCCAGCAGTCCGGAGTCCGATGCCATCATGCCATTACCTGTGCCTCGGCGTGCCATCTGGCACGTACCATGTTATGGACCTTGGCGTGCCCACGCGCGCACCTTGCACGTTTTGCTTGTTTACTCTGTATGTGATCCTGTGTTATTCTAATGAAGATACCTTGCACCTACGTCTAGTCTCGTCTTGCTTCCTGCTCGTCCTTGTCGTCAGACACTTGTCTAGTGTCCCCTGAGCCGGCCGTCTGGTCCCAGCAGTCGTGGTGGCTCACCCCCTTGGTCTTGCCCCTGACACTCCCTGTATAGGGGGTGGATTCTCACAAGGTCAGCTCGCCCTCGGTGGGTGGGTGCCACGACCCAGAGGGTCCACTCAAAAAATGGGCTCAGCAGGAGCTGAGTCCGTCATAGTTTTCTAGTATTGCCAAGCCATTGACTGATCTGACTAAGAAGGGTGCTGATGTGTTGAATTGGTCTCCGGAGGCTGTTGCTTCCTTTCAGAAGCTGAAGCGAAGATTTACCTCCGCCCCGGTTTTGCGGCAACCTGATGTCTCACTCTCGTTCCAGGTAGAGGTGGATGCTTCTGAGATTGGTGCAGGAGCTGTTTTGTCCCAAAAGGATCCTGTAACATCTAAAATTAATCCCTGTGCTTTCTTTTCCCGAAAGTTCTCTCCAACTGAACGTAACTATGATGTGGGGAATCGGGAACTGTTGGCCATGAAATGGGCATTTGAGGAGTGGAGACATTGGTTGGAGGGAGCTAAACATCAAGTTGTGGTCCTCACTGACCACAAGAATTTGATTTACCTAGAGTCGGCTAAACGCTTGAACCCTAGACAGGCTAGGTGGGCCTTGTTTTTTACACGTTTTGATTTTGTGGTCTCTTTTCTTCCTGGAACTAAGAATGTCAAGGCAGACGCCCTCTCTAGGAGTTTCTTTGCTGATTCTCCTGTGGTGACCAAGCCTGCTACCATCTTAGGCGAAGGGGTAGTTCTTTCTGCCATCTCGCCCGATTTGAGACTTGCTCTGCAAGAGTTCCAGGAGGACAAACCTGAGCGTTGTCCCAGTGGAAAGTTGTATGTTCCTGACCAGTGGAAGAAGAGAGTGATGTCTGAAGTTCATTGCTCTGCATTGGCTGGTCATCCAGGTATTTTTGGTACTAGAGATCTGGTGAGTCGCTCTTTTTGGTGGCCCACCTTGTCTCATGATGTCAGGAATTTTGTGCAGTCCTGTGGGACTTGCTCCCGGTCTAAATCTTGTTCTCGCTCTAGTGGGTTGTTGATGCCTTTGCCGGTCCCCAGGAGGCCATGGACCCATATTTCAATGGATTTCATCT
Source organism: Dendrobates tinctorius (assembly GCF_039654945.1). Lineage (NCBI taxonomy): Eukaryota > Metazoa > Chordata > Amphibia > Anura > Dendrobatidae > Dendrobates > Dendrobates tinctorius. Next base: position 9,648,798 of record NW_027361724.1, read on the forward strand.
CTGATATGCCGGTCTCTCAAAGAATGACTGTTATTTGGGTGATTTGTGATAGGTTCTCTAAGATGGTTCATCTTGTACCACTCCCTAAGTTGCCATCTTCCTCTGAGTTGGTGCCCCTGTCTTTGCAACAGGTGGTTCGCTTGCACGGGATTCCTGAGAACATTGTATCTGACAGAGGAGTTCAGTTTGTGTCTAGATTTTGGAGGACTTTCTGTTCCAAGCTGGGAATTCAGTTGTCCTTCTCCTCTGCTTTTCACCCTCAGACCAATGGGCAGACAGAGAGAACAAACCAGACCTTGGAGTCGTATTTGAGATGTTTTATTTCCGCTGATCAGTATGATTGGGTTTCATTTTTGCCCTTGGCCGAATTTGCTTTAAATAATAGAGCTAGTTCTACCACTTTGATGTCACCTTTTTTTTTGTAACTTTGGGTTTCATCCTCGATTTTCTTCAGGGCAGGTGGAGCCTTCTGCATGCCCAGGTGTTGACACTGTGGTGGAGAGAATGCACCAGATCTGGGACCAAGTGGTGGATAAGTTATCTCTCTCCCAGGAAAAGGCCCAGCTGTTTTCCAATCGACATAGGACCATTGGTCCCCAGTTTAAGATTGGTGATATGGTGTGGTTATCATCAAAAAATATTGCTATGAAGGTGGCTTCTCCTAAGTTTAAGCCTAGATTTATTGGACCTTACAAGATTTTGGAGATTATTAATCCGGTCTCTTTTCGTTTGGCTCTTCCTGTCACATTTAAAATCCATAATGCGTTCCATAAGTCCTTGTTGAAGAGGTTTGTTGAACCAGTTGTTCCTGGGGTGGCACCTCCAGACCCTGTATTGGTTGAAGGTAACATGGAATATGATGTAGAGAAAACACTGGATTCCCATCTGGCTAGACGGAGACTCCAGTATTTGGTTAAGTGGAAGGGTTATGGTCAGGAGGATAATTCCTGGGTCTCTGCCTCTGATATTCATGCCAAAAGATTGGTGCGTGCCTTTCATCTGGCTCACCCTGATCGCCCTGGTGGCGTGGTTGAGAGTTCGGTGACCCCAACTCAAGGGGGAGGTACTGTTGTGAGTTCATTTTCCCCTTCGTCACTGAGGTCTGGTGAACTCCCTATTCTGGTAAAGGAAGGTAATGAGCCTGATTATCAGGCACCTGAGCCTAATGAGGATGACTGGCTGAGTGGAGTCACTGACTGGATATAAGGCTGCCGACGCCCTTCTGCCCTGCGGGTGATTTCTCTGTGGACTTCTAGGACAGCAGTCTGATTCCTGCTTCCCTAAAGCTAAGTTTTCTGCTTTGCCTGTTTGCATTTATGTTTTGTTTTTGTTTTCCTTGCCTTTCTGGATTCTGCCATTCCCTGCTGGGATGAGCTGAATCTCCTTTTGCCGGTTGCTCTGTTTTCAGAATATTCCTGAGTACTGACATAGCTTTTTTGAAGCCTAGTGTCTTCAGGGCCTTTTTCACTGTCAGTCTGTTGGCTCTTATTTTCATAGGGTTTTTCACGGATTGCAGACAGCAGCCTTCCTGTCCTTTCCTATCTAGGTAGTTTGGGCCCCGTCTTTGCTCAGTCTATCTTTCTGTCTGTGTTAGTGTTTTCATCTTGCTTCACCGTCATTATATGTTGGGGGTTGCCTATTGCTTTGGGGTCTGCTCTGGGGCAGCTAAGATTTCCCCTTTCTTTCTTTAGGCCTATTTAATTCTCCGGCTGTGATCGAGGGGTCTAGGGCATCGTAGGAACCCCTCACGGCTACTGTTAGTTGTTGTGATAGGATCAGGGGTCTGCAATCCGATAGCTGCCAACCTCTCTGGTTTTCTGGACTTAGCTAGCATTTCTGTTTTTGCCTCCTACGGTGACTCAATCATAACACATGTGCCATGACCGCTCCTTAGACCATACATACATGGATTGTCACTAACCCAAACCGAGGATGAAGAGGCTTAGCTGCTCCACATGATAATGGAGGCCGGAGAGCAGTGTTCCTCCATAGCGATGTCGTCCATTAGGGAAACTTGGAGTCCTTGTCCCGCCAGTTCTTGAGCCAGTTTAGTGTCCACGATGCCTTGTTACCTATTGGAAAAAAAAAGGAAAAGGAAATTATTGAATTTTGACATAATTTTTATTCTAGGTCCTATGCATTGTACTGGTACATTAACCCCCTCTTCCACGAGCGTATATTGCCAGCAGACACACAGCGAGCGGGTGATGCCCCAAGTGTTACCTACTGAGAGACAGGGAAAAAAAAAACAATAATTAATAAGGGAAATATTGCATTCATAATTAGTGTTCACAGCAGAGTGACAACACAGCCCCCCTAACCCTCCCCTACCCCACAGGGAACGCCTGTACCCCGCCATGCCCCCCACAGCTGACCCCATACACTCAGGAGGGATCCCCTGTCTCCCCTGCCGTGCCTTCCACAGCTGACCCCATACACTCTGCAGGGACCCCCTGTCTCCCACAGCTGACCCCATACACTTTGCAGGGACCCCCTGTCTCCACCGCTGTGCCCCCCACAGCTGTGCCCAAACACTCTGCAGGGACCCCCTGTCTCCCCCGCAGTGCCCCCCAAAGCTGACCCCATACACTATGCAGGGACCCACTGTCTCCACCGCCGTGCCCCCACAGCTGTGCCCATACTCTGCAGGGACCCCCTGTCTCCCCCCACAGTGCCCCCAAAGCTGACCCCATACACTCTGCAGGGACCCACTGTCTCCACTGCCGTGCCCCCACAGCTGTGCCCAGACACTCTGCAGGGACCCCTGTCTCCCCCCACAGTGCCCCCCACAGCTGACCCCATACACTCTGCAGGGCCCCCCTGTCTCCTCCCACAGCTGACCCCATACACTCTGCAGGGACCCCCTGTCTCCCCCCACAGCTGACCCCATACACTCTGCAGGGACCCCCTGTCTCCCCCCACAGCTGACTCCATACACTCTGCAGGGACCCCCTGTCTCCCCGCAGTGCCCCCCACAGCTGTCCCCATACATGCATACAGTTACCGGCTGGCAGCTCCAAGGTTCAAATCTGGTGCTCAGGTGACGTCATTGTTGCTGCAGTGAGACCGGGAAAGCAGGGGGCGGGCTCGGAGCCAGGTGACACACACAGAGCCCGGCCGCCCTTCCCCCCGCCTCACTGTACTGCAAGCCAGGGAGAGACACTGTGATGCACGGCGCTGACTCCGCCGCCCGAGCCAGGGGATGAATCACAGGCAGCCCGGTGTGTCACACGACTCCTCCCTCTTCCACCTTCTATACAGGCCTAATCTTGGTTCCCATAGCACCGTGACCCCGCCCACCGGCCAGTCACTGCCGCCCCTCCCCCACCACTCAGCGATCTTACACAGCAGCACACAGCTGAGCACTATGAGCCCTGGGGGCGCAGCGCTGACCGCGCACACCCTGTACCACACAGCAGAGCACAGGGGGAGATCTATGAGCCCCAGGGGCACACATTGCTGACCCCACCCACCCCACACCACACAGTGGAGCACACGGGAGATCTATGAGCCCCAGGGGCACACAGCGCTGACCCCGCCCACCCCGCACCACACAGCGGAGCACAGGGGGGATCTATGAGCCCCAGGGGCACACAGCTCTGACCACGCCCACCCCGCAACACACAGTGGAGCACAGGGAGAGATATATGAGCCCCAGGGGCAGACATTGCTGACCCCGCACCACACAGAGGAGCACTATGAGCCCTGGGGGCTCAGCGCTGACCCCGCCCACCCTGCACCACACAGCGGAGCACAGGGGGAGATCTATAAGCCCCTGGGGCACACAGCGCTGACCCTGCCCACCCCGCACCACACAGCGGAGCACAGGGGGAGACCTATGAGCCCCAGGGGCACACAGCGCTGACCACGCACCACACAGCGGAGCACTATGAGCCCTGGGGGCACAGCGCTGACCCCACCCACCCCGCACCACACAGCAGAGCACAGGGTGAGATCTATGAGCCCCAGGGGCACACATTGCTGACAACGCCATCCACGCACCACACAGCGGAGCACAGGGGGATCTATGAGCCCCAGGGGCACACATTGCTGACCACGCCCACCACGCACCACACAGCGGAGCACAGGGGGTATATATGAGCCCCAGGGGCACACAGCGCTGACCCCGCACCACACAGCGGAGCACTATGAGCCTTGGGGTGCAGCGCTGACCCCGCCCACCCTGCACCACACAGCGGAGCACTATGAGCCTTGGGAGCGCAGCGCTGACCCCGCCCACCCCGCACCACACAGCAGAGCACAGGGGGATCTATGAGCCCCAGGGGCACACATTGCTGACCACGCCCACCACGCACCACACAGCGGAGCACAGGGGGGTATATATGAGCCCCAGGGGCACACAGCGCTGACCCCGCACCACACAGCGGAGCACTATGAGCCTTGGGGCGCAGCGCTGACCCCGCCCACCCTGCACCACACAGCGGAGCACTATGAGCCTTGGGAGCGCAGCGCTGACCCCGCCCACCCCGCACCACACAGCAGAGCACAGAGGGAGATCTATGAGCCCCAGGGGCACACAGCGCTGACCCCGCACCACACAGCGGAGCACTATGAGCCCTGGGGGCGCAGCGCTGACCCTGCCCAACCCACACCAGACAGCACACAATAGCAATAGCCATCTCTCACCCTGGGTGTGTCATTTTCAAAAGTGAGAGCCGGCTAATTGTGCCAAAAATGAGCGCAATAGCCAGCTCTCATCCTCAGTATATCATATTCAGCAGTGAGAGCCGGCTAATTGTGCCAAAAATGAGTGCAATAGCCGGCTCTCATCCTCAGTATATCATATTTAACAGTGAGACCCGGCTAATGGTGCCAAAAATGAGCGCAATAGCCGGCTCTCATCCTCAGTATGTAATATTCAACAGTGAGACCCGGCTAATGGTGCCAAAATTGAGCACAATAGCCGGCTCTCATCCTCAGTATATCATATTCAACAGTGAGAGCCGGCTAATTGTGGCAAAAATGAGCACAATAGCCGGCTCTCATCCTCAGTATATCATATTCAACAGTGAGAGCCGGCTAATTGTGCCAAAAATGAGCACAATAGCCGGCTCTCATCCTCAGTATATCATATTCAACAGTGATAGCTGGCTAATTTTGCTAAAAGTGAATACAATAGCCGACTCTCATCCTCAGTATGTAATATTCAACTGTGAGAGCTGGCTAATTGTGCCAAAAATGAGCACACTAGTCGGCTCTCATCCTCAGTATGTCATATTTAGAGTTGAGCGATACCGTCCGATACTTCAAAATATCGGATCGGAATGGATCGGCCGATCTTTAAAAAAAAGTATCGGTATCGCCGATGCCGATACCGGAAGTCCCATTCAAGTCTATGAGACTTCCGGTATCGGAATTGGAAAAACCCTTTCCTGCCCTTGTACAGCCTCTCGGGGGTCAGTACGAGCCTTCCGGGGGTCTCTGCCGGCCTACCGGGGGTCTGTGCCGGCCTGCCGGTGGGCTGTGCGGACTGCCCGGGGTCTGTGCACCCTGTGGGGGTCTGTACCGGCCTGCCGGGGGGCTGTGCCGGCCTGCCGGGGGGCTGTGCTGATGTCCGGGGGTCTGTGCAGGCATCGTCCGATGGGACTACAAGTCCCATCGGGCGATGCCTGCTACCATGACAGTGATTGACACATTAGCCAATGATGGGACAGTAGTAGTCCCATCATCCGGCTAATGTGTTAAATGTAAAAAAAAAAAAAAAAAATACTACATACATACATACTACATGCTACATACATAGTACATATATACTACATGCATGCTACATGCTACATACATACTACATACATACTACATACCTACTACATGCTACATACATACTACATGCTACATACATACTACATACATACTACATATATGCATCATACATACTACATGCTACATACATACTACATACTACATATATGCATCATACATACTACATGCTACATACATACTACATACATACTACATATATACTACATGCATGCTACATACATACTGCATGCATGCTACATACATACTACATGCATACTACATACATACTACATGCTACATACATACTACATACATACTACATGCATGCTACATACATACTACATGCTACATACATACCACATATATACTACATACATACTACATACATGCTACATACATACTACATGCATGCTACATACATACTACATGCTACATACATACCACATATATACTACATACATACTACATGCATGCTACATACATACTACATGCTACATACATACCACATATATACTACATACATACTACATGCATGCTACATACATACTACATGCTACAAACATACTACATACATACTACATACTACATGCATGCTACATACATACTACATGCTACATACATACCACATATATACTACATGCATGCTACATACATGCTACATGCTACATACATACTACATACATACTACATACATACTACATGCTACATACATAATACATATATACTACATGCATGCTACATACATACCACATACTACATACATACCACATATATACTACATACATACTACATGCATGCTACATACATACTACATGCATACTACATGCATGCTACATACATACTACATGCTACATATATACCACATATATACTACATGCATGCTACATACATGCTACATGCTACATACATACTACATACATACTACATACATACTACATGCATGCTACATGCTACATACATACCACATATATACTACATACATACTACATACATGCTACATACATACTACATGCATGCTACATACAATACATTCATACAATACATACATAGACATACAGTACATATAACATAGAGTAACATACTTACCAATACTTGTCACATTGTTCCCCGAAGCCATTGTCGTCTACGGAATAAATATTAACATAACAAACCACAAAAATACTCACCCATGATCCGAAGCAGTCCACGAGTGTGTCCCACGACGATCTTGGGTAGAGAACTGCAGCATCAGTTGATGCTGCCGCTCTCTATGGGCTGCAGGAATCCAATGACGGAAGGTAGGTATCCTTCCGCACTGTATTCCTCCGCCACTTAAAAAAAAAATCCCTAGTCTCACTTTATGGTATAAGCTGTGTGGGAAATTCCCACACAGCTTTTACCATAAAGTGAGACTAGGGACTTTTTTTTTTTAAGTGGCGGAGGAATACAGTGCTGAAGGATACCTACCTTCCGTCATAGTCCCTGCAGCCCGTAGAGAGCGGCAGCATCAGCTGATGCTGCAGTTCTCTACCCAAGATCGTCGTGGGACACACTCGTGGACTGCTTTTGATCATGGGTGAGTATTTTTGTGGATTGTTATGTTAATATTTATTCCGTAGACGAGAATGGCTTCGGGGAACAATGTGACAAGTATTGGTAAGTATGTTACTCTATGTTATATGTACTGTATGTCTATGTATGTATTGTATGAATGTATTGTATGTAGCATGCATGTAGTATGTATGTAGCATGTATGTAGTATATATGTGGTATGTATGTAGCATGTATGTATGTAGCATGCATGTAGTATGTATGTAGTATGTATGTAGCATGTAGCATGTATGTAGCATGCATGTAGTATATATGTGGTATGTATGTAGTATGTATGTAGTATGTATGTAGTATATATGTAGTATGTATGTAGCATGTAGTATGTATCTAGCATGCATGTAGTATATATGTAGTATGTATGTATGTATGTAGTATGTATGTAGTATGTATGTAGCATGTATGTAGCATGCATGTAGTATATATGTGGTATGTATGTAGCATGTAGTATGTATGTAGCATGCATGTAGTATGTATGTAGTATGTATGTAGTATGTATGTAGCATGTAGTATGTATGTAGCATGCATGTAGTATGTATGTAGTATATATGTGGTATGTATGTAGCATGTAGTATGTATGTAGCATGCATGTAGTATATATGTGGTATGTATGTAGCATGTAGTATGTATGTAGCATGCATGTAGTATGTATGTAGTATGTATGTAGTGTGTATGTAGCATGTAGTATGTATGTAGCATGCATGTAGTATGTATGTAGTATATATGTGGTATGTATGTAGCATGTAGTATGTATGTAGCATATATGTAGTATGTATGTAGCATGTAGTATGTATGTATCATGCATGTAGTATATATGTGGTATGTATGTAGCATGTAGTATGTATGTAGCATGCATGTAGTATGTATGTAGTATTTTTTTTTTTTTTTTTTACATTTAACACATTAGCCGGATGATGGGACTACTACTGTCCCATCATTGGCTAATGTGTCAATCACTGTCATGGTAGCAGGCATCGCCCGATGGGACTTGTAGTTCCATCGGACGATGCCTGCACAGACCCCCGGACATCAGCACAGCCCCCCGGCAGGCCGGCACAGCCCCCCGGCAGGCCGGTACAGACCCCCACAGGGTGCACAGACCACCGGCAGGCCGGCACAGCCCCCCGGCAGGCCAGTACAGACCCCGGGCAGTCCACACAGCCCCCCGGCAGGCCGGCACAGCCCCCCGGCAGCCCGGCATAGACCCCCGGAAGGCCCGAAATGACGGCGCATCATGATGCGCACACACCGCGCATCATGATGACGTCATTTCGGCTGTCAATCAACTTTGAACTTCCGATTCCGATGCCCGATATTGAAAAAATATCGGATGTCGGTATCGGAATTCCGATACAGCAAGTATCGGCCGATACCCGATACTTGCGGTATCGGAATGCTCAACACTAGTCATATTCAACAATGAGAGCCGGCTAATTGTGCCCAAAATGAGTGCAATAGCCGGCTCTCATCCTCAGTAAATCATATTCAACAGTGAGACCCGGCTAATGGTGCCAAAAATGAGCGCAATAGCCGACTCTCATCCTCAGTATGTAATATTCAACAGTTAGAGCCAGCTAATCGTGCCAAAAATGAGCACAATAGCTGGCTCTCATCCTCAGTATATCATATTCAACAGTGAGAGCCGGCTAATTGTGCCAAAAATGAATACAATAGCCGGCTCTCATCCTCAGTATAACATATTCAACAGTGAGAGCTGGCTAAATGTGCCAAAAATGAATGCAATAGCCGGCTCTCATCCTCAGTATGTCATATTCAACAGTGAGAGACGGCTATTTGTGCAAAAAATGAGTACAATAGCCTGCTCTCTTCCTCAGTATGTCATTTTTAATGTGAGAGCAGGCTGTCTGGCTCTGTTGGGCATTTCTGCCCCCTCAAGCCTGCACCACCAGGACCCTTTTTATCCATGGACTGCCATGCTCTGACCCCCTGAATTCAAATTCCCTAGGGAGCAGGGTGACAAGTGATGTTGCTGTGTGTAGGTGGCCTCCTTGATGATGTTCCTGCCAAGTTTGGTTTTTCTGGATCCCTTCTGCAGAGGAGTTAAGGGGTTTGAGAACCCCCAAAACTGCCCCAGACTGAAAATGTCTTTTCAAATCTGCCGTAAAAATCAGACATTGGGGCCCCTGGTGCGACTTCTGGTAACGCCAGAGGGGCCATTGAGTTGTCATTTGAAAGTTAATTACCAGACTGAGGTAAGACTTTATTTTTCCACTGTTTCCCTTTTTTAGCCTTTAATCTGTAATTTTCAAATCCTTCAGTTTCCCCTAATAAGACATTTTTTGCCTGTAACCTGTGATTCTAACATTCGTCATATTTTTTTTTACCTGAAAACCATCTCCCTAGACAAAAAATCAATTCCAATTGCCAGCTATCACCCTCTGAATGTTTTTTTTAATAGTGAGGGCCTGCTTCCTGCATACATGCCAATAACACTTAGAATATATAATGTAATATAATAGAGAGACAGGCCTAGCTTCTATTACACACATATAGAGCTAAAAGTTACATGTAAAGTTAGTTCCCTTAGCTAAGGTATTAAGACATGTCTGGTAATTTATCCTGAGATTACAGAGTCTGCAAGTTTTGTATCTAGCCAGTTAGAAGTGACTCATTGCAACACTTACAGACAATGGCGTTTACCATATGTCTGCAGAGCTAAAGTAATGAAAAAGAAGCTGAAGGAGAAAGATATCTATCTCTATCCCCTGCAGGGTTTTGTCTCTCTCTTTTTTTTTTCTTTTTAACTGTTCAATGTTGCAGATTGATGGCTATAACAGGGTCCCCAAATTCTATATTGGACAACAGATTTGAGAAGACATTTTCAGTCGGGGACAGTTTTGGGGGCTCTCAAACCCCATAACTCCACTGCAGAGGTGGTCAGGCAAACCAAACTTGGCAGGAACATCATCCAGGAGGCCACCTACACACAGAGACATCACTTGTCCCCCTGCTTCCCAGGGAATTTGAATTCAGGGGGTCAGAGCATGGCTGTCCATTGATGAAAAGGATCCTGGTGGTGCAGGCTTGAGGGGGCACAAATGCCCAACAGAGCACCACACAGCCCCAAGAACTGTTCCCTCACCTCAGTCTGGTAATTAGGTTTCAAATGACACCCCAATGCCCCCCCTGGCATAACCAGAAGTCCCACTAGGGGCCCCAATGTCTGATTTGGACAGCAGATTTGAAAAGACATTTTGAGGCCTTGGGTCGGTTTTGGGGTTCTGAAACCCCACAACTACCCAGCAGAAAGTACAAGGCAAACTAACTTGGCAGGAATATTGTGCACGATGCCACCTACACACAGGGACATCACTTGTCCCCCTGCTGCCCAGGGAATTTGAATTCAGGGGGTCAGAGTATGGCTGTCCATTGATGAAAAGAATCCTGGTGGTGCAGGCTTGGGGGGGCAGAAATGGCCAACAGAGCACCACTCAGCCCTAAGAACTGTTCCCTCACCTCAGTCTGGTAATTAGCTTTCAAATAACACCCCAATGGCCCCTCTGGAGTTACCAGAAGTCCCACCAGGGGCGCCAATGTCTGAATTGGACAGCAGATTTGAAAAGAAATTTTCAGACTGGGGCAGTTTTGGGGGATCTCAAACCCCATAACTCTTCTGCAGAAGTGGTCAGGCAAACCAAATGTGGCAGGAATATCATACAGGAGGCCACCTACACACACCAGTATCACTTGTCCCCCTGCTGCCCAGTTAATTTGATTTCAGGGGGTCAGAGCATGGCTGTCCATGGATAAAAATGGTCCTGGTGTTGCAGGCTTGAGGGGGCGCAAATGCCCAACAGAGCCAGACAGCCTGCTCTCACATTTAAAATGACATACTGAGGGTGAGCGCCGGCTATTGCACTCATTTTTGGCACCACTAGCCGGCTCTCACTGTTGAATATGATATACTGAGGATGAGAGCCGGCTAATGTGCTCATTTTTGGTACAATTAGCCGGCTCTCACTCTTGAATATGATATACTGAGGATGAGAGCCGGCTAGTGTGCTCATTTTTGGTACAATTAGCCAGCTCTCACTGTTGAATATGATATACTGAGGATGAGAGCTGGCTATTGCGCTCATTTTTGGTACAATTAGCCGGCTCTCACTGTTGAATATGATATACTGAGGATGAGAGCCGGCTATTGTGCTCATTTTTGGCACAATTAGCCAGCTCTCACTGTTGAATATGATATACTGAGGATGAGAGCCGGCTATTGTGCTCATTTTTGGCACAATTAGCCAGCTCTCACTGTTGAATATGATATACTGAGGATGAGAGCCGGCTATTGTGCTCATTTTTGGCACAATTAGCCAGCTCTCACTATTGAATATGACATACTGAGGATGAGAGCCGGTATTGTGCTCATTTTTGGCACAATTAGCCGGCTCTCACTGTTGAATATGATATACTGAGGATGAGAGCCGGCTATTGTGCTCATTTTTGGTACAATTAGCCGGCTCTCACTATTGAATATAACATACTGAGGATGAGAGCCGGTATTGTGCTCATTTTTGGCACAATTAGCCGGCTCTCACTGTTGAATATGATATACTGAGGATGAGAGCCGGCTATTGTGCTCATTTTTGGTACAATTAGCCGGCTCTCACTATTGAATATAACATACTGAGGATGAGAGCCGGTATTGTGCTCATTTTTGGCACAATTAGCCGGCTCTCACTGTTGAATATGATATACTGAGGATGAGAGCCGGCTATTGTGCTCATTTTTGGTACAATTAGCCGGCTCTCACTATTGAATATAACATACTGAGGATGAGAGCTGCTATTGTGCTCATTTTTGGCACAATTAGCCAGCTCTCACTATTGAATATAACATACTGAGGATGAGAGCCGCTATTGTGCTCATTTTTGGCACAATTAGCCGGCTCTCACTGTTGAATATGATATACTGAGGATGAGAGCCGCTATTGTGCTCATTTTTGGCGCAATTAGCCGGCTCTCACTGTTGAATATGACATACTGAGGATGAGAGCCGCTATTGTGCTCATTTTTGGTACAATTAGCCGGCTCTCACTGTTGAATATGACATACTGAGGATGAGAGCCGCTATTGTGCTCATTTTTGGCGCAATTAGCCAGCTCTCACTGTTGAATATGACATACTGAGGATGAGAGCCGGCTATTGTGCTCATTTTTGGTACAATTAGCCGGCTCTCACTGTTGAATATGACATACTGAGGATGAGAGCCGCTATTGTGCTCATTTTTGGCGCAATTAGCCAGCTCTCACTGTTGAATATGACATACTGAGGATGAGAGCCGCTATTGTGCTCATTTTTGGCACAATTAGCCGGCTCTCATTTTTGGTCAAATCCTGACAAAAACGTACACTGTTTTTGAACCAGCAATTGTGCATAGGATTTAGCGCAAGTCTAAGCGTTTTTAGAGCGTACTACACGCACATTTTCAATATCGCGCCAACAACACATACGTTTTTTTACCATGTGAGCATTTTTAGATATCGCACAAATCTGATATTTAGCAACAATTACGCAGATTAACAAAACTGTCCGCCCAAAACGCATGCGGTTTTGACCACAGAAGCGCTTACAGAGCTCTGCACATGACCGACACTCCTTTTTCATCAAAATCGGACCTAAATGTATTGTGTTTTTTAACAAATTACATACCAAGGATTAGAGCTGGCTATAGTAATCTATATTTTTACCAAGAGCCGTCTCTGACTTTTATGAGAGCCGACTATTTGGACTGAAAATCATCTTTTTAGCTGGCTGAATGTATAAAAGGAGCAATAGCGCCACCTGGTGTTTTTACACTTTTGCATCTAAAAAAATATATTTTGTTCAACAGTTGCTACTTGTGGAATTTCAAAATATTACATTTTGCAAAGTGAGAGCCGGCTAATTGTCCAAAAAACAGGTGTCCAAATACGCAGTAGCCGCTTTTAAGGAAAAAACTTTTTTACGTTTTTTCTGCGTAGACCCCATCAGGAGCGATATTTCAGGCCGCAGAATGAGAGCTTTCGTGCAGAAACGTTCCTGGACCCCAGAACTAAAATTATCTCCTCCCACCGCATGCGTAAGCGTCTCGTAACGCCAATTTACAAAGTGCCCCAATCCGTCCCTATATATTACTATAGAGAGATGGTGATACTCCAAAAATGACCCTTGGGGTCATTATGTAATATATGAAGGGAAACAAGTAAAAACCTCTACAAAGTTAGGAAATTTCATTAGGTGACTAATTAGATTTATTTCAGTATTATGAGTATTATATCTGCATGCGTGCAATCTATGTATTAAAAAATTTAGAATTTTTTATTCGGTCATACAATATAAGATTATACAAGATAATGATAACACTTTAGAGAGCAGAAAGCGGCTCTGCTCTGTACTGTCTTGTATGTATTCATGATAATCAGCCCCACACGTCTGCACTTCTATATGGCATTTAGAGTATGAGTCTCATATATGTGATCTCCAAAAAATGTCAAACATGGAAAAATTATATTGCACCATGTATTACCAGATAATAATAATCCTATTAAAATGCATCAGTCATGACAAAGCAAACCTCTGGTACAACATGCTGGCTAGCAATGAGGGATTTTAGTTTAAAAATTGTTTGACTTCCCTATTAATGTGATAACCAAGACTATAAAATAGTTGGATAAATCTCTAGTCATACATTGTGGCTCCACATCCACCATGCTTTATCCTCCAGCATGCCTCATCATGATCCATATATACCTGTATTGTGAAGATTGGCTTTACATTTTGTCTTGCGGTCAGCTCATATATGAGCTGTGGCTTCCTGGTAGATCTTTATGGCAATATAGACTGTTCAACTTTAGCCTTGAAATTGAATTACCTTGAACAGGATGTAATTCAGTAATCACTAATATTCAGCAAAATGTTTTACAAAAATTTTAGTAAATAAATTCCCCACAAATTTGCAGCATTGAAAAGCATGGACTGGAAAAAGGGGTTTAATACTGTAATCTTAGAGTGAGGCAATGGTATTCAAATGAAATTTAATTGTACTTGATTTTGTTTTATTTTGTAATTAGCTTTGTGCCAGTGAAGCAAAATGTTAGCTGTCAACCACTTTTGCATAACCTTAAGAGGCTGGCTAAAAATCTACTCTAATTGACTAGAAAATACATGTTTAATACTGAATGATCCTAGGACTGGTGATGTTTTAAACTTATTCCATTATCCTCGAATTTAAAAAAAAGAAAATGTATTCTCAAGAATACAGTTTTTGTTTTATAATGTGCATGGAACTTTTCTGAACCATATAAAGAGACAGCCAAAAGTAAAAAGATACCCAAAAAATCTGGTTCTTCCATCACAATACTGTAATCTGCATTAAAATCATAGGTAAATATAGACTTAATCCAGCATTATTGCTTACTTTAATCACACAAAAAAAGAGAACTAGAGCAGCACAAAGACAAAAAGAAAAATGAAAAATTGGGAGAAAATCCCCCCAGGCAAAGATCAAACCTCAACTGTAGAAATCCAAAAAATGGAGGCATCATATCATGCTCAGTGGATAAAGAGCTACTTTTATTAGCCCATCGTGGCAACGTTTTGGTCTGTGGAGATGTGGACAGTTTTCAGTCAATGATCAAGTGCATATGATAGATATATAGGGGTGTACCTGATAATAGTACTTAACAATAATTGCAAAAAATAACATATCCATCCATTAAAAGTGACATACATACTATGCCAGATGGAATATACAGCTTTAAATCCCATAAAGTGCATCAGCTACATAGCGAATCAGAAGAACTACAGTATACTAGATTTTTAATTACAAAACAAAAGGGACAGTGATAAACTGTCACCAATAGAAGAGAACCATACGTGAATACAAAATTCTGCTTATTTTAATCATTAAAAATCAATAAAAATAAACTGCTTTTCTTTAATTACAATGAACATACCCCATGGGGACAATAACAACCACTGATATTTACAATAATGAAAATTAGATATTGCACATATATAATAATAATAAAGAAAAGGATATCACTACATCACATGAAAAAGAATGACACAAGGTATCCAGTTATATTATGCACATGGCCTTAATGATAATTACTAGAGTTGAGCGAAACGGGTCGAAAAAATTCAAAAGTCGCCGACTTTTGGCAAAGTCGGGTTTCATGAAACAAAACCCGACCCTAGGATGAGGTCGGCCACGAGGTCGGCGACTTACGCGCCAAAGTCGCGTTTCAAAAGTTTGTTTTGCGCTCTTTTTCAGCCAATCAGGATCCACGGACACTGTGGGCAACGTGATGACCTAGGCACGGGTCACCACCATCTTTCAGAAGGGCATGCAAGTGATTGGCTTGCTTTGGTGGGCGTCACAGGGGGTATAAAAGGGCGTGCACGCCGACCGCCATCTTACTTCTGCCGATCTTAGTATAGGGAGAGGTTGCTGCTGATTCTGTAGGGAGAGCGTTAGGCAGGGAAGAAGACAAAAAAACTGCTTCTGCTGCTAGCGATTTGGCCTGCACAACACACAAGTCACTGTGTGTGCAGTGCAAGGGGAGGCTATATAGTGGTGTATCAGTGGTGTTGGTTGTTGGGCTGCCTTTTAAGGCTTCCTGACACGCTGGCATTGCTGTTTACCCACTGCTCCGCAAACTGCTTTTTTAAAAGCAATCCAATCTCCCTTATCCTCTAGTCACTTTTGTCACAGCTGTGCCATTGAGCGTGTCACATAGCGCTCAGATATCAGTGGGCCTCACACAATCCACAAGTGTCCAGTGTCCAAAAGTGTGCGCAGAGATTCAAAATCTCCATTATCCTCTCGTCACTTTGGTCACAGGCAGCTGTGCCATCGAGCGTGTCACATAGCACTCAGATATCAGTGGGCCTCACACAATCCACAAGTGTCCAGTGTCCAAAAGTGTGCGCAGAGATTCAAAATCTCCATTATCCTCTCGTCACTTTGGTCACAGGCAGCTGTGCCATCGAGCGTGTCACATAGCGCTCAGATATCAGTGGGCCTCACACAATCCACAAATGTCCAGTGTCCAAAAGTGTGCGCAGAGATTCAAAATCTCCATTATCCTCTCGTCACTTTGGTCACAGGCAGCTGTGCCATCGAGCGTGTCACATAGCACTCAGATATCAGTGGGCCTCACACAATCCACAAGTGTCCAGTGTCCAAAAGTGTGCGCAGAGATTCAAAATCTCCATTATCCTCTCGTCACTTTGGTCACAGGCAGCTGTGCCATCGAGCGTGTCACATAGCGCTCAGATATCAGTGGGCCTCACACAATCCAAAAGTGTCCACTGTCCACAAGTGTGTGCAGAAATTCTAAATCTCCCCTGTCCTATAGACACCTTGTACCTTGTTTTACATTACTATATAGTTTGTTGGATTTTGTCTACATTTCTACCAAAAATGAGGAAGGCTGGTGGAAGAGGCCGTGGAATTGGGCGGGGGTTGGCAGCTGGTAATAATGGTGTTGGTGGTGGACCTGATGGTAGTGGCAAGAGCAAAATAGGACCGAATGCAGGAGGTGCTGACCCTGCGTCATCGTCTGTCTACATAAGGCCTCGAACGCTTAGTTTTCTAGGAGTTGGCAAACCGCTTTTAAAGGCAGAGCATCAGGAAAAAGTTTTGTCTTACATTGCTGACTCAGCCTCCAGCTCTATCGCCTCCTCTTCTTCAGTTGTAAAAAGTAAAAGCACTGAGTCGTCATTGGAGGCTCATGTTCATGAACCACACCTTTCCTTGTGTCCTTCACGCCAACCAAGATTGAAGGATGACGCAGGCCATACTACTGATTACTCCATGGAGCTGTTTTCACATACCATGCCTGGATTATCAAGTCAAATGGTGAATTACCCAGGCCAAGATGAATCTGACATGGAGTGCACTGATGCACAGCCGCTGATGGATGATTCTGCTGGTACATTCACTCAGAGCACTACATTGTCCTCGCAGTGTACAGAGCCAGATTTTGACCCTGATGAGACTCAGGTGCCCCTTCCCGCACACTATACCACCATACACGGTGACACAGAGGAAGATGCACATGACATAGAAGAGGAGGTGATGGATGACCCAGTTGTTGACCCAGATTGGCATCCATTGGGGGAAGAGGGTGCTGCTTCCAATAGCTCAGATGAGGAGCATCCACAGCAGACATCGACATCACGACAGCTGTTATCTGGCAGGCCCGGAGCACTCCAAAGACAGGTTCCAAACATCAAAAGAGTTGCTGGACAGCTTGTCCAGAGGGTCAAAAGATCACAGCGTGCTAGGCCGCAAAATGTCTGCCAAAGTAGGAAGAGTGCAGTGTGGCACTTTTTTGAACAAAATCCTCATGATCAGGCCAAGGTTATCTGTAAGAAGTGCGCAAAGACCTTTAGCCGAGGGAAAAATCTGAAAAATTTGAATACCAGTTGCATGCTTAGACATTTAACCAGCATGCACTTGCAAGCGTGGACACAACACCAAACCTCAAGTGCCACATGTGCAACTGATCACAACGAAGGTAGTCAGCAACGCTACATTGTTTCCCCCACTGTAAGCCCACCGGTTAGCACAGCAGCAAATGTTGAGGTGTCGTTGCAAGGCCACAGCAGTCAGGGAATCCCACTGTTATATCAACGAAAGACTGATTCTAGGCCATCAGAAAGAACACCAACTCCATCACCATCATCAACCCTCTCTCAGTCCGTCCTGTCCACCGCTACTTCCACCATATGCAGCTCTCAAGTCCAGCTCACCTTCCCAGACACTATGAGTAGGTCAAGAAAGTACTCAGTCTCTCATCCGCGTACACTGGGTTTGAACGCCCACATTGCCAAACTAATCTCGTTTGAGATGATGCCCTTTCGGTTGGTGGAAAGCACAGCTTTCCGCGAACTCATGGCCTATGCAGTACCACGCTATGACCTACCCAGTCGCCACTTCTTCTCTCGCAAAGCCATCCCAGCCCTCCACCATCATGTGAAAGACCGCATTGTCCATGCACTCAAGCAGTCAGTGAGCGGAAAGGTGCACCTCACAACTGATGCATGGTCCAGTCGGCATGGCCAGGGCCGTTACGTGTCCATCACTGCGCACTGGGTTAATGTGGTGGATGCAGGGTCCACAGGGGACAGCGGTGGTGGGACAGTGCTGCCTAGCCCACGGTATAGGAAACAGTTGGCTGTAGGCGTTCGACCTCCTCCTCCAGAAGCGAAAGCTCGTCCACAGAGCGCAGTCGTACGAGCACTCCATCTGCATCTGCCACTGTTGCACACGATGTGTCCCCCTATCGAGCAGCTAGTGGAAAGCGTCAGCAGGCTGTGTTGCAGATGATGTGTTTGGGCGACAGACACACCGCCGAGGTGCTGGCCGAGTACTTGAAGCGACAAACTGAGTCATGGCTGGGCAGTGTACATCTTGAGGCAGGCAAGGTAGTTAGTGATAACGGGCGTAATTTTGTGGCAGCCATAGCCCTTTCAAAACTCAGCCACATACCTTGCTTGGCTCACACCTTGAACCTGGTGGTGCAGTGCTTCCTCAAAAATTATCCGGAGTTAACAGCCCTGCTCCAGAAGGTGCGAAGACTGTGCGCGCACATCCGCCGGTCGCCTGTACACTCCGTTCGTATGCAGAAGCTGCAGCGATTGCTCCACCTTCCCAACCACCGCCTCATTATCGACATTGCAACAAGGTGGAACTCCACCCTGCACATGGTGGAGCGGCTGTGCGAGCAGAGGCAGGCCATAATGCATTTGTGGGAGGATACACGGCCAGGCACTTTGAGAGCAGACATGGAGTTGACAGGCGTGCAGTGGTCGAAGCTGAAAGACCTTTGTAAAGTCCTTCAGTGTTTTGAGGAATGCACACGGCTGGTAAGCGCAGACGACGCCATCCTAAGCATGAGCATCCCACTTATGCGTCTGCTCATGCAAACTTTGACACACCTTAAGGAGCAGGCGTCTGCAGCCAATGTTGATGAGGAGGAAGAGGAGGAGGGAATCCTTGATGACATTCAGCCATTGTCTGCTCAGGGACCTCTCCTGGACGAGGTGGAGGAAGAAGAGGAGTAGGAGGAGGATGATGGGGATGATTACATAGGGGAGGAGGATGCATCTCGTGGGGCAAGTGAAAATGTTGGCGTGGTAAGGTCTGGTACAGGGTTTGTGCGTGACTGGAGGGATGTGGATTTGCCAGAAAGTGCTCCTCCACCCAGCACTCGCAGTGCATCATTGACACCGGGAACATTGGCCCACATGTCAGATTATGCCTTGCGGATCCTAAAAAGGGACCCCCGCATTGCCAAAATGATGAACGATGACGACTACTGGTTGGCCAGCATCCTGGATCCACGCTATAAAGGCAAATTACAAAACATCATGCCACAGGAGAACCTTGACCTAATATTGGCTAATAAACAAGCAACTCTGGTAAATCGGTTGCTTGAGGCATTCCCAGCACACAGCAGCGGTGATGGTTCTCACACGAGCCGTACGGGCCGGGGGCAGCTTGGCAGAGGTGTTCGTGGTGCACACAGCAGAAGTGGCGTTGGAGACAGGGGTTTCATGACAATGTTGTGGACTGATTTTTCAAATACCGCTCACACAACTGGTAATACTGCATCGATGGAAAGTGACAGGAGACAGCAGTTGTCAACTATGGTTACAAACTACTTTTCCTCCCATATCGATGTTCTCCCACACAGGTCATTCCCCTTTGACTATTGGGCCGCTAAACTGGACACCTGGCCTGAATTGGCCCAATATGCCTTACAGGAGCTCGCTTGCCCAGCTGCAAGTGTGCTATTGGAAAGAGTCTTCAGTGCAGCTGGATCAATCCTGACAGAAAAAAGGACCCGTCTGTCAACCCAAAATGTGGATGATCTAACCTTCATTAAAATGAACCACGCATGGGTTTCCAAGGATTTTGTCCCACCTTCCCCTGATGACACATAGGGTGACAGAAAAATGGCTTGCTTTGGTCCACCTCTTCCTGGTACTTCACCTATTTTGCCTTTTGCATCAGCTGAATGTCCAACATCAACATATGCCACTTTCTAAAACTCCCTAACTGTGCTGCCTCCCCCCCCCATGGCCGGGGTCACCACCTACCGCACGACACCGTGCGAGTGCCGTTGCCCTGGACAGGTGGGTAGGCCGACTCTTGGGCGCGGGCACTGGCACAGGGTCCCTCATAGTGCAATCAAGTGTCTCTGACGGTGGTGGTGCACACCCGCCGTCAGACACACCGCTGTACTATGAGGGGCCCAGTGCCAGTACCGATGCCCACGAGTGGGCCCCCCTTGCTTGGGCAGGGCCCCAGCATTTGCAATCTTTACCTCTCCCTGCTCCTCCGCTGTGTAATCTGGGCAGTCAAATCCATACTGTGCCTGACACCGTCTGAGCCTGCCTCCTGAGACTTATATTTTGAATGTGTACGCTATCCATACATGTTATCCGGGGATACGGTACCCTTTCTAACCTTTGTGCAATCACGTGCAATCCATACTGTGCCTGACACCGTCTGAGCCTGCCTCCTGAGACATATATTTTGAATGTGTACGCTATCCATACATGTTATCCAGGGATACGGTACCCTTTCTAACCTTTGTGCAATCACGTGCAATCCATACTGGGCCTAACACCGTCTGAGCCTGCCTCCTGAGACATATATTTTGAATGTGTACGCTATCCATACATGTTATCCGGGGATACGGTACCCTTTCTAACCTTTGTGCAATCACGTGCAATCCATACTGGGCCTAACACCGTCTGAGCCTGCCTCCTGAGACATATATTTTGAATGTGTACGCTATCCATACATGTTATCCGGGGATACGGTAGCCTTTCTAACCTTTGTGCAATCACGTGCAATCCATACTGGGCCTAACACCGTCTGAGCCTGCCTCCTGAGACATATATTTTGAATGTGTACGCTATCCGTACATGTTATCCGGGAATACGGTACCCTTTCTAACCTTTGTGCAATCACGTGCAATCCATACTGGGCCTAACACCGTCTGAGCCTGCCTCCTGAGACATATATTTTGAATGTGTACGCTATCCATACATGTTATCCAGGGATACGGTACCCTTTCTAACCTTTGTGCAATCACGTGCAATCCATACTGGGCCTAACACCGTCTGAGCCTTCCTCCTGAGACATTTATTTTGAATGTGTACGCTATCCATACATGTTATCCGGGGATACGGTACCCTTTCTAATCTTTGGGAATCACGTGCAATCCATACTGGGCCTAACACCGTCTGAGCCTGCCTTCTGAGACATATATTTTGAATGTGTACGCAATCCATACATGTTATCCGGGGATACGGTACCCTTTCTAACCTTTGTGCAATCACGTGCAATCCATACTGGGCCTAACACTGTCTGAGCCTGCCTCCTGAGACATATATTTTGAATGTGTACGCTATCCATACATGTTATCCGGGGATACAGTACCCTTTCTAACCTTTGTGCAATCACGTGCAATCCATACTGGGCCTAACACCGTCTGAGCCTGCCTCCTGAGACATATATTTTGAATGTGTACGCTATCCATACATGTTATCCGGGGATACGGTACCCTTTCTAACCTTTGTGCAATCACGTGCAATCCATACTGGGCCTAACACCGTCTGAGCCTGCCTCCTGAGACATATATTTTGAATGTGTACGCTATCCATACATGTTATCCGGGGATACGGTACCCTTTCTAACCTTTGTGCAATCACGTGCAATCCATACTGGGCCTAACACCGTCTGAGCCTGCCTCCTGAGACATATATTTTGAATGTGTACGCTATCCATACATGTTATCCGGGGATACGGTACCCTTTCTAACCTTTGTGCAATCACGTGCAATCCATACTGGGCCTAACACCGTCTGAGCCTGCCTCCTGAGACATATATTTTGAATGTGTACGCTATCCATACATGTTATCCGGGGATACGGTACCCTTTCTAACCATTGTGCAATCACGTGCAATCCATACTGGGCGTGAGAACGGCTGGCGAGCTGTTAAGCAAGCTACAGCACCTGTCCAGACAAGTACAGGGATTCCCTAGCGAGGAGACTTATTTGATTGTTTTCAATGTTGGGACAGCAATTTTTGGGGAGCACTATACTCTGGAGAATGATAGATGGGGCCCACCATACACTGGAACATTCCAAAGGTGGACATCAGACACTGGAGCAGCATTTACAGGGCCCATTATACACTAGAGCATTAGAAATGGGGCCCATTATGTTTGGAGAATTATTTTGGCCCATAAGACAGTGGAGCTTCATCCATGGGGACCAACATATACTGTAGCATTATGTGGAGCTCATCATATACTGTTTCAAACATTATATGGGACCAATGATTCTGTATGGAGAAATAGATGGGCCTCGTCATGAGATGTAAAAAGTGAGGTATTTTTCATTGTACTATACCGCTATTATCTGCCGTATCGGAGCATGATGAGTTGTGGTATGTGTTAAAGGGGCGCTCTTTCGCCCAGGGCACATGAAAACCTGCAGCCAGCCCTCCCCCCCCACAACTTTAGCCAAATAACCCCCATTTTTCAGTGCGTAACTTATATTATGAAGTTAATTAAGGTTGACAAGCTTAAGTAAGAAGAATTGATGCTTTTGGCATTCAAATGGGCACTGTAGGTGTGTTTCCTGTCCTCCTCTCACTGCCGACTTTTATTCCCCATTGACTTACATTGGGTTTCGTGTTTCGGGACGACCCCGACTTTTCCCTATAATCGGACGATCTTGCTCGACCCGACTTTTGGAAAAGTCGGGTTTCACGAAACGAAACGCGACCCTAAAAAACCAAATGTCGCTCAACTCTAATAATTACCACATGTGCACCCTTTAATCATATGCTGGTATACAGCTGTAGTATCCCTTATTTGTACTACATATCAAACAGGTAAAAGATCGATGAATTTTATTGATTTTTAATCATTAAAATCAGAATTTTGTGTTCATGTATGGTTCTCCTCTATTGGTGACAGTTTATCACTGTCCCTTTATGTTTTGTAAGTTGTATTTGGAAGTGCCATTTGTATAATTGGTGGACAAAAAGTGGATTAATCTAGATTTTTAATTAGCCGTTTTTGTTAATATTGGGTTAAGATCTTGGAGATGGGAATACCTCTTTAACTTAATTTTACACTTTATTATAAACTAGGTGATTATTACTTGTACCTTATTACATTTTCTTATATCTTAATGACTTGACTTGTATTGATGAGTAATCTATTGTGTATTACATGGGGGGACATATAAAATGTGGGTATTAGTAAGTTGCTTTACTATATTGACTCGGAGTTAACAATTACCTACTTTTGAAAATGAACCTTGATAATTCATTTTACAAGCATAAGTTTTACAAAGATCAGCAGGATAAGATTATTTTCTACCATAAATGCTCTAGTCAATTTATATTTCTACCTTGAATTTATTTAGGATTTTTCATTATGCTAGATTTACAGGAAAAAGTGTACAAAATTTAGTAAGTTTGCATTATAAAGTTTTCTCTACATGCTTACTTATACATTTTTTTCTCTATAGTTGCCTGTACAATACAATTAAACATTGTTTGGATGACAAATAACTAAGTTTTGGTTTGAAAGGAGAACACTAACAAAATGTGAGGTGCATCACAAACCCAGTTACGTTCAACTGTCTACTGGGTACTTTACATTGCCCTATTACATACATATTTCCCTATTTTACCTGTGTCAGTGTAATTTTCCATTGATTTGCATGTTGCAGTAAAGGGGGCTTTCACATAGCGAAATCGCCAGCAATATTGCTAAAGCGTCACCGGTTTTGTGACGCAGCAGCGATATTGCTAGCGATATCGCTACATGTGATACTTACCTCGGACTGGCTTCCCCGCTGGTTATTGATGATTGCCTGGTCCATTTCTTGTTAGCGGCTTCCTGCTGGCGCCGACAAGCGACAGGTAAGTAAAGACCGCTGCTGCGTCGCTGCTGAGATCTCCCTGTTTGGCAGCTCATTAGCGACTATTTAGTGATGCACCAGCGATCCTGACCGGGTAATATCGTGGTCGGGATCGCTGATGCATCGCTAAATGTAAAAAGGCCTTAAGACAGTATGTTTAATCCTAATAGAGATGCAACAAAACTTTTTTTTGTTATTGGCCATAATCTTGATGCCAGGTCTTGAAGTAAAAATGTTTAATGTTAATTTAGATTCTTTTAATTATATCCCAAATAAATGAACATTTACTTTACCTTAGTACAAAAGCGCCATTGTCAATTTGGTTACTTAATATTAGAGCTACTTCTAGGGTTTCTGTTTTCAACAAATTTGAATATAGTTAACCGGCAAATTATCTTCTATAATCGAAAGCCAGATATTAACTAAATTAACTTTAATGCTTTTTAATAGTTTGTATAATATTATAGTTTGATATTATAGCAGCCATTGATTTCTTGTTGACAAAAAATTACTGAATGGCAGTTGTCATACAGATATGGTTCATATATTCTATTCCAGAAGACTAGATGAATTTCCTGCCATCAAGCATCCTCACACATTGTTCACTATTTAGTTTGGTGAAAATTTATTTACAATATAGTGCAATATTCCCTATCTATATGATACAGAATTAAAACTTGCAAAGATTTTGAGACAAGACCCTTATATGCATAGCCATGGCGGTTTATAGCTGATAATCCTTAATACACTGGTAGCTTAGAAAAGTAAATGTAATTCTCTTTATAGTATTGGGGCAAAAATTGAAGACTTAATAGATTTATTCATCACCTTGATCTCCACTCCTGTTCCTTTCACAAGGTAAAGTAAATTAATCTTTTAGCAATTCTAATAACAGTAACAAAGTAACCAATGCTACTACATCATCAAAAATATATTATCTTCAGGAATTGTGGTAACATTTCTTTACATTAAACCTGTAATCCTAGACCAGATTCTAAATTAGATCAAGGTCTGCTAAGATCCACTCAAAATGTACCTGATGTTCTGTTTCTTCCACGTGATTATCTGCTGACAAATGCTTCCATCTTCCTTATTTCATAAATATTCACACTATTCAGAGTTAACCGTGCAATGTTTCTGAAAATTATTTCATGGTATTAGTCAGTTGTTGGCTACATTGCTATATTTTGTTGCAGTAATAAGAAATTTGTCATGATGTATACAATATAGTATATAATGTTACCTTTTTTGGAATTTCAGATGTTACTGAGGTGTCACAGTGCAGAATAAAACACTCTACATATTGGGGCTGTGGAATAATTTTTCTGACATAACCGTCGTAAATTTAGTTTCATTTTGATTTGCACTTGTAGGATGCTCTCATCACTGCTTTAAAGGTTCGCTCACACGTACGTATACATCAGACAAGTTTTTTTTCTCATGATGGTGATTAAAAATCTCTGAGCTTTGAAAATGTATCAGATATCTCTTGGTGACCTGTTTGATATATTCAGATCGGTTGATATTTACCTGTGTAACAACTACTGTATTCTTGAAAATTTGTTGATGCTGGTTTACCACAATATTTTAACCATTTCCTATGCATACCATATCCACAACACCCTCAATATTGCTTATTTTCTGTTTAGATTTATCCTGAAAAAAGTTCTATTTTGTTTATTGTCATCTATGGGTAACTCACAGCAATGATCCACTATTTGCATCCTATTTGCACTTCCTTTGCAGTGTTGCTTACTTTTACCCTCTAAATCTAAATGAAATATAATATATTCAAAGAGTCATGGTGTTTGCTATTTGATATTGGCCATTTGCTAAAGAAAATGGTTATTGTTTAAAGAAATACCCCTAAAGTAAATATATTGAGTGTTTTTGGGGTGGATACCAGCTTGGGGTCATTATGTAATACATGAAGGGAATCAAGTAAAAACCTCTAGTAAGTTTGGCACATTTCGTTAGGTGACTAATTTGATTTATTACAGTATTATGAGTTTTAAATCTGCATCACACAACACACGTGGAATCTATGTATTAAAAAATTTAGACTTTTATTATTAGTCCATACAATTGAAAAAGAATCATTGCTCTTGCAAAAAGCGCTGAAGAAACCTCTTTTTTGGATGAGGCTCTGGAATGGTCTCTGAGTCACTGTCTTCACTTTCATTAAATTCCAAAACCTCAGGTTCCTCTTCTGTGTCACTCTCCTCTGTGTCACTCTCTTCAGTTGTGTCCTCGGTTTCTTTTCTGTTTATATGAACAAATATAAATGTTTTGACATGCGATGGCAAAAGCCTTGGCCGCTTCCTAAATGGACCTTGCTGCATTAGATCGGTCAGGCAGATCGATTCCCCTTCTGGAGTATCTCCATGTGCCGGACAACCCATATCTTGGTACCAATCCTCTTCTGGGTATGTAGAACTGAGCACGGGGCCGCAGCAGCATATCTGTGTGAGAGACAGACAGAAGCATTAGTTGAGGTCTGTAGAAAAGCTATTGCATTATATTAAAGACATTATATTGACTAAGGTGACATTGTATTTTTTAGAATATGCAAAAAATTTCAGATCAGACTATCCTCCAATAACAAAATAGCCTTTCATGAAAACTACTCCCTTAAAATTGTTAAGCCCTATCTTCAAATATGTAGGCCATAGAAAAATTGTATAAACTAGATCCTCTGACATTGGCCTATTTCCTACATGCTAACCAGTCATCTTTAGTAATTCAGAATACTGTCAATTTTAATATACATATTAGAAATGTTAAACATTTAAGGAAAGTTGCAAAATAACAGGCAATGAAAAATCCTAAAATATCTTATTTCTTTGATAATTCTAGAAATTAAAACTAAAAGCAAACATAACCTTTTCAGGGTTTGTCTGTGCCTGGGTATCCATTGTTATTTCTTCACAAATGCTTAGTGACCAGTCACCAACAAACAGCAGAAGAGTTGTGCAGCTACCAAGCTGTCTTCACCTTTTATACAAATCGTGAGTGTTTTGCTCCTCCCTTTATTCATTAGTGAAATGCAAACACCCAGGAATCTCCTCCACTTCTGAATGCTACCTTATCTAACATAGTAGGATTTTTTATGGATTAAAACGTGCGCTGCCAGACCATCACTCCTCACAAGTTGTGTACTTAATATATTTATTTCCCAACGCGTTTCGAGGTCATAAAACCTCTTCCTCAGGGGATGACATGTACAGGCAGGTAAAGACATTGCCGGTTTTATACATACACAGTTCAAATATTGGCGCCAAGAGTCACATGTTGGGAAGGGGATAAAGGTCAGAGATCATCAGTGTAAATGTTTAAAAACTTAGTACATCCAACAGAATTAATTCATTTGATGTGTTCCCAGGTAAAAGATTGAGAAGAGAAAGAGAGAGTGAAGAGAAATAAAGAAGAAATAAAAGGAAAAAAAAAGAAAAAGAAAAAAAAAAAAAAGCACTAAACGAACCCGCAGAAAAGGAACGAAAGGAAGTGATAGCCACTGTATAAACCGCTACTCCAAGTGAGCAGAGGAGATGTTGCTGAAAGAGAAGGAGAAAAAGAATAAGAATAAATGAGAGCCATTATGTGAAAATATATGATAATAAAAATGATGTGAATATTATTAGAAATGAATATGTTAAAATCTTTATTAGTATATAAAATACAGTAAAAATTGGATGAATAAAAATATATGAATAAAAAATATATATAAATAAAAAATATATATGAATAAAATATGAATAAAAAACGAGTCTGACCCAATGTAAAAATAAGAAATTAATAAAAATAAAGATGGTGAGAAATTAATAGAAACAAAGATGGTGTATGCATGTCTGATAAACTAATTAGAATCGCTGGAGAAAGAACGCTTCTATAGACAGTCCTGAGGACAGAGGCACACAGAAGAGGGAGCCGATTCAAAGAGGGAAATATGCCCAGAGGATCAGAAGGAGAAAGATCGCGTCCAGAGGAAGAAGGGAAAAGAAGGAGGAACAGGAGAGTCCCACACCCTGAAAGCGTAAAACAAGTGCAATAAAATTATATTATTATACAAGCAGTAACTTACACACAATAAAACTACAGATGATAAAACCAGAAATAATAAAAGACGCATGACAAGTTCAGAGAGCGGTAGCCAGAGTTGAAACATAAAAACGCAATCTTAAAGATATGTTGCACAAAAAAAATAAATAAGAATAAACTTTATTAAACTCAATATCTATTTAAAAAAATTATTCAGACCAGGGGATGAGCTGTCAATTTATTTCTACAGGAAGACTTCAGTGATTTCGTTAAGACCATTAGGTCTTAAAGTATTCAGCCTATAAATCCAAAAAACTTCCTTTCTGTTAAGTGACCCCATTCTGTCAGTAATATTATTTGGAATATGTTCAATGGGGCTAATTTTCAAACCATTTGGATTTTTATTATGCTCAACTGTACAATGCCTAGAAAGACCATGCTTCAAAAACCCTTTTTTAATATTGTGTCTGTGAGAGTTAATTCTCAAATGTAGTGGTTGGGTTGTCTTCCCCACATACTGCTTACCGCATTCGCACTCAATCAAATAAATCACAAAGTCAGTGGTGCAGGAAAGAAACTCCTTAATAGGGAAAACTTTGTTCGTACTAGTTGATTTAAAGTTCTTATCTTTATGTGCGATGCAAGTACAACATAGACAGTTCCTCTTGCCGCATTTAAAAATACCCTTAAGAGGGGTTTTATAGACAGATAAAGATTCACTACTACTTTTAACATTTTTTAACCGGCTAGGAGCCACTGTGCACTTAATGGTGGGGGCTCTTCTAAACGTTACACCAGGGTTACTTGGGAGGAATTTCTGCAATACGGGGTCATTCAATAAAATGTGCCAGTTACTCCTCAGAATTTTCCTAATTTCTGTGTGTTCGGAACAAAATTGCGTGATAAAATTAGTCATAAATTTATTGCTTTTAGGTTTAACCGTTTTAATGCCATTAATAAGACTATCTTGAGATAGATTGATGCATTTGTTGAAGGCATTTGTAAGTAAATTATCAGGGTAATTTTTATCGGTAAACCTATTTTTTAATAATTCTGCCTGGTCCTTAAAAACTTTCGTGTCTGTACAATTTTTCCTTATTCTTCTATATTGATTAGCAGGAATGTTCCTCAACCATTTCCCAAAGTGACCACTACTAAAAGGGATATAACTATTTGTATCCACATTTTTAAAAAAAGTTTTTGTTAGAATTCTATTGTTCTCAATATAAATAGTTAGATCTAAAAAATTAATATTTTCTTTGTCATAGATTGCTGAGAAACTTAAACCCCAAATATTGTTACTAATGTCCCGAATAAAATCACCAATATTATTACCAGAGTTGTCCCATATAAAGAACAAATCATCTATATATCTTTTGTAAAAAATACAGTTACTGCACCATCTAGATTTAAAAATATAAAACTCTTCAAATACCCCCATAAAAATATTAGCGTAAGTTGGTGCTACTTTTGAACCCATCGCGGTCCCGAGTTGCTGGTGATATAAAATTCCATTAAAAGTGAAGTAATTATTATTCAATATAAAATCCATACCCTTTAATAAAAAGTTTTTTTGTCCTTTACTCAGTCTAACATCTTTCAATAGGACCTTATTAAAACAAGCTAAACCCAAATTGTGTGGGATGTTCGAATACAACGAAGATACGTCCATGGTTACCAGTATATACTGTGGCTTCCAATCAATATGTTGTAAAAATTGGATTAGTTGAGTAGAGTCTTTAATAAAACTTTTTAGTATGGGAACATGAGAAACCATTATTCTGTCGATGTAATGAGATAAATTACTGGTTAATGAGTTGATGCCAGAGATAATGGGTCTCCCTGGAGGATTAACCAAGCTTTTATGAATTTTTGGCAAGTGATAAAAGAAAGGGGTCCTTGGGTCCGTTACATGAAGAAATTTCAATTCATTTTTATCAAATATATTATTATTTTTTCCTTCCAAGATTAAATTGTCATAAGCAACTCTGGACCTGATTAAGGTGTCAAAAGGGACTTTAATATAATATTTATCATCTGATAATATATTGAGAGCTTCGTTGCAGTATTCATCTCTATTCTGGATTACGATCCCTCCACCCTTGTCAGCAGATCGAATTATTATTTCGGTATTAGATTTCAATGTTTTCAGAGCGATTTTTTCATTTTTAGTTAGATTACATTTATAACTATAAGTAGCTTTAGTAGAAAAAATCTCTTTGAATTTCCTTTGTACAACATCGCTGAAGACTTTTAGATAGTGGCCTCTATCTTCTAATGGATAAAATTTGGATTTAATTGGGACATTTAAATGAAAAGATTCACAATCTACTTCACTATTAATTTGTGTGTCTTCATTTGTACCATTACGCATAGTTTTATTCATTTCTTTAATTGCAAAATGTCTTTTTAATGTAAGTTTTCTAATGAACAATTGAAGGTCTAAAAAAAGATCAAAATCGTTTGTTTTGTAAGTGGGGCAGAAATTCAACCCTTTTGAGAGGACTCTAATTTCATCAGTAGTGAGAATGTGAGAGGATAAATTAAAAATATTACTACCCTCAGAAGAACATTTATTTTTATCCTTTATTTTCCATTTATTTTGCCTTTCTTTTTTTCGGCCCCCTCTGCATCCTCTATAGAGCCCTTTCTTTTTCCAGTTCTTGGTGAAAAAAAGTTTTTTACCTGAGAGTTTTTTACTGTCTGCGGTAAAAAAGGAACCGTAGCGGTATTATTAGTGTTTGAATTATCAATTAGGATCGTATTCCCATCGGAAGTATTAGAAAAAATACTATTAGGGACGGAATTGTTTTTGGATATATTTAGATCCATATCCTCATGTATAGAAAGGTCCAATAGTGAATTAGGAGTAGACTCAGGAAATTCAATAAGTGCAGGTGAAGAGAGAGCCACAGGAGTGGGTGTGATGATTTTATCATTAATAATGGTAGGATTAGTGGTATCAATTAAATTCTTCTTAGTGTCATTATCATTAAAGTGTTTTATTTGTTTTTTAATACTTTCTAAATGTTTAATGGCTTCAATAAGTGGTGCAGTAGTTGCAGTGCTTTTTATAACAGGGGGTTTAGAAAAAATATTTTCCTTATTTCCAGTTGGTGGACCTTTGGGGGGAAAACCTAAAGGTATAGAGGATTGTCCTAAAATGGTTTTGTCTTTTATTTTATCTTGTTCTGTCACATTGGTTATTTCATTCAAACACTCGGTACTACATTTCTTCTCAACGGTTTTAGTCTTATTTCTATAGTCCTCTCTGTCTCTCTGTAATTTTTTTGATTTTTTTAATATAGTTTCATGCTCCACTTGCATGACATGTGTTATAACGTTAGAGTTAATCTTCTTGTATTCTGGATGTTTATGGAAAGGGATAAGATCTTTTGATAGATTCATAACCTTGAGAGCTGCCAGTTCGGCCAATTTAGATCTTTTTTTATATAGTAATAAAATCATTTTATGCATACAATTGTTGAGGTTATTGTCCCAATCTTGCGTGAAGCTCAAATCATTCATAAAAGGTGAGTCGAACACTAACCTCAGTCCCCGAGGACATATGTTCTCTTCTAAATAGATCGATAAAAAACGAGCATCCAAACCATAATGGAGTTCCTCCTTAATAGCTTCTTTAAAGTTATAAAAAATCTTCCGGAGTGTCTTTGTTTCATCTTCACTGAAAGGGTTAACAGTTTCCTCCTCCCCAGTAGAAAAGCCGATATTTCCAATTGTCTGTAGTATTAATCTTTCTCTGGATGAGAGTCTATTCTGAAAATATTCCATCCTTGAACAGAGTAACGGACCCTCTGCTGCTCCAAATCCAAAGCACTAACAGTGTTTTCCACGCACCGTCAGGGGTTTAGAATAATTGAAACTGCAAGGAAAAAAAGCGCAATAGGGTCTTATCTGAGAAAACCAAGATATCAAATAGTAATTTATACTCACCGTATATAGGAGAGTAACAAGCATAAAGAAATGCGGTCAGCTTGCTGCACATCCAAATGACCACGCTGTGGCCATAAATCTTCAGATTCACTAGTAGGATTTTTTATGGATTAAAACGTGCGCTGCCAGACCATCACTCCTCACAAGTTGTGTACTTAATATATTTATTTCCCAACGCGTTTCGAGGTCATAAAACCTCTTCCTCAGGGGATGACATGTACAGGCAGGTAAAGACATTGCCGGTTTTATACATACACAGTTCAAATATTGGCGCCAAGAGTCACATGTTGGGAAGGGGATAAAGGTCAGAGATCATCAGTGTAAATGTTTAAAAACTTAGTACATCCAACAGAATTAATTCATTTGATGTGTTCCCAGGTAAAAGATTGAGAAGAGAAAGAGAGAGTGAAGAGAAATAAAGAAGAAATAAAAGGAAAAAAAAGAAAAAGAAAAAAAAAAAAAAGCACTAAACGAACCCGCAGAAAAGGAACGAAAGGAAGTGATAGCCACTGTATAAACCGCTACTCCAAGTGAGCAGAGGAGATGTTGCTGAAAGAGAAGGAGAAAAAGAAGAAAAAGATTTCTCTTCACTCTCTCTTTCTCTTCTCAATCTTTTACCTGGGAACACATCAAATGAATTAATTCTGTTGGATGTACTAAGTTTTTAAACATTTACACTGATGATCTCTGACCTTTATCCCCTTCCCAACATGTGACTCTTGGCGCCAATATTTGAACTGTGTATGTATAAAACCGGCAATGTCTTTACCTGCCTGTACATGTCATCCCCTGAGGAAGAGGTTTTATGACCTCGAAACGCGTTGGGAAATAAATATATTAAGTACACAACTTGTGAGGAGTGATGGTCTGGCAGCGCACGTTTTAATCCATAAAAAATCCTACTAGTGAATCTGAAGATTTATGGCCACAGCGTGGTCATTTGGATGTGCAGCAAGCTGACCGCATTTCTTTATGCTTGTTACTCTCCTATATACGGTGAGTATAAATTACTATTTGATATCTTGGTTTTCTCAGATAAGACCCTATTGCGCTTTTTTTCCTTGCAGTTTCAATTAACCTTATCTAACATAGCAAACCTAGATGGCACCCATGTTTTATTAAAGAAATGTGAATACTCATGTCGACCAGTCTCACAATGGTTGAGAAAGCAGGATTTTAAGTATAATTTCATCAATTTTCACTCATCAGCATACCTAATTCAAGATTCTGTATAGCAATAAATGGTTCAAAGAAAAAAAATTGTGATCAGTAAAAGAGCCTTTTTCAGTCTAGTCCAACCAATAGAAATGTGTTCTGGCTGTTAAATGTCAGGGCATTCTAAAAAGTTTAATGTCTCATATGGCTCCTATCAAAAAAGAGATTGGTTAAAACAATGACCACACATGTAAAGTGCAAAAAATGAATCTGAGGACTAATTGTATTTTATTAGTGATGGGTGAACTCACTTGTATTATTTGAAATACTGCAAGAGTCAAAATATAAAAAAATTCTAAATTAAAATAGAATTAATCACCCTCACCTTTCCATTGCTCGCTGCGTATAGTCCGTTAATCAAGACATCTTTATTTTACCATTATACATTGAATCTCTGGAGTTATTGCTCTTCAACAGGCAAATTATGATAAAATTTTGACATGCACTGACATTCAGGATCTGTTCATTACCAGAAGTCTCACTCAAGAGAGAAGACTCCAAAGATGTGGCTCATGTCGGCCAATAGAAAAGACCCTGAGGACCAGATATGATACATCATTGCTCAATGCCTATTTGAAGATGACTGGTGAGGCATGTGTTTTTTCTGTAATAATGGTCTATGGTCTGAAGAGACCATGGAAAATAACATAAAAAAACAACAATTGTGTGGCAAAAACTGAAATCAATATCAAACCACCAAAAACAACACTGTATAAATTGCCAATAAAATATAAATTTTATTATAAATAGACAAATTTATACATAATAGAATACAGACAAAAATAACACCAGAGATACTGCTATCCTAACACGGAGCCATATTCCACCTTGCCCAAAAAATAATAAGGTTTCAAATATTTTGTGGGTAATGTATAATATGGCTCCCTGTTAGGATAGCAGAATCTCTGGTGTTAGTTTTGTCTGTATTCTATTATGTATAAATATGGTTAATTATTTATAATAAAATTTATATTTTATTGGCAATTTATACTGTGCTGTTTTTTGTGGTTTCATAGAAAATAACATGTAACATATAAGTGGGGGATAATAACTGCTCTGTGAATCGAATTTCACAGAAACTCCACACAACTTGCTGCTCATGTTTTGCAAGATCTGCTTGTCTCTAGTATTTTGAATAATATTGAAATAGAGAAATGATGTCAAGTTGATTAAGGGGATATATTTGACTTCTATTGTAGGGATAGAAAATCCTTTTTTTTAATTTTATCAATATGAGGCAAAATTAGCTGCAGCTTTCCATTTCGGGGTATTATCCTTTTATCTGTATCTGACTTTAAATTTGGTATTGATTTTTTCTGAAACTATTAGTATATGTAACTGAGTAAAAGGGTTGAGTTCTGTTCAACATAGGTAATTGTAAACTAATGATTTCCCTTTTTTAGTTATATTTTTAACCCCTTCCTGACATGAGACGTACTATCCCGTCCACGGTACCCGGGCCCGTATGACCGGGGACGGGATAGTACGTCTACCGCGATCAGCGGCGCCCACGTGGTGAGCGCCGCTGATCGCGGCCGGGTGTCAGCTGATTATCACAGCTGACACCCGGCACAATGTGTCAGGGGCGGTCACGGACCGCCCCCGACACATTAACCCCTTGCACACCGCGATCAAACGCGATCGCGGTGTACCGGGAGTTAAAGGGAAGCACCGGCAGGGAGGGGGCTCCCTCCGTGCTTCCCTGAGCCCCCCACGGCAGCGCAATGTACAGCGCTGCTGCGGGGGGCTCCTATCCTCCAGGCCCCCGAATCCAAGATGGCGACGGGGGCCTTCGGGGCCTGGGGAAGCTGGCTTCCTCAGTGCCTGCAAAGCGCAGGCATGAGGAAGCCTTGTGCACTGCCTGTGACAGATTGCTGATCTGTCACAGTGATCTGTGATGTGACAGATCAGCGATCTGTCACAGGACAGTGATGTCCCACCTGGGACTATGTAATAAAGTAAAAAAAAAATTTAAAAAAAAGTGTAAAAATAAATTAAAAAAAATCGCCAAATAAATTAGTAAAAAAAAAAAAAAATATTCCCCAATAAATTCATTTTTTTAAAATAATAAAAAAAAAAACAATAAATGTACACATATTAGGTATCGCCGCGTCCGTAACGACCTGCCCTATAAAACTGTCCCATTAGTTAACCCCTTTAGCGAACCCCTTAAAAAATAAAAATAAAAAACGAAGCAAAAAATAATGATTTATTATCATACCACCAAACAAAAAGTGCAATAACGCGAGATCAAAAAGACGCATATAAATATCCATGGTACCGCTGAAAACGTCATCTTGTCCCGCAAAAAACAAGCCGCCACACAGCATCATCAGCAAAAAAATAAAAAAGTTATAACTCGCAGAATAAAGCGATGCAAAAATAATTATTTTTTATATAAAATAGTTTTCATTGCATAAAACCGACAAAAACATAAAAAAAGACCTAAATGAGGTATCGCTGTAACCGTACTGACCCGAAGAATAAAAGCGCTTTATCAATTTTACCGCACGCGGAACGGTGTAAACGCACCCCCCCCAAAAGAAATTCATGAAACGCTGGTTTGTGTTCATTCTGCGTCCCAAAAATCGGAATAAAGAGCGATCAAAAAATTTCACGTGCCCGAAAATGGTACCAATAAAAACGTCAACTCGTCCCGCAAAAAATAAGACCTCACATGACTCAGTGGGTCAAAATACAGAAAAATTATAGCTCTCAATATGTGGTGATGCAAAAACTATTTTTACAATAAAAAGCATCTTTTAGCGTGCGACAGCCGCCAAACATAAAAACCGCCATATATAGTAAATCAAACCCCCCGTTATCACCCCTTTAGTTAGGGAAAAATAATAAAATAAAAAAAATGTATTTATTTCCATTTTTCCATTAGGGTTAGGGCTAGGGTTAGGGCTAGGGGTGTGTTGGGGTAGGGTTAGGTTAGGGTTAGGGTTAGGGTTAGGGTTAGGGTTAGGGCTAGGGTTAGGGTTAGGGCTAGGGTTAGGGCTAGGGTTAGGGTTAGGGGCGTGTTGGGGTTCGGGTTGGAGTTAGAATTGGGGGTTTCCACTGTTTGGGCACATCAGGGGCTCTCCAAATGCAACATGGCGTCTGATCTCAATTCCAGCCAATTCTGAGTTGAAAAAGTCAAATGGTGCTCCTTCCCTTCCAAGCTCTGCTATGCGCCCAAACAGTGTTTTACCCCCTCATGTAGGGTATCAGCCTACTCAGGACAAATTGCAAAACAATTTTTGGAGTCCAATTTCTCCTGTTACCCTTAGGAAAATAAAAAATTGGGGGCAAAAATATCATTTTTGTGGAAAAAAAATGATTTTTTTATTTTCACGTCCGAGTGTTATAAACTTCTGTGAAGCACTTGGGGGTTCAAAGTGCTCACCACACATCTAGATAAGTTACGTGGGGGGTCTAGTGTCCAAAATGGGGTCACTTGTGGGGAGTTTCAATAGTTTAGGTACATCAGGGGCTCTCCAAACGCACATGACACCCGCAGACCATTCCATCAAAGTCTGTGTTCCAAAACGTCACTGCTTCCCTTCCGAGCCCCGACGTGTGTCCATACAGTAGTTTTCTCCCACATATGGGGTGTCAGCGTACTCAGGACAAATTGGACAACAACTTTTGGGGTCCAATTTCTCCTGGTACCCTTGGGAAAATAAAAAAAATGGTGACTAAAAGATCATGTTTGTGGAAAAAATACGAATTTTTTATTTTCACGCCCGGGCGTTGTAAACTTCTGTGAAGCACTGGGGGGGTCAAAGTGCTCACCACACATCTAGATAAGTTCCTTGGGGGGTCTAGTTTACAAAATGGTGTCATTTGTGGGGGGTTTCCACTGTTTAGGTACATTAGGGGCTCTCCAAAGGCAACATGACACCCGCAGACCATTCCATCAAAGTCTGCATTCCAAAACGTCACTACTTCCCTTCCGAGCCCTGACGTGTGCCCATACAGTAGTTTTCTCCCACATATGGGGTAGCAGCGTACTCAGGACAAATTGGAAAACAACTTTTGGGGTCCAATTTCTCCTGGTACCCTTGGGAAAATAAAAAAAATGGTGACTAAAAGATCATGTTTGTGGAAAAAATATGAATTTTTTATTTTCACGCCCGGGCGTTGTAAACTTCTGTGAAGCACTGGGGGGGTCAAAGTGCTCACCACACATCTAGATAAGTTCCTTGGGGGGTCTAGTTTACAAAATGGTGTCATTTGTGGGGGGTTTCCACTGTTTAGGTACATTAGGGGCTCTCCAAAGGCAACATGACACCCGCAGACCATTCCATCAAAGTCTGCATTCCAAAACGTCACTACTTCTCTTCCGAGCCCTGACGTGTGCCCATACAGTAGTTTTCTCCCACATATGGGGTAGCAGCGTACTCAGGACAAATTGGAAAACAACTTTTGGGGTCCAATTTCTCCTGGTACCCTTGGGAAAATAAAAAAATGGTGACTAAAAGATCATGTTTGTGGAAAAAATACGAATTTTTTATTTTCACGCCCGGGCGTTGTAAACTTCTGTGAAGCACTGGGGGGGTCAAAGTGCTCACCACACATCTAGATAAGTTCCTTGGGGGGTCTAGTTTACAAAATGGTGTCATTTGTGGGGGGTTTCCACTGTTTAGGTACATTAGGGGCTCTCCAAAGGCAATATCACACCCGCAGACCATTCCATCAAAGTCTGCATTCCAAAACGTCACTACTTCCCTTCCGAGCCCCGACGTGTGCCCATACAGTAGTTTTCTCCCACATATGGGGTATCAGCATACTCAGGACAAATTGGACAACAACTTTTGGGGTCCAATTTCTCCTGGTACCCTTGGGAAAATAAAAAAATGGTGACTAAAAGATCATGTTTGTGGAAAAAATACGAATTTTTTATTTTCACGCCCGGGCGTTGTAAACTTCTGTGAAGCACTGGGGGGGTCAAAGTGCTCACCACACATCTAGATAAGTTCCTTAGGGGGTCTAGTTTCCAAAATGGTGTCATTTGTGGGGGGTTTCCACTGTTTTGGTACATCAGGGGTTTTCCAAACGCGACATGGTGTCCGATCTCAATTCCAGCCAAAAACGTCAAATGGCGCTGCTTCCCTTCCGAGCTCTGCCATGCGCCCAAATAGTGGTTTACCCCCACATTTGGGGTATCAGCGTACTCAGGACAAATTGCACAATAACTTTTAGGGTCCTGTTACCCTTGGAAAAATAAGAATTGAGGGTGAAAAGATCATTTTTGTGGAAAAAATATGATTTTTTAATTGTATGGCTTTATGTTATAAACTTCTGTGAAGCCCATGGGGGTTCAAAGTTCTCACCACACATCTAGATAAGTTCCTTAGGGTGTCTAGTTTCCAAAATGGTGTCATTTGTGGGGGGTTTCCACTGTTTTGGTACATCAGGGGTTTTCCAAACGCGACATGGTGTCCGATCTCAATTCCAGCCAAAAACGTCAAATGGCGCTGCTTCCCTTCCGAGCTCTGCCATGCGCCCAAATAGTGGTTTACCCCCACATGTGGGGTATCAGCGTACTCAGGACAAATTGCACAATAACTTTTAGGGTCCTGTTACCCTTGGAAAAATAAGAATTGAGGGTGAAAAGATCATTTTTGTGGAAAAAATATGATTTTTTAATTGTATGGCTTTATGTTATAAACTTCTGTGAAGCCCATGGGGGTTCAAAGTTCTCACCACACATCTAGATAAGTTCCGTAGGGGGTCTAGTTTCCAAAATGGTGTCATTTGTGGGGGGTTTCCACTGTTTTGGTACATCAGGGGTTTTCCAAACGCGACATGGTGTCCGATCTCAATTCCAGCCAAAAACGTCAAATGGCGCTGCTTCCCTTCCGAGCTCTGCCATGCGCCCAAATAGTGGTTTACCCCCACATTTGGGGTATCAG
This sequence comes from Dendrobates tinctorius, assembly GCF_039654945.1. Lineage (NCBI taxonomy): Eukaryota > Metazoa > Chordata > Amphibia > Anura > Dendrobatidae > Dendrobates > Dendrobates tinctorius. The sequence goes on from NW_027361724.1 coordinate 9,688,221, forward strand.
CGTACTCAGGACAAATTGCACAATAACTTTTAGGGTCCTGTTACCCTTGGGAAAATAAAAATTGGGGTGAAAAGATCATTTTTGTGGAAAAAATATGATTTTTTAATTGTACCGCTGTACGTTATAAACTTCTGTAAAGCCCTTGTGGGTTCAAAGTTCTCACCACATATCTAGATAAGTTCCTTGGGGGGTCTAGTTTCCAAAATGGGGTCACTTGTAGGGGGTTTCCACTGTTTAGGTACATCAGGGACTCTCCAAACGTGACATGGCGTCCAATCTGAATTCCAGCCAATTTTGCATTGAAAAAGTCAAACGGCGCTCCTTCCATTCTGAGCTCTGCCATGCGCCGAAACAGTCGTTCCCCCCCACATATCAGGTATCTGCGTACTCAGGACAAATTGCACAATAACTTTTGCAGTTCAATTTCTCCTGTTACCCTTGGTAAAATAAAAAAAATTGAACCTGAAGTATTTTTTTTATGAAAAAAAGTTAGATGTTCATTTATTTTTAAATATTCAAAAAAATTCCTGTGACGCACCTAAAGGGTTAATAAACTTCTTGAATGTGGTTTTGAGCACCTTAAGGGGTGCAGTTTTTAGAATGGTGTCACTTTTGTGTATTTTCTATCATATAGACCCCTCAAAGTGGCTTCAAATGTGATGTGGTCCTAAAAATAAAATGATGTTGTAAAAATGAGAAATCGCTGGTCAACTTTTAACCCTTATAACTTCCTAACAAAAAAAAATTTTGGTTCCAAAATTGTGCTGATGTAAAGTAAACATGTGGGAAATGTTAGTTATCAAGTTTTTTGTGTGCCTTATCTCTGTGATTTAAGGGCATAAAAATTCAAAGTTGGAAAATTGCGAAATTTTCAAAATTTTCGCCAAATTTCCGTTTTTCTCACAAATAAACGCAAGTTATTTGAATGAAATTTTACCACTAACATGAAGTACAATATGTCACGAGAAAACAATGTCAGAATCACCGGGATCCATGGAAGCGTTCCAGAGTTATGACCTCATAAAGGTACAGTGGTCAGAATTGTAAAAATTGGCCCGGTCATGAACGTGCAAACCACCCTTGGGGGTGAAGGGGTTAAAGATTCATGCAAAAAAATCAGATCAAAGTTGCCCATAAGTCTGAAAATCATGAAATGCACACAGTTTGCAATTAACATTGCTCAGTAGCAGACACTTTACAATTTATATTTCCATATGTGAAACACATGAATAAAACACTAATCAATGTGTCAATTTTAACCATCAAAGAAACATGAAGATCAGGTCCAAAGCACTAGTGACACTTGGGCCTCATTTAAAAGATGTCGATCTTTCTAAAATACCAAAGTCACTTGGCTTCACAGCCCCCTACTGATAACACAATACAGGGTGAAGTTGTTGTTTAGCTACTATTTGTTTTTTTTTCTTTTGTAAAACCAGTGGACAAAGGTTCTTAGGTTTTTAAGTTTCTTGTGACACAATTAAAAATCAGAAAGCGGCTCCCCTCTGTACAGTCTTGTGTATTTATGCTAATCAGCCCCACATATACACAAAATGCACAAGACTTTTATGTCTACACTTCAGAATGACATTTAATGTCCAAAAGTGTCATCCATGTAAAAGTAAAATGGCACCATAAATTACCATGTAATAATAAGTATACTCCTATTACATCTGGAGCCACAAAGCAAAACTCTGGTGTAACATGGTGGTTAGCATTGAAGATTGTAACATTAACTCAAATTAAGCCAAATTATCACTTTTATCTACCACATAGTCTTGGATATAACATTACCAGTGAGGCATTGCTGCTCTACCTCCATCATGCTTTGCCTCTCCAAATACACATTTCCAGCATGTCTCACTATGATCTATACATATCTGTATAGTGATAATTCACTTCACATTTTTGGTTACTGTCAGTATTTACCACCACATGAAGTAGCCATTGAGTGATCATTTAAAACTAGATGGGCATTTCCTGAAGGAAATACATGGTGCTTGAACAGCGCTGCCAGCTTTACAGCAGTGAATCAGGTGTGGACTGTAAGAAAGTAAAGTTAGAATATGAATGCTGTGTATAGCGATGGCACAACCTGGGATGGGTTGTATATGAAGCCAATGGGGGTGATGTAGTGATGCCACCATTATATAATATTTGGTGCAGGCTAAAGGACCTGTGTGATGTCACCACTAGAGTTGAGCGATACCGTCTGATACTTCAAAGTATCAGATCGGAATGGATCGGCCGATCTTAAAAAAAAAAGTATCGTTATCGCCGATTCCGATACCGGAAGTCCAATTCAAGTCTATGGGACTTCCGGTATCGGAATAAGAAAAACCCTGTTTTTGCCTTGTACAGCCTCTCTGGGGTCTGTACGGGCCTTTCGGGGGGCTGTGCCGGCCTGCCAGGGGGTCTGTGCAGGCTCCGGTGGGCTGTTCCGGCCTGCCGGGGGGCTGTGCCGGCCTGCCGGTGGTCTGTGCAGGCTCCGGGGGGCTGTGCCGGCCTGCCAGGGGGCTGTGCCGGCCTGCCGTTGGTCTGTGCAGGCTCCGGGGGGCTGTGCCGGCCCCCGGGGGGGCTGTGCAGGCTTCGGGGGTCTGTGCAGGCATCGTCCGATGGGATTACAAGTCCCATCGGGCGATGCCTGCTACCATGACAGTGATTGACACATTAGCCAATGATGGGACAGTAGTAGTCCCATCATCCGGCTAATGTGTTGAATGTAAAAAAAAAATAAAATTTACATGCTACATACATACTACATATATACATACTACATACATACTACATATATACTACATGCTACATACATACAACATGCATACTACATATATACTACATGCAACATGCATACTACATACATGCTACATTCATACTACATACTACATACATGCTACATTCATACTACATATATACTACATGCAACATACATACAACATATATACTACATGCATGCAACATGCATACTACATATATACTACATGTAACATACATACTACATATATACTACATGCATACTACATACATGCTACATACTACATGCATGCTACATGCATGCTACATACATACTACATGCATGCTACATACATACTACATGCATGCTACATACATACTACATGCTACATACATACTACATATATACTACATGCATGCTACATACATACTACATGCTACATACATACTACATACATACTACATGCATGCTACATACATACTACATGCTACATATATACTACATACATACTACATGCATGCTACATACATACTACATGCTACATACATACTACATGCATGCTACATACATACTACATGCATGCTACATACATACTACATGCTACATATATACTACATACATACTACATGCATGCTACATACATACTACATGCATGCTACATACATACTACATGCTACATACATACTACATACATACTACATGCATGCTACATACAATACATTCATACAATACATACATAGACATACAGTACATATAACATAGAGTAACATACTTACCAATACTTGTCACATTGTTCCCCGAAGCCATTGTCTTTTACGGAATAAATATTAACATAACAAACCACAAAAATACTCACCCATGATCCGAAGCAGTCCACGAGTGTGTCCCACGACGATCTTGGGTAGAGAACGGCAGCATCAGCTGATGCTGCCTTTCTCTACGGGCTGCAGGAATCCAATGACGGAAGGTAGGTATCCTTCCGCACTGTATTCCTCCGCCACTTAAAAAAAAAAAAGTCCCTAGTCTCACTTTATGCCATTGCTGTGTGGGAATTTCCCACGCAGCAATGGCATAAAGTGAGACTAGGGACTTTTTTCTTTTAAGTGGCGGAGGAATACAGTGCGGAAGGATACCTTCCAGGATGCACCACCAGGATCCTTTTCATCAATAGACATCCAGCTCTAACCCCCTGAAATCAAATTCCCTGGGCAGCAGGGGGACAGCTTCTGTCTCTGTGTGTAGGTGGCCTCCTGGATGATGTTCCTGCCAAGTTTGGTTTGCCTGACCCCTTCTACAAAGGAGTTATGGGGTTTGATAACCCCAAAAACTGCCCCTAACTGAAAATGTCTTTTCAAATCTGCTGTCCAAATCAGACATTAATGGGCCCCTGGTTGGACTTCTGGTAAAGCCAGAGGGGCCATTGGGGTTTCATTTGAAACCTAATTACCAGACTGAGGTGAGGGAACAGTTCTTGGGGCTGTGTGGTGCTCTGTTGGGCATTTCTGCCCCCTCAAACCTGCACCAGCAGCAACATTTTTATCCATGGACAGCCATGGTCTGACCCCCTGAATTCAAATTCCCTTGTGATCAGGAGAACAAGTGATGTCTCTGAATGTAGATGGCCTCCTGGATGATGTTCCTGCCAAGATTGATTTGCCTGACCCCTTCTGCAGAGGAGTTAAGGGGTTTGAGAACCCCCAAAACTGCCCCAGACTGAAAATGTCTTTTCAAATCTGCTGTCCAAATCAGACTTTGGGGCCCCTGGTGGGACTTCTGGTAAAGCCAGAGGGGCGATTGGGGTGTCATTGAAAGCTAATTGCCAGACTGAGGAGAGGGAACAGTTCTTGAGGCTGTGTGGTGCTCTTTTGGCCTTTTGTGCCCCCTCAAGCCTACACCACCAGGATCCTTTTCATCAATGGACAGTCATACTCTGACCCCCTGAATTCAAATTCCCTGGGCAGCAAGGGGACAAGTGATGTCTCTATGTGTAGGTGGCATCCTGGACAATATTCCTGCCAAGCTTGGTTTGCCTGGTACCTTCTGCTGGGTAGTTGTGGGGTTTCAGAACCCCATAACCGGCCCAAGGCCTCAAAATGTCTTTTCAAATGTGCTGTCCAAATCAGACATTGGGGCCCTTGGTGGGACTTCTGGTTAAGCCAGAGGGGCCATTGGGGTGTCATTTGAAAGCTAATTAGCAGACTGAGGTGATGGAACAGTTCTTGGGGCTGTGTGGTGCACTGTTGGGCATTTGTACCCCCTCAAGCCTGCACCACCAGGACCATTTTTATCCATGGACAACCATGCTTTGACCCCCTGAATTCAAATTCCCTGGGGAGTACGGGGACAAGTGATGTTGTTATATGTAGGTTGCCTCCTGGATGATGTTCCTGCCAAGTTGGGTTTGCCTGACCCCTTCTGCAGAGGAGTTATGGGGTTTGAGAACCTCCAAAACTGCCCCAGACTGAAAATGTCTTTTCAAATCAGCTGTCCAAATCAGACATTGGGGCCCCTGTTGGGACTTCTGGTAAAGCCAGAGGGGCCATTGGGGTGTCATTTGAAAGCTAATTACCAGACAGGTGAAGGAACAGTTATTGGGGCTGTGTTGTGCCCCCTCAAGCCTGCACCACCAGGATCCTTTACATCAATGGACTGCCAGCTCTAACCCCCTGAGTTCAAATTTCCTGGGCAGCAGGGGGACAAGTGTTGTCTCTGTGTGTAGGTGGCATACTGGACAATATTCCTGCCAAGTTAGTTTGCCTGGTACTTTCAGCTGGGTAGTTGTGGGGTTTCAGAACCCCAAAACCGACCCAAAGCCTCGAAATGTCTTTTCAAATCTGCTGTCCAAATCAGACATTGGGGCCCCTGGTGGGACTTCTGGTTAAGCCAGAGGGGCCATTGGGGTGTCATTTGAAAGCTAATTACCAGACTGAGGTGAGGGAACAGTACTTAAGGCTGTGTGCTGCTCTATTGGGCTTTTGTGCCCCCTCTAGCCTGCACCACTAGGACCATTTTTATCAATGGACAGCCATGCTCTGACCCCCTGAATTCAAATTCCCTGGGGAGCAGGGGGACAAGCGATGTTGCTCTGTGTAGGTGGCATCCTGGATGATGTTCCAGTCAAGTTTGGTTTCCCTGACCACTTCTGCAGAGGAGTTATGGGGTTTGAGAGCCCCCAAAACTGCCCCTGACTGAAAATGTCTTTTCAAATCTGCTGCCCAAATCAGACATTGGGGCCCCTGGTTGGACTTCTGGTAAAGCCAGAGGGGCCTTTGAGGTGTCATTTGAAAGCTAATTACCAGACTAAGGTGAGGGAGCAGTTCTTGGGACTGTCTGGTGATCTGTTGGGCATTTGTGCCCCTGCAAGCCTGAACCACCAGGACCATTTTTATCCATGGACAGCCATGCTCTGATCCCCTGAATTCAAATTCTCTGGGGAGCAGGGGAACAAGTGATGTTGTTGTGTGTAGGTGGCCTCCTGGTTGATGTTCCTGCCAAGTTTGGTTTGCCTGACCCCTTCTGCAGAGGAGTTAAGGGGTTTGAGAACCCCCAAAACTGCCCCTAACTGAAAATGTCTTTTCAAATCTGCTGTCCAAATCAGAAATTGGGGCCCCTGGTGGAACATCTGGTAAGTCCAGAGGGGCCATTGTTGTGTCATTTGAAAGCTAATTACCAGACTGAGGTGAAGGAACAGTTATTAGGGCTGTGTGCTGCTCTGTTGGGCATTTGTGCCCCCTCAAGCCTGCACCGCCAGGAACATTTTTATCCATGGACACAGATGCTCTGAACCTGAATTCAAATTCCCTGGAGAGCAGGGGGACAAGTGATGTTGCTGTATGTATATGGCTTCCTGGATGATGTTCCTGCCAAGTTTGATTTGCCTGACCCCTTCTGTAGAGGAGTTAAGGGGTTTAAGAACCCCCAAAACTGCCTCAGACTGAAAATGTCTTATCAAATCTGCTGTCCAAATCAGACATAGGGGCCCCTGGTGGGACTTCTGGTAAAGCCAGAGGGGCGAATGGGGTGTCGTTTGAAAGCTAATTATCAGACTGAGGAGAGGGAACAGTTCTTGGGGTTGTGTGGTGCTCTGTTGGGCATTTGTGCCCCCTCAAGCTGGCATCACCAGGATCATTTTCATTAATGGACAGCCAGCTCTAACCCCCTGAGTTCAAATTCCCTGGGCAGCAGGGGGACAAGTGATGACTCTGTGTAGGTGGCATCCTGGACAATATTCCTGCCAAGTTAGTTTGCCTTGTACTTTCTGCTGGGTAGTTGTGGGGTTTCAGAACCCCAAAACCGACCCAAGGCCTCAAAATGTCTTTTCAAATCTGCTGTCCAAATCAGACATTGGGGCCCCTAGTGGGACTTCTGGTTATGCCAGGGGGGGCATTGGGGTGTCATTTGAAACCTAATTACCAGACTGAGGTGAGGGAACAGTTCTTGGGGCTGTGTGGTGCTCTGTTGGGCATTTGTGCCCCCTCAAGCCTGCACCACCAGGATCCTTTTCATCAATGGACAGCCATGCTCTAACCCCCTGAATTCAAATTCCCTGGGAAGCAGGGGGACAAGTGATGTTGCTGTGTGTAGGTGGCCTCCTGGATGATGTTCCTGCCAAGTTTGGTTTGCCTGACCACCTCTGCAATGGAGTTATGGGGTTTGAGAGCCCCCAAAACTGTCCCCGACTGAAAATGTCTTCTCAAATCTGTTGTCCAATATAGAATTTGGGGCCCCTGTTATAGCCATCAATCTGCAACATTGAACAGTTAAAAAGAAAAAAAAAAGAGAGAGACAAAACCCTGCAGGGGATAGAGATAGATATCTATCTCCTTCAGCTTCTTTTTCATTACTTTAGCTCTGCAGACATATGGTAAACGCCATTGTCTGTAAGTGTTGCAATGAGTCACTTCTAACTGGCTAGATACAAAACTTGCAGACTCTGTAATCTCAGGATAAATTACCAGACATGTCTTAATACCTTAGCTAAGGGAACTAACTTTACATGTAACTTTTAGCTCTATATGTGTGTAATAGAAGCTAGGCCTGTCTCTCTATTATATTACATTATATATTCTAAGTGTTATTGGCATGTATGCAGGAAGCAGGCCCTCACTATTAAAAAAAACATTCAGAGGGTGATAGCTGGCAATTGGAATTGATTTTTTGTCTAGAGAGATGGTTTTCAGGTAAAAAAAAATATGACGAATGTTAGAATCACAGGTTACAGGCAAAAAATGTCTTATTAGGGGAAACTGAAGGATTTGAAAATTACAGATTAAAGGCCAAAAAAGGGAAACAGGGGAAAAATAAAGTCTTACCTCAGTCTGGTAATTAACTTTCAAATGACAACTCAATGGCCCCTCTGGCCTTACCAGCAGTCGCACCAGGGGCCCCAATGTCTGATTTTTACGGCAGATTTGAAAAGACATTTTCAGTCTGGGGCAGTTTTGGGAGTTCTCAAACCCCTTAACTCCTCTGCAGAAGGGATCCAGAAAAACCAAACTTGGCAGGAACATCATCAAGGAGGCCACCTACACACAGCAACATCACTTGTCACCCTGCTCCCTAGGGAATTTGAATTCAGGGGGTCAGAGCATGGCAGTCCATGGATAAAAAGGGTCCTGGTGGTGCAGGCTTGAGGGGGCAGAAATGCCCAACAGAGCCAGACAGCCTGCTCTCACATTAAAGTGACATACTGAGGAAGAGAGCAGGCTATTGTACTCATTTTTTGCACAAATAGCCGTCTCTCACTGTTGAATATGACATACTGAGGATGAGAGCCGGCTATTGCATTCATTTTTGGCACATTTAGCCAGCTCTCACTGTTGAATATGATATACTGAGGATGAGAGCCAGCTATTGTACTCATTTTTGGCACAATTAGCCGGCTCTCACTGTTGAATATGATATACTGAGGATGAGAGCCAGCTATTGTGCTCATTTTTGGCACAATTAGCTGGCTCTCACTGTTGAATATGATATACTGAGGGTGAGAGCCGGCTATTGTGCTCATTTTTGGCACAATTAGCCGGCTCTCACTGTTGAATATGATATACTGAGGATGAGAGCCAGCTATTGTGCTCATTTTTGGCACAATTAGCCGGCTCTCACTGTTGAATATGATATACTGAGGATGAGAGCCAGCTATTGTGCTCATTTTTGGCACAATTAGCCGGCTCTCACTGTTGAATATGATATACTGAGGATGAGAGCCAGCTATTGTGCTCATTTTTGGCACAATTAGCCGGCTCTCACTGTTGAATATAACATACTGAGGATGAGAGCCAGCTATTGTGCTCATTTTTGGCACAATTAGCCGGCTCTCACTGTTGAATATGATATACTGAGGATGAGAGCCAGCTATTGTGCTCATTTTTGGCACAATTAGCCGGCTCTCACTGTTGAATATGATATACTGAGAATGAGAGCCAGCTATTGTGCTCATTTTTGGCACAATTAGCTGGCTCTCACTGTTGAATATGATATACTGAGGATGAGAGCCGGCTATTGTGCTCATTTTTGGCACAATTAGCCGGCTCTCATTTTTGGTCAAATCCTGACAAAAACGTACACTGTTTTTGAACCAGCAATTTTGCATAGGATTTAGCGCAAGTCTAAGTGTTTTTAGAGCGTACTACACGCACATTTCCAATATCGCGCCAACAACACATACGTTTTTTTACCATGTGCGCATTTTTAGATATCGCACAAATCTGATATTTAGCAACAATTACGCAGATTAACAAAACTGTCCGCCCAAAACGCATGCGGTTTTGACCACAGAAGCGCTTACAGAGCTCTGCACATGACCGACACTCCTTTTTCATCAAAATCGGACCTAAATGTATTGTGTTTTTTAACAAATTACATACCGAGGATTAGAGCTGGCTATAGTAATCTATATTTTTACCAAGAGCCGTCTCTGACTTTTATGAGAGCCGACTATTTGGACTGAAAATCATCTTTTTAGCTGGCTGAATGTATAAAAGGAGCAATAGCGCCATCTGGTGTTTTTACACTTTTGCATTTAAAAAAATATATTTTGTTCAACAGTGGCTACTTGTGGAATTTCAAAATATTACATTTTGCAAAGTGAGAGCCGGCTAATTGTCCAAAAAACAGGCATCCAAATACGCAGTAGCCGCTTTTAAGGAAAAAACTTTTTTACGTTTTTTCTGCGTAGACCCCATCAGGAGCGATATTTCAGGCCGCAGAATGAGAGCTTTCGTGCAGAAACGTTCCTGGACCCCAGAACTAAAATTAGCTCCTCCCACCGCATGCGTAAGCGTCTCGTAACGCCAATTTACAAAGTGCACCCATCCGTCCCTATATATTACTATAGAGAGATGGTGATACTCCAAAAATGACCCTCCCCAAATTTCAATAGACCGGAGTCAGCCCTGTTGCCATCCGGCAACAAAATGGCTGACTTTTGTTGCCGGATTGCAACAACAGAGTCAAACCTTGTTGCAGATCGGCAACAAATGCCGATATTTTCTAAGTTTTACCCCCAAGGTCAACCTCGCCTTTTTTGCTTTTAAAATGTTTATAACATGTTGATGTTCATCATGTTGATTAAATTTGATCCCACATTTTTGTATGCACGCTGTTTCATATTTCTATATATCTGATTTACTAGTGATTTATGTACACCTCCCTTTCCTTTGGTCACATTTACTTTTTCTGGGTGTACGGCACAGTACCCTAATCTATAAGCTGTGCCAATCCTCCCCTTTATCCTTCTGGTAATTCAATATGTCTGATACCAAGGAAAATAAGCCACTGACAGAGTTGAGCACTGGACTATGATTTTTTTTTTTTTAAATAAAGCCTTACAATTTAAAAAAGGAAAAAAACACTGAAGTCTTAAATATATTAAAAAGGTTGCATGGTGTTTGCTATTTCATATTGACCATTGATCTATGGGTAAATCACAGCAATGATCCACTATTTGAATCCTATTTGCACTTCCTTTCCAGTGTTGCTTACTTTTACCCTAAGCTCTATATTTAGATTTATTTAAGAGCTACATGGAGCTTAATCGCATCTCTAAAACAAAATGAAATATAATACATAGAAAACACCATGACTCTTTTTTTAATTTGATATTGGCCATTTGCTAAAGAAAATGGTTATTGTTTAAAGAAATACCCCTAAAGTAAATACATTGAGTTTTTTTGGGGTGGATACCAGCTTGGGGTCATTATGTAATATATGAAGGGAAACAAGTAAAAACCTCTACAAAGTTAGGAAATTTCATTAGGTGACTAATTAGATTTATTACAGTATTATGAGTATTATATCTGCATCATACAACACGTGCAATCTATGTATTAAAAAATTTAGAATTTTTTATTCGGTCATACAATATAAGATTATACAAGATAATGATAACACTTTAGAGAGCAGAAAGCGGCTCTGCTCTGTACTGTCTTGTATGTATTCATGATAATCAGCCCCACAAGTCTGCACTTCTATATGGCATTTAGAGTATGAGTCTCATATATGTGATCTCCAAAAAATGTCAAACATGGAAAAATTATATTGCACCATGTATTACCAGATAATTATAATCCTATTAAAATGCATCAGTCATGACAAAGCAAACCTCTGGTACAACATGCTGGCTAGCAATGAGGGATTTTAGTTTAAAAATTGTTTGACTTCCCTATTAATGTGATAACCAAGACTATAAAATAGTTGGATAAATCTCTAGTCATACATTGTGGCTCCACATCCACCATGCTTTATCCTCCAGCATGCCTCAACATGATCCATATATACCTGTATTGTGAAGATTGGCTTTACATTTTGTCTTCCGGTCAGCTCATACATGAGCTGTGGCTTCCTGGTAGATCTTTATGGCAATATAGACTCTTCACCTTTAGCCTTGAAATTGAATTACCTTGAACAGGATGTAATTCAGTAATCACTAATATTCAGCAAAATGTTTTACAAAAATTTTAGTAAATAATTTCCCCACAAATTTGCAGCATTGAAAAGCATGGACTGGAAAAAGGGGTTTAATACTGTAATCTTAGAGTGAGGCAATGGTACTCAAATGAAATTTAATTGTACTTGATTTTGTTTTATTTTGTAATTAGCTTTGTGCCAGTGAGGCAAAATGTTAGCTGTCAACCACTTTTGCATAACCTTAAGAGGCTGGCTAAAAATCTACTCTAATTGACTAGAAAATACATGTTTAATACTGAATGATCCTAGGACTGGAGATGTTTTAAACTTATTCCATTATCCTCAAATTTAAAAAAAAGAAAATGTATTTTCAAGAATACAGTTTTTGTTTTATAATGTGCATGGAACTTTTCTGAACCATATAAAGAGACAGCCAAAAGTAAAAAGATACCCACAAAAATCTGGTTCTTCCATCACAATACTGTAATCTGCATTAAAATCATAGGTAAATATAAACTTAATCCAGCATTATTGCTTACTTTAATCACACAAAAAAAGAGAACTAGAGCAGCACAAAGACAAAAAGAAAAATGAAAAATTGGGAGAAAATCCCCCCAGGCAAAGATCAAACCTCAACTGTAGAAATCCAAAAAATGGAGGCATCATATCATGCTCAGTGGATAAAGAGCTACTTTTATTAGCCCATCGTGGCAACGTTTTGGTCTGTGGAGATGTGGACAGTTTTCAGTCAATGATCAAGTGCATGTGATAGATATATAGGAGTGTACCTGATAATAGTACTTAACAATAATTGCAAAAAATAACATATCCATCCATTAAAAGTGACATACATACTATGCCAGATGGAATATACAGTTTTAAATCCCATAAAGTGCATCAGCTACATAGCAAATCAGAAGAACTACAGTATAGTAGATTTTTAATTACAAAACAAAAGGGACAGTGATAAACTGTCACCAATAGAAGAGAACCATACGTGAATACAAAATTCTGCTTATTTTAATCATTAAAAATCAATAAAAATAAACTGCTTTTCTTTAATTACAATGAACATACCCCATGGGGACAATAACAACCACTGATATTTACAATAATGAAAATTAGATATTGCACATATAAAATAATAATAAAGAAAAGGATATCACTACATCACATGAAAAAGAATGACACAAGGTATCCAGTTATATTATGCACATGGCCTTAATGATAATTACCACATGTGCACCCTTTAATCATATGCTGGTATACAGCTGTAGTATCCCTTATTTGTACTACATATCAAACAGGTAAAAGATCGATGAATTTTATTGATTTTTAATCATTAAAATCAGAATTTTGTGTTCATGTATGGTTCTCTTCTATTGGTGACAGTTTATCACTGTCCCTTTATGTTTGTAAGTTGTATTTGGAAGTGCCATTTGTATAATTGGTGGACAAAAAGTGGATTAATCTAGATTTTTAATTAGCCGTTTTTGTTAATATTGGGATAAGATCTTGAAGATGGGAATACCTCTTTAACTTAATTTTACACTTTATTTTAAACTAGGTGATTATTACTTGTACCTTATTACATTTTCTTATATCTTAATGACTTGACTTGTATTGATGAGTAATCTATTGTGTATTAGATGGGGGGACATATAAAATGTGGGTATTAGTAAGTTGCTTTACTATATTGACTCGGAGTTAACAATTACCTACTTTTGAAAATGAACCTTGATAATTCATTTTACAAGCATAAGTTTTACAAAGATCAGCAGGATAAGATTATTTTCTACCATAAATGCTCTAGTCAATTTATATTTCTACCTTGAATTTATTTAGGATTTTTCATTATGCTAGATTTACAGGAAAAAGTGTACAAAATTTAGTAAGTTTGCATTATAAAGTTTTCTCTACATGCTTACTTATACATTTTTTTCTCTATAGTTGCCTGTACAATACAATTAAACATTGTTTGGATGACAAATAACTAAGTTTTGGTTTGAAAGGAGAACACTAACAAAATGTGAGGTGCATCACAAACCCAGTTACGTTCAAATGTCTACTGGGTACTTTACATTGCCCTATTACATACATATTTCCCTATTATACCTGTGTCAGTGTAATTTTCCATTGATTTGCATGTTGCAGTAAAGGGGGCTTTCACATAGCGAAATCGCTAGCAATATTGCTAAAGCATCACCGGTTATGTGACGCAGTAGCGATATTGCTAGCGATATCGCTACACGTGATACTTACCTCCGACTGGCTTCCCCGCTGGCTATTGATGATTGCCTGGTCCATTTCTTGTTAGCGGCTTCCTGCTGGTGCCGACGAGCGACAGGTAAGTAAAGACCGCTGCTGCATCGCTGCTGAGTTCTGCCTGTTTGGCAGCTCATTAGCGACTATTTAGTGATGCACCAGCGATCCTGACCTGGTCATATTGTGTTCGGGATCGCTGATGCATCGCTAAATGTAAAAAGGCCTTAAGACAGTATGTTTAATCCTATTAGAGATGCAACAAAACTTTTTTTTGTTATTGGCCATAATCTTGATGCCAGGTCTTGAAGTAAAAATGTTTAATGTTAATTTAGATTCTTTTAATTATATCCCAAATAAACGAACATTTACTTTACCTTAGTACAGAAGCGCCATTGTCAATTTGGTTACTTAATATTAGAGCTACTTCTAGGTTTTCTGTTTTCAACAAATTTGAATATAGTTAACCGGCAAATTATCTTCTATAATCGAAAGCCAGATATTAACTAAATTAACTTTAATGCTTTTTAATAGTTTGTATAATATTATAGTTTGATATTATAGCAGCCATTGATTTCTTGTTGACAAAAAATTACTGAATGGCAGTTGTCATACAGATATGGTTCATATATTTTATTCCAGAAGTCTAGATGAATTTCCTGCCATCAAGCATCCTCACACATTGTTCACTATTTAGTTTGGTGAAAATTTATTTACAATATAGTACAATATTCCCTATCTATATGATACAGAATTAAAACTTGTAAAGATTTTGAGACAAGACCCTTATATGCATAGCCATGGCGGTTTATAGCTGATAATCCTTAATACACTGGTAGTTTAGAAAAGTAAATGTAATTCTCTTTATAGTATTGGAGGCAAAAATTGAAGACTTAATAGATTTATTCATCACCTTGATCTCCACTCCTGTTCCTTTCACAAAGTAAAGTAAATTAATCTTTTAGCAATTCTAATTACAGCAACAAAGTAACCAATGCTACTACATCATCATAAATATATTATCTTCAGGAATTGTGGTAACATTTCTTTACATTAAACCTGTAATCCTAGACCAGATTCTAAATTAGATCAAGGTCTGCTAAGATCCACTCAAAATGTACCTGATGTTCTGCTTCTTCCACGTGATTATCTGCTGACAAATGCTTCCATCTTCCTTATTTCATAAATATTCACACTATTCAGAGTTAACCGTGCAATGTTTCTGAAAATTATGAAAATTATTTCATGGTATTAGTCAGTTGTTGGCTACATTGCTATATTTTGTTGCAGTAATAAGAAATTTTTCATGATGTATACAATATAGTATATAATGTTACCTTTTTTGGAATTTCAGATGTTACTGAGGTGTCACAGTGCAGAATAAAACACTCTACATATTGGGGCTGTGGAATAATTTTTCTGACATAACCGTCGTAAATTTAGTTTAATTTTGATTTGCACTTGTAGGATGCTCTCATCACTCCTTTAAAGGTTCGCTCACATGTACGTATACATCAGATAAGTTTTTTTTCTCATGATGGTGATTAAAAATCTCTGAGCTTTGAAAATGTATCCGATATCTCTTGGTGACCTGTTTGATATATTCAGATCGGTTGATATTTACCTGTGTAACAACTACTGTATTCTTGAAAATTTGTTGATGCTGGTTTACCACAATATTTTAACCATTTCCTATGCATACCATATCGGCAACACCCTCAATATTGCTTATTTTCTGTTTAGATTTATCCTGAAAAAAATTCTATTTTGTTTATTGTTATCTATGGGTAACTCACAGCAATGATCCACTATTTGCATCCTATTTGCACTTCCTTTGCAGTGTTGCTTACTTTTACCCTCTAAAACTAAATGAAATATAATATATTCAAAGAGTCATGGTGTTTGCTATTTGATATTGGCCATTTGCTAAAGAAAATGGTTATTGTTTAAAGAAGTACCCCTAAAGTAAATATATTGAGTGTTTTTGGGGTGGATACCAGCTTGGGGTCATTATGAAGGGAAACATTTACCCTCTAAAACTAAATGAAATATAATATATTCAAAGAGTCATGGTGTTTGCTATTTGATATTGGCCATTTGCTAAAGAAAATGGTTATTGTTTAAAGAAGTACCCCTAAAGTAAATATATTGAGTGTTTTTGGGGTGGATACCAGCTTGGGGTCATTATGAAGGGAAACAAGTAAAAACCTCTAGAAAGTTTGGCACATTTCATTAGGTGACTAATTTGATTTATTACAGTATTATGAGTTTTAAATCTGCATCACACAACACACGTGGAATCTATGTATTAAAAAATTTAGACTTTTATTATTAGTCCATACAATTGAAAAAGAATCATTGCTCTTGCAAAAAGCGCTGAAGAAACCTCTTTTTTGGATGAGGCTCTGGAATGGTCTCTGAGTCACTGTCTTCACTTTCATTAAATTCCAAAACCTCAGGTTCCTCTTCTGTGTCACTCTCCTCTGTGTCACTCTCTTCTGTGTCACTCTCCTCCGTGTCACTCTCTTCAGTTGTGTCCTCGGTTTCTTTTCTGTTTATATGAACAAATATAAATGTTTTGACATGCGATGGCAAAAGCCTTGGCCGCTTCCTAAATGGACCTTGCTGCATTAGATCGGTCAGGCAGATCCATTCCCCTTCTGGAGTATCTCCATGTGCCGGACAACCCATATCTTGGTACCAATCCTCATCTGGGTATGTAGAACTGAGCACGGGGCCGCAGCAGCATATCTGTGTGAGAGACAGACAGAAGCATTAGTTGAGGTCTGTAGAAAAGCTATTGCATTATATTAAAGACATTATATTGACTAAGGTGACATTGTATTTTTTAGAATATGCAAAAAATTTCAGATCAGACTATCCTCCAATAACAAAATAGCCTTTCATGAAAACTACTCCCTTAAAATTGTTAAGCCCTAACTTCAAATATGTAGGCCATAGAAAAATTGTATAAACTAGATCCTCTGACATTGTCCTATTTCCTACATGCTAACCAGTCATCTTTAGTAATTCAGAATACTGTCATTTTTAATATACATATTAGAAATGTTAAACATTTAAGGAAAGTTGCAAAATAACAGGCAATGAAAAATCCTAAAATATCTTATTTCTTTGACAATTCTAGAAATTAAAACTAAAAGCAAACATTACCTTTTCAGGGTTTGTCTGTGCCTGGGTATCCATTATTATTTCTTCACAAATGCTTAGTGACCAGTCACCAACAAACAGCAGAAGAGTTGTGCAGCTACCAAGCTGTCTTCACCTTTTATACAAATCGTGAGAGTTTTGCTCCTCCCTTTATTCATTAGTGAAATGCAAACGCCCAGGAATCTCCTCCACTTCTGAATGCTACCTTATCTAACATAGCAAACCTAGATGGCACCCATGTTTTATTAAAGAAATGTGAATACTCATGTCGACCAGTCTCACAATGGTTGAGAAAGCAGGATTTTAAGTATAATTTCATCAATTTTCACTCATCAGCATACCTAATTCAAGATTCTGTATAGCAATAAATGGTTCAAAGAAAAAAAATTGTGATCAGTAAAAGAGCCTTTTTCAATCTAGTCCAACCAATAGAAATGTGTTCTGGCTGTTAAATGTCAGGGCATTCTAAAAAGTTTAATGTCTCATATGGCTCCTATCACAAAAGAGATTGGTTAAAACAATGACCACACATGTAAAGTGCAAAAAATGAATCTGAGGACTAATTGTATTTTATTAGTGATGGGTGAACTCACTTGTATTATTTGAAATACTGCAAGAGTCAAAATATAAAAAAATTCTAAATTAAAATAGAATTAATCACCCTCACCTTTCCATTGCTCGCTGCGTATAGTCCGTTAATCAAGACATCTTTATTTTACCATTATACATTGAATCTCTGGAGTTATTGCTCTTCAACAGGCAAATTATGATAACATTTTGACATGCACTCACATTCAGGATCTGTTCATTACCAGAAGTCTCAATCAAGAGAGAAGACTCCAAAGATGTGGCTCATGTCGGCCAATAGAAAAGACCCTGAGGACCAGATATGATACATCATTGCTCAATGCCTATTTGAAGATGACTGGTGAGGCATGTGTTTTTTCTGTAATAATGGTCTATGGTCTGAAGAGACCATGGAAAATAACATAATAACACAAAAAAACAACAATTATGCGGCAAAAACTGAAATCAATATCAAACCACCAAAAACAGCACAGTTTAAATTGCCAATAAAATTTAATTTTTATTATAAATAAACAAATTTATACATAATAGAATACAGACAAAAATAACACCAGAGATACTGCTATCCTAACAGGGAGCCATATTCCACGTTGCCCAAAAAATAATAAGGTTTCAAATATTTTGTGGGTAATGTGTAATATGGCTCCCTGTTAGGATAGCAGTATCTCTGGTGTTATTTTTGTCTGTATTCTATTATGTATAAATTTGTTCAATTATTTATAATAAAATTTATATTTTATTGGCAATTTATGCTGATCTGTTTTTGGTGGTTCCATAGAAAATAACATGTAACATACACGTGGGGGGAGAATAACTGCACTGTGAATCAAATTTCACAGAAAATCCACACAACTCGCTGCTCATGTTTTGCAAGATCTGCTTGTCTCTAGTATTTTGAATAATATTGAAATAGAGAAATGATGCCAAGTTGATTAAGGGGATATATTTGACTTCTATTGTAGGCATAGAAAATATATATTTTGTTTTTCCAATATGAGGCAAAATTAGCTGCAGCTTTCCATTTTGGGGTATTATCCTTTTTTCTGTATCTGACTTTAAATTTGGTATTGATTTTTTTTCTGCAACTATTAGTATATGTAACTGAGAAAAAAGGTTGAGTTCTGCTCAACATAGGTAATTGTAAACTAATGATTTCCCTTTTTTAAGTTATATTTTTAAAGATTCATGCAAAAAAATCAGATCAAAGTTGCCCATAAGTCGGTGAAAATCATGAAATGCACACAGTTTCCAATTAACATTGCACTAAGTAGCAGACACTTTACAATTTATATTTCCATATGTGAAACACATGAATAAAACATGAATCAATGTGTCAATTTTACCCATCAAAGAAACATGAAGATCAGCTCAAAAAGCACTAGTGACATTTGGGCCTCATTTAAAAGATGTCGATCTTTCTAAAATACCAAAGTCACTTGGCTTCACAGCCCCCTACTGATAACACAATACAGGGTGAAGTTGTTGTTTAGCTTCTATTTGTTTTTTTTTTCTTTTGTAAAACCAGTGGACAAAGGTTCTTAGGTTTTTAAGTTTCTTGTGACACAATTAAAAATCAGAAAGCTGCTCCGCTCTGTACAGTCTTGTGTATTTATGCTAATCAGCCCCACATATACACAAAATGCACAAGACTTTTATGTCTACACTTCAGAATGACATTTAATATCCAAATGTGTCATCCATGTAAAAGTAAAATGGCACCATAAATTACCATGTAATAATAACTATACTCCTATTACATCTGGAGCCACAAAGCAAAACTCTGGTGTAACATGGTGGTTAGCATTGAAGATTGTAACATTAACTCAAATTAAGCCAAATTATCACTTTTATCTACCACATAGTCTTGGATATAACATTACCAGTGATGCATTGCTGCTCTACCTCCATCTTGCTTTGCGGCTCCAAATACACATTTCCAGCATGTCTCACTATGATCTATACATATCTGTATAGTGATAATTCACTTCACATTTTTGGTTACGGTCAGTATTTACCACCACATAAAGAAGCCACTGAGTGATCATTTAAAACTAGATGGGTATTTCCTGAAGGAAATACATGGTGCTTGAACAGCGCTGCCAGCTTTACAGCAGTGTATCAGGTGTGGACTGTAAGAAAGTAAAGTTAGAATATGAATGCTGTGTATAGCGATGGCACAACCTGGGATGGGTTGTATATGAAGCCAATGGGGGTGATGTAGTGATGCCACCATTATATAATATTTGGTGCAGGCTAAAGGACCTGTGTGATGTCACCACCATTTGCTTCATTTTACCTCAGCAGTTTCAAATATGAAAGCTGACCTCTGGTTGCTATGGACAACCAAAATGGTTTTACTCTGAGGCAATTTTCATTAATCAGGCCACTAACATTTGCTATAGAAATCAGGGAACCTTGTCACATACATTTCTTATAGCAGTGTAGTGGTCCCTATTTACTCAATAAAATTGTACAATTAGTGGATTAATAAGTCCTTAAGGTCTCTTCACACTGAATGATACCGCTGACTATTGCGATGCTGCAATGTCGCAAACCCGACATTTCAGCATTGCAAACGCAGCGGTCACATTGAACAATTTTCTTCACTGGGAGTGTATGATGCATGACACCCCAGTGATCAAAACGGCCGTTACTGGGATCTGCCATGCTCAGGAATGCCCCCTGCGATGTTGTATCCCACTGTCACACGCAGCAATTGCCACCGTCACAGTGGGGTATTGCTGAAACGTCATGGATCGGATGCTCGTTCAGTGTAATGGGGACCTTAATAATGACAGCAACCATTTAATTGCAGCTGTACCCCTGAAAAATAAAAATGGACAAAAGCGCATATTGCATTTTCATGGAAATATATTGTGGACATTCTTGTGGTGCACATCATCATAGGTTGGTAAAAGCCTGAGCGACTGGCATAGTACAGCCCCTCACAAGCCACTTTGGCATGGTGTGGCCCCTCAACAGCCACTATGATTTCGGGGCCTTTAAGGAACCAGTCTGATATGCAAGGCCTCTCAGGGGCCACTTTAGTATGTGAAACCCATGACCCACTTTGTTGTGTGGGCCCCCTCAGGAGCCAGTCTGGTTCCCAGGGCCCCTCAGATACCACTTTGGTGCCAATGAACCTCAGGAGCCAGTCTGGCATGCAGGGCCCTGCCCCTGGGTAGCCATTTTGGCCCCTTGGCAGCCACTTTGATGTGCGGGGCCCCTTGTTAGCCACTTTGGCCCCTTGGTAGCCATTTTGGCATGCAGGAATCCTTCGTAGCCACTTTGGTGCACACAGCTCCTCGGTAGCCACTTTGGCCATTTGGTAGCCACTTTGGCATATTCAGCACCTTGGTAGCCACTTTGGCCACTTGGTAGCCAATTTGGCACCTCGGTAATCCCAATAATGTGAGAAATTCAACCACTTTTCCAACACTGATTTCTCACATATTGGGATTATTCAGCGATTACCTAATTAACCCTTTATGGCTTTTTTACCTTGCTTAGCCATATATATTGATGGATTTACATTTTGATTAGTGTGATACATGTTATAGAAACAGTGCCCTCATTCCTCTCTCTAGCCATTATTTATATGTTCATTTAATATATTTTGGCATGGTGCAATTTATTATATTATATGTATTATACTGTATATTCTTCTGTTCATAATAGCTTTGCGATTTTGGAGTATAGAGGTAGCTCACTTTTCTGCATCTATTAAACTATTGTGCTTCCCTAATTTTCTGCATGAGTTGTTCCGTCCTGAAATTGAGGCATTTTGCTTAAATTTTATACTAATTGTATTTTAATATTGGTAATAAATTTGTTTATTTTTTGGATCTCTTTCGTTTCTTTATTATTTATTATATTAGTCTGTTAAGGTACTGTCACACTTAGCGATGCACCAGCAATCCTGACCCGGTCAGGATCGCTGGTGCATCGCTAAGTGGTCGCCACTCGCTAGTGAGCTGCCACACAGGCAGATCTCACCAGTGACATAGCAGCGGTCGGGGATCGCTCGTCGGCGCCACAGGAAGTTGATGACGAGAAACGGTCCAGGATGTTCTCGTGAGATCAGCGATAACCAGCGGGGGAGCAGTCGGAGGTAAGTATCATACATAGCGATATCGCTATAACGTCACAAAAACCAGTGACATTATAGCGATATTGCTAGCGATATCGCTTAGTGTGACAGGCCCTTTATTCGCCTTAATCTTTGTCAGGTCTTGAAGTCAAAATTATTAATCTTAATTTACATTCTTATAATTAAATCATGAGTAAATAAACATTCCTTTACTTCAGTGAAGAAGCGCTATTGTCTGCTCACTAATATTAAAGCTACCTGTAGGTTTTTTTGTTTTTAACAAATCTGAATATAGATAATTGGCAAAATATCTTTCATAATTGAAAGCCAGATATTAACTAAAGAAGCTTTTCTGCTTTTAATAGTTTGTATATATTTTATTGCAGTTTGATATTTTAGGAGCCATTGAATTGCTTATTGATGTAAAATTGCTGAATTATAGTTGTCATCCATATACAGTTCATATATTTTATTCCAGGAGTCTACAGGAATTTCCTTTTCTTAGCATCCTCAGACATTTTTCACTATTTAGCTCAGTGAAAAATTATTTTCAATATAGTACAATATCTCCTATTAATAGGATATATAAAGAAAGCTTGTAAAGCTTTTGAGAAGGGGGGACTTTATGTATGGCCATGATGGTTTATAAATGACATTCGGTGGTACATTGGGCATTTTGACAATTAAATGTAATTCTGTTTATAGTATTGGAGTTAAAGATTTCAGCCCTATAATTCTTAGATATATTTTCTCCACTCCTGTTCTTGTCGCAACCGAAGGTAAATTAATCTTTCAGCAATTCTAATTACAGCAGCAAAGTAAACAATGCTACTATATCATCATAAATATATTAAAGAATTGTGGTAACATTTCTTTATAGCAAATTTGTGATCCTAAACCAGATTCTAAATTAAATCAATGTCAGGTTAGAGCCACTCAAATGCGCCTGATCTTCTGTTTTTCCAGGTGATGGTCTGCTGCCAAATGTTTCCATCCTACCTATTTCATAGGTATTCACACTATTCAGAGTTAACCATGCAATGTT
This sequence comes from Dendrobates tinctorius, assembly GCF_039654945.1. Lineage (NCBI taxonomy): Eukaryota > Metazoa > Chordata > Amphibia > Anura > Dendrobatidae > Dendrobates > Dendrobates tinctorius. The sequence goes on from NW_027361724.1 coordinate 9,711,015, forward strand.
TCCAAAAATTATTTTATAGGATTAGTGAGTTGTTGGCTACATTGCTAAACCATGTTGTAGTAACATGAAATTTGTCATGATGTATACAATATATTGTCATAACTCATAAATATCATAGAACTAAATTACCCTTTTGGGGTTTCCAGATGTTTCTGAGATGTCATGGTGCAATATAAAACACCCTCTATATAAGGGATATTATGTAGTTTTTTCTGACATAACAGTGGTAAATTTAGTTTCATCCTACAAACGCAAAAAATTTCTAATCTTTATAACTGCTCCCTCACAGGAGCAAGTTCACCGGGGAAGGTGTTTTTTTCTCATGCTGGTGAGTACAAACAGAGCACAGCAATTTTTATAGTATTTCTATTGAAATTATGGCTTAAAGTGGTTATAAAACAAAATTTTTGTTCTTGTGATTATTTTGCTACTAATTAGTTTAAAGCCAGAAATTCACATTATAATATGCCCATGAGAAAACTTTACTGCACAAACTGACAGTTACATGTTTTTCAATGGTCTTCTTTTTTCCTTTGTTTGTGCCTTAATTGTAGTTTTTTTATCAAAACAGTTTTGTTAAATATACAAGAGAAACTTTTAACTTCCATTGATTGCTAATTTGTTCATTAGCATTCCAATAACCTGGAAGACCTCCTTCTCTCCTCCACACTTATTCACTCCTCACCCAACCGCCTCCAAGACTTCTCCAGAATAGCCCCCATCCTCTGGAATTCCCTGCCCCAACACGTCCGGCTATCAACCACACTCGGATCCTTCAGATGGAACCTGAAAACCCATCTCTTCAGGAAAGCCTACAGCCTGCAATGATCCCTGCTGCCTCCTCACCACTACTGGAGCCACCACCTCACCATCACTGGAGCTGCTGCAACCCCCCAACCTACTGTCTCCTTTCCCACCATCCTGTAGAATGTAAGCCCAAAAGGGCAGGGTACTCTCTACCCTCTATATCAGTCTGTGATTGTTAGTTTGTTTACTGTAAGTGATATCTGTAATTTGTATGTAACCCCTTCTCAAGTACAGCACCATGGAATCAATGGCGCTATATAAATAAATATTAATAATAATAAAAAAAGAATGAAATCACTACAAGCATCAATTTTATAATCGGAATTCCAGAAAGTTTGGTCTTCTATCATTCAGGAAAGGGGAATGCTAAAATATTCAAGGTATAAATAAATCTAAATCATATTCTTTGTAAGGTTTTTTTAATTTTTGCTCTTAAATTACAATTATTACAATTAAATTAATCCATAACATTGCATTAAAAAGTCTGTAATTGGGAAGTCATAAAAGAATTACAATTACTATACAACTTGCCAAAACATTTATGAATTGGATGGCTCTAATAATCAAACCATTCTCCCTAACATATGTTACAAGTAGAGTTGAGCGATACCGTCCGATACTTCAAAGTATCGGATCGGAATGGATCGGCCGATCTTAAAAAAAAAGTATCGGTATCGCCGATTCCGATACCGGAAGTCCCATTCAAGTCTATGGGACTTCCGGTATCGGAATAAGAAAAACCCTATTTTTGCCTTGTACAGCCTCTCTGGGGTCTGTACGGGCCTTTCGGGGGGCTGTGCCGGCCTGCCAGGGAGTCTGTGCAGGCTCCGGTGGTCTGTGCCGGCCTGCCGGGGGGCTGTGCCGGCCTGCCGGTGGTCTGTGCAGGCTCCGGGGGGCTGTGCCGGCCTGCCGTGGGGCTGTGCCGGCCTGCCGGTGGTCTGTGCAGGCTTCGGGGGTCTGTGCTGGCATCGTCCGATGGGACTACAAGTCCCATCGGGCGATGCCTGCTACCATGACAGTGATTGACACATTAGCGAATGATGGGACAGTAGTAGTCCTATCATCAGGCTAATGTGTTGAATGTAAAAAAAAAAAAAAAAAATTACATGCTACATACATGCTACATACATACAACATGCATACTACATATATACTACATGTAACATACATACTACATATATACTACATGCAACATGCATACTACATGCATGCTACATACATGCTACATACATGCTACATTCATACTACATATATACTACATGCATGCAACATTCATACTACATATATACTACATGCATGCAACATACATACTACATATATACTACATGCATGCAACATACATACTACATATATACTACATGCATGCAACATGCATACTACATATATACTACATGTAACATACATACTACATATATACTACATGCATACTACATACATACATGCATGCTACATACATACTACATGCTACATACATACTACATGCTATATACATACTACATGCTACATACATACTACATACATACTACATATATACTACATGCATGCTACATACATACTACATGCATGCTACATACATACATGCATGCTACATACATACTACATGCTACATACATACTACATGCTACATACATACTACATGCTACATACATACTACATATATACTACATGCATGCTACATACATACTACATGCTACATACATACTACATATATACTACATGCATGCTACATACATACTACATATATACTACATACATACTACATGCTACATACATACTACATATATACTACATGCATGCTACATACATACTACATATATACTACATACATACTACATGCATGCTACATACATACTACATGCATGCTACATACATACTACATGCTACATACATACTACATACATACTACATATATACTACATGCATGCTACATACATACTACATGCTGCATACATACTACATATATACTACATGCATGCTACATACATACTACATGCTACATACATACTACATATATACTACATGCATGCTACATACATACTACATGCTACATACATACTACATATATACTACATGCATGCTACATACAATACATTCATACAATACATACATAGACATACAGTACATATAACATAGAGTAACATACTTACCAATACTTGTCACATTGTTCCCCGAAGCCATTGTCATGTACGGAATAAATATTAACATAACAAACCACAAAAATACTCACCCATGATCCGAAGCAGTCCACGAGTGTGTCCCACGACGATCTTGGGTAGAGAACTGCAGCATCAGCTGATGCTGCCGCTCTCTACGGGCTGCAGGAATCCAATGACGGAAGGTAGGTATCCTTCCGCACTGTATTCCTCCGCCACTTAAAAAAAAAGTCCCTAGTCTCACTTTATGCCATTGCTGCGTGGGAATTTTCCATGCAGCAATGGCATAAAGTGAGACTAGGGACTTTTTTTTTAAGTGGCGGAGGAATACAGTGCGGAAGGATACCTACCTTCCGTCATTGGATTCCTGCAGCCCGTAGAGAGCGGCAGCATCAGCTGATGCTGCAGTTCTCTACCCAAGATCGTCGTGGGACACACTCGTGGACTGCTTCGGATCATGGGTGAGTATTTTTGTGGTTTTTTATGTTAATATTTATTCCGTACACGACAATGGCTTCGGGGAACAATGTGACAAGTATTGGTAAGTATGTTACTCTATGTTATATGTACTGTATGTCTATGTATGTATTGTATGAATGTATTGTATGTAGCATGCATGTAGTATATATGTAGTATGTATGTAGCATGTAGTATGTATGTAGCATGTAGTATGTATGTAGCATGCATGTAGTATATATGTACTATGTATGTAGCATGTAGTATGTATGTAGCATGCATGTATTATATATGTAGTATGTATGTAGTATGTATGTAGCATGTAGTATGTATGTAGCATGTAGTATGTATGTAGCATGCATGTAGTATATATGTAGTATGTATGTAGTATATATGTAGTATGTATGTAGCATGCATGTAGTATATATGCAGTATGTATGTAGTATGTATGTAGCATGCATGTAGTATATATGTAGTATGTATGTAGTATGTATGTAGTATGTAGTATGTATGTAGCATGTAGTATGTATGTAGCATGCATATAGTATGTATGTAGCATGCATGTGGCATGCATGTAGTATGTATGTAGCATGCATGTAGTATGTAGCATGTATGTAGTATGTATGTAGCATGCATGTAGTATGTATGTAGCATGCATGTAGTATGTATGTAGCATGCATGTAGCATGCATGTAGCATGTATGTAGTATGCATGTAGTATATATGTAGTATGTATGTTACATGCAGTATATATGTAGTATGCATGTTGCATGCATGTAGTATATATGTAGTATGTATGTTGTATATATGTAGTATGAATGTAGCATGTATGTAGCATGTAGCATTTATGTAGCATGCATGTAGTATGCATGTTGCATGTAGTATATATGTAGTATGTATGTTACATGTAGTATATATGTAGTATGCATGTTGTATGTATGTAGCATGTATGTAGCATGTAATTATTTTTATTTTTTTTTTACATTCAACACATTAGCCGGATGATGGGACTACTACTGTCCCATCATTGGCTAATGTGTCAATCACTGTCATGGTAGCAGGCATCGCCCCATGGGACTTGTAGTCCCATCGGACGATGCCTGCACAGACCCCCGAAGCCTGCACAGACCACCGGCAGGCCGGCACAGCCCCCCGGCAGGCCGGCACAGCCCCCTCGGAGCCTGCACAGACCACCGGCAGGCCGGCACAGCCCCCCGGCAGGCCGGCACAGACCACCGGAGCCTGCACAGCCCCCCGGCAGGCCGGCAGAGACCCCCGGAAGGCCCGAAATGACGGCGCATCATGATGCGCACACACCGCGCATCATGATGACGTCAGGCTGTCAATCAACTTTGAACTTCCGATTCCGATACCGACATCCGATATTGAAAAAATATCGGATGTCGGTATCGGAATTCCGATACAGCAAGTATCGGCCGATACCCGATACTTGCGGTATCGGAATGCTCAACACTAGTTACAAGTTGTTTCCTTTGTTGTCACAGGCCCCTTCTCTTGAAGTCATCACTTTTAAATTTTGATTTTTACAGTAAATACTTTCCTGACTACCTTTTTCTGAAAATGCTGTATTCCATAACAATTTTACATTTTCTCCATTTTTATACAAAATCATCTAATTGATGCTAATTTAATACCACCAATAATGCTCTATTTTGTGTCTTACTCTATTTCCACCCTTTAATCTCTCAAGTTATGGGCTCTTTGTGATTTCTAGCTAAACACCAGACATTCTGCATTATGTGCATCCTATTTTCAGTGTTTGTAGTACTTACTGTAATTTCTATATTTATGGGCCATAGGGAGCTTGATTGGGTCTCCTTTTTAATATTGTATGGTAGATCTGTTCATCATGTTAATTAAATTTGATCCCACATTTTTGTATGCACGCTGTTTCATATTTCTATATATCTGATTTAGTAGTGATTTATGTACACCTTCCTAATCTATAAGCTGTGCCAATCCTCCCCTTTATCCTTCTGGTAATTCAATATGTCTGATACCAAGAAAAATAAGCCACTGACAGAGTTGAACACAGGAGTATGATTTTTTTTTTTTTTTAAATAAAGCCTTACAATTTAAAAAAGGAAAAAAACACTGAAGTCTTACATATATTAATAGGGTTGCATGGTGTTTGCTATTTGATATTGACCATTTGTTCAAGAGAATGCTACATTTATTTATTTTAGGGGTATTTATTTTCACTTTGAGATTTTTTGATGGTGGTTCAGATTAGTCATTATGTACTACATGAAGGGAAACCAGGAAAAATCTCTAGACACTATTAATAATATATTGTTCTGTTTCAATAGACAACCAATTTGATTACAGTATGAGTTTTACACTTGCAAAACAAATAACACACAAGCAATCCATATTTACATTTTTTTATTGCTGCATAAAACATGATCATGAATGTTGACCTGGAAGAAAACACTTAAGGAATCACTTTTTAAGGGCCTGTCACACCAAGCAATATCGCTAACGTCACTTGTTTTTGTGACGTTATAGCGATATTGCTAGTGATATTGCTATGTGTGATACTTACCTCCGACCGCTCCCCCGCTGGTTATCGCTGATCGCGTGAGAACGTCCTGGACCGTTTCTCGTCGTCAGCTTCCTGCTGTGGAGACGAGCGACGCGTGGACGCGGGCGGGATGACATCAGGATCGCCTCGTCTGACAGGTAAGTAGCGACCTCTGCGATGTCGCTGGTGAGATCTGCCTGTGTGGCAGCTCACTAGCGACCACTTAGCGATGCACCAGCGATCATGACCGCGTCATATTGCTGGTGCATCGTTAAGTGCGACAGTACCTTTAGATGAGGGGCTGGGAATATCTTACTTTTTCTACTTCATTTTCTTTATCACAATCCTCTGTTGGCTTCCCTGCTGGTTTGTCCTCAGTTTTTATTACAGTTTTTTGTAATGAATAAAAATGTTTTAACATGAGGCGGCAAAATCCTTGGCCATTTCCTGAATGAACCATTTTTAAGTAGGTCAGGCAGGCAGATCCATTCACCTTCTGTGTGTATTGGACAAGCATTCATCAAAAAGGATTCCTCATTTGGGTGTGTGGAACAATGACACATCTGTATGAGGGGCAGAAAGAAACAGTCAAGGTCTGTAGAAAAGATTTCTAAAAGTACAATGTGTCACCTTAGACAGCAAAATTAATTAGAATAGGCAATCAAGATCCGATCAGTGGAGGTCCATCTAGTGTAGCACAATATCCTCCAAACATAATATACCAATTTTAAGGGAGTAAAATCTTGAACCGCTATGCAAAATTGTGAAATATACAGGCCATAGAAGAATAATATGTAATATACATCCGCTGTGCTTTGTATGTAATAGGCTAAATTCAGTCATGTTAATTAAATTGGAATACTGGCAAATATAATACATTTCAGACATGTTATGAGTAGAGTTGAGCGACTTTTGGTTTTTTAGGGTCGCGTTTCGTTTCGTGAAACCCGACTTTTCCAAAAGTCGGGTCGAGCAAGATCGTCCGATTATAGGGAAAAGTCGGGGTCGTCCCGAAACACGAAACCCAATATAAGTCAATGGGGAATAAAAGTCGGCAGTGAGAGAAGGACAGGAAACACACCTACAGTGCCCATTTGAATGCCAAAAGCATCAATTCTTCTTACTTAAGCTTGTCAACCTTAATTAACTTCATAATACAAGTTACGCACTGAAAAATGGGGGTTATTTGGCTACAGTTGTGGGGGGGAGGGCTGGCTCCAGGTTTTCATGTGCCCTGGGCGAAAGAGCGCCCCTTTAACACATACCACAACTCATCATGCTCCGATACGGCAGAGAAATAGCGGTATAGTACAATGAAAAATACTTCACTTTTTACATCTCATGACGAGGCCCATCTATTTCTCCATACAGAATCATTGGTCCCATATAATGTTTGAAACAGTATATGATGAGCTCCACATAATGCTACAGTATATGTTGGTCCCCATGGATGAAGCTCCACTGTCTTATTGGCCCAAATAATGCTCCAAACATAATGGGCCCCATTTCTAATGCTCTAGTGTATAATGGGCCCTGTAAATGCTGCTCCAGTGTCTAATGTCCACCTTTGGAATGTTCCAGTGTATGGTGGGCCCCATCTATCATTCTCCAGAGTATAGTGCTCCCCAAAAATTGCTGTCCCAACATTGAAAACAATCAAATAAGTCTCCTCGCTAGGGAATCCCTGTACTTGTCTGGACTCCTCGTCGTCCCCATCTTCCATCTCACTGCACAGTATTTCAACTTTGCAAGTGCTGTGATCCTGAGCAAGCAGGGGGGGCCCACTCGTTGGCGACGGCACTGGCACAGGGCCCCTGATAGTACGGTGGTGTGTCTGATGGCCGGTGGGCCGAACCTGCACTTTCATCTGCAGCTTCCTCTTTGTCACCGTGTAAGATGGAACTGTATATGGGAAGGGTAACCTGAGTTTCATCAGGGTCAGATTCAGGCCGTGTAGCGTGCGAGGGGAATGTAGTGGTCTGGGTCAATGTACCAGCAGATTCATCGAGCAGTGGCTGGGCATCAGTGCACTTGTGTCGCCCCCAGGAGTACGGTCGCCACAGTGGCATTACCTTCCTCCTAGGGAGTGTGATGTCATGCTTGGGAGCAACGAATGATCTCTCTAGCAGGTTAACTGATTGGGCGGCGTTTTTCCCACGAGTCATGACCCTCCAAACAGCGTTCATGAAGGCAAAGTGTTTGTTTTACGTGGGCAGTATGGTTGCAAAGCTGAACCTTAAAGGAATGTCCAGAAGGGCACCACCAGGAGTGGAGCCTACGGTTAAATTCGACTCCACCTGGGAAACCTCAAACATGCCAGCTACAGAACAGATGCACACATTGCAAGCTTAATTCTGTTAACGAACGAGACTCCGTCATGCCCCGCGGTCCGAGTCCGGCTTACTAGAGGGACACGTGAGGCTCTGGCACATGAGATTGGCCAATAACTGGTGTGTCATGCCCTTACATGTCCGTGGTTGCATGTGCACTACACTGAAAAGGCCAGCGTTTGTCGCTTACAGGTGCAGATAACCCGCTAAACAACGTTAGTGATGGGGATCACTGATTACAATCATTACCCGCAAACAATGATTTCCCAGTAAGTGCAGGTCAACCGCAGTTCCGGAATTAGCCCTAACCGTCATTCCTGAAAAAATGAAAAACTTACGTGTGCAAACCACAGGTGCTGTAGCTTGCTTAACAGCTCGCCAGCCGTTCTCACGCCCAGTATGGATTACACGTGATTGCACAAAGGGGAGAAAGGGTACCGTATCCCCAGATAACATGTATGGATAGCGTACACATTCAAAATATATGTCTATACATCAGGAGGCAGGCTCAAACGGTGTCAGGCTCAGTATGGATTGCACGTGATTGCACAAAGGTTAGAAAGGGTACCGTATCCCCGGATAACATGTATGGATAGCGTACACATTCAAAATATATGTCTATACATCAGGAGGCAGGCTCAGACGGTGTTAGGCCCAGTATGGATTGCACGTGATTGCACAAAGGTTAGAAAGGGTACCGTATCCCTGGATAACATGTATGGATAGCGTACACATTCAAAATATATGTCTATACATCAGGAGGCAGGCTCAGACGGTGTTAGGCCCAGTATGGATTGCACGTGATTGCACAAAGGTTAGAAAGGGTACCGTATCCCCGGATAACATGTATGGATAGCGTACACATTCAAAATATATGTCTATACATCAGGAGGCAGGCTCAGACGGTGTTAGGCTCAGTATGGATTGCACGTGATAGCACAAAGGTTAGAAAGGGTACCGTATCCCTGGAAAACATGTATGGATAGCGTACACATTCAAAATATTTGTCTATACATCAGGAGGCATGATCAGACGGTGTTAGGCCCAGTATGGATTGCACGTGATTGCACAAAGGTTAGAAAGGGTACCGTATCCCCGGATAACATGTATGGATAGCGTACACATTCAAAATATATGTCTATACATCAGGAGGCAGGCTCAGATGGTGTTAGGCCCAGTATGGATTGCACATGATTGCACAAAGGTTAGAAAGGGTAACGTATCCCCAGATAACATGTATGGATAGCATACACATTCAAAATATATGTCTATACATCAGGAGGCAGGCTCAGACGGTGTTAGGCCCAGTATGGATTGCACGTGATTGCACAAAGGTTAGAAAGGGTACCGTATCCCTGGATAACATGTATGGATAGCGTACACATTCAAAATATGTCTATACATCAGGAGGCAGGCTCAGACGGTGTTAGGCCCAGTATGGATTGCACATGATTGCACAATGGTTAGAAAGGGTACCGTATCCCCGGATAACATGTATGGATAGCATAGTGTACACTTTCAAAATATATGTCTATACATCAGGAGGCAGGCTCAGACGGTGTTAGGCCCAGTATGGATTGCACATGATTGCACAAAGGTTAGAAAGGGTACCGTATCCCCGGATAACATGTATGGATAGCATAGTGTACACATTCAAAATATATGTCTATACATCAGGAGGCAGGCTCAGACGGTGTTAGGCCCAGTATGGATTGCACGTGATTGCACAAAGGTTAGAAAGGGTACCGTATCCCCGGATAACATGTATGGATAGCATAGTGTACATATTCAAAATATATGTCTATACATCAGGAGGCAGGCTCAGACGGTGTTAGGCCCAGTATGGATTGCACGTGATTGCACAAAGGTTAGAAAGGGTACCGTATCCCCGGATAACATGTATGGATAGCGTACACATTCAAAATATATGTCTATACATCAGGAGGCAGGCTCAGACGGTGTTAGGCCCAGTATGGATTGCACGTGATTGCACAAAGGTTAGAAAGGGTACCGTATCCCTCGATAACATGTATGGATAGCATACACATTCAAAATATATGTCTATACATCAGGAGGCAGGATCAGACGGTGTTAGGCCCAGTATGGATTGCACGTGATTGCACAAAGGTTAGAAAGGGTACAGTATCCCTCGATAACATGTATGGATAGCGTACACATTCAAAATATATGTCTATACATCAGGAGGCAGGATCAGATGGTGTTAGGCCCAGTATGGATTGCACGTGATTGCACAAAGGTTAGAAAGGGTACCGTATCCCCGGATAACATGTATGGATAGCGTACACATTCAAAATATATGTCTATGCATCAGGAGGCAGGCTCAGATGGTGTTAGGCCCAGTATCGATTGCACATGATTGCACAAAGGTTAGAAAGGGTACCGTATTCCCAGATAACATGTATGGATAGCGTACACATTCAAAATATATGTCTATACATCAGGAGGCAGGCTCAGACGGTGTTAGGCCCAGAATGGATTGCACGTGATTGCTCAAAGGTTAGAAAGGGTACCGTATCCCCGGATAACATGTATGGATAGCATAGTGTACACATTCAAAATATATGTCTATACATCAGGAGGCAGGCTCAGACGGTGTTAGGCCCAGTATGGATTGCACGTGATTGCACAAAGGTTAGAAAGGGTACCGTATCCCCCGATAACATGTATGGATAGCATAGTGTACACATTCAAAATATATGTCTATACATCAGGAGGCAGGCTCAGACGGTGTTAGGCCCAGTATGGATTGCACGTGATTACACAAAGGTTAGAAAGGGTACCGTATCCCCGGATAACATGCATGGATAGCGTACACATTCAAAATATATGTCTATACATCAGGAGGCAGGCTCAGACGGTGTTAGGCCCAGTATGGATTGCACGTGATTGCACAAAGGTTAGAAAGGGTACCGTATCCCTGGAAAAAATGTATGGATAGCGTACACATTCAAAATATATGTCTATACATCAGGAGGCATGATCAGACGGTGTTAGGCCCAGTATGGATTGCACGTGATTGCACAAAGGTTAGAAAGGGTACCGTATCCCCGGATAACATGTATGGATAGCGTACACATTCAAAATATATGTCTATACATCAGGAGGCAGGCTCAGATGGTGTTAGGCCCAGTATGGATTGCACATGATTGCACAAAGGTTAGAAAGGGTACCGTATCCCCAGATAACATGTATGGATAGCGTACACATTCAAAATATATGTCTATACATCAGGAGGCAGGCTCAGATGGTGTTAGGCCCAGTATGGATTGCACGTGATTGCACAAAGGTTAGAAAGGGTACCGTATCCCTGGATAACATGTATGGATAGCGTACACATTCAAAATATATGTCTATACATCAGGAGGCAGGCTCAGACGGTGTTAGGCCCAGTATGGATTGCACGTGATTGCACAAATGTTAGAAAGGGTACCCTATCCCCGGATAACATGTATGGATAGCGTACACATTCAAAATATGTCTATACATCAGGAGGCAGGCTCAGACGGTGTTAGGCCCAGTATGGATTGCACATGATTGCACAAAGGTTAGAAAGGGTACCGTATCCCCGGATAACATGTATGGATAGCATAGTGTACACTTTCAAAATATATGTCTATACATCAGAAGGCAGGCTCAGACGGTGTTAGGCCCAGTATGGATTGCACGTGATTGCACAAAGGTTAGAAAGGGTACCGTATCCCCGGATAACATGTATGGATAGCAGAGTGTACACATTCAAAATATATGTCTATACATCAGGAGGCAGGCTCAGACGGTGTTAGGCCCAGTATGGATTGCACGTGATTGCACAAAGGTTAGAAAGGGTACCGTATCCCCGGATAACATGTATGGATAGCATAGTGTACACATTCAAAATATATGTCTATACATCAGGAGGCAGGCTCAGACGGTGTTAGGCCCAGTATGGATTGCACGTGATTGCACAAAGGTTAGAAAGGGTACCGTATCCCCGGATAACAGGTATGGATAGCGTACACATTCAAAATATATGTCTATACATCAGGAGGCATGCTCAGACGGTGTTAGGCCCAGTATGGATTGCACGTGATTGCACAAAGGTTAGAAAGGGTACCGTATCCCTCGATAACATGTATGGATAGCGTACACATTCAAAATATATGTCTATACATCAGGAGGCAGGATCAGACGGTGTTAGGCCCAGTATGGATTGCACGTGATTGCACAAAGGTTAGAAAGGGTACCGTATCCCCGGATAACATGTATGGATAGCGTACACATTCAAAATATATGTCTATGCATCAGGAGGCAGGCTCAGACGGTGTTAGGCCCAGTATGGATTGCACATGATTGCACAAAGGTTAGAAAGGGTACCGTATTCCCAGATAACATGTATGGATAGCGTACACATTCAAAATATATGTCTATACATCAGGAGGCAGGCTCAGACGGTGTTAGGCCCAGAATGGATTGCACGTGATTGCACAAAGGTTAGAAAGGGTACCGTATCCCCGGAAAACATGTATGGATAGCATAGTGTACACATTCAAAATATATGTCTATACATCAGGAGGCAGGCTCAGACGGTGTTAGGCCCAGTATGGATTGCACGTGATTACACAAAGGTTAGAAAGGGTACCGTATCCCCGGATAACATGTATGGATATCGTACACATTCAAAATATATGTCTATACATCAGGAGGCAGGCTCAGATGGTGTTAGGCCCAGTATGGATTGCACATGATTGCACAAAGGTTAGAAAGGGTACCGTATCCCCGGATAACATGTATGGATAGCGTACACATTCAAAATATATGTCTATACATCAGGAGGCAGGCTCAGACGGTGTTAGGCCCAGTATGGATTGCACGTGATTGCACAAAGGTTAGAAAGGGTACCGTATCCCCGGATAACATGTATGGATAGCGTACACATTCAAAATATATGTCTATACATCAGGAGGCAGGCTCAGACGGTGTTAGGCTCAGTATGGTTTGCACGTGATTGCACAAAGGTTAGAAAGGGTACCGTATCCCTGGAAAACATGTATGGATAGCGTACACATTCAAAATATTTGTCTATACATCAGGAGGCATGATCAGACGGTGTTAGGCCCAGTATGGATTGCACGTGATTGCACAAAGGTTAGAAAGGGTACCGTATCCCCGGATAACATGTATGGATAGCGTACACATTCAAAATATATGTCTATACATCAGGAGGCAGGCTCAGATGGTGTTATGCCCAGTATGCAGGCTCAGACGGTGTTAGGCCTAGTATGGATTGCACGTGATTGAACAAAGGTTAGAAAGGGTACCGTATCCCTGGATAACATGTATGGATAGCGTACACATTCAAAATATATGTCTATACATCAGGAGGCAGGCTCAGACGGTGTTAGGCCCAGTATGGATTGCACGTGATTGCACAAAGGTTAGAAAGGGTACCCTATCCCCGGATAACAGGTATGGATAGCGTACACATTCAAAATATGTCTATACATCAGGAGGCAGGCTCAGACGGTGTTAGGCCCAGTATGGATTGCACATGATTGCACAAAGGTTAGAAAGGGTACCGTATCCCCGGATAACATGTATCGATAGCATAGTGTACACTTTCAAAATATATGTCTATACATCAGGAGGCAGGCTCAGACGGTGTTAGGCCCAGTATGGATTGCACGTGATTGCACAAAGGTTAGAAAGGGTACCGTATCCCCGGATAACATGTATGGATAGCATAGTGTACACATTCAAAATATATGTCTATACATCAGGAGGCAGGCTCAGACGGTGTTAGGCCCAGTATGGATTGCACGTGATTGCACAAAGGTTAGAAAGGGTACCGTATCCCCGGATAACATGTATGGATAGCATAGTGTACATATTCAAAATATATGTCTATACATCAGGAGGCAGGCTCAGACGGTGTTAGGCCCAGTATGGATTGAACGTGATTGCACAAAGGTTAGAAAGGGTACCGTATCCCCGGATAACATGTATGGATAGCGTACACATTCAAAATATGTCTATACATCAGGAGGCAGGCTCAGACGGTGTTAGGCCCAGTATGGATTGCACATGATTGCACAAAGGTTAGAAAGGGTACCGTATCCCCGGATAACATGTATGGATAGCATAGTGTACACTTTCAAAATATATGTCTATACATCAGGAGGCAGGCTCAGACGGTGTTAGGCCCAGTATGGATTGCACGTGATTGCACAAAGGTTAGAAAGGGTACCGTATCCCCGGATAACATGTATGGATAGCATAGTGTACACATTCAAAATATATGTCTATACATCAGGAGGCAGGCTCAGACGGTGTTAGGCCCAGTATGGATTGCACGTGATTGCACAAAGGTTAGAAAGGGTACCGTATCCCCGGATAACATGTATGGATAGCATAGTGTACATATTCAAAATATATGTCTATACATCAGGAGGCAGGCTCAGACGGTGTTAGGCCCAGTATGGATTGCACGTGATTGCACAAAGGTTAGAAAGGGTACCGTATCCCCGGATAACATGTATGGATAGCGTACACATTCAAAATATATGTCTATACATCAGGAGGCAGTCTCAGACGGTGTTAGGCCCAGTATGGATTGCACGTGATTGCACAAAGGTTAGAAAGGGTACCGTATCCCTCGATAACATGTATGGATAGCGTACACATTCAAAATATATGTCTATACATCAGGAGGCAGGATCAGACGGTGTTAGGCCCAGTATGGATTGCACGTGATTGCACAAAGGTTAGAAAGGGTACAGTATCCCTCGATAACATGTATGGATAGCGTACACATTCAAAATATATGTCTATACATCAGGAGGCAGGATCAGACGGTGTTAGGCCCAGTATGGATTGCACGTGATTGCACAAAGGTTAGAAAGGGTACCGTATCCCCGGATAACATGTATGGATAGCGTACACATTCAAAATATATGTCTATGCATCAGGAGGCAGGCTCAGACGGTGTTAGGCCCAGTATCGATTGCACATGATTGCACAAAGGTTAGAAAGGGTACCGTATTCCCAGATAACATGTATGGATAGCGTACACATTCAAAATATATGTCTATACATCAGGAGGCAGGCTCAGACGGTGTTAGGCCCAGAATGGATTGCACGTGATTGCACAAAGGTTAGAAAGGGTACCGTATCCCCGGATAACATGTATGGATAGCATAGTGTACACATTCAAAATATATGTCTATACATCAGGAGGCAGGCTCAGACGGTGTTAGGCCCAGTATGGATTGCACGTGATTACACAAAGGTTAGAAAGGGTACCGTATCCCCGGATAACATGTATGGATAGCGTACACATTCAAAATATATGTCTATACATCAGGAGGCAGGCTCAGACGGTGTTAGGCCCAGTATGGATTGCACGTGATTGCACAAAGGTTAGAAAGGGTACCGTATCCCTGGAAAAAATGTATGGATAGCATACACATTCAAAATATATGTCTATACATCAGGAGGCATGATCAGACGGTGTTAGGCCCAGTATGGATTGCACGTGATTGCACAAAGGTTAGAAAGGGTACCGTATCCCCGGATAACATGTATGGATAGCGTACACATTCAAAATATATGTCTATACATCAGGAGGCAGGCTCAGATGGTGTTAGGCCCAGTATGGATTGCACATGATTGCACAAAGGTTAGAAAGGGTACCGTATCCCCAGATAACATGTATGGATAGCGTACACATTCAAAATATATGTCTATACATCAGGAGGCAGGCTCAGATGGTGTTAGGCCCAGTATGGATTGCACGTGATTGCACAAAGGTTAGAAAGGGTACCGTATCCCTGGATAACATGTATGGATAGCGTACACATTCAAAATATATGTCTATACATCAGGAGGCAGGCTCAGACGGTGTTAGGCCCAGTATGGATTGCACGTGATTGCACAAAGGTTAGAAAGGGTACCCTATCCCCGGATAACATGTATGGATAGCGTACACATTCAAAATATGTCTATACATCAGGAGGCAGGCTCAGACGGTGTTAGGCCCAGTATGGATTGCACATGATTGCACAAAGGTTAGAAAGGGTACCGTATCCCCGGATAACATGTATGGATAGCATAGTGTACACTTTCAAAATATATGTCTATACATCAGGAGGCAGGCTCAGACGGTGTTAGGCCCAGTATGGATTGCACGTGATTGCACAAAGGTTAGAAAGGGTACCGTATCCCCGGATAACATGTATGGATAGCATAGTGTACACATTCAAAATATATGTCTATACATCAGGAGGCAGGCTCAGACGGTGTTAGGCCCAGTATGGATTGCACGTGATTGCACAAAGGTTAGAAAGGGTACCGTATCCCCGGATAACATGTATGGATAGCATAGTGTACACATTCAAAATATACTGTATGTCTATACATCAGGAGGCAGGCTCAGACGGTGTTAGGCCCAGTATGGATTGCACGTGATTGCACAAAGGTTAGAAAGGGTACCGTATCCCCGGATAACAGGTATGGATAGCGTACACATTCAAAATATATGTCTATACATCAGGAGGCAGGCTCAGACGGTGTTAGGCCCAGTATGGATTGCACGTGATTGCACAAAGGTTAGAAAGGGTACCGTATCCCTCGATAACATGTATGGATAGCGTACACATTCAAAATATATGTCTATACATCAGGAGGCAGGATCAGACGGTGTTAGGCCCAGTATGGATTGCACGTGATTGCACAAAGGTTAGAAAGGGTACCGTATCCCCGGATAACATGTATGGATAGCGTACACATTCAAAATATATGTCTATGCATCAGGAGGCAGGCTCAGACGGTGTTAGGCCCAGTATGGATTGCACATGATTGCACAAAGGTTAGAAAGGGTACCGTATTCCCAGATAACATGTATGGATAGCGTACACATTCAAAATATATGTCTATACATCAGGAGGCAGGCTCAGACGGTGTTAGGCCCAGAATGGATTGCACGTGATTGCACAATGGTTAGAAAGGGTACCGTATCCCCGGATAACATGTATGGATAGCATAGTGTACACATTCAAAATATATGTCTATACATCAGGAGGCAGGCTCAGATGGTGTTAGGTCCAGTATCGATTGCACGTGATTGCACAAAGGTTAGAAAGGGTACCGTATCTCCGGATAACATGTATGGATAGCATAGTGTACACATTCAAAATATATGTCTATACATCAGGAGGCAGGCTCAGACGGTGTTAGGCCCAGTATGGATTGCACGTGATTACACAAAGGTTAGAAAGGGTACCGTTTCCCCGGATAACATGTATGGATAGCGTACACATTCAAAATATATGTCTATACATCAGGAGGCAGGCTCAGATGGTGTTAGGCCCAGTATGGATTGCACATGATTGCACAAAGGTTAGAAAGGGTACCGTATCCCCGGATAACATGTATGGATAGCGTACACATTCAAAATATATGTCTATACATCAGGAGGCAGGCTCAGACGGTGTTAGGCCCAGTATGGATTGCACGTGATTGCACAAAGGTTAGAAAGGGTACCGTATCCCCGGATAACATGTATGGATAGCGTACACATTCAAAATATATGTCTATACATCAGGAGGCAGGCTCAGACGGTGTTAGGCTCAGTATGGATTGCACGTGATTGCACAAAGGTTAGAAAGGGTACCGTATCCCTGGAAAACATGTATGGATAGCGTACACATTCAAAATATTTGTCTATACATCAGGAGGCATGATCAGACGGTGTTAGACCCAGTATGGATTGCACGTGATTGCACAAAGGTTAGAAAGGGTACAGTATCCCCGGATAACATGTATGGATAGCGTACACATTCAAAATATATGTCTATACATCAGGAGGCAGGCTCAGATGGTGTTAGGCCCAGTATGGATTGCACATGATTGCACAAAGGTTAGAAAGGGTAACGTATCCCCAGATAACATGTATGTATAGCATACACATTCAAAATATATGTCTATACATCAGGAGGCAGGCTCAGACGGTGTTAGGCCCAGTATGGATTGCACGTGATTGCACAAAGGTTAGAAAGGGTACCGTATCCCTGGATAACATGTATGGATAGCGTACACATTCAAAATATATGTCTATACATCAGGAGGCAGGCTCAGACGGTGTTAGGCCCAGTATGGATTGCACGTGATTGCACAAAGGTTAGAAAGGGTACCCTATCCCCGGATAACATGTATGGATAGCGTACACATTCAAAATATGTCTATACATCAGGAGGCAGGCTCAGACGGTGTTAGGCCCAGTATGGATTGCACATGATTGCACAAAGGTTAGAAAGGGTACCGTATCCCCGGATAACATGTATGGATAGCACAGTGTACACTTTCAAAATATATGTCTATACATCAGGAGGCAGGCTCAGACGGTGTTAGGCCCAGTATGGATTGCACGTGATTGCACAAAGGTTAGAAAGGGTACCGTATCCCCGGATAACATGTATGGATAGCATAGTGTACACATTCAAAATATATGTCTATACATCAGGAGGCAGGCTCAGACGGTTTTAGGCCCAGTATGGATTGCACGTGATTGCACAAAGGTTAGAAAGGGTACCGTATCCCCGGATAACATGTATGGATAGCATAGTGTACATATTCAAAATATATGTCTATACATCAGGAGGCAGGCTCAGACGGTGTTAGGCCCAGTATGGATTGCACGTGATTGCACAAAGGTTAGAAAGGGTACCGTATCCCCGGATAACATGTATGGATAGCGTACACATTCAAAATATATGTCTATACATCAGGAGGCAGGCTCAGACGGTGTTAGGCCCAGTATGGATTGCACGTGATTGCACAAAGGTTAGAAAGGGTACCGTATCCCTCGATAACATGTATGGATAGCGTACACATTCAAAATATATGTCTATACATCAGGAGGCAGGATCAGACGGTGTTAGGCCCAGTATGGATTGCACGTGATTGCACAAAGGTTAGAAAGGGTACAGTATCCCTCGATAACATGTATGGATAGCGTACACATTCAAAATATATGTCTATACATCAGGAGGCAGGCTCAGACGGTGTTAGGTCCAGTATCGATGGCACGTGATTGCACAAAGGTTAGAAAGGGTACCGTATCTCCGGATAACATGTATGGATAGCATAGTGTACACATTCAAAATATATGTCTATACATCAGGAGGCAGGCTCAGACGGTGTTAGGCCCAGTATGGATTGCACGTGATTACACAAAGGTTAGAAAGGGTACCGTATCCCCGGATAACATGTATGGATAGCGTACACATTCAAAATATATGTCTATACATCAGGAGGCAGGCTCAGATGGTGTTAGGCCCAGTATGGATTGCACATGATTGCACAAAGGTTAGAAAGGGTACCGTATCCCCGGATAACATGTATGGATAGCGTACACATTCAAAATATATGTCTATACATCAGGAGGCAGGCTCAGACGGTGTTAGGCCCAGTATGGATTGCACGTGATTGCACAAAGGTTAGAAAGGGTACCGTATCCCCGGATAACATGTATGGATAGCGTACACATTCAAAATATATGTCTATACATCAGGAGGCAGGCTCAGACGGTGTTAGGCTCAGTATGGATTGCACGTGATTGCACAAAGGTTAGAAAGGGTACCGTATCCCTGGAAAACATGTATGGATAGCGTACACATTCAAAATATTTGTCTATACATCAGGAGGCATGATCAGACGGTGTTAGACCCAGTATGGATTGCACGTGATTGCACAAAGGTTAGAAAGGGTACCGTATCCCCGGATAACATGTATGGATAGCGTACACATTCAAAATATATGTCTATACATCAGGAGGCAGGCTCAGATGGTGTTAGGCCCAGTATGGATTGCACATGATTGCACAAAGGTTAGAAAGGGTAACGTATCCCCAGATAACATGTATGTATAGCATACACATTCAAAATATATGTCTATACATCAGGAGGCAGGCTCAGACGGTGTTAGGCCCAGTATGGATTGCACGTGATTGCACAAAGGTTAGAAAGGGTACCGTATCCCCGGATAACATGTATGGATAGCGTACACATTCAAAATATATGTCTATACATCAGGAGGCAGGCTCAGACGGTGTTAGGCCCAGTATGGATTGCACGTGATTGCACAAAGGTTAGAAAGGGTACCGTATCCCTCGATAACATGTATGGATAGCGTACACATTCAAAATATATGTCTATACATCAGGAGGCAGGATCAGACGGTGTTAGGCCCAGTATGGATTGCACGTGATTGCACAAAGGTTAGAAAGGGTACAGTATCCCTCGATAACATGTATGGATAGCGTACACATTCAAAATATATGTCTATACATCAGGAGGCAGGATCAGACGGTGTTAGGCCCAGTATGGATTGCACGTGATTGCACAAAGGTTAGAAAGGGTACCGTATCCCCGGATAACATGTATGGATAGCGTACACATTCAAAATATATGTCTATGCATCAGGAGGCAGGCTCAGACGGTGTTAGGCCCAGTATCGATTGCACATGATTGCACAAAGGTTAGAAAGGGTACCGTATTCCCAGATAACATGTATGGATAGCGTACACATTCAAAATATATGTCTATACATCAGGAGGCAGGCTCAGACGGTGTTAGGCCCAGAATGGATTGCACATGATTGCACAAAGGTTAGAAAGGGTACCGTATCCCCGGATAACATGTATGGATAGCATAGTGTACACATTCAAAATATATGTCTATACATCAGGAGGCAGGCTCAGACGGTGTTAGGCCCAGTATGGATTGCACGTGATTGCACAAAGGTTAGAAAGGGTACCGTATCCCCGGATAACATGTATGGATAGCATAGTGTACACATTCAAAATATATGTCTATACATCAGGAGGCAGGCTCAGACGGTGTTAGGCCCAGTATGGATTGCACGTGATTACACAAAGGTTAGAAAGGGTACCGTATCCCCGGATAACATGTATGGATAGCGTACACATTCAAAATATATGTCTATACATCAGGAGGCAGGCTCAGACGGTGTTAGGCCCAGTATGGATTGCACGTGATTGCACAAAGGTTAGAAAGGGTACCGTATCCCTGGAAAAAATGTATGGATAGCGTACACATTCAAAATATATGTCTATACATCAGGAGGCATGATCAGACGGTGTTAGGCCCAGTATGGATTGCACGTGATTGCACAAAGGTTAGAAAGGGTACCGTATCCCCGGATAACATGTATGGATAGCGTACACATTCAAAATATATGTCTATACATCAGGAGGCAGGCTCAGATGGTGTTAGGCCCAGTATGGATTGCACATGATTGCACAAAGGTTAGAAAGGGTACCGTATCCCCAGATAACATGTATGGATAGCGTACACATTCAAAATATATGTCTATACATCAGGAGGCAGGCTCAGATGGTGTTAGGCCCAGTATGGATTGCACGTGATTGCACAAAGGTTAGAAAGGGTACCGTATCCCTGGATAACATGTATGGATAGCGTACACATTCAAAATATATGTCTATACATCAGGAGGCAGGCTCAGACGGTGTTAGGCCCAGTATGGATTGCACGTGATTGCACAAAGGTTAGAAAGGGTACCCTATCCCCGGATAACATGTATGGATAGCGTACACATTCAAAATATGTTTATACATCAGGAGGCAGGCTCAGACGGTGTTAGGCCCAGTATGGATTGCACATGATTGCACAAAGGTTAGAAAGGGTACCGTATCCCCGGATAACATGTATGGATTGCATAGTGTACACTTTCAAAATATATGTCTATACATCAGGAGGCAGGCTCAGACGGTGTTAGGCCCAGTATGGATTGCACGTGATTGCACAAAGGTTAGAAAGGGTACCGTATCCCCGGATAACATGTATGGATAGCATAGTGTACACATTCAAAATATATGTCTATACATCAGGAGGCAGGCTCAGACGGTGTTAGGCCCAGTATGGATTGCACGTGATTGCACAAAGGTTAGAAAGGGTACCGTATCCCCGGATAACATGTATGGATAGCATAGTGTACACATTCAAAATATATGTCTATACATCAGGAGGCAGGCTCAGACGGTGTTAGGCCCAGTATGGATTGCACGTGATTGCACAAAGGTTAGAAAGGGTACCGTATCCCCGGATAACAGGTATGGATAGCGTACACATTCAAAATATATGTCTATACATCAGGAGGCAGGCTCAGACGGTGTTAGGCCCAGTATGGATTGCACGTGATTGCACAAAGGTTAGAAAGGGTACCGTATCCCTCGATAACATGTATGGATAGCGTACACATTCAAAATATATGTCTATACATCAGGAGGCAGGATCAGACGGTGTTAGGCCCAGTATGGATTGCACGTGATTGCACAAAGGTTAGAAAGGGTACCGTATCCCCGGATAACATGTATGGATAGCGTACACATTCAAAATATATGTCTATGCATCAGGAGGCAGGCTCAGACGGTGTTAGGCCCAGTATGGATTGCACATGATTGCACAAAGGTTAGAAAGGGTACCGTATTCCCAGATAACATGTATGGATAGCGTACACATTCAAAATATATGTCTATACATCAGGAGGCAGGCTCAGACGGTGTTAGGCCCAGAATGGATTGCACGTGATTGCACAAAGGTTAGAAAGGGTACCGTATCCCCGGATAACATGTATGGATAGCATAGTGTACACATTCAAAATATATGTCTATACATCAGGAGGCAGGCTCAGACGGTGTTAGGTCCAGTATGGATTGCACGTGATTGCACAAAGGTTAGAAAGGGTACCGTATCCCCGGATAACATGTATGGATAGCATAGTGTACACATTCAAAATATATGTCTATACATCAGGAGGCAGGCTCAGACGGTGTTAGGCCCAGTATGGATTGCACGTGATTACACAAAGGTTAGAAAGGGTACCGTATCCCCGGATAACATGTATGGATAGCGTACACATTCAAAATATATGTCTATACATCAGGAGGCAGGCTCAGACGGTGTTAGGCCCAGTATGGATTGCACATGATTGCACAAAGGTTAGAAAGGGTACCGTATCCCCGGATAACATGTATGGATAGCGTACACATTCAAAATATATGTCTATGCATCAGGAGGCAGGCTCAGACGGTGTTAGGCCCAGTATGGATTGCACATGATTGCACAAAGGTTAGAAAGGGTACCGTATCCCCAGATAACATGTATGGATAGCGTACACATTCAAAATATATGTCTATACATCAGGAGGCAGGCTCAGATGGTGTTAGGCCCAGTATGGATTGCACATGATTGCACAAAGGTTAGAAAGGGTACCGTATCCCCGGATAACATGTATGGATAGCATAGTGTACACATTCAAAATATATGTCTATACATCAGGAGGCAGGCTCAGACGGTGTTAGGCCCAGTATGGATTGCACGTGATTGCACAAAGGTTAGAAAGGGTACCGTATCCCCGGATAACATGTATGGATAGCATAGTGTACACATTCAAAATATATGTCTATACATCAGGAGGCAGGCTCAGACGGTGTTAGGCCCAGTATGGATTGCACGTGATTGCACAAAGGTTAGAAAGGGTAGCGTATCCCCGGATAACAGGTATGGATAGCGTACACATTCAAAATATATGTCTATACATCAGGAGGCAGGCTCAGACGGTGTTAGGCCCAGTATGGATTGCACGTGATTGCACAAAGGTTAGAAAGGGTACCGTATCCCTCGATAACATGTATGGATAGCGTACACATTCAAAATATATGTCTATACATCAGGAGGCAGGATCAGACGGTGTTAGGCCCAGTATGGATTGCACGTGATTGCACAAAGGTTAGAAAGGGTACCGTATCCCCGGATAACATGTATGGATAGCGTACACATTCAAAATATATGTCTATGCATCAGGAGGCAGGCTCAGACGGTGTTAGGCCCAGTATGGATTGCACATGATTGCACAAAGGTTAGAAAGGGTACCGTATTCCCAGATAACATGTATGGATAGCGTACACATTCAAAATATATGTCTATACATCAGGAGGCAGGCTCAGACGGTGTTAGGCCCAGAATGGATTGCACGTGATTGCACAAAGGTTAGAAAGGGTACCGTATCCCCGGATAACATGTATGGATAGCATAGTGTACACATTCAAAATATATGTCTATACATCAGGAGGCAGGCTCAGACGGTGTTAGGTCCAGTATCGATTGCACGTGATTGCACAAAGGTTAGAAAGGGTACCGTATCCCCGGATAACATGTATGGATAGCATAGTGTACACATTCAAAATATATGTCTATACATCAGGAGGCAGGCTCAGACGGTGTTAGGCCCAGTATGGATTGCACGTGATTACACAAAGGTTAGAAAGGGTACCGTATCCCCGGATAACATGTATGGATAGCGTACACATTCAAAATATATGTCTATACATCAGGAGGCAGGCTCAGATGGTGTTAGGCCCAGTATGGATTGCACATGATTGCACAAAGGTTAGAAAGGGTACTGTATCCCCGGATAACATGTATGGATAGCGTACACATTCAAAATATATGTCTATGCATCAGGAGGCAGGCTCAGACGGTGTTAGGCCCAGTATCGATTGCACATGATTGCACAAAGGTTAGAAAGGGTACCGTATTCCCAGATAACATGTATGGATAGCGTACACATTCAAAATATATGTCTATACATCAGGAGGCAGGCTCAGACGGTGTTAGGCCCAGAATGGATTGCACATGATTGCACAAAGGTTAGAAAGGGTACCGTATCCCCGGATAACATGTATGGATAGCATAGTGTACACATTCAAAATATATGTCTATACATCAGGAGGCAGGCTCAGACGGTGTTAGGCCCAGTATGGATTGCACGTGATTGCACAAAGGTTAGAAAGGGTACCGTATCCCCGGATAACATGTATGGATAGCATAGTGTACACATTCAAAATATATGTCTATACATCAGGAGGCAGGCTCAGACGGTGTTAGGCCCAGTATGGATTGCACGTGATTACACAAAGGTTAGAAAGGGTACCGTATCCCCGGATAACATGTATGGATAGCGTACACATTCAAAATATATGTCTATACATCAGGAGGCAGGCTCAGACGGTGTTAGGCCCAGTATGGATTGCACGTGATTGCACAAAGGTTAGAAAGGGTACCGTATCCCTGGAAAAAATGTATGGATAGCGTACACATTCAAAATATATGTCTATACATCAGGAGGCATGATCAGACGGTGTTAGGCCCAGTATGGATTGCACGTGATTGCACAAAGGTTAGAAAGGGTACCGTATCCCCGGATAACATGTATGGATAGCGTACACATTCAAAATATATGTCTATACATCAGGAGGCAGGCTCAGATGGTGTTAGGCCCAGTATGGATTGCACATGATTGCACAAAGGTTAGAAAGGGTACCGTATCCCCAGATAACATGTATGGATAGCGTACACATTCAAAATATATGTCTATACATCAGGAGGCAGGCTCAGATGCTGTTAGGCCCAGTATGGATTGCACGTGATTGCACAAAGGTTAGAAAGGGTACCGTATCCCTGGATAACATGTATGGATAGCGTACACATTCAAAATATATGTCTATACATCAGGAGGCAGGCTCAGACGGTGTTAGGCCCAGTATGGATTGCACGTGATTGCACAAAGGTTAGAAAGGGTACCCTATCCCCGGATAACATGTATGGATAGCGTACACATTCAAAATATGTCTATACATCAGGAGGCAGGCTCAGACCGTGTTAGGCCCAGTATGGATTGCACATGATTGCACAAAGGTTAGAAAGGGTACCGTATCCCCGGATAACATGTATGGATAGCATAGTGTACACTTTCAAAATATATGTCTATACATCAGGAGGCAGGCTCAGACGGTGTTAGGCCCAGTATGGATTGCACGTGATTGCACAAAGGTTAGAAAGGGTACCGTATCCCCGGATAACATGTATGGATAGCATAGTGTACACATTCAAAATATATGTCTATACATCAGGAGGCAGGCTCAGACGGTGTTAGGCCCAGTATGGATTGCACGTGATTGCACAAAGGTTAGAAAGGGTACCGTATCCCCGGATAACATGTATGGATAGCATAGTGTACACATTCAAAATATATGTCTATACATCAGGAGGCAGGCTCAGACGGTGTTAGGCCCAGTATGGATTGCACATGATTGCACAAAGGTTAGAAAGGGTACCGTATCCCCGGATAACATGTATGGATAGCATAGTGTACACTTTCAAAATATATGTCTATACATCAGGAGGCAGGCTCAGACGGTGTTAGGCCCAGTATGGATTGCACGTGATTGCACAAAGGTTAGAAAGGGTACCGTATCCCCGGATAACATGTATGGATAGCGTACACATTCAAAATATATGTCTATGCATCAGGAGGCAGGCTCAGACGGTGTTAGGCCCAGTATGGATTGCACATGATTGCACAAAGGTTAGAAAGGGTACCGTATTCCCAGATAACATGTATGGATAGCGTACACATTCAAAATATATGTCTATACATCAGGAGGCAGGCTCAGACGGTGTTAGGCCCAGAATGGATTGCACGTGATTGCACAAAGGTTAGAAAGGGTACCGTATCCCCGGATAACATGTATGGATAGCATAGTGTACACATTCAAAATATATGTCTATACATCAGGAGGCAGGCTCAGACGGTGTTAGGCCCAGTATGGATTGCACGTGATTGCACAAAGGTTAGAAAGGGTACCGTATCCCCGGATAACATGTATGGATAGCATAGTGTACACATTCAAAATATATGTCTATACATCAGGAGGCAGGCTCAGACGGTGTTAGGCCCAGTATGGATTGCACGTGATTACACAAAGGTTAGAAAGGGTACCGTATCCCCGGATAACATGTATGGATAGCGTACACATTCAAAATATATGTCTATACATCAGGAGGCAGGCTCAGACGGTGTTAGGCCCAGTATGGATTGCACGTGATTGCACAAAGGTTAGAAAGGGTACCGTATCCCTGGAAAAAATGTATGGATAGCGTACACATTCAAAATATATGTCTATACATCAGGAGGCATGATCAGACGGTGTTAGGCCCAGTATGGATTGCACGTGATTGCACAAAGGTTAGAAAGGGTACCGTATCCCCGGATAACATGTATGGATAGCGTACACATTCAAAATATATGTCTATACATCAGGAGGCAGGCTCAGATGGTGTTAGGCCCAGTATGGATTGCACATGATTGCACAAAGGTTAGAAAGGGTACCGTATCCCCAGATAACATGTATGGATAGCGTACACATTCAAAATATATGTCTATACATCAGGAGGCAGGCTCAGATGCTGTTAGGCCCAGTATGGATTGCACGTGATTGCACAAAGGTTAGAAAGGGTACCGTATCCCTGGATAACATGTATGGATAGCGTACACATTCAAAATATATGTCTATACATCAGGAGGCAGGCTCAGACGGTGTTAGGCCCAGTATGGATTGCACGTGATTGCACAAAGGTTAGAAAGGGTACCCTATCCCCGGATAACATGTATGGATAGCGTACACATTCAAAATATGTCTATACATCAGGAGGCAGGCTCAGACGGTGTTAGGCCCAGTATGGATTGCACATGATTGCACAAAGGTTAGAAAGGGTACCGTATCCCCGGATAACATGTATGGATAGCATAGTGTACACTTTCAAAATATATGTCTATACATCAGGAGGCAGGCTCAGACGGTGTTAGGCCCAGTATGGATTGCACGTGATTGCACAAAGGTTAGAAAGGGTACCGTATCCCCGGATAACATGTATGGATAGCATAGTGTACACATTCAAAATATATGTCTATACATCAGGAGGCAGGCTCAGACGGTGTTAGGCCCAGTATGGATTGCACGTGATTGCACAAAGGTTAGAAAGGGTACCGTATCCCCGGATAACATGTATGGATAGCATAGTGTACACATTCAAAATATACTGTATGTCTATACATCAGGAGGCAGGCTCAGACGGTGTTAGGCCCAGTATGGATTGCACGTGATTGCACAAAGGTTAGAAAGGGTACCGTATCCCCGGATAACAGGTATGGATAGCGTACACATTCAAAATATATGTCTATACATCAGGAGGCAGGCTCAGACGGTGTTAGGCCCAGTATGGATTGCACGTGATTGCACAAAGGTTAGAAAGGGTACCGTATCCCTCGATAACATGTATGGATAGCGTACACATTCAAAATATATGTCTATACATCAGGAGGCAGGATCAGACGGTGTTAGGCCCAGTATGGATTGCACGTGATTGCACAAAGGTTAGAAAGGGTACCGTATCCCCGGATAACATGTATGGATAGCGTACACATTCAAAATATATGTCTATGCATCAGGAGGCAGGCTCAGACGGTGTTAGGCCCAGTATGGATTGCACATGATTGCACAAAGGTTAGAAAGGGTACCGTATTCCCAGATAACATGTATGGATAGCGTACACATTCAAAATATATGTCTATACATCAGGAGGCAGGCTCAGACGGTGTTAGGCCCAGAATGGATTGCACATGATTGCACAATGGTTAGAAAGGGTACCGTATCCCCGGATAACATGTATGGATAGCATAGTGTACACATTCAAAATATATGTCTATACATCAGGAGGCAGGCTCAGATGGTGTTAGGTCCAGTATCGATTGCACGTGATTGCACAAAGGTTAGAAAGGGTACCGTATCTCCGGATAACATGTATGGATAGCATAGTGTACACATTCAAAATATATGTCTATACATCAGGAGGCAGGCTCAGACGGTGTTAGGCCCAGTATGGATTGCACGTGATTACACAAAGGTTAGAAAGGGTACCGTATCCCCGGATAACATGTATGGATAGCGTACACATTCAAAATATATGTCTATACATCAGGAGGCAGGCTCAGATGGTGTTAGGCCCAGTATGGATTGCACATGATTGCACAAAGGTTAGAAAGGGTACCGTATCCCCGGATAACATGTATGGATAGCGTACACATTCAAAATATATGTCTATACATCAGGAGGCAGGCTCAGACGGTGTTAGGCCCAGTATGGATTGCACGTGATTGCACAAAGGTTAGAAAGGGTACCGTATCCCCGGATAACATGTATGGATAGCGTACACATTCAAAATATATGTCTATACATCAGGAGGCAGGCTCAGACGGTATTAGGCTCAGTATGGATTGCACGTGATTGCACAAAGGTTAGAAAGGGTACCGTATCCCTGGAAAACATGTATGGATAGCGTACACATTCAAAATATTTGTCTATACATCAGGAGGCATGATCAGACGGTGTTAGACCCAGTATGGATTGCACGTGATTGCACAAAGGTTAGAAAGGGTACAGTATCCCCGGATAACATGTATGGATAGCGTACACATTCAAAATATATGTCTATACATCAGGAGGCAGGCTCAGATGGTGTTAGGCCCAGTATGGATTGCACATGATTGCACAAAGGTTAGAAAGGGTAACGTATCCCCAGATAACATGTATGTATAGCATACACATTCAAAATATATGTCTATACATCAGGAGGCAGGCTCAGACGGTGTTAGGCCCAGTATGGATTGCACGTGATTGCACAAAGGTTAGAAAGGGTACCGTATCCCTGGATAACATGTATGGATAGCGTACACATTCAAAATATATGTCTATACATCAGGAGGCAGGCTCAGACGGTGTTAGGCCCAGTATGGATTGCACGTGATTGCACAAAGGTTAGAAAGGGTACCCTATCCCCGGATAACATGTATGGATAGCGTACACATTCAAAATATGTCTATACATCAGGAGGCAGGCTCAGACGGTGTTAGGCCCAGTATGGATTGCACATGATTGCACAAAGGTTAGAAAGGGTACCGTATCCCCGGATAACATGTATGGATAGCACAGTGTACACTTTCAAAATATATGTCTATACATCAGGAGGCAGGCTCAGACGGTGTTAGGCCCAGTATGGATTGCACGTGATTGCACAAAGGTTAGAAAGGGTACCGTATCCCCGGATAACATGTATGGATAGCATAGTGTACACATTCAAAATATATGTCTATACATCAGGAGGCAGGCTCAGACGGTTTTAGGCCCAGTATGGATTGCACGTGATTGCACAAAGGTTAGAAAGGGTACCGTATCCCCGGATAACATGTATGGATAGCATAGTGTACATATTCAAAATATATGTCTATACATCAGGAGGCAGGCTCAGACGGTGTTAGGCCCAGTATGGATTGCACGTGATTGCACAAAGGTTAGAAAGGGTACCGTATCCCCGGATAACATGTATGGATAGCGTACACATTCAAAATATATGTCTATACATCAGGAGGCAGGCTCAGACGGTGTTAGGCCCAGTATGGATTGCACGTGATTGCACAAAGGTTAGAAAGGGTACCGTATCCCTCGATAACATGTATGGATAGCATACACATTCAAAATATATGTCTATACATCAGGAGGCAGGATCAGACGGTGTTAGGCCCAGTATGGATTGCACGTGATTGCACAAAGGTTAGAAAGGGTACAGTATCCCTCGATAACATGTATGGATAGCGTACACATTCAAAATATATGTCTATACATCAGGAGGCAGGCTCAGACGGTGTTAGGTCCAGTATCGATGGCACGTGATTGCACAAAGGTTAGAAAGGGTACCGTATCTCCGGATAACATGTATGGATAGCATAGTGTACACATTCAAAATATATGTCTATACATCAGGAGGCAGGCTCAGACGGTGTTAGGCCCAGTATGGATTGCACGTGATTACACAAAGGTTAGAAAGGGTACCGTATCCCCGGATAACATGTATGGATAGCGTACACATTCAAAATATATGTCTATACATCAGGAGGCAGGCTCAGATGGTGTTAGGCCCAGTATGGATTGCACATGATTGCACAAAGGTTAGAAAGGGTACCGTATCCCCGGATAACATGTATGGATAGCGTACACATTCAAAATATATGTCTATACATCAGGAGGCAGGCTCAGACGGTGTTAGGCCCAGTATGGATTGCACGTGATTGCACAAAGGTTAGAAAGGGTACCGTATCCCCGGATAACATGTATGGATAGCGTACACATTCAAAATATATGTCTATACATCAGGAGGCAGGCTCAGACGGTGTTAGGCTCAGTATGGATTGCACGTGATTGCACAAAGGTTAGAAAGGGTACCGTATCCCTGGAAAACATGTATGGATAGCGTACACATTCAAAATATTTGTCTATACATCAGGAGGCATGATCAGACGGTGTTAGACCCAGTATGGATTGCACGTGATTGCACAAAGGTTAGAAAGGGTACCGTATCCCCGGATAACATGTATGGATAGCGTACACATTCAAAATATATGTCTATACATCAGGAGGCAGGCTCAGATGGTGTTAGGCCCAGTATGGATTGCACATGATTGCACAAAGGTTAGAAAGGGTAACGTATCCCCAGATAACATGTATGTATAGCATACACATTCAAAATATATGTCTATACATCAGGAGGCAGGCTCAGACGGTGTTAGGCCCAGTATGGATTGCACGTGATTGCACAAAGGTTAGAAAGGGTACCGTATCCCCGGATAACATGTATGGATAGCGTACACATTCAAAATATATGTCTATACATCAGGAGGCAGGCTCAGACGGTGTTAGGCCCAGTATGGATTGCACGTGATTGCACAAAGGTTAGAAAGGGTACCGTATCCCTCGATAACATGTATGGATAGCGTACACATTCAAAATATATGTCTATACATCAGGAGGCAGGATCAGACGGTGTTAGGCCCAGTATGGATTGCACGTGATTGCACAAAGGTTAGAAAGGGTACAGTATCCCTCGATAACATGTATGGATAGCGTACACATTCAAAATATATGTCTATACATCAGGAGGCAGGATCAGACGGTGTTAGGCCCAGTATGGATTGCACGTGATTGCACAAAGGTTAGAAAGGGTACCGTATCCCCGGATAACATGTATGGATAGCGTACACATTCAAAATATATGTCTATGCATCAGGAGGCAGGCTCAGACGGTGTTAGGCCCAGTATCGATTGCACATGATTGCACAAAGGTTAGAAAGGGTACCGTATTCCCAGATAACATGTATGGATAGCGTACACATTCAAAATATATGTCTATACATCAGGAGGCAGGCTCAGACGGTGTTAGGCCCAGAATGGATTGCACATGATTGCACAAAGGTTAGAAAGGGTACCGTATCCCCGGATAACATGTATGGATAGCACAGTGTACACATTCAAAATATATGTCTATACATCAGGAGGCAGGCTCAGACGGTGTTAGGCCCAGTATGGATTGCACGTGATTGCACAAAGGTTAGAAAGGGTACCGTATCCCCGGATAACATGTATGGATAGCATAGTGTACACATTCAAAATATATGTCTATACATCAGGAGGCAGGCTCAGACGGTGTTAGGCCCAGTATGGATTGCACGTGATTACACAAAGGTTAGAAAGGGTACCGTATCCCCGGATAACATGTATGGATAGCGTACACATTCAAAATATATGTCTATACATCAGGAGGCAGGCTCAGACGGTGTTAGGCCCAGTATGGATTGCACGTGATTGCACAAAGGTTAGAAAGGGTACCGTATCCCTGGAAAAAATGTATGGATAGCGTACACATTCAAAATATATGTCTATACATCAGGAGGCATGATCAGACGGTGTTAGGCCCAGTATGGATTGCACGTGATTGCACAAAGGTTAGAAAGGGTACCGTATCCCCGGATAACATGTATGGATAGCGTACACATTCAAAATATATGTCTATACATCAGGAGGCAGGCTCAGATGGTGTTAGGCCCAGTATGGATTGCACATGATTGCACAAAGGTTAGAAAGGGTACCGTATCCCCAGATAACATGTATGGAGAGCGTACACATTCAAAATATATGTCTATACATCAGGAGGCAGGCTCAGATGGTGTTAGGCCCAGTATGGATTGCACGTGATTGCACAAAGGTTAGAAAGGGTACCGTATCCCTGGATAACATGTATGGATAGCGTACACATTCAAAATATTTGTCTATACATCAGGAGGCAGGCTCAGACGGTGTTAGGCCCAGTATGGATTGCACGTGATTGCACAAAGGTTAGAAAGGGCACCCTATCCCCGGATAACATGTATGGATAGCGTACACATTCAAAATATGTTTATACATCAGGAGGCAGGCTCAGACGGTGTTAGGCCCAGTATGGATTGCACATGATTGCACAAAGGTTAGAAAGGGTACCGTATCCCCGGATAACATGTATGGATAGCATAGTGTACACTTTCAAAATATATGTCTATACATCAGGAGGCAGGCTCAGACGGTGTTAGGCCAAGTATGGATTGCACGTGATTGCACAAAGGTTAGAAAGGGTACCGTATCCCCGGATAACATGTATGGATAGCATAGTGTACACATTCAAAATATATGTCTATACATCAGGAGGCAGGCTCAGACGGTGTTAGGCCCAGTATGGATTGCACGTGATTGCACAAAGGTTAGAAAGGGTACCGTATCCCCAGATAACATGTATGGATAGCATAGTGTACACATTCAAAATATATGTCTATACATCAGGAGGCAGGCTCAGACGGTGTTAGGCCCAGTATGGATTGCACGTGATTGCACAAAGGTTAGAAAGGGTAGCGTATCCCCGGATAACAGGTATGGATAGTGTACACATTCAAAATATATGTCTATACATCAGGAGGCAGGCTCAGACGGTGTTAGGCCCAGTATGGATTGCACGTGATTGCACAAAGGTTAGAAAGGGTGCCGTATCCCTCGATAACATGTATGGATAGCGTACACATTCAAAATATATGTCTATACATCAGGAGGCAGGATCAGACGGTGTTAGGCCCAGTATGGATTGCACGTGATTGCACAAAGGTTAGAAAGGGTACCGTATCCCCGGATAACATGTATGGATAGCGTACACATTCAAAATATATGTCTATGCATCAGGAGGCAGGCTCAGACGGTGTTAGGCCCAGTATGGATTGCACATGATTGCACAAAGGTTAGAAAGGGTACCGTATTCCCAGATAACATGTATGGATAGCGTACACATTCAAAATATATGTCTATACATCAGGAGGCAGGCTCAGACGGTGTTAGGCCCAGAATGGATTGCACGTGATTGCACAAAGGTTAGAAAGGGTACCGTATCCCCGGATAACATGTATGGATAGCATAGTGTACACATTCAAAATATATGTCTATACATCAGGAGGCAGGCTCAGACGGTGTTAGGTCCAGTATCGATTGCACGTGATTGCACAAAGGTTAGAAAGGGTACCGTATCCCCGGATAACATGTATGGATAGCATAGTGTACACATTCAAAATATATGTCTATACATCAGGAGGCAGGCTCAGACGGTGTTAGGCCCAGTATGGATTGCACGTGATTACACAAAGGTTAGAAAGGGTACCGTATCCCCGGATAACATGTATGGATAGCGTACACATTCAAAATATATGTCTATACATCAGGAGGCAGGCTCAGATGGTGTTAGGCCCAGTATGGATTGCACATGATTGCACAAAGGTTAGAAAGGGTACTGTATCCCCGGATAACATGTATGGATAGCGTACACATTCAAAATATATGTCTATGCATCAGGAGGCAGGCTCAGACGGTGTTAGGCCCAGTATCGATTGCACATGATTGCACAAAGGTTAGAAAGGGTACCGTATTCCCAGATAACATGTATGGATAGCGTACACATTCAAAATATATGTCTATACATCAGGAGGCAGGCTCAGACGGTGTTAGGCCCAGAATGGATTGCACATGATTGCACAAAGGTTAGAAAGGGTACCGTATCCCCGGATAACATGTATGGATAGCATAGTGTACACATTCAAAATATATGTCTATACATCAGGAGGCAGGCTCAGACGGTGTTAGGCCCAGTATGGATTGCACGTGATTGCACAAAGGTTAGAAAGGGTACCGTATCCCCGGATAACATGTATGGATAGCATAGTGTACACATTCAAAATATATGTCTATACATCAGGAGGCAGGCTCAGACGGTGTTAGGCCCAGTATGGATTGCACGTGATTGCACAAAGGTTAGAAAGGGTAGAGTATCCCCGGATAACAGGTATGGATAGCGTACACATTCAAAATATATGTCTATACATCAGGAGGCAGGCTCAGACGGTGTTAGGCCCAGTATGGATTGCACGTGATTGCACAAAGGTTAGAAAGGGTACCGTATCCCTCGATAACATGTATGGATAGCGTACACATTCAAAATATATGTCTATACATCAGGAGGCAGGATCAGACGGTGTTAGGCCCAGTATGGATTGCACGTGATTGCACAAAGGTTAGAAAGGGTACCGTATCCCCGGATAACATGTATGGATAGCGTACACATTCAAAATATATGTCTATGCATCAGGAGGCAGGCTCAGACGGTGTTAGGCCCAGTATGGATTGCACATGATTGCACAAAGGTTAGAAAGGGTACCGTATTCCCAGATAACATGTATGGATAGCGTACACATTCAAAATATATGTCTATACATCAGGAGGCAGGCTCAGACGGTGTTAGGCCCAGAATGGATTGCACGTGATTGCACAAAGGTTAGAAAGGGTACCGTATCCCCGGATAACATGTATGGATAGCATAGTGTACACATTCAAAATATATGTCTATACATCAGGAGGCAGGCTCAGACGGTGTTAGGTCCAGTATCGATTGCACGTGATTGCACAAAGGTTAGAAAGGGTACCGTATCCCCGGATAACATGTATGGATAGCATAGTGTACACATTCAAAATATATGTCTATACATCAGGAGGCAGGCTCAGACGGTGTTAGGCCCAGTATGGATTGCACGTGATTACACAAAGGTTAGAAAGGGTACCGTATCCCCGGATAACATGTATGGATAGCGTACACATTCAAAATATATGTCTATACATCAGGAGGCAGGCTCAGATGGTGTTAGGCCCAGTATGGATTGCACATGATTGCACAAAGGTTAGAAAGGGTACTGTATCCCCGGATAACATGTATGGATAGCGTACACATTCAAAATATATGTCTATGCATCAGGAGGCAGGCTCAGACGGTGTTAGGCCCAGTATCGATTGCACATGATTGCACAAAGGTTAGAAAGGGTACCGTATTCCCAGATAACATGTATGGATAGCGTACACATTCAAAATATATGTCTATACATCAGGAGGCAGGCTCAGACGGTGTTAGGCCCAGAATGGATTGCACATGATTGCACAAAGGTTAGAAAGGGTACCGTATCCCCGGATAACATGTATGGATAGCATAGTGTACACATTCAAAATATATGTCTATACATCAGGAGGCAGGCTCAGACGGTGTTAGGCCCAGTATGGATTGCACGTGATTGCACAAAGGTTAGAAAGGGTACCGTATCCCCGGATAACATGTATGGATAGCATAGTGTACACATTCAAAATATATGTCTATACATCAGGAGGCAGGCTCAGACGGTGTTAGGCCCAGTATGGATTGCACGTGATTACACAAAGGTTAGAAAGGGTACCGTATCCCCGGATAACATGTATGGATAGCGTACACATTCAAAATATATGTCTATACATCAGGAGGCAGGCTCAGACGGTGTTAGGCCCAGTATGGATTGCACGTGATTGCACAAAGGTTAGAAAGGGTACCGTATCCCTGGAAAAAATGTATGGATAGCGTACACATTCAAAATATATGTCTATACATCAGGAGGCATGATCAGACGGTGTTAGGCCCAGTATGGATTGCACGTGATTGCACAAAGGTTAGAAAGGGTACCGTATCCCCGGATAACATGTATGGATAGCGTACACATTCAAAATATATGTCTATACATCAGGAGGCAGGCTCAGATGGTGTTAGGCCCAGTATGGATTGCACATGATTGCACAAAGGTTAGAAAGGGTACCGTATCCCCAGATAACATGTATGGATAGCGTACACATTCAAAATATATGTCTATACATCAGGAGGCAGGCTCAGATGCTGTTAGGCCCAGTATGGATTGCACGTGATTGCACAAAGGTTAGAAAGGGTACCGTATCCCTGGATAACATGTATGGATAGCGTACACATTCAAAATATATGTCTATACATCAGGAGGCAGGCTCAGACGGTGTTAGGCCCAGTATGGATTGCACGTGATTGCACAAAGGTTAGAAAGGGTACCCTATCCCCGGATAACATGTATGGATAGCGTACACATTCAAAATATGTCTATACATCAGGAGGCAGGCTCAGACGGTGTTAGGCCCAGTATGGATTGCACATGATTGCACAAAGGTTAGAAAGGGTACCGTATCCCCGGATAACATGTATGGATAGCATAGTGTACACTTTCAAAATATATGTCTATACATCAGGAGGCAGGCTCAGACGGTGTTAGGCCCAGTATGGATTGCACGTGATTGCACAAAGGTTAGAAAGGGTACCGTATCCCCGGATAACATGTATGGATAGCATAGTGTACACATTCAAAATATATGTCTATACATCAGGAGGCAGGCTCAGACGGTGTTAGGCCCAGTATGGATTGCACGTGATTGCACAAAGGTTAGAAAGGGTACCGTATCCCCGGATAACATGTATGGATAGCATAGTGTACACATTCAAAATATATGTCTATACATCAGGAGGCAGGCTCAGACGGTGTTAGGCCCAGTATGGATTGCACATGATTGCAAAAGGTTAGAAAGGGTACCGTATCCCCGGATAACATGTATGGATAGCATAGTGTACACTTTCAAAATATATGTCTATACATCAGGAGGCAGGCTCAGACGGTGTTAGGCCCAGTATGGATTGCACGTGATTGCACAAAGGTTAGAAAGGGTACCGTATCCCCGGATAACATGTATGGATAGCGTACACATTCAAAATATATGTCTATGCATCAGGAGGCAGGCTCAGACGGTGTTAGGCCCAGTATGGATTGCACATGATTGCACAAAGGTTAGAAAGGGTACCGTATTCCCAGATAACATGTATGGATAGCGTACACATTCAAAATATATGTCTATACATCAGGAGGCAGGCTCAGACGGTGTTAGGCCCAGAATGGATTGCACGTGATTGCACAAAGGTTAGAAAGGGTACCGTATCCCCGGATAACATGTATGGATAGCATAGTGTACACATTCAAAATATATGTCTATACATCAGGAGGCAGGCTCAGACGGTGTTAGGCCCAGTATGGATTGCACGTGATTGCACAAAGGTTAGAAAGGGTACCGTATCCCCGGATAACATGTATGGATAGCATAGTGTACACATTCAAAATATATGTCTATACATCAGGAGGCAGGCTCAGACGGTGTTAGGCCCAGTATGGATTGCACGTGATTACACAAAGGTTAGAAAGGGTACCGTATCCCCGGATAACATGTATGGATAGCGTACACATTCAAAATATATGTCTATACATCAGGAGGCAGGCTCAGACGGTGTTAGGCCCAGTATGGATTGCACGTGATTGCACAAAGGTTAGAAAGGGTACCGTATCCCTGGAAAAAATGTATGGATAGCGTACACATTCAAAATATATGTCTATACATCAGGAGGCATGATCAGACGGTGTTAGGCCCAGTATGGATTGCACGTGATTGCACAAAGGTTAGAAAGGGTACCGTATCCCCGGATAACATGTATGGATAGCGTACACATTCAAAATATATGTCTATACATCAGGAGGCAGGCTCAGATGGTGTTAGGCCCAGTATGGATTGCACATGATTGCACAAAGGTTAGAAAGGGTACCGTATCCCCAGATAACATGTATGGATAGCGTACACATTCAAAATATATGTCTATACATCAGGAGGCAGGCTCAGATGCTGTTAGGCCCAGTATGGATTGCACGTGATTGCACAAAGGTTAGAAAGGGTACCGTATCCCTGGATAACATGTATGGATAGCGTACACATTCAAAATATATGTCTATACATCAGGAGGCAGGCTCAGACGGTGTTAGGCCCAGTATGGATTGCACGTGATTGCACAAAGGTTAGAAAGGGTACCCTATCCCCGGATAACATGTATGGATAGCGTACACATTCAAAATATATGTCTATACATCAGGAGGCAGGCTCAGACGGTGTTAGGCCCAGTATGGATTGCACATGATTGCACAAAGGTTAGAAAGGGTACCGTATCCCCGGATAACATGTATGGATAGCATAGTGTACACTTTCAAAATATATGTCTATACATCAGGAGGCAGGCTCAGACGGTGTTAGGCCCAGTATGGATTGCACGTGATTGCACAAAGGTTAGAAAGGGTACCGTATCCCCGGATAACATGTATGGATAGCATAGTGTACACATTCAAAATATATGTCTATACATCAGGAGGCAGGCTCAGACGGTGTTAGGCCCAGTATGGATTGCACGTGATTGCACAAAGGTTAGAAAGGGTACCGTATCCCCGGATAACATGTATGGATAGCATAGTGTACACATTCAAAATATATGTCTATACATCAGGAGGCAGGCTCAGACGGTGTTAGGCCCAGTATGGATTGCACATGATTGCACAAAGGTTAGAAAGGGTACCGTATCCCCGGATAACATGTATGGATAGCATAGTGTACACTTTCAAAATATATGTCTATACATCAGGAGGCAGGCTCAGACGGTGTTAGGCCCAGTATGGATTGCACGTGATTGCACAAAGGTTAGAAAGGGTACCGTATCCCCGGATAACATGTATGGATAGCGTACACATTCAAAATATATGTCTATGCATCAGGAGGCAGGCTCAGACGGTGTTAGGCCCAGTATGGATTGCACATGATTGCACAAAGGTTAGAAAGGGTACCGTATTCCCAGATAACATGTATGGATAGCGTACACATTCAAAATATATGTCTATACATCAGGAGGCAGGCTCAGACGGTGTTAGGCCCAGAATGGATTGCACGTGATTGCACAAAGGTTAGAAAGGGTACCGTATCCCCGGATAACATGTATGGATAGCATAGTGTACACATTCAAAATATATGTCTATACATCAGGAGGCAGGCTCAGACGGTGTTAGGTCCAGTATCGATTGCACGTGATTGCACAAAGGTTAGAAAGGGTACCGTATCCCCGGATAACATGTATGGATAGCATAGTGTACACATTCAAAATATATGTCTATACATCAGGAGGCAGGCTCAGACGGTGTTAGGCCCAGTATGGATTGCACGTGATTACACAAAGGTTAGAAAGGGTACCGTATCCCCGGATAACATGTATGGATAGCGTACACATTCAAAATATATGTCTATACATCAGGAGGCAGGCTCAGATGGTGTTAGGTCCAGTATGGATTGCACATGATTGCACAAAGGTTAGAAAGGGTACTGTATCCCCGGATAACATGTATGGATAGCGTACACATTCAAAATATATGTCTATACATCAGGAGGCAGGCTCAGACGGTGTTAGGCCCAGTATGGATTGCACGTGATTGCACAAAGGTTAGAAAGGGTACCGTATCCCCGGATAACATGTATGGATAGCGTACACATTCAAAATATATGTCTATACATCAGGAGGCAGGCTCAGACGGTGTTAGGCCCAGTATGGATTGCACGTGATTGCACAAAGGTTAGAAAGGGTACCGTATCCCCGGATAACATATATGGATAGCGTACACATTCAAAATATATGTCTATACATCAGGAGGCAGGCTCAGACGGTGTTAGTCCCAGTATGGATAGCACATGATTGCACAAAGGTTAGAAAGGGTACCGTATCCCCGGATAACATGTATGGATAGCGTACACATTCAAAATATATGTCTTTACATCAGGAGGCAGGCTCAAACGGTGTCAGGCACAGTATGGATTTAACGACCCAGACTACACAGCGGAGGAGCAGGGAGAGTAAAGATTGCAAATGCTGGGCCCTGCCCAAGCAAGGGGGGCCCACTCGTGGGTGTCGGTACTGGCACTGGGCCCCTCATAGTACGGCGGTGTGTCTGACGGCGGGTGTGCACCACCACCGTCAGAGACACTTGATTGCACTATGAAGGATCCTGTGCCAGTGCCCGCGCCCAAGAGTCGGCCTACACATCTGTCCATGGCAACGGCACTCACACGGTGTCGTGCGCTAGGTGGTGACCCCGGCCAGGGGGGGAGGCAGCACAGTTAGGGAGTTTTAGAAAGTGGCATATGTTGATGTTGGACATTCAGCTGATGCAAAAGGTGAAATAGGTCAAGTCCCAGGAAGAGGTGGACCAAAGCAAGCCATTTTTCTGTCACCCTATGTGTCATCAGGGGAAGGTGGGACAAAATCCTTGGAAACCCATGCGTTGTTCATTTTAATGAAGGTTAGATCATCCACATTTTGGGTTGACAGACGGGTCCTTTTTTCTGTCAGGATTGATCCAGCTGCACTGAAGACTCTTTCCGATAGCACACTTGCAGCTGGGCAAGCGAGCTCCTGTAAGGCATATTGGGCCAATTCAGGCCAGGTGTCCAGTTTAGCGGCCCAATAGTCAAAGGGGAATGACCTGTGTGGGAGAACATCGATATGGGAGGAAAAGTAGTTTGTAACCATAGTTGACAACTGCTGTCTCCTGTCACTTTCCATCGATGCAGTATTATCAGTTGTGTGAGCGGTACTTGAAAAATCAGTCCACAACATTGTCATGAAACCCCTGTCTCCAATGCCAGTTCTGCTGTGTGCACCACGAACACCACTGGCAAGCTGCCCCCGGCCCGTACGGCTCGTGTGAGAACCATCACCGCTGCTGTGTGCTGGGAATGCCTCAAGCAACCGATTTACCAGAGTTGCTTGTTTATTAGCCGATATTAGGTCAAGGTTCTCCTGTGGCATGATGTTTTGTAATTTGCCTTTATAGCGTGGAATCAGGATGCTGGCCAACCAGTAGTCGTCATCGTTCATCATTTTGGCAATGCGGGGGTCCCTTTTTAGGATCAGCAAGGCATAATCTGACATGTGGGCCAATGTTCCCGGTGTCAATGATGCACTGCAAGTGCTGATTGGGGGAGCACTTTCTGGCAAATCCACATCCCTCCAGTCATGCACAAACCCTGTACCAGACCTTGCCACGCCAACATTTTCACTTGCCCCACGAGATGCATCCTCCTCCCCTAAGTAATCATCCCCATCATCATCCTCCTCCTCCTCTTCTTCCTCCACCTCGTCCAGGAGAGGTCCCTGAGCAGACAATGGCTGAATGTCATCAAGGATTCCATCCTCCTCTTCCTCCTCATCAACATTGGCTGCAGAAGCCTGCTCCTTAAGGTGCGTCAAAGTTTGCATGAGCAGACGCATAAGTGGGATGCTCATGCTTAGGATGGCGTCGTCTGCGCTTACCAGCTGTGTGCATTCCTCAAAACACTGAAGGACTTTACAGAGGTCTTTCAGCTTCGACCACTGCACACCTGTCAACTCCATGTCTGCTCTCAAAGTGCCTGGCCATGTATCCTCCCACAAATGCATTATGGCCTGCCTCTGCTCGCACAGCCCCTCCACCATGTGCAGGGTGGAGTTCCACCTTGTTGCAATGTCGATAATGAGGCGGTGGTTGGGAAGGTGGAGCAATCGCTGCAGCTTCTGCATACGAACGGAGTGTACAGGCGACCGGCGGATGTGCGCGCACAGTCTTCGCACCTTCTGGAGCAGGGCTGTTAACTCCGGATAATTTTTGAGGAAGCACTGCACCACCAGGTTCAAGGTGTGAGCCAAGCAAGGTATGTGGCTGAGTTTTGAAAGGGCTATGGCTGCCACAAAATTACGGCCGTTATCATTAACTACCTTGCCTGCCTCAAGATGTACACTGCCCAGCCATGACTCAGTTTGTCGCTTCAAGTACTCGGCCAGCACCTCGGCGGTGTGTCTGTCACCCAAACACATCATCTGCAACACAGCCTGCTGACGCTTTCCACTAGCTGCTCGATAGGGGGACACCTCGTGTGCAACAGTGGCAGCTGCAGATGGAGTGCTCGTACGACTGCGCTCTGTGGACGAGCTTTCGCTTCTGGAAGAGGAGGAGGAGGAGGGTCGAACGCCTACAGCCAACTGTTTCCTATACCGTGGGCTAGGCAGCACTGTCCCACCACCGCTGTCCCCTGTGGACCCTGCATCCACCACATTAACCCAGTGCGCAGTGATGGACACGTAATGGCCCTGGCCATGCCGACTGGACCATGCATCAGTTGTGAGGTGCACCTTTCCGCTCACTGACTGCTTGAGTGCATGGACAATGCGGTCTTTCACATGATGGTGGAGGGCTGGGATGGCTTTGCGAGAGATGAAGTGGCGACTGGGTAGGTCATAGCGTGGTACTGCATAGGCCATGAGTTCACGGAAAGCTGCGCTTTCCACCAACCGAAAAGGCATCATCTCAAACGAGATTAGTTTGGCAATGTGGGCGTTCAAACCCAGTGTACACGGATGAGAGACTGAGTAGAATCATAGAATCATAGAATCGTAGAGTTGGAAGGGACCTCCTGGGCCATCTGGTCCAACCCCCTGCTCAAAGCAGGATTCGCTAAATCATCCCAGTCAGATGTCTGTCCAGCCTCTGTTTGAAGACTTCCATTGAAGGAGAACTCACCACTTCTCGTGGCAGCCTGTTCCACTCATTGATCACTCTAACTGTCAAAAAGTTTTTTCTAATATCTAATCTGTGTCTCCTCCCATTCAGTTTTATCCCATTGCTTCTAGTCTTTCCTTGTGCAAATGAGAATAAAGTTGATCCTTCTACAATGTGACAGCCCTTTAGATATTTGTAGACAGCTATTAAGTCTCCTCTCAGTCTTCTCTTTTGCAAACTAAACATTCCCAAATCCTGCAACCTTTCCTCATAAGACAGGGTTTGCAGACCAGTCACCATTCTGGTCGCTCTTTTCTGAACTTGCTCCAGTTTGTTGATGTCTTTTTTAAAATGTGGTGCCCAAAACTGGACACAATATTCCAGATGAGGTCTGACCAAAGAGGAGTAGAGGGAAATAATGACTTCACGTGATCTAGACTGTATGCTTCTGTTAATACATCCTAGAATTGCATTTGCCTTTTTTGCTGCTGCATCACACTGTTGACTCATATTCAGTCTGTGATCTATTAGTATACCCAAGTCTTTTTCACATGTGCTGTCACTTAGCCCTATTCCTCCCATTCTATATATGCTTTTTTCATTTTTATTGCCCAGATGTAGTACTTTGCATTTCTCCCTGTTAAAAACCATTCTGTTAGTTGCTGCCCACTTCTCCAGTTTATTTAAATCTTTTTGAATCCTCTCTCTCTCTTCTCTAGTATTAGCTATCCCTCCTAGCTTTGTGTCATCAGCAAATTTAATCAGTTTACCCTCAATTCC
Organism: Dendrobates tinctorius; assembly: GCF_039654945.1. NCBI lineage: Eukaryota > Metazoa > Chordata > Amphibia > Anura > Dendrobatidae > Dendrobates > Dendrobates tinctorius. Next base: position 9,755,722 of record NW_027361724.1, read on the forward strand.
TTCATCTAAATCGTTGATAAAGATGTTGAACAATACAGGGCCCAGGACAGAGCCCTGTGGTACCCCACTTGAGATATTCTTCCAACTGGATGTGCAGCCATTTACGACCACTCTTTGGGTCCGATCACTAAGCCAGTTATGAATCCACCTAACAGTTGCCTTGTCCATTCCATACTTAGTCATTTTTTCAATAAGGATTGTATGAGAGACTTTGTCAAATGCTTTGCTGAAGTCAAGATATACTATATCTACAGCATTTCCTTGATCCACCCAATCAGTGATACCGTCATAGAAGGAAATTAAGTTAGTCTGACATGACTTATTAGTTACAAACCCATGCTGACTCTGTTTAATCACTTCATTCTTATCCAGGTATTGACATACATGTTGTTTAATAATTTGTTCAAAGATCTTTCCTGGTATAGAAGTCAGACTCACCGGCCTATAGTTGCCTGGGTCCACCTTCTTCCCCTTTTTGAAGATAGGAACAACATTTGCTCTTCTCCAGTCTTCTGGCACTTCTCCTGTTCTCCAAGAATTTTCAAAGATTATGGAGAGGGGTTCAAAAATTTCTTCTGCTATCTCCTTCAGTACTCTGGGGTGTAATTCATCTGGACCTGGAGACTTGAATTCATTTAGGTTAGCTAAGTGTTTCCTCACTATCTTTCTGTTTATAGATATCCTGGATTCTTCTATTCCCTTAATAGGACAGTGAATAACAGTTGATGTTGCATTTCCTTTCTGAGAGAAAACAGATGCAAAATAGGAATTTAAAAGTTCAGCCTTCTCAACATCCTGTCTTACCATTTCATCATTTTCATCCTGTAAAAATCCTATAGCATCTTTGACTTTTCTTTTACTTTTGACATATCCCCAAAATCCTTTATTATTGCTTTTGACATCTCTTGCAAGCCTCAGTTCATTTTCAGCTTTAGTAATCTGATTTGTGCCCTGCAGGTTCTGCAGACAGCATTATATTCTTCTTTAGATATGCCTCCCTCTTTCCATTTTATAAACATTTTTTTCTTCCTTTTTAGCATGTGCTTAAGTTCTGCGTTCATCCATCCTGGTTTCCTTAAATGCTTCCTATTCTTCCCTCTTTTCGGAATTGTTAACAACTGTGCTTTGAGAATTTCATTTTTCAAGATTTCCCATCCTTCCTGGACATTTTTGTCTTTAAGGATATCCAGCCATTGGATCCCTCCAATTCTCTTTCTGAATCCCTTAAAATCTGCCTTTCTGAAATCTAACCTTGACGTCTGAGTCTTCACAGGTCTTCCGCCTCTAGTTATCCAAAATTCTAAAATAGCATGGTCGCTACCTCCTAGGGTCCCAGCCACTTTTACCTCCTCAACCATTTCCTCCCTGTTTATAAGGATTAGATCCAAGGTAGCAGTTCCCCTTGTTTTCTCCCTTACCTTTTGGAAGATAAAGTTGTCAGCAAGAGAGGATAAGAATTTCCTTGACCTGTTAGTTTTGCCTGAGAGAGATTCCCAACAAATGTCTGGATAGTTGAAATCTCCCATGACAACTATGTCATATTTTTTGGAGAACTTGGCCATTTGATGCATAAAGAGTTCATCCATATCTTCGGCTTGCACAGGTGGCCTGTAGTAAATGCCTACAATGGTGTCCTTTCCATTGTTCTGTCCTTGTATTCTTACCCAAACAGTTTCCACAGAACTCCCAGTCTCTGAAGCTTCAATCTCTGTGCAGATATACGCGTTTCGAACATACAATGCGACACCCCCTCCTCGTTTATCAAGTCTGTTTCTTGCAAATAAGTTGTATCCTTCTAGCCTTGTATTCCAATCATGTGTATTGTCCCACCAAGTTTCAGTGATGCCAATGACATCATATTTCTTTTCCTGTGTTAGTAGTTCCAATTCTCCTTGTTTGTTGCCCATGCTTTGTGCATTAGTATAGAAACATTTTAGTTTGTGATTGGTTTCTCTTTCTCCAATATTTTTATTAATTATATTCTTTCGTCTTTGTTCTTCCTTTCCACTTCTAATAGCAGAGTTCTCAATAGCATTTGTCAGGTGTATGGCTTTTTTCTGGTCTTTTGCTTCCCTTCCCATGTTGTTCTAGTTTAAAGCTCTCCTTACAAGTGTAGCAAGGCGACTTCCAAATACATGCTTTCCAGTCTTCGTAAGGTGCACGCCATCTCTAGCAAGTAGTCCATCGTATAAGTAGTTCACTCCGTGATCCAGAAATACAAATTGTTGCTGATGGCACCATCGACGTAGCCAGTTGTTCATCTGCAGAATCTTATTCCACCTCCTTGTTCCATGGCCATCCACTGGGAGGATGGAAGAGAAGACCACCTGCGCTCCCAGTTCTTTCACTTTCTTGCCTAAGTCTTCAAAGTCTCTGCAGATGGTTTCCAGGTCGTTTCTTGCGGTGTCATTTGTCCCCACATGTAGTAGCAGGAATGGGTAGTCATCTGTAGGTCTGAAGAGTCCTGATATCCTGTCAGACACATCTTTAATTTTTGCACCTGGAAGACAGCACATTTCTCTTGAAGTTATATCCGGTCTGCAGATAGCGGCCTCTGTTCCTCTCAGCAGGGAATCCCCCATGACCACCACTCTCAGTTTCTTCTTCACAACATTTTTCTTTCTCCATCCAGGAGGACTCTGAAGGCTTACAAGGTTGCTGTTTGTTGGCAAAGTCTTATCCTGATGTATTTCTTCATCGTTTTCCTGCGTGAGAGCCTGGTACTGGTTTCTGAGCAGTATGGGTGCTGACTGCCTCCTGATCCTCCTGCTTCTCTGGGTCACATGTCTCCATTCCTCTGTTTCTTCAGGTGCACTTCGAATTTCTTCTCTTTCTGTAACATGAAGAGATAATTCTGCTCTGTCCAAGAACTCTTTTCCTTCCTTAATGATCTTCAACGTAGCTAACCTCTCTTCGAGATTTTGCAACTTTTCCTCCAACAGGGACACAAGCTTGCATTTGTGGCATGTGAAGTTTGGCTTTTCCACTGGTAAATCTGTGAACATGTAGCAAGAAATGCAGCTCACCAAATGGCTCCTGGCCTCTTCCATCTTGAGATTTCTTAAAAACGATGAAAGATGAGCCAAATTTCGGCGCGCGGTTTTTTCTTGACCTACTCATAGTGTCTGGGAGGGTGAGCTGGACTTGAGAGCTGCATATGGTGGAAGTAGCGGTGGACAGGGCGGACTGAGAGAGGGCTGATGATGGTGATGGAGTTGGTGTTCTTTCTGATGGCCTAGAATCAGTCTTTCGATGATATAACAGTGGGATTCCCTGACTGCTGTGGCCTTGCAACGACACCTCAACATTTGCTGCTGTGCTAACCGGTGGGCTTACAGTGGGGGAAACAATGTAGCGTTGCTGACTACCTTCGTTGTGATCAGTTGCACATGTGGCACTTGAGGTTTGGTGTTTTGTAGAGTTGAGCGAAACGAGTCGAAAAAATTCAAAAGTCGCCGACTTTTGGCAATGTCGGGTTTCATGAAACGAAACCCGACCCTAGGATGAGGTCGGCCACGAGGTCGGCGACTTACGCGCCAAAGTCGCGTTTCAAAAGTTTGTTTTGCGCTCTTTTTCAGCCAATCAGGATCCACGGACACTGTGGGCAACGTGATGACATAGGCACGGGTCACCACCATCTTTCAGAAGGGCATGCAAGTGATTGGCTTGCTTTGGTGGGCGTCACAGGGGGTATAAAAGGGCGTGCACGCCGACCGCCATCTTACTTCTGCCGATCTTAGTATAGGGAGAGGTTGCTGCTGATTCTGTAGGGAGAGCGTTAGGCAGGGAAGAAGACAAAAAACTGCTTCTGCTGCTAGCGATTGTGCCTGCACAACACACCAGTCACTGTGTGTGCAGTGCAAGGGGAGGCTATATAGTGGTGTATCAGTGGTGTTGGTTGTTGGGCTGCCTTCTAAGGCTTCCTGACATTCCTGCATTGCTGTTTACCCACTGCTCTGCAAACTGCTCTTTTAAAAGCAATCCCAATTTTTTTTTTTGTCCTGCTGAGAAGACAAAAAAACTGCTTCTGCTGCTAGCAATTTGGCCTGCACAACACACCAGTCACTGTGTGTGCAGTGCAAGGGGAGGCTATATAGTGGTGTATCAGTGGTGTTGGTTGTTGGGCTGCCTTCTAAGGCTTCCTGACATTCCTGCATTGCTGTTTACCCACTGCTCCGCAAACTGCTTTTTTAAAAGCAATCCAATCTCCCTTATCCTCTAGTCATTTTTGTCACAGCTGTGCCATCGAGCCTGTCACATAGCGCTCAGATATCAGTGGGCCTCACACAATCCAAAAGTGTCCATCCAGTGTCCAAAAGTGTGTGCAGAGATTCAAAATCTCCCTTATCCTCTAGTCACTTTGGTCACAGCTGTGCCATCGAGCCTGTCACATAGCGCTCAGATATTCATTGGGCCTCACACAATCCAAAAGTGTCCAGTGTCCAAAAGTGTGTGCAGAGATTCAAAATCTCCCTTATCCTCTAGTCACTTTGGTCACAGCTGTGCCATCGAGCCTGTCACATAGCGCTCAGATATCAGTGGGCCTCACACAATCCAAAAGTGTCCATCCAGTGTCCAAAAGTGTGTGCAGAGATTCAAAATCTCCCTTATCCTCTAGTCACTTTGGTCACAGCTGTGCCATCGAGCCTGTCACATAGCGCTCAGATATCAGTGGGCCTCACACAATCCAAAAGTGTCCAGTGTCCAAAAGTGTGTGCAGAGATTCAAAATCTCCCTTATCCTCTAGTCACTTTGGTCACAGCTGTGCCATCGAGCCTGTCACATAGCGCTCAGATATCAGTGGGCCTCACACAATCCAAAAGTGTCCAGTGTCCAAAAGTGTGTGCAGAGATTCAAAATCTCCCTTATCCTCTAGTCACTTTGGTCACAGCTGTGCCATCGAGCCTGTCACATAGCGCTCAGATATCAGTGGGCCTCACACAATCCAAAAGTGTCCATCCAGTGTCCAAAAGTGTGTGCAGAGATTCAAAATCTCCCTTATCCTCTAGTCACTTTGGTCACAGCTGTGCCATCGAGCCTGTCACATAGCGCTCAGATATCAGTGGGCCTCACACAATCCAAAAGTGTCCAGTGTCCAAAAGTGTGTGCAGAGATTCAAAATCTCCCTTATCCTCTAGTCACTTTGGTCACAGCTGTGCCATCGAGCCTGTCACATAGCGCTCAGATAGCAGTGGGCCTCACACAATCCAAAAGTGTCCATCCAGTGTCCAAAAGTGTGTGCAGAGATTCAAAATCTCCATTATCCTCTAGTCACTTTTGTCACAGCTGTGCCATCGAGCCTGTCACATAGCGCTCAGATATTCATTGGGCCTCACACAATCCAAAAGTGTCCAGTGTCCAAAAGTGTGTGCAGAGATTCAAAATCTCCATTATCCTCTAGTCACTTTGGTCACAGCTGTGCCATCGAGCCTGTCACATAGCGCTCAGATATCAGTGGGCCTCACACAATCCAAAAGTGTCCATCCAGTGTCCAAAAGTGTGTGCAGAGATTCAAAATCTCCCTTATCCTCTAGTCACTTTGGTCACAGCTGTGCCATCGAGCCTGTCACATAGCGCTCAGATATCAGTGGGCCTCACACAATCCAAAAGTGTCCATCCAGTGTCCAAAAGTGTGTGCAGAGATTCAAAATCTCCCTCATCCTCTAGTCACTTTGGTCACAGCTGTGCCATCGAGCCTGTCACATAGCGCTCAGATATCAGTGGGCCTCACACAATCCAAAAGTGTCCATCCAGTGTCCAAAAGTGTGTGCAGAGATTCAAAATCTCCCTCATCCTCTAGTCACTTTGGTCACAGCTGTGCCATCGAGCCTGTCACATAGCGCTCAGATATCAGTGGGCCTCACACAATCCAAAAGTGTCCATCCAGTGTCCAAAAGTGTGTGCAGAGATTCAAAATCTCCCTTATCCTCTAGTCACTTTGGTCACAGCTGTGCCATCGAGCCTGTCACATAGCGCTCAGATATCAGTGGGCCTCACACAATCCAAAAGTGTCCATCCAGTGTCCAAAAGTGTGTGCAGAGATTCAAAATCTCCCTTATCCTCTAGTCACTTTGGTTACAGCTGTGCCATCGAGCCTGTCACATAGCGCTCAGATATTCATTGGGCCTCAAACAGTCCAAAAGTGTCCAGTGTCCAAAAGTGTGTGCAGAGATTCAAAATCTCCCTTATCCTCTAGTAACTTTGGTCACAGCTGTGCCATCGAGCCTGTCACATAGCGCTCAGATATCAGTGGGCCTCACACAATCCAAAAGTGTCCATCCAGTGTCCAAAAGTGTGTGCAGAGATTCAAAATCTCCCTTATCCTCTAGTCACTTTGGTCAGAGCTGTGCCTTCGAGCCTGCCACATAGCGCTCAGATATCAGTGGGCCTCACACAATCCAAAAGTGTCCATCCAGTGTCCAAAAGTATGTGCAGAGATTCAAAATCTCCCTTATCCTCTAGTCACTTTGGTCACAGCTGTGCCATCGAGCCTGTCACATAGCGCTCAGATATCAGTGGGCCTCACACAATCCAAAAGTGTCCATCCAGTGTCCAAAAGTGTGTGCAGAGATTCAAAATCTCCCTTATCCTCTAGTCACTTTGGTTACAGCTGTGCCATCGAGCCTGTCACATAGCGCTCAGATATTCATTGGGCCTCAAACAGTCCAAAAGTGTCCAGTGTCCAAAAGTGTGTGCAGAGATTCAAAATCTCCCTTATCCTCTAGTAACTTTGGTCACAGCTGTGCCATCGAGCCTGTCACATAGCGCTCAGATATCAGTGGGCCTCACACAATCCAAAAGTGTCCATCCAGTGTCCAAAAGTGTGTGCAGAGATTCAAAATCTCCCTTATCCTCTAGTCACTTTGGTCAGAGCTGTGCCTTCGAGCCTGCCACATAGCGCTCAGATATCAGTGGGCCTCACACAATCCAAAAGTGTCCATCCAGTGTCCAAAAGTATGTGCAGAGATTCAAAATCTCCCTTATCCTCTAGTCACTTTGGTCACAGCTGTGCCATCGAGCCTGTCACATAGCGCTCAAATATCAGTGGGCCTCACATAATCCAAAAGTGTCCAGTGTCCACAAGTGTCTGCAGAAATTCAAAATCTCCCCTGTCCTATAAACACCTTGTACCTTGTTTTACATTACTATATAGTTTGTTGGATTTTGTCTACATTTCTACCAAAAATGAGGAAGGCTGGTGGAAGAGGCCGTGGAATTGGGCGGGGGTTGGCAGCTGGTAATGATGGTGTTGGTGGTGGATCTGATGGTAGTGGCAAGAGCAAAATAGGACCGAATGCAGGAGGTGCTGACCCTGCGTCATCATCTGGCTACATAAGGCCTCGAACGCTTAGTTTTCTAGGAGTTGGCAAACCGCTTTTAAAGCCAGAGCATCAGGAAAAAGTTTTGTCTTACATTGCTGACTCAGCCTCCAGCTCTATCGCCTCCTCTTCTTCAGTTGTAAAAAGTTAAAGCCCTGAGTCGTCATTGGAGGCTCATGTTCATGAACCACACCTTTCCTTGTGTCCTTCACCCCAACCAAGATTGAAGGATGATGCAGGCCATACTACTGATTACTCCATGGAGCTGTTTTCACATACCATGCCTGGTTTATCAAGTGAAATGGTGAATTACCCAGGCCAAGATGAATCTGTCATGGAGTGCACTGATGCACAGCCGCTGATGGATGATTCTGCTGGTACATTCACTCAGAGCACTACATTGTCCTCGCAGTGTACAGAGCCAGATTCTGACCCTGATGAGACTCAGGTGCCCCTTCCCGCACACTATACCACCATACACGGTGACACAGAGGAAGGTGCACATGACATAGAAGAGGAGGTGATGGATGACCCAGTTGTTGACCCAGATTGGCATCCATTGGGGGAAGAGGGTGCTGCTTCCAATAGCTCAGATGTGGAGCATCCACAGCAGACATCGACATCGCAACAGCTGTTATCTGGCAGGCCCGGAGCACTCCAAAGACAGGTTCCAAACATCAAAAGAGTTGCTGGACAGCTTGTCCAGAGGGTCAAAAGATCACAGCGTACTAGGCCGCAAAATGTCTGCCAAAGTAGGAAGAGTGCAGTGTGGCACTTTTTTGAACCAAATCCTCATGATCAGGCCAAGGTTATCTGTAAGAAGTGCGCAAAGACCTTTAGCCGAGGGAAAAATCTGAAAAATTTGAATACCAGTTGCATGCTTAGACATTTAACCAGCATGCACTTGCAAGCGTGGACACAACACCAAACCTCAAGTGCCACATGTGCAACTGATCACAACGAAGGTAGTCAGCAACGCTACATTGTTTCCCCCACTGTAAGCCCACCGGTTAGCACAGCAGCAAATGTTGAGGTGTCGTTGCAAGACCACAGCAGTCAGGGAATCCCACTGTTATATCAACGAAAGACTGATTCTAAACCATCAGAAAGAACACCAACTCCATCACCATCATCAACCCTCTCTCAGTCCGCCCTGTCCACCGCTACTTCCACCATATGCAGCTCTCAAGTCCAGCTCACCCTCCCAGACACTATGAGTAGGTCAAGAAAGTACTCAGTCTCTCATCCGCGTACACTGGGTTTGAACGCCCACATTGCCAAACTAATCTCGTTTGAGATGATGCCCTTTCGGTTGGTGGAAAGCACAGCTTTCCGCGAACTCATGGTCTATGCAGTACCACGCTATGACCTACCCAGTCGCCAATTCTTCTCTCGCAAAGCCATCCCAGGCCTCCACCATTATGTGAAAGACCGCATTGTCCATGCACTCAAGCAGTCAGTGAGCGGAAAGGTGCACCTCACAACTGATGCATGGTCCAGTCGGCATGGCCAGGGCCATTACGTGTCCATCACTGCGCACTGGGTTAATGTGGTGGATGCAGGGTCCACAGGGGACAGCGGTGGTGGGACAGTGCTGCCTAGCCCACGGTATAGGAAACAGTTGGCTGTAGGCGTTCGACCCTCCTCCTCCAGAAGCGAAAGCTCGTCCACAGAGCGCAGTCGTACGAGCACTCCATCTGCAGCTGCCACTGTTGCACACGATGTGTCCCCCCATCGAGCAGCTAGTGGAAAGCGTCAGCAGGCTGTGTTGCAGATGATGTGTTTGGGCGACAGACACACCGCCGAGGTGCTGGCCGAGTACTTGAAGCGACAAACTGAGTCATGGCTGGGCAGTGTACATCTTGAGGCAGGCAAGGTAGTTAGTGATAACGGCCGTTATTTTGTGGCAGCCATAGCCCTTTCAAAACTCAGCCACATACCTTGCTTGGCTCACACCTTGAACCTGGTGGTGCAGTGCTTCCTCAAAAATTATCCGGAGTTAACAGCCCTGCTCCAGAAGGTGAGAAGACTGTGCGCGCACATCCACCGGTCGCCTGTACACTCCGTTCGTATGCAGAAGCTGCAGCGATTGCTCCACCTTCCCAACCACCGCCTCATTATCGACATTGCAACAAGGTGGAACTCCACCCTGCACATGGTGGAGCGGCTGTGCGAGCAGAGGCAGGCCATAATGCATTTGTGGGAGGATACACGGCCAGGCACTTTGAGAGCAGACATGGAGTTGACAGGTGTGCAGTGGTCGAAGCTGAAAGACCTTTGTAAAGTCCTTCAGTGTTTTGAGGAATGCACACGGCTGGTAAGCGCAGACGACGCCATCCTAAGCATGAGCATCCCACTTATGCGTCTGCTCATGCAAACTTTGACGCACCTTAAGGAGCAGGCGTCTGCAGCCAATGTTGATGAGGAGGAAGAGGAGGAGGGAATCCTTGATGACATTCAGCCATTGTCTGCTCAGGGACCTCTCCTGGACGAGGTGGAGGAAGAAGAGGAGGAGGAGGATGATGATGGGGATGATTACTTAGGGGAGGAGGATGCATCTCGTGGGGCAAGTGAAAATGTTGGCGTGGCAAGGTCTGGTACAGGGTTTGTGCGTGACTGGAGGGATGTGGATTTGCCAGAAAGTGCTCCTCCACCCAGCACTCGCAGTGCATCATTGACACCGGGAACATTGGCCCACATGTCAGATTATGCCTTGCGGATCCTAAAAAGGGACCCCCGCATTGCCAAAATGATGAACGATGACGACTACTGGTTGGCCAGCATCCTGGATCCACGCTATAAAGGCAAATTACAAAACATCATGCCACAGGAGAACCTTGACCTAATATTGGCTAATAAACAAGCAACTCTGGTAAATCGGTTGCTTGAGGCATTCCCAGCACACAGCAGCGGTGATGGTTCTCACACGAGCCGTACGGGCCGGGGGCAGCTTGGCAGAGGTGTTCGTGGTGCACACAGCAGAAGTGGCGTTGGAGACAGGGGTTTCATGACAATGTTGTGGACTGATTTTTCAAATACCGCTCACACAACTGGTAATACTGCATCGATGGAAAGAGACAGGAGACAGCAGTTGTCAACTATGGTTACAAACTACTTTTCCTCCCATATCGATGTTCTCCCACACAGGTCATTCCCCTTTGACTATTGGGCCGCTAAACTGGACACCTGGCCTGAATTGGCCCAATATGCCTTACAGGAGCTCGCTTGCCCAGCTGCAAGTGTGCTATCGGAAAGAGTCTTCAGTGCAGCTGGATCAATCCTGACAGAAAAAAGGACCCGTCTGTCAACCCAAAATGTGGATGATCTAACCTTCATTAAAATGAACCACGCATGGGTTTCCAAGGATTTTGTCCCACCTTCCCCTGATGACACATAGTGTGACAGAAAAATGGCTTGCTTTGGTCCACCTCTTCCTGGTACTTCACCTATTTCCCCTTTTGCATCAGCTGAATGTCCAACATCAACATATGCCACTTTCTAAAACTCCCTAACTGTGCTGCCTCCCCCCCCATGGCTGGGGTCACCACCTAGCGCACGACACCGTGCGAGTGCCGTTGCCCTGGACAGGTGGTTAGGCCGACTCTTGAGCGCGGGCACTGGCACAGGGTCCCTCATAGTGCAATCAAGTGTCTCTGAGGGTGGTGGTGCACACCCGCCGTCAGACACACCGCTGTACTATGAGGGGCCCAGTGCCAGTACCGACGCCCACGAGTGGGCCCCCCTTGCTTGGGCAGGGCCCCAGCATTTGCAATCTTTACCTCTCCCTGCTCCTCCGCTGTGTAATCTGGGCCGTCAAATCCATACTGTGCCTGACACCGTCTGAGCCTGCCTCCTGATGTATAGACATATATTTTGAATGTGTACGCTATCCATACATGTTATCCGGGGATACGGTACCCTTTCTAACCTTTGTGCAATCACGTGCAATCCATACTGGGCCTAACACCGTCTGAGCCTGCCTCCTGAGACATATATTTTGAATGTGTACGCTATCCATACATGTTATCCGGGGATACGGCACCCTTTCTAACCTTTGTGCAATCACGTGCAATCCATACTGGGCCTAACACCGTCTGAGCCTGCCTCTTGAGACATATATTTTGAATGTGTACGCTATCCATACATGTTATCCGGGGAAACGGTACCCTTTCTAACCTTTGTGCAATCACGTGCAATCCATACTGGGCCTAACACCGTCTGAGCCTGCCTCCTGAGACATGTATTTTGAATGTGTACGCTATCCATACATGTTATCCGGGGAAACGGTACCCTTTCTAACCTTTGTGCAATCACGTGCAATCCATACTGGGCCTAACACCGTCTGAGCCTGCCTCCTGATGTATAGACATATATTTTGAATGTGTACGCTATCCATACATGTTATTTGGGGATACGGTACCCTTTCTAACCTTTGTGCAATCATGTGCAATCCATACTGGGCCTAACACCATCTGAGCCTGCCTCCTGAGACATATATTTTGAATGTGTACGCTATCCATACATGTTATCGGGGGATACGGTACCCTTTCTAACCTTTGTGCAATCACGTGCAATCCATACTGGGCCTAACACCGTCTGAGCTTGCCTCCTGATGTATAGACATATTTTGAATGTGTACGCTATCCATACATGTTATCTGGGGATACGGTACCCTTTCTAACCTTTGTGCAATCACGTGCAATCCATACTGGGCCTAACACCGTCTGAGCCTGCCTCCTGAGACATATATTTTGAATGTGTACGCTATCCATACATGTTATCTGGGGATACGGTACCCTTTCTAACCTTTGTGCAATCACGTGCAATCCATACTGGGCCTAACACCGTCTGAGCCTGCCTCCTGAGACATATATTTTGAATGTGTATGCTATCCATACATGTTATCTGGGGATACGGTACCCTTTCTAACCTTTGTGCAATCACGTGCAATCCATACTGGGCCTAACACCGTCTGAGAATGATAGATGGGGCCCACCATACACTGGAACATTCCAAAGGTGGACATCAGACACTGGAGCAGCATTTACAGGGCCCATTATACACTAGAGCATTAGAAATGGGGCCCATTATGTTTGGAGCATTATTTGGGCCCATAAGACAGTGGAGCTTCTTCCATGGGGACCAACATATACTGTAGCATTTTGTGGAGCTCATCATATACTGTTTCAAACATTATATGGGACCAATGATTCTGTATGGAGAAATAGATGGGCCTCGTCATGAGATGTAAAAAGTGAGGTATTTTTCATTGTACTATACCGCTATTTCTCTGCCATATCGAAGCATGATGAGTTGTGGTATGTGTTAAAGGGGCGCTCTTTCGCCCAGGGCACATGAAAACCTGGAGCCAGCCCTCCCCCCCCCACAGTCTGTAGCCAAATAACCCCCATTTTTCAGTGCGTAACTTGTATTATGAAGTTAATTAAGGTTGACAAGCTTAAGTAAGAAGAATTGATGCTTTTGGCATTCAAATGGGCACTGTAGGTGTGTTTCCTGTCCTCCTCTCACTGCCGACTTTTATTCCCCATTGACTTACATTGGGTTTCGTGTTTCGGGACGACCCCGACTTTTCCCTATAATCGGACGATCTTGCTCGACCCGACTTTTGGAAAAGTCGGGTTTCACGAAACGAAACGCGACCCTAAAAAACCAAAAGTCGCTCAACTCTAGTGTTGTGTCCACGCGCAAGTGCATGGTGTTTAAATGTCTAAGCATGCAACTGGTATTCACATTTTTCAGATTTTTCCCTCGGCTAAAGGTCTTTGCGCACTTCTTACAGATAACCTTGGCCTGATCACGAGGATTTTGTTCAAAAAAGTGCCACACTGCACTCTTCCTACTTTGGCAGACATTTTGCGGCCTAGCACGCTGTGATCTTTTGACCCTCTGGACAAGCTGTCCAGCAACTTTTTTGATTTTTGGAACCTGTCTTTGGAGTGCTCCGGGCCTGCCAGATAACAGCTGTTGCGATGTCGATGTCTGCTGTGGATGCTCCTCATCTGAGCTATTGGAAGCAGCACCCTCTTCCCCCAATGGATGCCAATCTGGGTCAACAACTGGGTCATCCATCACCTCCTCTTCTATGTCATGTGCACCTTCCTCTGTGTCACCGTTTATGGTGGTATAGTGTGCGGGAAGGGGCACCTGAGTCACATCAGGGTCAGAATCTGGCTCTGTACACTGCGAGGACAATGTAGTGCTCTGAGTGAATGTACCAGCAGAATCATCCATCAGCGGCTGTGCATCAGTGCACTCCATGTCAGATTCATCTTGGCCTGGGTAATTCACCTTTTGACTTGATAATCCAGGCATGGTATGTGAAAACAGCTCCATGGAGTAATCAGTAGTATGGCCTGCGTCATCCTTCAATCTTGGTTGGGGTGAAGGACACAAGGAAAGGTGTGGTTCATGAACATGAGCCTCCAATGACGACTCAGTGCTTTTACTTTTTACAACTGAAGAAGAGGAGGCGATAGAGCTGGAGGCTGAGTCAGCAATGTAAGACAAAACTTTTTCCTGATGCTCTGGCTTTAAAAGCGGTTTGCCAACTCCTAGAAAACTAAGCCTTCGAAGCCTTATGGAGCCAGACGATGATGCAGGCTCAACACCTCCTGCATTCGGTCCTATTTTGGTCTTGCCACTACCATCAGACCCACCACCAACACCATCATTACCAGCTGCCAACCCCCGCCCAATTCCACGGCCTCTTCCACCAGCCTTCTTCATTTTTGGTAGAAATGTAGACAAAATCCAACAAACTATATAGTAATGTAAAACTAGGTACAAGGTGTCTATAGGACAGGGGAGATTTTGAATTTCTGCTCACACTAGTGGACACTGGACACTTTTGGATTGTGTGAGGCCCACTGAATATCTGAGCGCTATGTCACAGGCTCGATGGCACAGCTGTGACCAAAGTGACTAGAGGATAAGTGAGATTTTGAATTTCTGCAGACACTAGACACTTTTGGATTGTGTGAGGCCCACTGAATATCTGAGCGCTATGTCACAGGCTCGATGGCACAGCTGTGACCAAAGTGACTAGAGGATAAGGGAGATTTTGATTTTCTGCAGACACTTGTGGACACTGGACACTTTTGGATTGTGTGAGGCCCACTGAACATCTGAGAGCTATGTCACAGGCTCGATGGCACAGCTGTGACCAAAGTGACTAGAGGATAAGTGAGATTTTGAATTTCTGCAGACACTGGACACTTTTGGATTGTGTGAGGCCCACTGAATATCTGAGCGCTATGTCACAGGCTCGATGGTACAGCTGTGACCAAAGTGACTAGAGGATAAGTGAGATTTTGAATTCCTGCAGACACTGGACACTTTTGGATTGTGAGGCCCACTGAATATCTGAGCGCTATGTCACAGGCTCGATGGCACAGCTGTGATCAAAGTGACTAGAGGATAAGGGAGATTTTGAATTTCTGCAGACACTTGTGGACACTGGACACTTTTGGATTGTGTGAGGCCCACTGAATATCTGAACGCTATGTCACAGGCTGGATGGCACAGCTGTGACCAAAGTGACTAGAGGATAAGTGAGATTTTGAATTTCTGCAGACACTGGACACTTTTGGATTGTGTGAGGCCCACTGAATATCTGAGCGCTATGTCACAGGCTCGATGGCACAGCTGTGACCAAAGTGACTAGAGGATAAGTGAGATTTTGAATTTCTGCAGACACCTGACACTTTTGGATTGTGTGAGGCCCACTGAATATCTGAGCGCTATGTCACAGGCTCGATGGCACAGCTGTGACCAAAGTGACTAGAGGATAAGGGAGATTTTGAATTTCTGCAGACACTTGTGGACACTGGACACTTTTGGATTGTGTGAGGCCCACTGAATATCTGAGCGCTATGTCACAGGCTCGAAGGCACAGCTGTGACCAAAGTGACTAGAGGATAAGGGAGATTTTGAATTTCTGCAGACACTGGACACTTTTGGATTGTGTGAGGCCCACTGAATATCTGAGCGCTATGTCACAGGCTCGATGGCACAGCTGTGACCAAAGTGACTAGAGGATAAGGGAGATTTTGAATTTCTGCAGACACTTGTGGACACTGGACACTTTTGGATTGTGTGAGGCCCACTGAATATCTGAGCGCTATGTCACAGGCTCGATGGCACAGCTGTGACCAAAGTGACTAGAGGATAAGGGAGATCTTGAATTTCTGCAGACACTTGTGGACACTGGACACTTTTGGATTGTGTGAGGCCCACTGAATATCACAGCGCTATGTCACAGGCAGAAATTGGCTAGTGTATCACAAACTACAAGGTGTATGTAGAATTGGGCAGAGTAGGAATCTCCCTAGAGTGCAGGTCTGTAAGAACGGAACATGTCCTCGACTTATTCTCACAGAGTGACACAGATAGCTTCACTGTGGCTGTGATAACAGCCGTTACACGGTACTGTGTGAGGAGCGTACACCACTGTATGGTGTGAAAAAATGCACGCTCAGTACCTCAGCAGGACAAAAAAAAAAAATTGGGATTGCTTTTAAAAAAAGCAGTTTGCAGCTCAGTAACTCAGCAGGACAAAAAAAAAATTGGGATTGCTTTTAAAAAAGCAGTTTGCAGAGCAGTGGGTAAACAGCAATGCAGCTGTCAGGAAGCCTTAGAAGGCAGCCCAACAACCAACACCACTGATACACCACAATATAGCCTCCCCTTGCACTGCACACACAGTGACTGGTGTGTTGTACAGGCACAATCGCTAGCAGCAGAAGCAGTTTTTTTTTCTCCTTCCCTGCCTAACGCTCTCCCTACAGAATCAGCAGCAACCTCTCCCTATGCTAAGATCGGCAGAAGTAAGATGGCGGTCGGCGTGCACGCCCTTTTATACCCCCTGTGACGCCCACCAAAGCAAGCCAATCACTTGCATGCCCTTCTGAAAGATGGTGGTGACCCGTGCCTATGTCATCACGTTGCCCACAGTGTCCGTGGATCCTGATTGGCTGAAAAAGAGCGCAAAACAAACTTTTGAAACGTGACTTTGGCGCGTAAGTCGCCGACCTCGTGGCCGACCTCATCCTAGGGTCGGGTTTCGTTTCATGAAACCCGACTTTGCCAAAAGTCGGCGACTTTTGAAATTTTTCGACCCGTTTCGCTCAACTCTAGTTATGAGTAAGAAAAATAGTGGGCACCACTTAATATGATAAAAAATAATCCAGAAAAGCCCGATGCTACTCATTGCACTAACATAGTAGATAATATGGAAAGAAGACAGTGCGCAAAGTATAGTGCACACAAGGCAAATAATGAATGAACAAAGGCTTTATTGAACACAAAAGGCCGGACCGACTGACAATGTACATTAAAAACAGTTAAAATCATGATGGAACGACATGCAAAATAATAAGGCAGGTGAGTGAAAAAACTGTACCAAATACAAAAAAAGCAGTAAAATAAAATTACAGACAATTCCAATAATAAATAAATGATCAATGGAATAACAAAAGAGAGCAATATGAAACATATGATAACACATAATGGAGGGCTCACATGAAAAGGTGCCAAAAAAATCACACTAATAATAATGAATAATCTCCCTAGTCACTAAAAATATATGAAAAATGCCAATATAGGTGCCAGAAAAATATATAAAATATATTTTGAAGAAAAGGTGGAAGCAAAACACCAGTAGCCAGAACAAGTATGCAAATAAATAATTATACCAAAGATATAGGGCATTAAATGGCCAATAAAAGTTTGCACACATGTATAGGCTAGCGGAATAAGCGATCACCTAAAGATGCAATGCATCAAGCTCAATGCTAGCACTTAGGAAATGTAATGCATCCTAACCAGAGTATAACATATTAGTGTCCAATGCATCCTACTAGATAATATGAACTGGCACCTAAAAAGTGCTATACAAACTGCAAAAATGTGACATGTATGTATCAAATCACCATACCTGCTCTGCCCAATAATAAGAAAGGCAGGTGAGTGAAAAAACAATATGTACCAAATGCAAAAAAGCAGAAAAAAATAATAATATTACAGACAATTCTAATAATAAATGAATAAATGAACGGATTAACAAGAGAGCAATATGAAACATGTGATGTCACATAATGGAGGGCTCACATGAAAATGTGCCAAAAAAAAAAAAAAAAAATCAGACAGGTTATTACACTTGGGGTTATTTAGTTTGGAGAATCGAAGGCTTAGGGGTGATCTTATTACAATGTATAAATATATGCGGGGACAATACCAAGACCTATCTAATGATCTTTTTACTCTTAGACATGTGACAGGGACAAGGGGGCATCCTCTACGTCTGGAGGAAAGAAGGTTTAAGCATACTAACAGATGCGGATTCTTTACTGTAAGAGCAGTGAGACTATGGAACTCTCTGCCATATGATGTTGTAATGAGTGACTCCCTACTAAAATTTAAGAAGGGACTGGATGCCTTTCTTGAAAAGTATAATATTACAGGGTATATACACTAGTTTCCTTAGTGTTGTGTTGATCCAGGGAGTTAGTCTGATTGCCATATGTGGAGTCGGGAAGGAATTTTTTTCCCCAATGTGAAGCTCACAGTTTGCCACATGGGTTTTTTTTGCCTTCCTCTGGATCAACATGTTAGGGCAAGTTAGGATAGGATATGGGTTGAACTAGATGGACTTAAAGTCTCCCTTCAACCTTAATTACTATGTTACTAATAATGTATAAACTCTCTAGTCACAAAAAATATATGAAAAATGCCAATATAGGTGCCAGAAATATATATAAAATATATTTTGAACAAAAGGTGGAATCAAAATACCAGCAGCCAGAACAAGTATGCAAATAAATTATACCAAAGATATAGGGCAATAAATGGCCAATAAAAGTTTGCACACATGTAAAGGCTAGCAGGATAAGCTATCACCTAAAGATGCAATGCATCAAGCTCAATGCTAGCACTTAGAAAACGTAATGCATCCTAACCAGAGTATAACATATTAGTGTCCAATGCATCCTACTAGATGATATGAACTGGCACCTAAAAAGTGCTATACAAACTGCTCAAAAATGTAACATGTATGTATCAAATCACCACACTTGCTCTGCCCAACGAGTGTCGCTGCACTAATGCAGCTTCATCACGGGAAGTCAACATGGCAGGGTCAGAGCCCCTTTTATATATAACCGGCAAGTGCACTTGCTAATTGCTCTGTGAACGCCGACACACTCGCGTGGCATCAGCTGAGCAATCAAGATAAAAAGAGTTGAGAGGAGATTCAGTGAACACAATGCATGCACAGTTCAAGTCCCCACCATGCAAATTGAATAAGGAAGTGAGTCTGCATACCAGGAATCTGAACCGACATCCATGCAGTAGGCGCATGCGCAGTAAAGATCACAGCGCTGAGGATGCATTCTACAAATAAACAAAGTATATTAAATGCAAAACCTCACGGCCGACATCACATCGGTACCCTCATGTGCAGAAAGAACCAGTGCATGTAAAGGTGCTGAGAATATGCTCCGCAACAGAATATTTTAATAAATTAGTGGCCAAAATAAGGGACAATTACAAAATGGATCATATACAAATCACAGCATGAGCAATAAAAACACAGATGTCAGGATTAAAAACAAATACTTGAAAAAATGTAAATATATGGTTATATAAATGGCAAGAAATGCCTATCTATATATAGACAAGAGCAAAACACCCAATAACAGGGTTACAATTAAAAGATCCTACAACCAATGTGGGCCAAAAGCACCAAACTTGAGACAGTACAAGAAAAGGAACTTATCTAAGTCATGAAAAAGCCTGTAAAGGAAAGATCTTCATTGATACCATATGGTCTAACTGAATTTAATTTGTAGATCCATCGAGATTCTATCCTCAATAGCTCAACTTGTCGATCAGATCTACGAATGTTGGCCTTAACTCTCTGCAAACCCAGTACTCTTAATTCACAGAGCGACCTAGCCTGACACTCCAAAAAATGGGAAGCTACTGTAGTTATAGTTTTGATAACCATTTAGGAAGGTGCAAAAAGTCAGACTACCTATAAAAAATAGCTTGTTCTAGAAATGAATACTATGAACGTTCACTTCCTCTTCAGAGTTTCTGTGCCTGGATATCAACTATTTTTCAGCTGAATATTTGGAAGCCATGTCTTATTAGCATTGCAGCACTTTATTATTATTATTTATCACAACTGCTGATGATATGTGACATTAAAGTTAAAGGAATTATTTTTGAATTGTATGTGCTCTGATACACTTGAATGACTCATTTGAAGGTCACTGGCTACCGCTTATATCTAGAAGAGCAGTAATTAGAAATAAATTCCATAATTATTTTCACACTGGTCTTGCCGATATCTGCTGTGTTTGATGTCTTCTGTTTGGCACGAGGAAGCAGTGATACACTCTGTTATATCGCATCTGAGTGATGGCTATTGAGACTTTGGTTACTTATTATCCAGTAGTACGTGTGCATAGACTGATTGGATTGCTTCAATCTTGAAGATTGAGATACATCCAGGCTCACCAGTAATAGCTAAATCCAGACTTTTATTTTTATTCTCCATTTTCTGAATCGGTGTATGAGTGTTACCCAATTTAAGGGTTAACAAGGCTATTGAGGGGGTGCCATAACCATACTCCTTGGAGTGCCAACCTCGTCACGTAGGCAGGAGTCAGTTAGGACTATTATAGGGTTCTTACAGTAGTTTGAAGATTTATCAGGTCCATGCTTTTAATTATTGCTATAGTTATTTATAACCATTGTTTGTTACACAAGATGTAGGTGTTTTTTTAATACTCCTATTGCAGTAGTTTTCTTAGGGGACCGCCAGTGTGTAGAATTTATTGTTTTATTGTTACACAAGATGTAGGTGTTATTTAATACTTATAATAAGAATTTGTATTTTTAAAGGGATTACATGTTCTCACACTGCACTGGAGTAGACTCAAGACACTATATAAATTTAATGGAAATGAGTACAACAGTCTTGCATTTTAGTAAAGAGCACCACCTGTTCCTGGTGGGGAAAATGTGCTACACAAGAGCCTATTCAGCTAGATGGCTGAAGCTACGAATAACCTCTCTGTACAAAAGATAATTTTGATAATCGTAAGTGTTTATTCCGGGTTTTCTACAGTTGGTCCATTTTAGGATGACTACAGATATAGCTTGCCCATATAGCATGAGAGCACATAAACAATACATGATGGGGAGGTTTGTTCTTCTGACATTGCTTTTGATCTTCCTTGAAAATTTCATAGCAGCTTCACCCTGTACTGTTGTGTTCAAGCTAATCTGTTTCTCATGTAAGGCTGCACTTCTACATGATTATTATTATGCATTTATATAGCGCCATTTATTCCATGGCGCTTTACATGTGAAAAGGGGAAATATAGACAAGTATAATAAACATGTGTAAGACAAGGGACACACAAGTACATAAGGAGAGGGGACCCTGCCCGCGAGGGCTCACAGTCTACAGGGAATTTGAATATTGGATAAAGCAATGTGAAAACATACTTGTCTAATTAAAAGAACATTTAAAGTAATAAACAAGTTGACAGCTCATGTATGGTACAAATAGCAATGTGCTGTGCGCATGATTACAATATACGGCTACATCCTACATCCTATAATGCGAGTGGCATTATAAGCTGTATTTTGACACTACATGCATAATGTAAGATCAAATGGTGTACACTCAAGTATACACAGTAAGGCCGGAGTCACAATGCTGTACAACACATACATCACGGCCGAGTGCTAAGTGATAAACATTGCATAGCACTCAGCCCAGTGTTATAATAATGGGTGCAAGTGAGCAGAGTTTGCGATATATGCTGACTCCAGCAGAATATTAGATGGAGAAATTGCTTTTACTGTCTCCTCCACAGCTATGCTCCGGTCCTGTCATGCAAGAGGATTAGAGCACATTGGCATGATTCTGAGCTACCGCCTGCAGCAGAGCAGGAGCAGAGGGTCATTAGTATATCATATCTGACACTCGTATCGGATGCTATACAGTAGTGTGACGTCAGCCTAAGGTCCCAATTCATCAAGGCCAGCCTTTTTCATTATGATTTTAATAAAGCAATTATGCAGGGAAATCAGCCAGTGATGTGTAGGTGAACATAAAACTTCAAATTTATTTTATAATTTTAAAAACAGAATAGAATCAGCATGAAGTGAAGAATAGATTCCTGCTGACCTTATGTATTTCAGCATGGTTCCTTAGTCATGCTATAAGTGGAAAAGGCATAGCTTAATTATGTATACAAATGATGCCACATGTAACCTAGTCATCCAATTAGGAAAGTGCTTAAAAAAAGAAAGGCAGGAATTTACCACGACGACAAAGAAAAAGACATTAATTTGACATGATCTAATAGAAATTAATAATGTTCAAACCCGATGGAGCGCTATTTTCTAATTTTAATATACAGAATGATTCATGATTTAGGAGTTTTCTTTATAAATATCTTCCCCTAACAGATATTTTCTAAATTCATGGAAAAAAAATGGGGTAATATCTCCCTTATGGCCATTTAAAAATGTCTAGAGACTGAGGATATCTGTTTTGCATTGTAATTCATTGCTTGCAGGCTTATAAAGGGTCCTTGATATAACCTATCAACTGGATATTGTACACGGAACATTCAATCAAATTGAAGACATATGAAGAGCTACAATTGATTACATTTTTTATAGGAAAAATTAGTCTTTTTTATGAAACTAGTAGATCTCAGTACAAAACTGCACAATTTACAGTGGTTATGCCTGCATTTATAGAAACCATTTAACCCCTTCACCCCCAAGGGTGGTTTGCACGTTCATGACCGGGCCAATTTTTACAATTCTGACCACTGTCCCTTTATGAGATCATAACTCTGGAACGCTTCCATGGATCCCGGTGATTCTGACTTTGTTTTCTCGTGACATATTGTACTTCATGATAGTGGTAAAATTTCATTCAAATAACTTGCGTTTATTTGTGAGAAAAACGGAAATTTGGCGAAAATGTCAAAAATTTCGCAATTTTCCAACTTTGAATTTTTATGCCCTTAAATCACAGAGATACGGCACACAAAAACTTGATAACTAACATTTCCCACATGTTTACTTTACATCAGCACAATTTTGGAACCAAAATTTTTTTTTTGTTAGGAAGTTATAAGGGTTAAAAATTGACCAGCGATTTCTCATTTTTGCAACACCATTATATTTTTAAGGACTACATCACATTTGAAGCCACTTTGAGGGGTCTATATGATAGAAAATACCCAAAAGTGACACCATTCTAAAAACTGCACCCCTTAAGGTGCTCAAAATCACATTCAAGAAGTTTATTAACCCTTTAGGTGCATCACAGGAATTTTTTTGAATATTTAAAAAAAATGAACATCTAACTCTTTCCACAAAGAAAATACTTCAGGTTCAATTTTTTTTTTTTTACCAAGGGTAACAGGAGAAATTGGACTGCAAAAGTTATTGTGCAATTTGTCCTGAGTACGCCGATACCTGATATGTGGGGGGGAACGACTGTTTCGGCGCATGGCAGAGCTCAGAATGGAAGGAGCGCCATTTGACTTTTTCAATGCAAAATTGGCTGGAATTCAGATCGGCCGCCATGTCACGTTTGGAGAGTCCCTGATGTACCTAAACAGTGGAAACCCCCTACAAGTGACCTCATTTTGGAAACTAGACCCCCCAAGGAACTTATCTAGATATGTGGTGAGAACTTTGAACCCACAAGAGCTTCACAGAAGTTTATAATGTACAGCGGTACAATTAAAAAATCATATTTTTTCCACAAAAATGATCTTTTCACCCCAACTTTTATTTTCCCAAGGGTAACAGGACACTAAAAGTTATTGTGCAATTTGTCCTGAGTACGCTGATACCCCACATGTGGGGGTAAACCACTATTTTTTTGGAAAACCCCTGATGTACCAAAACAGTGGAAACCCCCCACAAATGACACCATTTTGGAAACTAGACCCCCTAAGGAACTTATCTAGATGTGTGGTGAGAACTGTGAACCACCAAGGGCTTCACAGAAGTTTATAACATACAGCCGTACAATTAAAAAATCATATTTTTTCCACAAAAATGATCTTTTCACCCTAAATTCTTATTTTTCCAAGGGTAACAGGACCCTAAAAGTTATTGTGCAATTTGTCTTGAGTACGCTGATACCCCACATGTGGGGGTAAACCACTATGTGGGCGCATGGCAGAGCTCGGAAGGGAAGCAGCGCCATTTGACGTTTTTGGCTGGAATTGAGATCGGACATCATGTCACGATTGGAAAACCCCTGATGTACCAAAACAGTGGAAACCCCCCACAAATGACACCATTTTGTAAACTAGACCCACCAAAGGAACTTATCTAGATGTGTGGTGAGCACTTTGAACCCCCCAGTGCTTCACAGAAGTTTATAACGCCCGGGCGTGAAAATAAAAAAATTCGTATTTTTTCCACAAACATGATCATTTAGTCACCTTTTTTTTATTTTCCCAAGGGTAACAGGAGAAATTGAACCCCAAAAGTTGTTGTCCAATTTGTCCTGAGTACGCTGACGCCCCATATGTGGGAGAAAACTACTGTATGGACACACGTCGGGGCTCGGAAGGGAAGTAGTGACGTTTTGGAATGCAGACTTTGAGGGAATGTTCTGCGGGTGTCATGTTGCCTTTGGAGAGCCCCTAATGTACCTAAACAGTGGAAACCCCCCACAAATGACCCCATTTTGGAAACTAGACCCCCTAAGGAACTTATCTAGATGTGTGGTGAGAACTTTGAACCCCCAAGGGCTTCACAGAAGTTTATAATGCCCGGGCATGAAAATAAAAAAATCGTATTTTTTCCACAAACATGATCATTTAGTCCCCAATTTTTTCATTTTCCCAAGGGTAACAGGAGAAATTGGACCCCAAAAGTTGTTGTCCAATTTGTCCTGAGTACGCTGATACCCCATATGTGGGAGAAAACTATTGTATGGGCACTCGGGGCTCGGAAGGGAAGTAGTGATGTATTGGAATGCAGACTTTGATGGAATGATCTGCGGGTGTCATGTGCGTTTGGAGAGGCCCTGATGTACCTAAACTATTGAAACTCCCCACAAATGACCCCATTTTGGACACTAGACTCCCACGGAACTTATCTAGATGTGTGGTGAGCACTTTGAACCCCCAAGTGCTTCACAGAAGTTTATAACGCTCGGACGTGAAAATAAAAAAATCATTTTTTTCCACAAAAATGATATTTTTGCCCCCAATTTTTTATTTTCCTAATGGTAACAGGAGAAATTGGACCCCAAAAATTGTTTTGCAATTTGTCCTGAGTAGGCTGATACCCTACATGTGGGGGTAAAACACTGTTTGGGCGCATGGCAGAGCTTGGAAGGGAAGGAGCACCATTTGACTTTTTCAACTCAGAATTGGCTGGAATTGAGATCAGACGCCATGTTGCTTTTGGAGAGCCCCTGATGTGCCCAAACAGTGGAAACCCCCAATTTTAACTCCAACCCGAACCCCAACACACCCCTAACCCTGACCCAAGAGGAATTTCCTGCCATCGTCATCCTCAGACATTGTTCACCATTTAGTTTGGTGAAAATTTATTTACAATATTGTACAATATTCCCTATCTATGTGATACAGAATTAAAACTTGTACAGCTTTTGAGAAGGGCCTTCTTATATGCATAGCCATGGTGGTTTATAACTGGTAATCCTTAATACACTGGTAGTTTTAAAAAGTAAATGTAATTCTCTTTATTGTATTGGAGGCAAAAAGTGAAGCCTTAATAATAGATTTATTCATCACCTTGAACGCCACTCCTGTTCCTGTCACAACGTAAAGTAAATTAATCTTTTAGCAATTCTAATTACAGTAACAAACTAACCAATGCTACTACATCATCATCATTCGTTTCATGAAACCCGACTTTGCCAAAAGTTGGTGACTTTTGAATCTGACCGACTACTACATCAACATAAATATATTATCTTCTGGAATTGTAGTAACATTTCTTTACAGTAAACTTGTAATCCTAGGCCAGATTCTAAGATAGATCAATGTCTGCTAAGATCCACTCAAAAATATACCTGATCTTCTGTTTCTTCCAGGTGATGATCTGCTGCCAAATGCTTCTATCTTCCTTATTTCATAGGTATTCACACTATTCAGAGTTAACTGTGCAATATTTCTGAAAATTATTTTATGGGATTAGTCAGTTGTTGATTACATTGCTAAATTTTGTTGCAGTAACAGGAAATTTGTCATGATGTATATAATATATTATATAATTGTTACCTTTTTGGGTATTTCAGATGTTACTGAGGTGTCAGTGCAGAATAAAACGCTACAAATTGCGGCTGCTGAGTAATTTTTCTCATGTAACCATGGTAAATTGTTTCATGTTGATTTGCACTTGCAGGATGTTTTCATCACTTTTTAAAAATGTTTGCTTACACGTATATATAATCAGTGTTTTTTTCTCATGTTGGTGATTAAAAATCTCTGAACTCTGAAAATGTATCCGATATCTCTTGCTGACCTGTTTGGTATATTATGATCAGTTGCTACTATCCTGTGTAACTGCATTTGTATTCTTTATAATTTGTTGCTGCTGGTTTACCTCAAGATTTTAACCATTTCCTATGTATACCATATCGTCAACACACTCAATATTGCTTTATTTCCTGTTTAGATTTAACTTGAAAAAAATGCTATTTTGTGTATTCTTTGTGATGTATGGGCAAATCACAGCAATGATCCACAATTTGCATCCTATTTGCACTTCCTTTGCAGTGTTGCTTACTTCAGCATTTACCCTAACATCTATATTTAGCTTTAGTTAAGAGCTCTATGGAGCCTGATCATATCTCTAAAACTAAATTAAATATAATATATTATGAGTCATGGTGTTTGCTATTCGATATTGGCCATTTGCCAAAGAGAATGCTTATTGTTTAAAGAAATACCGCTAAAGTTAATACATTGAGGTATTTTTTGGTGAATACCAGCTTGGGTTCATTATGTAACATGTAAAGGGGAACAAGTAAAAACCTCTAGAAAGTTTAGCAAATTTCATTAGGCAACTTATTTATTACAGTATTAGGAGTTTTACATCTGTATCATACAACACACGTGCAATCTATGTTTTAAAAAATTAGAATTTTTTATTATGACATACAATGGAATAAGTATCATTGGTCTTGCAAAAAGTGCTGAAGAAACCTCTTTTTTGGATCAGGCTCAGGAATGGTCTCTGAGTCACTGCCTTGATTTTCATTTAGTTCCAAATCACCAGGTTCCTCTTCTTCTGTGTCACTCTCTTCAGTTGTGTCCTTGGTTTCTTTAGCTTTTTATGACCAAATAAAAATGCTTTGAGATGCGATGATGGCAAAAGCCTAGGCAGTTTCCCAAATGGACCATGCTGCAATAGATCGGTCAGGCAGATCCATTCCCCTTCTGGAGCATCTCCTTGTGCCGGAAAACCCATATCATGGTACCAATCCTCATCTGGGTATGTAGAACTGAGCACAGGGCTGTAGCAGCAGCATATCTGTGTGAGAGACAGAAAGAAACGTTAGTCGAGGTCTGTAGAAAAGCTGTTGCATTATATTACATTAATTATATTGAGTAACTTATATTGAATAAGTTGCAAAAATAGGCAATAAAAAAATCCTAAAACATCTTATTACTTGGATATTTCTAGAAATTAAAACTAAAAGGAAACATAACATTACCTCTTCAGAGTTTGACTGTGCCTGGTGTGAGGTAGTGCTGTCATTTAGATAGGGGATCCTCGCTAGGCAGTGAACAAATCACATCCGGCACAGGTTTTCCAACAAAACATAGCAGTCCATGCGGTTTATTATGCAGCATAAACCATCACAAAAACACAGTTCATTTCACCAGCATAGCGTCCATTAGAGAGTTTCTCTCTCACCCATGACAGCACCATGGAGAGAGGGTGTCCGCCCATCAAGGACAGGAACCTACAGATAAAAAGGCGGCACCTCTCGTCCGCCCCCAGTTGGGTTCCTGTCCTTGACGGGGGACCCGTGGAACTAAAAGCAGGGGCAGCAGCTGCTTACCGGGAAGAGGAGTCCAGGGCCGCCACATTCGCAGTCCAGCAGCAGGGAGGCCCCTGTCGTGGCGGGGTCGGTTCCTGAAGCCGCCACCGCTGCAGCTGATGGGCTGTTCAGGGTGAGCAGATGGGGGAGAACCAAGCCGCCACTCCGGAGAGGAGAATGGGGCTGGGAGATGCCGTCATGCATGGGCAGCGCCAGGGTACAGAGGTTTAACAAGATGGCGCTGCCCCAGAAATGAAGCAACGACTTCCGGGTCCCTGCGGTCAGCACATGCGCTGTGCGCACTCCCCGGGGGCACAGCGGTGCAGGACGGGAGAAGCAGGTGACGTCATCACCTGGAAATTTAATAAGGGAACGCTGGAGCTGCTCCATGCTGGAAGCGTCCTGTGAACATGGAGGACAGCGACCAGCATGAGCAGCAGCCTAAACAGCAGCAGCAGCAACATAGGCAACACCACCATCGCCGGCAAAAAGATGAGGACGGGCGGGAGAGCAGGTCCAGTAGTTACCAAGCGTTCATTTTTCCACACTTTTGTGTGCAGCAGTCCTGCTTATTAGGCTGCCTGCTGCCATACTTGGACTGAGAGCATCATAGTTCAGCCTCCTAAAATCTCTAGGGAGATTCCAATTCTCCGTAATACTATAGAAACATTGTACCTTGTCATACACCAGCCAATTTCAGCCTGTCTAATTGAGGTGTAATCTATAGTGGGCCTGAGATAATAGTTTAGCCTCCTATAATCTCTATGGAGATTCAAATTCTCCCCAATATTATATACACCTTGTACCTTGTCATACACCAGCCTATTTCAGCCTGTCAAGTATTTGACCATAGTGAATTGGCATTTGACATGCACATGAAGTCTTAGCAGTTTACTTTTAACTAAGAACTTTTTGGAGTGTATTTCGTTTCCAAGCACTTGCACATTTTTTAATAAGCAAAATGAATTACCTCTATAGACTATATTTATTAAATATCTTTGTAATCATGTATTCTTGTGCTGATGTCTTAAGGTCTCTCTGGACTGTTATTGGATTTGCGGCCTCTGTTTTGGGCTTCAGCACTTATTTTTATTTTTTATTTTCAAAATGTATCAATAAAGATTTATTTTTATTTTGATCTGGTATTAAGCTCCTTTTTTTATGGTTTATAACATATGCTCCATGCACAATGGGCCCAATATATTGCTCCATACATTAAAAAATTCAAATACTTTTTTTTTGCTGATCGCCATTGGGTCACAATCTCAATGATGAGGATCCCGTGTCACTTAGTGCCGGGTATCGGCTGTCAGAATTGGCTGACACCCGGCGGTCACCGCCCGCACACACCTCGATCGAGATGACCTAATATTCCGCCCTAGTCAAATAGGCTTCGGGATTGGATCATACGTCTGATGTCAGAAAGGGATTAATATTGCACTAAGTAGGAGAAGCTTTGTAATTTTTTTTTTCATATGTGAAAATCCCTAAACTTAAAACCCTGACAATTGGATCCCAAATACTATTGACACTTAGGCCTCCAGTCATTGCTCTTTCAGAAGGACAATTAAATGCCAAATCTTTACTCTACAGCCCAGTATGATAAAACAAGACAAATAAAAATAGCAGCCAAACACCTTCATCCCAGATTGTTATTTACATAACCTGTGAGCAGATTCTTTTGTTTTACATTTCCTGTACAACATGCAGGGTAGCATTGAGGGATTTTATTTTAAAAATTGTTTGACTTCCCTATTAATGTGATAATCAAGACTATAAAATAGTTGGATAAATCTCCAGTCATACATTGTGGCTCCACATCCACCATGCTTTATCCTCCAGCATGCCTCATCATAATCCATACATACCTGTATAGTGAAGATTGGCTTTACGTTTTGTCTTGCGGTCAGCTCATAAATGAGCTGTGGCTTCCTGATAGATCATTATGGCAATATAGACTGTTCAACTTTAGCCTTGAAATTGCTTTACCTTGAACAAGTTGTAATTCAGTAATCACTAATATTCAGCAAAATGTTTTTCAAAAGTTATAGTAAATAAATTCCCTACAAATTTGCAGCATTGAAAAGCTTGGACTGGAAAAAGGGGTTTAACACTGTAATCTTAGAGTGAGGCAATGGTATTGAGCTGAAATTTAATTCTACTTGATTTTGTTTTATTTTGTAATTAGCTTTTTGCCAGTGAAGCAAAATGTGAGCTGTCAACCACTTTTGCAGAACCTTAAGAGGCTGGCTAAAAATCTACTCTAATTGACTATAAAATACATGTTTAATACTGAATGATCCCAGGACTGAAGATGGTTTAAACTTATTCCATTATCCTCGAATTTAAAAAAAGAAAATGTATTCTCAAGAATACAGTTTTGTTTTATAATGTGGTCGGAACTTTTCTGAACCATATAAAGAGACAGCCAAAAGTAAAAAGATCAACATAAAAATCTGATTCTTCTGTCACAATGATGTAATCTGCGCTAAAATCATAGGTAAATATAGACTTAATCCAGCATTATTGCTTACTTTAATCACAGAAAAAAGAGAACTAGAGCAGCACAAAGACAAAAAGAAAAAAGAAAAATTGGGAGAAAATCCCCCCAGGCAAAGATCAAACCTCAACTGTAGAAATCCAAAAAATGGAGGCATCATATCATCATCATGCTCAGTGGATAAAGAGCTACTTTTATTAGCCCATCTGGGCAACGTTTTGGTCTGTGGAGATGTGGACAGTTTTCAATCAATGATCAAGTGCATGTGATAGATATATAGGGGTGCACCTGATAATAGTACTTAACAATAATTACAAAAAATAACATATCCATCCATTAAAAGTGACATACATACTATGCCAGATGGAATATACAGTTTTAAATCCCATAAAGTGCATTGCGACAGTGCATATATAGTATACATAAAGAAATAAACATTGTATATCTAGCACGATCAATGGTCATAACAATAGATATCTAAGCTACTGCAATGCCCTACATTTGTATAGCTACATAGTGAATCAGAAGAACTATACTAGATTTTTAATTTCAAAACAAAAGGGACAGTGATAAACTGTCACCAATAGAAGAGAACCATACGTGAATACAAAATTCTGCTTATTTTAATGATTAAAAATCCATAAAAATAAACTACTTTTCCGTAATTACAATGAACATACCCCATGGGGACAATAACAACCACAGATAATAATCACAACACTGAAAATTAGATATTGCACATATATAATAAAGAAAAGGATATCACTACATCACATGAAAAAGAATGACACAAGGTATCCAGTTAGATTATGCACATGGCCTTAATGATAATTACCACATGTGCACCCTTTAATCATATGCTGGTATACAGCTGTAGTATCCCTTATTTGTACTACATATCAAACAGGTAAAAGATCGATGAATTTTATTGATTTTTAATCATTAAAATCAGAATTTTGTGTTCACGTATGGTTCTCTTCTATTGGTGACAGTTTATCACTGTCCCTTTTGTTTTTTAAGTTGTGTTTGGAAGTGCCATTTGTATAATTGGTGGACAAAAAGTGGATTAATCTATTTTTAATTAGCCGTTTTTGTTAATATTGGGTAAGATTTTGGAGATGGGAATACCTCTTAAACTTAATTTTACACTTTATTATAAACTAGGTGATTAATACTTGTACCTTATTACATTTTCTTAAATGTTAATGACTTGACTTGTATTGATGGGTAATCTATTTTGTATTAAATGGGGAACATATCAAATGTGGGTATTAGTAAGTTACTTTACTATATTGACTCGGACTTAACAATTACCTACTTTTGAAAATGAACCTTGATAATTCATTTTACAAGCATAAGTTTTACAAAGATCAGCAGGCTAAGATTATTTTCTACCATAAATGCTCTAGTCAATTTATATTTCTACATTGAATTTATTTAGGATTCTTCATTATGCTAGATTTACAGGGAAAAGTGTACAAAATTTAGTAAGTTTAGAATCATAGAATCATAGAATCATAGAATCGTAGAGTTGGAAGGGACCTCCTGGGCCATCTGGTCCAACCCCCTGCTCAAAGCAGGATTCGCTAAATCATCCCAGTCAGATGTCTGTCCAGCCTCTGTTTGAAGACTTCCATTGAAGGAGAACACACCACTTCTCGTGGCAGCCTGTTCCACTCATTGATCACTCTAACTGTCAAAAAGTTTTTTCTAATATCTGTCTCCTCCCATTCAGTTTCATCCCATTGCTTCTAGTCTTTCCTTGTGCAAATGAGAATAAAGTTGATCCTTCTACAATGTGACAGCCCTTTAGATATTTGTAGACAGCTATTAAGTCTCCTCTCAGTCTTCTCTTTTGCAAACTAAACATTCCCAAATCCTGCAACCTTTCCTCATAAGACAGGGTTTGCAGACCGGTCACCATTCTGGTCGCTCTTTTCTGAACTTGCTCCAGTTTGTTGATGTCTTTTTTAAAATGTGGTGCCCAAAACTGGACACAATATTCCAGATGAGGTCTGACCAAAGAGGAGTAGAGGGAAATAATGACTTCACGTGATCTAGACTGTATGCTTCTGTTAATACATCCTAGAATTGCATTTGCCTTTTTTGCTGCTGCATCACACTGTTGACTCATATTCAGTCTGTGATCTATTAGTATACCCAAGTCTTTTTCACATGTGCTGTCACTTAGCCCTATTCCTCCCATTCTATATATGCTTTTTCCATTTTTATTGCCCAGATGTAGTACTTTGCATTTCTCCCTGTTAAAAACCATTCTGTTAGTTGCTGCCCACTTCTCCAGTTTATTTAAATCTTTTTGAATCCTCTCTCTCTTCTCTAGTATTAGCTATCCCTCCTAGCTTTGTGTCATCAGCAAATTTAATCAGTTTACCCTCAATTCCTTCATCTAAATCGTTGATAAAGATGTTGAACAATACAGGGCCCAGGACAGAGCCCTGTGGTACCCCACTTGAGACATTCTTCCAACTGGATGTGCAGCCATTTACGACCACTCTTTGGGTCCGATCACTAAGCCAGTTATGAATCCACCTAACAGTTGCCTTGTCCATTCCATACTTAATCATTTTTTCAATAAGGATTGTATGAGAGACTTTGTCAAATGCTTTGCTGAAGTCAAGATATACTATATCTACAGCATTTCCTTGATCCACCCAATCAGTGATACCGTCATAGAAGGAAATTAAGTTAGTCTGACATGACTTATTAGTTACAAACCCATGCTGACTCTGTTTAATCACTTCATTCTTATCCAGGTATTGACATACATGTTGTTTAATAATTTGTTCAAAGATCTTTCCTGGTATAGAAGTCAGACTCACCGGCCTATAGTTACCTGGGTCCACCTTCGTCCCCTTTTTGAAGATAGGAACAACATTTGCTCTTCTCCAGTCTTCTGGCACTTCTCCTGTTCTCCAAGAATTTTCAAAGATTATAGAGAGGGGTTCAAAAATTTCTTCTGCTATCTCCTTCAGTACTCTGGGGTGTAATTCATCTGGACCTGGAGACTTGAATTCATTTAGGCTAGCTAAGTGTTTCCTCACTATCTTTCTGTTTATAGATATCCTGGATTCTTCTATTCCCTTAATAGGACAGTGAATAACAGTTGATGTTACATTTCCTTTCTGAGAGAAAAGAGATGCAAAATAGGAATTTAAAAGTTCAGCCTTCTCAACATCCTGTCTTACCATTTCATCATTTTCATCCTGTAAAAATCCTATAGCATCTTTGACTTTTCTTTTACTTTTGACATATCCCCAAAATCCTTTATTATTGCTTTTGACATCTCTTGCAAGCCTCAATTCATTTTCAGCTTTAGATAATCTGATTTGTGCCCTGCAGGTTCTGCAGACAGCATTATATTCTTCTTTAGATATGCCTCCCTCTTTCCATTTTATAAACATTTTTTTCTTCCTTTTTAGCATGTGCTTAAGTTCTGTGTTCATCCATCCTGGTTTCCTTAACTGCTTCCTATTCTTCCCTCTTTTCGGAATTGTTAACAACTGTGCTTTGAGAATTTCATTTTTCAAGATTTCCCATCCTTCCTGGACATTTTTGTCTTTAAGGATATCCAGCCATTGGATCCCTCCAATTCTCTTTCTGAATCCCTTAAAATCTGCCTTTCTGAAATCTAACCTTGACGTATGAGTCTTCACAGGTCTTCCGCCTCTAGTTATCCAAAATTCTAAAATAGCATGGTCGCTACCTCCTAGGGTCCCAGCCACTTTTACCTCCTCAACCATTTCCTCCCTGTTTATAAGGATTAGATCCAAGGTAGCAGTTCCCCTTGTTTTCTCCCTTACCTTTTGGAAGATAAAGTTGTCAGCAAGAGAGGATAAGAATTTCCTTGACCTGTTAGTTTTGCCTGAGAGAGATTCCCAACAAATGTCTGGATAGTTGAAATCTCCCATGACAACTATGTCATATTTTTTGGAGAACTTGGCCATTTGATGCATAAAGAGTTCATCCATAGCTTCAGCTTGCACAGGCGGCCTGTAGTAAATGCCTACAATGGTGTCCTTTCCATTGTTCTGTCCTTGTATTCTTACCCAAACAGTTTCCACAGAACTCCCAGTCTCTGAAGCTTCAATCTCTGTGCAGATATACGCGTTTCTAACATACAATGCGACACCCCCTCCTCGTTTTACATTATGAAGTTTTCTCTACATGCTTACTTGTACATTTTTCTCTCTATAGTTGCCTGTACAATACAATTAAACATTGCTTGGATGACAAATAACTAAGTTTTGGTTTGAAAGGAGAACACTATAACAAAATGTGAGGTTCAATCACAAACCCAGTTACGTTCAACTGTCTACTGGGTACTTTACATTTCCCTATTACATACATATTTCCCTATTATACCTGTGTCAGTGTAATTATCCATTGATTTGCATGTTGCAGTAAAGGGGCTTTACACATAGCGATATCGCTAGCAATATCGCTAAAGCGTCACTGGTTTTGTGACGCAGCAGCGATATTGCTATCGATATCGCTACATGTGAGACTTACCTCCGACTGGCTTCCCCGCTGGTTATTGGTGATCGCCTGGTCCATTTCTCGTCGGCAACTTCCTGCTGGCGCCGACGAGTGACAGGTAAGTAGCGACCGCTGCTGCGTTACTGCTGGGAACTGCCTGTTTGGCAGCTCAGTAGCAACCATTTAGTGATGCACCAGCGATCCTGACCGGGTCATATCGTGGTTGGGATCACTGATGCATTGCTAAATGTAAAGGGGCCTTAAGACAGTATGTATAATCCTATTAGAGATGCAACAAAACTTTTTTTTGTTATTGGCCATAATCTTGATGCTAGGTCTTGAAGTAAAACGTTTTAATGTTAATTTAGATTCTTTTAATTATATCCCAAATAAACGAACATTTACTTTACATTAGTGCAGAAGCGCCATTGTCTATTTGGTTACTTAATATTAGAGCTACTTCTAGGTTTTCTGTTTTCAGCAAATTTGAATATAGTTAACCGGCAAATTATCTTCTATAATCGAAAGCCAGATATTAACTAAATAAACTTTAATGCTTTTTAATAGATTGTATAATATTATAGTTTGATATTAAGCAGCCATTGAATTCTTGTGGACATAAAATTACTGAATGGCAGTTGTCATACAGATATGGTTCATATATTTTATTCCAGAAGTCTAGACGAATTTCCTGCCATCCAGCATCCTCACACATTGTTCACTATTTAGTTTGGTGAAAATTTATTTACAATAAGTACAATATTCCCTATCTATATGATACAGAATTAAAACTTGTAAAGCTTTTGAGACGAGCCCCTTATATGCATAGCCATGGCGGTTTATAGCTGATAATCCTTAATACACTGGTAGTTTAGAAAAGTAAATGTAATTCTCTTTATAGTATTGGAGACAAAAATTGAAGACTTAAAAGATTTATTCATCACCTTGATCTCCACTCCTGTTCCTTTCACAAAGTAAAGTAAATTAATCTTTTAGCAATTCTAATTACAGCAACAAAGTAACCAATGCTACTACATCATCATAAATATATTATCTTCAGGAATTGTGGTAACATTTCTTTACATTAAACCTGTAATCCTAGACCAGATTCTAAATTAGATCAAGGTCTGCTAAGATCCACTCAAAATGTACCTGATGCTCTGTTTCTTCCAGGTGATTATCTGCTGACAAATGCTTCCATCTTCCTTATTTCATAAATATTCACACTATTCAGAGTTAACCGAGCAATGTTTCTGAAAATTATTTTATGGTATTAGTCAGTTGTTGGCTACATTGCTAAATGTTGTTGCAGTAATAAGAAATTTGTCATAATGTATACAATATAGTATATAATGTTACCTTTTTTGGAATCTCAGATGTTACTGAGGTGCCACAGTGCAGAATAAAACACTCTACATATTGGGGCTGTGGAATAATTTTTCTGGTAAATTTAGTTTCATGTTGATTTGCACTTGTAGGATGCTCTCATCACTCCTTTAAAGGTTCGCTCACACGTACGTATACATCAGACAAGTTTTTTTTCTCATGCTGGTGATTAAAAATCTCTGAGCTTTGAAAATGTATCAGATATCTCTTGGTGACCTGTTTCATATTCAGATCAGTTGATATTTACCTGTGTAACAACTACTGTATTCTTTTAAATTTGTTGATGCTGGTTTACCACAATATTTTAACCATTTCCTATGCATGCCATATCAGCAACACCCACAATATTGCTTATTTTCCATTTAGATTTATCATGAAAAAAATTATATTTTGTTTATTGTGATATATGGGTAACTCACAGTAATGATCCACCATTTGCATCCAATTTGCACTTCCTTTGCAGTGTTGCTTACTTTTACCCTATATTTATCTTTATTTAAGAGCTGTATGGAGCTTGATTGCATCTCTAAAACTAAATGAAATATAATACATTAAAAAAGAGTCATGGTGTTTGCTATTTGATATTGGCCATTTGCTAAAGAAAATGGTTATTGTTTAAAGAAATACTCCTAAAGTAAATACATTGAGTGTTTTTGGGGTGGATACCAGCTTGGGGTCATTATGTAATACATGAAGGGAAACAAGTAAAAACCTCTAGAAAGTTTGGCACATTTCATTACGTGACTAATTTGATTTATTACAGTATTATGATTTTTAAATCTGCATCACACAACACATGTGCAGTCTATGTATTAAAAAATTTAGAATTATATTAGTAGTCCATACAATTGAATAAGGATCATTGTTCTTGCAAAAAGCGCTGAAGAAACCTCTTTTTTGGATGAGGCTCTGGAATGTTCTCTGAGTCACTGTCTTCACTTTCATTAAATTCCAAAACCTCAGGTTCCTCTTCTGTGTCACTCTCTTCTGTGTCACTCTCTTCAGTTGTGTCCTCTGTTTCTTTACTGTTTATATGAACAAATATAAATGTTTTGACATGCGGTGGCAAAAGCCTTGGCCTCTTCCTAAATGGACCTTGCTGCATTAGATCGGTCAGGCAGATCCATTCCCCTTCTGGAGTATCTCCATGTGCCGGACAACCCATATCTTGGTACCAATCCTCATCTGGGTATGTAGAACTGAGCACGGGGCCACAACAGCATATCTGTGTGAGAGACATAAAGAAGCATTAGTTGAGGTCTGTAGAAAAGCTATTGCATTATATTATAGACATTATATTGACTAAGGTGACATTGTATTACTTTAGAATATGCTAAAAATTTCAGATCAGCAGAGATCCATCTAATGTATCAGACTATCCTCCAAAAACAAAATATCAATTTTAAGGGAGTAGTATCTTGAAAGGTTATGCCCTATTTTCTAATATGTAGGCCATAGAAAAATTGGATAAACTATATCCTCTGACATTGGCCTATTTCCTACATGTTAACCAGTCATCTTTAGTTATTCAGAATACTGTCAATTTTAATATACATATTAGAAATGTTAAGCATTTAAGGAAAGTTGCAAAAAACAGTCAATAAAAAATCTTAAAATATCATATTTCCTTGATAATTCTAAAAATTAAAACTAAAAGCAAACATTACCTTTTCAGGGTTTGTCTGTGCCTGGGTATCCATTGTTATTTCTTCACAAATGCTTAGTGACCAGTCACCAACAAACAGCAGAAGAGTTGTGCAGCTACCAAGCTGTCTTCTCCTTTTATACAAATCTTGAGAGTTTTGCTCCTCCCTTTATTCATTAGTGAAATGCAAATACCCAGGAATCTCTTCCCCTCCTGAACACTAGCTTATCTAATATAGCAAACCTAGATGGCACCCATGTTTTATTAAAGAAATGTAAATACTCATGTCAACCAGTCTCACAATGGTTGAGAAAGCAGGATTTTAATTATAATGTCATCAATTTTCACTCATCAGTAGAGTTGAGCGACTTTTGTTTTTTTAGGGTCGCGTTTCGTTTCGTGAAACCCGACTTTTCCAAAAGTCGGGTCGAGCAAGATCGTCCGATTATAGGGAAAAGTCGGGGTCGTCCCGAAACACGAAACCCAATGCAAGTCAATGGGGAATAAAAGTCGGCAGTGAGAGGAGGACAGGAAACACACCAACAGTGCCCATTTGAATGCCAAAAGCATCAATTCTTCTTACTTAAGCTTGTCAACCTTAATTAACTTCATAATACAAGTTACGCACTGAAAAATGGGGGTTATTTGGCTACAGACTGTGGGGGGGGAGGGCTGGCTCCAGGTTTTCATGTGCCCTGGGCGAAAGAGCGTCCCTTTAACACATACCACAACTCATCATGCTCCGATACGGCAGAGAAATAGCGGTATAGTACAATGAAAAATACCTCACTTTTTACATCTCATGACGAGGCCCATCTATTTCTCCATACAGAATCATTGGTCCCATATATTGTTTGAAACAGTATATGATGAGCTCCACATAATGCTACAGTATATGTTGGTCCCCATGGATGAAGCTCTACTGTCTTATGGGCCCAAATAATGCTCCAAACATAATGGGCCCCATTTCTAATGCTCTAGTGTATAATGGGCCCTGTAAATGCTGCTCCAGTGTCTGATGTCCACCTTTGGAATGTTCCAGTGTATGGTGGGCCCCATCTATCATTCTCAGACAGTGTTAGGCCCAGTATGGATTGCACAAAGGTTAGAAAGGGTACCGTATCCCCAGATAACATGTATGGATAGCGTACACATTCAAAATATATGTCTCAGGAGGCAGGCTCAGACGGTGTTAGGCCCAGTATGGATTGCACGTGATTGCACAAAGGTTAGAAAGGGTACCGTATCCCCGGATAACATGTATGGATAGCGTACACATTCAAAATATTTGTTTCAGGAGGCAGGCTCAGACGGTGTTAGGCCCAGTATGGATTGCACGTGATTGCACAAAGGTTAGAAAGGGCACCGTATCCCCGGATAACATGTATGGATAGCGTACACATTCAAAATATATGTCTCAGGAGGCAGGCTCAGACGGTGTTAGGCCCAGTATGGATTGCACGTGATTGCACAAAGGTTAGAAAGGGTACCGTATCCCCAGATAACATGTATGGATAGCGTACACATTCAAAATATATGTCTCAGGAGGCAGGCTCAGACGGTGTTAGGCCCAGTATGGATTGCACGTGATTGCACAAAGGTTAGAAAGGGTACCGTATCCCCAGATAACATGTATGGATAGCGTACACATTCAAAATATATGTCTCAGGAGGCAGGCTCAGACGGTGTTAGGCCCAGTATGGATTGCACGTGATTGCACAAAGGTTAGAAAGGGTACCGTATCCCCAGATAACATGTATGGATAGCGTACACATTCAAAATATATGTCTCAGGAGGCAGGCTCAGACGGTGTTAGGCCCATTATGGATTGCACGTGATTGCACAAAGGTTAGAAAGGGTACCGTATCCCCGGATAACATGTATGGATAGCGTACACATTCAAAATATATGTCTATACATCAGGAGGCAGGCTCAGACGGTGTCAGGCACAGTATGGATTTGACGGCCCAGATTACACAGCGGAGGAGCAGGGAGAGGTAAAGATTGCAAATGCTGGGGCCCTGCCCAAGCAAGGGGGGCCCACTCGTGGGCGTCGGTACTGGAACTGGGCCCCTCATAGTACAGCGGTGTGTCTGACGGTGGGTGTGCACCACCACCATCAGAGACACTTGATTGCACTATGAGGGACCCTGTGCCAGTGCCCGCGCCCAATAGTCGGCCTACCCACCTGTCCAGGGCAACGGCACTCGCACGGTGTCGTGCGCTAGGTGGTGACCCCGGCCATGGGGGGGGAGGCAGCACAGTTAGGGAGTTTTAGAAAGTGGCATATGTTGATGTTGGACATTCAGCTGATGCAAAAGGCGAAATAGGTGAAGTACCAGGAAGAGGTGGACCAAAGCAAGCCATTTTTCTGTCACCCTATGTGTCATCAGGGGAAGGTGGGACAAAATCCTTGGAAACCCATGCGTGGTTCATTTTAATGAAGGTTAGATCATCCACATTTTGGGTTGACAGACGGGTCCTTTTTTCTGTCAGGATTGATCCAGCTGCACTGAAGACTCTTTCCGATAGCACACTTGCAGCTGGGCAAGCGAGCTCCTGTAAGGCATATTGGGCCAATTCAGGCCAGGTGTCCAGTTTAGCGGCCCAATAGTCAAAGGGGAATGACCTGTGTGGGAGAACATCGATATGGGAGGAAAAGTAGTTTGTAACCATAGTTGACAACTGCTGTCTCCTGTCACTTTCCATCGATGCAGTATTACCATTTGTGTGATCGGTATTTGAAAAATCAGTCCACAACATTGTCATGAAACCCCTGTCTCCAACGCCACTTCTGCTGTGTGCACCACGAACACCTCTGCCAAGCTGCCCCCGGCCCGTACGGCTCGTGTGAGAACCATCACCGCTGCTGTGTGCTGGGAATGCTGCAAGCAACCGATTTACCAGAGTTGCTTGTTTATTAGCCAATATTAGGTCAAGGTTCTCCTGTGGCATGATGTTTTGTAATTTGCCTTTATAGCGTGGATCCAGGATGCTGGCCAACCAGTAGTCGTCATCTTTCATCATTTTGGCAATGCGGGGGGTCCCTTTTTAGGATCCGCAAGGCATAATCTGACATGTGGGCCAATGTTCCCGGTGTCAATGATGCACTGCGAGTGCTGGGTGGAGGAGCACTTTCAGGCAAATCCACATCCCTCCAGTCACGCACAAACCCTGTACCAGACCTTGCCACACCAACATTTTCACTTGCCCCACGAGATGCATCCTCCTCCCCTAAGTAATCATCCCCATCATCATCCTCCTCCTCCTCTTCTTCCTCCACCTCGTCCAGGAGAGGTCCCTGAGCAGACAATGGCTGAATGTCATCAAGGATTCCCTCCTCCTCTTCCTCCTCATCAACATTGGCTGCAGACGCCTGCTCCTTAAGGTGCGTCAAAGTTTGCATGAGCAGACGCATAAGTGGGATGCTCATGCTTAGGATGGCATCGTCTGCGCTTACCAGCCGTGTGCATTCCTCAAAACACTGAAGGACTTTACAAAGGTCTTTCAGCTTCAACCACTGCACACCTGTCAACTCCATGTCTGCTCTCAAAGTGCCTGGCCGTGTATCCTCCCACAAATGCATTATGGCCTGCCTCTGCTCGCACAGCCGCTCCACCATGTGCAGGGTGGAGTTCCACCTTGTTGCAATGTTGATAATGAGGCGGTGGTTGGGAAGGTGGAGCAATCGCTGCAGCTTCTGCATACGAACGGAGTGTACAGGCGACCGGCGGATGTGCGCGCACAGTCTTCGCACCTTCTGGAGCAGGGCTGTTAACTCCGGATAATTTTTGAGGAAGCACTGCACCACCAGGTTCAAGGTGTGAGCCAAGCAAGGTATGTGGCTGAGTTTTGAAAGGGCTATGGCTGCCACAAAATTACGGCCGTTATCACTAACTACCTTGCCTGCCTCAAGATGTACACTGCCCAGCCATGACTCAGTTTGTCGCTTCAAGTACTCGGCTAGCACCTCGGCGGTGTGTCTGTTGCCCAAACACATCATCTGCAACACAGCCTGCTGACGCTTTCCACTAGCTGCTCGATAGGGGGACACATTGTGTGCAACAGTGGCAGCTGCAGATGGAGTGCTCGTACGACTGCGCTCTGTGGACGAGCTTTCGCTTCTGGAGGAGGAGGAGGAGGAGGAGGAGGAGGGTCGAACGCCTACAGCCAACTGTTTCCTATACCGTGGGCTAGGCAGCACTGTCCCACCACCGCTGTCCCCTGTGGACCCTGCATCCACCACATTAACCCAGTGCGCAGTGATGGACACGTAACGGCCCTGGCCATGCCGACTGGACCATGCATCAGTTGTGAGGTGCACCTTTCCGCTCACTGACTGCTTGAGTGCATGGACAATGCGGTCTTTCACATGATGGTGGAGGGCTGGGATGGCTTTGCGAGAGAAGAAGTGGCGACTGGGTAGGTCATAGCGTGGTACTGCATAGGCCATGAGTTCGCAGAAAGCTGTGCTTTCCACCAACCGAAAGGGCATCATCTCAAACGAGATTAGTTTGGCAATGTGGGCGTTCAAACCCAGTGTACGCAGATGAGAGACTGAGTACTTTCTTGACCTACTCATAGTGTCTGGGAGGGTGAGCTGGACTTGAGAGCTGCATATGGTGGAAATAGCGGTGGACAGGGCGGACTGAGAGAGGGTTGATGATGGTGATGGAGTTGGTGCTCTTTCTGATGGCCTAGAATCAGTCTTTCGTTGATATAACAGTGGGATTCCCTGACTGCTGTGGTCTTGCAACGACACCTCAACATTTGCTGCTGTGCTAACCGGTAGGCTTACAGTGGGGGAAACAATGCAGCGTTGCTGACTACCTTCGTTGTGATCAGTTGCACATGTGGCACTTGAGGTTTGGTGTTGTGTCCACGCTTGCAAGTGCATGCTGGTTAAATGTCTAAGCATGCAACTGGTATTCAAATTTTTCAGATTTTTCCCTCGGCTAAAGGTCTTTGCGCACTTCTTACAGATAACCTTGGCCTGATCATGAGGATTTTGTTCAAAAAAGTGCCACACTGCACTCTTCCTACTTTGGCAGACATTTTGCGGCCTAGCACGCTGTGATCTTTTGACCCTCTGGACAAGCTGTCCAGCAACTCTTTTGATGTTTGGAACCTGTCTTTGGAGTGCTCCGGGCCTGCCAGATAACAGCTGTTGCGATGTCGATGTCTGCTGTGGATGCTCCTCATCTGAGCTATTGGAAGCAGCACCCTCTTCCCCCAATGGATGCCAATCTGGGTCAACAACTGGGTCATCCATCACCTCCTCTTCTATGTCATGTGCACCTTCCTCTGTGTCACCGTGTATGGTGGTATAGTGTGCGGGAAGGGGCACCTGAGTCTCATCAGGGTCAGAATCTGGCTCTGTACACTGCGAGGACAATGTAGTGCTCTGAGTGAATGTACCAGCAGAATCATCCATCAGCGGCTGTGCATCAGTGCACTCCATGTCAGATTCATCTTGGCCTGGGTAATTCACCATTTCACTTGATAATCCAGGCATGGTATGTGAAAACAGCTCCATGGAGTAATCAGTAGTATGGCCTGCGTCATCCTTCAATCTTGGTTGGGGTGAAGGACACAAGGAAAGGTGTGGTTC
Source organism: Dendrobates tinctorius (assembly GCF_039654945.1). Lineage (NCBI taxonomy): Eukaryota > Metazoa > Chordata > Amphibia > Anura > Dendrobatidae > Dendrobates > Dendrobates tinctorius. The sequence goes on from NW_027361724.1 coordinate 9,798,781, forward strand.
ATGAACATGAGCCTCCAATGACGACTCAGTGCTTTTACTTTTTACAACTGAAGAAGAGGAGGCGATAGAGCTGGAGGCTGAGTCAGCAATGTAAGGGTGGTTTCACATTAGCGCTTTTTAAGCGCATGCACGGCCAGGGGTAGCTCCGCCCCCGAGCCGGCTCTCTGCCCGGCGTGCCAGCCCCTTGCTTGTAGCGCCGCCTCCTAGCGCACAGCGGCGCCTGCGATCGGCGCACCCTATCTTTAGCATAGGGTGCGCAGATCGTGCGCAGGCCGTGCGCTAGTTGCGCTTTGACCTGCGCTGCGCACTTTTGACGGTGCGCCGTGCGCGCCAAAATCCGAAAAGTTTGATTTTGGCGCGCACGGCGCACCGTCAAAAGTGCGCAGCGCAGGTCAAAGCGCAACTAGCGCACGGCCTGCGCACGATCTGCGCACCCTATGCTAAAGATAGGGTGCGCCGATCGCAGGCGCCGCTGTGCGCTAGGAGGCGGCGCTACAAGCAAGGGGCGGGCACGCCGGGCAGAGAGCCGGCTCGGGGGCGGAGTTACCCCCGGCCGTGCGTGCGCTTAAAAAGCGCTAATGTGAAACCACCCTAAGACAAAACTTTTTCCTGATGCTCTGGCTTTAAAAGCGGTTTGCCAACTCCTAGAAAACTAAGCGTTCGAGGCCTTATGTAGCCAGACGATGACGCAGGGTCAGCACCTCCTGCATTCGGTCCTATTTTTCTCTTGCCACTACCATAAGATCCACCACCAACACCATCATTACCAGCTGCCAACCCCTGCCCAATTCCACGGCCTCTTCCACCAGCCTTCCTCATTTTTGGTAGAAATGTAGACAAAATCCAACAAACTATATAGTAATGTAAAACAAGGTACAAGGTGTCTATAGGACAGGGGAGATTTTGAATTTCTGCAGACACTTGTGGACACTGGACACTTTTGGATTGTGTGAGGCCCACTGATATCTGAGCGCTATGTGACAGGCTCGATGGCACAGCTGTGACCAAAGTGACTAGAGGATAAGGGAGATTTTGAATCTCTGCACACACTTTTGGACACTGGATGGACACTTTTGGATTGTGTGAGGCCCACTGATATCTGAGCGCTATGTGACAGGCTCGATGGCACAGCTGTGACCAAAGTGACTAGAGGATAAGGGAGATTTTGAATCTCTGCACACACTTTTGGACACTGGACACTTTTGGATTGTGTGAGGCCCACTGATATCCGAGCGCTATGTGACAGGCTCGATGGCACAGCTGTGACCAAAGTGACTAGAGGATAAGGGAGATTTTGAATCTCTGCACACACTTTTGGACACTGGACACTTTTGGATTGTGTGAGGCCCACTGATATCTGAGCGCTATGTGACAGGCTCGATGGCACAGCTGTGACCAAAGTGACTAGAGGATAAGGGAGATTTTGAATCTCTGCACACACTTTTGGACACTGGACACTTTTGGATTGTGTGAGGCCCAATGAATATCTGAGCGCTATGTGACAGGCTCGATGGCACAGCTGTGACAAAAGTGACTAGAGGATAAGGGAGATTTTGAATCTCTGCACACACTTTTGGACACTGGATGGACACTTTTGGATTGTGTGAGGCCCACTGATATCTGAGCGCTATGTGACAGGCTCGATGGCACAGCTGTGACCAAAGTGACTAGAGGATAAGGGAGATTTTGAATCTCTGCACACACTTTTGGACACTGGACACTTTTGGATTGTGTGAGGCCCACTGATATCTGAGCGCTATGTGACAGGCTCGATGGCACAGCTGTGACAAAAGTGACTAGAGGATAAGGGAGATTTTGAATCTCTGCACACACTTTTGGACACTGGACACTTTTGGATTGTGTGAGGCCCACTGATATCTGAGCGCTATGTGACAGGCTCGATGGCACAGCTGTGACCAAAGTGACTAGAGAATAAGGGAGATTTTGAATCTCTGCACACACTTTTGGACACTGGACACTTTTGGATTGTGTGAGGCCCAATGAATATCTGAGCGCTATGTGACAGGCTCGATGGCACAGCTGTGACAAAAGTGACTAGAGGATAAGGGAGATTGGATTGCTTTTAAAAAAGCAGTTTGCGGAGCAGTGGGTAAACAGCAATGCAGGAATGTCAGGAAGCCTTAGAAGGCAGCCCAACAACCAACACCACTGATACACCACTATATAGCCTCCCCTTGCACTGCACACACAGTGACTGGTGTGTTGTGCAGGCCAAATTGCTAGCAGCAGAAGCAGTTTTTTTGTCTTCTCAGCAGGACAAAAAAAAAAAAAAATTGGGATTGCTTTTAAAAAAGCAGTTTGCAGAGCAGTGGGTAAACAGCAATGCAGGAATGTCAGGAAGCCTTAGAAGGCAGCCCAACAACCAACACCACTGATACACCACTATATAGCCTCCCCTTGCACTGCACACACAGTGACTGGTGTGTTGTGCAGGCCAAATCGCTAGCAGCAGAAGCAGTTTTTTTGTCTTCTTCCCTGCCTAACGCTCTCCCTACAGAATCAGCAGCAACCTCTCCCTATACTAAGATCGGCAGAAGTAAGATGGCGGTCGGCGTGCACGCCCTTTTATACCCCCTGTGACGCCCACCAAAGCAAGCCAATCACTTGCATGCCCTTCTGAAAGATGGTGGTGACCCGTGCCTATGTCATCACGTTGCCCACAGTGTCCGTGGATCCTGATTGGCTGAAAAAGAGCGCAAAACAAACTTTTGAAACGCGACTTTAGCGCGTAAGTCGCCGACCTCGTGGCCGACCTCATCCTAGGGTCGGGTTTCGTTTCATGAAACCCGACTTTGCCAAAAGTCGGCGACTTTTGAATTTTTTCGACTCGTTTCGCTCAACTCTACTCATCAGCATACATAATTCAAGATTCTGTATAGCAATAAATGGTTCAAAGAAAAAAATTGTGATCAGGAAATTACCCTTTTTCAATCTGGTCCAATAAATAGAAATGTGGTCTGGCTGTTAAATGTCAGGACATTCTGAAAAGTTTAATGTCTCATATGGCTCCTATCACAAAAGAGATTGGTTAAAACAATAACCACACATGTAACATGCAAAAAATTTATCTGAGGACTAATTGTATTTGATTAGTGATGGGTGAACTCACTTGTATTATTTGAAATACTGCAATAGTCAATACATAAAAAAAATTCTAAATTAAATTAGAATTAATCACCCCCTCATCTTTCCAATGCTCACTGCCCATAGTCAGTTAGTCAGGACATCTTCTTTATTTTTTCCATTATACATTGAATCTCTTGAGTTATTGCTCTTCTACAGACATATTGCTCTTCAACAGACAAATTATGATAAAATTTTGATATGCACTGACATTCAGGATCTGTTCATTACCAGACGTCTCACTCAAGAGTGAAGACTCCAAAGATGTGGCTCATGTTGGCCAATAGAAGAGACCCTGAGGACCAGATATGATAGGCATTGAGCAATGGTGTATTTGAAGATGACTGGTTACGCATGTGTTTTTTCTGTAATAATGGTCTAAGGTCTGAAGAGAGCATAGAAAATAACATAACACAAAAAAACAACAATTATGTGGCAAAAATACAGGAAAGATGTATATCTTTGTACCGTGTTAGCCAGTGGATAGAAAAATATTCAGGATTGAGAGTCCTCAGTAGTTGATACCTTTTAATGGCTAACTGAAAAGATGGTAATACATTGCAAGGTTTCGAGACTACTCAGGTCTCTTCATCAGGCTAGACTAATACAAAATATGAAGTCACATATTTATGCACAATACAGCCTAGAAAAAATGCAATAGATAAGACAAGTGACGTGAAGCAGAACTATCAATATGGGAGAGGGAGAAACATAAATATAAATGTTTATATTTATGTTTCTCCCTCTCCCATATTGATAGTTCTGCTTCACGTCACTTGTCTTATCTATTGCATGCAGGCATGAGGAAGCCTTGTGCACTGCCTGTGACAGATCACAGCGATCTGTCACAGGACAGTGATGTCCCACCTGGGACTATTTAATAAAGTGAAAAAAAAATAAAAATAAAGTGTTAAAATAATTTTTAAAAAATCGCCAAATAAATTACAAAAAAAAAAAATATTCCCCTAAATAAATCCATTTTTTGAAAATAAAAAAAACAAAAAACAATAAAAGTACACATATTAGGTATCGCCGCGTCCGTAACGACCCGCCCTATAAAACTGTCCCATTAGTTAACCCCTTTAGCAAACCGCTTAAAAAATAAAAATAAAAAACGAAGCAAAAAATAATGATTTATTATCATACCGCCAAACAAAAAGTGTAATAACGCGCGATCAAAAAGACGCATATAAATATCCATGGTACCGCTGAAAACGTCATCTTGTCCCGCAAAAAACGAGCCACCACACAGCATCATCAGTGAAAAAATAAAAAAGTCATAGCTCGCAGAATAAAGCGATGCAAAAATAATTATTTTTTATATAAAATAGTTTTCATTGCATAAAACCGACAAAACATAAAAAAAGACCTAAATGAGGTATCGCTGTAACCGTACTGACCCGAAGAATAAAACCGCTTTATCAATTTTACCGCACGCGGAACAGTGTAAACGCACCCCCCTAGGGTTAGGGCTAGGGTTAGGGCTAGGGTTAGGGCTAGGGTTAGGGCTAGGGCTGAGATTAGGGTTAGGGGTGTGTGTGGGGTTTGGGTTGGAGTTAGAATTGGGGGTTTCCACTGTTTGGGCACATCAGGGGCTCTCCAAATGCAACATGGCGTCTGATTTCAATTCCAGCCAATTCTGAGTTGAAAAAGTCAAATGGTGTTCCTTCCCTTTCAAGCTCTGACATGCACCCAAACAGTGTTTTACCCCCACATGTAGGGTATCAGCCTACTCAGGACAAATTGCAAAACAATTTTTGGGGTCCAATTTCTCCTGCTACCCTTAGGAAAATAAAAAATTGGGGGCAAAAATATCATTTTTGTGGAAAAAAATATCATTTTTGTGGAAAAAAATGATTTTTTTATTATCACGTCCGAGCGTTATAAAATTCTGTGAAGCACTTGGGGGTTCAAAGTGCTCACCACACATCTAGATAAGTTCCGTGGGGGGTCTAGTGTCCAAAATGGGGTCACTTGTGGGGAGTTTCAATAGTTTAGGTACATCAGGGGCTCTCCAAACGCACATGACACCTGCAGACCATTCCATCAAAGTCTGCATTCCAAAACGTCACTACTTCCCTTCCGGGCCCCGACGTGTGTCCATACAGTAGTTTTCTCCCACATATGGGATGTCAGCGTACTCATGACAAATTGGACAACAACTTTTGGGGTCCAATTTCTCCTGTTACCCTTGGGAAAATGAAAAAATTGGGGACTAATTGATCATGTTTGTGGAAAAAATACGATTTTTTTATTTTCATGCCCGGGCATTATAAACTTCTGTGAAGCCCTTGGGGGTTCAAAGTGCTCACCTCGCATCTAGATAAGTTCCTTAGGGGGTCTAGTTTTCAAAATGGGGTCATTTGTGGGGGGTTCCCACTGTTTAGGTACATTAGGGGCTCTCCAAAGGCAACATGACACCCGCAGACAATTCCATCAAAGTCTGCATTCCAAAACGTCACTACTTCCCTTCCGAGCCCCAACGTGTGCCCATACAGTAGTTTTCTCCCACATATGGGGTATCAGCATACTCAGGACAAATTGGACAACAACTTTTGGGGTCCAATTTCTCCTGGTACCCTTGGGAAAATAAAAAAATGGTGACTAAAAGATCATGTTTGTGGAAAAAATACAAATCTTTTATTTTCACGCCCGGGCGTTATAAACTTCTGTGAAGCACTGGGGGGTTCAAAGTGCTCACCACACATCTAAATAAGTTCCTTGGGGGGTCTAGTTTACAAAATGGTGTCATTTGTGGGGGGTTTCCACTGTTTAGGTACATCAGGGGTTTTCCAATCGCGACATGGTGTCCGATCTCAATTCCAAACAAAAAGGTCAAATGGCGCTGCTTCCCTTCCGAGCTCTGCCATGCGCCCAAATAGTGGTTTACCCACACATGTGGGGTATCAGCGTACTCAGGACAAATTGCACAATAACTTTTAGGGTCCTGTTACCCTTGGAAAAATAAGAATTGAGGGTGAAAAGATCATTTTTGTGGAAAAAATATGATTTTTTAATTGTACGGCTTTATGTTCTAAACTTCTGTGAAGTCCTTGGGGGTTCAAAGTTCTCACCACACATCTAGATAAGTTCCTTAGGGGGTCTAGTTTCCAAAATGGTGTCATTTGTGGGGGGTTTCCACTGTTTTGGTACATCAGGGGTTTTCCAATCGCGACATGGTGTCCGATCTCAATTTCAGCCAAAAACGTCAAATGGCGCTGCTTCCCTTCCGAGCTCTGCCATGCGCCCAAATAGTGGTTTATCCCCACATGTGGGGTATCAGCATACTCAGGACAAATTGCACAATAACTTTTAGGGTCCTGTTACCCTTGGGAAAATAAAAATTGGGGTGAAAAGATCATTTTTGTGGAAAAAATATGATTTTTTAATTGTACCGCTGTACGTTATAAACTTCTGTAAAGCCCTTGTGGGTTCAAAGTTCTCACCACATATCTAGATAAGTTCCTTGGGGGGGTCTAGTTTCCAAAATGGGGTCACTTGTAGGGGGTTTCCACTGTTTAGGTACATCAGGGACTCTCCAAACGTGACATGGCGTCCGATCTGAATTCCAGACAATTTTGCATTGAAAAAGTCAAACGGCGCTCCTTCCATTCTGAGCTCTGCCATGCGCCGAAACAGTCGTTCCCCCCCACATATCAGGTATCAGCGTACTCAGGACAAATTGCACAATAACTTTTGCAGTCCAATTTCTCCTGATACCCTTGGTAAAATAAAAAAATTGAACCTGAAGTACTTTTTTTGTGAAAAAAAGTTAGATGTTCATTTTTTTTTTAAATATTCAAAAAAATTCCTGTGACGCACCTAAAGGGTTAATAAACTTCTTGAATGTGGTTTTGAGCACTTTAAGGGTTGCAGTTTTTAGAATGGTGTCACTTTTGGGTATTTTCTATCATATAGACCCCTCAAAGTGGCTTCAAATGTGATGTGGTCCGTAAAAATAAAATGGTGTTGTAAAAATGAAAAATCGCTGGTCAACTTTTAACCCTTATAACTTCCTAACAAAAAAAAATTTTTGTTCCAAAATTGTGCTGATGTAAAGTAAACATGTGGGAAATGTTAGTTATCAAGTTTTTTGTGTGCCGTATCTCTGTGATTTAAGGGCATAAAAATTCAAAGTTGGAAAATTGCGAAATTTTCAAAATTTTCGCCAAATTTCCGTTTTCCTCACAAATAAACGCAAGTTATTTGAATGAAATATTACCACTAGCATGAAGTACAATATGTCACGAGAAACCAGTGTCAGAATCACCGGGATCCATGGAAGCGTTCCAGAGTTATGACCTCATAAAGGTACAGTGGTCAGAATTGTAAAAATTGGCCCGGTCATGAACGTGCAAACCACCCTTGGGGGTGAAGGGGTTAAATTTGTATTCATTTTTTTCTGCAACTATTAGTATATGTAACTGAGTAAAAGGGTTGAGTTCTGCTCAACATAGGTAATTGTTAATTTTTAACTATTTTTAAAGATTCATGCAAAAAAAATCAGATCAAAGTTACCCTTAAGTCAGTGAAAATCATGAAATGCACACAGTTTCCAATTAACATTGCACTAAGTAGCAGACACTTTGCAATTTATATTTCCATATGTGAAACACATGAATAAAACACTAATCAGTGTGTCAATTTTAACCATCAAAGAAACTTGAAGATCAGCTCCAAAGCACTAGTGACTCTTAGGCCTCATTTAAAAGATGTCGATCTTTCTAAAATACCAAAGTCACTTGGCTTCACAGCCCCCTACTGATAACACAATACAGGGTGAAGTTGTTGTTTAGCTTCTATTTGTTTGTTTTTTCTTCTGTAAAACCAGTGGACAAAGGTTCTTAGGTTTTTAAGTTTCTTGTGACAGTTAAAAATCAGAAAGCGGCTCCGCTCTGTACAGTCTTGTGTATTTATGCTAATCAGCTCCACATATACACAAAATGCACAAGACTTCTGTCTACCCTTCTGAATGACATTACATGTCCAAAAGTGTCATCCATATAAAAGTAAAATGGCACTGTAAATTACCATGTAATAATATCTATACTCCTATTACATCTGGAGCCACAAAGCAAAACTCTGTTACAACATGGTGGTTAGCATTGAAGATTGTAATAACTCAAATTAAGCCAAATTATCACTTTTATCTACCACGTAGTCTTGGATTTAACATTACGAGTCAACAAGCCTTCAGTGATGCATTGCTGCTCTACCTCCATCATGCTTTGCATCTCCAGATACACATTTCCAGCATGTCTCACTATGATCTATACATATCTGTATATTGATAATTCACTTCACATTTTTGGTTACTGTCAGCTTTTACCACATTCCATTAATTCCCGTAAAGCACCTGATGGGTTAATAAGCTTTTTAAATGTGCTTTTGAACACCTTGAGGTATGCAGTTTTTATACTGGTGTCACTTTGAGGGGCCTATACGACAGAAAATACCAAAATCTCCCCAAATTTGACGTGGCCTCTAAAGTATAGTTTTTCAATTTTACAACAAAATATACAAATCTCTGGTCAACTTTTAACCCTTGTAACTTCCTAACAAAAAAGGTGTTGCAAAAATTGTGCTCGTTTAACGTACACATGTGGGAAATGTTATTACCTTTGTTTGACATGACTTTGATTTAATGACATAAAAACTAGGTGAACATTCATTAATTTTCACATTTCCAATTTTTTTTTACTAATTAACACAAATCTTATCAAAGAAATATTTACCACAATCCTGAAGTACAATGTCACAAAAAACAGTCTTGGACTCGATAGGATCCATTGACATGTCTGAGTTTTGACGTCAGTGACACTCATCAGTATAAAAAAAATAATTAAAAATTGGGCTGGGCTGGAAGGTGAAAACTGGCTTCAGGGTGAAGGGGCTAAAAAAAGGGGTATTAAGATTGTAAATTACATTATGATGTCAATTATTTCTCATCTGCTATGAGTGTCGTGTGTCTTGTACAAAGACCATGAACACAGTATATAAAATAAATTATACAATATGCACTCTAGATGTTGTACTGATATGATGCTTCTTTGGCACTGATATCCATGTCTATAAGCAGGGGTTGTAGACAAATTCAAGTATCATAGGGATTGTAAGTCCAAATGTATGGGATAGAAAGTAAGGAACAGTGGCAGATGCTATATTATGTGATTGCGCTTGGCACTTTTCTATTATATTGATTATTTTTATGTTCAGTTTTTTTAGCCGATTTACTCTACATTCTTGATATATTTGTAGGTTTACTCTCTAATCCTAATGTAATATGACAGCAATCATATTTCCTTTGTCGAATTGACAGTGGGAACAAGAAATCAGATTAATTTTAAATCAGGAACAGGCCCAGAAAGGTTGTATGTGTGGGGTCTCTACCCCTGGAAGAAGCTGGATAACCAGTGAAACAAGCATTAGAATGTCAGTCAGACAGAAGCAGCCTGAGAAAGACGAACAGTAATTCAGAGTTTGGTGTAGAGCTGCCCCTACACACCAACCAGCAGGAAGCAGCAACTCTATGATCTCTGTATAAGAAAACTTTTGGAGATAATGAGCCTCTAAAGTGAGACAGCTCAGTGTGCTATAATGAGCTAATCTGAAGACAAGTCATAATCTACAGTGTTTACTTGGTGAGCACATCCATTGTTCTGTATCAAGCTTTTTACAACAGGAATAATCCTGATGAAGCACATTAATCCTTTATAATACAATTGTTGGGTGATACAAATCAGATCAGTCTGCAGTGACAGCATTGTCTACAAATTCTACCAAGAAAAGCATACAGTCTCACTTCTTTACTACACCATTCCCTGCTGCCACCACAATCGGTCTAAAGGTACTGTCACACTAAGCGATATCGCTAGCAATATCGCTGTAACTTGTGACGTTATAGCGATAGTGCTAGCGATATCGCTGTGTGTGATACTTACCTACAACCCGCTCCCCCGCTGCTTATCGCTGATTGCGCGAGAACGTCCTGGACCGCTTCTCGTCGTCAGCTTCCTGCGGCGCTTCCTGTGGAGAGATGAGCGAATAGCGTGGAGCCGGGTGGGAGGACGAAGGATCGCCTAGTGTGACAGGTAAGTAGTGACCCCTGTCCCCTGCGAAGTCACTGGTGAGATCTGCCTGTGTGGCAGCTCTCTAGCGACCACTTAGCGATGTACCAGCGATGCTGACCGCGTCATATCGCTGGTCGGGATCACTGGTACATCGCTAAGTGTGACAGTACCTTAAGACCACGTTCTCTAGATCCTAAACAGATACTTTAATAGGAATATCCGAATTACTGCATTTCATAATTATGGAGACCCCAGTCATGGGATTCCATTCCCTATGCTACTACTTCTCAGTCTTTCTTAATCAATTTTAGTAAAAACAATATTAAAGTTACATTTTAACTCCTGCACAATCGCATCCTTTCACACCTTACCCTTTTCAATATATTATGATTGTTTTATTTGATAGTTTATGCCTCTACTTATTTCTTTGCTTTTGATCTCGTTACATGAATGCCAAATATTTTGTAGCCTCTTCTGTTTTGTGTATGATCAAAATTGCATTCAGTTATTTTTAAATTTTGCTTTTTTATTAACTAGCAAAAGGCCTAACACTGCTCTGTAGACTGTAACACAGAGAAGAATAATTGTAAAATTAAATCGCAAAATCATATGTAAATGTGTAAAGACCTATTCTGAATATTAAGGGTTGACAATCTGGATCAGAAAAAAATAATTTATAACATATGGTCTATATGTTTCCAGGATAATCTGATTGACCAAATTGAAAGGAGGAATAGGGCTATGCAACAGCACATGTGAAAAAGACTTGGGTATACTAATAGATCACAGACTGAATATGAGTCATCTGTGTGATGCAGCAGCAAAAAAGGCAAATGCAATTCTAGGATGTATTAACAGAAGCATACAGTCTAGATCACGTGAAGTCATTATTTCCCTCTACTCCTCTTTGGTCAGACCTCATCTGGAATATTGTGTCCAGTTTTGGGCACCACATTTTAAAAAAGACATCAACAAACTGGAGCAAGTTCAGAAAAGAGCGACAAGAATGGTGACCAGTCTGCAAACCCTGTCTTATGAGGAAAGGTTGCAGGATTTGAAAATGTTTAGTTTACAAAAGAGAAGACTGAGAGGAGACTTAATAGCTGTCTACAAATATCTAAAGGGCTGTCACATTGTAGAAGGATCATCTTTATTCTCATTTGCACAAGGAAAGACTAGAAGCAATGGGATGAAACTTAACGAGAGGAGACACAGATTAGATATTAGAAAAAACTTTTTGACAGTTAGAGTGATCAATGAGTGGAACAGGCTGCCACGAGAAGTGGTGAGTTCTCCTACAATGGAAGTCTTCAAACAGAGGCTGGACAGACATCTGACTGGGATGATTTAGTGAATCCTGCTTTGAGCAGGGGGTTGGACCAGATGGCAGAGGAGGTCTCTTACAACTCTATGTTTCTATGATTCTATGAAAAAGTTAACCATTGGGTTCGATATATAGATGATCTATTTATTTAGGAGGCATCAATTGATGGTCTTCAGGAATTCATGACTTTGTTAAATAACAATTTTTATTTATTTTTCAGTTTTTTTCTTTTAAATTTCTTTAATTGCAGCTTGGTCATTTCTTTGCCATTACAGTGGACTTCTGTTTCTCCAGTAACCGGATTCAGTTTTTTGCTTTTATGTACATCTTTCTATTGCTCCTTTGTCTTTGAAGACTGCAGTAACATCTTATTTGTACCTCAAGATTAAAGCTTGAAGATTTTTGTATTTCAAGAAATAGACAAAATCTTTTTTTATCTCTTGGAGTGTGTTATGATGTAGAATGAATGTCTGTTCTCATTTTTCTCAATTTCTTTTTATTGTGTTGTATACAAGACTGATATTCAGAATGTCACATTTTTTCCTTTTATCATATTCAAATAAAGTTTTCTTATTTTTTACTTTGTTGCTTTTCCATTATTTTGAAATGTGTCTCTGTATTAAGATCATTCTTTGTTTATAGTGATTTGTTTATGTCCGTATATCAGGGGATTACCTTTTGTGGTACATGTTTGCTTGTGCCGTGACTCTGTAGTGAGCTCCTCTGTAAGTGATCCATTTGGGTGTCTGCGCTATCACAAAGCGATGCGCCTGAGGTTGCGTTCCACCGGACCGCAAGTGGAAGTTGCTACTATCCCCTCAATCTCGATAATATAAACCACAGATACATATCCATTTCTAATATAGGTAAAAAACCTTCATTTTGGACACTAAAATAAACTTTGGAAACTCCACTATACTATAAATCCTACACAAACCACGGAGATATAATCCACAAGAAGTATATATGTATATAATAAAAATATTTTATTATTACAAATACATAAAGGCTAGTACAAAATACAGACAAATGACAAAAGTGCTCATACAAGGCTCACATGTGGTAACCGCTAGCAACACCCTATATAGCAGTTTGGGTAATGAATGTATGTGGAGCGATGAATCTCTATACTGCCCACATGTTTATATCATAACGATATTATATGTGCATAGTGCACAGGACACCATATAGAGAAAACAGCACTAACACAATCCAAACAGAAATTAAATAAAACACAATGCAAAAGGTTAATATCATACCCATAAGATTACTGCAGGTGAGCGCGGCACAAGACAGAGCAGCCCCGACGCGCGTTTCGCGTGGGCTTCCTCGGGGGGCTGTGTCTGTGTGTTGGACATATGGGCATTTTATGTAGGAGATCCAGGTGTGCATGATTATCAGCGCCATTATCGGCGCATGCGCAGTGTCAAGCAAGGCGCCACAAAGCAAAGCCCACAGCCGCCCATGTGACCAGAAGGCAGAGGGAAATCCCTCATGATGTCAATAGCCTCCCGTGTCACCGCTAGCCGCCGGAGAATTGAATCATGGGAGCCGCCACACTGGGCATGCGCACACACACTGAAGCCACCATCTTTAATATGGGCAAAAAAGAGGGCATAGAAATCGCTATATCCAATGTTTGATAGAGACAATATTAAAGTGAATAAAGAAGATTTAAATTCCACAAAGTCTCATATTAATGAGAATAATAATAAAGTGTAACAGTGACAATTATAGTAGAACAAACAAAATAAAAAATAATAATAAATAAATAAAAAATAATAAAAAATAATAAATAAATAAAATAAATAAAGATATAAAAATCACCCCTACAAAACAAACACACATGAATATAATTTAAATATATGTGAAACATAAATACTGGGATAGTACTAATAAAATCCCAGAAAAAGAGGATTATATTGTAAGTAACCTCAATCTCACAGAGCATGCATCATTTATGGGCTCCTTCTGGTCTCTTCGTCTCTACCCGTGGACAAAAAGTCTTAGTTACTCACCGGTTAACGGTATTTTTCGGAGTCCATGACAGCACCACCTGAGAGAGGGGATCCGCCCTTCAGGAACAGGAAACCTACAGATACAAAAGGGCGGCACCTCTCCCACGCATCAGTTGGATTACAGAGCACAGAGGACCACAATGGTTAATAGCATAACTTATATACAATACTATACACGACTATTTAAATTACCCGTGTACGTATAAGAGGAAAGTGCACACCCAAAATAGACTAAAAGGGAGGGAATATACGGGTGTTGTCATGGACTCCGAAAAATACCGTTAACCGGTGAGTAACTAAGACTTTATCGGTCGTCCATGACAGCACCACCTGAGAGAATTACAGAGAGTAATAACTATTTAGTGAGGGACTACAGCCTGCAGCACCCTTATACCAAAAGAGAAGTCTGTGGAAGCACCCAGGTCTAGCCTATAATGACTATAAAAGGTGCTCGGAGAGGACCAAGTAGCCGCCTTACATATCTGGTCGATGGAGACTTCTGATCTCTCGGCTCACGAGGTCGCCATGGCTCTGGTGGAATGCGCCCTCAGCTTCCCAGGTGGCGACCTGCCTTTTGAAGTGTATGCTACAGAAATTGCTTCTCTAATCCACCTGGCTAGTGTATTTTTTGACACTCTACAACCTTTTCTAGGGCCTTGGTGGGAAATAAATAGGGCATTATCTTTCTTCCAAGGATCGGTAGCTGCCAGATATTCTATGAGGCATTTCCTAACATCCAGGGTATGTAGTTTTTCTTCCTTCTCATTAGCTGGATTAGGGAGGAAGGATGGAAGGACTATTTCCTGAGTCCTATGAAAGTTAGAAACCACTTTAGGTAAGTACGCCGGATCAGGTCTGAGTATTACCCGTCCTAACCTGTATATAAGGAGGACGCCTAAATAATGCCTGGATGTCGCTTACTCTGCGAGCTGAGGTTAGAGCTACCAGGAAGGCTACTTTGAGGGACAGATTTTTAATGGAAGCTGATGAAATAGGTTCGAATGGAGCTTCCGTCATGGCCGTAAGGACTAGATTCAAGTCCCATGGCATGAATCTATCCTTCACTACTGGCCTGGACCTACCTGCTGCCTTAATGAACCTACTGATCCAGTAATTACCTGCGATGTTGCAGCTAAAGAGAGCCCCCAAAGCTGATACTTGTACTTTAAGAGTACTAGTGGACAGTCCCATATCCAGACCTTTCTGAAGAAACTCTAAGATCTGATTTATTGGAGTTGAACCCCCAGCAACTATTTCAGAGCGCTGCAGGAACTTCTTCCAAATTCTAGCATAGATCTTGGTAGTAATGGCCTTCCTATTCTTAAGTAGGGTGTTAATCAAGTCTGGGGAGAAGTCTTTTTCTTTTAAGAGTGCCCGCTCAAACTCCACGCCGTCAGATGTTGGCCAGCCACCTGAGGGTGGAAGACTGGGCCGTGGGATAGGAGATCCGGGATGTCCGGAAGAACCCAAGGATCGGACACCGACATGGTCCTGAGGCATGAGAACCATGCCCTCCTGGGCAAAAATGGAGCAATGACTATGACCCTTGCTCTGTCTCTCTTGATTTTTCTCAACACCAAGGGTAGTAGCGATAGGGGAGGGAAGGCGTATGCCAGCCTGAAGTCCCGCTTTATCAGAAAGGCATCTACCGCCAGGGGGTTCTCTCTGGGATTTAGGGAGCAGAATAGTCTTAATTTCCTGTTTTCCTTGGTGGCGAAGAGATCTACCTCTGGCCGTCTCCATTTTTGTATAATCAGGTCGAAGATCGAATTGTTTAGGGACCATTCTCCTTGTTTTAGTAGCTTGCGGCATTTATGTCAACAGGACAAGGGATTCCCAGCCAGTCTCCCATGCCGGTACTGGCCCGGCCTCAAGCTGCTTAACGGCTGCGCTCTGACGAGGGTATGCACATTCAGCTTAGAATGGCTGTTCTGCTAGTTGGAACAACCGTTCTGCCACATTCCTCAGGGGTTTGGAACGAGTCCCACCTTGGTGGTTGACATAAGCCACTGTGACCTGATTGTCGGAGAACACTCACACATGATGGCCCTGCAGATACATAAGTAACTTCTTAGCTGCCTGCTCTACTGCTGTCAGTTCTTTTCAATTTAGATGACATTTTTATCTGGTGATGGTCCCATAGGCCCTGGACTAGGACTTCACCCATATGAGCCCCCCAACCGGAAGGGCTAGCATCCGTAGTGACTATGGGGGATATGTCACACTCCCAGGGAACCCCTCTGGACAAATTATCCTTTTCTAGCCACCACTCTAGGGACTCCCTTGTGCTTCGGGACAAGGTTAGCTGGCCCTCCAAGTAACCTCCAAGGATTTTTTGATGCAGTAAGACCTCCCCTGTAGTGTTCTTAAATGAAACTGGGCCCACTGGACCGCCGGATACAGGAGGAAAGGGAACCCAGAAGGGACATGGCTTTCCTGAGGGACATGGTGGGGTTATTGGCAGCGTTTAGGATCTGATAGTGTAGGTGAACAAGCTTCTCCGGAGGCAGCCTGTTTCTCAGAATCTAGAATCAGGCCTAAAAATTGCTGAATTCTCATCGGCTGTAACCGAGATTTTTTGATATTAAGCAGCCAACCTAACCGCTCTAGGGCCGACATTGCCCTCTGTAGCTGTTCCTTACAATGTTTTGCCGTTTTCCCTATAATCAGGAAGTCATCTAAGTAGGGGACTACTAGAATGTTAGATTCACGTAGATGGGCCATAACTTCCGCCACCACTTTAGTAAACACTCGGGGAGCGACTGCCACCCCAAAGGGGGGGGCCGCATATTGGAAATGTTCAACTGACCCATTTAACTGAACCGCTACTCTGAGTAAGCGCTGATGGGCTGTATGAATGGGTATATGGTAGTATGCATCTTTTAAATCTAACACCACCATAAAGCAGTTTTGAAACAACAACTTTATTGTTGAATTGATTGTTTCCATTTTGAACGGCCGTATAACCAAGAAATCGTTTGAGGGACTTGAGATTAATTATAGTCCTAAAGGAGCCGTCTGGCTTGCGGACCAGGAACAGAGGGGAGTAGAAACCTTTCCCCCTTTCTCCCTCTGGAACCATAGTCAGGACTTTCTTGTGGCAAAGCTCATGAACCTCGGCCTCCAGGGCAGCTTGTTCTGATGTGGAAGACCTGAGAGGGGTGACCTTAAATCGATCTAGGGGAACCCGGGTGAACTCTAGACGTAAACCCGCAGCTATCACCCCCAGTATCCAGTTGCTGCTAGAGATCAGCGACCAGGCTGGGTAGAAGGCAACTAGTCTCCCCCCACAGCATCTAGTCATTGGGGCGGTTTTTTAGTGTCACGTGATGGACATTCCTGGCGCCCCCCTCCTCCGAACATGAAACCTGTACCTCTCCTTCTTTTGTCGTCCCATCTGCCCTGATCTCTGGACGGCCTTCTATGGAAATATCCTTTCCTGGTGAAGGGGCGTCTATAAGAAGGATTCGGGAGGCTGGGGAACTTCTTTTTATCGTTCCCGGCTTTCTCTAAAAGTTCGTCCAGGACGGGGCCAAACAGATATTCCCCTCATATGGAATGGAGCAGAGTCGTGACCTGGCCTGGATATCTCCTGGCCAGCATTTTAACCAGAGGGCCCTTCGAGCTGTGTTTGATAACCCAGCTGATCTAGCCGCCATCCTTGCCGAGTCTGCTGAGGCATCAGCCAAGAAAGCCGCAGCACTCTGGATGATCGGTAGAGTTTTCCGACTGGATGCTCTTGGGGCTCCGTCCTTCAGATGGGAATCTAGTTGATCTAGCCAGACCATCACGGATCTGGCTATACAAGTGGCAGCTATCGCTGGTCTTAGGGCGCCTGCTGACATCTCCCATGTTCCCTTTAGAAAGGAATCCGCTTTTTTATCCAGCGGGTCTTTTAAGGAGGCCATATCATCGAACGGTATGGAGGACTTTTTGGAGGCTTTGGCTACTGCCGCGTCCAGCTTAGGGGCCTTATCCCATCTGTTTACCACTGGGTCATCAAATGGGTACCTCCGTTTGAAGGCAGGTGGTAAGGAGCCCATTTTTTCGGGTCTCTTCCATTCCCTTTCTATCAGGCTCTGGACCTTATCATTTAATGGAAAAGCTTTGTGTTTCCTGGGATCTAGACCTCCGAACATTACCTGTGCCGAAAGCTCTGGCTTTGAGTCTGCTACTGCCATGGTGGACCTTATTGCTTTAACTAGCTTGTCCATCTGGTCTAATGGGAAGCAGAATCGGCTTGAGTCTTCATCCGAAGAGGATGAAGTGGAGGCCGGGGAATCCGAGGAGTAATTGTTCCTAGGGGCAGCTGAGGACTCCGACCCTGAGAAACTAAATTCTCTCCCCCTAGAAGAGTCCCTTTTAGATAGGGCTTTCATCTCTGTCCCTGTAAGGATGGGGGAGAGTGCAAGGGCCTGTCAGTCTATGCCTGGGCCCCCGTCCCCTTCCAACCCCTACCGTCTGTCGCACACATGGCTGACATAGTCTTTTGGGGTGGCCGTCTGGTAAGGGGCAACTACAGAGCGCACATTCCCTGTGCTTCTGTTTTACCGTAGCTTTCCTCCCCTGCGAAACCAGCATAAGGGAACACTGCATCAGGGTACATTCACGGAGATCTCTTACCCATGCAGATGAGGCAGGTACCGGATCACGGAGGGAGGCAGGGGGAATCCTTTAGACTGGAGGAACTTCTGCGGCTCTGCTCACTCGTCCGCTTCCACTCGTATGAGGCTTCACGGAGGCCTCCTTCTGTGGGTGCTCCTGCACGTCCTGCTGCTCTATGGGGGGTTCTGTCATCCATCGCTGGGCCTTCAGAAGCACCCCGGCAGCATCACCTCCTGCCCTTTAAGGCCTCCCAGTATCCGGTCAGCAGGGCACTGGCGCGGCACTTCCCCCAGGAACCCTCCCGCGACCTTCCCCTGCATGAACCGTCCCCCCCACCGCCTCGTGTACCGCGCGTCCCCCCGGATCGCCGCGCATACGCGGCGCACACTAGGAAGGCGGCCGGCACCCGACTTCCGGTTTTGGCGTTCCCGGCCCCGCCCCTTCCACCGCGTCACTTCCGCCGAGCGTCAGAGGCCGCGGGAGCGCGCGGAAAGGAGACGGCATGGCGCCCCCGGCTCCAGTATGCCCGCCGCCCCCATGCGCGCCAGCCTGCGCTTGGCGACCGGACGCAACCGCCGACCCGGCCGGAGGGGGTTTGAGACCAGACCCCGGGGGAAAACGCATCAGGAGGGGCCTGCATACATACCTGGTGCCCGCATTCTGGACCCTTTGCTCTGCCTGCTCTAACCACTGCCGTGGCGACCTACCCGGCCCCACCGTGGCGCTTCCAGGTACCCCGAGCTTGACCGAGGTAGGAGATCCCCCCGCTACCTGAGTCGGTCAGCCGGCCTGGGAATCCCTCGACGACTCCATGATGGACGATCTGAAGGAAGTCCCGTCCTCTAGGAACAGGAAACCAACTGATGCGTGGGAGAGGTGCCGCCCTTTTGTATCTGTAGGTTTCCTGTTCCTGAAGGGCGGATCCCCTCTCTCAGGTGGTGCTGTCATGGACGACCGATAAATAATTGTTATACACATGTAATGCTACCGTCTCTTTAGCCATCTTGCAGTATATGTGCTTGCCCCCTTCCCAAACACGTACCTCCTGAGGAAATGGCTATCACTAAATGCATGGTGGGGCGGTGGGAGTACCTTCATTAGACCTCTCTCACATTTGTAAGTTTCACTTTATTTCGCTTATTCTTTATACTTGGTGTGCATACCACTGTTTTGTATGCTATATTTGCAAAGAGCACTTTATATCTTTGCAGCTTTGACATAGCTTTATTGCATGCTTTTCAGCAGCAATTGATATAATCAAAGTATTCTTTTTGAAGCAAAACTATATTTGCATCTAATAAGCATCTTGAAGTCAGAGCACCTTTTTCACTACAGCAGTATAGCCTATTTATAGGCATAATTCCATGTATGCTTTTTCAGCAGCAATTGATTTTTTATGCACTTTATGATTGACCATAGTGAATTGGTATTTGACATGCACATGAAGTCTGAGCAATTTACTTTTCACAAAGCACTTTTTTGGACTGTATTTCGTTTGCAAGCATTTGCACTTTTTTGAATTAGCAAAATGAATTGCCTCTATATACTATATTTATTAAATATCTTTTTAATCATGTATTCTTGTGTTGATGTCTTAAGGTCTCTCTGGACTGTTATTGGATTTGCGGCCTCTGTTTTGGGCTTCAGCACTTTTTTATTTTTTATTTTCAAAATGTATCAATAAAGATTTATTTTTATTTTGATCTGGTATTAAGCTCCTTTTTCTTATGGTTTATAACATATGCTCCATGCACAATGGGCCTAATATATTGCTCCATACACTAAAAAATTCAAATACTCTTCTTTTTTTGCTGGATGCCATTGGGTCACAATCGCAATGATCAGGATCTTGTGTCACTTAGTGCCGGGTATCGGCTGTCAGAATTGGCTGACACCCGGCGGTCACCGCCCGCTCACACCCCAATCGAGATGACCTAATATTACGCCCTAGTCAAATAGGCTTGGGGATTGAATCATATGTCTGATGTCAGAAAGGGATTAATATTGCACTAAGTAGGAGAAGCTTTGTACTTTTTTTTCATATGTTTAAAACCCTGACAATTGGATCTCAAATACTAATGACACTTAGGCCTCCAGTCATTGCTCTTTCAGAAGGACAAATAAATCCCAAGTCTTTACTCCACAGCCCCTTTTGATAAAACAAGACAAAAAAATAGCAGCCTAAAGGCCCTTTTACATTTAGCTTTGCACCAGCGATCTGACCAGCGATCCGACCCGGTCAGGATCGCTGGTGCATCGCTAAATGATCGCTAGTGAGCTTTCATACAGAAAGATCTCACAGCGATGCAGCAGCGACGCAGCGCACGATACTCACCTTTCACACACAGCGATCCTGACGTACTCCCGCCCGCCTCCACGCGTCGCTCGTCGTCACAGCAGGAAGCCCAGCAGGAAGCAGACGACGAGAAATGGAGCCGGACATTCTCGTGCGATCAGCGATGGACAGCGGGGGAGCCCGTCGGAGGTAAGTATCACATATAGCGATATCGCTAGCAATATCGCTATAACGTCACAAAAGCGGTGACGTTTTAGCGATATTGCTAGCGATATCGCTTAGTGTAAAACCCCCTTTACACCTTCACCCTAGATTGTTATTTACATAACCAGTGAGCAGATTCTTCTGTTTTACATTTCCTGTGACACTTTAGAAAGCAGAAAGCGGCTCTGCTCTGTACTGTCTTGTATGTATTCATGATAATCAGCCCCACACGTCTGCACTTCTATATGGCATTTAGAGTATGATTCTCATATATGTGATCTCCAAAAAATATCAAACATGGAAAAATTATATTGCACCATATATTACCAGATATTAATAATCCTATTAAAATGCATCAGTCATGACGAAGCAAACCTCTGGTACAACATGCTGACTAGCAATGAGGGATTTTATTTTAAAAATTGTTGGACTTCCCTATTAATGTGATAACCAAGACTATAAAATAGTTGGATAAATCTCCAGTCATACATTGTGGCTCCACATCCACCATGCTTTATCCTCCAGCATGCCTCAACATGATCCATACATACCTGTATAGTGAAGATTGTCTTTACGTTTTGTCTTGCGGTCAGCTCATATATGAGCTGTGGCTTCCTGATAGATCTTTATGGCAATATAGACTGTTCACCTTTAGCCTTGAAATTGAATTACCTTGAACAGGATGTAATTCAGTAATGCCTAATATTCAGCAACATATTTTACAAAAATTATAGTAAATAAATTTCCCACAAATTTGCAGTATTGAAAAGCTTGGACTGGACTAAAGGGGTTTAACACTGTAATCTTAGAGTGAGGCAATGGTATTCAAATTAATTTTAATTCTACTTGATTTTGTTTTATTTTGTAATTAGCTTTGTGCCAGTGAAGCAAAATGTGAGCTGTCAACCACTTTTGCATAACCTTAAGAGGCTGGCTAAAAATCTACTCTAATTGACTAGAAAATACATGTTTAATACTGAATGATCCCAGGACTGAAGATGGTTTAAACTTATTCCATTATCCTTGAATTTAGAAAAAAGAAAATGTATTCTCAAGAATACAGTTTTTGTTTTATAATGTGGTCGGAACTTTTCTGAACCATATAAAGAGACAGCCAAAAGTAAAAAGATACACACAAAAATCTGGTTCTTCCATGACAATACTGTAATCTGCACTAAAATTATAGGTAAATACAGACTTAATCCAGCATTATTGCTTACTTTAATCACACAAAAAAGAGAACTAGAGCAGCACAAAGACAAAAAGAAAAATGAAAAATTGGGAGAAAATCCCCCCAGGCAAAGATCAAACCTCAACTGTAGAAATCCAAAAAAGGGAGGCATCATCATCATACTCAGTGGAAAAAGAGCTACTTTTATTAGCCCATCTGGGCAACGTTTTGGTCTGTGGAGATGTGGACAGTTTTCAGTCAATGATCAAGTGAATGTGATAGATATATAGGGGTGTACCTGATAATAGTACTTAACAATAATTACAAAAAATAACATATCCATCCATTAAAAGTGACATACATACTATGCCAGATGGAATATACAGTTTTAAATCCCATAAAGTGTATTGCAACAGTGCATATATAGTATACATAAAGTAATAAACATTGTTTATCTAGCACGACTAATGGTCATAGCAATAGATATCTAAGCTACTGCAATGCCCTACATTTGTATAGCTACATAGCGAATCAGAAGAACTATACTAGATTTTTAATTACAAAACAAAAAGGGACAGTGATAAACTGTCACCAATAGAAGAGAACCATACGTGAATACAAAATTCTGCTTATTTTAATGATTAAAAATCCATAAAAATAAACTACTTTTCCATAATTACAATGAACATACCCCATGGGACAATAACCACCAATAATCACAATAATGAAAATTAGATATTGCACATATATAATAAAGAAAAGGATATCACTACATCACATGAAAAAGAATGACACAAGGTATCCAGTTATATTATGCCTATGGCCTTAATGATAGTTACCACATGTGCACCCTTTAATCATATGCTGGTATACAGCTGTAGTATCCCTTATTTGTACTACATATCAAACAGGTAAAAGATCGATGAATTTTATTGATTTTTAATCATTAAAATCAGAATTCTGTGTTCACGTATGGTTCTCTTCTATTGGTGACAGTTTATCACTGTCCCTTTTGTTTTGTAAGTTGTATTTGGAAGTGCCATTTGTATAATTGGTGGACAAAAAGTGGATTAATCTAGATTTTTAATTAGCCATTTTTGTTAATATTGGGATAAGATCTTGGAGATGGGAATACCTCTTTAACTTAATTTTACACTTTATTATAAACTAGGTGACTATTACTTGTATCTTATTACATTTTCTTATATGTTAATGACTTGACTTGTATTGATGAGTATTATATTTTGTATTAGATGGGGGACATATCAAATGTGGGTATTAGTAAGTTGCTTTACTATATTGACTCGGAGTTAAAAATTACCTACTTTGGAAAATGAACCTTGATAATTCATTTTACATGCATAAGTTTTACAAAGATCAGCAGGCTAAGATAATTTTCTACCATAAATGCTCTAGTCAAATTATATTTCTACCTTGAATTTATTTAGGAATCTTCATTATGCTAGATTTACAGGGAAAAGTGTAAAACATTTAGTAAGTTTACATTATAAAGTTTTCTCTACATGCTTACTTGTACATTTTTTTCTATAGTTGCCTGTACAATACAATTAAACATTGCTTGGACGACAAATAACTAAGTTTTGGTTTCTAAGGAGAACACTATAACAAAATGTGAGGTTCAATCACAAACCCAGTTACGTTCAACTGTCTACTGGGTACTTTACATTGCCCTAATACATACATATTTCCCTATTATACCTGTGTCAGTGTAATTATCCATTGATTTGCATGTTGCAGTAAAGGGGCTTTACACATAGCGATATCGCTAGCAATATCACTAAAGCGTCACCGGTTTTGTGACGCAGCAGCGATATTGCTAGCGATATCGCTACATGTGAGTCTTACCTCTGACTGGCTTACCCACTGGTTTTTGGCAATTGCCTGGTCCATTTCTCTTCGGCGACTTCCTGCTGGCGCCGACGAGTGACAGGTAAGTAAAGACCGCTGCTGCGTCGCTGCTGAGATCTGCCTGTTTGGCAGCTCATTAGCGACTATTTAGTGATGCACCAGCGATCCTGACCAGGTCATATCGTGGTTGGGATCACTGATGCATCGCTAAATGTAAAGGGGCCTTAAGGCAGCATGTATAATCCTATTAGAGATGCAACAAAACTTTTTTGTTATTGGCCATAATCTTGATGCCAGGTCTTGAAGTAAAAGTTTTTAATGTTAATTTAGATTCTTTTAATTATATCCCAAATAAACGAACATTTACTTTACATTAGTGCAGAAGCGCCATTGTCTATTTGGTTACTAATATTAGAGCTACTTCTAGGTTTTCTGTTTTCAACAAATTTGAATATAGTTATCAGGCAAATTATCTTCTATAATCGAAAGCAAGATATTAACTAAAGAAACTTTAATGCTTTTTAATAGTTTGTAGAATATTATAGTTTGATATTATAGCAGCCATTGAATTCTTGTTGACAAAAAATTACTGAATGGCAGTTGTCATACAGATATGGTTCATATATTTTATTCCAGAAGTCTAGACGAATTTCCTGCCATCCAGCATCCTCAGACATTGTTCACTATTTAGTTTGGTGAAAATTTATTTACTTTATTTACAATATAGTACAATATTCCCTATCTATATGATACATGATACTGAATTAAAACTTGTAAAGATTTTGAGACGAGCCCCTTATATGCATAGCCATGGCGGTTTATAACTGATAATCCTTAATACACTGGTAGCTTAGAAAAGTAAATGTAATTCTCTTTATAGTATTGGAGGCAAAAATTGAAGACTTAATAGATTTATTCATCACCTTGATCTCCACTCCTGTTCCTTTCACAAAGTAAAGTAAATTAATCTTTTAGCAATTCTAATTACAGCAACAAAGTAACCAATGCTACTACATCATCATAAATATATTATCTTCAGGAATTGTGGTAACATTTCTTTACATTAAACCTGTAATCCTAGACCAGATTCTAAATTAGATCAAGGTCTGCTAAGATCCACTCAAAATGTACCTGATGTTCTGTTTCTTCCATGTGATTATCTGCTGACAAATGCTTCCATCTTCCTTATTTCATAAATATTCACACTATTCAGAGTTAACCGTGCAATGTTTATGAAAATTATTTCTTGGTATTAGTCAGTTGTTGGCTACATTGCTAAATTTTGTTGCAGTAATAAGAAATTTGTCATGATGTATACAATATAGTATATAATGTTACCTTTTTTGGAATTTCAGATGTTACTGAGGTGTCACAGTGCAGAATAAAACACTCTACATATTGGGGCTGTGGAATAATTTTTCTGACATAACCATGATAAATTTAGTTTCATGTTGATTTGCACTTGTAGGATGCTCTCATCACTCCTTTAAAGGTTCGCTCACACGTACGTATACATCAGGCAAGTTTTTTTTCTCATGATGGTGATTGAAAATCTCTGAGCTTTGAAAATGTATCAGATATCTCTTGGTGACCTGTTTGATATATTCAGATCGGTTGATATTTACCTGTGTAACAACCACTGTATTCTTGAAAATTTGTTGATGCTGGTTTACCACAATATTTTAACCATTTCCTATGCATACCATATCGGCAACACCCTCAATATTGCTTATTTTCTGTTTAGATTTATCCTGAAAAAAATTCTATTTTGTTTATTGTGATCTATGGGTAACTCACAGCAAAGATCCACTATTTGCATCCTATTTGCACTTCCTTTGCAGTGTTGCTTACTTTTACCCTCTAAATCTAAATGAAATATAATATATTCAAAGAGTCATGGTGTTTGCTATTTGATATTGGCCATTTGCTAAAGAAAATGGTTATTGTTTAAAGAAATACCCCTAAAGTAAATATATTATTGAGTGTTTTTGGGGTGGATACCAGCTTGGGGTCATTATGTAATACATGAAGGGAAACAAGTAAAAACCTCTAGTAAGTTTGGCACATTTCATTAGGTGACCAACTTGATTTATTACAGTATTATGAGTTTTAAATCTGCATCACACAACACACGTGCAATCTATGTATTTAAAAAATTTAGAATTTTATTAATAGTCCATACAATTGAAAAAGAATCATTGTTCTTGCAAAAAGCGCTGAAGAAACCTCTTTTTTGGATGAGGCTCTGGAATGGTCTCTGAGTCACTGTCTTCACTTTCATTAAATTCCAAAACCTCAGGTTCCTCTTCTGTGTCACTCTCCTCTGTGTCACTCTCTTCAGTTGTGTCCTCGCTTTCTTTTCTGTTTATATGAACAAATATAAATGTTTTGACATGCGGTGGCAAAAGCCTTGGCCGCTTCCTTGGACCTTGCTGCATTAGATCGGTCAGGCAGATCCATTCCCCTTCTGGAGTATCTCCATGTGCCGGACAACCCATATCTTGGTACCAATCCTCATCTGGGTATGTAGAACTGAGCACGGGGCCACAACAGCATATCTGTGTGAGAGACACAAAGAAGCATTAGCTGAGGTCTGTAGAAAAGCTATTGCATTATATTAAAGACATTTTATTGACTAAGGTGACATTGTATTTTTAAGAATATGCAAAAAATTTCAGATCAGACTATCCTCCAATAACAAAATAGCCTTTCATGAAAACTACTCCCTTAAAATTGTTAAGCCCTATCTTCAAATATGTAGGCCATAGAAAAATTGGATAAACTAGATCCTCTGACATTGGCCTATTTCCTACATGCTAGCCAGTCATCTTTAGTAATTCAGAATACTGTCAATTTTAATATACATATTAGAAATGTTAAACCTTTAAGGAAAGTTGCAAAATAACAGGCAATGAAAAATCCTAAAATATCTTATTTCTTTGATAATTCTAGAAATTAAAACTAAAAGCAAACATTACCTTTTCAGGGTTTGTCTGTGCCTGGGTATCCATTGTTATTTCTTCACAAATGCTTAGTGACCAGTCACCAACAAACAGCAGAAGAGTTGTGCAGCTACCAAGCTGTCTTCTTCTTTTATACAAATTGTGAGAGGTTTGCTCCTCCCTTTATTCATTAGTGAAATGCAAACACCCAGGAATCTCCTCCCCTTCTGAATGCTACCTTATCTAACATAGCAAACCTAGATGGCACCCATGTTTTATTAAAGAAATGTGAATACTCATGTCGACCAGTCTCACAATGGTTGAGAAAGCAGGATTTTAAGTATAATTTCATCAATTTTCACTCATCAGCATACATATTTCAAGATTCTGTATAGCAATGAATGGTTCAAAGAAAAAAAATTGTGATCAGTAAAAGAGCCTTTTTCAATCTAGTCCAACCAATAGAAATGTGATCTGGCTGTTAAATGTCAGGGCATTCTAAAAAGTTTAATGTCTCATATGGCTCCTATCACAAAAGAGATTGGTTAAAACAATGACCACACATGTAAAGTGCAAAAAATGAATCTGAGGACTAATTGTATTTTATTACTGATGGGTGAACTCACTTGTATTATTTGAAATACTGCAAGAGTCAAAATATAAAAAAATTCTAAATTAAGATAGAATTAATCACCCTCACCTTTCCATTGCTCACTGCGTCTAGTCCGTTAATCAAGACATCTTTATTTTACCATTATACATTGAATCTCTGTAGTTATTGGTATTCAATAGGCAAATTATGATAAAATTTTGACATGCACTGACTTTCAGGATCTGTTCATTACCAGAAGTCTCACTCAAGAGAGAAGACTCCAAAGGTTTCAAATATTTTGTGGGTAATGTGTAATATGGCTCCCTGTTAGGATAGCAGTATCTCTGGTGCTATTTTTGTCTGTATTCTATTATGTATAAATTTGTTTAATTATTTAAAATAAAATTTACATTTTATTGGCAATTTGTACTGTCCTGTTTTTGGTGGTTCCATAAAAAATAACATGTAACATATAAGTGGGGGAGAATAACTGCACTGTGAATCGAATTTCACAGAAAATCCACACAACTTGCTGCTCATGTTTTGCAAGATCTGCTTGTCTCTAGTATCTTGAATAATATTGAAAGAGAGAAATGATGTCAAGTTGATTAAGGGTATATATTTGACTTCTATTGTAGGGATAGAATTTTTTTTTTTGTTTTTCGAATATGAGGCAAAATTAGCTGCAGCTTTCCATTTCGGGGTATTATCCTTTTATCTGTATCTGACTTTAAATTTGGTATTGATTTTTTCTGAAACTATTAGTATATGTAACTGAGTAAAAGGGTTGAGTTCTGCTCAACATAGGTAATTGTAAACTAATGATTTCCCTTTTTTAGTTATATTTTTAAAGATTCATGCAAAAAAATCAGATCAAAGTTGCCCATAAGTCTGAAAATCATGAAATGCACACAGTTTGCAATTAACATTGCTCAGTAGCAGACACTTTACAATTTATATTTCCATATGTGAAACACATGAATAAAACACTAATCAATGTGTCAATTTTAACCATCAAAGAAACATGAAGATCAGCTCCAAAAGCACTAGTGACACTTGGGCCTCATTTAAAAGATATCGATCTTTCTAAAATACCAAAGTCACTTGGCTTCACAGCCCCCTACTGATAACACAATACAGGGTGAAGTTGTTGTTTAGCTACTATTTGTTTTTTTTTTCTTTTGTAAAACCAGTGGACAAAGGTTCTTAGGTTTTTAAGTTTCTTGTGACACAATTAAAAATCAGAAAGCGGCTCCGCTCTGTACAGTCTTGTGTATTTATGCTAATCAGCTCCACATATACACAAAATGCACATGAGTTTTATGTCTACACTTCAGAATGACCTTTAATGTCCAAAAGTGTCATCCATGTAAAAGTAAAATGGCACCATAAATTACCATGTAATAATAACTATACTCCTATTACATCTGGAGCCACAAATCTAAACTCTGGTGTAACATGATGGTTAACATTGAAGATTGTAACATTAACTCAAATTAAGCCAAATTATCACTTTTATCTACCACATAGTCTTGGATTTAACATTACCAGTGAGGCATCGCTGCTCTACCTCCATCATGCTTTGCGGCTCCAAATACACATTTCCAGCATGTCTCACTATGATCTATACATATCTGTATAGTGATAATTCACTTCACATTTTGGTTACGGTCAGTTTCTACCACCACATAAAGAAGCCACTGAGTGATCATTTAAAACTAGATGGGCATTTCCTGAAGGAAATACATGGTGCTTGAACAGCGCTGCCATCTTTACAGCAGTGAATCAGGTGTGGACTGTAAGAAAGTAAAGTTAGAATATGAATGCTGTGTATAGCGATGGCACAACCTGGGATGGGTTGTATATGAAGCCAATGGGGGTGATGTAGTGATGCCACCATCATATAATATTGGCTGCAGGCTAAAGGACCTGTGTGATGTCACCACCATTTGCTTCACTTTACCTCAGCAGTTTCAAATATGAAAGCTGACCTCTGGTTGCTATGGACAACCAAAATGGTTTTACTCTGAGGCAATTTTCATTAATCAGGCCACTAACATTTGTTATAGAAATCAGGGAACCTTGTCACATACATTTCTTATAGCAGTGTAGTGGTCCCTATTTACTCAATAAAATTGTACAATTAGTGGATTAATAAGTCCTTAAGGTCCCTTCACACTGAATGATACCGCTGACAATTGCGATGCTGCAATGTCACAAACCCGACATTGCAGCATTGCAAGCGCAGCGGTCACAATGAACAATTTTCTTCGCTGGGAGTGTATGATGCATGACGCCCCAGTGATCAAAACGGCCGCTACTGGGATCTGCCATGCTCAGGAATGCCCCCTGCGATGTTGTATCCCACTGTCACATGCAGCAATTGCCCCCGTCACAGCAGGGTATTGCTGAAACATCATAGATCGGATGCTCGTTCAGTGTAATGGGGACCTTAGTAATGATAGCAACCATTTAATAGCAGCTGTACCCCTGAAAAATAAAAATGGACAAAAGCGCATATTGCATTTTCATGGAAATATTTTGTGGACATTCTTGTGGTGCGAATCATCTTAGGTTGGTAAAAGCCTGAGCGACTGGCATAGTACAGCCCTTCACAAGCCACTTTAGCCACTATGATTTCGGGGCCGTTCAGGAACCAGTCTGATATGCAAGGCCTCTCAGGGGCCACTTTAGTATGTGAAGCCCAAGACCCACTTTGTTTTGCGGGCCCCCTCAGGAGCCAGTCTGGTTCCCAGGGCCCCTCAGAAACCACTTTGGTGCCAATGAACCTCAGGAGCAAGTCTGGCATGCAGGGCCCTGCCCCTGGGTAGCCATTTTGGCCCCTTGGTAGCCACTTTGATGTGTGGGGCTCCTTGTTAGCCACTTTTATGGATCTCTTCTTTTTCGTTTCTTTATTATAAGAAAGGATTTACTATATATTAGTCTGTTAAGGTACTGTCACACTTAGCGATGCACCAGCAATCCCGACCAGCGATATTACCCGGCCAGGATCGCTGGTGCATCGCTAAGTGGTCGCTAGTGAGCTGCAACACAGGCAGATCTCACCAGTGACATAGCAGCGGTCGGGGATTGCTACTTACCTGTCAGACGAGGCGATTCTGACGTCCTCCCGCCCGCGTCGCTCATCGGTGCCACAGGAAGCCGACGAAGAGAAACGGTCCAGGACGTTCTCGTGCGATCAGCGATAACCAGCGGGGGAGCGGTCGGAGGTAAGTATCAGACATAGCGATATTGCTAGCGATATCGCTATAACATCACAAAAACCAGTGACATTATAGCGATATTGCTAGCGATATCGCTTAGTGTGACAGGCCCTTTATTGGCCTTGATCTTTGTCAGGTCTTGAAGTCAAAATTATTAATGTTAATTTACATTCTTATAATTAAATCTTGAGTAAGCAAACATTCCTTTACTTCAGTGCAGAAGCGCCATTGTCTGCTCACTAATATTACAGCTACCTGTAGGTTTTTTGTTTTTAACAAATCTGAATATAGTTAATTGGCAAAATATCTTTCATAATTGAAAGCCAAATATTAACTAAAGAAGCTTTTCTGCTTTTAATAGTTTGTATATATTTTATTGCAGTTTAATATTTTAGGAGCCATTGAATTGCTTATTGATGTAAAATTGCTGAATTATAGTTGTCATCCATATACAGTTCATATATTTTATTCCAGGAGTCTACAGGAATTTCCTTTTCTTCAGCATCCTCAGACATTTTTCACTATTTAGCTCAGTGAAAAATTATTTTCAATATAGTACAATATCGCCTATTAATAGGATATATAAAGAAAGCTTGTAAAGCTTTTGAGAAGGGGGGACTTTATGTATGGCCATGGTGGTTTATAAATAACATTTGGCGGTACATTGGGCATTTTGACAATTAAATGTAATTCTGTTTATAGTATTGGAGTTAAAGATTTAAGCCCTATTATTCTTAAATATATTTATCTCCACTCCTGTTCTTGTCGCAACAGAAGGTAAATTAATCTTTCAGCAATTCTAATTACAGCAGCAAAGTAAACAATGCTACTATATCATCATAAATATATTAATTTCAAGAATTGTGGTAACATTTCTTTATGGCAAATTTGTGATCCTAAACCAGATTCTAAATTAAATCAATGTCTGGTTAGATCCACTCAAATGCACCTGATCTTCTGTTTTTCCAGGTGATGGTCTGCTGCCAAATGTTTCCATCCTACCTATTTCATAGGTATTCACACTATTCAGCGTTAACCATGCAATGTTTCCAAAAATTATTTTATAGGATTAGTGAGTTGTTGGCTACATTGCTAAACCATGTTGTAGTAACATGAAATTTGTCATGATGTATACAATATATTGTCATAACTCAAATATCATAGAACTAAATTTCCCTTTTGGGGTTTCCAGATGTTTCTGAGATGTCGTGATGCAATATAAAACACTCTCTATAAAAGGGCTATTGTGTATTTTTTTCTGACGTAACAGTGGTAAATTTAGTTTAATCCTACAAATGCAAAAAATTTCTAATCTTTATAACTGCTCCCTCACAGGAGCAAGTTCATCGGGGAAGGTGTTTTTTTCTCATGCTGGTGAGTACAAACAGAGCACAGCCATTTTTATAGTATTTCTATTGAAATTATGGCTTAAAGTGGCTATAAAACTAAATTTTTGTTCTTGTGATTATTTTGCTACTAATTAGTTTAAAGCCTGAAATTCACATTATAATTTGCCCATGAGAGCATTTTTTACTCTGAACTGCACAAACTGACAGTTATATGTTTTTCAATGGTCTTCTTTTTTCCTTTGTTCTTGCCTTAATTGTAATTTTTTTTTATCAAAACAGTTTTGTTTAATATACAAGAGAAACTTTTCACTTCCATTGATTGCTAATTTGTTCATTAGCATTCCAATAACCTGGAAGACCTCCTTCTCTCCTCCACACTTATTCGCTCCTCACCCAACCGCCTCCAAGACTTCTCTGGAATAGCCCCCATCCTCTGGAATTCCCTGCCCCAACGCGTCCGGCTATCAACCACACTCGGATCCTTCAGACGGAACCTGAAACCCCATCTCTTAAGGAAAGCCTACAGCCTGCAATGATCCCCGCTGCCTCCTCACCACTACTGGAGCCATCACCTCACCATCACTGGAGCTGCTGCAACCCCCCAGCCTACTGTCTCCTTTCCCACCATCTTGTAGAATGTAAGCCCAAAAGGGCAGGGTCCTGTCTCCCCTCTGTATCAGTCTGTAATTGTTAGTTTGTTTACTGTAAGTGATATCTGTAATTTGTATGTAACCCCTTCTCATGTACAGCACCATGAAATCAATGGTGCTATATAAATAAATAATAAAAAAAGAATGAAATCATTACAAGCATCAATTTTATAATCGGAATTCTAGAAAGTTTGATCTTCTATCATTCAGGAAAGGGGAATGCTAAAATAGTCTAGGTACAAATAAATCTAAATCATATTCTTTGTAAGGTTTTTATAATTTTTGCTCTTAAATTACAATTATTACAATTAAATTAATCCATAACATCGCATTAAAAAGTCTGTAATTGGGAAGTCATAAAAGAATTACATTTACTATACAACTTGCCAAAACATTTATGAATTGGATGGCTCTAATAATCAAACCATTCTCCCTAACATATGTTACAAGTTGTTTCCTTTGTTGTCACAGGCCCCTTCTCTGGAAGTCATCACTTTTACATTTTGATTTTTACAGTAAATACTTTCCTGCTTACCTTTCTCTGATAAATGCTGTACTCCATAACAATTTTACATTTTCTCCATTTTTATACAAAATCATCTAATTGATGCTAATTTAATACCACCAATAATGCTCTATTTTGTGTCTTACTCTATTTCCACCCTTTAATCTCTCAAGTTATGGGCTGTTTGTGATTTCTAGCTAAACACCAGACATTATTCTGCATTATGTGCATCCTATTTGCAGTGTTTGTAGTACTTACTGTAATTTCTATATTTATGGGCCATAGGGAGCTTGATTGGGTCTCCTTTTGAATATTGTATGGTAGATCTGTTTTAATCACCAAAAACAAAACCTCGCCCTTTTTTGTTTTTAAAATGTTTTTAACGTATTGACATTCATCATGTTCATTAAATTTGATCCCACATTTTTGTATGCACGCAGTTTCATATTTCTATATATCTGATTTACTAGTGATTTATGTACACCTCCCTTTCTTTTGGTCACATTTACTTTTTCTGGGTGTACGGCACAGTACCCTAATCTATAAGCTGTGCCAATCCTCCCCTTTATCCTTCTGGTAATTCAATATGTCTGATACCAAGAAAAATAAGCCACTGACAGAGTTGAACACTGGACTACGATTTTTTTTTTTTTTAAATAAAGCCTTACAATTTAAAAAAGTTAAAACACTGAAGTCTTACATATATTAAAAAAGTTGCACGGTGTTTGCTATTTGATATTGACCATTTGTTCATGAGAATGCTACATTTATTTTAGGGGTATTTATTTTCACTGAGATTTTGTGATGGTGGTTCAGATTAGTCATTATGTACTACATGAAGGGAAACCAGGAAAAATCTCTAGACACTATTATTAATATATTGTTCTGTTTCATTAGACAACCAATTTGATTACAGTATGAGTTTTACACTTGCAAAACAACACACAAGCAATTCATATCTACTTTTTTTTATTGCTGCATAAAACATGATCATGAATGTTGACCTGGAAGAAAACACTTAAGGAATCACTTTTTAAGGGCCTGTCACACCAAGCGATATCACTAGCAATATCGCTATAACGTCACTGGTTTTTGTGACGTTATAGTGATATTGCTAGCGATATCGCTATGTGTGATACTTACCTCCGACCGCTCCCCCTCTGGTTATTGCTGATCGTGTGAGAATGTCCTGGACCGTTTCTCGTCATCAGCTTCCTGCTGTGGAGATGAATGACGCGTGGACGCGGATGGGCGGACATCAGGATCGCCTCGTCTGACAGGTAAGTAGCAACCCCCAACCTCTGTGATGTTGTTGGTGAGATCTGCCTGTGTGGCAGCTCACTAGCGACCACTTAGCGATGCACCAGCGATCCTCACCGCGTCATATCGTTGGTCGGGATTGCAGGTGCATTGCTAAGTGTGACAGTACCTTTAGATGAGGAGCTGGGAATATCTTACTTTTTCTACTTCATTTTCTTTATCACAATCCTCTGTTGGCTTCCCTGCTGGTTTGTCCTCAGTTTTTATTACAGTTTTTTGTAATGAATAAAAATGTTTTAACATGAAGCAGCAAAATCATTGGCCGTTTCCTGAATGAACCATTTTTAAGTAGGTCAGGCAGGCAGATCCATTCACCTTCTGTGTGTATCTGACAAGCATTCAACAGGAAGGATTCCTCATCTGGGTGTGTGGAACAATGACACATCTGTATGAGGGGCAGAAAGAAACAGTCAAGGTCTGTAGAAAAGATTTCTAAAAGTACAATGTGTCACCTTAGACAGCAAAATTAATTAGAATAGGCAATCAAGATCCGATCAGTGGAGGTCCATCTAGTGTAGCACAATATCCTCCAAACATAATATACCAATTTTAAGGGCGTAAAAACTTGAACCGCTATGCAAAATTGTCAAATATATAGGCCATAGAAAAATAATACATAATATACATCCGCTGTGCTTTGTAAGTAATAGACTAAATTCAGTCATGTTAAATAAATTGGAATACTGGCAAATATAATACATTTCACACATGTTATGAGTAAGAAAAATAGTGGGCACCACTTAATATGAAAAAATAAACCGTAAAAGCCCAGTGCTACTCATTGCACTAACATAGTAGATAATATGGAAAGAAGACAGTGCGCAAAGTATAGTGCACACAAGTCAAATAATGAATAAATAAAGGCTTTATTGAACACAAAAGGCTGGACAGACAGACAATGTACATTAAAACCAATTAAAATCATGATGGAGCGACATGCAAAATAATGAGAGGCAGGTGAGTGAAAAAATCTGTACCAAATACAAAAAAAAGCCGTAAAATAAAATTACAGACAATTCCAATAATAAATGAATAAATGATGAATGGAATAACAAAAGAGAGCAATATGAAACATGTGATAACACATAATGGAGGGCTCACATGAAAAGGTGCCAAAAAAAAAAAATCACACTAATAAAAATGAATAATCTCCCTAGTCACTAAAAATATATGAAAAATGCCAATATAGGTGCCAGAAAAATATATAAAATATATTTTGAACAAAAGGTGGAAGCAAAACACCAGTAGCCAGAACAAGTATAGAATCATAGAATCATAGAATCATAGAATCGTAGAGTTGGAAGGGACCTCCTGGGCCATCTGGTCCAACCCCCTGCTCAAAGCAGGATTCGCTAAATCATCCCAGTCAGATGTCTGTCCAGCCTCTGTTTGAAGACTTCCATTGAAGGAGAACTCACCACTTCTCGTGGCAGCCTGTTCCACTCATTGATCACTCTAACTGTCAAAAAGTTTTTTCTAATATCTAATCTGTGTCTCTTCCCATTCAGTTTCATCCCATTGCTTCTAGTCTTTCCTTGTGCAAATGAGAATAAAGTTGATCCTTCTACAATGTGACATCCCTTTAGATATTTGTAGACAGCTATTAAGTCTCCTCTCAGTCTTCTCTTTTGCAAACTAAACATTCCCAAATCCTGCAACCTTTCCTCATAAGACAGGGTTTGCAGACCGGTCACCATTCTGGTCGCTCTTTTCTGAACTTGCTCCAGTTTGTTGATGTCTTTTTTAAAATGTGGTGCCCAAAACTGGACACAATATTCCAGATGAGGTCTGACCAAAGAGGAGTAGAGGGAAATAATGACTTCACGTGATCTAGACTGTATGCTTCTGTTAATACATCCTAGAATTGCATTTGCCTTTTTTGCTGCTGCATCACACTGTTGACTCATATTCAGTCTGTGATCTATTAGTATACCCAAGTCTTTTTCACATGTGCTGTCACTTAGCCCTATTCCTCCCATTCTATATATGCTTTTTTCATTTTTATTGCCCAGATGTAGTACTTTGCATTTCTCCCTGTTAAAAACCATTCTGTTAGTTGCTGCCCACTTCTCCAGTTTATTTAAATCTTTTTGAAACCTCTCTCTCTCTTCTCTAGTATTAGCTATCCCTCCTAGCTTTGTGTCATCAGCAAATTTAATCAGTTTACCCTCAATTCCTTCATCTAAATCGTTGATAAAGATGTTGAACAATACAGGGCCCAGGACAGAGCCCTGTGGTACCCCACTTGAGACATTCTTCCAACTGGATGTGCAGCCATTTACGACCACTCTTTGGGTCCGATCACTAAGCCAGTTATGAATCCACCTAACAGTTGCCTTGTCCATTCCATACTTAGTCATTTTTTCAATAAGGATTGTATGAGAGACTTTGTCAAATGCTTTGCTGAAGTCAAGATATACTATATCTACAGCATTTCCTTGATCCACCCAATCAGTGATACCGTCATAGAAGGAAATTAAGTTAGTCTGACATGACTTATTAGTTACAAACCCATGCTGACTCTGTTTAATCACTTCATTCTTATCCAGGTATTGACATACATGTTGTTTAATAATTTGTTCAAAGATCTTTCCTGGTATAGAAGTCAGACTCACCGGCCTATAGTTGCCTGGGTCCACCTTCTTCCCCTTTTTGAAGATAGGAACAACATTTGCTCTTCTCCAGTCTTCTGGCACTTCTCCTGTTCTCCAAGAATTTTCAAAGATTATGGAGAGGGGTTCAAAAATTTCTTCTGCTATCTCCTTCAGTACTCTGGGGTGTAATTCATCTGGACCTGGAGACTTGAATTCATTTAGGTTAGCTAAGTGTTTCCTCACTATCTTTCTGTTTATAGATATCCTGGATTCTTCTATTCCCTTAATAGGACAGTGAATAACAGTTGATGTTGCATTTCCTTTCTGAGAGAAAACAGATGCAAAATAGGAATTTAAAAGTTCAGCCTTCTCAACATCCTGTCTTACCATTTCATCATTTTCATCCTGTAAAAATCCTATAGCATCTTTGACTTTTCTTTTACTTTTGACATATCCCCAAAATCCTTTATTATTGCTTTTGACATCTCTTGCAAGCCTCAGTTCATTTTCAGCTTTAGCTAATCTGATTTGTGCCCTGCAGGTTCTGCAGACAGCATTATATTCTTCTTTAGATATGCCTCCCTCTTTCCATTTTATAAACATTTTTTTCTTCCTTTTTAGCATGTGCTTAAGTTCTGTGTTCATCCATCCTGGTTTCCTTAAATGCTTCCTATTCTTCCCTCTTTTCGGAATTGTTAACAACTGTGCTTTGAGAATTTCATTTTTCAAGATTTCCCATCCTTCCTGGACATTTTTGTCTTTAAGGATATCCAGCCATTGGATCCCTCCAATTCTCTTTCTGAATCCCTTAAAATCTGCCTTTCTGAAATCTAACCTTGACGTCTGAGTCTTCACAGGTCTTCCACCTCTAGTAATCCAAAATTCTAAAATAGCATGGTCGCTACCTCCTAGGGTCCCAGCCACTTTTACCTCCTCAACCATTTCCTCCCTGTTTATAAGGATTAGATCCAAGGTAGCAGTTCCCCTTGTTTTCTCCCTTACCTTTTGGAAGATAAAGTTGTCAGCAAGAGAGGATAAGAATTTCCTTGACCTGTTAGTTTTGCCTGAGAGAGATTCCCAACAAATGTCTGGATAGTTGAAATCTCCCATGACAACTATGTCATATTTTTTGGAGAACTTGGCCATCTGATGCATAAAGAGTTCATCTATATCTTCGGCTTGCACAGGCGGCCTGTAGTAAATGCCTACAATGGTGTCCTTTCCATTGTTCTGTCCTTGTATTCTTACCCAAACAGTTTCCACAGAACTCCCAGTCTCTGAAGCTTCAATCTCTGTGCAGATATACGCGTTTCGAACATACAATCCGACACCCCCTCCTCGTTTATCAAGTCTATTTCTTGCAAATAAGTTGTATCCTTCTAGTCTTGTATTCCAATCATGTGTATTGTCCCACCAAGTTTCAGTGATTCCAATTACATCATATTTCTGTTCCTGTGTTAGTAGTTCCAATTCTCCTTGTTTGTTGCCCATGCTTTGTGCATTAGTATAGAAACATTTTAGTTTGTGATTGGTTTCTCTTTCTCCATTATTTTTATTAATTAGATTCTTTCGTCTTTGTTCTTCCTTTCCACTTCTAATAGCAGAGTTCTCAATAGCATTTGTCAGGTGTATGGCTTTTTCTGGTCTTTTGCTTCCCTTCCCATGTTGTTCTAGTTTAAAGCTCTCCTTACAAGTGTAGCAAGGCGACTTCCAAATACATGCTTTCCAGTCTTCGTAAGGTGCACCCCATCTCTAGCAAGTAGTCCATCGTATAAGTAGTTCACTCCGTGATCCAGAAATCCAAATCGTTGCTGACGGCACCATCGATGTAGCCAGTTGTTCACCTGCAGAATCTTATTCCACCTCCTTGTTCCATGGCCATCCACTGGGAGGATGGAAGAGAAGACCACCTGCGCTCCCAGTTCTTTCACTTTCTTGCCTAAGTCTTCAAAGTCTCTGCAGATGATTTCCAGGTCGTTTCTTGCGGTGTCATTTGTCCCCACATGTAGTAGCAGGAATGGGTAGTCATCTGTAGGTCTGAAGAGTCCTGATATCCTGTCAGACACATCTTTAATTTTTGCACCTGGAAGACAGCACATTTCTCTTGTAGTTATATCCGGCCTGCAGATAGCGGCCTCTGTTCCTCTCAGCAGGGAATCCCCCATGACCACCACTCTCCGTTTCTTCTTCACAACATTTTTCTTTCTCCATCCAGGAGGACTCTGAGGGCATACAAGGTTGCTGTTTGTTGGCAAAGTCTTATCCTGATGTATTTCTTCATCGTTTTCCTGCGTGAGAGCCTGGTACTGGTTCCTGAGCAGTATGGGTGCTGACTGCCTCCAGATCCTCCTGCTTCTCTGGGTCACATGTCTCCATTCCTCTGTTTCTTCAGGTGCACTTCGAATTTCTTCTCTTTCTGTAACATGAAGAGATAATTCTGCTCTGTCCAAGAACTCTTCACCTTCCTTAATGATCTTCAACGTAGCTAACCTCTCTTCGAGATTTTGCAACTTTTCCTCCAAC
Source organism: Dendrobates tinctorius (assembly GCF_039654945.1). NCBI lineage: Eukaryota > Metazoa > Chordata > Amphibia > Anura > Dendrobatidae > Dendrobates > Dendrobates tinctorius. The sequence continues at coordinate 9,838,181 of NW_027361724.1, forward strand.
AGGAGGAAATAAATATACAAATAAATAAATTATACCAAAGATATAGGGCAATAAATGGCCAATAAAAGTTTGCACACATGTATAGGCTAGCGGAATAAGTGACCACCTAAAGATGCAATGCATCAAGCTCAATGCTAGCTAAATAGAGTTGAGCGAAACGGGTCGAAAAAATTCAAAAGTCGCCGACTTTCGCCAAAGTCGGGTTTCATGAAAGGAAACCCGACCTTAGAGTGAGGTCAGCCACGAGGTCGGCGACTTTAGCGCCAAAGTCGCGTTTCAAAAGATGCTTTAGTGCCCTTTTTCAGCCAATCAGGAAGAACGGACACTGTGGGCAACGTGATTACATAGGCAGCAGTTACCACCATCTTGGAGAAGGGCTTGCAAGTGATTGGCTTGCTTTGTGTGGCATCACAGGGGGTATGAAAGGGCGGGGACGCCGACCGCCATGTTACTCATGCTGATCTCAGAATAGGGAGAGCTGCTGCAGCTGCTGATTCTGTAAGGAGAGCGTTAGGAAGGCAAAAAAAAAAAAACTGCTTCTGCTGCTAGCGCTTTTCACTGTAGTTACTGTGCAGTGAAAGGTGAAGATTTTTGCTTTTGTTCAGCAGCGCTGGTGGTGATTAGCCTGCCTTTTAAGGCTAGTTGCATTGCTGTGGGCACACTGGTGTTAACTGCTTTTTTAAAAGCAATCCAAATTGTATTGTTTTGTCCTGGTGAGGTATTGAGCATTCATTTTTTTACACACCGTACAGCGGTGTACGCTCCTCACAGTACCGTGTAACGGCTGTTATCACGGCCAAATTGAACCTATCTACGTGTGTGACTAAGGAAAAGTCGGAGTTTGTCCATTCTTACAGACTTACACCTTATAGTTTTGTCTGTTTTTCAAACAGTTTAGTATATTTGCTGTTTGATTACATTCAAAACTAGAGAGACAGCATGTGTCAGTCCGTATACAAAAACAGCGGTGTACGTGCACGTTCCTCTCTCAGTACCGTGTAACGGCTGTTACCACGGCCAAATTGAAGCTATCTACGTGTGTGACTCCGTAAGGAAATGTCGAGGAGTTTGTCCGTTCTTACAGACCTACACTCTAGGGAGATTCCAATTCTATATACACCTTGTAGGTTGTCATACACTAGGCAATTTCTGTCGGTCACATTGCGGTGTTATAAACACAGGGCTTGACAGAATCCAACTGTGTCCTAAAGTCTACAGAGATTCCAATTCTCCACAGTCCTCTATCCACCTTTATTACACCAGCCAGAATCTGCCTGTCACATTGAGGTGTAACATACACAGGGCCTGACAGAATCCAACTGTGTCCTGAAGTCTACAGAGATTCCAATTCTCCCCACTACTATATACACCTTGTTTTACAGTACCATATATTTGGTGGTTCTTTGGGTACATTTTCCCCAAAAATGAGGAAGTGTGGTGGAAGAGTCCGTGGAAGTGGGCGGGGGGTTGGCAGCTGGTAATGATGGTGTTAGTGGTGGATCTGCTGGTAGTGGCAAAAGCAAAATAGCACCTAACGCAGAAGGTGTTGAGCCTGCGTCAATGTTTGGCTCCACAAGGTCTTGAAGGCTCCCTTTTCTGGGAGTAGGTAAAGCCGGAGCTTCAAGAACAAGTTTTGGCTTACATTGCTGACTCAGCCTCCAGCTCTATCGCCTCCTCTTCTGAAGTTTTAATAAATAAAAGCACTGAGTCATCATTGGAGGCTCATGTTCATGAACCACACCTTTCCTTGTGTCCTTCACCCCAACCAAAATTGAAGGATGACGCAGGCCACACTACAGATATACAGTTATTAAGTCAAATCGTGAATTACCCAGGCAAAGATGAATCTGACATGGAGTGTACTGATGCACAGCCACTGATAGATGATTCTGCTGGTACATACACTCAGAGCACTACATTGTCCTCGCAGCGTACTGAGTCAGAATCTGACCCAGATGAAACTCAGGTGCCCCTTCCCGCATACTATACCACCATACACGGTGACACAGAGGAAGGTGCATATGACATTGAAGAGGTGGTGATGGATGACCCAGTTGTTGACCAAGATTAGCATCCATTGGGGGTAGAGGGTGCCGGTGCCAATAGCTCAGAAGAGGAGGAGGAGCATCTGCAGTGGGCATCGACATCGCAACAGCTGTTATCTGGCAGGCCCGAAGCAGTCCAAAAATGGGTTACAAAAACCCAAAAACAGTTGCAGGACAGCTTGGCCAGATGGTCAAAATAGCACAGCGTGCAAGGCCTCAAAATGTCTTCCATAGTAGGAAGAGTGCTGTGTGGCACTTTTTTGAGCAAAATCCTAATGATCATGCAAAGGTTATCTGTAAGAAGTGCGCAAAGACCTTTAGCCGAGGGAAAAATCTGAGAAATTTGAATACCAGTTGCATGATAAGACATTTAATCACCATGCACTTGCAAACGTGGATGGACTACCAAAACTCACGTACCACATGTGCTACTGCTCCCAAAGAAGGTAGTCAGCATTGCTACATTGTTTCCCCCACTGTCTACCAGTTAGCACATCACCAGCAGCAAATGTTGAGTTGTCGTCGCAAGGGCAAATCAGTCAGGGAATCACACTGTTATTGCAACGAAAGACTGAATTTAGGCCATCAGAAAGAACACCAACTCCATCACCATCATCAACCCTCTCTCAGTCCGCCATGTCCACTGCTAGTTCCACCATATGCAGCTCTCAAGTCTAGCTCACCCTACCAGAGACTATGAGTAGGACAAGAAAGTACTCATCCTCTCATCCGCGTACACTGGGTTTGAACGCCCACATTAACAAACTAATCTCATTAGAGATGATGCCCTATTGGCTGGTTGAAAGCGCAGCTTGCTGCGAACTCATGGCCTACGCAGTACCACGCTATGACCTACCAGTCACCACTTTTCTCGCAAAGCCATCCCAGCCCTCCACCTTCATGTGAAAGACCGCATTGTCCATGCACTCAAGCAATTAGTGAGTGGAAAGGTGCACCTCACAAGTGATACATGGTCCAGTAGGCATGGCCAGGGCCGTTACGTGTCCATCACTGCGCACTGGGTTAATGTGGTGGATGCAGGGTCAAAAGGGGACAGCTGTGATGGCACAGTGCTGCCTAGCCCACGGTATAGGAAACAGTTGGCTGTAGGCATTCGACCCTCCTCCTCCTCCAGAAGCGAAAGCTCGTCCACAGAGCGCAGTCACCCGAGCACTGCATTCACAGCTGACAGTGGTGCACACGATGTGTCCCACTATCGATCAGCTAGTGGAAAGCGTCAGCAGGCTGTGTTGCAGATGATGTGCTTGGGCAACAGACACACGGCAGAGGTACTGGCCGACTACTTTCAGCGACAAACTGAGTCATGGCTGGGCAGTCTACATCTTGAGGCAGGCAAGGTAGTTAGTGATAATGGCTGGAATTTTGTGGCAGCCATAGCCCTTTCAAAACTCAGTCACATACCTTGCTTGGCTCACACCTTGAACCTGGTGGTGCAGTGCTTCCTCACTAATTATCTGAAGTTAACAGGCCTGCTCAATAAGGTTCGACGACTGTGCTCGCACGACCGCCGGTCCACTCCAGTCATATGCAGAAGCTGCAGCGATTGCTCCACCTTCCCAAGCACCGCCTAATTATCGACGTTGCAACAAGGTGGAACTCCACCCTGCACATGGTTGAGCGGCTGTGCGAACAGAGGCAGGCCGTAAAGCATTTGTGGGAGGATACACGGGCAGGCACTTTGACGGCAGACATGGAGTTGACAAGTGTGCAGTGGTCGAAGCTGAAAGACCTCTGTAAAGTCCTTCAATGTTTTGAGGAATGCACACGGCTGGTAAGCGCAGACGACGCCATCATAAGCATGAGCATCCCACTTATGCGTCCGCTCATGCAAACTTTGACGCACATAAAGGAGCAGGCGTCTGCAGCAGAGGATGATGAGTAAGAGGAGGAGGGACGCCTTGATGATAGTCAGCCATTGTCTGCTCAGGGAACTGTCATGGACGAGGTGGAGGAAGAAGGATGATGATGATGGGGATGATTATTTAGGGGAGGAGGATGCTTCTCGTGGGGCAAGAGAAAATGTTGGCGTGGAAAGGTCTGATACTGGGTTTGTGCGTGACTGGAGGGATGTGGATTTGCCTGAAAGTGCTCCTCCACCCAGCACTCGCAGTGCATCATTGACACCGGGAACATTGGCCCACATGTCAGATTATGCCTTGCAGATCCTAAAGAGGGACCCCCGCATTGCCAAAATGATGAACGATGATGACTACTGGTTGGCCAGCATCCTGGATCCACGCTATAAAGGCAAATTTCAAAACATGCCACAGGAGAACCTTGACCATTAGGTCAAGCATCCTCCTCCCCTAAATAATCATCCCCATCATCATCATCCTTCTTCCTCCACCTCGTCCAACACCTCGCTAACAAGCAAGCAACTCTGGCAAACCGGTTGGTTGAGGCATTCCCAGCACACAGCAGCGGTGATGGTTGTCACACGAGCCGTAGGGGCCGGGGGCAAATTGGAAGAGGTGTTGGTGGTGCACACATCAGAAGTGGCGTTGGAGACAGGGGCTTCATGACCATGTTGTGGACTGATATTTTTGAAGTCTCGCTCACACGACTGGTAATACTGCATCAATTGAAAGTGACAGGAGACAGCACTTGTCAACTATGGTTACAAACTACTTTTCCTCCCATATCGATGTTCTCCCTCACAGGTCATTCCCATTTGACTATTGGGTAGCTAAACAGGACACCTGGCCTGAATTGGTACAATATGCCTTACAGGAGCTCGCTTGCCCGGCTGCAAGTGTGCTATCGGAAAGTCTTCAGTGCTGCTGGATCAATCCTGACAGAAAAAAGGACCCGTCTGTCGATCCAAAATGTGGATGATCTAACCTTCATTAAAATGAACCATGCATGTGTTTCAAAGGATTTTGTCACACCTTACCCTGATGACACATAGGTTGACAGAAAAATGGCTTGCATTGGTCCGCCTCTTCCTGGGACTTGACCAATTTCGCCTTTTGCAGCAGGTGAATGTCCCACATCAACATATGCCATTTTGTAAACCTCCCTAACTGGGCTGCCTCCTCCCCCCATGGCCAGGGTCACCACCTAGCGCACGCAACCATGCGAGTGCCGTTGCCCTGGACAAGTGGGTGGGCCGACTCTTGGGCGTGGGCACTGGCACAGGGTCCCTCATAGTGCAATCAAGTGTCTCTGATGATGGGGGTGCACACCCGCCGTCAGACACACCGCCGTACTATGAGGGGCCCAGTGCCAGTACCGACACCCACGAGTGGGCCCCCATGCTTGGGCAGGGCCCCAGCATTTGCAATATTTACCTCTCCCTGCTCCTCTGCTGTGTAGTCTGGGCCGTCAAATCCTTCACTGGGACTGCCACTACAAATTTGGTGAACTGATAGAAGATGATGGTTAAGACGTAGCTATGGCCGCTGGCCGGGATCTAGCTTCAGATGATCAATGGCTTCCATTTCTTATGGATGTCGACTCACAATGAGATGTAGTGGTGGTTTCTCATCAGCTTTCACAGTTTTCCTACCCACAGACGTGTGACATTCCAGCACACATTTTTAAATGTGCCCTCTCATGCCAATCCAAATGAATCGCCTATGGCCAGTGGCTTCTGTCTTTTGCACTCCAAAGTTATGTGACAGAGCATGATAGGCAGTGAGCACCATGCTTACTTCTCTCCCTGTGATCAAAATTATATGAATACGAGTAATGGCGATGGGATCAACGGTACTGCGATACAACACTTTCTTCACAAAGAAAGGTTTTCGCTGTCTCCACACACTAATTAATTGAGGGTCTGCATCGCCTCTGAGAATTGTGACGGAAGTTTATCCCGTGAATAGGAATTCCTAGATTTCTGCAATCACTAGAATTTATGTCAGTAATTGTATGCATCTCATTTCCTATTGCGGAGAGTCTGGACTGTCTTACTGAGACAGAAATATATATGAAGATTTAAAAATACCACCAAAAGTGTATACTGGTGTACGCTTCAAATACATTTCCTTTTTTCTACTGTTTAGATTGTTGGCTAATCCATACTGAGAACATGGAGATTTTAAATATTTAAACTATGCTATAAATACCTGTTATCCAGTGATAATGTACCCTTTCTCAACTTTGTACAAGCTGGTCAAATCCATACTGGGCCTGAGACCATCTGAGCCTGCCTCCTGATCTGTAGACATAGGTTTTTAATGTGTCAACTATGCTATACATACCTGTAATCCGGTGATACGTTACCCTTTCTCACCTTTGTCCAATCACGTCTAATCCATACTGGGTCTGAGACCATCTGAGCCTGCCTCCTGATCTGTAGACATAGGTTTTTAATGTGTAAACTATGCTACATATATACGTGTTACCCGGTGAAACTGTACCCTTTATCAACTTTCTAGAATCTTGTCGAATGCATACTGGGCCTGAGAACGGCTGCCGAGCTGTAAAACAAGCTACAGCAACTGTGGCTTGGACACGTAATATTTTGCATTTTTTCAGGAATGCTGGTTAGGCCTAATTCAGGAATTGCGGTTGACCTGCACTTACTGGGAAATCATCGTTCATGGGGATTAATTGGAATCACAGATCCCCATCACTAACGGTGTTCTGCTGGTTATCTGCACCTGTAAGCGACAAAAGCTGGTCCTTTCAGTGCAGCCCCGGACGTGCAATGCCATGATAGACCATGATAGTGCCAGAGCCTCGCGTATCCCTCTAGTAAGCTTGACGCGTACCGCAGGGGCATGCCGGAGTCTCGTTCGTTAACGGAATAAAGCTGACAAATTGCTAGCACAACTACAAACGGACACCACACCACACACACAATCGATCGACAAAGCTTTCAATATGTGCATCTTTTCTTGAGGTGGCATGGTTGTGGTTTCCCAGGTGGAGTCCAATTAAGCCACAGGCTCCACTCCTGGTGTTGCCCTTTTGGACATTCCTTTAAGGTTCAGCTTTGCAATCATACTGCCCCCGGAAAGCAAACACTTTGCCTTCATGGACGCTGTTTGGAGGTTCGTGGGAATAACGCCGCCCGATTGCCAGTTGGCATAATTTATTGGTGGGAAGTCCGACGGTATAGGATCGTGTTCGATTTCAGAATTTTTTTTTTTTTGGTTGGTATTTTACATTTTTATTCCAGCCTTTCTTGACTTCATAAGGGAATGACAAGCCTATATCTGTGTCTCCTCCACCTCCTCCTTTTACTCCTCCATCTCTTTTCTAAATGTAGTTGCCCTTTTCCATATGTAATTTTTGTCTTCTGAGCATTTTCTCTGCTTTGGGACACCTTTTAAGGTGTTTTGTAATTGTTTTCTATTTTTTTGTATGTGTTTCCCTGCCATTGTTTTCAATGGGGTTCGACGAACATTCGACGAACTTGTCTCCTGTGTGACGAACCAAAACACTAGCGTGGTGGCTCAACACTACTCCTGATCTATAGCCATACATTGTTAATGTTTAAACTATGCTATATATACCTTCTATCTGATGATACTGTACACTGTCTACTTTTTATATTCTTGCCTAATCCATACTGAGCCTGTGAGCGTCTGTGTGACTGATGGAATACATATGGAGATTGACAATTATCCTTTGAATAGAGCTGTACATTTCTGATACAGTGCCATATTTCTGATGTTATTTTGTGTCTATTTTGTGCAAAATTTTGAAGTTTAGTAGAAGATGCCGCGGACGAGGGCGCAGGGGGGCCAGCTGGTGATGATGGTGGTGGTGCATCTGCTGGTAGTGGCAAAAGCACAATAGCAGCTAAGGCAGGAGGTGTTGAGCCTGCGTCATGGTCTGGCTCTGGAATGCCTGGAATGATACCTTTTCTGGGAGTAGGTTAACCGCTTTTAAAGGAGGAGCATGAGGAACTGGATTTGGCTTACATTGCCGAAACAGACTCCATCAAATATGCCAGTCTCTTCTGAAGTTTCAAAAAATGCAAGCACTGAGTGGTCAAGTGCTGGCTCCTGGTCAGGAAGAACCCCTTTCCTTGTGTCCTGCACCCCCACTCAAACTGAAAGAGGCAGCAGGCCACACTTCACATTAGTCCATGTAGCTCTTTCTATCATACCATGCCTGGGTTATCAAGTCAAATCGTGAATTCCCCAGTCCAAAATGAATCTGACATGGAGTGTCGGTGGCCAGGCAGGGCAGTGGGGTTAATCGGTACCGGGCCGGTGTCTCACAGGGATGTGTCACGGTGGTGGTGACCCGTTCTGTGGCCCTGGGCGTCCATGCAAAGGAGTGAATTACGTTTATAGGTGAATGATACATGATGTCACCTCTGGTTTCTGATTAGATTGACCAGCGCTGCAGTGTTGCTTCTGTGGGACAGATGTTGTGGTGCAGCTAAGCTGTATAAGACCTGCACAGGTAGGGCCGTAGTCAAAGGGCAGATGAAAGTTAGGAGATGGTGTGCAGTGCAGGATGTAGCTGAGCTGTGCGCCAGGCACAGGAGAAAGATGACATACACAGTCGTGCAGTTCCTTTACCTGTACTTGGTAGGTGCTGTCCAGGACCCAGAGTACAGATGGAGAAGGAGTTGGTCAGCCTGGAAGCCAATTTGGATTTCTTTCTCTGCAGATAGGTAGTGTGGCCTCTGTTCTAGCGCTTATCTGAGGTACTCGCAGTGCTAAGTTCAATGAAGTTCCCCCTGTTGACTCGCTTTTGGAACTTTCTCGTATGGTTGGCAGCCATAGCCTTTTCCTTCTGGCTCACACACGTCGATGCTGGGGCCTCCGAGCCTCAGTTGGGTACAGAGCATTTACAGCTGCTACTTCCTCCAGATTCTGCTGCAGGAACGTCAGTGTCCCTACAAACTCGGAGACCAGAATCCGGACCATGCACTCCAGCTAGGAGTGAGCCTTAACTCTGCTCATCCTCCAGCTCCCCTTCTCACGTCCACACACTTCCCCTTCAGTGCACAGAATGGCTTAACTTACCTCCTCCCGACCACAGAGAGCAGCTCCTCAGCAGTCATGTTAAGAGGTCTCCCTGCTGGCGTGGAGTGGGAAATGTGTTGTGTGTTGGTTTAACTGCTAGAGAGATCCTTCGTTGCTCCCAAGCATGACATCACACTCCCTAGGAGGAAGGTAATGCCACTGTGGCAACCGTACTCTTGGGGACGCCACAAGTGCACTGATGCCCAGCCACTGCTAGATGATTTTGCTGGTACATTGACCCAAACCACTACATTCACCTCACACTTTACACAGCCAGAATCTGACCCAGAGGAAACTCAGGTTCCCCTTCCTGCATGCTATACCACCTTACACGATGATAAAGAAGAAGGTGCAGCTGAAAGTGCAGGTTCCTTGAGCTGGTGGGGGGGCATACTCATGGGCGACGGCACTGGCACAGGGCCCCTCATAGTACGCAAAAGTGTCTCTGCCGGTGGGAGCTTCAGTAATCAGAATTGATGTTTTTGGCATTCAAAAGGGCACTATAGGTGTGTTTCCTGTCCTCCACTCACTGCCGACTTTGCTTCCCCATTGACTTGCATTGGGTTTCGTGTTTCAGTCTGCCATCAACTTTTCACGATAATAGGCCGATTTCGTTCGACCTGACTTTTGCGAAAGTCGGGTTTCACGAAACCAGACTCGACCCGAAAAAAAGAAAAGTCGCTCATCTCTCGTTCTGAATTAGAAGATAAACTGTCACATAACAATTCCAAGGAGGTGTGGTCAGGCATGAAGCAGTTAACTCGATTTAAGGCTAGGTCAGAGCGTGGCGAAGTGGATATGCCCATGGTAACAAAATGAACGAGTTCTTAAACAGATTTACCAACACATGCTGCATCATCGGGAATGAGGTATGGAGCTGAGGAACGATCTGCAGCGTTGACTTTGGGTGATGAACTTTATGCTTTCACTGTCTCCCCAAGCGATATGAGGTTACAGTTTCGTAAACTAGTCATTGGCAAAGCAGCTGGGCCTGATGGCCTCAGTCCACGTGTCCTAAAAGTGTATGTGAACCAACTGTGTAATGTTTATCAGCTCCTGTTTAACAGGAGCCTACATTATCAGAGAATACCAGTACTGTGGAAGACAACCTGACTGGTGCCGGTTCCCAAGATCACCTTTCCAACTTCAATACATGATTATCGCCCAGTGGCTTTAACATTGCATCCTATGAAGTCGCTGGAGAGAATAGTACTTGCCAACTTGTGCCTGAGTGCCTACACTGGGGGTCAGTGTAGGCCCTCACCCTCAGTTTGCATACCAGCAGAGATTAGGGGTGGATGATGCTGTAGTGTCTCTGCTGCATATAATACATTCATTCTTGGACAATGATGGAACTGCAGTGCGCGCCATGTTCTTTGACTTCTCTAGTGCTTTCAATACCTTACAGCAGCTCTTACTATGAAATAAATTGACTGATATGGCAGTGGATGAGGGGATGGTGAACTGGATAAGCGACTACCTGACGGACCGGCCGCAATTTGTATGGCTGGGGGAGGTAGTATCTGGCAGTGTAAGAGCCCCTCAGGGTACAGTGCTGTCACCCTTCCTCTTCACATTGTATACAGCTGACTTTCAGTATAAATCCGATCTGTCACCTCCAAAAATTCTCAGATGACTCTGATTGTAGGGGGAATTGTGGGGGACCGGGGTGAGGAGGAATGTATTAGGGTGGCTTCTGACTTTGTGGATTGGTGCCAGACTTACTGTCTAGAACTAAATGTAAAGAAAACCAAGGAGATGGTGGAGAGTTATAGAAGGAAAAAGGATGAGCACTTACCGATCACAAATATTTGGGGTTCACCTTGACAGCAAACGTGATTGGAGGTGTCATACATAGAGTTGAGCGAAACGAGTCGAAAAAATTTAAAAGTCGCCGACTTTTGGCAAAGTCGGGTTTCATGAAACGAAACCCGACCCTAGGATGAGGTCGGCCACGAGGTCGGCGACTTACACGCCAAAGTCGCGTTTCAAAAGTTTGTTTTGCGCTCTTTTTCAGCCAATCAGGATCCACGGACACTGTGGGCAACGTGATGACATAGGCACAGGTCACCACCATCTTTCAGAAGGGCATGCAAGTGATTGGCTTGCTTTGGTGGGCGTCACAGGGGGTATAAAAGGGCGTGCACGCCGACCGCCATCTTACTTCTGCCGATCTTAGTATAGGGAGAGGTTGCTGCTGATTCTGTAGGGAGAGCGTTAGGCAGGGAAGAAGACAAAAAAACTGCTTCTGCTGCTAGCGATTTGGCCTGCACAACACACCAGTCACTGTGTGTGCAGTGCAAGGGGAGGCTATATAGTGGTGTATCAGTGGTGTTGGTTGTTGGGCTGCCTTCTAAGGCTTCCTGACATTCCTGCATTAATGTTTACCCACTGCTCCGCAAACTGCTTTTTTAAAAGCAATCCCAATTTTTTTTTTTGTCCTGCTGAGAAGACAAAAAAACTGCTTCTGCTGCTAGCAATTTGGCCTGCACAACACACCAGTCACTGTGTGTGCAGTGCAAGGGGAGGCTATATAGTGGTGTATCAGTGGTGTTGGTTGTTGGGCTGCCTTCTAAGGCTTCCTGACATTCCTGCATTGCTGTTTACCCACTGCTCTGCAAACTGCTTTTTTTAAAAGCAATCCAATCTCCCTTATCCTCTAGTCACTTTTGTCACAGCTGTGCCATCGAGCTTGTCACATAGCGCTCAGATATTCATTGGACCTCACACAATCCAAAAGTGTCCAGTGTCCAAAAGTGTGTGCAGAGATTCAAAATCTCCCTTATCCTCTAGTCACTTTGGTCACAGCTGTGCCATCGAGCCTGTCACATAGCGCTCAGATATCAGTGGGCCTCACACAATCCAAAAGTGTCCATCCAGTGTCCAAAAGTGTGTGCAGAGATTCAAAATCTCCCTTATCCTCTAGTCACTTTGGTCACAGCTGTGCCATCGAGCCTGTCACATAGCGCTCAGATATCAGTGGGCCTCACACAATCCAAAAGTGTCCATCCAGTGTCCAAAAGTGTGTGCAGAGATTCAAAATCTCCCTTATCCTCTAGTCACTTTGGTCACAGCTGTGCCATCGAGCCTGTCACATAGCGCTCAGATATTCATTGGGCCTCACACAATCCAAAAGTGTCCAGTGTCCAAAAGTGTGTGCAGAGATTCAAAATCTCCCTTATCCTCTAGTCACTTTGGTCACAGCTGTGCCATCGAGCCTGTCACATAGGGCTCAGATATCAGTGGGCCTCACACAATCCAAAAGTGTCCAGTGTCCACAAGTGTCTGCAGAAATTCAAAATCTCCCCTGTCCTATAGACACCTTGTACCTTGTTTTACATTACTATATAGTTTGTTTGATTTTGTCTACATTTCTAACAAAAATGAGGAAGGCTGGTGGAAGAGGCCGTGGAATTGGGCGGGGGTTGGCAGCTGGTAATGATGGTGTTGGTGGTGGATCTGATGGTAGTGGCAAGAGCAAAATAGGACCGAATGCAGGAGGTGCTGACCCTGCGTCATCGTCTGGCTACATAAGGCCTCGAACGCTTAGTTTTCTAGGAGTTGGCAAACCGCTTTTAAAGCCAGAGCATCAGGAAAAAGTTTTGTCTTACATTGCTGACTCAGCCTCCAGCTCTATCGCCTCCTCTTCTTCAGTTGTAAAAAGTAAAAGCACTGAGTCGTCATTGGAGGCTCATGTTCATGAACCACACCTTTCCTTGTGTCCTTCACCCCAACCAAGATTGAAGGATGACGCAGGCCATACTACTGATTTCTCCATGGAGCTGTTTTCACATACCATGCCTGGATTATCAAGTGAAATGGTGAATTACCCAGGCCAAGATGAATCTGACATGGAGTGCACTGATGCACAGCCGCTGATGGATGATTCTGCTGGTACATTCACTCAGAGCACTACATTGTCCTCGCAGTGTACAGAGCCAGATTCTGACCCTGATGAGACTCAGGTGCCCCTTCCCGCACACTATACCACCATACACGGTGACACAGAGGAAGGTGCACATGACATAGAAGAGGAGGTGATGGATGACCCAGTTGTTGACCCAGATTGGCATCCATTGGGGGAAGAGGGTGCTGCTTCCAATAGCTCAGATGAGGAGCATCCACAGCAGACATCGACATCGCAACAGCTGTTATCTGGCAGGCCCGGAGCACTCCAAAGACAGGTTCCAAACATCAAAAGAGTTGCTGGACAGCTTGTCCAGAGGGTCAAAAGATCACAGCGTGCTAGGCCGCAAAATGTCTGCCAAAGTAGGAAGAGTGCAGTGTGGCACTTTTTTGAACAAAATCCTCATGATCAGGCCAAGGTTATCTGTAAGAAGTGCGCAAAGACCTTTAGCCGAGGGAAAAATCTGAAAAATTTGAATACCAGTTGCATGCTTAGACATTTAACCAGCATGCACTTGCAAGCGTGGACACAACACCAAACCTCAAGTGCCACATGTGCAACTGATCACAACGAAGGTAGTCAGCAACGCTACATTGTTTCCCCCACTGTAAGCCCACCGGTTAGCACAGCAGCAAATGTTGGTGTCGTTGCAAGACCACAGCAGTCAGGGAATCCCACTGTTATATCAACGAAAGACTGATTCTAGGCCATCAGAAAGAACACCAACTCCATCACCATCATCAACCCTCTCTCAGTCCGCCCTGTCCACCGCTACTTCCACCATATGCAGCTCTCAAGTCCAGCTCACCCTCCCAGACACTATGAGTAGGTCAAGAAAGTACTCAGTCTCTCATCCGCGTACACTGGGTTTGAACGCCCACATTGCCAAACTAATCTCGTTTGAGATGATGCCCTTTCGGTTGGTGGAAAGCACAGCTTTCCGCGAACTCATGGCCTATGCAGTACCACGCTATGACCTACCCAGTCGCCATTTCTTCTCTCGCAAAGCCATCCCAGCCCTCCACCATCATGTGAAAGACCGCATTGTCCATGCACTCAAGCAGTCAGTGAGCGGAAAGGTGCACCTCACAACTGATGCATGGTCCAGTCGGCATGGCCAGGGCCGTTACGTGTCCATCACTGCGCACTGGGTTAATGTGGTGGATGCAGGGTCCACAGGGGACAGCGGTGGTGGGACAGTGCTGCCTAGCCCACAGTATAGGAAACAGTTGGTTGTAGGCGTTTGACCCTCCTCCTCCTCCTCCTCCTCCAGAAGCGAAAGCTCGTCCACAGAGCGCAGTCGTACGAGCACTCCATCTGCAGATGCCACTGTTGCACACGATGTGTCCCCCTATCGAGCAGCTAGTGGAAAGCGTCAGCAGGCTGTGTTGCAGATGATGTGTGTGGGCGAAAGACACACCGCCGAGGTGCTGGCCGAGTACTTGAAGCGACAAACTGAGTCATGGCTGGGCAGTGTACATCTTGAGGCAGGCAAGGTAGTTAGTGATAACAGGCGTAATTTTGTGGCAGCCATAGCCCTTTCAAAACTCAGCCCCATACCTTGCTTGGCTCACACCTTGAACCTGGTGGTGCAGTGCTTCCTCAAAAATTTTCCGGAGTTAACAGCCCTGCTCCAGAAGGTGCGAAGACTGTGCGCGCACATCCGCCGGTCGCCTGTACACTCCGTTCGTATGCAGAAGCTGCAGTGATTGCTCCACCTTCCCAACCACCGCCTCATTATCGACATTGCAACAAGGTGGAACTCCACCCTGCACATGGTGGAGCGGCTGTGCGAGCAGAGGCAGGCCATAATGCATTTGTGGGAGGATACACGGCCAGGCACTTTGAGAGCAGACATGGAGTTGACAGGTGTGCAGTGGTCGAGGCTGAAAGACCTTTGTAAAGTCCTTCAGTGTTTTGAGGAATGCACACGGCTGGTAAGCGCAGACGATGCCATCCTAAGCATGAGCATCCCACTTATGCGTCTGCTCATGCAAACTTTGACGCACCTTAAGGAGCAGGCGTCTGCAGCCAATGTTGATGAGGAGGAAGAGGAGGGGGGAATCCTTGATGACATTCAGCCATTGTCTGCTCAGGGACCTCTCCTGGACGAGGTGGAGGAAGAAGAGGAGGAGGAGGATGATGATGGGGATGATTACTTAGGGGAGGAGGATGCATCTCGTGGGGCAAGTGAAAATGTTGGCGTGGCAAGGTCTGGTACAGGGTTTGTGCGTGACTGGAGGGATGTGGATTTGCCAGAAAGTGCTCCTCCACCCAGCACTCGCAGTGCATCATTGACACCGGGAACATTGGCCCACATGTCAGATTATGCCTTGCGGATCCTAAAAAGGGACCCCCGCATTGCCAAAATGATGAACGATGACGACTACTGGTTGGCCAGCATCCTGGATCCACGCTATAAAGGAAAATTACAAAACATCATGCCACAGGAGAACCTTGACCTAATATTGGCTAATAAACAAGCAACTCTGGTAAATCGGTTGCTTGAGGCATTCCCAGCACATAGCAGCGGTGATGGTTCTCACACGAGCCGTACGGGCCGGGGGCAGCTTGGCAGAGGTGTTCGTGGTGCACACAGCAGAAGTGGCGTTGGAGACAGGGGTTTCATGACAATGTTGTGGACTGATTTTTCAAATACCGCTCACACAACTGGTAATACTGCATCGATGGAAAGTGACAGGAGACAGCAGTTGTCAACTATGGTTACAAACTACTTTTCCTCCCATATCGACGTTCTCCCACACAGGTCATTCCCCTTTGACTATTGGGCTGCTAAACTGGACACCTGGCCTGAATTGGCCCAATATGCCTTACAGGAGCTCGCTTGCCCAGCTGCAAGTGTGCTATCGGAAAGAGTCTTCAGTGCAGCTGGATCAATCCTGACAGAAAAAAGGACCCGTCTGTCAACCCAAAATGTGGATGATCTAACCTTCATTAAAATGAACCACGCATGGGTTTCCAAGGATTTTGTCCCACCTTCCCCTGATGACACATAGGGTGACAGAAAAATGGCTTGCTTTGGTCCACCTCTTCCTGGTACTTCACCTATTTCGCCTTTTCCATCAGCTGAATGTCCAACATCAACATATGCCACTTTCTAAAACTCCCTAACTGTGCTGCCTCCCCCCCCCCATGGGGGGGTCACCACCTAGGTCACCACCTAGGTCACCACCTAGCGCACGACACCGTGCGAGTGCCGTTGCCCTGGACAGGTGGGTAGGCCGACTCTTGGGCGCGGGCACTGGCACAGGGTCCCTCATAGTGCAATCAAGTGTCTCTGACGGTGGTGGTGCACACCCGCCGTCAGACACACCGCTGTACTATGAGGGGCCCAGTGCCAGTACCGACGCCCACGAGTGGGCCCCCCTTGCTTGGGCAGGGCCCCAGCATTTGCAATCTTTACCTCTCCCTGCTCCTCCGCTGTGTAATCTGGGCCGTCAAATCCATACTGTGCCTGACACCGTCTGAGCCTGCCTCCTGATGTATAGACATATATTTTGAATGTGTACGCTATCCATACATGTTATCCGGGGATACGGTACCCTTTCTAACCTTTGTGCAATCACGTGCAATCCATACTGGGCCTAACACCGTCTGAGCCTGCCTCCTGAGACATATATTTTGAATGTGTACGCTATCCATACATGTTATCCGGGGATACGGTACCCTTTCTAACCTTTGTGCAATCACGTGCAATCCATACTGGGCCTAACACCGTCTGAGCCTGCCTCCTGAGACATATATTTTGAATGTGTACGCTATCCATACATGTTATCTGGGGATACGGTACCCTTTCTAACCTTTGTGCAATCACGTGCAATCCATACTGGGCCTAACACCATCTGAGAATGATAGATGGGGCCCACCATACACTGGAACATTCCAAAGGTGGACATCAGACACTGGAGCAGCATTTACAGGGCCCGTTATACACTAGAGCATTAGAAATGGGGCCCATTATGTTTGGAGCATTATTTGGGCCCATAAGACAGTAGAGCTTCATCCATGGGGACCAACATATACTGTAGCATTATGTGGAGCTCATCATACACTGTTTCAAACATTATATGGGACCAATGATTCTGTATGGAGAAATAGATGGGCCTCGTCATGAGATGTAAAAAGTGAGGTATTTTTCATTGTACTATACCGCTATTTCTCTGCCGTATCGGAGCATGATGAGTTGTGGTATGTGTTAAAGGGGCGCTCTTTCGCCCAGGGCACATGAAAACCTGGAGCCAGCCCTCCCCCCCCACAGTCTGTAGCCAAATAACCCCCATTTTTCAGTGCGTAACTTGTATTATGAAGTTAATTAAGGTTGACAAGCTTAAGTAAGAAGAATTGATGCTTTTGGCATTCAAATGGGCACTGTTGGTGTGTTTCCTGTCCTCTCACTGCCGACTTTTATTCCCCATTGACTTACATTGGGTTTCGTGTTTCGGGACGACCCCGACTTTTCCCTATAATCGGACGATCTTGCTCGACCCGACTTTTGGAAAAGTCGGGTTTCACGAAACGAAACGCGACCCTAAAAAACCAAAAGTCGCTCAACTCTAGTCATACAGAGAAGGTTCACAAGAAGGGAATGAGCAGACTGTACTTTCTGCGGAAGCTCAGGTTGTTCAATGTGTGCAGTAAAATGCTAGAAATGTTCTACCAGTCCGTTGTAGCAAGCACCATCTTTTTTTCTATCATTTGCTGGGGCAGCAGTGTGCGAGTAGCTGACGCTAATAAGCTCAAACTTATCAAGGCGGCAAGTGTGGCTGTTGGCCTCCATCTTGACTCTTGAGGAGGTAGTGGAGGATAGGATTCAAAAGCAGTGCAGGGCTATAATGAACAATAATACACACCACTATACAAGCTGTTCTTGAATCAGAAGAGCACATTCATCAGCTGTCTAATCCTACTAAGGTGCAAGAAGGAGAAATTCAGGAAATAGTTTGTGCCTACTGCTATGGGGATGTGTAACAATTCACTCAGGGTGAAAGATGGCTATGACCTAGGGCTGGCGCACTAAGGGAAATGATCAGATTTGTGTAACTTTGTTACGTATTGTGGTTAGTCATGTGCAAGATCTGTGTCTAGTAATTACTTTACGTAATGCTATTTGTAATGTAGTAATGCTGTTCATAATGTTTTGTTTGTAATGCTGTTTTAACACTGCTGTGATACACTTTATTGATCCTGAGGAAAATTATGGTATCGTATTTAACAGGGTGAAGACGGGGGTACGCAGGGTACAGGAATATGTAAAGCGTGTACTCGGGGCACACTGGGTACAGAAGTGGGTAGAGCGTGTACACAAGGTTACGCAGGGTACAGGATGGTGCAGGACAAGTGCTGGGAAGCACGTCTGGGTACAAGACAGAGCAGAGTGTGTGCTGGGAAGCACACCAGAGTACAAGGTCGTGGTCCTGAGTACAGAGAGCCACAAGGCAGGCACCAAGAAGGCCTAGCAAAGAAGCAAAAGCAATAATCAGGTGCCGCCTACAGGAAGAGGCGGCCTGATATAGGGAATGCGTGCCAGGACTTCCGGGTCAGGTCCTTTAGGACCATAGAGACGTCAGTCAGTGCGGGCGCAGTCAGAGCTGCGGGTTGTGTGCAAGCGTGCCCGATGGGACCGCAGAGTCAAGAGTGCGTGGCACGCATGCGCACTGTATGGGACCTCAGCCCCGGCAGCAAGACCAGAAGTGAAGTCGGACGGCGTGCACCAGCATCAGATGTACATGGCCAAAGCGGCATAACAGTTCGGAATTTGACACTGGCTGTTGCAGCACGGAACACGTTAACGCTGGTGATCTAGTGGTGGCGGATGAGGAGACGTGGAGGAAGGCCTCATTAAAAACTAGGCCTAATTTAAAGGCGCGGGTCTCCTAGACTCATAATGCCCATACACTAAGTGCAAGGGCTAAAAAACGCTTCCCTTTGGGGGGAGTAAAATTGTTAAAAATATTTTACGGGCATCATAGACACCCTTGCCAAAAATTGGACTGGCTGTAGCACCACAGAACCCATTAACCCTGGTGATCTAGTGGTGTAGAATGACAATGATAAATCATACTGAAATCAAGCAAATGAAAAATGAATCCTCCTATGAAAGAAAACAAAAGGGAGGGACGAACACAGGTTCATAGATATGAAGCCAGAATTTGTTCAACGAGATATATTTGCCCCTAGCCACAGCTCAGAGACAGGGATATAAATAAAAATATAATCTAATAGGATTTCATTATTTTTATATTGGACAGGTGTACACTAGGTCATAAGAGGATGTTCCACAGATAGGAAAAATTGAAAATAAAATGATAAATGGGAAGAATACATGTACATCTCATTTTTATGAGATTTCCCCCTGGAGGAGTACCATTTTTTTTGTTTCAAATTAGTAACGGGCATCACAAAAACACCCCTGCCAAAAATTGGACTGGCTGAGGCAGGACAGAACACATTAACCCTGGTGATCTTGTGGCGGAGAATGAGGAGACATTGATGAAGGCCTCATTAAAAACTAGGCCCAATGTAAAGGATTGGGTCTCCTAGACTTATAATGCCCATACACGCAGTGCATGGGCTGACAAATTTCCCCATGGGTGGTACATTTTTTAAAAATATACTATGGGCATCATAGACACCCTTGCCAAAAATTGGACTGCCCGTAGCAACACAGAACACTTTAACCCTGGTCATCTAGTGGTGGAGAATGAGGAGATATAATGATAAATCATACTGCAATCAAACAAAAAATGTGAATCCACCTATGAAAGAAAACAAAAAGGGAGGGGCGAACACAGGTTCATAGATATGAAGCCAGAATGTGTTCAACGAGATATGTTTGTCCCTAGCAACAGCTCAGAGCCAGGGATATAAATAAAAATATAATAGGATTTCACTTTTTATATTGGAGAGGTATACACTAGGTCACAAGAGGATGTTCCACAGATAGGAAAAATTTAAAATAAAACAAGAAATGGGAAGAATATACGTACATCTCATTTTTATTAGATTTCCCCCTGGGGGAGTAACATTTGTTATGGTTTCAAATTAGTAACGGGCATCATAAAAACACCCTTACCCAAAAATGGAGTGACTTTTGCATCACGGAATACGTTCACCCTGGTGTTCCAATTGTTGTGGATGATGAGGATAAGGAGGAGGATACCACCAAACAGACCAAATCAGGAAGCGGATAGCCAGGTGTGGTTGTGAAGAGGTGTATGAGAATACACCTCCACAAAAAAAAAAAAAAAAGTATTTGAGGTTATGTTTCGCTGTTTTCATTCGGTGGTGTACAGTAGTTCTTGCCCAATCCAGCCCTAGTCCATTTTTATAAGAGTCAGCATTGTCATTATCTGTTATAATTCCACCAGCAGCATTAAACCCGCTCTGACAGAATGCTAGCAGCAGGGCAGGCCAGGACCTCCAAGGCCTAGAGAGCCTGTTCATGCCATGTGTCCAGCTTGGATACTCAAAAAAGGCACAGAGGAATCCCGGAGGATGTTTTTACGATCTGCAAGGTACTCCCTCACCATCTTCCCAAACATTGCACCACTTGTGACACCACCCCTCTGTGGCGGCATGATGTGAGGGTCTGAGAAAACTGTCCCAGAACTTTGCCATTGTTCCTCTGCCTGAGCTGGATTGTGGAATGGACCCTCTTGATGTGTGCAATAATCTATATACACACATACAGTGCCTGCATGCCTTGCACTGATGTGTATAGAGTGACGTACACTACCCTGCCTACCAAACACGAACCTACATACTCTGGAATTAGTCCTTACAAGAACTGTTGCTTTAGCTGGATGTGAGTAGCTTAGGATGGTAGACCCCACACTATCTAATAAATCCCCAATTCTGACCCTATATCAGCAGCAGCTCTCCCTACATTATCTAAATCGAGAGCTGAATGTGCCGAGCAGGGCAGCGCCCGGTCTGTTATACCCCTAATGATGCTGTGCGGGCCAGCCAATCACTGCACGACTACTACAAAGATGGCTGCGGTGTTTCATTGCCTGGGAGACAATCCCTGCAGCTTGATTGGGTCTCTAAAGTCTGCCAAAAATGCTGGGTGGAGACCCGATTTCCCGCCGAGTAATCCCAGAAATGCTCGGTGCTCGCTGAGAACACCGAGTACAGTGATACTAGGGCGAGTAACGTAGTGGCAAGCACGTTCACTCATCACTATTAAGGATGTTTTGTCACCAGAAAGAGTCAGATTTTAAAGTTTCATCTGATTACTTTTTTTTTTATAGCCCAACAATAAAATGTATTCTTTTTAAATTACATCATCGGATCGATGTGCCGAGTTCTCTTTATTTGCCATTGCTGAGTCTGCCAGCACCTATTTTTCTGGACTGTCTACTGCAGATCTCCCTATCAGCATTGTTGGTGAGCCTTTTCTTTTTCCTATCCACTATATAGTTTATTTCAGACACTTTACAAACTTGATGGAAATGAGTAAAACAAGCAATTCCTGCATTACAGAGTGCAAGACATGGCGTCCCTGGTGGGAGAGCCGGAGAAAGACTATTCATCCGAAACCACTGAAGGTTGTTGTAAAGCAGTAGTTGATTAGTATCAGCCTCTGAAGTGTGGACTCAGGCTCTTCTCTGCCCCTCTAAGGATGACAATAGATGTAACTGGCCACTTAGCATTGAGACACAAAACAATACAGAGTGGAGGCACTACAGCACAGGTATTGGGACCAGTAAAGAACAACGACAGCCAAAGGTTCTTCTGACAATTCTTGTGATATTCATTAACAAGTCATCAGCTTCACCCTGTACAGTTGTGTTCAAGCTAATCAGTTTCACATATGGCTGTACGTATACATGACATTTGGAATATTAGATAAAATGCAAAAATGTTCTAAATGTGATTTTAATTAAGCAATAAACATTTTTACAGATCATGCATTGTACATATAGCACTGTCTGCATTGTTACAATACACTGCAACATCCTGGTAGGGCGAGTGGTATAATAAGCTGTATTTTGACTGTATATACATATGTAAGATCAGTTGGTGTGCACTTATCAAGCATACACAGTAAAGGGGGTATTACACATAGCGATATCGCTAGCAATATCGCTAAAACGTCACTGTTTTTGTGACGTTATAGCGATATTGCTAGCGATATCGCTATGTGTGATACTTACCTCTGACCGGCTCCCCCGCTGTCCATCGCTGATCGCGCGAGATTGGGCGGCTCCATTTCTCGTCCGGCGCTTCCTGCTGGCCTTCCTGCTGTGTGAGACGAGCGACGCTGGCGGGAAGACGTCAGGATCGCTGTGTGTGAAAGGTGAGTATCGTGCGCTGCGTCGCTGCTGCATCGCTGTGAGATCTTTCTGTATGAAAGCTCACTAGCGATCATTTAGCGATGCACCAGCGATCCTGACCGGGTCGGATCGCTGGTCGGATCGCTGGTGCATCGCTAAATGAAAAAGGGCCTTTAGACCCCGATTCATCAAGACTGGGTTTTCCCGCCGGCCTTGATAAGGGGATGAGGCCCTTGATTCATTATGAGGCGTGTGCCGCCACATTTTTCTCAATAAGAAGAACACAAGGCACTTCTGGAAAAATATAATGGTGCAAAAGTAGGATAACCAAATCCATCAACTGATTTAGAGACACTTGGCAATCGTGCAGGTGTGTTCAAAGGAAATTTTATTGAACGTGGTAAATCCAGAAAAATAAGAAACGTCTTCGGCCAACACAAGATCTTAGTCAGTCATCTGGATCCAGACGACTGGTGAAAGTTGTGCTGACTGAAACGTTTCTTATTTTTCTGGATTTACCATGGTCCATGTTTAATAAATTTGATTTGAATCCACCTACACGAGTGCCATGTGCCTCTACATCTCATTTTTCTCCACTTCCTGCAAGGTACCCCACCGCAAATTTGATGAGCAGGGATCATCATGCTCCTTGTCCTGCCCCTAACTCTGCCCACTTTGACGGAACTGGGCAAAATGGTGTGACATGGCCAAAAGTCAAACATCTGTGCAGCCTTGCATTGCACAAGACTTGTGACTTTTCAAAATATTTTTCCATTAGAATTATGGTATACAAGCTTTAAGGAATCAGGGCCTAATTGTGCATATCCAGCTATGCATTGATGTACGCACTTACTGTGCACATGTACGATATATAGACAGCCTCTGTACTTGCACATGCCACTGTAGGGAGAATATACAATAGTTATGTACATTCCACATGAACATGAAAGGGAGGACATACCCAGTGATACAGCACATCCACATACGGTGTTAGTGTGAGAAAAATATATTATATATATGCGCAGATTTTTAGCTTGGTTTTAATTCTATCATTTTGGAAAAGTGAAACCTAGGGAAGATTATGCCACAAATTCCTGTTATACATGCATTTTGCAATAGATTTGCTGTAGATTTCTGTTGGGCTTTCCATCCTATGACCATGTATTTGCATGGATTTAAGGAGTGAGCATTTATGCACATGAATGTATTTATGCAGTGAGCAGCACATAGGGAAGATTTAACAAAAATAATTTTATCTTCTGTTATCCCCCCCACAAAGCTGTTCATTACTATGCCAAGACTATTAGTGTATAGATTATATTGCTTTTACAAGCGAGTATAATGAGGTATACAGGATTGTGCAAAAAGTAGATCACCTATAGTGCCATGAAATATTGCGCAATGTATTATACTTGAATTTTTAAACTGTGCAGAATAATTTTAGTCTATTTTCATCTATTTTACTAGTAGGCATTTGTGGCTTTATAATTATATACCTATACCATACTGCCCTCTGGTGGTTATTCTATGTGCTGCATCTGATTTTTTTTCTTTTAAATAATTTACAAAAATAAACAAACATTTGTATGACAAAGATTATTCTATGTGCACAGAGTGATGTCAAAATGTATTGGTTACGCATATTTTTAAAAACAGTATATTTGAAAATATTGTTAAGTTAAGTCTGCCTTCAGAACTTGTTTAATTTTTTTTTTTGGCATTTTTTTTTGCATTCTGCAATTCTTGTGTATTGTTGATGGAAAATGAGCTGTAGCAAAGTAGAAAACTCCATGGTTTTCATTGATTTATTGTCAGTATAAAAACCCATTTCAACAGCATATGGAAGAAGTTTTTTTTCCCCTTTACTTCGCCCATTTGAGAATGATACATTTACTCTGTCGCTGTGAACATTGTAAAAGTTTTGTTTTATGATAAGATGGCTCTTCAGTAGAGATGAGCGATTAAGGCTTACAGAAGACAATAAAATGGGTAAATAGCTGATGAGCCAATCAGGGAACGGGTGTTTATTGTTTAGTCTCAGCTAAACAGAGCTGGAATCATCCAATGACTGAGCGAAATATTAATTTGATGAGTTTTAAGACAGCTTAACCCCTTTACCCCCAAGGGTGGTTTGCACCTTCCTGACCAGGCCAATTTTTACAATTCTGACCACTGTCCAGTTATGAAGTAATAACTCTGGGACGCTTCCATGGATCCCGGTGATTCTGACATTGTTTTCTCGTGACATATTGTACTTCATGATAGTGGTAACATTTCTTTGATGCGCCTTGCATTTATTCGTGAAAAAAACGGAAATTTCGTGAAAATTTTGAAAATTTCGCAATTTTCCAACTTTGAATTTTTATGCTCTTAAATCACAGAGATGTGGCACAAAAAAAAAACTTATGTAACATTTCCCACATGTTTTCTTTACATCAGCACAATTTTAGAACCAAAATTTTTTTTGTTAGGAAGTTATAAGGGTTAAAAGTTGACCAGCGATTTCTCATTTTTACACCACCATTTTATTTTTACGGACTACATCACTTTTGAAGTCACGTTGAGGGGTCTATATCATAGAAAATGCCCAAAAGGGATACCATTCTAAAAACTGCACCCCTCAAGGTGCTGAAACCCACATTCAAGAAGTTTATTAACCCTTCAGGTGCTTCACAGGAATTTTTGGAGTGTTTAAAAAAAACAAACATTTATCTTTTTTCACAAAAAAATTACTTCAGGTCCAATTTTTTTTTCCCCAAGGGTAACCGGAGAAGTTTAACCCCAAAAAGTTATTGTCCCGAGTATGCAGATACCCTATATGTGGGGGTAAACCACTGTTTGGGCGCATGGCAGGGCTCGGAAGGGAAGGAGCGCAGTTTGACTTTTTCAATGCAAAATTGGCTGGAATTCAGATCGGACACCATGTCGAGTTTGGAGATCCCGTGAGGTGCCTAAACCATGGAGACCCCCAATTCTAACTCCAACCCTAACTTTAGCCCCAACCCTCATGGGAAAATGGAAAATGGACATTTTTTAAATGTATTTTTCCCTAACTAAGGGGGTGATAAAGGGGGCTATGATTTACTATTCAAAGCTCTTTTTATGTTTGGCAGCTGTCATGCTAAGTGACGCTTTTTATTGCAAAAAATTAGTTTTTGCATCACCACATTTTGAAAGCTATAATTTTTCCATATTTTGTCCCACAGAGTCATGTGAGGTCTTTTTTTTTTTGCGAGACGAGTTGATGTTTTTATTCGTACTATTTTCGGGCACATGACATTTTTTGATTGCTTTTTATTACAATTTTTGGGAGGAAAAATGAACAAAAAACAGCAATTCAAGAATTTCTTTTGGGGGGGTTTATACCATTCCACGTGCTGTAAAATTGATAAAGCAGTTTTATTCTTTGGGTCAGTATGGCGACAGCGATACCTTAATTTTTTTATGTTTTGACGCTTTTATACAATAAAAACAATTAAGAAAAATCATTTTTGCCTCGCTTTATTCTGCGAGCTATAACTTATTTTTTCGGTGATGACGCTGTGTGGCGGCTCATTTTCTCTTGGACAAGATGACGTTTTCAGCGGTGCCATGTTTATTTATATCAGTCTTTTTGATCACTTGTTATTCCACTTTTTGTTCGGCGGTATGAAAAAGTATTGTTTTTTGCCTTTAACGGGTTCACTAAAGGGGTTAACTAGTTGGACAGTTTTATAGGGTGGGTCATTACAAACGCGGTGATACTAAATGTGTACTTGTGTTTGATTTTTTATTTACATAAAGAAATGTATTTTTTGGAATATATATTTTTTTCTTTATTCGGGAATTTTTTAAAAATATTTTTACACTTGTTTCTTTTTTTACTTTGTCCCAGGGTTGGACATCACTATATAGTGTCAGAACCCTGATCTGACACTTTGCAGAGCACTGTCAGATCAGCGATCTGACAGGCAGTGCAGGAGGCATGCCGGTGCCTGCTCTCAGCAGGCACTGACAAGCCACCTCCCTGCAGGACCCGGAAGGACCCTGTGGCCATCTTGAATCTGGGGGCCTGCAGGGTGGAGGCCCTCGCAACAATGATCACATCACATTGTTCTTAGGGAAGCACACAGGGAGCCCCCTTCCTGCGAAATGCTTCTCTATGCCACCGGAAAACTGCGATCATGTTTGATCTCAGTGTGACGGGCGTTAAAGTGCCGGGAGCGGTCCATGACAGCTCCTGGCACTTAGTGCCGGGTGTCAGTGGTGATAATCAGCTGACACTCTACCACGATCAGCTGCGCCCCCCCCTGTGAGCGCGGCCGATAGTTTATGACGTACTATTCCATCTATGGGCATCAAGTCCCAGGGCACATGGACGGAATAGTACGTCCAATATCAGGAAGGGGTTAAAAACCATTATTATGCAGCACATCATCCCTGTGTGAATAGGAGAGTTTTTGGGGATAATGATTTTGTGCTTATACAATATTATGTAACAATCATTCTGTAGATACGGCATGACCACAAGTATCGTTAACAGTTACATATTGTCTTTACGTTTTTACTAGTTTTCCCTTTGCCTAGTCTTACAGTGCCTCCAAAACACATTAAACATATCATCCACACCCGTCAATATCAATGGGTTTGACTTACACCCTATTCTGTATTCGGCCAACTAATTATCGGGGAGAGATGTCGGTTAGGCATGTCAGATTTCAGACTGCTGATCAATTTGGTCTCCAGGAGATAAGTCGCTGGCAGAGATGCAATAAGTAAAATAAATTATATTGTATTGCTTTCTTAAAATTTATAAGGAGTAACACTGGGGCCCCTTAAAAAAAAAAAAAAAAAGATTTTTTTTTTGGGAGGGGCCCAACTGCCACATCAAGGTGTCCTTCAAAAGTTGGGTCCCTGATCTGATATGTCACCTCTCCTAGGCAAAAAAGCCAACAATTTATTGGTCCCTGTGGCTGATGAGTGCACGTATCCAGATAGGGATTTATACAAATATAGAAAAAAAGAGCAGCACATACAAGCTAGTGTGAAAAAGTGCCAACCCAAAAAAAAGGATTACTTACTGGTAATGCTCTTTTATAGAGTCCACGACAGCACCCACAGAGAGGGGATCTGCCCCTAGGAACAGGAAACCCTATGAAGAGAAAAGGGGTGGCCCCCCTCACTCCCGCAGTTGGGTTACAGAGAATGAGAGGAACCTCCCACAACTATTAGTAAGCTATCTAAATATTATGTACATTTATTTACACTTTCATAACCTAGGTGTACAAAGCAACCACCATTATTAGTTAACTATGTGTCACCCTTATTAGGGAGGGAAGTGAGTAGGGTGCTGTCGTGGACTATATAAAAGAGCATTACCGATAAGTAATCTGTTTTTTCCTCTTTGCCACGACAGCACCCACAGAAAATTCCAGAGACAACCACCTTGGAGGGGGGGCACCGTGTCAAGGACTGATCTACCAAAGCTTAAGTCAGTATTAGCAAATAGGTCTAGTCTGTAATGACTGTAAAAGGTGGAAGGAGATGACCAGGTTGCGGCCTTACATATACGTTCGATGGGAACATCCGCTCTTTCAGCCCAGGATGATGCTATAGCCTGAGTGGAATGTGCCTTAACATTCTGCGGCAGGTGTTCCCTTTTGTTTAATATGCTGAGGTGATCGCATCTCTGATCCACCGGGACAGTGACCCTTTCAAGACTTTTGAATCTTTCTTGCAGCCCTGGAAAGAAATAAAGAGCCCTGCTCTGCCTCCAGAGTTTAGTTCTATCCAAATATGTAAGGATGGCCCTCTTGACATCTAATGTGTTAAGTCTTTCTTCCTCCTGATTTGTGAGGTTATTGTAGAAGGAGGGATGAACAATCTCTTGAGACCTATGGAACCTAGTAGGCACTTTGGGAAGGTATGACGAGTCTATTTTTAGAACTACCCTGTCCTGAGGGATTGATAGAAAGGGAGATCTATCGATAAGACCTGGATGTCGCTTACTCTTCTGGCCGATACTAAGGCCACCAATAGGGCTGTTTTAAGGGACACATACTTTATCGGGTTTGAGTATAATGGCTCAAATGTGCCTCTAGTACCAAGTTGAGATCCAAGGTGGCACCTGGGGAACATGCACTGGGTTTGTTCCGACATGCCGACACAAAGCTAGCTACCCATTTGTTTCCTGCAATGTTGTAATTATATAAAGCCCCTGGCTTAGGTATTAGAAACAGAGGGGAGTAGAATCCCCTCCCTATTTGATCTGCTGGGACTTCCACCAGAACCCGTTTAGCTAACAAACTTCTTAATTCTGTCTCCAAGGCTCTTTGTTGGGATTGAGATCTTAGAGAAGTGAATAAGAAGGTGTCTGGGGGGACTTGGGCGAATTGTAATTTTAAGCCTGATGTTACTAGATCAATAGCCCATGAGTTGGAAGTTATCCCCTCCATTGTTGACAGAAAAAGGACAGTCTCCCACCCACCGGTAGGTCGGGATTAACTTGGCTTTTCCTCTGTCCTGAAGGGATGCTTGCCAACAAGGCACCTCTGTTTGGTGTCTCTCTCGCGCCAGCGGTCCTGGTTTCTATAATCCTTCCTTCTGGTGAATGAAGCTTTTCAGAAGGCCTTCCTATAAGATGGAACATAGGAATTAAGGAATCCTTTTTTCCCTCTCACCTGCCTTGGTGAGAATCTCACCCAACTTCGCGCCAAACAGGTACTCACTAGGGATGGGCAAATCTACTTGTTAGGACTCGTTACTCTGCGAGTAGTAGGGGACTCGCAGGAGTCGGTACTCTGCAAGTTTCCAAGCGATTACTCGCACAGTAACGAGTCCAATGCAAATAAGGCTAAGTGCACACGTACCGGAACTCTCGCGGAAATTACCGCGAGAATTCCGGAATTCCATTCCGTGGGAAAATCGCATTTTAAATTCCCGCGATTTTCCCGCGGAAAACTAGCGATTTGCAAGCGTATTTAGCTTGCAAAATGCTAGCGTTTTCCAAGCGATCTGCAGCATCGCTTGGAGAACTGATTGACAGGTTGGTCACACTCGTCAAACATAGTGTTTGACAAGTGTGACCAACTTTTTACTACTGAGGCCGCCTATGCGGCATCAGTAGTAAAAGATAGAATGTAAAAAAAATAAAAAATGGTGTTATTCTTACCCTCCGACGTCCCGCGCAGCCTTCCCGCCTCTCCACGCATCCGTTCCCAGTAATCCTTTGCGAAAATGCCCGCGATGACGTCTGTTCTCACGGGATCGCGATGTCTCGCGGTAATTCGCAATGACGTCGCGCGAATGACCACGAGACTTCGCGATCCCGCGAGAACGGATGCCATCGCGGGCATTTTCGCAAAGGACTACTGGGAACGGATGCGTGGAGAGGCGGGAAGGCTGCGCGGGACGTCGGAGGGTGAGAATAATAATATTTTTTATTTTTAAATTCTATTTTTTACAGGGATATGGTACCCAAAGCCCGGAGGACAGTCTCCTCTCCTCCGGACCATGGGTACCATCCGCAATTGTTCTGCTTACTTTCCGCATGGTGTGCACAGCCACATGCGGGAAGTAAGCGGAACAAAAAAAATGGCAGCACAGGAATCGCTGCAATACTCGCATCCCCATTCATTAACATTGGACTCGCTAGACTCGCAACGAGTAGCGAGTTTCCGAGTCGGACTCGTTAGAGTCTAGCGATTCCGAGTATTTCAGGATTCGCCCATCCCTAGTACTCACCCAGGCATGGCAGGTTGCAGAGCTTGGATTTTGTCTGCGCATCCTCCTTCCATCCCTTAAGCCATAAAGCTCGATGAGCTGCATTGGTTAACCCCACTGACCTGGATGTAAGGCGTATCGAGTCGGCCGAGGCGTCTGCCAAAAAAGCTGCTGTGCCTCTGATTAGAGAGAGGAAAGATATCAACTTATCCCTGGGTAGGCCTCCTTTTATATGTCATCTTCCAGGTCGGTCAGCCACACTAACTTAGACCTTGCTGTACATATGGCCGATATTGTTGTTCCTCCTCAGAGGAGGAATCTTCCCGGGAGGAGTCTGAGCCCGTTTTGGCAACCTCTGAGGATTGTTGCGATCTTGGGGAGTCATATTCTCTGATGGATCTAGAATCTTTAAAGACTACTTGAGCCACCTAGTGCCTGCAACTCTTCTCGGATCATTAATCTGATATCCTCAGTTCTCATTGAGGACCCCTCCTGGAGAGTCTGTCAGATACACATTTGGCATAGTCTTTTGGGGTAGTTGTCCGGAAGGGGCTGTAAACACAGGGCGCAATCTACATGCTTGGACTTTACAGTCCTTTTGGCCTAGGGGTATACAGAAAGGGGAGGGGACCATCAGCATAATAGGAGCGATCATAACACTCACCCAGTGAAGCTTTTTTGATGATTTGGTACCGGTTGCGGAGGTGAAGGTGCAGACTTCTATGTGGAATGTCCAGATTTTCTGCTTTTCCCACTTTTCACTGTAGACCCACTCTGCTTAGAATGTCTGTTGCTTTTGTGGCTGCCACGTTCTGATACCGCTGTCTCCTCCAAGGGGAGCATAGTGGTCTCTCTGGGGGATGCCATGCTGCACACTAGTAGGGCTCTAGCCAATGGTTTTATGCCCCACCTAACACTGGACACACCAGAGGGGAATTCCAGTCTTTTTCCCTTCTTTCTTCACCCGGAAGTGATGCTTACTGTGCCCGCACAGCTTCGCCGCTCTGTACACGCCGCACTCTCCCCTCCTGGTACCCCCGGAAGTACCCGACTACTTCCGGGTGAGAGCATTTTCGGGGAAACTGCACCCGCGCACCCCCTGACTGCATAGCTTCAGCAGTGCGTTCCATGGACCGTACCTGCACCTTCAACATCCTCCTCATGCACAGCCCCGGACCAGCGACTGCTACCCCCATAGCCACGCTGCGCTCT
Organism: Dendrobates tinctorius; assembly: GCF_039654945.1. Lineage (NCBI taxonomy): Eukaryota > Metazoa > Chordata > Amphibia > Anura > Dendrobatidae > Dendrobates > Dendrobates tinctorius. The sequence goes on from NW_027361724.1 coordinate 9,869,298, forward strand.
CCCTGTGAGCCAAGGTGACAGCTTCTAAACCTGGCCTCTCGGTGTCCTGTCAGCTGAGGGGGGACCATCACAGACGACCCCTGACGCTCCTTCCGGTGCTGGAGCTCCTGTCGTTCTAATAGTAATCACACAAGTGGCATCACAGCCCAGGTATGTCCTTGTGTTCTTTTCACCAAAGGTTTCCCAAAGGAACATGAAACCAACTGCGGGAGCGAGGGGGACCGCCCCTTTTATCTCTCCATAGGGTTCCCTGTTCCTTGGGGAAAAAGCATATAACTTGAAAAACAATAAAAGGCTGTACCATGATTTACCAAAAACGATTACTCTAGAACATTAAAACTGCATTACTGCCATAGAAAATAGGGGACAAAAAAAAAGAAAAGTAGTACTATTTAGATGGATACTACCGGAGTAGACGTCAAACGAATTATGAAGTGTCACCACCTGCCTCATGATGGGTGGTACCAATAGGTGTTTCATTTGAATCGCATTTTTTGTGGGATTTACACGGAAACCCTGATCAGCATAGAACACAAGAATGTGATCCAGCCTTACTCTGCAAGCGATAGAGAATTATGTACCACGAAAATGTTACTCAAAACCCCAATTTATACCACACAAAACCAGCCCCCACTCAAGTCCGTCATCTGTCACTAGAACTATAGTGGGTTCCCACATTACTTCTAGAAGTAAGACTCTGGAAAAGTGATATGGCTTCCATCCCCTCAAATAAAATCCAGTGAATTCTGCACTCCCAAATCCAAATGCCCCCTTCTCCTGAGGCCAACTGTGAATTCTCAGAGCCCATGACAGCACCATGGAGAGTGGGGGGATCCGCCCTTCAGAGACCGGAAACCTACAGTTGGTTTACAAAGCATAGGAGGACCTCCAGGTTAATGACAATTATATATCTATATCTTACTGCTCATCAGAAAACACCGCATCTATACATAAATCACACCGCAGACAGTGAAAGCGTGCTCACCTACACATGACGGGAGGAAATAAATGGGTGCTGTCATGGGCTCTGAGAAATTCCGTTACTGGTAAGTAACCATCTTTCTCCTTCCTCCATGACAGCACCACGGAGAGTATTACAGAGTTCTAACTTAGGGAAGGTCCACAGCCTGAAGAACCCTTCTCCCAAAGGTTAGGTCAGAAGAAGAGGCTAGGTCCAGCCGATTGGGTTTAAAAAAAAAAAAAAAAATGGAGGAGATGATAAAGTGGAAGCCTTACAGATCTGCTCTTTTCAAACCTCTGACCTTTCTGCCCAGGAGGTTCCCACCACTCTTGAAGAATGAGCTCTCGGACCCTCTGGGGCAATATTTCCTCTAGATGAATATGCCAAAGCTATTGCATCTTTTATCCATCTCGCCAAGGTAATTTTGGAAGCCTTGAGTCCCTTCCTAGGCCCCCCTGAAAGCATACAGAGATCCTTTCTTCCTACACCACCGGGGGGACTCTAGGTACTGAACCAAACATCTTCTAACATCTTTGTGTGGAACTTTTATTCCTCCATATTCTTGGGGTTAGAACAAAAGGAAGGACTACCTCTTGGGATCTGTGGAATCAAGATGCTACAGTACCTTACCTTGGGTAAGCAAACAGGGTCAGGTTTTAAAATAACCCTACCCTCTAGGATTTTAATGAAGGGAGGGCCTGCAGATAAGGCCTGTATGTAGCTTACCCTCCGGGCTGATGTTAAAACCACAAGAGGACCATTTTAAGTGACAGGACATTGAGAGGGACTGAATCCAGAGGTTCAAATGGAGGACTTGTTAGGCCTGATAGAACTAGATTTAGATTCCATGGCACTAATTTCTGGCTAACAAAGAGCCTAGATCTTGCAGGGGCTCTGATAAATCATGCTACCCATGGATTGCTTGCCATGTCTTGATTATATAGGGTCCCTAGGGCTGCCACCTGGACTTTTAAGGTGCTGGTCACCAGACTTCGCTCCAACCCTTTCTGCAGAAATTCCAGGAATGCTGTAATTGGAACCCCATCCTGGATTTTTACCCCTGAGGTGGACAGGAATTTCCTCCAGGTTTTACCATAAGCTCTCATGGTGACAATTTCCCTACTCTTTAAAACACCCTTTCAAATTCCATGCTGTCAAATGTAGGCTCACTGCCTAAGGGTCGAAACACTGGTCCGGTAGAAACGAAGGATCGGTGACAGACATCGTCAGCCAGGAGAACCAAGTTCTTCTTGGCCAAAAAGGGGGTTATCAGTATTATTCTCGCCTTGTCCTTCCTGATCTTCCTTATGACTGCTGGGATGAGAGCAACCAGGGGAAAGGAATAGGCCAGGCTCTGATTCCACGGGATCATAAAGGCGTCTAGAGCCTGAGGGTCCCCTCTGGGATGTAGGGAGCAAAAAGACTACCTTTTTGTTGTTGAGATTGGTGAAGAGAGCTATGACTGGGAAGCCCCACATTTTCGCAATCTGTTCCAAAACAAACTTGTTCAGAGCCCACTCACTCAATTGAGTGCTCAAAAAGTCTGCCATTTTATTCTCTACCCCATGAATGTAGTGTCAACAGCGATAGATTGTTTTCTGCCAAACTGAAAATCTGGGATGTTATGTTCATTAAGGCCCTTGACCCGGTTCCCCCCTGATGGTTTAGATAGGCCACCACCACCCAGTTGTCTAAATATATTAGTACATGATGACCTTGCATGGTATCCAGGAATTCTAACAGGGCACTGCAAATTGTTCTTTGTTTTGAAGATGTCAAGCTCCTATCCTTGCCAAATCCCCCGAGTAATCTTGTTGCAAGGTGAGCCCATCCAGAGGGGCTTGCCTCCATGGTAGCTACTCGGGACACTTGTTACCCAAGACCCCTTTAGTCAGATTGCTCATGTTTCCCCATCAACTTAGGGAATGAATAGTGGCCAAAGACAGAGTTGTGTCCCTCTAAGTGACCTTTTAAGAGGCTTGGTTCTTTAAAATCTCCCACTGGAGGTCCCTGGTTTGTATCTGGGCCCACTGAACTGCTGGCAGACAGACAAGCAGTAAGGGAACCTAGCAGGGACATAGCCTTCCTCAAAGTCATGGATGGGTTCTGTGAGGCTCTTGATATCTGGTCTATGATATTCTCCTTTTCTGTACTGGGAAGTGGCACTCTTGCTTCCGACAGTAAAATATTAGTCATAGAAACTCTTGTACAGTGTTTGGCTCGAGCTTTGACTTTTTCAGGTTTAGGAGCCAGCCCAGGTCTACTAAGGTAGTTATTACTCTGCTTATCTGGGGACATGGTAGCATGCATTGCTGAGATCCAGAACAGTCATGAAGAAATTTGGAAACAGCATTTTGATGGTCAACTTTATTGACTCCAGCTTGAATTTGAGTTTTTACCTAACAGTTTTACCCCCTCAAGTTTATAGTTGTCCGGTATGACCCATCTGGTTTGTTTACCAGGAACAATGGGTAGTAGAATCCCTCCATCCTTTCTCAAAGGGGGAACTCCTGGAGTATGACTTTGCTTACAAGGTCCAAATCCTCAGCACTCCAGTGCCTCTTGTTCCTCCAGAGAGGACTGTACAGGAGTCTCAACCAAGTTCTGGGGATGGAGAGAATGGAAGTCTAGCCGAAGGCCTGCCCCAACCAGATTTAGTGTCCAGGGACTGTTTAAAATTTTTTCCCAGGCCGGAAGAAAATTGAATAGTCTGCCCCCTACCTGGGAAAGACTATCACTTTGAGGGCTTCCTATCACAGGAGGAGCTTCAGAAGAGGAAACCCTTAGCTCTTCTTCCCCTCATCCCATCTACTCTGCTCCCTTGAGGGCCACCTTCGGAAGAATTTTCTACTGTGCAAGGACCATTTGAGCATGGGAATGGCCAGGTTAGAGAACCCTTTCTTATCCCCCTGCCTTCTGAAGGATGTCATTCAATATCTCTCCAAACAAACTCTCCTTCACAGGGGATTGAACATAACTTTAATTTGGTCTTACATATCTCCTGGCCAGCATATGGGCCAAAGTGCTCTGCTGGCTGCATTCGAGAGAGCTGTAAATTTGAAAGCTAGTCTGACGGAGTCCGCTGAAGATTCCACCAAGAAGGCTGCTGCCCCCCCATATCAAGGGGATGGACTCTAGCACCTTGTTCCATGGTGCCCAACCCAGAGCTGTTTCTCTAGCTGATTCACCCATATCATAAGGGATCTAGAGGTGCAGGTAGCCACTATAGCAGGCCTAAGATTACCCTCCAATGTTTCCCATGCCCCTTTAAGAAAAGCATCAGCCTTTTTATCTAATGGGTCTTTCAAGGTTCCCATGCCTTCCAAGGGAAGGGCAAAATTTTTTTTTTTTTTTTTTTTTTTAAAGGTCTTGGAAACCGCATCATCTAATATCGGGGCTTTATCCCATGATGTTGATGCTGTATCCTCTAATGGGTGTTTCCTTTTTAGGGATGGCACTGATGAATTCTTCTTATTAGGTTTCGCCCAATCTTTTTTGATCAGGGTCTGTATGTTTTCATTCAGGGAATATGTTCTCCATTTCTTCTAGCCCAATCCCCCAGACATTATGTTCTGTACTGTTTTTCTGGGGTGAGGGTCTATCATCCCCATAGTGGATCTTACCTTCTCTAGAGGAAAACAGTGGCGCCCCCGTCTAAAGGGACTTTTGACCTCTGATTTGATCACCGATCCTCGCTCCGAAGTGAAGTCTGGGGTTTCTTCACATAGCACTTGTCCTATGCAGGAATGACAGTCTCTTATCCCAGGTGACTGGTAACTCTTTGTTACACATTGGGAAAATCCAAGCAAACATGTTGCCCAATCTCTTCCTTCCCTGAATAATGAAAGAGAAGGGAACCCCAATCACAAGGTGAACTTTCACGAAGACCACTCACCAATCAGATGCATCCGCAAGTACCGGTTCTGGAGGAGGAATAGGATCCATTGAGGGGCTTTTTGAGTATGAAGATTTGTCCACCGTGCCAGATTTTCTGCTGTGCTGTGTAGAATAGCTGCTGGAATGTGCATTCCGCTTGCCTGCAGAAACATGCCTCTTAGGGTTGCTGCCGCTGCAGTTCGCTGTCCCCCATCATGCTGGGGATCGCTTGTAGCAGGGAGCGTCTCCATGCTTTGCCCCTTTTTAAATCTGCTGCCTGGCATCCTCATCCTGACTTCTGGCCTGCCCCAGAAGTACCTCCTCTGCACTGACCTCCCCGGTCACGTCATCAGGGGGCGCTTCAGCATGTTGCCACGCTCCAGCCAGAAACCTTGAAGCCCTACACCCAAATCTGGTGCGGCTGCACCCCCCACAAGACCCCTCGGTCCCAGTGGTGGCAGCTTCAGGACACCGCACCAGCTGCTGCAGGGGCCTCCCCGCTGCCTGAACCAGACTGACTGGGCCTGGACCATCTTTATCCAGGTCTCTTCACATACGCCGAACTGAAGGTTCCCCGTCAAGGACAGGAAGCCAACTGACGAGAGGGAGAGTTACTGTCCTTTTATCTGTAGGTTTCCTGTCCCTGAAGGGCAGATCTCCTCTGTCCATGGTGCTTTCATGGGGGAAGGAGAAATCTACACTTTCCGCAGAGGGCTGGATGGAAGACAATCTAAAACTACCTCAACTTGTTCTAACTTCACCATTCATCCAGTGCTACTTGAGTCTATGAAATTCACAGAACGTCCTGTCAGCTTGCACCAGAGGAAGGTGTTTCATTTGGGCATGTGCCAGGCACCTCTCTCCCTTCAGCATCCACACCACCAGCAACATGGCAATGTCTTTGATTTGATGCTTTCCTCATTGTTTTCCTCATTGTGCGAAAAATTAGCACAATAGCCGGCTCTCATCCTCAGTGTGTCGTATTCAAAAGTGAGAGCCGGCTAATGGTGCCAAAAATGAGCACCCTAGCCGGCTCTCATCCTCAGTATGTAATATTCAACACTGAGAGCCGGCTAATGGTGCCAAAAATGAGCGCAGTTGCCGGCTCTCATCCTCAGTATGTAATATTCAACAGTGAGAGCCGGCTAATTGTGCCAAAAATGAGCGCAGTAGCCGGCTGTCATCCTCAGTATATCATCTTAAACTGTGAGAGCTGGCTAATTGTGCCAAAAGAGAATACAATAGCCGACTCTCATCCTCAGTATATCATATTCAACAGTGAGAGCTGGCTAATTGTGCCAAAAATGAATACAATAGCCGGCTCTCATCCTCAGTATATCATATTCAACAGTGAGAGCTGGCTAATTGTGCCAAAAATGAATACAATAGCCGGCTCTCATCCTCAGTATATCATATTCAACAGTGAGAGCTGGCTAATTGTGCCAAAAATGAGTACAATAGCTGGCTCTCATCCTCAGTATATCATATTCAACATTGAGAGCCGGCTAATTGTGCCAAAAATGAGCGCAATAGCCGGCTCTCATCCTCAGTATATCATATTCAACAGTGAGAGCCGGCTATTTGTGCAAAAAATGAGTACAATAGCTCTCTTCCTCAGTATGTCATTTTTAATGTGAGAGCAGGCTGTCTGGCTCTGTTGGGCATTTCTGCCCCCTCAAGCCTGCACCACCAGGACCCTTTTTATCCATGGACTGCCATGCTCTGACCCCCTGAATTCAAATTCCCTAGGGAGCAGGGTGACAAGTGATGTTGCTGTGTGTAGGTGGCCTCCTTGATGATGTTCCTGCCAAGTTTGGTTTTTCTGGATCCCTTCTGCAGAGGAGTTAAGGGGTTTGAGAACCCCCAAAACTGCCCCAGACTGAAAATGTCTTTTTAAATCTGCCGTAAAAATCAGACATTGGGGCCCATGGTGCGACTTCTGGTAAGGCCAGAGGGGCCATTGAGTTGTCATTTGAAAGTTAATTACCAGACTGAGGTAAGACTTTATTTTTCCCGTTTCCCTTTTTTGGCCTTTAATCTGTAATTTTCAAATCCTTCAGTTTCCCCTAATAAGACATTTTTTGCCTGTAACCTGTGATTCTAAAATTCGTCATATTTTTTTTTTACCTGAAAACCATCTCTCTAGACAAAAAATCAATTCCAATTGCCAGCTATCACCCTCTGAATGTTTTTTTAATAGTGAGGGCCTGCTTCCTGCATACATGCCAATAACACTTAGAATATATAATGTAAAATAATAGAGAGACAGGCCTAGCTTCTATTACACACATATAGAGCTAAAAGTTACATGTAAAGTTAGTTCCCTTAGCTAAGGTATTAAGACATGTCTGGTAATTTATCCTGAGATTACAGAGTCTGCAAGTTTTGTATCTAGCCAGTTAGAAGTGACTCATTGCAACACTTACAGACAATGGTGTTTACCATATGTCTGCAGAGCTAAAGTAATGAAAAAGAAGCTGAAGGAGATAGATATCTATCTCTATCACCTGCAGGGTTTTGTCTCTCTATTTTTTTTTTTCTTTTTAACTGTTCAATGTTGCAGATTGATGGCTATAACAGGGTCCTCAAATTCTATATTGGACAACAGATTTGAAAAGACATTTTCAGTCGGGGACAGTTTTGGGGGCTCTCAATCCCCATAACTCCACTGCAGAAGTGGTCAGGCAAACCAAACTTGGCAGGAACATCATCCAGGAGGCCACCTACACACAGCAACATCACTTGTCCCCCTGCTTCCCAGGGAATTTGAATTCAGGGGGTTAGAGCATGGCTGTCCATTGATGAAAAGGATCCTGGTGGTGCAGGCTTGAGGGGGCACAAATGCCCAACAGAGCACTACACAGCCCCAAGAACTGTTCCCTCACCTCAGTCTGGTAATTAGCTTTCAAATGACACCCCAATGGCCCCCCTGGCTTAACCAGAAGTCCCACCAGGGGTCCCAATGTCTGATTTGGAGAGCAGATTTGAAAAGACATTTTGAGGCCTTGGGTCGGTTTTGGGGTTCTGAAACCCCACAACTACCCAGCAGAAAGTACAAGGCAAACTAACTTGGCAGGAATATTGTCCAGGATGCCACCTACACAGAGTCATCACTTGTCCCCCTGCTGCCCAGGGAATTTGAACTCAGGGGGTTAGAGCTGGCTGTCCATTGATGAAAAGGATCCTGGTGATGCCGGCTTGAGAGGCACAAATGCCCAACAGAGCACCACACAACCCCAAGAACTGTTGCCTCTCCTCAGTCTGATACACACCAATGGCCCCTCTGGACTTACCAGAAGTCCCACCAGGGGCCCCAATTTCTGATTTGGACAGCAGATTTGAAAAGACATTTTCAGTTAGGGGCAGTTTTGTGGGTTATCAAACCCCATAACTCCGTTGCGGAAAGGGTCAGGCAAACCAAACTTGGCAGTAACATCATCCAGGAGGCCACCTACACACAGACATCAGTTGTCCCCCTGCTGCCCAGGGATTTTGATTTCAGGGGGTTAGAGCTGGCTGTCTATTGATGAAAAGGATCCTGGTGGTGCATGCTTGATGGGGCACAAATGCCCAGCAGAGCACAAAACAGCCCTCAAGATATGTTCCCTCACCTCAGTCTGGTAGTTAGCTTTCAAATGACACCCCAATGGCCCCTCTGGACTTACCAGATGTTCCACCAGGGGCCCCAATTTCTGATTTGGACTGCAGATTTGAAAAGACATTTTCAGTTAGGGGCAGTTTTGGGGGTTCTCAAAACCCTTAACTCCTCTGCAGAAGGGGTCAGGCAAACCAAACTTGGCAGGAACATCAACCAGGAGGCCACCTACACACAACAACATCATTTGTTCCCCTGCTCCCCAGGGAATTTGAATTCAGGGGATCAGAGCATGGCTGTCCATGGATAAAAATGGTCCTGGTGATGCAGGCTTGAAGGGGCACAAATGCCCAACAGATCACCAGACAGTCCCAATAACTGCTCCTTCACCTTAGTCTGGTAATTAGCTTTCAAATGACACCTCAAAGGCCCCTCTGGCTTTACCAGAAGTCCAACCAGGGGCCCCAATGTCTGATTTGGGCAGCAGATTTGAAAAGACATTTTCAGTCAGGGGCAGTTTTGGAGGTTCTCAAACCCCATAACTCCTATGCAGAAGGGGTCAGGCAAACCAAACTTGGCAGGAACATCAACCAGGAGGCCACCTACACACAACAACATCATTTGTTCCCCTGCTCCCCAGGGAATTTGAATTCAGGGGATCAGAGCATGGCTGTCCATGGATAAAAATGGTCCTGGTGATGCAGGCTTGAAGGGGCACAAATGCCCAACAGATCACCAGACAGTCCCAATAACTGCTCCTTCACCTTAGTCTGGTAATTAGCTTTCAAATGACACCTCAAAGGCCCCTCTGGCTTTACCAGAAGTCCAACCAGGGGCCCCAATGTCTGATTTGGGCAGCAGATTTGAAAAGACATTTTCAGTCAGGGGCAGATTTGGGGGCTCTCAAACCCCATAACTCCTCTGCAGAAGTGGTCAGGGAAACTAAACTTGACTGGAACATCATCCAGGATGCCACCTACACAGAGCAACATCACTTGTCCCCCTGCTCCCCAGGGAATTTGAATTCAGGGGGTAAGAGCATGGCTGTCCATGGATAAAAATGGTCCAGGTGGTGCAGGCTTGAGGGGGTACAAATGCCCAGTAGAGCAGCACACAGCCCCAAGGACTGTTCCCTCACCTCAGTCTAGTAATTATCTTTCAAATGACAACCCAATGGCCCCTCTGGCTTAACCAGAAGTTCCACCAGGGGCCCCAATGTCTGATTTGGACAGCAGATTTGAAAAGACATTTTCAGTCAGGGGCAGTTTTGGAGGTTCTCAAACCCCATAACTCCTATGCAGAAGTGGTCAGGCAAACCAAACTTGGCAGGATCATCATCCAGGAGGCCACCTACACACATCAATATAACTTTTCCCCCTGCTCCCCAGGAAATTTGAATTCAGGGGGTCAGAGCATGGCTGTCCATGGATAAAAATGGTCCTAATGGTGCAGGCTAGAGGGGGCACAAAAGCCCAATAGAGCATCACACAGCCTTAAGTACTGTTCCCTCACCTCAGTCTGGTAATTAGCTTTCAAATGACACCTCAATGGCCCCTCTGGCTTAACCAGAAGTCCCACCAGGGGCCCCAATGTCTGATTTGGACAGCAGATTTGAAAAGACATTTTGAGGCTTTGGGTCGGTTTTGGGGTTCTGAAACCCCACAACTACCCAGCTGAAAGTACCAGGCAAACTAACTTGGCAGGAATATTGTCCAGGATGCCACCTACACACAGAGACAACACTTGACCCCCTGCTGCCCAGGAAATTTGAACTAAGGGGGTTAGAGCTGGCAGTCCATTGATGTAAAGGATCCTGGTGGTGCAGGCTTGAGGGGGCACAACACAGCCCCAATAACTGTTCCTTCACCTCAGTCTGGTAATTAGCTTTCAAATGACACCCCAATGGCCCCTCTGGCTTTACCAGAAGTCCCAACAGGGGCCCCAATGTCTGATTTGGACAGCAGATTTGAAAAGACTTTCAGTCTGGGGCAGTTTTGGAGGTTCTCAAACCCCATAACTCCTCTGCAGAAGGGGTCAGGCAAACCAAACTTGGCAGGAACATCATCCAGGAGGCCACCTACACACAGAGACATAAGCTGTCCCCCTGCTGCCCAGGGAATTTGATTTCAGAGGGTTAGAGCTGGATGTCTATTGATAAAAAGGATTCTGGTGGTGCATGCTTGATGGGGCACAAATGCCCAACAGAGCACTACACAGCCCCAAGACCTGTTCCCTCACCTCAGTCTGGTAGTTAGCTTTCAAATGACACCCCAATTGCCCCTCTGGACTTACCAGATGTACCACCAGGGGCCCCAATGTCTGATTTGGACAGTAGATTTGAAAAGTCAATTTCAGTTAGGGGCCGTTTTGGGGGTTCTCAAACCCCATAACTCCTCTGCAGAAGTGGTTAGGCAAACTAAACTTGGCAGGAACATCATCCAGGAGGCCACCTACACAAAGCAACATCAATTGTCCCCCTACTGCCCAGGGAATTGGAATTCAGGGGGTCAGAGCATGCCTGTCCATGGATAAAAATGGTCTTGGTGGTGCAGGCTTGAGGGGGTACAAATGCCCAACAGTGCACCACACAGCCGCAAGAACTGTTCCCTCACCTCAGTCTGGTAATTAGCTTTCAAATTGCACCCCAATGGCCCCTCTGGCTTAACCGGAAGTCCCATCAGGGGCCCCAATGTCTGATTTGGACAGCAGATTTGAAAAGACATTTTCAGTTAGTGGCAGTTTTGGGGGTTATCAAACCCCATAACTCCTTTGCAGAAGGGGTCAGGCAAACCAAACTTGGCAGAAACATCATTCAGGAGGCCACCTACACACAGAGACATCACTTGTCCCCCTACTGCCCAGGCAATTGGAATTCAGGGGGTCAGAGCATGGCTGTCCATGGATAAAAATGGTCCTGGTGGTGCAGGCTTGAGGGGGTACAAATGCTCAACAGTGCACCACACAGCCCCAAGAACTGTTCCCTCACCTCAGTCTGGTAATTAGCTTTCAAATGACACCCCAATGGCCCCTCTGGCTTTACCAGAAGTCCCACAAGGGGCCCCAATGTCTGATTTGGACAGCAGATTTGACAAGACATTTTGAGACCTTGGGCCGGTTTTGGGTTTCTGAAACCCCACAACTACCCAGCAGAAGGTACCAGGCAAACTAACTTGGCAGGAATATTGTCCATGATGCCACCTACACACAGGGACATCACTTGTCCCCCTGCTGCCCAGGGAATTTGAATTCAGGGGGTCAGAGTATGGCTGTCCATTGATGAAAAGAATCCTGGTGGTGCAGGCTTGAGGGGGCAGAAATGGCCAACAGAGCACCACTCAGCCCTAAGAACTGTTCCCTCACCTCAGTCTGGTAATTAGCTTTCAAATAACACCCCAATGGCCCCTCTGGAGTTACCAGAAGTCCCACCAGGGGCCCCAATGTCTGAATTGGACAGCAGATTTGAAAATAAATTTTCAGACTGGGGCAGTTTTGGGGGTTCTCAAACCCCATAACTCCTCTGCAGAAGTGGTCAGGCAAACCAAACTTGGCAGGAATATCATCCAGGAGGCCACCTACACACAGCAGTATCACTTGTCCCCCTGCTGCCCAGTTAATTTGATTTCAGGGGGTCAGAGCATGGCTGTCCATGGATAAAAATGGTCCTGGTGTTGCAGGCTTGAGGGGGCGCAAATGCCCAACAGAGCCAGACAGCCTGCTCTCACATTTAAAATGACATACTGAGGGTGAGCGCCGGCTATTGCACTCATTTTTGGCACCAATAGCCGGCTCTCACTGTTGAATATGATATACTGAGGATGAGAGCCGGCTATTGTGCTCATTTTTGGCACCTTTAGCCGGCTCTCACTGTTGAATATGAAATACTGATGATGAGAGCTGGCTATTGCGCTCATTTTTGGCACAATTAGCCGGCTCTCACTGTTGAATATGAAATATTGAGGATGAGAGCTGGCTATTGGGCTCATTTTTTGCACAATTAGCCGGCTCTCACTGTTGAATATGACATACTGAGGATGAGAGTTGGCTATTGTGCTCAATTTTGGCACAATTAGCCAGCTCTCACTGTTGAATATGACATGCTGAGGATGAGAGCCGGCTAATGTGCTCATTTTTGGTACAATTAGCCAGCTCTCACTGTTGAATATGACATACTGAGGATGAGAGCCGCTATTGTGCTCATTTTTGGCACAATTAGCCGGCTCTCACTGTTGAATATTATATACTGAGGATGAGAGTTGGCTATTGTGCTAATTTTGGCACAATTACCCGGCTCTCACTGTTGAATATAACATACTGAGGATGAGAGCCGGCTATTGTGCTCATTTTTGGCACAATTAGTCGGCTCTCACTGTTGAATATGATATACTGAGGATGAGAGCCAGCTATTGTGCTCATTTTTGGCACAATTAGCCAGCTCTCACAGTTGAATATAACATACTGAGGATGAGAGCCGGCTATTGTGCTTATTTTTGGCACAATTAGCCGGCTCTCACTTTTGAATATGATATACTGAGGATGAGAGCCGGCTATTGTGCTCATTTTTGGCACAATTAGTCAGCTCTCACTGTTGAATATGATATACTGAGGAAGAGAGCCGGCTATTGTGCTCATTTTTGGCACAATTAGTCAGCTCTCACTGTTGAATATAACATACTGAGGATGAGAGCCTGCTATTGTGCTCATTTTTGGCACAATTAGTCAGCTGTCACTGTTGAATATAACATACTGAGGATGAGAGCCGGCAATTGTGCTCATTTTTGGCACAATTAGCCGGCTCTCACTTTTGAATATGATATACTGAGGATGAGAGCCGGCTATTGTGCTCATTTTTGGCACAATTAGCCGGCTCTCACTGTTGAATATAACATACTGAGGATGAGAGCCGGCTAGTGTGCTCATTTTTGGTGCAATTAGCCGGCTCTCACTTTTGAATATGATATACTGAGGATGAGAGCCGGCTATTGTGCTCATTTTTGGTGCAATTAGCCGGCTCTCACTATTGAATACGACATACTGAGGATGAGAGCCAGCTATTGTGCTCATTTTTGGCACAATTAGCCGGCTCTCACTGTTGAATATAACATACTGAGGATGAGAGCCGGCTATTGTGCTCATTTTTGGCACAATTAGCCGGCTCTCACTGTTGAATATAACATACTGAGGATGAGAGCCGGCTAGTGTGCTCATTTTTGGTGCAATTAGCCGGCTCTCACTTTTGAATATGATATACTGAGGATGAGAGCCGGCTATTGTGCTCATTTTTGGCGCAATTAGCCGGCTCTCACTATTGAATACGACATACTGAGGATGAGAGCCAGCTATTGTGCTCATTTTTGGCACAATTAGCCGGCTCTCACTGTTGAATATAACATACTGAGGATGAGAGCCTGCTATTGTGCTCATTTTTGGCACAATTAGTAAGCTCTCACTGTTGAATATAACATACTGAGGATGAGAGCCGGCAATTGTGCTCATTTTTGGCACAATTAGCCGACTCTCACTGTTGAATATAACATACTGAGGATGAGAGCCGGCTATTGTGCTAATTTTTGGCACAATTAGCCGACTCTCACTGTTGAATATAACATACTGAGGATGAGAGCTGGCTATTGTGCTAATTTTTGGCGCAATTAGCCGGCTCTCACTATTGAATACGACATACTGAGGATGAGAGCCAGCTATTGTGCTCATTTTTGGCACAATTAGCCGGCTCTCACTGTTGAATATGATATACTGAGGATGAGAGCCGGCTATTGTGCTAATTTTTGGCACAATTAGCCGGCTCTCATTTTTGGTCAAATCCTGTCAAAAACGTACACTGTTTTTGAACCAGCAATTTTGCATAGGATTTAGCGCAAGTCTAAGCGTTTTTAGAGCGTACTACACGCACATTTTCAATATCGCGCCAACAACACATACGTTTTTTTACCATGTGCGCATTTTTAGATATCGCACAAATCTGATATTTAGCAACAATTACGCAGATTAACAAAACTGTCCGCCCAAAACGCATGCGGTTTTGACCACAGAAGCGCTTACAGAGCTCTGCACATGACCGACTCTCCTTTTTCATCAAAATCGCACCTAAATGTATTGTGTTTTTTAACAAATTACATACCGAGGATTAGAGCTGGCTATAGTAATCTATATTTTTACCAAGAGCCGTCTCTGACTTTTATGAGAGCCGACTATTTGGACTGAAAATCATCTTTTTAGCTGGCTGAATGTATAAAAGGAGCAATAGCGCCATCTGATGTTTTTACACTTTTGCATTTAAAAAAATATATTTTGTTCAACAGTGGCTACTTGTGTAATTTCAAAATATTACATTTTGCAAAGTGAGAGCCGGCTAATTGTCCAAAAAACAGGCGTCCAAATACGCAGTAGCCGCTTTTAAGGAAAAAACTTTTTTACGTTTTTTCTGCGTAGACCCCATCAGGAGCGATATTTCAGGCCGCAGAATGAGAGCTTTCGTGCAGAAACGTTCCTGGACCCCAGAACTAAAATTAGCTCCTCCCACCGCATGCGTAAGCGTCTCGTAATGCCAATTTACAAAGTGCCCCCATCCGTCCCTATATATTACTATAGAGAGATGGTGATACTCCAAAAATGACCCTCCCCAAATTTCAATAGACCGGAGTCAGCCCTGTTGCCATCCGGCAACAAAATGGCTGAGTTTTGTTGCCGGATTGCAACAACAGAGTCAAACCTTGTTGCAGATCGGCAACAAATGCCGATATTTTCTAAGTTTTACCCCCAAGGTCAACCTCGCCTTTTTTGCTTTTAAAATGTTTATAACATGTTGATGTTCATCATGTTGATTAAATTTGATCCCACATTTTTGTATGCACGCTGTTTCATATTTCTATATATCTGATTTACTAGTGATTTATGTACACCTCCCTTTCCTGTGGTCACATTTACTTTTTCTGGGTGTACGGCACAGTACCCTAATCTATAAGCTGTGCCAATCCTCCCCTTTATCCTTCTGGTAATTCAATATGTCTGATACCAAGAAAAATAAGCCACTGACAGAGCTGAACACTGGACTATGATTTTTTTTTTTTAAATAAAGCCTTACAATTTAAAAAAGGAAAAAAACACTGAAGTCTTACATATATTAAAAAGGTTGCATGGTGTTTGCTATTTGATATTGACCATTGATCTATGGGTAAATCACAGCAATGATCCACTATTTGAATCCTATTTGCACTTCCTTTCCAGTGTTGCTTACTTTTACCCTAAGCTCTATATTTAGATTTATTTAAGAGCTACATGGAGCTTAATCGCATCTCTAAAACAAAATGAAATATAATACATAGAAAACACCATGACTCTTTTTTTAATTTGATATTGGCCATTTGCTAAAGAAAATGGTTATTGTTTAAAGAAATACCCCTAAAGTAAATACATTGAGTTTTTTTGGGGTGGATACCAGCTTGGGGTCATTATGTAATATATGAAGGGAAACAAGTAAAAACCTCTACAAAGTTAGGAAATTTCATTAGGTGACTAATTAGATTTATTACAGTATTATGAGTATTATATCTGCATCATACAACACGTGCAATCTATGTATTAAAAAATTTAGAATTTTTTATTCGGTCATACAATATAAGATTATACAAGATAATGATAACACTTTAGAGAGCAGAAAGAGGCTCTGCTCTGTACTGTCTTGTATGTATTCATGATAATCAGCCCCACACGTCTGCACTTCTATATGGCATTTAGAGTATGAGTCTCATAGATGTGATCTCCAAAAAATGTCAAACATGGAAAAATTATATTGCACCATGTATTACCAGATAATAATAATCCTATTAAAATGCATCAGTCATGACAAAGCAAACATCTGGTACAACATGCTGGCTAGCAATGAGGGATTTTAGTTTAAAAATTGTTTGACTTCCCTATTAATGTGATAACCAAGACTATAAAATAGTTGGATAAATCTCTAGTCATACATTGTGGCTCCACATGCACAATGGTTTATCCTCCAGCATGCCTCATCATGATCCATATATACCTGTATTGTGAAGATTTGCTTTACATTTTGTCTTGCGGTCAGCTCATACATGAGCTGTGGCTTCCTGGTAGATCTTTATGGCAATATAGACTGTTAACCTTTAGCCTTGATATTGAATTACCTTGAACAGGATGTAATTCAGTAATCACTAATATTCAGCAAAATGTTTTACAAAAATTTTAGTAAATAATTTCCCCACAAATTTGCAGCATTGAAAAGCATGGACTGGAAAAAGGGGTTTAATACTGTAATCTTAGAGTGAGGCAATGGTATTCAAATGAAATTTAATTGTACTTGATTTTGTTTTATTTTGTAATTAGCTTTGTGCCAGTGAAGCAAAATGTTAGCTGTCAACCACTTTTGCATAACCTTAAGAGGCTGGCTAAAAATCTACTCTAATTGACTAGAAAATACATGTTTAATACTGAATGATCCTAGGACTGGAGATGTTTTAAACTTATTCCATTATCCTCGAATTTAAAAAAAAGAAAATGTATTCTCAAGAATACAGTTTTTGTTTTATAATGTGCATGGAACTTTTCTGAACCATATAAAGAGACAGCCAAAAGTAAAAAGATACCCAAAAAATCTGGTTCTTCCATCACAATACTGTAATCTGCATTAAAATCATAGGTAAATATAGACTTAATCCAGCATTATTGCTTACTTTAATCACACAAAAAAAGAGAACTAGAGCAGCACAAAGACAAAAAGAAAAATGAAAAATTGGGAGAAAATCCCCCCAGGCAAAGATCAAACCTCAACTGTAGAAATCCAAAAAATGGAGGCATCATATCATGCTCAGTGGATAAAGAGCTACTTTTATTAGCCCATTGTGGCAACGTTTTGGTCTGTGGAGATGTGGACAGTTTTCAGTCAATGATCAAGTGCATGTGATAGATATATAGGGGTGTACATGATAATAGTACTTAACAATAATTGCAAAAAAATAACATATCCATCCATTAAAAGTGACATACATACTATGCCAGATGGAATATACAGTTTTAAATCCCATAAAGTGCATCAGCTACATAGCGAATCAGAAGAACTACAGTATACTAGATTTTTAATTACAAAACAAAAGGGACAGTGATAAACTGTCACCAATAGAAGAGAACCTTACGTGAATACAAAATTCTGCTTATTTTAATCATTAAAAATCAATAAAAATAAACTGCTTTTCTTTAATTAGAATGAACATACCCCATGGGGACAATAACAACCACTGATATTTACAATAATGAAAATTAGATATTGCACATATATAATAATAATAAAGAAAAGGATATCACTACATCACATGAAAAAGAATGACACAAGGTATCCAGTTATATTATGCACATGGCCTTAATGATAATTACCACATGTGCACCCTTTAATCATATGCTGGTATACAGCTGTAGTATCCCTTATTTGTACTACATATCAAACAGGTAAAAGATCGATGAATTTTATTGATTTTTAATCATTAAAATCAGAATTTTGTGTTCATGTATGGTTCTCTTCTATTGGTGACAGTTTATCACTGTCCCTTTATGTTTTGTAAGTTGTATTTGGAAGTGCCATTTGTATAATTGGTGGACAAAAAGTGGATTAATCTAGATTTTTAATTAGCCGTTTTTGTTAATATTGGGATAAGATCTTGGAGATGGGAATACCTCTTTAACTTAATTTTACACTTTATTATAAACTAGGTGATTATTACTTGTACCTTATTACATTTTCTTATATGTTAATGACTTGACTTGTATTGATGAGTAATCTATTGTGTATTAGATGGGGGGACATATAAAATGTGGGTATTAGTAAGTTGCTTTACTATATTGACTCGGAGTTAACAATTACCTACTTTTGAAAATGAACCTTGATAATTCATTTTACAAGCATAAGTTTTACAAAGATCAGCAGGATAAGATTATTTTCTACCATAAATGCTCTAGTCAATTTATATTTCTACCTTGAATTTATTTAGGATTTTTCATTATGTTAGATTTACAGGAAAAAGTGTACAAAATTTAGTAAGTTTGCATTATAAAGTTTTCTCTACATGCTTACTTATACATTTTTTTCCTGTATAGTTGCCTGCACAATACAATTAAACATTGTTTGGATGACAAATAACTAAGTTTTGGATTGAAAGGAGAACACTAACAAAATGTGAGGTGCATCACAAACCCAGTTACGTTCAACTGTCTACTGGGTTCTTTACATTGCCCTATTACATACATATTTCCCTATACCTGTGTCAGTGTAATTATCCATTGATTTGCATGTTGCAGTAAAGGGGGCTTTCACATAGCGAAATCGCTAGCAATATTGCTAAAGCGTCACCGGTTTTGTGACGCAGCAGCGATATTGCTAGCGATATCGCTACACGTGATACTTACCTCCAACTGGCTTCCCCGCTGGTTATTGATGATTGCCTGGTCCATTTCTTGTTAGCGGCTTCCTGCTGGCGCCGACGAGCGACAGGTAAGTAAAGACCGCTGCTGCGTCGCTGCTGAGATCTGCCTGTTTGGCAGCTCATTAGCGACTATTTAGTGATGCACCAGCGATCCTGACCGGGTCATATCGTGGTCGGGATCGCTGATGCATCGCTAAATGTAAAAAGGTCTTAAGACAGTATGTTTAATCCTATTAGAGATGCAACAAAACTTTTTTTTGTTATTGGCCATAATCTTGATGCCAGGTCTTGAAGTAAAAATGTTTAATGTTAATTTAGATTCTTTTAATTATATCCCAAATAAACAAACATTTACTTTACCTTAGTACAGAAGCGCCATTGTCAATTTGGTTACTTAATATTAGAGCTTCTTCTAGGTTTTCTGTTTTCAACAAATTTGAATATAGTTAACCGGCAAATTATCTTCTATAATCGAAAGCCAGATATTAACTAAATAAACTTTAATGCTTTTTAATAGTTTGTATTATAATAGTTTGATATTATAGCAGCCATTGATTTCTTGTTGACAAAAAATTACTGAATGGCAGTTGTCATACAGATATGGTTCATATATTTTATTCCAGAAGTCTAGATGAATTTCCTGCCATCAAGCATCCTCACACATTGTTCACTATTTAGTTTGGTGAAAATGTATTTACAATATAGTACAATATTCCCTATCTATATGATACAGAATTAAAACTTGTAAAGATTTTGAGACGAGCCCCTTATATGCATAGCCATGGCGGTTTATAGCTGATAATCCTTAATACACTGGTAGTTTAGAAAAGTAAATGTAATTCTCTTTATAGTATTGGAGACAAAAATTGAAGACTTAATAGATTTATTCATCACCTTGATCTCCATTCCTGTTCCTTTCACAAAGTAAAGTAAATTAATCTTTTAGCAATTCTAATTACAGCAACAAAGTAACCAATGCTACTACATCATCATAAATATATTATCTTCAGGAATTGTGGTAACATTTCTTTACATTAAGCCTGTAATCCTAGACCAGATTCTAAATTAGATCAAGGTCTGCTAAGATCCACTCAAAATGTACCTGATGTTCTGTTTCTTCCACGTGATTATCTGCTGACAAATGCTTCCATCTTCCTTATTTCATAAATATTCACACTATTCAGAGTTAACCGTGCAATGTTTCTGAAAATTATGAAAATTATTTCATGGTATTAGTCAGTTGTTGGCTACATTGCTATATTTTGTTGCAGTAATAAGAAATTTGTCATGATGTATACAATATAGTATATAATGTTACCTTTTTTGGAATTTCAGATGTTACTGAGGTGTCACAGTGCAGAATAAAACACTCTACATATTGGGGCTGTGGAATAATTTTTCTGACATAACCGTCGTAAATTTAGTTTCATTTTGATTTGCACTTGTAGGATGCTCTCATCACTCCTTTAAAGGTTCGCTCACATGTACGTATACATCAGACAAGTTTTTTTTCTCATGATGGTGATTAAAAATCTCTGAGCTTTGAAAATGTATCAGATATCTCTTGGTGACCTGTTTGATATATTCACATCGGTTGATATTTACCTGTGTAACAACTACTGTATTCTTGAAAATTTGTTGATGCTGGTTTACCACAATATTTTAACCATTTCCTATGCATACCATATCGGCAACACCCTCAATATTGCTTATTTTCTGTTTAGATTTATCCTGAAAAAAATTCTATTTTGTTTATTGTGATCTATGGGTAACTCACAGCAATGATCCACTATTTGCATCCTATTTGCACTTCCTTTGCAGTGTTGCTTACTTTTACCCTCTAAAACTAAATGAAACATAATATATTCAAAGAGTCATGGTGTTTGCTATTTGATATTGGCCATTTGCTAAAGAAAATGGTTAGTGTTTAAAGAAATACCCCTAAAGTAAATATATTGAGTGTTTTTGGGGTGGATACCAGCTTGGGGTCATTATGTAATACATGAAGGGAAACAAGTAAAAACCTCTAGTAAGTTTGGCACATTTCATTAGGTGACTAATTTGATTTATTACAGTATTATGAGTTTTAAATCTGCATCACACAACACACGTGGAATCTATGTATTAAAAAATTTAGACTTTTATTATTAGTCCATACAATTGAAAAAGAATCATTGCTCTTGCAAAAAGCGCTGAAGAAACCTCTTTTTTGGATGAGGCTCTGGAATGGTCTTTGAGTCACTGTCTTCACTTTCATTAAATTCCAAAACCTCAGGTTCCTCTTCTGTGTCACTCTCCTCCGTGTCACTCTCTTCAGTTGTGTCCTTGGTTTCTTTTCTGTTTATATGAACAAATATAAATGTTTTGACATGCGATGGCAAAAGCCTTGGCCGCTTCCTAAATGGACCTTGCTGCATTAGATCGGTCAGGCAGATCCATTCCCCTTCTGGAGTATCTCCATGTGCCGGACAACCCATATCTTGGTACCAATCCTCATCTGGGTATGTACAACTGAGCACGGGGCCGCAGCAGCATATCTGTGTGAGAGACAGACAGAAGCATTAGTTGAGGTCTGTAGAAAAGCTATTGCATTATATTAAAGACATTATATTGACTAAGGTGACATTGTATTTTTTAGAATATGCAAAAAAATTTCAGATCAGACTATCCTCCAATAACAAAATAGCCTTTCATGAAAATTACTCCCTTAAAATTGTTAAGCCCTATCTTCAAATATGTAGGCCATAGAAAAATTGTATAAACTAGATCCTCTGACATTGGCCTATTTCCTTCATGCTAACCAGTCATCTTTAGTCATTCAGAATACTGTCAATTTTAATATACATATTAGAAATGTTAAACATTTAAGGAAAGTTGCAAAATAACAGGCAATGAAAAATCCTAAAATATCTTATTTCTTTGATAATTCTAGAAATTAAAACTAAAAGCAAACATTACCTTTTCAGGGTTTGTCTGTGCCTGGGTATCCATTGTTATTTCTTCACAAATGCTTAGTGACCAGTCACCAACAAACAGCAGAAGAGTTGTGCAGCTACCAAGCTGTCTTCTCCTTTTATACAAATCGTGAGAGTTTTGCTCCTCCCTTTATTCATTAGTGAAATGCAAACACCCAGGAATCTCCTCCACTTCTGAATGCTACCTTATCTAACATAGCAAACCTAGATGGCACCCATGTTTTATTAAAGAAATGTGAATACTCATGTCAACCAGTCTCACAATGGTTGAGAAAGCAGGATTTTAAGTATAATTTCATCAATTTTCACTCATCAGCATACCTAATTCAAGATTCTGTATAGCAATAAATGGTTCAAAGAAAAAAAATTGTGATCAGTAAAAGAGCCTTTTTCAATCTAGTCCAACCAATAGAAATGTGTTCTGGCTGTTAAATGTCAGGGCATTCTAAAAAGTTTAATGTCTCATATGGCTCCTATCACAAAAGAGATTGGTTAAAACAATGACCACACATGTAAAGTGCAAAAAATGAATCTGAGGACTAATTGTATTTTATTAGTGATGGGTGAACTCACTTGTATTATTTGAAATACTGCAAGAGTCAAAATATAAAAAAATTCTAAATTAAAATAGAATTAATCAACCTCACCTTTCCATTGCTCGCTGCGTATAGTCCGTTAATCAAGACATCTTTATTTTACCATTATACATTGAATCTCTGAAGTTATTGCTCTTCAACAGGCAAATTATGATAACATTTTGACATGCACTGACATTCAGGATCTGTTCATTACCAGAAGTCTCACTCAAGAGAGAAGACTCCAAAGATGTGGCTCATGTCGGCCAATAGAAAAGACCCTGAGGACCAGATATGATACATCATTGCTCAATGCCTATTTGAAGATGACTGGTGAGGCATGTGTTTTTTCTGTAATAATGGTCTATGGTCTGAAGAGACCATGGAAAATAACATAAAAAAACAACAATTATGTGGCAAAAACTGAAATCAATATCAAACCACCAAAAACAACACTATAAATTGCCAATAAAATATAAATTTTATTATAAATAGACAAATTTATACATAATAGAATACAGACAAAAATAACACCAGAGATACTGCTATCCTAACAGGGAGCCATATTCCACGTTGCCCAAAAAATAATAAGGTTTCAAATATTTTGTGGGTAATGTATAATATGGCTCCCTGTTAGGATAGCAGTATCTCTGGTGTTAGTTTTGTCTGTATTCTATTATGTATAAATTTGTTTAATTATTTATAATAAAATTTATATTTTATTGGCAATTTATTCTGTGCTGTTTTTTGTGGTTTCATAGAAAATAACATGTAACATATAAGTGGGGGATAATAACTGCACTGTGAATCGAATTTCACAGAAACTCCACACAACTTGCTGCTCATGTTTTGCAAGATCTGCTTGTCTCTAGTATTTTGAATAATATTGAAATAGAGAAATGATGTCAAGTTGATTAAGGGGATATATTTGACTTCTATTGTAGGCATAGAAAATCCTTTTTTTTATTTTATCAATATGAGGCAAAATTAGCTGCAGCTTTCCATTTCGGGGTATTATCCTTTTATCTGTATCTGACTTTAAATTTGGTATTGATTTTTTCTGAAACTATTAGTATATGTAACTGAGTAAAAGGGTTGAGTTCTGCTCAACATAGGTAATTGTAATGAATGACAGGCGCCGCTGTCCGCTAGGAGGCGGCGCTACAAGGAAGGGGCGGGCACGCCGGGCAGAGAGCCGGCTCGGGGGCGGAGCTACCCCCGGCCGTGCGCGCGCTGAAAATGCGCTAATGTGAAACCAGCCTTAACAGTGGTAAATTTAGTTTAATCCTACAAATGCAAAAAATTTCTAATCTTTATAACTGCTCCCTCACAGGAGCAAGTTCATCGGGGAAGGTGTTTTTTTCTCATGCTGGTGAGTACAAACAGAGCACAGCCATTTTTATTGTATTTCTATTGAAATTATGGCTTAAAGTGGTTATAAAACTAAATTTTTGTTCTTGTGATTATTTTGCTACTAATTAGTTTAAAGCCTGAAATTCACATTATAATCTGCCCAAGAGAACATTTTTACTCTGAACTGCACAAACTGACAGTTATGTGTTTTTCAATGGTCTTCTTTTTTCCTTTGTTCTTGCCTTAATTGTAATATTTTTTATCAAAACAGATTTGTTTTATATACTAGAGAAACTTTTCACTTTCATTGATTGCTAATTTGTTCATTAGCATTCCAATAACCTGGAAGACCTCCTTCTCTCCTCCACACTTATTCGCTCCTCACCCAACCGCCTCCAAAACTTCTCCCAAATAGCCCCCATCCTCTGGAATTCCCTGCCCCAACAAGTCCGGCTATCAACCACACTCGGATCGTTCAGACGGAACCTGAAAACCCATCTCTTCAAGAAAGCCTACAGCCTGCAATGATCCCCGCTGCCTCCTCAGCACTACTGGAGCCACTACCTCACCATCACTGGATTTGCTGCATCCCCCAAACCTACTGTCTCCTTTCCCACCATCCTGTAGAATGTAAGCCCAAAAGGGCAGGGTACTCTCTACCCTCTATATCAGTCTTTGATTGTTAGTTTGTTTACTGTAAGTGATATCTGTAATTTGTATGTAACCCCTTCTCATGCACAGCACCATGGAATCAATGCTGCTATATAAATAAATAATAATAAAAAAGAATGAAATCATTACAAGCATCAATTTTATAATCGGAATTCTAGAAAGTTTGGTCTTCTATCTTTCAGGAAAGGGGAATGCTAAAATAGTCTAGGTACAAATAAATCTAAATCATATTCTTTCTAAGTTTTTTATAATTTTTGCTCTTAGATTACAATTATTACAATTAAATTAATCCATAACATTGCATTTAAAAGTCTGTAATTGGGAAGTCATAAAAGAATTACATTTACTATACAACTTGCCAAAACATTTATGAATTGAATGGCTCTTATAATAAAACCATTCTCCCTAACATATGTTACAAGTTGTTTCCTTTGTTGTCACAGGCCCCTTCTCTGGAAGTCATCACTTTTACATTTTGATTTTTACAGTAAATACTTTCCTGCTTACCTTTCTCTGATAAATGCTGTATTCCATAACAATTTCACATTTTCTCCATTTTTATACAAAATCATCTAATTGATGCTTATTTAATACCACCAATAATGCTCTATTTTGTGTCTTACTCTATTTCCACCCTTTAATCTCTCAAGTTATGGGCTCTTTGTGATTTCTAGCTAAACACCAGACATTATTCTGCATTATGTGCATCCTATTTGCAGTGTTTGTAGTACTTACTGTAATTTTTATATTTATGGGCCATAGGGAGCTTGATTGGGTCTCCTTTTGAATATTGTATGGTAGATCTGTTTTAATCAAGAAAAACAAAACCTCAACAGTATGACCTAGATGATACGCAACTTCAGCGCGCCGTTCGCAGCGCACGATCCCGTCGACGACGCAAGAAGACGACGCTACAGTTTCTCGCCTCCTGACCGGCCGCGGGGCCGAGCTTGAGGCTGGTATCGCGCATGCCTAAGTCTTATGACATGCCGGATGTGACGGCAACATTTTCGTACGAGAGAAGTTTTCGCGCTAGCTGGCTCTCATTTTTCGAAACGCTGGAAAAAGCAACGTTTAGCCGGCTCTCCCTCAGCCACTTAATTCACTGCTTGACAATGAACACCAGATGGCGCCTGTGCTTTACAAATCATTCAATAATTGTCAGTCGTAATTGAACTGCTTTTCTGCGAATTGAACACTGGATGGCAGCCTTAAGACCATTAATTCACTAAAGACAAATGTCAATCTATGAATTGAAAAACCATTCACGTCACAGTGAGTTTCGTGTTCAATAAACTCACTTTTTTGGGGGGGCGCTTTAGTTTTAGGCTTGTGTGCGGTCGCTTGTTAAAAACCACAATATGTTTAGGTCCGATTTTGATGAAAATGGACTGTCGGTCACGTGCAAAGCTCTGTAAGCGTTTCTGTGGTCAAAACTGCATGCGTTTTTGGCAGACAGTTTGGTTAATCTGCGTAACTGTTGCTAAACATCAGATTTCTGCGATATCTAAAAATGCGCACATGGTAAAAAACCGCATGTGTTTTTGGCGCAATATTGAAAATGTGCGTGTAGTATGCTCTAAAAACACTTGCGCTAATTCCTATGCAAAATTGCTGGTTCAAAAAATGTGTACGTTTTTCTCAGTATTTGACCAAAAATGAGAGCCGGCTAATCGTGCGGAAAATTAGCACAATAGCCGGCTCTCATCCTCAGTGTGTCGTATTCAAAAGTGAGAGCCGGCTAATTGTGCCAAAAATGAGCACACTAGCCGGCTCTCATCCTCAGTAGGTAATATTCAACAGCGAGAGCCGGCTAATGGTGCCAAAAATGAGCGCAGTAGCTGGCTCTCATCCTCAGTATATCATATTCAAAAGTTAGAGCCGGCTAATTGTGGCAAAAATGAGCACACAAGCCGGCTCTCATCCTCAGTATGTAATATTCAACAGTGAGAGCCGGCTAATGGTGCCAAAAATGAGCGCAGCAGCAGGCTCTCATCCTCAGTATATCATATTCAAAAGTGAGAGCCGGCTAATTGTGCCAAAAATGAGCACACAAGCCGGCTCTCATCCTCAGTATGTATTATTCAACAGTGAGAGCTGGCTAATGGTGCCAAAAAGGAGCGCAATAGCCAGCTCTCATCCTCAGTATATCATATTCAACTGTGAGAGCTGGCTAATTGTGCCAAAAATAAGCACACTAGCCGGCTCTCATCCTCAGTATGTAATATTCAACAGTGAGAGCCGGCTAATGTTGCAAAAAATGAGTGCAATAGCCGGCTCTCACCCTCTGAATATTTTCAGATGCACAGAGGCAAAAATAGGCACAGAGAGGCACAGGACGCGATAGAGAAAAGACTCACATCTTCTGTTGCCGATCGGCAACAAGCTGGGCTGTTCAATGTGACATATTTGAATCACTTCATCAGTTTCTCAATTTGTGTTACCGAGGCACAGTGAGCAAGAACGAGGCACAGTGAGGCACAGAAAGAGGCACAGAGATGTGCAATGAGGCACAGTGAGGCGCATAGAGCCACATGAAGGCAGAGAATGAGAGAGAGGCAGAGAAGGGCACAGAGAGTCATTGAAAGGCACATATAGGCTGGGACGGTCACACAGAGGCACATTGAGGCACAGTGAGGCACAGAACATGATAGAGAGAAGACTCACATCTTCTGTTGCCGATCGGCAACAAGCTGGGCTGTTCAATGTGACAAATTTGAATCACTTCACCAGTCTCAATTTGTGCTGTCGAGGAACAGTGAGCGAGAAAGAGGCAAGTGAGGCACAGAAAGAGGTGCAGAGAGTCGCAATGAGGCACAGTGAGGGGCATAGAGGCACATGAAGGCAGAGAATTATAGAAAAGCAGAGAAAGACACAGAGTCATTGAAAGGCACATATAGGCTGGGAAGGTCACACAGAGGCACAGAACACGCTAGCAGGCTCTCTCACTGGGTGTGTCATTTTCAAAAGTGAGAGCTGGCTAATGGTGCCAAAAATGAGCACAATAGCTGGCTCTCATCCTCAGTGTGTCATATTCAACAGTGACAGCTGGATAATTGTGCCAAAAATGAGTGCAAAAGCCGGCTCTCATCCTCAGTATGTCATATTCAAAAGTGAGAGCTGGCTAATGGTGCCAAAAATGAGGGCAATAGCCGGCTCTCATCCTCAGTGTGTCATATTCAACAGTGAGAGCCGGCTAATGCCAAAAATGAGGGCAATAGCTGGCTCTCATCCTCAGTGTGTCGTATTCAATAGTGAGAGCCAGCTAATGGTGCCAAAAATGAGCACAGTAGCCGGCTCTCATCCTCAGTATATCATATTCAAAAGTGAGAGCCGACTAATTGTGCCAAAAATGAGCACACTAGCCGGCTCTCATCCTAAGTATGTCATATTCAAAAGTGAGAGCTGGCTAATGGTGCCAAAAATGAGGGCAATAGCCGGCTCTCATCCTTAGTATGTCATATTCAACAGTGAGAGCTGGCTAATTGTGCCAAAAATGAGTGCAATAGCCGGCTCTCATCCTCAGTATGTCATATTCAAAAGTGAGAGCTGGCTAATGGTGCCAAAAATGAGCGCAATAGCCAGCTCTCATCCTCAGTATGTCATATTCAAAAGTGAGAGCTGGCTAATGGTGCCAAAAATGAGCACAATAGCCGGCTCTCATCCTCAGTATGTCATATTCAACAGTGAGAGTTGGCTAATTGTGACAAAAATGAGCGCAATAGCCAGCTCTCATCCTCAGTATGTCATATTCAAAAGTGAGAGCTGGCTAATGGTGCCAAAAATGAGCACAATAGCCAGCTCTCATCCTCAGTATGTCATATTCAAAAGTGAGAGCTGGCTAATGGTGCCAAAAGTAAGCGCAATAGCCGGCTCTCATCCTCAGTATATTATATTCAAAAGTGAGAGCCGGCTAATTGTGCAAAAAATAAGCACACTAGCCGGCTCTCATCCTCAGTATGTCATATTAAAAAGTGAGAGCTGGCTAATGGTGCCAAAAAGGAGCGCAATAGCCGACTCTCATCCTCAGTATGTCATATTCAAAAGTGAGAGCTGGCTAATGGTGCCAAAAATGAGCGCAATAGCCAGCTCTCATCCTCAGTATGTCATATTCAAAAGTGAGAGCTGGCTAATGGTGCCAAAAATGAGCACAATAGCCGGCTCTCATCCTCAGTATGTCATATTCACCAGTGAGAGCTGGCTAATTGTGCCAAAAATGAGTGCAATAGCCGGCTCTCATCCTCAGTATGTCATATTCAAAAGTGAGAGCTGGCTAATGGTGCCAAAAGTAAACGCAATAGCCGGCTCTCATCCTCAGTATATTATATTCAAAAGTGAGAGCCGGCTAATTGTGCAAAAAATAAGCACACTAGCCGGCTCTCATCCTCAGTATGTCATATTAAAAAGTGAGAGCTGGCTAATGGTGCCAAAAAGGAGCGCAATAGCCGACTCTCATCCTCAGTATGTCATATTCAAAAGTGAGAGCTGGCTAATGGTGCCAAAAATTAGTGCAATAGCCGGCTCTCACCCTCTGAATATTTTCAGATGCACAGAGGCAAAAATAGGCACAGAGCGGCACAGAAAGTGATAGAGAAAAGACTCACATCTTCTGTTGCCGATCGGAAACGAGCTGGGCTGTTCAATGTGACATATTTGAATCACTTCATCAATCTCTCAATTTGTGTTACCGAGGCACAGTGAGCGAGAACGAGGCACAGTGAGGCACAGAAAGAGGCACAGAGATGTGCAATGAGGCACAGTGAGGCGCATAGAGCCACATGAAGGAAGAGAATGATAGAGAGGCAGAGAAAGGCACAGAGAGTCATTGAAAGGCACATATAGGCTGGGACGGTCATACAGAGGCACATTGAGGCACAGTGAGGCACAGAACACGATAGAGAGAAGACTCACATCTTCTGTTGCCGATCGGCAACAAGCTGGGCTGTTCAATGTGACAAATTTGAATCACTTCACCAGTCTCTCAATTTGTGTTGTCGAGGAACAGTGAGCGAGAAAGAGGCAAGTGAGGCACAGAAAGGCGCATAGAGGCACATGAAGGCAGAGAATGATAGAAAAGCAGAGAAAGTCACAGAGTGTCATTGAAAGGCACATATAGGCTGGGAAGGTCACAGAGGCACAGTGAGGCACAGAACATGCTAGCAGGCTCTCACCCTGTGTGTGTCATTTTCCAATGTGAGAGCTGGCTAATGGTGCCAAAAATGAGCGCAATAGCCGGCTCTCACCCTGTGAATATTTTCAGATGCACAGAGGCAAAAAGAGGCACAGTGAGGCACAGAACGCGATAGAGAAAAGACTCACATCTTCTGTTGCCGATCGGCAACAAGCTGGGCTGTTCAATGTGACATATTTGGATCACTTCACCAGTCTCTCAATTTGTGTTACCGAGGCACAGTGAGCGAGAAAGAGGCACAGTGAGGCACAGAGATGCGCAATGAGGCACAGTGAGGCGCATAGCCACATGAAGGCAGAGAATGATAGAGAGGCAGAGAAATCACAGAGTCATTGAAAAGCACATATAGGCTGGGACGGTCACACAGAGGCACAGTGAGGCACAGAACGCGATAGATAAGACACATCTTCTGTTGCCGATCGTCAACAAGCTGGGCTGTTCAATGTGAAATATTTGAATCACTTCACCAGTCTCTCAATTTGTGTTGTCGAGGAACAGTGAGCGAGAAAAAGGCACAGTGAAGCGCTATGAGGCACAGAGAGGTGCAGGGAGGCACATGAAGACAGAGAATGATGAAGAGGCAGAGAAAGGCACAGAGAGTCATTGAAAGTCACATGTATGCTGGGACGGGCACACAGAGGCACAGAACGCGATAAAGACTCACATCTGTTGCCAATCGGTAACAAGTTGGGCTGTTCAATGTGACATATTTTGTGTGTGTATTCCTGGGGTGTCATTGCCAACCCATATACAATGGGTGTTTACACCCACATTGACAAACTGCAAGAATATCCCATGGTTTGCTTGCCCACCCATATGCAGTGATGCATATTTTTGGGTGGGAACACTGAGGACACCCCCACATGCATCACTGTGGGTGAAGACAACCAGACAGGTGTCACTACTGCAGGTGTGTGGGGAGTATTACCCTTATTTCCTCGCCGAAACCTGGACGCTAAATTGCATGTGTCCAGTGCATTTTCCTAACAATAATGCATGTTGCAGTAGCCTCCAAGATGCATTATCAGTGGAAAAAGATATAGTCTCATGCTGAATATGCCCAAATATATTCAATTAACATTACACCCAACTACTACAATAAAGAGGCAAAAAACATGTCAAACATTTATAACATTTTATTTATTGTAAGAAATTAGGCTTAGGACAAAAATAACACGTCAAGCAAGAAAACTGTTATAAAGGAGCTTGGCATAGGTGACATATTTCTTGCCAGCATTAGACCTGTGGAGAGAAAAAATATATATATATTAAACAGTGTAGTATACTTTATAAGATGCATTTACTGCTGGACTGTTCTATATGACATCTCAGTCCCATTACTAGTCTCTCAATTTGTGCTGCCAAGGCACATAGTGACACAGTGAGGCACATGAAGGTACAGAGAATGATAGGCAGAGATAGTCAAGGTCAGAGGTAGGCTCTGGGAGGCCGTGGTAGGATCTGAGGGGATACGGCAGGCTGAGGGGCTGTAGAAGGCTCTGAATGGCTGTAGAAGGCTCTGAGGGGCTGTAAATGGCTCTAAGGGGTTGCAGTAGGCTCTGAGGGGCTGTAGATGGCTCTGAGGGGCTGTAGCAGGCTCTGAGGGCCTGTAGATGGCTAAGAAGGGCTGCAGTAGGCTCTGAGGGGCTGCAGATGGCTCTCAGGGGCTGGAAGAGGGTGTCAGGGGCTGGAAGAGGGTGTCAGGGGCTGGAAGAGGGTGTCAGGGGCTGGAGGAGGGTGTCAGGGGCTGGAGGAGGGTGTCAGGGGCTGGAGAAGGGTGTCAGAGGCTGGAGAATGGTGTCAGAGGCTGGAGGAGGGTGTCAGAGGCTGGAGGAGGGTGTCAGAGGCTGGAGAAGGGTGTCAGAGGCTGGAGGAGGGTGTCAGAGGGGAGTAGGGGGCTGGAGAATGGTGTCAGAGGCTGGAGGAGGGTGTCAGAGGCTGGAGGAGGGTGTCAGAGGCTGGAGGAGGGTGTCAGAGGGGAGTAGGGGGCTGGAGGAGGGTGTCAGGGGCTGGAGGAGGGTGTCAGGGGCTGGAGGAGGGTGTCAGGGGCTGGAGGAGGGTGTCAGGGGCTGGAGGGGGGGAGACAGGGGCTGGAGGGGGGAGACAGAGGCTGGAGGAGGCTGTGTGGTGGTGTAAAGGGTATTGCGGGAGGCTGTGTGGTGCTGTAGAGGGGGCTGCGGAAGGCTGTGTGGTGCTGTAGAGGGGGCTGTCTGGTGCTGTAGAGGGGGTTGCGGGAGGCTGTGTGGTGGTGTAGAGGGGGTTGCGGGAGGCTGTGTGGTGCTGTAGAGTGGGCTACGGGAGGCTGTGTGGTGGTGTAGAGGGGGGTGTGGATCTGTAGAGGCCTACAGAGCCACACAGCCCCCTGGTGTGACTTCCCGAGTGCCATAACAGCTGACTGTATATACATGTATACACATACATGTATGTACATGTGTGTTGTGAGTTCATTTTCCCCTTCGTCACTGAGGTCTGGTGAACTCCCTATTCTGGTAAAGGAAGGTAATGAGCCTGATTATCAGGCACCTGAGCCTAATGAGGATGACTGGCTGAGTGGAGTCACTGACTGGATATAAGGCTGCCGACGCCCTTCTGCCCTGTGGGTGATTTCTCTGTGGACTTCTAGGACACCAGTCTGATTCCTGATTCCCTAAAGCTAAGTTTTCTGCTTTGCCTGTTTGCATTTATGTTTTGTTTTTGTTTTCCTTGCTTTTCTGGATTCTGCCATTCCCTGCTGGGATGAGCTGAATCTCCTTTTGCCTGTTGCTCTGTCTTCAGAATATTCCTGAGTACTGACACAGCTTTTTTGAAGCCTAGCGTCTTCAGGGCCTTTTTCACTGTCAGTCTGTTGGCTCTTATTTTCATAGGGTTTTTCACGGATTGCAGACAGCAGCCTTCCTGTCCTTTCCTATCTAGGTAGTTTGGGCCCCATCTTTGCTCAGTCTATCTTTCTGTCTGTGTTAGTGTTTTCATCTTGCTTCACTGTCATTATATGTTGGGGGCTGCCTATTGCTTTGGGGTCTGCTCTGGGGCAGTTTAGATTTCCCCTTTCTTTCTTTAGGCCTATTTAATTCTCCGGCTGTGATCGAGGGGTCTAGGGCATCGTAGGAACCCCCTACGGCTACTGTTAGTTGTTGTGATAGGATCAGGGGTCTGCAATCCGATAGCTGCCAACCTCTCTGGTTTTCTGGACTTAGCTAGCATTTCTGTTTTTGCCTCCTACGGTGACTCAATCATAACAGAATCACCCGCCATATCGCAGATCCTAGGCTACTCAATAGCAGGAAAGAATTGTGTTTAAAAAAAAAAAAAAAGAGTGTGTGTATATTCTTTCCTCTATATCTCTGAGGCCGTATGGGGTAATTTTTTTTCTCTCAATGGAGATAAAGCAATTGTCTGATCGTGTGGAGAAGCTCGCTGCAGAAGTGCGGGGAATTTCCACCTACCTTGCTCGTTCGCATGCTGTTGAACCAAAGATCCCTACACCTGATGTATTTTTTGGGGATCGATCTAAATTTTTGAGTTTCAAAAATAATTGTAAATTATTTTTTGCCTTGAAGCCTAACTCGTCAGGGAGCTCCGCGCAGCAGGTTAAAATTGTCATCTCTTTGCTGCATGGCGATCCCCAGGATTGGGTGTTTTCTTTGAAACCAGATGATCCTATTCTGACTAATGTGAACGCATTCTTTCAAGCTTTGGGGTTGTTGTATGACGAACCTAATGCTATTGATCAGGCTGAAAAGACCCTGTTGGCATTAAACCAGGGTCAAGATTCTGCAGAGTTGTCCTGTCAAAAGTTCCGAAAGTGGGCGGTCCTTACTACTTGGAATGATAATGCCTTGGCTGCTCTCTTTCGGAAGGGTTTGTCAGAAGCCGTAAAAGATACTATGGTGGGATTTCCTGTTCCCTCTGGTCTGGACGATTCTATGTCATTAGCCATTCAGGTTGATCGGCGTTTACATGAACGCAGGATTGCACGAGAGGTGTTGCCACCGGTTGAACAGACGTCTGAACCTATGCAATGTAATAGAGTTTTGTCTAAGGCGCAATGTCAGGAGTTCAGAAGGCGTAATAAGCTGTGTTTTTTCTGTGGAGATGCCTCACATATTATCTCTGTTTGTCCTAAACGAGAGAAACGCTTTGCACACAAGTTTTCTGTTGGTGGTGTTCAACCTAAGTTTCTTCTGGCAATTACTCTGATCTGCTCCCTATCCACATTTTCCGCCAAGGCTTTTGGTTATCTATCTGGATGATATTTTGATCTTCTCCAAGGATTGGGATTCTCATGTGGAACATATTCGGACTGTGTTCCGGATCTTGAGGGAGAATTCCCTGTATGTCAAAGGATCTAAATGCCTTTTTGGAGAACAGAGGATTTCATTTTTGGGATTTATTTTGTCTCCGTCAACTATTGAAATGGACCCGGCCAAGGTACAGGCCATTTATGATTGGGTTCAGCCCACTTCTTTGAAGGCCCTCCAGAAGTTTTTGGGTTTTGCTAATTTTTATCGGAAATTTATAGCAACATTTTCTAGTATTGCCAAGCCATTGACTGATCTGACTAAGAAGGGTGCTGATGTGTTGAATTGGTCTCCGGAGGCTGTTGCTTCCTTTCAGGAGCTGAAGCGAAGATTTACCTCCGCCCCGGTTTTGCGGCAACCTGATGTCTCACTCCCGTTCCAGGTAGAGGTGGATGCTTCTGAGATTGGTGCAGGAGCTGTTTTGTCCCAAAAGGATCCTGTAACATCTAAAATGAATCCCTGTGCTTTCTTTTCCCGAAAATTCTCTCCATCTGAACGTAACTATGATGTGGGGAATCAGGAACTGTTGGCCATGAAATGGGCATTTGAGGAGTGGAGACATTGGATGGAGGGAGCTAAACATCAAGTTGTGGTCCTCACTGACCACAAGAATTTGATTTACCTAGAGTCGGCTAAACGCTTAAACCCTAGACAGGCTAGGTGGGCCTTGTTTTTTACACGTTTTGATTTTGTGGTCTCTTTTCTTCCTGGAACTAAGAATGTCAAGGCAGACGCCCTCTCTAGGAGCTTCTTTGATGATTCTCCTGTGGTGACCAAGCCTGCTACCATCTTAGGCGAAGGGGTAGTTCTTTCTGCCATCTTGCCCGATTTGAGACTTGCTCTGCAAGAGTTCGAGGAGGACAAACCTGAGCGTTGTCCCAGTGGAAAGTTGTATGTTCCTGACCAGTGGAAGAAGAGAGTGATGTCTGAAGTTCATTGCTCTGCATTGGCTGGTCATCCAGGTATTTTTGGTACTAGAGATCTGGTGAGTCGCTCTTTTTGGTGACCCACCTTGTCTCATGATGTCAGGAATTTTGTGCAGTCCTGTGGGACTTGCTCCCGGTCTAAATCTTGTTCTCGCTCTAGTGGGTTGTTGATGCCTTTGCCGGTCCCCAGGAGGCCATGGACCCATATTTCAATGGATTTCATCTCTGATATGCCGGTCTCTCAAAGAATGACTATTATTTGGGTGATTTGTGATAGGTTCTCTAAGATGGTTCATCTTGTACCACTCCCTAAGTTGCCATCTTCCTCTGAGTTGGTGCCCCTGTCTTTGCAACAGGTGGTTCGCTTGCACGGGATTCCTGAGAACATTGTATCTGACAGAGGAGTTCAGTTTGTGTCTAGATTTTGGAGGACTTTCTGTTCCAAGCTGGGAATTCAGTTGTCCTTCTCCTCTGCTTTTCACCCTCAGACCAATGGGCAGACAGAGAGAACAAACCAGACCTTGGAGTCGTATTTGAGATGTTTTATTTCCGCTGATCAGGATGATTGGGTTTCATTTTTGCCCTTGACCGAATTTGCTTTAAATAATAGAGCTAGTTCTACCACTTTGATGTCACCTTTTTTTTGTAACTTTGGGTTTCATCCTCGATTTTCTTCAGGGCAGGTGGAGCCTTCTGCCTGCCCAGGTGTTGACACTGTGGTGGAGAGAATGCACCAGATCTGGGACCAAGTGGTGGATAAGTTAGCTCTCTCCCAGGAAAAGGCCCAGCGGTTTTCCAATCAACATAGGACCATTGGTCCCCAGTTTAAGATTGGTGATATGGTGTGGTTATCATCAAAAAATATTGCTATGAAGGTGGCTTCTCCTAAGTTTAAGCCTAGATTTATTGGACCTTACAAGATTTTGGAGATTATTAATCCGGTCTCTTTTCGTTTGGCTCTTCCTGTCACATTTAAAATCCATAATGTGTTCCATAAGTCCTTGTTGAAGAGGTTTGTTGAACCAGTTGTTCCTGGGGTGGCACCTCCAGACCCTGTATTGGTTGAAGGTAACATGGAATATGAGGTAGAGAAAATACTGGATTCCCGTCTGGCTAGACGGAGACTCCAGTATTTGGTTAAGTGGAAGGGTTATGGTCAGGAGGATAATTCCTGGGTCTCTGCCTCTGATATTCATGCCAAAAGATTGGTGCGTGCCTTTCATCGGGCTCACCCTGATCACCCTGGTGGCGTGGTTGAGGGTTCGGTGACCCCTCATCAAGGGGGAGGTACTGTTGTGAGTTCATTTTCCCCTTCGTCACTGAGGTCTGGTGAACTCCCTATTCTGGTAAAGGAAGGTAATGAGCCTGATTGTCAGGCACCTGAGCCTAATGAGGATGACTGGCTGAGTGGAGTCACTGACTGGATATAAGGCTGCCGACGCCCTTCTGCCCTGCGGGTGATTTCTCTGTGGACTTCTAGGACACCAGTCTGATTCCTGATTCCCTAAAGCTAAGTTTTCTGCTTTGCCTGTTTGCATTTATGTTTTGTTTTTGTTTTCCTTGCTTTTCTGGATTCTGCCATTCCCTGCTGGGATGAGCTGAATCTCCTTTTGCCTGTTGCTCTGTCTTCAGAATATTCCTGAGTACTGACATAGCTTTTTTGAAGCCTAGCATCTTCAGGGCCTTTTTCACTGTCAGTCTGTTGGCTCTTATTTTCATAGGGTTTTTCACGGATTGCAGACAGCAGCCTTCCTGTCCTTTCCTATCTAGATAGTCTGGGCCCCGTCTTTGCTCAGTCTATCTTTCTGTCTGTGTTAGTGTTTTCATCTTGCTTCACCGTCATTATATGTTGGGGGCTGCCTATTGCTTTGGGGTCTGCTCTGGGGCAGTTTAGATTTCCCCTTTCTTTCTTTAGGCCTATTTAATTCTCCGGCTGTGATCGAGGGGTCTAGGGCATCGTAGGAACCCCCCATGGCTACTGTTAGTTGTTGTGATAGGATCAGGGGTCTGCAATCCGATAGCTGCCAACCTCTCTGGTTTTCTGGACTTAGCTAGCATTTCTGTTTTTGCCTCCTACGGTGACTCAATCATAACACATGTGCCATGACCGCTCCTTAGACCATACATACATGGATTGTCACTAACCCAAACCGAGGACGAAGAGGCTTAGCTCCTCCACATGATGATGGAGGCCGGAGAGCAGTGTTCCTCCATAGCGATGTCGTCCATTAGGGAAACTTGGAGTCCTTGTCCCGCCAGTTCTTGAGCCAGTTTAGTGTCCACGATGCCTTGTTACCTATTGGAAAAAAAAAGGAAAAGGAAATTATTGAATTTTGACATAATTTTTATTCTAAGTCCTATGCATTGTACTGGTACATTAACCCCTTCTTCCACGAGCGTATATTGCCAGCAGACACACAGCGAGCGGGCGATGCCCCAAGAGTTACCTACTGAGAGACAGGGAAAAAAAACAATAAATAATAAGGGAAATATTGCATTCATAATTAGTGTTCACAGCAGAGTGACAACACAGCCCCCCTAACCCTCCCCTACCCCACAGGGAACGCCTGTACCCCGCCATGCCCCCCACAGCTGACCCCATACACTCTGGAGGGATCCCCTGTCTCCCCTGCCGTGCCTTCCACAGCTGACCCCATACACTCTGTAAGGACCCCCTGTCTCCCACAGCTGACCCCATACACTTTGCAGGGACCACCTGTCTCCACCGCCATGCCCCCCACAGCTGTGCCCAAACACTGCAGGGACCCCTGTCTCCCCCGCAGTGCCCCCCACAGCTGACCCCATACACTCTGCAGGGCCCCCCTGTCTCCTCCCACAGCTGACCCCATACACTCTGCAGGGACCCCCTGCCTCCCCCCACAGCTGACCCCATACACTCTGCAGGGACCCCCTGTCTACCCGCAGTGCCCCCACAGCTGTCCCCATACAGGCATACAGTTACCGGCTGGAAGCTCCAAGGTTCAAATCTGGCGCTCAGGTGACGTCATTGTTGCTGCAGTGAGACCGGGAAAGCAGGGGGCGGGCTCGGAGCCAGGTGACACACACAGAGCCCGGCCACCCTTCCCCCGCCTCACTGTACTGCAAGCCAGGGAGAGACACTGTGATGCACGGCGCTGACTCCGCCCCCCGAGCCAGGGGATGAATCACAGGCAGCCCGGCGTGTAACACGACTCCTCCCTCTTCCACCTTCTATACAGGCCTAATCTTGGTTCCCATAGCACTGTGACCCCGCCCACCGGCCAGTCACTACTGCCCCTCCCCCACCACTCAGCGATCTTACACAGCAGCACAGAGCTGAGCACTATGAGCCCTGGGGGTGCAGCGCTGACCCCGCCCACCCTGTACCACACAGAGGAGCACAGGGGGAGATCTATGAGCCCCAGGGGCACACATTGCTGACCCCGCCCACCCCACACCACACAGTGGAGCACACGGGAGATCTATGAGCCCCAGGGGCACACAGCGCTGACCCCACCCACCCCGCACCACACAGCGGAGCACAGGGGGATCTATGAGCCCCAGGGGCACACAGCGCTGATCCCGCCCACCCCGCAACACACAGCGGAGCACAGGGAGAGATATATGAGCCCCAGGGGCACACATTGCTGACCCCGCACCACACAGAGGAGCACTATGAGCCCTGGGGGCGCAGCACTGACCCCACCCACCCTGCACCACACAGCGGAGCACAGGGGGAGATCTATGAGCTCCAGGGGCACACAGCGCTGACCCTGCCCACCCCGCACCACACAGCGGAGCAGAGGGGTAGACCTATGAGCCCCAGGGGCATACAGCGCTGACCACGCACCACACAGCGGAGCACTATGAGCCCTGGGGGCACAGCGCTGACCCCACCCACCCCGCACCACACAGCAGAGCACAGGGGGAGATCTATGAGCCCCAGGGGCACACATTGCTGACAACGCCCACCACGCACCACACAGCGGAGCACAGGGGGGGATCTATGAGCCCCAGGGGCACACATTGCTGACCACGCCCACCACGCACCACTCAGCGGAGCACAGGGGGGGGTATATGAGCCCCAGGGGCACACAGCGCTGACCCTGCACCACACAGCGGAGCACTATGAGCCTTGGGGATGCATCGCTGACCCCGCACACCCTGCACCACACAGCGGAGCACTATGAGCCCTGGGAGCGCAGCGCTGACCCCGCCCACCCCGCACCACACAGCAGAGCACAGGGGGAGATCTATGAGCCCCAGGGGCACACAGCGCTGACCCCGCACCACACAGCAGAGCACTATGAGCCCTGGGGGTGCAGCGCTGACCCCGCCCACCCCGCACCACACAGGGGGAGATCAATGAGCCCCAGGGGCACACAGCGCTGACCGGGCACCACACAGCAAAGCACTATGAGCCCTGGGGGCGCAGCGCTGACCCTGCCCAACCCGCACCAGACAGCACACAATAGCGATAGCCATCTCTCACCCTGGGTGTGTCATTTTCAAAAGTGAGAGCCGGCTAATTGTGCCAAAAATGAGCGCAATAGCCAGCTCTCATCCTCAGTATATCATATTCAACAGTGAGAGCCGGCTAATTGTGCCAAAAATGAGTGCAGTAGCCGGCTCTCATCCTCAGTATATCATATTTAACAGTGAGACCCGGCTAATGGTGCCAAAAATGAGCGCAATAGCCGGCTCTCATCCTCAGTATGTAATATTCAACAGTGAGACCCAGCTAATGGTGCCAAAAATGAGCACAATAGCCGGCTCTCATCCTCAGTATATCGTATTCAAAAGTGAGAGCCTGCTAATTGTGGCAAAAATGAGCATAATAGCCGGCTCTCATCCTCAGTATATCATATTCAAAAGTGAGAGCCGGCTAATTGTGCCAAAAATGAGTGCAATAGCCGGCTCTCTTCCTCAGTATATCATATTTAACAGTGAGACCCGGCTAATGGTGCCAAAAATTAGCGCAATAGCCGGCTCTCATCCTCAGTATGTAATATTCAACAGTGAGACCCAGCTAATGGTGCCAAAAATGAGCACAATAGCCGGCTCTCATCCTCAGTATATCATATTCAACAGTGAGAGCCGGCTAATTTTGCCAAAAGTGAATACAATAGCCGACTCTCATCCTCAGTATGTAATATTCAACAGTGAGAGCTGGCTAATTGTGCCAAAAATGAGCACACTAGCCGGTTCTCATCCTCAGTATGTCATATTCAACAATGAGGGCCGGCTAATTGTGCCCAAAATGAGTGCAATAGCCGGCTCTCATCCTCAGTAAATCATATTCAACAGTGAAACCCGGCTAATGGTGCCAAAAATGAGCGCAATAGCCGGCTCTTATCCTCAGTATATCATATTCAACAGTGAGAGCCGGCTACTGGTGCCAAAAATGAGCACAATAGCCGGCTCTCATCCTCAGTATATCATATTCAAAAGTGAGAGCCGGCTAATTGTGGCAAAAATGAGCACAATAGCCGGCTCTCATCCTCAGTATATCATATTCAAAAGTGAGAGTCGGCTAATTGTGGCAAAAGTGAATACAATAGCCGACTCTCATCCTCTGTATGTAATATTCAACAGTGAGAGCTGGCTAATTGTGCCAACAATGAGCGCACTAGCCGGCTCTCATCCTCAGTATATCATATTCAAAAGTGAGAGCCGGCTAATTTTGCCAAAAATGAGCGCAATAGCTGGCTGTCATCCTCAGTATATCATATTCAACAGTGAGAGCTGGCTAATGGTGCCAAAATGAGTACAGTAGCCGGCTCTCATCCTCAGTATGTCATATTCAACAGTGAGAGCCGGCTATTTGTGCAAAAAATGAGTACAATAGCCTGCTCTCTTCCTCAGTATGTCATTTTTAATGTGAGAGCAGGCTGTCTGGCTCTGTTGGGCATTTCTGCCCCCTCAAGCCTGCACCACCAGGACCCTTTTTATCCATGGACTGCCATGCTCTGACCCCCTGAATTCAAATTCCCTAGGGAGCAGGGTGACAAGTGATGTTGCTGTGTGTAGGTGGCCTCCTTGATGATGTTCCTGCCAAGTTTGGTTTTTCTGGATCCCTTCTGCAGAGGAGTTAAGGGGTTTGAGAACCCCCAAAACTGCCCCAGACTGAAAATGTCTTTTCAAATCTGCCGTAAAAATCAGACATTGGGGCCCCTGGTGTGACTTCTGGTAAGGCCAGAGGGGCCATTGAGTTGTCATTTGAAAGTTAATTACCAGACTGAGGTAAGACTTTATTTTTCCCCTGTTTCCCTTTTTTGGCCTTTAATCTGTAAATTTCAAATCCTTCAGTTTCCCCTAATAAGACATTTTTTGCCTGTAACCTGTGATTCTAAAATTCGTCATATTTTTTTTTTACCTGAAAACCATCTCTCTAGACAAAAAATCATTTCCAATTGCCAGCTATCACCCTCTGAATGTTTTTTTAATAGTGAGGGCCTACTTCCTGCATACATGCCAATAACACTTAGAATATATAATGTAATATAATAGAGAGACAGGCCTAGCTTCTATTACACACATATAGAGCTAAAAGTTACATGTAAAGTTAGTTCCCTTAGCTAAGGTATTAAGACATGTCTGGTAATTTATCCTGAGATTACAGAGTCTGCAAGTTTTGTATCTAGCCAGTTAGAAGTGACTCATTGCAACACTTACAGACAATGGCGTTTACCATATGTCTGCAGAGCTAAAGTATTGAAAAAGAAGCTGAAGGAGATAGATATCTATCTCTATCCCCTGCAGGGTTTTGTCTCTCTTTTTTTTTCTTTTTAACTGTTCAATGTTGCAGATTGATGGCTATAACAGGGTCCCCAAATTCTATATTGGACAACAGATTTGAAAAGACATTTTCAGTCGGGGACAGTTTTGGGGGCTCTCAAACCCCATAACTCCACTGCAGAAGTGGTCAGGCAAACCAAACTTGGCAGGAACATCATCCAGGAGGCCACCTACACACAGCAACATCACTTGTCCCCCTGCTTCCCAGGGAATTTGAATTCAGGGGGTTAGAGCATGGCTGTCCACTGATGAAAAGGATCCTGGTGGTGCAGGCTTGAGGGGGCACAAATGCCCAACAGAGCACCACACAGCCCCAAGAACTGTTCCCTCACCTCAGTCTGGTAATTAGCTTTCAAATGACACCCCAATGGCCCCCCTGGCTTAACCAGAAGTCCCACTAGGGGCCCCAATGTCTGATTTGGACAGCAGATTTGAAAAGACATTTTGAGGCCTTGGGCCGGTTTTGGGGTTCTGAAACCCCACAACTACTCAGCAGAAGGTACCAGGCAAACCAAACTTGGCAGGAATATTGTCCAGGATGCCACCTACACACAGCAACATCACTTATTCCCCTGCTTCCCAGGGAATTTGAATTCAGGGGGTCAGAGCATGGCTGTCCATGGATAAAAATGGTCCTGGTGGTGCAGGCTTGAGGGGGTACAAATGCCCAACAGTGCACCACACAGCCGCAAGCACTGTTCCCTCACCTCAGTCTGGTAATTAGCTTTCAAATGACACCCCAATGGTCCCTCTGGACTTACCAGAAGTCCCACCAGGGGCCCCAATGTCTGATTTGGAGAGCAGATTTGAAAAGACATTTTGAGGCCTTGGGTCGGTTTTGGGGTTCTGAAACCCCACAACTACCCAGCAGAAAGTACAAGGCAAACTAACTTGGCAGGAATATTGTCCAGGATGCCACCTACACAGAGTCATCACTTGTCCCCCTGCTGCCCAGGGAATTTGAACTCAGGGGGTTAGAGCTGGCTGTCCATTGATGAAAAGGATCCTGGTGATGCCGGCTTGAGGGGGCACAAATGCCCAACAGAGCACCACACAACCCCAAGAACTGTTCCCTCTCCTCAGTCTGATAATTAGCTTTCAAACGACACCCCAGTCGCCCCTCTGGCTTTACCAGAAGTCCCACCAGGGGCCCCTATGTCTGATTTGGACAGCAGATTTGTAAAGACATTTTCAGTCTGAGGAAGTTTTGGGGGTTCTTAAACCCCTTAACTCCTCTACAGAAGGGGTCAGGCAAATCAAACTTGGCAGGAACATCATCCAGGAAGCCATATACATACAGCAACATCACTTGTCCCCCTGCTCCCCAGGGAATTTGAAT
The DNA here is from genome assembly GCF_039654945.1 of Dendrobates tinctorius. Classification (NCBI taxonomy): domain Eukaryota; kingdom Metazoa; phylum Chordata; class Amphibia; order Anura; family Dendrobatidae; genus Dendrobates; species Dendrobates tinctorius. Next base: position 9,912,290 of record NW_027361724.1, read on the forward strand.
TCAGGTTCAGAGCATGTGTGTCCACGGATAAAAATGGTCCTGGTGGTGCAGGCTTGAGGGTGCACAAATGCCCAACAGAGCAGCACACAGCCCCAATAACTGTTCCTTCACCTCAGTCTGGTAATTAGCTTTCAAATGACACACCAATGGCCCCTCTGGACTTACCAGAAGTCCCACCAGGGGCCCCAATTTCTGATTTGGACAGCAGATTTGAAAAGACATTTTCAGTTAGGGGCAGTTTTGTGGGTTATCAAACCCCATAACTCCTTTGCGGAAAGGGTCAGGCAAACCAAACTTGGCAGGAACATCATCCAGGAGGCCACCTACACAGAGAGACATCAGTTGTCCCTCTGCTGCCCAGGGAATTTGATTTCAGGGGTTTAGAGCTGGCTGTCTATTGATGAAAAGGATCCTGGTGGTGCATGCTTGATGGGGCACAAATGCCCAGCAGAGCACAATACAGCCCTCAAGATATGTTCCCTCACCTCAGTCTGGTAATTATCTTTCAAATGACAACCCAATGGCCCCTCTGGCTTAACCAGAAGTCCCACCAGGGGCCCCTATGTCTGATTTGGACAGCAGATTTGAAAAGACATTTTCAGTCAGGGGCAGTTTTGGAGGTTCTCAAACCCCATAACTCCTATGCAGAAGTGGTCAGGCAAACCAAACTTGGCAGGATCATCATCCAGGAGGCCACCTACACACATCAATATAACTTTTCCCCCTGCTCCCCAGGAAATTTGAATTCAGGGGGTCAGAGCATGGCTGTCCATGGATAAAAATGGTCCTAGTGGTGCAGGCTAGAGGGGGCACAAAAGCCCAATAGAGCAGCACACAGCCTTAAGTACTGTTCCCTCACCTCAGTCTGGTAATTAGCTTTCAAATGACTCCCCAATGGCCCCTCTGGCTTAACCAGAAGTCCCACCAGGGGCCCCAATGTCTGATTTGGACAGCAGATTTGAAAAGACATTTTGAGGCTTTGGGTCGGTTTTGGGGTTCTGAAACCCCACAACTACCCAGCTGAAAGTACCAGGCAAACTAACTTGGCAGGAATATTGTCCAGGATGCCACCTACACACAGAGACAACACTTGTCCCCCTGCTGCCCAGGAAATTTGAACTCAGGGGGTTAGAGCTGGCAGTCCATTGATGTAAAGGATCCTGGTGGTGCAGGCTTGAGGAGGCACAACACAGCCCCAATAACTGTTCCTTCACCTCAGTATGGTAATTAGCTTTCAAATGACACCCCAATGGCCCCTCTGGCTTTACCAGAAGTCCCAACAGGGGCCCCAATGTCTGATTTGGACAGCTGATTTGAAAAGACATTTTCAGTCTGGGGCAGTTTTGGAGGTTCTCAAACCCCATAACTCCTCTGCAGAAGGGGTCAGGCAAACCAAACTTGGCAGGAACATCATCCAGGAGGCAACCTACATATAACACCATCACTTGTCCCCGTACTCCCCAGGGAATTTGAATTCAGGGGGTCAGAGCATGGTTGTCCATGGATAAAAATGGTCCTGGTGGTGCAGGCTTGAGGGGGTACAAATGCCCAACAGTGCACCACACAGCCGCAAGAACTGTTCCATCACCTCAGTCTGCTAATTAGCTTTCAAATGACACCCCAATGGTCCCTCTGGCTTAACCAGAAGTCCCACCAAGGGCCCCAATGTCTGATTTGGACAGCAGATTTGAAAAGACATTTTGAGGCCTTGGGCCGGTTTTGGGGTTCTGAAACCCTACAACTACCCAGCAGAAGGTACCAGGCAAACCAAGCTTGGCAGGAATATTGTCCAGGATGCCACCTACACAGAGAGACATCACATGTCCCCTTGCTTCCCAGGGAATTTGAATTCAGGGGATCAGAGTATGGCTGTCCATTGATGAAAAGGATCCTGGTGGTGCAGGCTTGAGGGGGCACAAAAGGCCAAAAGAGCACCACACAGCCTCAAGAACTGTTCCCTCTCCTCAGACTGGCAATTAGCTTTCAATGACACCCCAATCGCCCCTCTAGCTTTACCAGAAGTCCCACCAGGGGCCCCAAAGTCTGATTTGGACAGCAGATTTGAAAAGACATTTTCAGTCTGGGGCAGTTTTGGGGGTTCTCAAACCCCTTAACTCCTCTGCAGAAGGGGTCAGGAAAATCAATCTTGGCAGGAACATCATCCAGGAGGCCATCTACATACAGCAACATCACTTGTTCTCCTGCTCACAAGGGAATTTGAATTCAGGGGGTCAGACCATGGCTGTCCATGGCTAAAAATGTTGCTGCTGGTGCAGGCTTGAGGGGGCACAAATGCCCAACAGAGCACCACACAGCCCCAAGAACTGTTCCATCACATCAGTCTGGTAATTAGGTTTCAAATGAAACCCCAATGGCCCCTCTGGCTTTACCAGAAGTCCAACCAGGGGCCCCAATGTCTGATTTGGACAGCAGATTTGAAAAGACATTTTAAGTCTGAGGCGGTTTTGGGGGTTCTCAAACCCCATAACTCCTCTGCAGAAGGGGTCAGGCAAACCAAACGTGGCAGGAACATCATCCAGGAGGCCACCTACACACAGAGACATCACTTGTCCCCCTACTCCCCAGGGCATTTGAATTCAGGGTGTCAGAGCATGGCTGTCCATGGATAAAAATGGTCCTGGTGGTGCAGGCTTGAGGGGGTACAAATGCCCAACAGTGCACCACACAGCCCCAAGACCTGTTTCCTCACCTCAGTCTGGTAGTTAGCTTTCAAATGACATCCCAATGGCCCCTCTGGACTTACCAGATGTGCCACCAGGGGCCCCAATGTCTGATTTGGACAGCAGATTTGAAAAGTCAATTTCAGTTAGGGGCCGTTTTGGGGGTTCTCAAACCCCATAACTCCTCTGCAGAAGTGGTCAGGCAAACTAAACTTGGCAGGAACATCATCCAGGAGGCCACCTACACATAGCAACATCACTTGTCCCCCTACTGCCCAGGCAATTGGAATTCAGGGGGTCAGAGCATGCCTGTCCATGGATAAAAATGGTCCTGGTGGTGCAGGCTTGAGGGGGTACAAATGCTCAACAGTGCACCACACAGCCCCAAGAACTGTTCCCTCACCTCAGTCTGGTAATTAGCTTTCAAATGACACCCGAATGGCCCCTCTGGCTTAAACAGAAGTCCCATCAGGGGCCCCAATGTCTGATTTGGACAGCAGATTTGAAAAGACATTTTGAGACCTTGGGCCGGTTTTGGGTTTCTGAAACCCCACAACTACCCAGCAGAAGGTACCAGGCAAACTAAACTTGGCAGGAATATTGTCCATGATGCCACCTACACACAGGGACATCACTTGTCCCCCTGCTGCCCAGGGAATTTGAATTCAGGGGGTCAGAGTATGGCTGTCCATTGATGAAAAGAATCCTGGTGGTGCAGGCTTGAGGGGGCAGAAATGGCCAACAGAGCACCACTCAGCCCTAAGAACTGTTCCCTCACCTCAGTCTGGTAATTTAGCTTTCAAATAACACCCCAATGGCCCCTCTGGAGTTACCAGAAGTCCCACCAGGAGCCCCAATGTCTGAATTGGACAGCAGATTTGAAAATAAATTTTCAGACTGGGGCAGTTTTGGGGGTTCTCAAACCCCATAACTCCTCTGCAGAAGTGGCCAGGCAAACCAAACTTGGCAGGAATATCATCCAGGAGGCCACCTACACACAGCAGTATCACTTGTCCCCCTGCTGCCCAGTTAATTTGATTTCAGGGGGTCAGAGCATGGCTGTCCATGGATAAAAATGGTCCTGGTGTTGCAGGCTTGAGGGGGCGCAAATGCCCAACAGAGCCAGACAGCCTGCTCTCACATTTAAAATGACATACTGAGGGTGAGCGCCGGCTATTGCACTCATTTTTGGCACCATTAGCCGGCTCTCACTGTTGAATATGAAATACTGATGATGAGAGCCGGCTATTGCGCTCATTTTTTGCACAATTAGCTGGCTCTCACTGTTGAATATGACATACTGAGGATGAGAGTTGGCTATTGTGCTCAATTTTGGCACAATTAGCCAGCTCTCACTGTTGAATATGAAATATTGAGGATGAGAGCTGGCTATTGCGCTCATTTTTTGCACAATTAGCTGGCTCTCACTGTTGAATATGACATACTGAGGATGAGAGTTGGCTATTGTGCTCAATTTTGGCACAATTAGCCAGCTCTCACTGTTGAATATGACATGCTGAGGATGAGAGCCGGCTAATGTGCTCATTTTTGGTACAATTAGCCGGCTCTCACTGTTGAATATGACATACTGAGGATGAGAGTTGGCTATTGTGCTAATTTTTGGCACAATTAGCCGGCTCTCACTGTTGAATATAACATACTGAGGATGAGAGCCGGCTATTGTGCTCATTTTTGGCACAATTAGCCGGCTCTCACTGTTGAATATGATATACTGAGGATGAGAGCCGGCTATTGTGCTCATTTTTGGCACAATTAGCCGGCTCTCACTGTTGAATATAACATACTGAGGATGAGAGCCGGCTATTGTGCTCATTTTTGGCACAATTAGCCGGCTCTCACTGTTGAATATAACATACTGAGGATGAGAGCCGGCTATTGTGCTCATTTTTGGCACAATTAGCCGGCTCTCACTGTTGAATATGATATACTGAGGATGAGAGCCGGCTATTGTGCTCATTTTTGGCACAATTAGACAGCTCTCACTGTTGAATATGACATACTGAGGATGAGAGCCGGCTATTGTGCTCATTTTTGGCACAATTAGCCGCCTCTCACTGTTGAATATAACATACTGAGGATGAGAGCCGGCTAGTGTGCTCATTTTTGGCACAATTAGCCGGCTCTCACTTTTGAATATGATATACTGAGGATGAGAGTCGGCTATTGTGCTCATTTTTGGCGCAATTAGCCGGCTCTCACTATTGAATACGACATACTGAGGATGAGAGCCGGCTATTGTGCTCATTTTTGGCACAATTAGCCGGCTCTCATTTTTGGTCAAATCCTGTCAAAAACGTACACTGTTTTTGAACCAGCAATTTTGCATAGGATTTAGCGCAAGTCTAAGCGTTTTTAGAGCGTACTACACGCACATTTTCAATATCGCGCCAACAGCACATACGTTCTTTTACCATGTGCGCATTTTTAGATATCGCACAAATCTGATATTTAGCAACAATTACGCAGATTAACAAAACTGTCCGCCCAAAACGCATGCGGTTTTGACCACAGAAGCGCTTACAGAGCTCTGCACATGACCGACTCTCCTTTTTCATCAAAATCGCACCTAAATGTATTGTGTTTTTTAACAAATTACATACCGAGGATTAGAGCTGGCTATAGTAATCTATATTTTTAAAAATTCTTAATAAATATAATTCTGGATTAATTATTCAACGGCTCATATACAAAACAATCAATCCTTAAAAGATACTTTATTAACCAATCATTAAAAAGTTTTCAAAACTTCAAAAAACAGGCAAACAAAAATAGGCTTATTGCTGATTTTCAAAATCCAGCCACAAACACTAGAGAGTCGTTCCAATGTCAGGTAGAGGGTCACAAACCTATTTGTCCCTATAGGGCCCTATATCTCTCTCCTACCTGACAGCGGAGGTTGGCACCCTCTTGATACGCAAATGGCGCCGCCGCTCCTCGGCGGCTCTCCCTAATCACCCTGTTGACTCCTATCTAAATGACATCAGCTTGGAGTACAACAGATGGCCGGGGACAAAAATATAATAGATAATAACCCCATGCCACAAACCACCAAGACAAAAATATAAGGAATAGTAACTGGAAAAAACTCTAATTTTTGGCAGATTTGTAAACATTTGCTTTGGGAGGAAAAGGGGTCTAAATAACCCTATTTAGGTGTCTCCCTGCCTGACAGCGGAGCTTTTACACCCTGCGTTACTCTGGTGCCCCCGCTCCACGTGGGCTGACCCTTACTGACCCCTACACTTCTCACCCAGAAAGAGGAAAGAGGGTGTCAGAACATATGGCCAAGGGAGACAGGGGTAATAAATTAGAATTATCCCTGAAAAAATCCCCCCCAAAGACAAAAAATGTTTTAATAATAATAATAATAAAAAAAAATGTATCTGCAAACTGATGTATACAGTGTATGGGATAATAGTGCATTAGCAAAGGCAGTTGCAAGTAAAGGGGGTAAGATATCAATCAGAACAGATACACAATCATTTAAATGTTCTTAAGCAGCATTAATGTACATTTCTCACATCACAAAACGCTGCTATTGCCTCTAATCCCCAACAACACATTTTTCATATTGCATCATGCCCAAAACATTGAGCCATTGATCGCTCAGGCTCAAAATTGCACTGTCCCAAAAAAAAAAAAAATCAGCAAATTAACAAATATGTAAGAACTTAGCTCATGGCCACTGAAAAATCACCTCAATATATATAGGCGGGGTGATAGTACTTTGACAAAGGCAGTTTCAAATAACAGGGGTAAGGTATCAATCAAAACAGATATACAACCATCTGAGTATTCTTAAACAGCATTAATAAACATTTCTCAAATCACCAACCGCTGCTATTACCTCTAATCCCCCATAACAGCATATTTTCATATTGCTTCATGCCCAAAAACAATAAGCCATTGATCACCCGGCTCAAATTGCACTATCCCCAAGTATTAAATCAACAAAATTGACAAATATGTAAGAACTTAGCTCATGGCCAATGAAAAATCGCCTCGGCTTTTTTTTCGGGACAGTGCAATTTTGAGCCTGAGCGATCAATGGCTTAATGTTTTGGGCATGATGCAATATGAAAAATGTGTTGGGGATTAGAGGCAATAGCAGCGTTTTGTGATGTGAGAAATGTACATTAATGCTGCTTAAGAACATTTAAATTATTGTGTATCTGTTCTGATTGATATTTTACCCCCTTTACTTGCAACTGCCTTTGCTAATGCACTATTATCCCATACACTGTATACATCAGTTTGCAGATACATTTTTTATTTTTTTTTATTATTATTATTAAAACATTTTTTGTCTTTGGGGGAAATTTTTTCAGGGATAATTCTAATTTATTACCCCTGTCTCCCTTGGCCATATGTTCTGACACCCTCTTTCCTCTTTCTGGGTGAGAAGTGTAGGGGTCAGTAAGGGTCAGCCCACGTGGAGCGGGGGCACCAGAGTAACGTAGGGTGTAAAAGCTCCGCTGTCAGGCAGGGAGACACCTAAATAGGGTTATTTAGACCCCTTTTCCTCCCAAAGCAAATGTTTACAAATCTGCCAAAAATTAGAGTTTTTTCCAGTTACTATTCCTTATATTTTTGTCTTGGTGGTTTGTGGCATGGGGTTATTATCTATTATATTTTTGTCCCCGGCCATCTGTTGTACTCCAAGCTGATGTCATTTAGATAGGAGTCAACAGGGTGATTAGGGAGAGCCGCCGAGGAGCGGGGGCGCCATTTGCGTATCAAGAGGGTGCCAACCTCCGCTGTCAGGTAGGAGAGAGATATAGGGCCCTATAGGGACAAATAGGTTTGTGACCCTCTACCTGACATTGGAACGACTCTCTAGTGTTTGTGGCTGGATTTTGAAAATCAGCAATAAGCCTATTTTTGTTTGCCTGTTTTTTGAAGTTTTGAAAACTTTTTAATGATTGGTTAATAAATTATCTTTTAAGGATTGATTGTTTTGTATATAATCTATATTTTTACCAAGAGCCGTCTCTGACTTTTATGAGAGCCGACTATTTGGACTAAAAATCATCTTTTTAGCTGGCTGAATGTATAAAAGGAGCAATAGCGCCATCTTATGTTTTTACACTTTTGCATTTAAAAAAATATATTTTGTTCAACAGTGGCTACTTGTGGAATTTCAAAATATTACATTTTGCAAAGTGAGAGCCGGCTAATTGTCCAAAAAACAGGCGTCCAAATACGCAGTAGCCGCTTTTAAGGAAAAAACTTTTTTACGTTTTTTCTGCGTAGACCCCATCAGGAGCGATATTTCAGGCCGCAGAACGAGAGCTTTCGTGCAGAAACGTTCCTGGACCCCAGAACTAAAATTAGCTCCTCCCACCGCATGCGTAAGCATCTCGTAACGCCAATTTACAAAGTGCCCCCATCGTCCCTATATATTACTATAGAGAGATGGTGATACTCCAAAAATGACCCTCCCCAAATTTCAATAGACCGGAGTAAGCCCTGTTGCCATCCGGCAACAAAATGGCTGACTTTTGTTGCGTATTGCAACAACAGAGTCAAACCTTGTTGCAGATCGGCAACAAATGCCGATATTTTCTAAGTTTTACCCCCAAGGTCAACCTCGCCTTTTTTGCTTTTAAAATGTTTATAACATGTTGATGTTCATCATGTTGATTAAATTTGATCCCACATTTTTGTATGCACGCTGTTTCATATTTCTATATATCTGATTTACTAGTGATTTATGTACACCTCCCTTTCCTTTGGTCACATTTACTTTTTCTGGGTGTACGGCACAGTACCCTAATCTATAAGCTGTGCCAATCCTCCCCTTTATCCTTCTGGTAATTCAATATGTCTGATACCAAGAAAAATAAGCCACTGACAGAGTTGAACACTGGACTATGATTTTTTTTTTTTAAATAAAGCCTTACAATTTAAAAAAGGAAAAAAACACTGAAGTCTTACATATATTAAAAAGGTTGCATGGTGTTTGCTATTTGATATTGACCATTGATCTATGGGTAAATCACAGCAATGATCCACTATTTGAATCCTATTTGCACTTCCTTTCCAGTGTTGCTTACTTTTACCCTAAGCTCTATATTTAGATTTATTTAAGAGCTACATGGAGCTTAATCGCACCTCTAAAACAAAATGAAATATAATACATAGAAAACACCATGACTCTTTTTTTAATTTGATATTGGCCATTTGCTAAAGAAAATGGTTATTGTTTAAAGAAATACCCCTAAAGTAAATACATTGAGTTTTTTTGGGGTGGATACCAGCTTGGGGTCATTATGTAATATATGAAGGGAAACAAGTTAAAACCTCTACAAAGTTAGGAAATTTCATTAGGTGACTAATTAGATTTATTACAGTATTATGAGTATTATATCTGCATCATACAACACGTGCAATCTATGTATTAAAAAATTTAGAATTTTTTATTCGGTCATACAATATAAGATTATACAAGATAATGATAACACTTTAGAGAGCAGAAAGCGGCTCTGCTCTGTACTGTCTTGTATGTATTCATGATAATCAGCCCCACACGTCTGCACTTCTATATGGCATTTAGAGTATGATTCTCATATATGTGATCTCCAAAAAATGTCAAACATGGAAAAATTATATTTCACCATGTATTACCAGATAATAATAATCCTATTAAAATGCATCAGTCATGACAAAGCTAACCTCTGGTACAACATGCTGGCTAGCAATGAGGGATTTTAGTTTAAAAATTGTTTGACTTCCCTATTAATGTGATAACCAAGACTATAAAATAGTTGGATAAATCTCTAGTCATACATTGTGGCTCCACATCCACCATGCTTTATCCTCCAGCATGCCTCATCATGATCCATATATACCTGTATAGTGAAGATTGGCTTTACATTTTGTCTTGCGGTCAGCTCATACATGAGCTGTGTGTCACGGGGGCTTAGTTCAACTAAGGCTGAAATACCCGGGGCCCCTGTGGTGTCCCTTTTACTAGGGGAAACCCTGTCTGACCCTCAACCCAGGGTTTTTGCTGAAGGTGCAAATGCCTGAGCCTCCGACCTTTCCTTATCTCCTGCTCAGCCCTGCACTTAACCCTCCACCCTCCACCCAGTGAGGAGTCACACCACCAAAGTTCCCACGCAAATAATGACAGACAGGGAGAACTTAAACTGCACTGCGCCGCACACACACAGGAATAAACAGTAATGTGAACAGGGCACAACTAAACACAAATATGGGAAGGAGAAAGGATAACGACGGATCATACGACACCAGATATGAATCTCTCTCTCTTGAACACCTCCACTCCAGACCGGAACCACTTGGTATGAAACACAAGCTATAATCGGCGACGCCCATATGCCAGTATGACTATTTAAAGACCGTGGGCGTGACTAACCTTCCAACCTGGTCTCCAGCAGGATTAACCCCCGAAAGCCTGAAGATCAAACCGGCGCCACTGAGGCTATAGTGGCTGGAGGTGGAACTACCTCTGCCTGCCAGATGCTGTGGTGTGAACAGCGTCCGACATGACACTGTGGCTTCCTGGTAGATCTTTATGGCAATATAGACTGTTCACCTTTAGCCTTGAAATTGAATTACCTTGAACAGGATGTAATTCAGTAATCACTAATATTCAGCAAAATGTTTTACAAAAATTTTAGTAAATAAATTCCCCACAAATTTGCAGCATTGAAAAGCATGGACTGGAAAAAGGGGTTTAATACTGTAATCTTAGAGTGAGGCAATGGTATTCAAATGAAATTTAATTGTACTTGATTTTGTTTTATTTTGTAATTAGCTTTGTGCCAGTGAAGCAAAATGTTAGCTGTCAACCACTTTTGCATAACCTTAAGAGGCTGGCTAAAAATCTAGTCTAATTGACTAGAAAATACATGTTTAATACTGAATGATCCTAGGACTGAAGATGGTTTAAACTTATTCCATTATCCTCGAATTTAAAAAAAAGAAAATTTATTCTCAAGAATACAGTTTTTGTTTTATAATGTGCATGGAACTTTTCTGAACCATATAAAGAGACAGCCAAAAGTAAAAAGATACCCACAAAAATCTGGTTCTTCCATCACAATACTGTAATCTGCATTAAAATCATAGGTAAATATAGACTTAATCCAGCATTATTGCTTACTTTAATCACACAAAAAAAGAGAACTAGAGCAGCACAAAGACAAAAAGAAAAATGAAAAATTGGGAGAAAATCCCCCCAGGCAAAGATCAAACCTCAACTGTAGAAATCCAAAAAATGGAGGCATCATATCATGCTCAGTGGATAAAGAGCTACTTTTATTAGCCCATCGTGGCAACGTTTTGGTCTGTGGAGATGTGGACAGTTTTCAGTCAATGATCAAGTGCATGTGATAGATATATAGGGGTGTACCTGATAATAGTACTTAACAATAATTGCAAAAAATAACATATCCATCCATTAAAAGTGACATACATACTATGCCAGATGGAATATACAGTTTTAAATCCCATAAAGTGCATCAGCTACATAGCGAATCAGAAGAACTACAGTATACTAGATTTTTAATTACAAAACAAAAGGGACAGTGATAAACTGTCACCAATAGAAGAGAACTATACGTGAATACAAAATTCTGCTTATTTTAATCATTAAAAATCAATAAAAATAAACTGCTTTTCTTTAATTACAATGAACATACCCCACTGATATTTACAATAATGAAAATTAGATATTGCACATATATAATAATAATAAAGAAAAGGATATTACTACATCACATGAAAAAGAATGACACAAGGGATCCAGTTATATTATGCCCATGGCCTTAATGATAATTACCACATGTGCACCCTTTAATCATATGCTGGTATACAGCTGTAGTATCCCTTATTTGTACTACATATCAAACAGGTAAAAGATCGATGAATTTTATTGATTTTTAATCATTAAAATCAGAATTTTGTGTTCATGTATGGTTCTCTTCTATTGGTGACAGTTTATCACTGTCCCTTTATGTTTTGTAAGTTGTATTTGGAAGTGCCATTTGTATAATTGGTGGACAAAAAGTGGATTAATCTAGATTTTTAATTAGCCGTTTTTGTTAATATTGGGATAAGATCTTGGAGATGGGAATACCTCTTTAACTTAGTTTTACACTTTATTATAAACTAGGTGATTATTACTTGTACCTTATTACATTTTCTTATATGTTAATGACTTGACTTGTATTGATGAGTAATCTATTGTGTAATAGATGGGGGACATATAAAATGTGGGTATTAGTAAGTTGCTTTACTATATTGACTCGGAGTTACCAATTACCTTCTTTGGAAAATGAACCTTGATAATTCATTTTACAAGCATAAGTTTTACAAAGATCAGCAGGATAAGATTATTTTCTACCATAAATGCTCTAGTCAATTTATATTTCTACATTGAATTTATTTAGGATTTTTCATTATGCTAGATTTACAGGAAAAAGTGTACAAAATTTAGTAAGTTTGCATTATAAAGTTTTCTCTACATGCTTACTTATACATTTTTTTCCTGTATAGTTGCCTGTACAATACAATTAAACATTGTTTGGATGACAAATAACTAAGTTTTGGTTTGAAAGGAGAACACTAACAAAATGTGAGGTGCATCACAAACCCAGTTACGTTCAACTGTCTACTGGGCACTTTACATTGCCCTATTACATACATATTCCCCTATTATACCTGTGTCAGTGTAATTATCCATTGATTTGCATGTTGCAGTAAAGGGGGCTTTCACATAGCGAAATCGCTAGCAATATTGCAAAAGCGTCACCGGTTTTGTGACGCAGCAGCGATATTGCTAGCGATATCGCTACACGTGATACTTACCTCCGACTGGCTTCCCTGCTGGTTATTGATGATTGCCTGGTCCATTTCTTGTTAGCGGCTTCCTGCTGGCGCCGACGAGCGACAGGTAAGTAAAGACTGCTGCGTCGCTGCTGAGATCTGCCTGTTTGGCAGCTCATTAGCAACTATTTAGTGATGCACCAGCGATCCTGACCGGGTCATATCGTGGTCGGGATCACTGATGCATCGCTAAATGTAAAAAGGCCTTAAGACAGTATGTTTAATCCTATTAGAGATGCAACAAAACTTTTTTTTGTTATTGGCCATAATCTTGATGCCAGGTCTTGAAGTAAAAATGTTTAATGTTAATTTAGATTCTTTTAATTATATCCCAAATAAACGAACATTTACTTTACCTTAGTACAGAAGCGCCATTGTCAATTTGGTTACTTAATATTAGAGCTACTTCTAGGTTTTCTGTTTTCAACAAATTTGAATATAGTTAACCGGCAAATTATCTTCTATAATCGAAAGCCAGATATTAACTAAATAAACTTTAATGCTTTTTAATAGTTTGTATTATAATATAGTTTGATATTATAGCAGCCATTGATTTCTTGTTGACAAAAAATTACAGAATGGCAGTTGTCATACAGATATGGTTCATATATTCTATTCCAGAAGTCTAGACGAATTTCCTGCCATCAAGCATCCTCACACATTGTTCACTATTTAGTTTGGTGAAAATTTATTTACAATATAGTACAATATTCCCTATCTATATGATACAGAATTAAAACTTGTAAAGCTTTTGAGACAAGATCCTTATATGCATAGCCATGGCGGTTTATAGCTGATAATCCTTAATACACTGGTAGCTTAGAAAAGTAAATGTAATTCTCTTTATAGTATTGGAGGCAAAAATTGAAGACTTAATAGATTTATTCATCACCTTGATCTCCACTCCTGTTCCTTTCACAAAGTAAAGTTAATTAATCTTTAAGCAATTCTAATTACAGCAACAAAGTAATCAATGCTACTACATCATCATAAATATATTATCTTCAGGAATTGTGGTAACATTTCTTTATATTAAACCTGTAATCCTAGACCAGATTCTAATTAGATCAAGGTCTGCTAAGATCCACTCAAAATGTACCTGATGTTCTGCTTCTTCCACGTGATTATCTGCTGACAAATGCTTCCATCTTCCTTATTTCATAAATATTCACACTATTCAGAGTTAACTGTGCAATGTTTCTGAAAATTATGAAAATGATTTCATGGTATTAGTCAGTTGTTGGCTACATTGCTATATTTTGTTGCAGTAATAAGAAATTTGTCATGATGTATACAATATAGTATATAATGTTACCTTTTTTGGAATTTCAGATGTTACTGAGGTGTCACAGTGCAGAATAAAACACTCTACATATTGGGGCTGTGGAATAATTTTTCTGACATAACCATCGTAAATTTAGTTTCATTTTGATTTGCACTTGTAGGATGCTCTCATCACTCCTTTAAAGGTTCGCTCACACGTACGTATACATCAGACAAGTTTTTTTTCTCATGATGGTGATTAAAAATCTCTGAGCTTTGAAAATGTATCAGATATCTCTTGGTGACCTGTTTGATATATTCACATCTGTTGATATTTACCTGTGTAACTACTACTGTATTCTTGAAAATTTGTTGATGCTGGTTTACCACAATATTTTAACCATTTCCTATGCATACCATATCGGCAACACCCTCAATATTGCTTATTTTCTGTTTAGATTTATCCTGAAAAAAATTCTATTTTGTTTATTGTGATCTATGGGTAACTCACAGCAATGATCCACTATTTGCATCCTATTTGCACTTCCTTTGCAGTGTTGCTTACTTTTACCCTCTAAAACTAAATGAAATATAATATATTCAAAGAGTCCTGGTGTTTGCTATTTGATATTGGCCATTTGCTAAAGAAAATGGTTATTGTTTAAAGAAATACCCCTAAAGTAAATATATTGAGTGTTTTTGGGGTGGATACCAGCTTGGGGTCATTATGTAATACATGAAGGGAAACAAGTAAAAACCTCTAGTAAGTTTGGCACATTTCATTAGGTGACTAATTTGATTTATTACAGTGTTATGAGTTTTAAATCTGCATCACACAACACACGTGGAATCTATGTATTAAAAAATTTAGACTTTTATTATTAGTCCACACAATTGAAAAGCGCTGAAGAAACCTCTTTTTTGGATGAGGCTCTGGAATGGTCTCTAAGTCACTGTCTTCACTTTCATTAAATTCCAAAACCTCAGGTTCCTCTTCTGTGTCACTCTCCTCTGTGTCACTCTCTTCAGTTGTGTCCTCGGTTTCTTTTCTGTTTATATGAACAAATATAAATGTTTTGACATGCGATGGCAAAAGCCTTGGCCGCTTCCTAAATGGACCTTGCTGCATTAGATCGGTCAGGCAGACCCATTCCCCTTCTGGAGTATCTCCATGTGCCGGACAACCCATATCTTGGTACCAATCCTCATCTGGGTATGTAGAACTGAGCACGGGGCCGCAGCAGCATATCTGTGTGAGAGACCGAAAGAAGCATTAGTTGAGGTCTGTAGAAAAGCTATTGCATTATATTAAAGACATTATATTGACTAAGGTGACATTGTATTTTTTAGAATATGCAAAAAAATTTCAGATCAGACTATCCTCCAATAATAAAATAGCCTTTCATGAAAACTACTCCCTTAAAATTGTTAAGCCCTATCTTCAAATATATAGAAAAATTGGATAAACTAGATCCTCTGACATTGGTCTATTTCCTACATGCTAACTAGTCATCTTTAGTAATTCAGAATACTGTCAATTTTAATATACATATTAGAAATGTTAAACATTTAAGGAAAGTTGCAAAATAACAGGCAATGAAAAATCCTAAAATATCTTATTTCTTTGATAATTTTAGAAATTAAAACTAAAAGCAAACATTACCTTTTCAGGGTTTGTCTGTGCCTGGGTATCAATTGTTATTTCTTCACAAATGCTTAGTGACCAGTCACCAACAAACATCAGAAGAGTTGTGCAGCTACCAAGCTGTCTTCTCCTTTTATACAAATCATGAGAGGTTTGCTCCTCCCTTTATTCATTAGTGAAATGCAAACACCCAGGAATCTCCTCCCCTTCTGAATGCTACCTTATCTAACATAGCAAACCTAGATGGCACCCATGTTTTATTAAAGAAATGTGAATACTCATGTCAACCAGTCTCACAATGGTTGAGAAAGCAGGATTTTAAGTATAATTTCATCAATTTTCACTCATCAGCATACCTAATTCAAGATTCTGTATAGCAATAAATGGTTCAAAGAAAAAAAATTGTGATCAGTAAAAGAGCTTTTTTCAATCTAGTCCAACCAATAGAAATGTGTTCTGGCTGTTAAATGTCAGGGCATTCTAAAAAGTTTAATGTCTCATATGGCTCCTATCACAAAAGAGATTGGTTAAAACAATGACCACACATGTAAAGTGCAAAAAATGAATCTGAGGACTAATTGTATTTTATTAGTGATGGGTGAACTCACTTTATTTGAAATACTGCAAGAGTCAAAATATAAAAAAATTAAAATAGAATTAATCACCCTCACCTTTCCATTGCTCGCTGCGTATAGTCCGTTAATCAAGACATCTTTATTTTACCATTATACATTGTATCTCTGGAGTTATTGCTCTTCAACAGGCAAATTATGATAAAATTTTGACATGCACTGACATTCAGGATCTGTTCATTACCAGAAGTCTCACTCAAGAGAGAAGACTCCAAAGATGTGGCTCATGTCGGCCAATAGAAAAGACCCTGAGGACCAGATATGATACATCATTGCTCAATGCCTATTTGAAGATGACTGGTGAGGCATGTGTTTTTTCTGTAATAATGGTCTATGGTCTGAAGAGACCATGGAAAATAATATAATAACACAAAAAAACAACAATTATGCGGCAAAAACTGAAATCAATATCAAACCACCAAAAACAGCACAGTTTAAATTGCCAATAAAATTTAATTTTTATTATAAATAAACAAATTTATACATAATAGAATACAGACAAAAATAACACCAGAGATACTGCTATCCTAACAGGGAGCCATATTCCACATTGCCCAAAAAATAATAAGGTTTCAAATATTTTGTGGGTAATGTGTAATATGGCTCCCTGTTAGGATAGCAGTATCTCTGGTGTTATATTTGTCTGTATTCTATTATGTATAAATTTGTTCAATTATTTATAATAAAATTTATATTTTATTGGCAATTTATGCTGATCTGTTTTTGGTGGTTCCATAGAAAATAACATGTAACATATAAGTGGGGGATAATAACTGCACTGTGAATCAAATTTCACAGAAACTCCACACAACTTGCTGCTCATGTTTTGCAAGATCTGCTTGTCTCTAGTATTTTGAATAATATTGAAATAGAGAAATGATGCCAAGTTGATTAAGGGGATATATTTGACTTCTATTGTAGGCATAGAAAATATATATTTTGTTTTTCCAATATGAGGCAAAATTAGCTGCAGCTTTCCATTTTGGGGTATTATCCTTTTTTCTGTATCTGACTTTAAATTTGGTATTGATTTTTTTTCTGCAACTATTGGTATATGTAACTGAGAAAAAAGGTTGAGTTCTGCTCAACATAGGTAATTGTAAACTAATGATTTTCCTTTTTTAAGTTATATTTTTAAAGATTCATGCAAAAAAATCAGATCAAAGTTGCCCATAAGTCGGTGAAAATCATGAAATGCACACAGTTTCCAATTAACATTGCACTAAGTAGCAGACACTTTACAATTTATATTTCCATATGTGAAACACATGAATAAAACACGAATCAATGTGTCAATTTTACTCATCAAAGAAACATGAAGATCAGCTCAAAAAGCACTAGTGACACTTGGGCCTCATTTAAAAGATGTCGATCTTTCTAAAATACCAAAGTCACTTGGCTTCACAGCCCCCTACTGATAACACAATACAGGGTGAAGTTGTTCTTTAGCTACTATTTGTTTTTTTTTTTCTTTTGTAAAACCAGTGGACAAAGGTTCTTAGGTTTTTAAGTTTCTTGTGACACAATTAAAAATCAGAAAGCGGCTCCGCTCTGTACAGTCTTGTGTATTTATGCTAATCAGCCCCACATATACACAAAATGCACAAGACTTTTATGTCTACACTTCAGAATGACATTTAATATCCAAAAGTGTCATCCATGTAAAAGTAAAATGGCACCATAAATTACCATGTAATAATAAGTATACTCCTATTACATCTGGAGCCACAAAGCAAAACTCTGGTGTAACATGGTGGTTAGCATTGAAGATTGTAACATTAACTCAAATTAAGCCAAATTATCACTTTTATCTACCACATAGTCTTGGATATAACATTACCAGTGAGGCATTGCTGCTCTACCTCCATCATGCTTTGCGGCTCCAAATACACATTTCCAGCATGTCTCACTATGATCTATACATATCTGTATAGTGATAATTCACTTCACATTTTTGGTTACGGTCAGTATTTACCACCACATAAAGAAGCCACTGAGTGATCATTTAAAACTAGATGGGCATTTCCTGAAGGAAATACATGGTGCTTGAACAGCGCTGCCAGCTTTACAGCAGTGTATCAGGTGTGGACTGTAAGAAAGTAAAGTTAGAATATGAATGCTGTGTATAGCGATGGCACAACCTGGGATGGGTTGTATATGAAGCCAATGGGGGTGATGTAGTGATGCCACCATTATATAATATTGGCTGCAGGCTAAAGGACCTGTGTGATGTCACCACCATTTGCTTCATTTTACCTCAGCAGTTTCAAATATGAAAGCTGACCTCTGGTTGCTATGGACAACCAAAATGGTTTTACTCTGAGGCAATTTTCATTAATCAGGCCACTAACATTTGCTATAGAAATCTGGGAACCTTGTCACATACATTTCTTATAGCAGTGTAGTGGTCCCTATTTACTCAATAAAATTGTACAATTAGTGGATTAATAAGTCCTTAAGGTCTCTTCACACTGAATGATACCGCTGACTATTGCGATGCTGCAATGTCGCAAACCCGACATTTCAGCATTGCAAGCGCAGCGGTCACAATGAACAATTTTCTTCACTGGGAGTGTATGATGCATGACACCCCAGTGATCAAAACGGCCGTTACTGGGATCTGCCATGCTCAGGAATGCCCCCTGCGATGTTGTATTCCACTGTCACACGCAGCAATTGCCACCGTCACAGCGGGGTATTGCTGAAACGTCATGGATCGGATGCTCGTTCAGTGTAATGGGGACCTTAGTAATGACAGCAACCATTTAATTGCAGCTGTACCCCTGAAAAATAAAAATGGACAAAAGCACATATTGCATTTTCATGGAAATATATTGTGGACATTCTTGTGGTGCAAATCATCTTAGGTTGGTAAAAGCCTGAGCGACTGGCATAGTACAGCCCCTCACAAGCCACTGTGGCATGGTGTGGCCCCTCAACAGCCACTATGATTTCGGGGCCTTTAAGGAACCAGTCTGATATGCAAGGCCTCTCAGGGGCCACTTTAGTATGTGAAACCCATGACCCACTTTGTTGTGTGGGCCCCCTCAGGAGCCAGTCTGGTTCCCAGGGCCCCTCAGATACCACTTTGGTGCCAATGAACCTCAGGAGCCAGTCTGGCATGCAGGGCCCTGCCCCTGGGTAGCCATTTTGGCCCCTTGGCAGCCACTTTGATGTGCGGGGCCCCTTGTTAGCCACTTTGGCCCCTTGGTAGCCATTTTGGCATGCAGGAATCCTTCGTAGCCACTTTGGTGCACACAGCTCCTCGGTAGCCACTTTGGCCATTTGGTAGCCACTTTGGCATATTCAGCACCTTGGTAGCCACTTTGGCCACTTGGTAGCCAATTTGGCACCTCGGTAATCCCAATAATGTGAGAAATTCAACCACTTTTCCAACACTGATTTCTCACATATTGGGATTATTCAGCGATTACCTAATTAACCCTTTATGGCTTTTTTACCTTGCTTAGCCATATATATTGATGGATTTACATTTTGATTAGTGTGATACATGTTATAGAAACAGTGCCCTCATTCCTCTCTCTAGCCATTATTTATATGTTCATTTAATATATTTTGGCATGGTGCAATTTATTATATTATATGTATTATACTATATATTCTTCTGTTCATAATAGCTTTGCGATTTTGGAGTATAGAGGTAGCTCACTTTTCTGCATCTATTAAACTATTGTGCTTCACTAATTTTCTGCATGAGTTGTTCCGTCCTGAAATTGAGGCATTTTGCTTAAATTTTATACTAATTGTATTTTAATATTGGTAATAAATTTGTTTATTTTATGGATCTCTTTCGTTTCTTTATTATTTATTATATTAGTCTGTTAAGGTACTGTCACACTTAGCGATGCACCAGCAATCCTGACCCGGTCAGGATCGCTGGTGCATCGCTAAGTGGTCGCCACTCGCTAGTGAGCTGCCACACAGGCAGATCTCACCAGTGACATAGCAGCGGTCGGGGATCGCTCGTCGGCGCCACAGGAAGTTGACGACGAGAAACGGTCCAGGACGTTCTCGTGAGATCAGCGATAACCAGCGGGGGAGCAGTCGGAGGTAAGTATCATACATAGCGATATCGCTATAACGTCACAAAAACCAGTGACATTATAGCGATATTGCTAGCGATATCGCTTAGTGTGACAGGCCCTTTATTCGCCTTAATCTTTGTCAGGTCTTGAAGTCAAAATTATTAATCTTAATTTACATTCTTATAATTAAATCATGAGTAAATAAACATTCCTTTACTTCAGTGAAGAAGCGCCATTGTCTGCTCACTAATATTAAAGCTACCTGTAGGTTTTTTTGTTTTTAACAAATCTGAATATAGTTAATTGGCAAAATATCTTTCATAATTGAAAGCCAGATATTAACTAAAGAAGCTTTTCTGCTTTTAATAGTTTGTATATATTTTATTGCAGTTTGATATTTTAGGAGCCATTGAATTGCTTATTGATGTAAAATTGCTGAATTATAGTTGTCATCCATATACAGTTCATATATTTTATTCCAGGAGTCTACAGGAATTTCCTTTTCTTAGCATCCTCAGACATTTTTCACTATTTAGCTCAGTGAAAAATTATTTTCAATATAGTACAATATCTCCTATTAATAGGATATATAAAGAAAGCTTGTAAAGCTTTTGAGAAGGGGGGACTTTATGTATGGCCATGGTGGTTTATAAATGACATTCGGTGGTACATTGGGCATTTTGACAATTAAATGTAATTCTGTTTATAGTATTGGAGTTAAAGATTTCAGCCCTATAATTCTTAGATATATTTTCTCCACTCCTGTTCTTGTCGCAACCGAAGGTAAATTAATCTTTCAGCAATTCTAATTACAGCAGCAAAGTAAAAAATGCTACTATATCATCATAAATATATTAAAGAATTGTGGTAACATTTCTTTATGGCAAATTTGTGATCCTAAACCAGATTCTAAATTAAATCAATGTCAGGTTAGAGCCACTCAAATGCACCTGATCTTCTGTTTTTCCAGGTGATGGCCTGCTGCCAAATGTTTCCATCCTACCTATTTCATAGGTATTCACACTATTCAGAGTTAACCATGCAATGTTTCCAAAAATTATTTTATAGGATTAGTGAGTTGTTGGCTACATTGCTAAACCATGTTGTAGTAACATGAAATTTGTCATGATGTATGCAATATATTGTCATAACTCATAAATATCATAGAACTAAATTACCCTTTTGGGGTTTCAAGATGTTTCTGAGATGTCATGGTGCAATATAAAACACCCTCTATATAAGGGATATTATGTAGTTTTTTCTGACATAACAGTGGTAAATTTAGTTTAATCCTACAAACGCAAAAAATTTCTAATCTTTATAACTGCTCCCTCACAGGAGCAAGTTCACCGGGGAAGGTGTTTTTTTCTCATGCTGGTGAGTACAAACAGAGCACAGCAATTTTTATAGTATTTCTATTGAAATTATGGCTTAAAGTGGTTATAAAACAAAATTTTTGTTCTTGTGATTATTTTGCTACTAATTAGTTTAAAGCCAGAAATTCACATTATAATATGCCCATGAGAAAACTTTACTGCACAAACTGACAGTTACATGTTTTTCAATGGTCTTCTTTTTTCCTTTGTTTGTGCCTTAATTGTAGTTTTTTTATCAAAACAGTTTTGTTTAATATACAAGAGAAACTTTTAACTTCCAGTGATTGCTAATTTGTTCATTAGCATTCCAATAACCTGGAAGACCTCCTTCTCTCCTCCACACTTATTCACTCCTCACCCAACCGCCTCCAAGACTTCTCCAGAATAGCCCCCATCCTCTGGAATTCCCTGCCCCAACACGTCCGGCTATCAACCACACTCGGATCCTTCAGATGGAACCTAAAAACCCATCTCTTCAGGAAAGCCTACAGCCTGCAATGATCCCTGCTGCCTCCTCACCACTACTGGAGCCACCACCTCACCATCACTGGAGCTGCTGCAACCCCCCAACCTACTGTCTCCTTTCCCACCATCCTGTAGAATGTAAGTCCAAAAGGGCAGGGTACTCTCTACCCTCTATATCAGTCTGTGATTGTTAGTTTGTTTACTGTAAGTGATATCTGTAATTTGTATGTAACCCCTTCTCAAGTACAGCACCATGGAAACAATGGTGCTATATAAATAAATATTAATAATAATAAAAAAAGAATGAAATCACTACAAGCATCAATTTTATAATCGGAATTCCAGAAAGTTTGGTCTTCTATCATTCAGGAAAGGGGAATGCTAAAATATTCAAGGTATAAATAAATCTAAATCATATTCTTTGTAAGGTTTTTTTTAATTTTTGCTCTTAAATTACAATTATTACAATTAAATTAATCCATAACATTGCATTAAAAAGTCTGTAATTGGGAAGTCATAAAAGAATTACAATTACTATACAACTTGCCAAAACATTTATGAATTGGATGGCTCTAATAATCAAACCATTCTCCCTAACATATGTTACAAGTAGAGTTGAGCGATACCGTCCGATACTTCAAAGTATCGGATCGGAATGGATCGGCCGATCTTAAAAAAAAGTATCGGTATCGCCGATTCCGATACCGGAAGTCCCATTCAAGTCTATGGGACTTCCGGTATCGGAAAAAGAAAAACCCTATTTTTGCCTTGTACAGCCTCTCTGGGGTCTGTACGGGCCTTTCGGGGGGCTGTGCCGGCCTGCCAGGGGGTCTGTGCAGGCTCCGGTGGTCTGTGCCGGCCTGCCGGGGGCTGTGCCGGCCTGCCGGTGGTCTGTGCAGGCTCCGGGGGGCTGTGCCGGCCTGCCGGGGGGCTGTGCCGGCCTGCCGGTGGTCTGTGCAGGCTTCGGGGGTCTGTGCAGGCATCGTCCGATGGGACTACAAGTCCCATCGGGCGATGCCTGCTACCATGACGGTGATTGACACATTAGCCAATGATGGGACAGTAGTAGTCCCATCATCCGGCTAATGTGTTGAATGTAAAAAAAAAAAAAATTACATGCTACATACATACAACATGAATACTACATATATACTACATGTAACATACATACTACATATATACTACATGCAACATGCATACTACATGCATGCTACATACATGCTACATACATGCTACATTCATACTACATATAGACTACATGCATGCAACATTCATACTACATATATACTACATGCATGCAACATACATACTACATATATACTACATGCATGCAACATACATACTACATATATACTACATGAATGCAACATGCATACTACATATATACTACATGTAACATACATACTACATATATACTACATGCATACTACATACATACATGCATGCTACATACATACTACATGCTACATACATACTACATGCTACATACATACTACATGCTACATACATACTACATACATACTACATATATACTACATGCATGCTACATACATACTACATGCATGCTACATACATACATGCATGCTACATACATACTACATGCTACATACATACTACATGCTACATACATACTACATGCTACATACTACATACATACTACATATATACTACATGCATGCTACATACATACTACATGCTACATACATACTACATATATACTACATGCATGCTACATACATACTACATATATACTACATACATACTACATGCATGCTACATACATACTACATGCATGCTACATACATACTACATGCTACATACATACTACATATATACTACAGGCATGCTACATACATACTACATGCTACATACATATTACATAAATACTACATGCATGCTACATACATACTACATGCTACATACATACTACATATATACTACATACATACTACATGCATGCTACATACATACTACATGCTACATACATACTACATACATACTACATATATACTACATGCATGCTACATACATACTACATGCTACATACATACTACATATATACTACATGCATGCTACATACATACTACATGCTACATACATACTACATATATACTACATGCATGCTACATACATACTACATTTATACTACATACATACTACATGCATGCTACATACATACTACATGCATGCTACATACATACCACATGCTACATACATACTACATACATACTACATATATACTACATGCATGCTACATAGATACTACATGCTACATACATACTACATATATACTACATGCATGCTACATACATACTACATGCTACATACATACTACATATATACTACATACATACTACATGCATGCTACATACATACTACATGCTACATACATACTACATACATACTACATATATACTACATGCATGCTACATACATACTACATATATACTACATGCATGCTACATACATACTACATGCTACATACATACTACATATATACTACATGCATGCTACATACATACTACATGCTACATACATACTACATATATACTACATGCATGCTACATACAATACATTCATATAATACATACATAGACATACAGTACATATAACATAGAGTAACATACTTACCAATACTTGTCACATTGTTCCCCGAAGCCATTGTCGTGTACGGAATAAATATTAACATAACAAACGACAAAAATACTCACCCATGATCCGAAGCAGTCCACGAGTGTGTCCCACGACGATCTTGGGTAGAGAACTGCAGCATCAGCTGATGCTGCCGCTCTCTACGGGCTGCAGGAATCCAATGACGGAAGGTAGGTATCCTTCCGCACTGTATTCCTCTGCCACTTAAAAAAAAAAGTCCCTAGTCTCACTTTATGCCATTGCTGCGTGGGAATGGCATAAAGTGAGACTAGGGACTTTTTTTTTAAGTGGCGGAGGAATACAGTGCGGAAGGATACCTACCTTCCGTCATTGGATTCCTGCAGCCCGTAGAGAGCGGCAGCATCAGCTGATGCTGCAGTTCTCTACCCAAGATCGTCGTGGGACACACTCGTGGACTGCTTCGGATCATGGGTGAGTATTTTTGTGGTTTGTTATGTTAATATTTATTCCGTACACGACAATGGCTTTGGGGAACAATGTGACAAGTATTGGTAAGTATGTTACTCTATGTTATATGTACTGTATGTCTATGTATGTATTGTATGAATGTATTGTATGTAGCATGCATGTAGTATATATGTAGTATGTATGTAGCATGTAGTATGTATGTAGCATGCATGTAGTATATATGTACTATGTATGTACCATGTAGTATGTATGTAGCATGCATGTAGTATATATGTAGTATGTATGTAGTATGTATGTAGCATGTAGTATGTATGTAGCATGCATGTAGTATATATGTAGCATGCATGTATGTAGTATATATGTAGTATGTATGTAGCATGCATGTAGTATATATGCAGTATGTATGTAGTATGTATGTAGCATGCATGTAGTATATATGTAGTATGTATGTAGTATGTATGATGTATGTATGTTGCATGCATGTAGTATGTAGCATGTATGTAGTATGTATGTAGCATGCATGTAGTATGTATGTAGCATGCATGTAGTATATATGTAGTATGTATGTAGTATGTATGATGTATGTATGTTGCATGCATGTAGTATGTAGCATGTATGTAGTATGTATGTAGCATGCATGTAGTATGTATGTAGCATGCATGTAGTATGTATGTAGCATGCATGTAGCATGCATGTAGCATGTAGCATGTATGTAGTATGCATGTAGTATATATGTAGTATGTATGTTACATGTAGTATATATGTAGTATGCATGTTGCATGCATGTAGTATATATGTAGTATGTATGTTGTATATATGTAGTATGAATGTAGCATGTATGTAGCATGTAGCATGTATGTAGCATGCATGTAGTATGCATGTTGCATGTAGTATATATGTAGTATGTATGTTACATGTAGTATATATGTAGTATGCATGTTGTATGTATGTAGCATGTATGTAGCATGTAATTTTTTTTTTTTTTTTACATTCAACACATTCGCCGGATGATGGGACTACTACTGTCCCATCATTGGCTAATGTGTCAATCACTGCCATGGTAGCAGGCATCACCCGATGGGACTTGTAGTCCCATCGGACGATGCCTGCACAGACCCCCGAAGCCTGCACAGACCACCGGCAGGCCGGCACAGCCCCCCGGAGCCTGCACAGACCACCGGCAGGCCGGCACAGCCCCCCGGCAGGCCGGCACAGACCACCGGAGCCTGCACAGCCCCCCAGCAGGCCGGCAGAGACCCCCGGAAGGCCCGAAATGACGGCGCATCATGATGCGCACACACCGCGCATCATGATGACGTCAGGCTGTCAATCAACTTTGAACTTCCGATTCCGATACCGACATCCGATATTGAAAAAATATCGGATGTCGGTATCGGAATTCCGATACAGCAAGTATCGGCCGATACCCGATACTTGCGGTATCGGAATGCTCAACACTAGTTACAAGTTGTTTCCTTTGTTGTCACAGGCCCCTTCTCTTGAAGTCATCACTTTTAAATTTTGATTTTTACAGTAAATACTTTCCTGCTTACCTTTTTCTGAAAATGCTGCATTCCATAACAATTTTACATTTTCTCCATTTTTATACAAAATCATCTAATTGATGCTAATTTAATACCACCAATAATGCTCTATTTTGTGTCTTACTCTATTTCCACCCTTTAATCTCTCAAGTTATGGGCTCTTTGGGATTTCTAGCTAAACACCAGACATTCTGCATTATGTGCATCCTATTTTCAGTGTTTGTAGAACTTACTGTAATTTCTATATTTATGGGCCATAGGGAGCTTGATTGGGTCTCCTTTTTAATATTGTATGGTAGTTCTGTTCATCATGTTAATTAAATTTGATCCCACATTTTTGTATGCACGCTGTTTCATATTTCTATATATCTGATTTAGTAGTGATTTATGTACACCTCCCTAATCTATAAGCTGTGCCAATCCTCCCCTTTATCCTTCTGGTAATTCAATATGTCTGATACCAAGAAAAATAAGCCACTGACAGAGTTGAACACAGGACTATGATTTTTTTTTTTTTTAAATAAAGCCTTACAATTTAAAAAAGGAAAAAAACACTGAAGTCTTACATATATTAAAAGGGTTGCATGGTGTTTGCTATTTGATATTGACCATTTGTTCAAGAGAATGCTACATTTATTTATTTTAGGGGTATTTATTTTCACTTTGAGATTTTTTGATGGTGGTTCAGATTAGTCATTATGTACTACATGAAGGGAAACCAGGAAAAATCTCTAGACACTATTAATAATATATTGTTCTGTTTCAATAGACAACCAAATTGATTACAGTATGAGTTTTACACTTGCAAAACAAATAACATACAAGCAATCCATATTTACATTTTTTTTATTGCTGCATAAAACATGATCATGAATGTTGACCTGGAAGAAAACACTTAAGGAATCACTTTTTAAGGGCCTGTCACACCAAGCAATATCGCTAACGTCACTGGTTTTTGTGACGTTATAGCGATATTGCTAGCGATATCGCTATGTGTGATACTTACCTCCGACCGCTCCCCTGCTGGTTATCGCTGATCGCGTGAGAACGTCCTGGACCGTTTCTCGTCGTCAGCTTCCTGCTGTGGAGACGAGCGACGCGTGGACGCGGGCGGGATGACATCAGGATCGCCTCGTCTGACAGGTAAGTAGCGACCTCTGCGATGTCGCTGGTGAGATCTGCCTGTGTGGCAGCTCACTAGCGACCACTTAGCGATGCACCAGCGATCCTGACCGCGTCATATTGCTGGTGCATCGTTAAGTGCGACAGTACCTTTAGATGAGGGGCTGGGAATATCTTACTTTTTCTACTTCATTTTCTTTATCACAATCCTCTGTTGGCTTCCCTGCTGGTTTGTCCTCAGTTTTTATTACAGTTTTTTGTAATGAATAAAAATGTTTTAACATGAGGCGGCAAAATCCTTGGCCATTTCCTGAATGAACCATTTTTAAGTAGGTCAGGCAGGCAGATCCATTCACCTTCTGTGTGTATTGGACAAGCATTCATCAAAAAGGATTCCTCATTTGGGTGTGTGGAACAATGACACATCTGTATGAGGGGCAGAAAGAAACAGTCAAGGTCTGTAGAAAAGATTTCTAAAAGTACAATGTGTCACTTTAGACAGCAAAATTAATTAGAATAGGCAATCAAGATCCGATCAGTGGAGGTCCATCTAGTGTAGCACAATATCCTCCAAACATAATATACCAATTTTAAGGGAGTAAAATCTTGAACCGCTATGCAAAATTGTGAAATATACAGGCCATAGAAGAATAATACGTAATATACATGCGCTGTGCTTTGTATGTAATAGGCTAAATTCAGTCATGTTAATTAAATTGGAATACTGGCAAATATAATACATTTCAGACATGTTATGAGTAGAGTTGAGCGACTTTTGGTTTTTTAGGGTCGCGTTTCGTTTCGTGAAACCCGACTTTTCCAAAAGTCGGGTCGAGCAAGATCGTCCGATTATAGGGAAAAGTCGGGGTCGTCCCGAAACACGAAACCCAATATAAGTCAATGGGGAATAAAAGTCGGCAGTGAGAGGAGGACAGGAAACACACCTACAGTGCCCACTTGAATGCCAAAAGCATCAATTCTTCTTATTTAAGCTTGTCAACCTTAATTAACTTCATAATACAAGTTACGCACTGAAAAATGGGGGTTATTTGGCTACAGTTGTGGGGGGGAGGGCTGGCTCCAGGTTTTCATGTGCCCTGGGCGAAAGAGCGCCCCTTTAACACATACCACAACTCATCATGCTCCGATACGGCAGAGAAATAGCGGTATAGTACAATGAAAAATACTTCACTTTTTACATCTCATGACGAGGCCCATCTATTTCTCCATACAGAATCATTGGTCCCATATAATGTTTGAAACAGTATATGATGAGCTCCACATAATGCTACAGTATATGTTGGTCCCCATTGATGAAGCTCCACTGTCTTATTGGCCCAAATAATGCTCCAAACATAATGGGCCCCATTTCTAATGCTCTAGTGTATAATGGGCCCTGTAAATGCTGCTCCAGTGTCTGATGTCCACCTTTGGAATGTTCCAGTGTATGGTGGGCCCCATCTATCATTCTCCAGAGTATAGTGCTCCCCAAAAATTGCTGTCCCAACATTGAAAACAATCAAATAAGTCTCCTCGCTAGGGAATCCCTGTACTTGTCTGGACTCCTCGTCGTCCCCATCTTCCATCTCACTGCACAGTATTTCAACTTTGCAAGTGCTGTGATCCTGAGCAAGCAGGGGGGGCCCACTCATTGGCGACGGCACTGGCACAGGGCCCCTGATAGTACGGTGGTGTGTCTGATGGCCGGTGGGCCGAACCTGCACTTTCATCTGCAGCTTCCTCTTTGTCACCGTGTAAGATGGAACTGTATATGGGAAGGGTAACCTGAGTTTCATCAGGGTCAGATTCAGGCCGTGTAGCATGCGAGGGGAATGTAGTGGTCTGGGTCAATGTACCAGCAGATTCATCGAGCAGTGGCTGGGCATCAGTGCACTTGTGTCGCCCCCAGGAGTACGGTCGCCACAGTGGCATTACCTTCCACCTAGGGAGTGTGATGTCATGCTTGGGAGCAACGAACGATCTCTCTAGCAGGTTAACTGATTGGGCGGCGTTTTTCCCACGAGTCATGACCCTCCAAACAGCATTCATGAAGGCAAAGTGTTTGTTTTACGTGGGCAGTATGGTTGCAAAGCTGAACCTTAAAGGAATGTCCAGAAGGGCACCACCAGGAGTGGAGCCTACGGTTAAATTCGACTCCACCTGGGAAACCTCAAACATGCCAGCTACAGAACAGATGCACACATTACAAGCTTAATTCTGTTAACGAACGAGACTCCGTCATGCCCCGCGGTCCGAGTCCGGCTTACTAGAGGGACATGTGAGGCTCTGGCACATGAGATTGGCCAATAACTGGTGTGTCATGCCCTTACATGTCCGTGGCTGCATGTGCACTACACTGAAAAGGCCAGCGTTTGTCGCTTACAGGTGCAGATAACCCGCTGAACAACATTAGTGATGGGGATCACTGATTACAATTATTACCCGCGAACAATGATTTCCCAGTAAGTGCAGGTCAACCGCAGTTCCGGAATTAGCCCTAACCGTCATTCCTGAAAAAATGAAAAACTTACGTGTGCAAACCACAGGTGCTGTAGCTTGCTTAACAGCTCGCCAGCCGTTCTCACGCCCAGTATGGATTACACGTGATTGCACAAAGGTGAGAAAGGGTACCGTATCCCCAGATAACATGTATGGATAGCGTACACATTCAAAATATATGTCTATACATCAGGAGGCAGGCTAAAACGGTGTCAGGCTCAGTATGGATTGCACGTGATTGCACAAAGGTTAGAAAGGGTACCGTATCCCCAAATAACATGTATGGATAGCGTACACATTCAAAATATATGTCTATACATCAGGAGGCAGGCTCAGACGGTGTTAGGCCCAGTATGGATTGCACGTGATTGCACAAAGGTTAGAAAGGGTACCGTATCCCCGGATAACATGTATGGATAGCGTACACATTCAAAATATATGTCTATACATCAGGAGGCAGGCTCAGACGGTGTTAGGCCCAGTATGGATTGCACGTGATTGCACAAAGGTTAGAAAGGGTACCGTATCCCTGGATAACATGTATGGATAGCGTACACATTCAAAATATATGTCTATACATCAGGAGGCAGGATCAGACGGTGTTAGGCCCAGTATGGATTGCACGTGATTGCACAAAGGTTAGAAAGGGTACCGTATCCCCGGATAACATGTATGGATAGCATAGTGTACACATTCAAAATATATGTCTATACATCAGGAGGCAGGCTCAGACGGTGTTAGGCCCAGTATGGATTGCACGTGATTGCACAAAGGTTAGAAAGGGTACCGTATCCCCGGATAACATTTATGGAGAGCATAGTGTACACATTCAAAATATATGTCTATACATCAGGAGGCAGGCTCAGACGGTGTTAGGCCCAGTATGGATTGCACGTGATTGCACAAAGGTTAGAAAGGGTACCGTATCCCCGGATAACATGTATGGATAGCATAGTGTACACATTCAAAATATATGTCTATACATCAGGAGGCAGACTCAGACGGTGTTAGGCCCAGTATGGATTGCACGTGATTGCACAAAGGTTAGAAAGGGTACCGTATCCCCGGATAACATGTATGGATAGCGTACACATTCAAAATATATGTCTATACATCAGGAGGCAGGCTCAGACGGTGTTAGGCCCAGTATGGATTGCACGTGATTGCACAAAGGTTAGAAAGGGTACCGTATCCCTCGATAACATGTATGGATAGCGTACACATTCAAAATATATGTCTATACATCAGGAGGCAGGATCAGACGGTGTTAGGCCCAGTATGGATTGCACGTGATTGCACAAAGGTTAGAAAGGGTACCGTATCCCTCGATAACATGTATGGATAGCGTACACATTCAAAATATATGTCTATACATCAGGAGGCAGGATCAGACGGTGTTAGGCCCAGTATGGATTGCACGTGATTGGACAAAGGTTCGAAAGGGTACCGTATCCCCGGATAACATGTATGGATAGCGTACACATTCAAAATATATGTCTATGCATCATGAGGCAGGCTCAGACGGTGTTAGGCCCAGTATGGATTGCACATGATTGCACAAAGATTAGAAAGGGTACCGTATCCCCAGATAACATGTATGGATAGCGTACACATTCAAAATATATGTCTATACATCAGGAGGCAGGCTCAGACGGTGTTAGGCCCAGTATGGATTGCACGTGATTGCACAAAGGTTAGAAAGGGTACCGTATCCCCGGATAACATGTATGGATAGCATAGTGTACACATTCAAAATATATGTCTATACATCAGGAGGCAGGCTCAGACGGTGTTAGGCCCAGTATGGATTGCACATGATTGCACAAAGGTTAGAAAGGGTACCGTATCCCCGGATAACATGTATGGATAGCGTACACATTCAAAATATATGTCTTTACATCAGGAGGCAGGCTCAAACGGTGTCAGGCACAGTATGGATTTAACGACCCAGACTACACAGCGGAGGAGCAGGGAGAGTAAAGATTGCAAATGCTGGAGCCCTGCCCAAGCAAGGGGGGCCCACTCGTGGGCGTCGGTACTGGCACTGGGCCCCTCATAGTACGGCGGTGTGTCTGACGGCGGGTGTGCACCACCACCGTCAGAGACACTTGATTGCACTATGAAGGATCCTGTGCCAGTGCCCGCGCCCAAGAGTCGGCCTACCCACCTGTCCAGGGCAACGGCACTCGCACGGTGTCGTGCACTAGGTGGTGACCCCGACCAGGGGGGGAGGCAGCACAGTTAGGGAGTTTTAGAAAGTGGCATATGTTGATGTTGGACATTCAGCTGATGCAAAAGGTGAAATAGGTCAAGTCCCAGGAAGAGGTGGACCAAAGCAAGCCATTTTTCTGTCACCCTATGTGTCATCAGGGGAAGGTGGGACAAAATCCTTGGAAACCCATGCGTGGTTCATTTTAATGAAGGTTAGATCATCCACATTTTGGGTTGACAGACGGGTCCTTTTTTCTGTCAGGATTGATCCAGCTGCACTGAAGACTCTTTCCGATAGCACACTTGCAGCTGGGCAAGAGAGCTCCTGTAAGGCATATTGGGCCAATTCAGGCCAGGTGTCCAGTTTAGCGGCCCAATAGTCAAAGGGGAATGACCTGTGTGGGAGAACATCGATATGGGAGGAAAAGTAGTTTGTAACCATAGTTGACAACTGCTGTCTCCTGTCACTTTCCATCGATGCAGTATTATCAGTTGTGTGAGCGGTACTTGAAAAATCAGTCCACAACATTGTCATGAAACCCCTGTCTCCAACGCCAGTTCTGCTGTGTGCACCACGAACACCTCTGCCAAGCTGCTCCCAGCCCGTACGGCTCGTGTGAGAACCATCACCGCTGCTGTGTGCTGGGAATGCCTCAAGCAACCGATTTACCAGAGTTGCTTGTTTATTAGCCGATATTAGGTCAAGGTTCTCCTGTGGCATGATGTTTTGTAATTTGCCTTTATAGCGTGGAATCAGGATGCTGGCCAACCAGTAGTCGTCATCGTTCATCATTTTGGCAATGCGGGGGTCCCTTTTTAGGATCAGCAAGGCATAATCTGACATGTGGGCCAATGTTCCCGGTGTCAATGATGCACTGCAAGTGCTGATTGGAGGAGCACTTTCTGGCAAATCCACATCCCTCCAGTCACGCACAAACCCTGTACCAGACCTTGCCACGCCAACATTTTCACTTGCCCCACGAGATGCATCCTCCTCCCCTAAGTAATCATCCCCATCATCCTCCTCCTCCTCTTCTTCCTCCACCTCATCCAGGAGAGGTCCCTGAGCAGACAATGGCTGAATGTCATCAAGGATTCCCTCCTCCTCTTCCTCCTCATCAACATTGGCTGCAGAAGCCTGCTCCTTAAGGTGCGTCAAAGTTTGCATGAGCAGACGCATAAGTGGGATGCTCATGCTTAGGATGGCGTCGTCTGCGCTTACCAGCTGTGTGCATTCCTCAAAACACTGAAGGACTTTACAGAGGTCTTTCAGCTTCGACCACTGCACACCTATCAACTCCATGTCTGCTCTCAAAGTGCCTGGCCGTGTATCCTCCCACAAATGCATTATGGCCTGCCTCTGCTCGCACAGCCACTCCACCATGTGCAGGGTGGAGTTCCACCTTGTTGCAATGTCGATAATGAGGCGGTGGTTGGGAAGGTGGAGCAATCGCTGCAGCTTCTGCATACGAACGGAGTGTACAGGCGACCGGCGGATGTGCGCGCACAGTCTTCGCACATTCTGGAGCAGGGCTGTTAACTCCGGATAATTTTTGAGGAAGCACTGCACCACCAGGTTCAAGGTGTGAGCCAAGCAAGGTATGTGGCTGAGTTTTGAAAGGGCTATGGCTGCCACAAAATTACGTCCGTTATCATTAACTACCTTGCCTGCCTCAAGATGTACACTGCCCAGCCATGACTCAGTTTGTCGCTTCAAGTACTCGGCCAGCACCTCGGCGGTGTATCTGTCACCCAAACACATCATCTGCAACACAGCCTGCTGATGCTTTCCACTAGCTGCTCGATAGGGGGACACCTCGTGTGCAACAGTGGCAGCTGCAGATGGATTGCTCGTACGACTGCGCTCTGTGGACGAGCTTTCGCTTCTGGAGGAGGAGGAGGAGGAGGGTCGAATGCCTACAGCCAACTGTTTCCTATACCGTGGGCTAGGCAGCACTGTCCCACCACCGCTGTCCCCTGTGGACCCTGCATCCACCACATTAACCCAGTGCGCAGTGATGGACACGTAACGGCCCTGGCCATGCCGACTGGACCATGCATCAGTTGTGAGGTGCACATTTCCGCTCACTGACTGCTTGAGTGCATGGACAATGCGGTCTTTCACATGATGGTGGAGGGCTGGGATGGCTTTGCGAGAGTAGAAGTGGCGACTGGGTAGGTCATAGCGTGGTACTGCATAGGCCATGAGTTCGCGGAAAGCTGCGCTTTCCACCAACCGAAAAGGCATCATCTCAAACGCGATTAGTTTGGCAATGTGGGCGTTCAAACCCAGTGTACACGGATGAGAGACTGAGTACTTTCTTGACCTACTCATAGTGTCTGGGAGGGTGAGCTGGACTTGAGAGCTGCATATGGTGGAAGTAGCGGTGGACAGGGCGGACTGAGAGAGGGTTGATGATGGTGATGGAGTTGTTGTTCTTTCTGATGGCCTAGAATCAGTCTTTCGATGATATAACAGTGGGATTCCCTGACTGCTGTGGCCTTGCAACGACACCTCAACATTTGCTGCTGTGCTAACCGGTGGGCTTACAGTGGGGGAAACAATGTAGCGTTGCTGACTACCTTCGTTGTGATCAGTTGCACATGTAGCACTTGAGGTTTGGTGTTGTGTAGAGTTGAGCGAAACGAGTCAAAAAAAATCAAAAGTAGCCGACTTTTGGCAAAGTCGGGTTTCATGAAACGAAACCCGACCCTAGGATGAGGTCGGCCACGAGGTCGGCGACTTACGCGCCAAAGTCGCGTTTCAAAAGTTTGTTTTGCGCTCTTTTTCAGCCAATCAGGATCCACGGACACTGTGGGCAACGTGATGTCATAGGCACGGGTCACCACCATCTTTCAGAAGGGCATGCAAGTGATTGGCTTGCTTTGGTGGGCGTCACAGGGGGTATAAAAGGGCGTGCACGCCGACCGCCATCTTACTTCTGCCGATCTTAGTATAGGGAGAGGTTGCTGCTGATTCTGTAGGGAGAGCGTTAGGCAGGGAAGAAGACAAAAAACTGCTTCTGCTGCTAGCGATTTGGCCTGCACAACACACCAGTCACTGTGTGTGCAGTGCAAGAGGAGGCTATATAGTGGTGTATCAGTGGTGTTGGTTGTTGGGCTGCCTTCTAAGGCTTCCTGACATTCCTGCATTGCTGTTTACCCACTGCTCTGCAAACTGCTCTTTTAAAAGCAATCCCAATTTTTTTTTTTTGTCCTGCTGAGAAGACAAAAAAACTGCTTCTGCTGCTAGCAATTTGGCCTGCACAACACACCAGTCACTGTGTGTGCAGTGCAAGGGGAGGCTATATAGTGGTGTATCAGTGGTGTTGGTTGTTGGGCTGCCTTCTAAGGCTTCCTGACATTTCTGCATTGCTGTTTACCCACTGCTCCGCAAACTGCTTTTTTAAAAGCAATCCAATCTCCCTTATCCTCTAGTCATTTTTGTCACAGCTGTGCCATCGAGCCTGTCACATAGCGCTCAGATATTCATTGGGCCTCACACAATCCAAAAGTGTCCAGTGTCCAAAAGTGTGTGCAGAGATTCAAAATCTCCCTTATCCTCTAGTCACTTTGGTCACACCTGTGCCATCGAGCCTGTCACATAGCGCTCAGATATCAGTGGGCCTCACACAATCCAAAAGTGTCCATCCAGTGTCCAAAAGTGTGTGCAGAGATTCAAAATCTCCCTTATCCTCTAGTCACTTTGGTCACAGCTGTGCCATCGAGCCTGTCACATAGCGCTCAGATATCAGTGGGCCTCACACAATCCAAAAGTGTCCATCCAGTGTCCAAAAGTGTGTGCAGAGATTCAAAATCTCCCTTATCCTCTAGTCACTTTGGTCACAGCTGTGCCATCGAGCCTGTCACATAGCGCTCAGATATCAGTGGGCCTCACACAATCCAAAAGTGTCCATCCAGTGTCCAAAAGTGTGTGCAGAGATTCAAAATCTCCATTATTCTCTAGTCACTTTTGTCACAGCTGTGCCATCGAGCCTGTCACATAGCACTCAGATATTCATTGGGCCTCACACAATCCAAAAGTGTCCAGTGTCCAAAACTGTGTGTAGAGATTCAAAATCTCCCTTATCCTCTAGTCACTTTGGTCACACCTGTGCCATCGAGCCTGTCACATAGCGCTCAGATATCAGTGGGCCTCACACAATCCAAAAGTGTCCATCCAGTGTCCAAAAGTGTGTGCAGAGATTCAAAATCTCCCTTATCCTCTAGTCACTTTGGTCACAGCTGTGCCATCGAGCCTGTCACATAGCGCTCAGATATCAGTGGGCCTCACACAATCCAAAAGTGTCCATCCAGTGTCCAAAAGTGTGTGCAGAGATTCAAAATCTCCCTTATCCTCTAGTCACTTTGGTCACAGCTGTGCCATCGAGCCTGTCACATAGCGCTCAGATATCAGTGGGCCTCACACAATCCAAAAGTGTCCATCCAGTGTCCAAAAGTGTGTGCAGAGATTCAAAATCTCCCTTATCCTCTAGTCACTTTGGTCACAGCTGTGCCATCAAGCCTGTCACATAGCGCTCAGATATCAGTGGGCCTCACACAATCCAAAAGTGTCCATCCAGTGTCCAAAAGTGTGTGCAGAGATTCAAAATCTCCCTTATCCTCTAGTCACTTTGGTCACAGCTGTGCCATCGAGCCTGTCACATAGCGCTCAGATATCAGTGGGCCTCACACAATCCAAAAGTGTCCATTCAGTGTCCAAAAGTGTGTGCAGAGATTCAAAATCTCCCTTATCCTCTAGTCACTTTGGTCACAGCTGTGCCATCGAGCCTGTCACATAGCGCTCAGATATCAGTGGGCCTCACACAATCCAAAAGTGTCCATCCCGTGTCCAAAAGTGTGCAGAGATTCAAAATCTCCCTTATCCTCTAGTCACTTTGGTCACAGCTGTGCCATCGAGCCTGTCACATAGCGCTCAGATATCAGTGGGCCTCACACAATCCAAAAGTGTCCATCCAGTGTCCAAAAGTGTGTGCAGAGATTCAAAATCTCCCTTATCCTCTAGTCACTTGGGTCACAGCTGTGACATCGAGCCTGTCACATAGCGCTCAGATATTCATTGGGCCTCACACAGTCCAAAAGTGTCCAGTGTCCAAAAGTGTGTGCAGAGATTCAAAATCTCCCTTATCCTCTAGTAACTTTGGTCACAGCTGTGCCATCGAGCCTGTCACATAGCGCTCAGATATCAGTGGGCCTCACACAATCCAAAAGTGTCCATCCAGTGTCCAAAAGTGTGTGCAGAGATTCAAAATCTCCCTTATCCTCTAGTCACTTTGGTCACAGCTGTGCCATCGAGCCTGTCACATAGCTCTCAGATATCAGTGGGCCTCACACAATCCAAAAGTGTCCATCCAGTGTCCAAAAGTGTGTGCAGAGATTCAAAATCTCCCTTATCCTCTAGTCACTTTGGTCACAGCTGTGCCATCGAGCCTGTCACATAGCGCTCAGATATCAGTGGGCCTCACACAATCCAAAAGTGTCCATTCAGTGTCCAAAAGTGTGTGCAGAGATTCAAAATCTCCCTTATCCTCTAGTCACTTTGGTCACAGCTGTGCCATCGAGCCTGTCACATAGCGCTCAGATATCAGTGGGCCTCACACAATCCAAAAGTGTCCATCCCGTGTCCAAAAGTGTGTGCAGAGATTCAAAATCTCCCTTATCCTCTAGTCACTTTGGTCACAGCTGTGCCATCGAGCCTGTCACATAGCGCTCAGATATCAGTGGGCCTCACACAATCCAAAAGTGTCCATCCAGTGTCCAAAAGTGTGTGCAGAGATTCAAAATCTCCCTTATCCTCTAGTCACTTGGGTCACAGCTGTGCCATCGAGCCTGTCACATAGCGCTCAGATATTCATTGGGCCTCACACAGTCCAAAAGTGTCCAGTGTCCAAAAGTGTGTGCAGAGATTCAAAATCTCCCTTATCCTCTAGTAACTTTGGTCACAGCTGTGCCATCGAGCCTGTCACATAGCGCTCAGATATCAGTGGGCCTCACACAATCCAAAAGTGTCCATCCAGTGTCCAAAAGTGTGTGCAGATATTCAAAATCTCCCTTATCCTCTAGTCACTTTGGTCAGAGCTGTGCCTTCGAGCCTGTCACATAGCGCTCAGATATCAGTGGGCCTCACACAATCCAAAAGTGTCCATCCAGTGTCCAAAAGTGTGTGCAGATATTCAAAATCTCCCTTATCCTCTAGTCACTTTGGTCACAGCTGTGCCATCGAGCCTGTCACATAGCGCTCAGATATCAGTGGGCCTCACACAATCCAAAAGTGTCCAGTGTCCACAAGTGTCTGCAGAAATTCAAAATCTCCCCTGTCCTATAGACACCTTGTACCTTGTTTTACATTACTATATAGTTTGTTGGATTTTGTCTACATTTCTACCAAAAATGAGGAAGGCTGGTGGAAGAGGCCATGGAATTGGGCGGGGGTTGGCAGCTGGTAATGATGGTGTTGGTGGTGGATCTGATGGTAGTGGCAAGAGCAAAATAGGACCGAATGCAGGAGGTGCTGACCCTGCGTCATCGTCTGGCTACATAAGGCCTCGAACGCTTAGTTTTCTAGGAGTTGGCAAACCGCTTTTAAAGCCAGAGCATCAGGAAAAAGTTTTGTCTTACATTGCTGACTCAGCCTCCAGCTCTATCGCCTCCTCTTCTTCAGTTGTAAAAAGTAAAAGCACTGAGTCGTCATTGGAGGCTCATGTTCATGAACCACACCTTTCCTTCTGTCCTTCACCCCAACCAAGATTGAAGGATGACGCAGGCCATACTACTGATTACTCCATGGAGCTGTTTTCACATACCATGCCTGGATTATCAAGTGAAATGGTGAATTACCCAGGCCAAGATGAATCTGACATGGAGTGCACTGATGCACAGCCGCTGATGGATGATTCTGCTGGTACATTCACTCAGAGCACTACATTGTCCTCGCAGTGTACAGAGCCAGATTCTGACCCTGATGAGACTCAGGTGCCCCTTCCCGCACACTATACCACCATACACGGTGACACAGAGGAAGGTGCACATGACATAGAAGAGGAGGTGATGGATGACCCAGTTGTTGACCCAGATTGGCATCCATTGGGGGAAGAGGGTGCTGCTTCCAATAGCTCAGATGAGGAGCATCCACAGCAGACATCGACATCGCAACAGCTGTTATCTGGCAGGCCCGGAGCACTCCAAAGACAGGTTCCAAACATCAAAAGAGTTGCTGGACAGCTTGTCCAGAGGGTCAAAAGATCACAGCGTGCTAGGCCGCAAAATGTCTGCCAAAGTAGGAAGAGTGCAGTGTGGCA
Source organism: Dendrobates tinctorius (assembly GCF_039654945.1). NCBI lineage: Eukaryota > Metazoa > Chordata > Amphibia > Anura > Dendrobatidae > Dendrobates > Dendrobates tinctorius. The sequence continues at coordinate 9,952,050 of NW_027361724.1, forward strand.
CTTTTTTGAACAAAATCCTCATGATCAGGCCAAGGTTATCTGTAAGAAGTGCGCAAAGACCTTTAGCCGAGGGAAAAATCTGAAAAATTTGAATACCAGTTGCATGCTTAGACATTTAACCAGCATGCACTTGCAAGCGTGGACACAACACCAAACCTCAAGTGCCACATGTGCAACTGATCACAACGAAGGTAGTCAGCAACGCTACATTGTTTCCCCCACTGTAAGCCCACCGGTTAGCACAGCAGCAAATGTTGAGGTGTCGTTGCAAGACCACAGCAGTCAGGGAATACCACTGTTATATCAACGAAAGACTGATTCTAAACCATCAGAAAGAACACCAACTCCATCACCATCATCAACCCTCTCTCAGTCCGCCCTGTCCACCGCTACTTCCACCATATGCAGCTCTCAAGTCCAGCTCACCCTCCCAGACACTATGAGTAGGTCAAGAAAGTACTCAGTCTCTCATCCGCGTACACTGGGTTTGAACGCCCACATTGCCAAACTAATCTCGTTTGAGATGATGCCCTTTCGGTTGGTGGAAAGCACAGCTTTCCGCGAACTCATGGCCTATGCAGTACCACGCTATGACCTACCCAGTCGCCACTTCTTCTCTCGCAAAGCCATCCCAGCCCTCCACCATCATGTGAAAGACCGCATTGTCCATGCACTCAAGCAGTCAGTGAGCGGAAAGGTGCACCTCACAACTGATGCATGGTCCAGTCGGCATGGCCAGGGCTATTACGTGTCCATCACTGCGCACTGGGTTAATGTGGTGGATGCAGGGTCCACAGGGGACAGCGGTGGTGGGACAGTGCTGCCTAGCCCACGGTATAGGAAACAGTTGGCTGTAGGCGTTCGACCCTCCTCCTCCTCCTCCAGAAGCGAAAGCTCGTCCACAGAGCGCAGTCGTACGAGCACTCCATCTGCAGCTGCCACTGTTGCACACGATGTGTCCCCCTATCGAGCAGCTAGTGGAAAGCGTCAGCAGGCTGTGTTGCAGATGATGTGTTTGGGCGACAGACACACCGCCGAGGTGCTGGCCGAGTACTTGAAGCGACAAACTGAGTCATGGCTGGGCAGTGTACATCTTGAGGCAGGCAAGGTAGTTAGTGATAACGGCCATAATTTTGTGGCAGCCATAGCCCTTTCAAAACTCAGCCACATACCTTGCTTGGCTCACACCTTGAACCTGGTGGTGCAGTGCTTCCTCAAAAATTATCCGGAGTTAACAGCCCTGCTCCAGAAGGTGCGAAGACTGTGCGCGCACATCGACCGGTCGCCTGTACACTCCGTTCGTATGCAGAAGCTGCAGCGATTGCTCCACCTTCCCAACCACCGACTCATTATCGACATTGCAACAAGGTGGAACTCCACCCTGCACATGGTGGAGCGGCTGTGCGAGCAGAGGCAGGCCATAATGCATTTGTGGGAGGTTACACGGCCAGGCACTTTGAGAGCAGACATGGAGTTGACAGGTGTGCAGTGGTCGAAGCTGAAAGACCTTTGTAAAGTCTTTAAGTGTTTTGAGGAATGCACACGGCTGGTAAGCGCAGACGACGCCATCCTAAGCATGAGCATCCCACTTATGCGTCTGCTCATGCAAACTTTGACGCACCTTAAGGAGCAGGCGTCTGCAGCCAATGTTGATGAGGAGGAAGAGGAGGAGGGAATCCTTGATGACATTCAGCCATTGTCTGCTCAGGGACCTCTCCTGGACAAGGTGGAGGAAGAAGAGGAGGAGGAGGATGATGATGGGGATGATTACTTAGTGGAGGAGGATGCATCTCGTGGGGCAAGTGAAAATGTTGGCGTGGCAAGGTCTGGTACAGGGTTTGTGCGTGACTGGAGGGATGTGGATTTGCCAGAAAGTGCTCCTCCACCCAGCACTCGCAGTACATCATTGACACCGGGAACATTGGCCCACATGTCAGATTATGCCTTGCGGATCCTAAAAAGGGACCTCTGCATTGCCAAAATGATGAACGATGACGACTACTGGTTGGCCAGCATCCTGGATCCACGCTATAAAGGCAAATTACAAAACATCATGCCACAGGAGAACCTTGACCTAATATTGGCTAATAAACAAGCAACTCTGGTAAATCGGTTGCTTGAGGCATTCCCAGCACACAGCAGCGGTGATGGTTCTCACACGAGCCGTACGGGCCGGGGGCAGCTTGGCAGAGGTGTTCGTGGTGCACACAGCAGAAGTGGCGTTGGAGACAGGGGTTTCATGACAATGTTGTGGACTGATTTTTCAAATACCGCTCACACAACTGGTAATACTGCATCGATGGAAAGAGACAGGAGACAGCAGTTGTCAACTATGGTTACAAACTACTTTTCCTCCCATATCGATGTTCTCCCACACAGGTCATTCCCCTTTGACTATTGGGCCGCTAAACTGGACACCTGGCCTGAATTGGCCCAATATGCCTTACAGGAGCTCGCTTGCCCAGCTGCAAGTGTGCTATCGGAAAGAGTCTTCAGTGCAGCTGGATCAATCCTGACAGAAAAAAGGACCCGTCTGTCAACCCAAAATGTGGATGATCTAACCTTCATTAAAATGAACCACGCATGGGTTTCCAAGGATTTTGTCCCACCTTCCCCTGATGACACATAGGGTGACAGAAAAATGGCTTGCTTTGGTCCACCTCTTCCTGGTACTTCACCTATTTCCCCTTTTGCATCAGCTGAATGTCCAACATCAACATATGCCACTTTCTAAAACTCCCTAACTGTGCTGCCTCCCCCCCCATGGCTGGGGTCACCACCTAGCGCACGACACCGTGCGAGTGCCGTTGCCCTGGACAGGTGGGTAGGCCGACTCTTGGACGCGGGCACTGGCACAGGGTCCCTCATAGTGCAATCAAGTGTCTCTGACGGTGGTGGTGCACACCCGCCGTCAGACACACCGCTGTACTATGAGGGGCCCAGTGCCAGTATCGACGCCCACAAGTGGGCCCCCTTTGCTTGAGCAGGGCCCCAGCATTTGCAATCTTTACCTCTCCCTGCTCCTCCGCTGTGTAATCTGGGCCGTCAAATCGATACTGTGCCTGACACCGTCTGAGCCTGCCTCCTGATGTATAGACATATATTTTGAATGTGTACGCTATCCATGCATGTTATCCGGGGATACGGTACCCTTTCTAACCTTTGTGCAATCACGTGCAATCCATACTGGGCCTAACACCGTCTGAGCCTGCCTCCTGAGACATATATTTTGAATATGTACGCTATCCATACATGTTATCCGGGGATACGGTACCCTTTCTAACCTTTGTGCAATCACGTGCAATCCATACTGGGCCTAACACCGTCTGAGCCTGCCTCATGAGACATATATTTTGAATGTGTACGCTATCCATACATGTTATCCGGGGAAACTGTACCCTTTCTAACCTTTGTGCAATCACGTGCAATCCATACTGGGCCTAACACCGTCTGAGCCTGCCTCCTGAGACATATATTTTGAATGTGTACGCTATCCATACATGTTATCCGGGGAAACGGTACCCTTTCTAACCTTTGTGCAATCACGTGCAATCCATACTGGGCCTAACACCATCTGAGCCTGCCTCCTGATGTATAGACATATATTTTGAATGTGTACGCTATCCATACATGTTATTTGGGGATACGGTACCCTTTCTAACCTTTGTGCAATCACGTGCAATCCATACTGGGCCTAACACCGTCTGAGCCTGCCTCCTGAGACATATATTTTGAATGTGTACGCTATCCATACATGTTATCCGGGGATACGGTACCCTTTCTAACCTTTGTGCAATCACGTGCAATCCATACTGGGCCTAACACCGTATGAGCCTGCCTCCTGATGTATAGACATATTTTGAATGTGTACGCTATCCATACATGTTATCTGGGGATACGGTACCCTTTCTAACCTTTGTGCAATCACGTGCAATCCATACTGAGCCTAACACCGTCTGAGCCTGCCTCCTGAGACATATATTTTGAATGTGTACGCTATCCATAGATGTTATCTGGGGATACGGTACCCTTTCTAACCTTTGTGCAATCACGTGCAATCCATACTGGGCCTAACACCGTCTGAGCCTGCCTCCTGAGACATATATTTTGAATGTGTAAGCTATCCATACATGTTATCCGGGGATACGGTACCCTTTCTAACCTTTGTGAAATCACGTGCAATCCATACTGGGCCTAACACCGTCTGAGCCTGCCTCCTGAGACATATATTTTGAATGTGTACGCTATCCATACATGTTATCTGGGGATACGGTACCCTTTCTAACCTTTGTGCAATCACGTGCAATCCATACTGGGCCTAACACCGTCTGAGCCTGCCTCCTGAGACATATATTTTGAATGTGTACGCTATCCATACATGTTATCCGGGGATACGGTACCCTTTCTAACCTTTGTGCAATCACGTGCAATCCATACTGGGCCTAACACCGTCTGAGCCTGCCTCCTGAGACATATATTTTGAATGTGTACGCTATCCATACATGTTATCTGGGGATACGGTACCCTTTCTAACCTTTGTGCAATCACGTGCAATCCATACTGGGCCTAACACCATCTGAGAATGATAGATGGGGCCCACCATACACTGGAACATTCCAAAGGTGGACATCAGACACTGGAGCAGCATTTACAGGGCCCATTATACATTAGAGCATTAGAAATGGGGCCCATTATGTTTGGAGCATTATTTGGGCCCATAAGACAGTGGAGCTTCATCCATGGGGACCAACATATACTGTAGCATTATGTGGAGCTCATCATATACTGTTTCAAACATTATATGGGACCAATGATTCTGTATGGAGAAATAGATGGGCCTCGTCATGAGATGTAAAAAGTGAGGTATTTTTCATTGTACTATACCGCTATTTCTCTGCCGTATCGGAGCATGATGAGTTGTGGTATGTGTTAAAGGGGCGCTCTTTCGCCCAGGGCACATGAAAACCTGGAGCCAGCCCTCCCCCCCACAGTCTGTAGCCAAATAACCCCCATTTTTCAGTGCGTAACTTGTATTATGAAGTTAATTAAGGTTGACAAGCTTAAGTAAGAAGAATTGATGCTTTTGGCATTCAAATGGGCACTGTTGGTGTGTTTCCTGTCCTCCTCTCACTGCCGACTTTTATTCCCCATTGACTTACATTGGGTTTCGTGTTTCGGGACGACCCCGACTTTTCCCTATAATCGGACGATCTTGCTCGACCCGACTTTTGGAAAAGTCGGGTTTCACGAAACGAAACGCGACCCTAAAAAACCAAAAGTCGCTCAACTCTAGTGTTGTGTCCACGCTTGCAAGTGCATGCTGGTTAAATGTCTAAGCATGCAACTGGTATTCAAATTTTTCAGATTTTTCCCTCGGCTAAAGGTCTTTGCGCACTTCTTACAGATAACCTTGGCCTGATCATGAGGATTTTGTTCAAAAAAGTGCCACACTGCACTCTTCCTACTTTGGCAGACATTTTGCGGCCTAGCACGCTGTGATCTTTTGACCCTCTGGACAAGCTGTCCAGCAACTGTTTTGATTTTTGGAACCTGTCTTTGGAGTGCTCCGGGCCTGTCAGATAACAGCTGTTGCGATGTCGATGTCTGCTGTGGATGCTCCTCATCTGAGCTATTGGAAGCAGCACCCTCTTCCCCCAATGGATGCCAATCTGGGTCAACAACTCGGTCATCCATCACCTCCTCTTCTATGTCATGTGCACCTTCCTCTGTGTCACCGTGTATGGTGGTATAGTGTGCGGGAAGGGGCACCTGAGTCTCATCAGGGTCAGAATCTGGCTCTGTACACTGCGAGGACAATGTAGTGCTCTGAGTGAATGTACCAGCAGAATCATCCATCAGCGGCTGTGCATCAGTGCACTCCATGTCAGATTCATCTTGGCCTGGGTAATTCACCTTTTGACTTGATAATCCAGGCATGGTATGTGAAAACAGCTCCATGGAGTAATCAGTAGTATGGCCTGCGTCATCCTTCAATCTTGGTTGGGGTGAAGGACACAAGGAAAGGTGTGGTTCATGAACATGAGCCTCCAATGACGACTCAGTGCTTTTACTTTTTACAACTGAAGAAGAGGAGGCGATAGAGCTGGAGGCTGAGTCAGCAATGTAAGACAAAACTTTTTCCTGATGCTCTGGCTTTAAAAGCGGTTTGCCAACTCCTAGAAAACTAAGCCTTCGAAGCCTTATGGAGCCAGACGATGACGCAGGCTCAACACCTCCTGCATTCGGTCCTATTTTGCTCTTGCCACTACCATCAGACCCACCACCAACACCATCATTACCAGCTGCCAACCCCCGCCCAATTCCACGGCCTCTTCCACCCGCCTTCCTCATTTTTGGTAGAAATGTAGACAAAATCCAACAAACTATATAGTAATGTAAAACAAGGTACAAGGTGTCTATACGACAGGGGAGATTTTGAATTTCTGCTCACACTAGTGGACACTGGACACTTTTGGATTGTTTGAGGCCCACTGAATATCTGAGCGCTATGTCACAGGCTCGATGGCACAGCTGTGACCAAAGTGAATAGAGGATAAGGGAGATTTTGAATTTCTGAAGACACTTGTGGACACTGGACACTTTTGGATTGTGTGAGGCCCACTGGACATCTGAGAGCTATGTCACAGGCTCGATGGCACAGCTGTGACCAAAGTGACTAGAGGATAAGTGAGATTTTGAATTTCTGCAGACACTGGACACTTTTGGATTGTGTGAGGCCCACTGAATATCTGAGCGCTATGTGACAGGCTCGATGGCACAGCTGTAACCAAAGTGACTAGAGGATAAGTGAGATTTTGAATTTCTGCAGACACTGGACACTTTTGGATTGTGAGGCCCACTGAATATCTGAGCGCTATGTCACAGGCTCGATGGCACAGCTGTGACCAAAGTGACTAGAGGATAAGGGAGATTTTGAATTTCTGCAGACACTTGTGGACACTGGACACTTTTGGATTGTGTGAGGCCCACTGAATATCTGAGCGCTATGTCACAGGCTCGATGGCACAGCTGTGACCAAAGTGACTAGAGGATAAGTGAGATTTTGAATTTCTGCAGACACTGGACACTTTTGGATTGTGTGAGGCCCACTGAATATCTGAGCGCTATGTCACAGGCTCGATGGCACAGCTGTGACCAAAGTGACTAGAGGATAAGGGAGATTTTGAATTTCTGCAGACACTGGACACTTTTGGATTGTGTGAGGCCCACTGAATATCTGAGCGCTATGTCACAGGCTCGATGGCACAGCTGTGACCAAAGTGACTAGAGGATAAGGGAGATTTTGAATTTCTGCAGACACTTGTGGACACTGGACACTTTTGGATTGTGTGAGGCCCACTGAATATCTGAACGCTATGTCACAGGCTGGATGGCACAGCTGTGACCAAAGTGACTAGAGGATAAGTGAGATTTTGAATTTCTGCAGACACTGGACACTTTTGGATTGTGTGAGGCCCACTGAATATCTGAGCGCTATGTCACAGGCTCGATGGCACAGCTGTGACCAAAGTGACTAGAGGATAAGTGAGATTTTGAATTTCTGCAGACACCTGACACTTTTGGATTGTGTGAGGCCCACTGAATATCTGAGCGCTATGTCACAGGCTCGATGGCACAGCTGTGACCAAAGTGACTAGAGGATAAGGGAGATTTTGAATTTCTGCAGACACTTGTGGACACTGGACACTTTTGGATTGTGTGAGGCCCACTGAATATCTGAGCGCTATGTCACAGGCTCGAAGGCACAGCTGTGACCAAAGTGACTAGAGGATAAGTGAGATTTTGAATTTCTGCAGACACTGGACACTTTTGGATTGTGTGAGGCCCACTGAATATCTGAGCGCTATGTCACAGGCTCGATGGCACAGCTGTGACCAAAGTGACTAGAGGATAAGGGAGATTTTGAATTTCTGCAGACACTGGACACTTTTGGATTGTGTGAGGCCCACTGAATATCTGAGCGCTATGTCACAGGCTCGATGGCACAGCTGTGACCAAAGTGACTAGAGGATAAGGGAGATTTTGAATTTCTGCAGACACTGGACACTTTTGGATTGTGTGAGGCCCACTGAATATCTGAGCGCTATGTCACAGGCTCGATGGCACAGCTGTGACCAAAGTGACTAGAGGATAAGGGAGATTTTGAATTTCTGCAGACACTTGTGGACACTGGACACTTTTGGATTGTGTGAGGCCCACTTAATATCTCAGAGCTATGTCACAGGCTCGATGGCACAGCTGTGACCAAAGTGACTAGAGGATAAGGGAGATCTTGAATTTCTGCAGACACTGGACACTTTTGGATTGTGTGAGGCCCACTGAATATCACAGCGCTATGTCACAGGCAGAAATTGGCTAGTGTATCACAAACTACAAGGTGTATGTAGATTTGGGCAGAGTAGGAATCTCCCTAGAGTGCAGGTCTGTAAGAATGGAACATGTCCTCGACTTATTCTCACAGAGTGACACAGATAGCTTCACTGTGGCTGTGATAACAGCCGTTACACGGTACTGTGTGAGGAGCGTACACCGCTGTATGGTGTGAAAAAATGCACGCTCAGTACCTCAGCAGGACAAAAAAAAAAAATTGGGATTGCTTTTAAAAAAGCAGTTTGCAGCTCAGTACCTCAGCAGGACAAAAAAAAAATTGGGATTGCTTTTAAAAAAGCAGTTTGCAGAGCAGTGGGTAAACAGCAATGCAGCTGTCAGGAAGCCTTAGAAGGCAGCCCAACAACCAACACCACTGATACACCACAATATAGCCTCCCCTTGCACTGCACACACAGTGACTGGTGTGTTGTACAGGCACAATCGCTAGCAGCAGAAGCAGTTTTTTTTTCTCCTTCCCTGCCTAACGCTCTCCCTACAGAATCAGCAGCAACCTCTCCCTATGCTAAGATCGGCAGAAGTAAGATGGCGGTCGGCGTGCACGCCCTTTTATACCCCCTGTGACGCCCACCAAAGCAAGCCAATCACTTGCATGCCCTTCTGAAAGATGGTGGTGACCCGTGCCTATGTCATCACGTTGCCCACAGTGTCCGTGGATCCTGATTGGCTGAAAAAGAGCGCAAAACAAACTTTTGAAACGCGACTTTGGTGCGTAAGTCGCCGACCTCGTGGCCGACCTCATCCTAGGGTCGGGTTTCGTTTCATGAAACCCGACTTTGCCAAAAGTCGGCGACTTTTGAAATTTTTCGACCCGTTTCGCTCAACACTAGTTATGAGTAAGAAAAATAGTGGGCACCACTTAATATGATAAAAAATAATCCAGAAAAGCCCAGTGCTACTCATTGCACTAACATAGTAGATAATATGGAAAGAAGACAGTGCGCAAAGTATAGTGCACACAAGGCAAATAATGAATGAATAAAGGCTTTATTGAACACAAAAGGCCGGACCGACTGACAATGTACATTAAAAACAGTTAAAATCATGATGGAACGACATGCAAAATAATAAGGCAGGTGAGTGAAAAAACTGTACCAAATACAAAAAAAGCAGTAAAATAAAATTACAGACAATTCCAATAATAAATAAATGATCAATGGAATAACAAAAGAGAGCAATATGAAACATATGATAACACATAATGGAGGGCTCACATGAAAAGGTGCCAAAAAAATCACACTAATAATAATGAATAATCTCCCTAGTCACTAAAAATATATGAAAAATGCCAATATAGGTGCCAGAAAAATATATAAAATATATTTTGAAGAAAAGGTGGAAGCAAAACACCAGTAGCCAGAACAAGTATGCAAATAAATAATTATACCAAAGATATAGGGCAATAAATGGCCAATAAAAGTTTGCACACATGTATAGGCTAGCGGAATAAGCGATCACCTAAAGATGCAATGCATCAAGCTCAATGCTAGCACTTAGGAAATGTAATGCATCCTAACCAGAGTATAACATATTAGTGTCCAATGCATCCTACTAGATAATATGAACTGGCACCTAAAAAGTGCTATACAAACTGCAAAAATGTGACATGTATGTATCAAATCACCATACCTGCTCTGCCCAATAATAAGAAAGGCAGGTGAGTGAAAAAACAATATGTACCAAATGCAAAAAAGCAGAAAAAAATAATAATATTACAGACAATTCTAATAATAAATGAATAAATGAACGGATTAACAAGAGAGCAATATGAAACATGTGATGTCACATAATGGAGGGCTCACATGAAAATGTGCCAAAAAAAAAAAAAAATCAGACAGGTTATTACACTTGGGGTTATTTAGTTTGGAGAATCGAAGGCTTAGGGGTGATCTTATTACAATGTATAAATATATGCGGGGAAAGTACAAAGACCTTTCTAATGATCTTTTTACTCTTAGACATGTGACAGGGACAAGGGGGCATCCTCTACGTCTGGAGGAAAGAAGGTTTAAGCATTCTAACAGACGCGGATTCTTTACTGTAAGAGCAGTGAGACTATGGAACTCTCTGCCATATGATGTTGTAATGAGTGACTCCCTACTAAAATTTAAGAAGGGACTGGATGCCTTTCTTGAAAAGTATAATATTACAGGGTATATACACTAGTTTCTTTAGTGTTGTGTTGATCCAGGGAGTTAGTCTGATTGCCGTATGTGGAGTCGGGAAGGAATTTTTTTCCCCAATGTGAAGCTTACGGTTTGCCACATGGGTTTTTTTTGCCTTCCTCTGGATCAACATGTTAGGGCAAGTTAGGATAGGATATGGGTTGAACTAGATGGACTTAAAGTCTCCCTTCAACCTTAATTACTATGTTACTAATAATGTATAAACTCTCTAGTCACAAAAAATATATGAAAAATGCCAATATAGGTGCCAGAAATATATATAAAATATATTTTGAACAAAAGGTGGAATCAAAATACCAGCAGCCAGAACAAGTATGCAAATAAATTATACCAAAGATATAGGGCAATAAATGGCCAATAAAAGTTTGCACACATGTAAAGGCTAGCAGGATAAGCTATCACCTAAAGATGCAATGCATCAAGCTCAATGCTAGCACTTAGGAAACGTAATGCATCCTAACCAGAGTATAACATATTAGTGTCCAATGCATCCTACTAGATAATATGAACTGGCACCTAAAAAGTGCTATACAAACTGCTCAAAAATGTAACATGTATGTATCAAATCACCACACTTGCTCTGCCCAACGAGTGTCGCTGCACTAATGCAGCTTCATCACGGGAAGTCAACATGGCAGGGTCAGAGCCCCTTTTATATATAACTGGCAAGTGCACTTGCTAATTGCTCTGTGAACGCCGACACACTCGCGTGGCATCAGCTGAGCAATCAAGATAAAAAGAGTTGAGGGGAGATTCAGTGAACACAATGCATGCACAGTTCAAGTCCCCACCATGCAAATTGAATAAGGAAGTGAGTCTGCATACCAGGAATCTGAACCGACGTCCATGCAGTAGGCGCATGCGCAGTAAAGATCACAGCGCTGAGGATGCATTCTACAAATAAACAAATTATATTAAATGCAAAACCTCACGGCCGACATCACATCGGTACCCTCATGTGCAGAAAGAACCAGTGCATGTAAAGGTGCTGAGAATATGCTCCGCAACAGAATATTTTAATAAATTAGTGGCCAAAATAAGGCACAATTACAAAATGGATCATATACAAATCACAGCATGAGCAATAAAAACACAGATGTCAGGATTAAAAACAAATACTTGAAAAAATGTAAATATATGGTTATATAAATGGCAAGAAATGCCTATCTATATATAGACAAGAGCAAAACACCCAATAACAGGGTTACAATTAAAAGATCCTACAACCAATGTGGGCCAAAAGCACCAAACTTGAGACAGTACAAGAAAAGGAACTTATCTAAGTCATGAAAAAGCCTGTAAAGGAAAGATCTTCATTGATACCATATGGTCTAACTGAATTTAATTTGTAGATCCATCGAGATTCCATCCTCAATAGCTCAACTTGTCGATCAGATCTACGAATGTTGGCCTTAACTCTCTGCAAACCCAGTACTCTTAATTCACAGAGCGACCTAGCCTGACACTCCAAAAAATGGGAAGCTACTGTAGTTATAGTTATGTTAACCATTTAGGAAGGTGCAAAAAGTCAGACTACCTATAAAAAATAGCTTGTTCTAGAAATGAATACTATGAACGTTCACTTCCTCTTCAGAGTTTCTGTGCCTGGATATCAACTATTTTTCAGCTGAATATTTGGAAGCCATGTCTTATTAGCATTGCAGCACTTTATTATTATTTATCACAACTGCTGATGATATGTGACATTAAAGTTAAAGGAATTATTTTTGAATTGTATGTGCTCTGATACACTTGAATGACTCATTTGAAGGTCACTGGCTACCGCTTATATCTAGAAGAGCAGTAATTAGAAATAAATTCCATAATTATTTTCACACTGGTCTTGCCGATATCTGCTGTGTTTGATGTCTTCTGTTTGGCACGAGGAAGCAGTGATACACTCTGTTATATCGCATCTGAGTGATGGCTATTGAGACTTTGGTTACTTATTATCCAGTAGTACGTGTGCATAGACTGATTGGATTGCTTCAATCTTGAAGATTGAGATACATCCAGGCTCACCAGTAATAGCTAAATCCAGACTTTTATTTTTATTCTCCATTTTCTGAATCGGTGTATGAGTGTTACCCAATTTAAGGGTTAACAAGGCTATTGAGGGGGTGCCATAACCATACTCCTTGGAGTGCCAACCTCGTCACGTAGGCAGGAGTCAGTTAGGACTATTATAGGGTTCTTACAGTAGTTTGAAGATTTATCAGGTCCATGCTTTTAATTATTGCTATAGTTATTTATAACCATTGTTTGTTACACAAGATGTAGGTGTTTTTTTAATACTCCTATTGCAGTAGTTTTCTTAGGGGAGCGCCAGTGTGTAGAATTTATTGTTTTATTGTTACACAAGATGTAGGTGTTATTTAATACTTATAATAAGAATTTGTATTTTTAAAGGGATTACATGTTCTCACACTGCACTGGAGTAGACTCAAGACACTATATAAATTTAATGGAAATGAGTACAACAGTCTTGCATTTTAGTAAAGAGCACCACCTGTTCCTGGTGGGGAAAATGTGCTACACAAGAGCCTATTCAGCTAGATGGCTGAAGCTACGAATAACCTCTCTGTACAAAAGATAATTTTGATAATCGTAAGTGTTTATTCCGGGTTTTCTACAGTTGGTCCATTTTAGGATGACTACAGATATAGCTTGCCCATATAGCATGAGAGCACATAAAACAATACATGATGGGGAGGTTTGTTCTTCTGACATTGCTTTTGATCTTCCTTGAAAATTGCATAGCAGCTTCACCCTGTACTGTTGTGTTCAAGCTAATCTGTTTCTCATGTAAGGCTGCACTTCTACATGATTATTATTATGCATTTATATAGCGCCATTTATTCCATGGCGCTTTACATGTGAAAAGGGGAAATATAGACAAGTATAATAAACATGTGTAAGACAAGGGACACACAAGTACATAAGGAGAGGGGACCCTGCCCGCGAGGGCTCACAGTCTACAGGGAATTTGAATATTGGATAAAGCAATGTGAAAACATACTTGTCTAATTAAAAGAACATTTAAAGTAATAAACAAGTTGACAGCTCATGTATGGTACAAATAGCAATGTGCTGTGCGCATGATTACAATATACGGCTACATCCTACATCCTATAATGCGAGTGGCATTATAAGCTGTATTTTGACACTACATGCATAATGTAAGATCAAATGGTGTACACTCAAGTATACACAGTAAGGCCGGAGTCACAATGCTGTACAACACATACATCACGGCCGAGTGCTAAGTGATAAACATTGCATAGCACTCAGCCCAGTGTTATAATAATGGGTGCAAGTGAGCAGAGTTTGCGATATATGCTGACACCAGCAGAATATTAGATGGAGAAATTGCTTTTACTGTCTCCTCCACAGCTGTGCTCCGGTCCTGTCATGCAAGAGGATTAGAGCACATTGGCATGATTCTGAGCTACCGCCTGCAGCAGAGCAGGAGCAGAGGGTCATTAGTATATCATATCTGACACTCGTATCGGATGCTATACAGTAGTGTGACGTCAGCCTAAGGTCCCAATTCATCAAGGCCAGCCTTTTTCATTATGATTTTAATAAAGCAATTATGCAGGGAAATCAGCCAGTGATGTGTAGGTGAACATAAAACTTCAAATTTATTTTATAATTTTAAAAACAGAATAGAATCAGCATGAAGTGAAGAATAGATTCCTGCTGACCTTATGTATTTCAGCATGGTTCCTTAGTCATGCTATAAGTGGAAAAGGCATAGCTTAATTATGTATACAAATGATGCCACATGTAACCTAGTCATCCAATTAGGAAAGTGCTTAAAAAAAGAAAGGCAGGAATTTACCACGACGACAAAGAAAAAGACATTAATTTGACATGATCTAATAGAAATTAATAATGTTCAAACCCGATGGAGCGCTATTTTCTAATTTTAATATACAGAATGATTCATGATTTAGGAGTTTTCTTTATAAATATCTTCCCCTAACAGATATTTTCTAAATTCATGGAAAAAAAATGGGGTAATATCTCCCTTATGGCCATTTAAAAATGTCTAGAGACTGAGGATATCTGTTTTGCATTGTAATTCATTGCTTGCAGGCTTATAAAGGGTCCTTGATATAACCTATCAACTTGATATTGTACACGGAACATTCAATCAAATTGAAGACATATGAAGAGCTACAATTGATTACATTTTTTATAGGAAAAATTAGTCTTTTTTATGAAACTAGTAGATCTCAGTACAAAACTGCACAATTTACAGTGGTTATGCCTGCATTTATAGAAACCATTTAACCCCTTCACCCCCAAGGGTGGTTTGCACGTTCATGACCGGGCCAATTTTTACAATTCTGACCACTGTCCCTTTATGAGATCATAACTCTGGAACGCTTCCATGGATCCCGGTGATTCTGACTTTGTTTTCTCGTGACATATTGTACTTCATGATAGTGGTAAAATTTCATTAAAATAACTTGCGTTTATTTGTGAGAAAAACGGAAATTTGGCGAAAATGTCAAAAATTTTGCAATTTTCCAACTTTGAATTTTTATGCCCTTAAATCACAGAGATACGGCACACAAAAACTTGATAACTAACATTTCCCACATGTTTACTTTACATCAGCACAATTTTGGAACCAAAATTTTTTTTTGTTAGGAAGTTATAAGGGTTAAAAATTGACCAGCGATTTCTCATTTTTGCAACACCATTATATTTTTAAGGACTACATCACATTTGAAGCCACTTTGAGGGGTCTATATGATAGAAAATACCCAAAAGTGACACCATTCTAAAAACTGCACCCCTTAAGGTGCTCAAAATCACATTCAAGAAGTTTATTAACCCTTTAGGTGCATCACAGGAATTTTTTTGAATATTTAAAAAAAATGAACATCTAACTTTTTTCACAAAGAAAATACTTCAGGTTCAATTTTTTTTTTTTTACCAAGGGTAACAGGAGAAATTGGACTGCAAAAGTTATTGTGCAATTTGTCCTGAGTACGCCGATACCTGATATGTGGGGGGGAACGACTGTTTCGGCGCATGGCAGAGCTCAGAATGGAAGGAGCGCCATTTGACTTTTTCAATGCAAAATTGGCTGGAATTCAGATCGGCCGCCATGTCACGTTTGGAGAGTCCCTGATGTACCTAAACAGTGGAAACCCCCTACAAGTGACCTCATTTTGGAAACTAGACCCCCCAAGGAACTTATCTAGATATGTGGTGAGAACTTTGAACCCACAAGAGCTTCACAGAAGTTTATAATGTACAGCGGTACAATTAAAAAATCATATTTTTTCCACAAAAATGATCTTTTCACCCCAACTTTTATTTTCCCAAGGGTAACAGGACACTAAAAGTTATTGTGCAATTTGTCCTGAGTATGCTGATACCCCACATGTGGGGGTAAACCACTATTTGGGCGCATGGCAGAGCTCGGAAGGGAAGCAGCACCATTTGACGTTTTTGGCTGGAATTGAGATCGGACACCATGTCGCGATTGGAAAACCCCTGATGTACCAAAACAGTGGAAACCCCCCACAAATGACACCATTTTGGAAACTAGACCCCCTAAGGAACTTATCTAGATGTGTGGTGAGAACTGTGAACCACCAAGGGCTTCACAGAAGTTTATAACATACAGCGGTACAATTAAAAAATCATATTTTTTCCACAAAAATGATCTTTTCACCCTAAATTCTTATTTTTCCAAGGGTAACAGGACCCTAAAAGTTATTGTGCAATTTGTCTTGAGTACGCTGATACCCCACATGTGGGGGTAAACCACTATGTGGGCGCATGGCAGAGCTCGGAAGGGAAGCAGCGCCATTTGACGTTTTTGGCTGGAATTGAGATCGGACATCATGTCGCGATTGGAAAACCCCTGATGTACCAAAACAGTGGAAACCCCCCACAAATGACACCATTTTGTAAACTAGACCCACCAAAGGAACTTATCTAGATGTGTGGTGAGCACTTTGAACCCCCCAGTGCTTCACAGAAGTTTATAACGCCCGGGCGTGAAAATAAAAAAATTCGTATTTTTTCCACAAACATGATCATTTAGTCACCTTTTTTTTATTTTCCCAAGGGTAACAGGAGAAATTGAACCCCAAAAGTTGTTGTCCAATTTGTCCTGAGTACGCTGACGCCCCATATGTGGGAGAAAACTACTGTATGGACACACGTCGGGGCTCGGAAGGGAAGTAGTGACGTTTTGGAATGCAGACTTTGAGGGAATGTTCTGCGGGTGTCATGTTGCCTTTGGAGAGCCCCTAATGTACCTAAACAGTGGAAACCCCCCACAAATGACCCCATTTTGGAAACTAGACCCCCTAAGGAACTTATCTAGATGTGTGGTGAGAACTTTGAACCCCCAAGGGCTTCACAGAAGTTTATAATGCCCGGGCATGAAAATAAAAAAATCGTATTTTTTCCACAAACATGATCATTTAGTCCCCAATTTTTTCATTTTCCCAAGGGTAACAGGAGAAATTGGACCCCAAAAGTTGTTGTCCAATTTGTCCTGAGTACGCTGATACCCCATATGTGGGAGAAAACTATTGTATGGGCACTCGGGGCTCGGAAGGGAAGTAGTGATGTATTGGAATGCAGACTTTGATGGAATGGTCTGCGGGTGTCATGTGCGTTTGGAGAGGCCCTGATGTACCTAAACTATTGAAACTCCCCACAAATGACCCCATTTTGGACACTAGACTCCCACGGAACTTATCTAGATGTGTAGTGAGCACTTTGAACCCCCAAGTGCTTCACAGAAGTTTATAACGCTCGGACGTGAAAATAAAAAAATCATTTTTTTCCACAAAAATTATATTTTTGCCCCCAATTTTTTATTTTCCTAATGGTAACAGGAGAAATTGGACCCCAAAAATTGTTTTGCAATTTGTCCTGAGTAGGCTGATACCCTACATGTGGGGGTAAAACACTGTTTGGGCGCATGGCAGAGCTTGGAAGGGAAGGAGCACCATTTGACTTTTTCAACTCAGAATTGGCTGGAATTGAGATCAGACACCATGTTGCTTTTGGAGAGCCCCTGATGTGCCCAAACAGTGGAAACCCCCAATTTTAACTCCAACCCGAACCCCAACACACCCCTAACCCTGACCCAAGAGGAATTTCCTGCCATCCGTCATCCTCAGACATTGTTCACCATTTAGTTTGGTGAAAATTTATTTACAATATTGTACAATATTCCCTATCTATGTGATACAGAATTAAAACTTGTACAGCTTTTGAGAAGGGCCTTCTTATATGCATAGCCATGGTGGTTTATAACTGGTAATCCTTAATACACTGGTAGTTTTAAAAAGTAAATGTAATTCTCTTTATTGTATTGGAGGCAAAAAGTGAAGCCTTAATAATAGATTTATTCATCACCTTGAACGCCACTCCTGTTCCTGTCACAACGTAAAGTAAATTAATCTTTTAGCAATTCTAATTACAGTAACAAACTAACCAATGCTACTACATCATCATCATTCGTTTCATGAAACCCGACTTTGCCAAAAGTTGGTGACTTTTGAATCTGACCGACTACTACATCAACATAAATATATTATCTTCTGGAATTGTAGTAACATTTCTTTACAGTAAACTTGTAATCCTAGGCCAGATTCTAAGATAGATCAATGTCTGCTAAGATCCACTCAAAAATATACCTGATCTTCTGTTTCTTCCAGGTGATGATCTGCTGCCAAATGCTTCTATCTTCCTTATTTCATAGGTATTCACACTATTCAGAGTTAACTGTGCAATATTTCTGAAAATTATTTTATGGGATTAGTCAGTTGTTGATTACATTGCTAAATTTTGTTGCAGTAACAGGAAATTTGTCATGATGTATATAATATATTATATAATTGTTACCTTTTTGGGTATTTCAGATGTTACTGAGGTGTCAGTGCAGAATAAAACGCTACAAATTGCGGCTGCTGAGTAATTTTTCTCATGTAACCATGGTAAATTGTTTCATGTTGATTTGCACTTGCAGGATGTTTTCATCACTTTTTAAAAATGTTTGCTTACACGTATATATAATCAGTGTTTTTTTCTCATGTTGGTGATTAAAAATCTCTGAACTCTGAAAATGTATCCGATATCTCTTGCTGACCTGTTTGGTATATTATGATCAGTTGCTACTATCCTGTGTAACTGCATTTGTATTCTTTATAATTTGTTGCTGCTGGTTTACCTCAAGATTTTAACCATTTCCTATGTATACCATATCGTCAACACACTCAATATTGCTTTATTTCCTGTTTAGATTTAACTTGAAAAAAATGCTATTTTGTGTATTCTTTGTGATGTATGGGCAAATCACAGCAATGATCCACAATTTGCATCCTATTTGCACTTCCTTTGCAGTGTTGCTTACTTCAGCATTTACCCTAACATCTATATTTAGCTTTAGTTAAGAGCTCTATGGAGCCTGATCATATCTCTAAAACTAAATTAAATATAATATATTATGAGTCATGGTGTTTGCTATTCGATATTGGCCATTTGCCAAAGAGAATGCTTATTGTTTAAAGAAATACCGCTAAAGTTAATACATTGAGGTATTTTTTGGTGAATACCAGCTTGGGTTCATTATGTAACATGTAAAGGGGAACAAGTAAAAACCTCTAGAAAGTTTAGCAAATTTCATTAGGCAACTTATTTATTACAGTATTAGGAGTTTTACATCTGTATCATACAACACGCGTGCAATCTATGTTTTAAAAAATTAGAATTTTTTATTATGACATACAATGGAATAAGTATCATTGGTCTTGCAAAAAGTGCTGAAGAAACCTCTTTTTTGGATCAGGCTCAGGAATGGTCTCTGAGTCACTGCCTTGATTTTCATTTAGTTCCAAATCACCAGGTTCCTCTTCTTCTGTGTCACTCTCTTCAGTTGTGTCCTTGGTTTCTTTAGCTTTTTATGACCAAATAAAAATGCTTTGAGATGCGATGATGGCAAAAGCCTAGGCAGTTTCCCAAATGGACCATGCTGCAATAGATCGGTCAGGCAGATCCATTCCCCTTCTGGAGCATCTCCTTGTGCCGGAAAACCCATATCATGGTACCAATCCTCATCTGGGTATGTAGAACTGAGCACAGGGCTGTAGCAGCAGCATATCTGTGTGAGAGACAGAAAGAAATGTTAGTCGAGGTCTGTAGAAAAGCTGTTGCATTATATTACATTAATTATATTGAGTAACTTATATTGAATAAGTTGCAAAAATAGGCAATAAAAAAATCCTAAAACATCTTATTACTTGGATATTTCTAGAAATTAAAACTAAAAGGAAACATAACATTACCTCTTCAGAGTTTGACTGTGCCTGGTGTGAGGTAGTGCTGTCATTTAGATAGGGGATCCTCGCTAGGCAGTGAACAAATCACATCCGGCACAGGTTTTCCAACAAAACATAGCAGTCCATGCGGTTTATTATGCAGCATAAACCATCACAAAAACACAGTTCATTTCACCAGCATAGCGTTCATTAGAGAGTTTCTCTCTCACCCCTGACAGCACCATGGAGAGAGGGTGTCCGCCCATCAAGGACAGGAACCTACAGATAAAAAGGCGGCACCTCTCGTCCGCCCCCAGTTGGGTTCCTGTCCTTGACGGGGGACCCGTGGAACTAAAAGCAGGGGCAGCAGCTGCTTACCGGGAAGAGGAGTCCAGGGCCGCCACATTCACAGTCCAGCAGCAGGGAGGCCCCGGTCGTGGCGGGGTCGGTTCCTGAAGCCGCCACCGCTGCAGCTGATGGGCTGTTCAGGGTGAGCAGATGGGGGAGAACCAAGCCGCCACTCCGGAGAGGAGAATGGGGCTGGGAGATGCCGTCATGCATGGGCAGCGCCAGGGTACAGAGGTTTAACAAGATGGCGCTGCCCCAGAAATGAAGCAACGACTTCCGGGTCCCTGCGGTCAGCACATGCGCTGTGCGCACTCCCCGGGGGCACAGCGGTGCAGGACGGGAGAAGCAGGTGACGTCATCACCTGGAAATTTAATAAGGGAACGCTGGAGCTGCTCCATGCTGGAAGCGTCCTGTGAACATGGAGGACAGCGACCAGCATGAGCAGCAGCCTAAACAGCAGCAGCAGCAACATAGGCAACACCACCATCGCCGGCAAAAAGATGAGGACGGGCGGGAGAGCAGGTCCAGTAGTTACCAAGCGTTCATTTTTCCACACTTTTGTGTGCAGCAGTCCTGCTTATTAGGCTGCCTGCTGCCATACTTGGACTGAGAGCATCATAGTTCAGCCTCCTAAAATCTCTAGGGAGATTCCAATTCTCCGTAATACTATAGAAACATTGTACCTTGTCATACACCAGCCAATTTCAGCCTGTCTAATTGAGGTGTAATCTATAGTGGGCCTGAGATAATAGTTTAGCCTCCTATAATCTCTATGGAGATTCAAATTCTCCCCAATATTATATACACCTTGTACCTTGTCATACACCAGCCTATTTCAGCCTGTCAAGTATTTGACCATAGTGAATTGGCATTTGACATGCACATGAAGTCTTAGCAGTTTACTTTTAACTAAGAACTTTTTGGAGTGTATTTCGTTTCCAAGCACTTGCACATTTTTTAATAAGCAAAATGAATTACCTCTATATACTATATTTATTAAATATCTTTGTAATCATGTATTCTTGTGCTGATGTCTTAAGGTCTCTCTGGACTGTTATTGGATTTGCGGCCTCTGTTTTGGGCTTCAGCACTTATTTTTATTTTTTATTTTCAAAATGTATCAATAAAGATTTATTTTTATTTTGATCTGGTATTAAGCTCCTTTTTTTATGGTTTATAACATATGCTCCATGCACAATGGGCCCAATATATTGCTCCATACATTAAAAAATTCAAATACTTTTTTTTTGCTGATCGCCATTGGGTCACAATCTCAATGATGAGGATCCCGTGTCACTTAGTGCCGGGTATCGGCTGTCAGAATTGGCTGACACCCGGCGGTCACCGCCCGCACACACCTCGATCGAGATGACCTAATATTCCGCCCTAGTCAAATAGGCTTCGGGATTGGATCATACGTCTGATGTCAGAAAGGGATTAATATTGCACTAAGTAGGAGAAGCTTTGTAATTTTTTTTTTCATATGTGAAAATCCCTAAACTTAAAACCCTGACAATTGGATCCCAAATACTATTGACACTTAGGCCTCCAGTCATTGCTCTTTCAGAAGGACAATTAAATGCCAAATCTTTACTCTACAGCCCAGTATGATAAAACAAGACAAATAAAAATAGCAGCCAAACACCTACATCCCAGATTGTTATTTACATAACCTGTGAGCAGATTCTTTTGTTTTACATTTCCTGTACAACATGCAGGGTAGCATTGAGGGATTTTATTTTAAAAATTGTTTGACTTCCCTATTAATGTGATAATCAAGACTATAAAATAGTTGGATAAATCTCCAGTCATACATTGTGGCTCCACATCCACCATGCTTTATCCTCCAGCATGCCTCATCATAATCCATACATACCTGTATAGTGAAGATTGGCTTTACATTTTGTCTTGCGGTCAGCTCATATATGAGCTGTGGCTTCCTGATAGATCATTATGGCAATATAGACTGTTCAACTTTAGCCTTGAAATTGCTTTACCTTGAACAAGTTGTAATTCAGTAATCACTAATATTCAGCAAAATGTTTTTCAAAAGTTATAGTAAATAAATTCCCTACAAATTTGCAGCATTGAAAAGCTTGGACTGGAAAAGGGGTTTAACACTGTAATCTTAGAGTGAGGCAATGGTATTGAGCTGAAATTTAATTCTACTTGATTTTGTTTTATTTTGTAATTAGCTTTGTGCCAGTGAAGCAAAATGTTAGCTGTCAACCACTTTTGCAGAACCTTAAGAGGCTGGCTAAAAATCTACTCTAATTGACTATAAAATACATGTTTAATACTGAATGATCCCAGGACTGAAGATGGTTTAAAACTTATTCCATTATCCTCGAATTTAAAAAAAGAAAATGTATTCTCAAGAATACAGTTTTGTTTTATAATGTGGTCGGAACTTTTCTGAACCATATAAAGAGACAGCCAAAAGTAAAAAGATCAACATAAAAATCTGATTCTTCTGTCACAATGATGTAATCTGCGCTAAAATCATAGGTAAATATAGACTTAATCCAGCATTATTGCTTACTTTAATCACAGAAAAAAGAGAACTAGAGCAGCACAAAGACAAAAAGAAAAAAGAAAAATTGGGAGAAAATCCCCCCAGGCAAAGATCAAACCTCAACTGTAGAAATCCAAAAAATGGAGGCATCATATCATCATCATGCTCAGTGGATAAAGAGCTACTTTGATTAGCCCATCTGGGCAACGTTTTGGTCTGTGGAGATGTGGACAGTTTTCAATCAATGATCAAGTGCATGTGATAGATATATAGGGGTGCACCTGATAATAGTACTTAACAATAATTACAAAAAATAACATATCCATCCATTAAAAGTGACATACATACTATGCCAGATGGAATATACAGTTTTAAATCCCATAAAGTGCATTGCGACAGTGCATATATAGTATACATAAAGAAATAAACATTGTATATCTAGCACGATCAATGGTCATAACAATAGATATCTAAGCTACTGCAATGCCCTACATTTGTATAGCTACATAGTGAATCAGAAGAACTATACTAGATTTTTAATTTCAAAACAAAAGGGACAGTGATACACTGTCACCAATAGAAGAGAACCATACGTGAATACAAAATTCTGCTTATTTTAATGATTAAAAATCCATAAAAATAAACTACTTTTCCGTAATTACAATGAACATACCCCATGGGGACAATAACAACCACAGATAATAATCACAACACTGAAAATTAGATATTGCACATATATAATAAAGAAAAGGATATCACTACATCACATGAAAAAGAATGACACAAGGTATCCAGTTAGATTATGCACATGGCCTTAATGATAATTACCACATGTGCACCCTTTAATCATATGCTGGTATACAGCTGTAGTATCCCTTATTTGTACTACATATCAAACAGGTAAAGATCGATGAATTTTATTGATTTTTAATCATTAAAATCAGAATTTTGTGTTCACGTATGGTTCTCTTCTATTGGTGACAGTTTATCACTGTCCCTTTTGTTTTTTAAGTTGTGTTTGGAAGTGCCATTTGTATAATTGGTGGACAAAAAGTGGATTAATCTATTTTTAATTAGCCGTTTTTGTTAATATTGGGTAAGATTTTGGAGATGGGAATACCTCTTAAACTTAATTTTACACTTTATTACAAACTAGGTGATTAATACTTGTACCTTATTACATTTTCTTAAATGTTAATGACTTGACTTGTATTGATGGGTAATCTATTTTGTATTAAATGGGGAACATATCAAATGTGGGTATTAGTAAGTTACTTTACTATATTGACTCGGACTTAACAATTACCTACTTTTGAAAATGAACCTTGATAATTCATTTTACAAGCATAAGTTTTACAAAGATCAGCAGGCTAAGATTATTTTCTACCATAAATGCTCTAGTCAATTTATATTTCTACATTGAATTTATTTAGGATTCTTCATTATGCTAGATTTACAGGGAAAAGTGTACAAAATTTAGTAAGTTTACATTATGAAGTTTTCTCTACATGCTTACTTGTACATTTTTCTCTCTATAGTTGCCTGTACAATACAATTAAACATTGCTTGGATGACAAATAACTAAGTTTTGGTTTGAAAGGAGAACACTATAACAAAATGTGAGGTTCAATCACAAACCCAGTTACGTTCAACTGTCTACTGGGTACTTTACATTTCCCTATTACATACATATTTCCCTATTATACCTGTGTCAGTGTAATTATCCATTGATTTGCATGTTGCAGTAAAGGGGCTTTACACATAGCGATATCGCTAGCAATATCACTAAAGCGTCACTGGTTTTGTGACGCAGCAGCGATATTGCTATCGATATCGCTACATGTGAGACTTACCTCCGACTGGCTTCCCCGCTGGTTATTGGTGATCGCCTGGTCCATTTCTCGTCGGCAACTTCCTGCTGGCGCCGACGAGTGACAGGTAAGTAGGGACCGCTGCTGCGTTACTGCTGGGAACTGCCTGTTTGGCAGCTCAGTAGCAACCATTTAGTGATGCACCAGCGATCCTGACCGGGTCATATCGTGGTTGGGATCACTGATGCATTGCTATATGTAAAGGGGCCTTAAGACAGTATGTATAATCCTATTAGAGATGCAACAAAACTTTTTTTTGTTATTGGCCATAATCTTGATGCTAGGTCTTGAAGTAAAACTTTTTAATGTTAATTTAGATTCTTTTAATTATATCCCAAATAAACGAACATTTACTTTACCTTAGTACAGAAGCGCCATTGTCTATTTGGTTACTTAATATTAGAGCTACTTCTAGGTTTTCTGTTTTCAGCAAATTTGAATATAGTTAACCGGCAAATTATCTTCTATAATCGAAAGCCAGATATTAACTAAATAAACTTTAATGCTTTTTAATAGATTGTATAATATTATAGTTTGATATTATAGCAGCCATTGAATTCTTGTGGACATAAAATTACTGAATGGCAGTTGTCATACAGATATGGTTCATATATTTTATTCCAGAAGTCTAGACGAATTTCCTGCCATCCAGCATCCTCACACATTGTTCACTATTTAGTTTGGTGAAAATTTATTTACAATAAGTACAATATTCCCTATCTATATGATACAGAATTAAAACTTGTAAAGCTTTTGAGATGAGCCCCTTATATGCATAGCCATGGCGGTTTATAGCTGATAATCCTTAATACACTGGTAGTTTAGAAAAGTAAATGTAATTCTCTTTATAGTATTGGAGACAAAAATTGAAGACTTAATAGATTTATTCATCACCTTGATCTCCACTCCTGTTCCTTTCACAAAGTAAAGTAAATTAATATTTTAGCAATTCTAATTACAGCAACAAAGTAACCAATGCTACTACATCATCATAAATATATTATCTTCAGGAATTGTGGTAACATTTCTTTACATTAAACCTGTAATCCTAGACCAGATTCTAAATTAGATCAAGGTCTGCTAAGATCCACTCAAAATGTACCTGATGCTCTGTTTCTTCCAAGTGATTATCTGCTGACAAATGCTTCCATCTTCCTTATTTCATAAATATTCACACTATTCAGAGTTAACCGAGCAATGTTTCTGAAAATTATTTTATGGTATTAGTCAGTTGTTGGCTACATTGCTAAATGTTGTTGCAGTAATAAGAAATTTGTCATAATGTATACAATATAGTATATAATGTTACCTTTTTTGGAATCTCAGATGTTACTGAGGTGCCACAGTGCAGAATAAAACACTCTACATATTGGGGCTGTGGAATAATTTTTCTGGTAAATTTAGTTTCATGTTGATTTGCACTTGTAGGATGCTCTCATCACTCCTTTAAAGGTTCGCTCACACGTACGTATACATCAGACAAGTTTTTTTTCTCATGCTGGTGATTAAAAATCTCTGAGCTTTGAAAATGTATCAGATATCTCTTGGTGACCTGTTTCATATTCAGATCAGTTGATATTTACCTGTGTAACAACTACTGTATTCTTTTAAATTTGTTGATGCTGGTTTACCACAATATTTTAACCATTTCCTATGCATGCCATATCAGCAACACCCACAATATTGCTTATTTTCCATTTAGATTTATCATGAAAAAAATTATATTTTGTTTATTGTGATATATGGGTAACTCACAGTAATGATCCACCATTTGCATCCAATTTGCACTTCCTTTGCAGTGTTGCTTACTTTTACCCTATATTTATCTTTATTTAAGAGCTGTATGGAGCTTGATTGCATCTCTAAAACTAAATGAAATATAATACATTAAAAAAGAGTCATGGTGTTTGCTATTTGATATTGGCCATTTGCTAAAGAAAATGGTTATTGTTTAAAGAAATACACCTAAAATAAATACATTGAGTGTTTTTGGGGTGGGTACCAGCTTGGGGTCATTATGTAATACATGAAGGGAAACAAGTAAAAACCTCTAGAAAGTTTGGCACATTTCATTACGTGACTAATTTGATTTATTACAGTATTATGATTTTTAAATCTGCATCACACAACACATGTGCAGTCTATGTATTAAAAAATTTAGAATTATATTAGTAGTCCATACAATTGAATAAGGATCATTGTTCTTGCAAAAAGCGCTGAAGAAACCTCTTTTTTGGATGAGGCTCTGGAATGGTCTCTGAGTCACTGTCTTCACTTTCATTAAATTCCAAAACCTCAGGTTCCTCTTCTGTGTCACTCTCTTCTGTGTCACTCTCTTCAGTTGTGTCCTCTGTTTCTTTACTGTTTATATGAACAAATATAAATGTTTTGACATGCGGTGGCAAAAGCCTTGGCCTCTTCCTAAATGGACCTTGCTGCATTAGATCGGTCAGGCAGATCCATTCCCCTTCTGGAGTATCTCCATGTGCCGGACAACCCATATCTTGGTACCAATCCTATATCTGGGTATGTAGAACTGAGCACGGGGCCACAACAGCATATCTGTGTGAGAGACATAAAGAAGCATTAGTTGAGGTCTGTAGAAAAGCTATTGCATTATATTATAGACATTATATTGACTAAGGTGACATTGTATTACTTTAGAATATGCTAAAAATTTCAGATCAGCAGAGATCCATCTAATGTATCAGACTATCCTCCAAAAACAAAATATCAATTTTAAGGGAGTAGTATCTTGAAAGGTTATGCCCTATTTTCTAATATGTAGGCCATAGAAAAATTGGATAAACTATATCCTCTGACATTGGCCTATTTCCTACATGTTAACCAGTCATCTTTAGTTATTCAGAATACTGTCAATTTTAATATACATATTAGAAATGTTAAGCATTTAAGGAAAGTTGCAAAAAACAGTCAATAAAAAATCTTAAAATATCATATTTCCTTGATAATTCTAAAAATTAAAACTAAAAGCAAACATTACCTTTTCAGGGTTTGTCTGTGCCTGGGTATCCATTGTTATTTCTTCACAAATGCTTAGTGACCAGTCACCAACAAACAGCAGAAGAGTTGTGCAGCTACCAAGCTGTCTTCTCCTTTTATACAAATCTTGAGAGTTTTGCTCCTCCCTTTATTCATTAGTGAAATGCAAATACCCAGGAATCTCTTCCCCTCCTGAACACTAGCTTATCTAATATAGCAAACCTAGATGGCACCCATGTTTTATTAAAGAAATGTAAATACTCATGTCAACCAGTCTCACAATGGTTGAGAAAGCAGGATTTTAATTATAATGTCATCAATTTTCACTCATCAGTAGAGTTGAGCGACTTTTGTTTTTTTAGGGTCGCGTTTCGTTTCGTGAAACCCGACTTTTCCAAAAGTCGGGTCGAGCAAGATCGTCCGATTATAGGGAAAAGTCGGGGTCGTCTCGAAACACGAAACCCAATGCAAGTCAATGGGGAATAAAAGTCGGCAGTGAGAGGAGGACAGGAAACACACCAACAGTGCCCATTTGAATGCCAAAAGCATCAATTCTTCTTACTTAAGCTTGTCAACCTTAATTAACTTCATAATACAAGTTACGCACTGAAAAATGGGGGTTATTTGGCTACAGACTGTGGGGGGGAGGGCTGGCTCCAGGTTTTCATGTGCCCTGGGCGAAAGAGCGTCCCTTTAACACATACCACAACTCATCATGCTCCGATACGGCAGAGAAATAGCGGTATAGTACAATGAAAAATACCTCACTTTTTACATCTCATGACGAGGCCCATCTATTTCTCCATACAGAATCATTG
This sequence comes from Dendrobates tinctorius, assembly GCF_039654945.1. Taxonomy (NCBI): domain Eukaryota; kingdom Metazoa; phylum Chordata; class Amphibia; order Anura; family Dendrobatidae; genus Dendrobates; species Dendrobates tinctorius. Next base: position 9,980,506 of record NW_027361724.1, read on the forward strand.
GTCCCATATAATGTTTGAAACAGTATATGATGAGCTCCACATAATGCTACAGAATATGTTGGTCCCCATGGATGAAGCTCTACTGTCTTATGGGCCCAAATAATGCTCCAAACATAATGGGCCCCATTTCTAATGCTCTAGTGTATAATGGGCCCTGTAAATGCTGCTCCAGTGTCTGATGTCCACCTTTGGAATGTTCCAGTGTATGGTGGGCCCCATCTATCATTCTCAGACAGTGTTAGGCCCAGTATGGATTGCACAAAGGTTAGAAAGGGTACCGTATCCCCAGATAACATGTATGGATAGCGTACACATTCAAAATATATGTCTCAGGAGGCAGGCTCAGACGGTGTTAGGCCCAGTATGGATTGCACGTGATTGCACAAAGGTTAGAAAGGGTACCGTATCCCCGGATAACATGTATGGATAGCGTACACATTCAAAATATTTGTTTCAGGAGGCAGGCTCAGACGGTGTTAGGCCCAGTATGGATTGCACGTGATTGCACAAAGGTTAGAAAGGGTACCGTATCCCCGGATAACATGTATGGATAGCGTACACATTCAAAATATATGTCTCAGGAGGCAGGCTCAGACGGTGTTAGGCCCAGTATGGATTGCACGTGATTGCAAAAAGGTTAGAAAGGGTACCGTATCCCCAGATAACATGTATGGATAGCGTACACATTCAAAATATATGTCTCAAGAGGCAGGCTCAGACGGTGTTAGGCCCAGTATGGATTGCACGTGATTGCACAAAGGTTAGAAAGGGTACCGTATCCCCAGATAACATGTATGGATAGCGTACACATTCAAAATATATGTCTCAGGAGGCAGGCTCAGACGGTGTTAGGCCCAGTATGGATTGCACGTGATTGCACAAAGGTTAGAAAGGGTACCGTATCCCCAGATAACATGTATGGATAGCGTACACATTCAAAATATATGTCTCAGGAGGCAGGCTCAGACGGTGTTAGGCCCAGTATGGATTGCACGTGATTGCACAAAGGTTAGAAAGGGTACCGTATCCCCGGATAACATGTATGGATAGCGTACACATTCAAAATATATGTCTCAGGAGGCAGGCTCAGACGGTGTTAGGCCCATTATGGATTGCACGTGATTGCACAAAGGTTAGAAAGGGTACCGTATCCCCGGATAACATGCATGGATAGCGTACACATTCAAAATATATGTCTATACATCAGGAGGCAGGCTCAGACGGTGTCAGGCACAGTATGGATTTGACGGCCCAGATTACACAGCGGAGGAGCAGGGAAAGGTAAAGATTGCAAATGCTGGGGCCCTGCCCAAGCAAGGGGGGCCCACTCATGGGCGTCGGTACTGGCACTGGGCCCCTCATAGTACAGCGGTGTGTCTGACGGTGGGTGTGCACCACCACCGTCAGAGACACTTGATTGCACTATGAGGGACCCTGTGCCAGTGCCCGCGCCCAAGAGTCGGCCTACCCACCTGTCCAGGGCAATGGCACTCGCACGGTGTCATGCGCTAGGTGGTGACCCCGGCCATGGGGGGGGAGGCAGCACAGTTAGGGAGTTTTAGAAAGTGGCATATGTTGATGTTGGACATTCAGCTGATGCAAAAGGCGAAATAGGTGAAGTACCAGGAAGAGGTGGACCAAAGCAAGCCATTTTTCTGTCACCCTATGTGTCATCAGGGGAAGGTGGGACAAAATCCTTGGAAACCCATGCGTGGTTCATTTTAATGAAGGTTAGATCATCCACATTTTGGGTTGACAGACAGGTCCTTTTTTCTGTCAGGATTGATCCAGCTGCACTGAAGACTCTTTCCGATAGCACACTTGCAGCTGGGCAAGCGAGCTCCTGTAAGGCATATTGGGCCAATTCAGGCCAGGTGTCCAGTTTAGCGGCCCAATAGTCAAAGGGGAATGACCTGTGTGGGAGAACATCGATATGGGAGGAAAAGTAGTTTGTAACCATAGTTGACAACTGCTGTCTCCTGTCACTTTCCATCGATGCAGTATTACCATTTGTGTGATCGGTATTTGAAAAATCAGTCCACAACATTGTCATGAAACCCCTGTCTCCAACGCCACTTCTGCTGTGTGCACCACGAACACCTCTGCCAAGCTGCCCCCGGCCCGTACGGCTCGTGTGAGAACCATCACCGCTGCTGTGTGCTGGGAATGCTGCAAGCAACCGATTTACCAGAGTTGCTTGTTTATTAGCCAATATTAGGTCAAGGTTCTCCTGTGGCATGATGTTTTGTAATTTGCCTTTATAGCGTGGATCCAGGATGCTGGCCAACCAGTAGTCGTCATCGTTCATCATTTTGGCAATGCGGGGGGTCCCTTTTTAGGATCCGCAAGGCATAATCTGACATGTGGGCCAATGTTCCCGGTGTCAATGATGCACTGCGAGTGCTGGGTGGAGGAGCACTTTCTGGCAAATCCACATCCCTCCAGTCACGCACAAACCCTGTACCAGACCTTGCCACGCCAACATTTTCACTTGCCCCACGAGATGCATCCTCCTCCCCTAAGTAATCATCCCCATCATCATGCTCCTCCTCCTCTTCTTCCTCCACCTCGTCCAGGAGAGGTCCCTGAGCAGACAATGGCTGAATGTCATCAAGGATTCCCTCCTCCTCTTCCTCCTCATCAACATTGGCTGCAGACGCCTGCTCCTTAAGGTGCGTCAAAGTTTGCATGAGCAGACGCATAAGTGGGATGCTCATGCTTAGGATGGCATCGTCTGCGCTTACCAGCCGTGTGCATTCCTCAAAACACTGAAGGACTTTACAAAGGTCTTTCAGCTTCGACCACTGCACACCTGTCAACTCCATGTCTGCTCTCAAAGTGCCTAGCCGTGTATCCTCTCACAAATGCATTATGGCCTGCCTCTGCTCGCACAGCCGCTCCACCATGTGCAGGGTGGAGTTCCACCTTGTTGCAATGTTGATAATGAGGCGGTGGTTGGGAAGGTGGAGCAATCGCTGCAGCTTCTGCATACGAACGGAGTGTACAGGCGACCGGCGGATGTGCGTGCACAGTCTTCGCACCTTCTGGAGCAGGGCTGTTAACTCCGGATAATTTTTGAGGAAGCACTGCACCACCAGGTTCAAGGTGTGAGCCAAGCAAGGTATGTGGCTGAGTTTTGAAAGGGCTATGGCTGCCACAAAATTACGGCCGTTATCACTAACTACCTTGCCTGCCTCAAGATGTACACTGCCCAGCCATGACTCAGTTTGTCGCTTCAAGTACTCGGCTAGCACCTCGGCGGTGTGTCTGTTGCCCAAACACATCATCTGCAACACAGCCTGCTGACGCTTTCCACTAGCTGCTCGATAGGGGGACACATTGTGTGCAACAGTGGCAGCTGCAGATGGAGTGCTCGTACGACTGCGCTCTGTGGACGAGCTTTCACTTCTGGAGGAGGAGGAGGAGGAGGGTCGAACGCCTACAGCCAACTGTTTCCTATACCGTGGGCTAGGCAGCACTGTCCCACCACCGCTGTCCCCTGTGGACCCTGCATCCACCACATTAACCCAGTGCGCAGTGATGGACACGTAACGGCCCTGGCCATGCCGACTGGACCATGCATCAGTTGTGAGGTGCACCTTTCCGCTCACTGACTGCTTGAGTGCATGGACAATGCGGTCTTTCACATGATGGTGGAGGGCTGGGATGGCTTTGCGAGAGAAGAAGTGGTGACTGGGTAGGTCATAGCGTGGTACTGCATAGGCCATGAGTTCGCAGAAAGCTGTGCTTTCCACCAACCGAAAGGGCATCATCTCAAACGAGATTAGTTTGGCAATGTGGGCGTTCAAACCCAGTGTACGCAGATGAGAGACTGAGTACTTTCTTGACCTACTCATAGTGTCTGGGAGGGTGAGCTGGACTTGAGAGCTGCATATGGTGGAAATAGCGGTGGACAGGGCGGACTGAGAGAGGGTTGATGATGGTGATGGACTTGGTGTTCTTTCTGATGGCCTAGAATCAGTCTTTCGTTGATATAACAGTGGGATTCCCTGACTGCTGTGGTCTTGCAACGACACCTCAACATTTGCTGCTGTGCTAACCGGTAGGCTTACAGTGGGGGAAACAATGCAGCGTTGCTGACTACCTTCGTTGTGATCAGTTGCACATGTGGCACTTGAGGTTTGGTGTTGTGTCCACGCTTGCAAGTGCATGCTGGTTAAATGTCTAAGCATGCAACTGGTATTCAAATTTTTCAGATTTTTCCCTCGGCTAAAGGTCTTTGCGCACTTCTTACAGATAACCTTGGCCTGATCATGAGGATTTTGTTCAAAAAAGTGCCACACTGCACTCTTCCTACTTTGGCAGACATTTTGCGGCCTAGCACGCTGTGATCTTTTGACCCTCTGGACAAGCTGTCCAGCAACTCTTTTGATGTTTGGAACCTGTCTTTGGAGTGCTCCGGGCCTGCCAGATAACAGCTGTTGCGATGTCGATGTCTGCTGTGGATGCTCCTCATCTGAGCTATTGGAAGCAGCACCCTCTTCCCCAATGGATGCCAATCTGGGTCAACAACTGGGTCATCCATCACCTCCTCTTCTATGTCATGTGCACCTTCCTCTGTGTCACCGTGTATGGTGGTATAGTGTGCGGGAAGGGGCACCTGAGTCTCATCAGGGTCAGAATCTGGCTCTGTACACTGCGAGGACAATGTAGTGCTCTGAGTGAATGTACCAGCAGAATCATCCATCAGCGGCTGTGCATCAGTGCACTCCATGTCAGATTCATCTTGGCCTGGGTAATTCACCATTTCACTTGATAATCCAGGCATGGTATGTGAAAACAGCTCCATGGAGTAATCAGTAGTATGGCCTGCATCATCCTTCAATCTTGGTTGGGGTGAAGGACACAAGGAAAGGTGTGGTTCATGAACATGAGCCTCCAATGACGACTCAGTGCTTTTACTTTTTACAACTGAAGAAGAGGAGGCGATAGAGCTGGAGGCTGAGTCAGCAATGTAAGGGTGGTTTCACATTAGCGCTTTTTAAGCGCATGCACGGCCGGTGGTAGCTCCGCCCCCGAGCCGGCTCTCTGCCCGGCGTGCCAGCCCCTTGCTTGTAGCGCCGCCTCCTAGCGCACAGCGGCGCCTGCGATCGGCGCACCCTATCTTTAGCATAGGGTGCGCAGATCGTGCGCAGGCCATGCGCTAGTTGCGCTTTGACCTGCGCTGCGCACTTTTGACGGGGCGCCGTGCGCGCCAAAATCCGAAAAGTTTGATTTTGGCGCGCACGGCGCACCGTCAAACGTGCGCAGCGCAGGTCAAAGCGCAACTAGCGCACGGCCTGCGCACGATCTGCGCACCCTATGCTAAAGATAGGGTGCGCCGATCGCAGGCGCCGCTGTGCGCTAGGAGGCGGCGCTACAAGCAAGGGGCGGGCACGCCGGGCAGAGAGCCGGCTCGGGGGCGGAGTTACCCCCGGCCGTGCGTGCGCTTAAAAAGCGCTAATGTGAAACCACCCTAAGACAAAACTTTTTCCTGATGCTCTGGCTTTAAAAGCGGTTTGCCAACTCCTAGAAAACTAAGCGTTCGAGGCCTTATGTAGCCAGACGATGACGCAGGGTCAGCACCTCCTGCATTCGGTCCTATTTTTCTCTTGCCACTACCATAAGATCCACCACCAACACCATCATTACCAGCTGCCAACCCCTGCCCAATTCCACGGCCTCTTCCACCAGCCTTCCTCATTTTTGGTAGAAATGTAGACAAAATCCAACAAACTATATAGTAATGTAAAACAAGGTACAAGGTGTCTATAGGACAGGGGAGATTTTGAATCTCTGCACACACTTTTGGACACTGGACACTTTTGGATTGTGTGAGGCCCAATGAATATCTGAGCGCTATGTGACAGGCTCGATGGCACAGCTGTGACAAAAGTGACTAGAGGATAAGGGAGATTTTGAATCTCTGCACACACTTTTGGACACTGGATGGACACTTTTGGATTGTGTGAGGCCCACTGATATCTGAGCGCTATGTGACAGGCTCGATGGCACAGCTGTGACCAAAGTGACTAGAGGATAAGGGAGATTTTGAATCTCTGCACACACTTTTGGACACTGGACACTTTTGGATTGTGTGAGGCCCACTGATATCTGAGCGCTATGTGACAGGCTCGATGGCACAGCTGTGACCAAAGTGACTAGAGGATAAGGGAGATTTTGAATCTCTGCACACACTTTTGGACACTGGACACTTTTGGATTGTGTGAGGCCCAATGAATATCTGAGCGCTATGTGACAGGCTCGATGGCACAGCTGTGACAAAAGTGACTAGAGGATAAGGGAGATTGGATTGCTTTTAAAAAAGCAGTTTGCGGAGCAGTGGGTAAACAGCAATGCAGGAATGTCAGGAAGCCTTAGAAGGCAGCCCAACAACCAACACCACTGATACACCACTATATAGCCTCCCCTTGCAGTGCACACACAGTGACTGGTGTGTTGTGCAGGCCAAATTGCTAGCAGCAGAAGCAGTTTTTTTGTCTTCTCAGCAGGACAAAAAAAAAAAAAAATTGGGATTGCTTTTAAAAAAGCAGTTTGCAGAGCAGTGGGTAAACAGCAATGCAGGAATGTCAGGAAGCCTTAGAAGGCAGCCCAACAACCAACACCACTGATACACCACTATATAGCCTCCCCTTGCACTGCACACACAGTGACTGGTGTGTTGTGCAGGCCAAATCGCTAGCAGCAGAAGCAGTTTTTTTGTCTTCTTCCCTGCCTAACGCTCTCCCTACAGAATCAGCAGCAACCTCTCCCTATACTAAGATCGGCAGAAGTAAGATGGCGGTCGGCGTGCATGCCCTTTTATACCCCCTGTGACGCCCACCAAAGCAAGCCAATCACTTGCATGCCCTTCTGAAAGATGGTGGTGACCCGTGCCTATGTCATCACGTTGCCCACAGTGTCCGTGGATCCTGATTGGCTGAAAAAGAGCACAAAACAAACTTTTGAAACGCGACTTTGGCGCGTAAGTCGCCGACCTCGTGGCCGACCTCATCCTAGGGTCGGGTTTCGTTTCATGAAACCCGACTTTGCCAAAAGTCGGCGACTTTTGAATTTTTTCGACTCGTTTCGCTCAACTCTACTCATCAGTAGTGTTGAGCATTCCGATACCGCAAGTATCGGGTATCGGCCGATACTTGCTGTATCGGAATTCCGATACCGACTTCCGATATTTTTTCAATATCGGAATTCGGCATCGGAATCGGAAGTTCAAAGTTGATTGACAGACTGACGTCATCATGATGCGCGGTGTGTGCGCATCATGATGCGCCGTCATTTCGGGCCTTCCGGGGGTCTCTGCCGGCCTGCCGGGGGGCTGTGCCGGCCTGCCGGGGGGCTGTGTGGACTGCCCGGGGTCTGTACCGGCCTGCCGGGGGGCTGTGCCGGCATGCCGGTGGTATGTGCACCCTGTGGGGGTCTGTACCGGCCTGCCGGGGGGCTGTGCCGGCCTGCCGGTGGTCTGTGCACCCTGTGGGGGTCTGTACCGGCCTGCCGGGGGGCTGTGCCGGCCTGCCGGTGGTCTGTGCACCCTGTGGGGGTCTGTACCGGCCTGCCGGGGGCTGTGCCGGCCTGCCGGGGGGCTGTGCTGATGTCCGGGGGTCTGTGCAAGCATCGTCCGATGGGACTACAAGTCCCATCGGGCGATGCCTGCTACCATGACAGTGATTGACACATTAGCCAATGATGGGACAGTAGTAGTCCCATCATCCGGCTAATGTGTTAAATGTTAAAAAAAAAAAAAAAAAAAAATACTACATGCATACTACATACATACTACATGCTACATACATACTACATACTGCATGCTACATACATACTACATACATACTACATACATACTACATGCATGCTACATACATACTACATGCATGCTACATACATACTACATGCATGCTACATACATACTACATGCATGCTACATACATACTACATGCTACATACATACCACATACATACTACATACATACTACATACTACATATATACTACATGCATGCTACATACATACTACATGCTACATACATACCACATACATACTACATACATGCTACATACTACATACATACTACATGCATGCTACATACATACATACTACATGCATGCTACATACATACATACTACATGCATGCTACATACATACTACATGCTACATACATACCACATGCTACATACATACCACATGCTACATACATACCACATAAATACTACATACATACTACATGCTACATACATACTACATGCTACATACATACTACATATATACTACATGCATGCTACATACATACCACATGCTACATACATACCACATACATACTACATACATGGTACATACATACTACATACATGCTACATACATACTACATGCATGCTACATACATACTGCATATATACTACATGCATGCTACATACATACTGCATGCTACATACATACTACATACATACTACATGCTACATACATACCACATATATACTACATACATACAATACATTCATACAATACATACATAGACATACAGTACATATAACATAGAGTAACATACTTACCAATACTTGTCACATTGTTCCCCGAAGCCATTGTCTTTTCCGGAATAAATATTAACATAACAAACCACAAAAATACTCACCCACGATCCAAAGCAGTCCACGAGTGTGTCCCACGACGATCTTGGGTAGAGAACTGCAGCATCAGATGATGCTGCCGTTCTCTACGGGCTGCAGGAATCCAATGACGGAAGGTAGGTATCCTTCCGCACTGTATTCCTCCGCCACTTAAAAAAAAAAAAGTCCCTAGTCTCACTTTATGCCATTGCTGCGTGGGAAATTCCCACACAGCAATGGCATAAAGTGAGACTAGGGACTTTTTTTTTTTTTTTTTAAGTGGCGGAGGAATACAGTGCGGAAGGATACCTACCTTCCGTCATTGGATTCCTGCAGCCCGTAGAGAACGGCAGCATCAGCTGATGCTGCAGTTCTCTACCCAAGATCGTCGTGGGACACACTCGTGGACTGCTTCGGATCGTGGGTGAGTATTTTTGTGGTTTGTTATAGAATCATAGAATCGTAGAGTTGGAAGGGACCTCCTGGGCCATCTGGTCCAACCCCCTGCTCAAAGCAGGATTCGCTAAATCATCCCAGTCAGATGTCTGTCCAGCCTCTGTTTGAAGACTTCCATTGAAGGAGAACTCACCACTTCTCGTGGCAGCCTGTTCCACTCATTGATCACTCTAACTGTCAAAAAGTTTTTTCTAATATCTAATCTGTGTCTCCTCCCATTCAGTTTCATCCCATTGCTTCTAGTCTTTCCTTGTGCAAATGAGAATAAAGTTGATCCTTCTACAATGTGACAGCCCTTTAGATATTTGTAGACAGCTATTAAGTCTCCTCTCAGTCTTCTCTTTTGCAAACTAAACATTCCCAAATCCTGCAACCTTTCCTCATAAGACAGGGTTTGCAGACCGGTCACCATTCTGGTCGCTCTTTTCTGAACTTGCTCCAGTTTGTTGATGTCTTTTTTAAAATGTGGTGCCCAAAACTGGACACAATATTCCAGATGAGGTCTGACCAAAGAGGAGTAGAGGGAAATAATGACTTCACGTGATCTAGACTGTATGCTTCTGTTAATACATCCTAGAATTGCATTTGCCTTTTTTGCTGCTGCATCACACTGTTGACTCATATTCAGTCTGTGATCTATTAGTATACCCAAGTCTTTTTCACATGTGCTGTCACTTAGCCCTATTCCTCCCATTCTATATATGCTTTTTTCATTTTTATTGCCCAGATGTAGTACTTTGCATTTCTCCCTGTTAAAAACCATTCTGTTAGTTGCTGCCCACTTCTCCAGTTTATTTAAATCTTTTTGAATCCTCTCTCTCTCTTCTCTAGTATTAGCTATCCCTCCTAGCTTTGTGTCATCAGCAAATTTAATCAGTTTACCCTCAATTCCTTCATCTAAATCGTTGATAAAGATGTTGAACAATACAGGGCCCAGGACAGAGCCCTGTGGTACCCCACTTGAGACATTCTTCCAACTGGATGTGCAGCCATTTACGACCACTCTTTGGGTCCGATCACTAAGCCAGTTATGAATCCACCTAACAGTTGCCTTGTCCATTCCATACTTAGTCATTTTTTCAATAAGAATTGTATGAGACTTTGTCAAATGCTTTGCTGAAGTCAAGATATACTATATCTACAGCATTTCCTTGATCCACCCAATCAGTGATACCGTCATAGAAGGAAATTAAGTTAGTCTGACATGACTTATTAGTTACAAACCCATGCTGACTCTGTTTAATCACTTCATTCTTATCCAGGTATTGACATACATGTTGTTTAATAATTTGTTCAAAGATCTTTCCTGGTATAGAAGTCAGACTCACCGGCCTATAGTTGCCTGGGTCCACCTTCTTCCCCTTTTTGAAGATAGGAACAACATTTGCTCTTCTCCAGTCTTCTGGCACTTCTCCTGTTCTCCAAGAATTTTCAAAGATTATGGAGAGGGGTTCAAAAATTTCTTCTGCTATCTCCTTCAGTACTCTGGGGTGTAATTCATCTGGACCTGGAGACTTGAATTCATTTAGGTTAGCTAAGTGTTTCCTCACTATCTTTCTGTTTATAGATATCCTGGATTCTTCTATTCCCTTAATAGGACAGTGAATAACAGTTGATGTTACATTTCCTTTCTGAGAGAAAACAGATGCAAAATAGGAATTTAAAAGTTCAGCCTTCTCAACATCCTGTCTTACCATTTCATCATTTTCATCCTGTAAAAATCCTATAGCATCTTTTACTTTTCTTTTACTTTTGACATATCCCCAAAATCCTTTATTATTGCTTTTGACATCTCTTGCAAGCCTCAATTCATTTTCAGCTTTAGATAATATGATTTGTGCCCTGCAGGTTCTGCAGACAGCATTATATTCTTCTTTAGATATGCCTCCCTCTTTCCATTTTATAAACATTTTTTTCTTCCTTTTTAGCATGTGCTTAAGTTCTGTGTTCATCCATCCTGGTTTCCTTAAATGCTTCCTATTCTTCCCTCTTTTCGGAATTGTTAACAACTGTGCTTTGAGAATTTCATTTTTCAAGATTTCCCATCCCTCCTGGACATTTTTGTCTTTTAGGATATCCAGCCATTGGATCCCTCCAATTCTCTTTCTGAATCCCTTAAAATCTGCCTTTCTGAAATCTAACCTTGACGTCTGAGTCTTCACAGGTCTTCCGCCTCTAGTTATCCAAAATTCTAAAATAGCATGGTCGCTACCTCCTAGGGTCCCAGCCACTTTTACCTCCTCAATAGAGTTGAGCGATACCGTCCAATACTTCAAAGTATCGTATCGGATGGTATCGGCCGATCTTTAAAAAAAGTATCGGTATCGCCGATTCCGATACCGGAAGTCCCATTCAAGTCTATGGGACTTCCGGTATCGGAATAAGAAAAACCCTTTCCTGCCCTTGTACAGCCTCTCTGGGGTCTGTACGGGCCTTTCGGGGGGCTGTGCCGGCCTGCCAGGGGGTCTGTGCAGGCTCCGGTGGTCTGTGCCGGCCTGCCGGTGGTCTGTGCAGGCTCCGGGGGGCTGTGCCGGCCTGCCGGGGGGCTGTGCCGGCCTGCCGGGGGGCTGTGCAGGCTCCGGGGGACTGTGCCGGCCTGCCGGGGGGCTGTGCCGGCCTGCCGGGGGGCTGTGCAGGCTCCGGGGGTCTGTGCAGGCATCGTCCGATGGGACTACAAGTCCCATCGGGCGATGCCTGCTACCATGACAGTGATTGACACATTAGCCAATGATGGGACAGTAGTAGTCCCATCATCCGGCTAATGTGTTAAATGTAAAAAAAAAAAAAAAAAAAATTACATGCTACATACATACAACATGCATACTACATACATGCTACATTCATACTACATACTACATACATGCTACATTCATACTACATAAATACTACATGCAACATACATACTACATATATACTACATGCATGCTACATACATACTGCATGCTACATACATACCACATATATACTACATACATACTACATGCATGCTACATGCTACATACATAACACATATATACTACATGCATGCTACATACATACTACATGCTACATACTACATATATACTACATGCATGCTACATACTACATACATACTACATATATACTACATGCATGCTACATACATACTGCATGCTACATGCATGCTACATACTACATACATACAACATGCTACATACATACTACATATATACTACATACATACTACATGCTACATACATACTACATGCTACATACATACCACATACATAACACATATATACTACATGCATGCTACATACATACTACATGCTACATACATACCATATACATACTACATGCATGCTACATACATACTACATGCATGCTACATACATACTGCATGCTACATACATACTACATGCTACATACATACTACATATATACTACATGCATGCTACATACATACTACATGCTACATACATACTACATATATACTACATGCATGCTACATACTACATGCTACATACATACTACATATATACTACATGCATGCTACATACTACATGCTACATACATACTACATATATACTACATGCATGCTACATACATACTACATGCATGCTACATACATACTACATGCTACATACATACCACATACATACTACATATATACTACATGCATGCTACATACATACTGCATGCTACATGCATGCTACATACATACTACATACATACTACATGCTACATACATACCACATATATACTACATACATACAATACATTCATACAATACATACATAGACATACAGTACATATAACATAGAGTAACATACTTACCAATACTTGTCACATTGTTCCCCGAAGCCATTGTCTTTTCCGGAATAAATATTAACATAACAAACCACAAAAATACTCACCCACGATCCGAAGCAGTCCACGAGTGTGTCCCACGACGATCTTGGGTAGAGAACTGCAGCATCAGCTGTTGCTGCCGTTCTCTACGGGCTGCAGGAATCCAATGACGGAAGGTAGGTATCCTTCCGCACTGTATTCCTCCGCCACTTAAAAAAAAAAAAGTCCCTAGTCTCACTTTATGCCATTGCTGTGTGGGAAATTCCCACACAGCAATGGCATAAAGTGAGACTAGGGACTTTTTTTTTTTTTTAAGTGGCGGAGGAATACAGTGCGGAAGGATACCTACCTTCCGTCATTGGATTCCTGCAGCCCGTAGAGAACGGCAGCATCATCTGATGCTGCCGTTCTCTACCCAAGATCGTCGTGGGACACACTCGTGGACTGCTTTGGATCGTGGGTGAGTATTTTTGTGGTTTGTTATGTTAATATTTATTCCGGAAAAGACAATGGCTTCGGGGAACAATGTGACAAGTATTGGTAAGTATGTTACTCTATGTTATATGTACTGTATGTCTATGAATGTATTGTATGAATGTATTGTATGTATGTAGTATATATGTGGTATGTATGTAGCATGTAGTATGTATGTAGTATGTATGTAGCATGCATGTAGCATGTAGTATGTATGTAGCATGCATGTAGTATATATGTAGTATGTATGTAGCATGCATGTAGTATATATGTAGTATGTATGTAGTATGTATGTGGTATGTATGTAGCATGTAGTATGTATGTAGTATGTATGTAGCATGCATGTAGCATGTAGTATGTATGTAGCATGCATGTAGTATATATGTAGTATGTATGTAGCATGCATGTAGTATATATGTAGCATGTATGTAGTATGTATGTGGTATGTATGTAGCATGTAGTATGTATGTAGCATGCATGTAGTATATATGTAGTATGTATGTAGCATGTAGTATGTATGTAGTATGTATGTGGTATGTATGTAGCATGTAGTATGTATGTAGCATGCATGTAGTATATATGTAGTATGTATGTAGCATGTAGTATATATGTAGTATGTATGTAGTATGTATGTGGTATGTATGTAGCATGTAGTATGTATGTAGCATGCATGTAGTATATATGTAGTATGTATGTAGTATATATGTGGTATGTATGTAGCATGTAGTATGTATGTAGCATGCATGTAGTATGTATGTAGCATGCATGTAGTATGTATGTAGTATGTATGTAGTATGTATGTAGCATGCAGTATGTATGTAGCATGTATGTAGTATGTATGTAGTATATATGTAGTATGTATGTAGCATGTAGTATGTATGTAGCATGCATGTAGTATATATGTAGTATGTATGTAGCATGCATGTAGTATGTATGTAGTATGTATGTAGTATGTATGTAGCATGCAGTATGTATGTAGCATGTATGTAGTATATATGTAGTATGTATGTAGCATGTAGTATGTATGTAGCATGCATGTAGTATGTATGTAGTATGTATGTAGTATATATGTAGTATGTATGTAGCATGTAGTATGTATGTAGCATGCATGTAGTATGTATGTAGTATTTTTTTTTTTTTTAACATTTAACACATTAGCCGGATGATGGGACTACTACTGTCCCATCATTGGCTAATGTGTCAATCACTGTCATGGTAACAGGCATCGCCCGATGGGACTTGTAGTCCCATCGGACGATGCTTGCACAGACCCCCGGACATCAGCACAGCCCCCCGGCAGGCCGGCACAACCCCCCGGCAGGCCGGTACAGACCCCCACAGGGTGCACAGACCACCGGCAGGCCGGCACAGCCCCCCGGCAGGCCGGTACAGACCCCGGGCAGTCCACACAGCCCCCCGGCAGGCCGGCACAGCCCCCCGGCAGGCCGGCAGAGACCCCCGGAAGGCCCGAAATGACGGCGCATCATGATGCGCACACACCGCGCATCATGATGACGTCAGGCCGTCAATCAACTGAACTTCCGATTCCGATGCCGAATTCCGATATTGAAAAAATATCGGAAGTCGGTATCGGAATTCCGATACAGCAAGTATCGGCCGATACCCGATACTTGCGGTATCGGAATGCTCAACACTACTCCTCAACCATTTCCTCCCTGTTTATAAGGATTAGATCCAAGGTAGCAGTTCCCCTTGTTTTCTCCCTTACCTTTTGGAAGATAAAGTTGTCAGCAAGAGAGGATAAGAATTTCCTTGACCTGTTAGTTTTGCCTGAGAGAGATTCCCAACAAATGTCTGGATAGTTGAAATCTCCCATGATAACTATGTCATATTTTTTGGAGAACTTGGCCATTTGATGCATAAAGAGTTCATCCATATCTTCAGCTTGCACAGGCGGCCTGTAGTAAATGCCTGCAATGGTGTCCTTTCCATTGTTATGTCCTTGTATTCTTACCCAAACAGTTTCCACAGAACTCCCAGTCTCTGAAGCTTCAATCTCTGTGCAGATATACTTGTTTCTAACATACAATGCGACACCCCCTTCTCGTTTATCAAGTCTGTTTCTTGCAAATAAGTTGTATCCTTCTAGTCTTGTATTCCAATCATGTGTATTGTCCCACCAAGTTTCAGTGATTCCAATGACATCATATTTCTTTTCCTGTGTTAGTAGTTCCAATTCTCCTTGTTTGTTGCCCATGCTTTGTGCATTAGTATAGAAACATTTTAGTTTGTGATTGGTTTCTCTTTCTCCAATATTTTTATTAATTAGATTCTTTCGTCTTTTTTCTTCCTTTCCACTTCTAATAGCAGAGTTCTCAATACCATTTGTCAGGTGTATGGCTTTTTCTGGTCTTTTGCTTCCCTTCCCATGTTGTTCTAGTTTAAAGCTCTCCTTACAAGTGTAGCAAGGCGACTTCCAAATACATGCTTTCCAGTCTTCGTAAGGTGCACCCCATCTCTAGCAAGTAGTCCATCGTATAAGTAGTTCACTCCGTGATCCAGAAATCCAAATCGTTGCTGACGGCACCATCGACGTAGCCAGTTGTTCACCTGCAGAATCTTATTCCACCTCCTTGTTCCATGGCCATCCACTGGGAGGATAGAAGAGAAGACCACCTGCGCTCCCAGTTCTTTCACTTTCTTGCCTAAGTCTTCAAAGTCTCTGCAGATGGTTTCCAGGTCGTTTCTTGCGGTGTCATTTGTCCCCACATGTAGTAGCAGGAATGGGTAGTCATCTGTAGATCTGAAGAGTCCTGATATCCTGTCAGACACATCTTTAATTTTTGCACCTGGAAGACAGCACATTTCTCTTGAAGTTATATCCGGCCTGCAGATAGCGGCCTCTGTTCCTCTCAACAGGGAATCCCCCATGACCACCACCATGTTAATATTTATTCCGGAAAAGACAATGGCTTTGGGGAACAATGTGACAAGTATTGGTAAGTATGTTACTCTATGTTATATGTACTGTATGTCTATGTATGTATTGTATGAATGTATTGTATGTAGTATGTATGTAGTATATATGTGGTATGTATGTAGCATGTAGTATGTATGTAGTATGTATGTAGCATGCAGTATGTATGTAGCATGCATGTAGTATATATGTAGTATGTATGTAGCATGTAGTATGTATGTAGTATGTATGTAGCATGCATGTAGTATATATGTAGTATGTATGTAGCATGTAGTATGTATGTAGCATGCATGTAGTATATATGTAGTATGTAGCATGTAGTATGTATGTAGCATGCATGTAGTATATATGTGTTATGTATGTAGCATGTAGCATGCATGTAGCATGCATGTAGTATGTATGTAGTATGTATGTAGTATATATGTGGTATGTATGTTGCATGTAGTATTTATGTATGTAGCATGTAGTATGTATGTAGCATGCAGTATGTATGTAGCATGCATGTAGTATATATGTAGTATGTATGTAGTATATATGTAGTATGTATGTTGCATGTAGTATTTATGTAGTATGAATGTAGCATGTATGTAGTATGCATGTTGTATGTATGTAGCATGTAATTTTTTTTTTTTTTTTTTTTTACATTTAACACATTAGCCGGATGATGGGACTACTACTGTCCCATCATTGGCTAATGTGTCAATCACTGTCATGGTAGCAGGCATCGCCCGATGGGACTTGTAGTCCCATCGGACGATGCCTGCACAGACCCCCGAAGCCTGCACAGCCCCCCGGCAGGCCGGCACAGCCCCCCGGAGCCTGCACAGACCACCGGCAGGCCGGCACAGACCACCGGCAGGCCGGCACAGACCACCGGCAGGCCGGCACAGACCCCCGGCAGGCCGGCACAGCCCCCCGGCAGGCCGGCACAGCCCCCCGGCAGGCCGGCACAGACCACCGGAGCCTGCACAGACCCCCTGGCAGGCCGGCACAGACCCCCGAAAGGCCCGTACAGACCCCAGAGAGGCTGTACAAGGGCAGGAAAGGGTTTTTCTTATTCCGATACCGGAAGTCCCATAGACTTGAATGGGACTTCCGGTATCGGAATCGGCGATACCGATACTTTTTTTAAAGATCGGCCGATACCATCCGATACGATACTTTGAAGTATCGGACGGTATCGCTCAACTCTACTCATCAGCATACATAATTCAAGATTCTGTATAGCAATAAATGGTTCAAAGAAAAAAATTGTGATCAGGAAATTACCCTTTTTCAATCTGGTCCAATAAATAGAAATGTGGTCTGGCTGTTAAATGTCAGGACATTCTGAAAAGTTTAATGTCTCATATGGCTCCTATCACAAAAGAGATTGGTTAAAACAATAACCACACATGTAACGTGCAAAAAATTTATCTGAGGACTAATTGTATTTGATTAGTGATGGGTGAACTCACTTGTATTATTTGAAATACTGCAATAGTCAATACATTAAAAAAATTCTAAATTAAATTAGAATTAATCACCCCCTCATCTTTCCAATGCTCACTGCCCATAGTCAGTTAGTCAGGACATCTTCTTTATTTTTTCCATTATACATTGAATCTCTTGAGTTATTGCTCTTCTACAGACATATTGCTCTTCAACAGACAAATTATGATATGCACTGACATTCAGGATCTGTTCATTACCAGACGTCTCACTCAAGAGTGAAGACTCCAAAGATGTGGCTCATGTTGGCCAATAGAAGAGACCCTGAGGACCAGATATGATAGGCATTGAGCAATGGTGTATTTGAAGATGACTGGTTACGCATGTGTTTTTTCTGTAATAATGGTCTAAGGTCTGAAGAGAGCATAGAAAATAACATAACACAAAAAAACAACAATTATGTGGCAAAAATACAGGAAAGATGTATATCTTTGTACCGTGTTAGCCAGTGGATAGAAAAATATTCAGGATTGAGAGTCCTCAGTAGTTGATACCTTTTAATGGCTAACTGAAAAGATGGTAATACATTGCAAGGTTTCGAGACTACTCAGGTCTCTTCATCAGGCTAGACTAATACAAAATATGAAGTCACATATTTATGCACAATACAGCCTAGAAAAAATGCAATAGATAAGACAAGTGACGTGAAGCAGAACTATCAATATGGGAGAGGGAGAAACATAAATATAAATGTTTATATTTATGTTTCTCCCTCTCCCATATTGATAGTTCTGCTTCACGTCACTTGTCTTATCTATTGCATTTTTTCTAGGCTGTATTGTGCATAAATATGTGACTTCAGATTTTGTATTAGTCTAGCCTGATGAAGAGACCTGAGTAGTCTCGAAAGCTTGCAATGTATTACCATCTTTTCAGTTAGCCATTAAAAGGTGGCAAAAATATACATTTTATTAAATAAACAAATTTATACATAGTAGAATACAGATAAAAATAACACCAGAGATACTGCTATCCTAGCAAGGAGTCATATTACATTTTGACCAAAAAATTAAGTTTCAAATATTTTTTGGTCAACGTGTAATATGGCTCCCTGTTAGGATAGCAGTATCTCTGGTGTTATTTTTGTCTGCATTCTATTATGTATTAATTTGTTTAATTATTTATAATAAAATTTATATTTTATTGGCAATTTATACTGTGCTGCTTTTGGTGGTTTCATAGAAAATAACATGTGACATATAAGTGGGGGATAATAACTGCTCTGTGAATCGAATTTCACAGAAAATCCACACAACTTGCTGCTCATATTTTGGAAGATCTGCTTGTCTCTAGTATCTTGAATAATATTGAAAGAGAGAAATGATGTAAAGTTGATTAAGGGGATATATTTGACTTCTATTGTAGGGATAGAAAATATATTTCTTGTTTTTCCAATATGAGACAAAATTAGCTGCAGCTTTCCATTTTGGGGTATTATCCTTTTTTCTGTATCTGACTTTAACCCCTTCCTGACATCAGATGTACTATCCCGTCCATGGGACCCGGGCCCCTATGCCCATGGACGGGATAGTACGTCTACCGCGATCAGCGGCGCCACGTGTTGAGCGCCGCTGATCGCGGCCGGGTGTCAGCTGATTATCACAGCTGACACCCGGCACAATGTGTCAGGGGCGGTCATGGACCACCCCCGACACGTTAACCCCTTGCACATGCGATCAAACATGATAGCAGTGTACCGGGAGTTAAAGGGAAGCATCGGCAGGGAGGGGGCTCCCTCCGTGCTTCCCTGAGCCCCCCACGGCAGCGCAATGTGCAGCGCTGCTGCCGGGGGATCCTTTCCTGCAGGCCCCCGAATCCAAGATGGCGACGGGGGCCTTCGGGGGCCTGCAGGAAGCTGGCTTCCTCAGTGCCTGCAAAGCGCAGGCATGAGGAAGCCTTGTGCACTGCCTGTGACAGATCACAGCGATCTGTCACAGGACAGTGATATCCCACCTGGGACTATTTAATAAAGTGAAAAAAAAATAAAAATAAAGTGTTAAAATAATTTTTAAAAAATCGCCAAATAAATTACAAAAAAAAAAAATATTCCCCTAAATAAATCCATTTTTTGAAAATAAAAAAAACAAAAAACAATAAAAGTACACATATTAGGTATCGCCGCGTCCGTAACGACCCGCCCTATAAAACTGTCCCATTAGTTAACCCCTTTAGCAAACCCCTTAAAAAATAAAAATAAAAAACGAAGCAAAAAATAATGATTTATTATCATACCGCCAAACAAAAAGTGTAATAACGCGCGATCAAAAAGACGCATATAAATATCCATGGTACCGCTGAAAACGTCATCTTGTCCCGCAAAAAACGAGCCACCACACAGCATCATCAGTGAAAAAATAAAAAAGTCATAGCTCGCAGAATAAAGCGATGCAAAAATAATTATTTTTTATATAAAATAGTTTTCATTGCATAAAACCGACAAAACATAAAAAAAGACCTAAATGAGGTATCGCTGTAACCGTACTGACCCGAAGAATAAAACCGCTTTATCAATTTTACCGCACGCGGAACGGTGTAAACGCACCCCCCCAAAAGAAATTCATGAAACGCTGGTTTTTGTTCATTCTGCGTCCAAAAAATCAGAATAAAGAGCGATCAAAAAATGTCACGTGCCCGAAAATGGTACCAATAAAAACGTCAACTCGTCCCGCATAAAATAAGACCTCACATGACTCGGTGGGTCAAATATGGAAAAATTATAGCTCTCAATATGTGGTGATGCAAAAACTATTTTTACAATAAAAAGCGTCTTTTAGCGTGCGACAGCCGCCAAACAAAAACCGCCATAAATAGTAAATCAAACCCCCCGTTATCACCCCCTTAGTTAGGGAAAAATAATAAAATTAAAAAAATGTATTTATTTCCATTTTTCCATTACGGTTAGGGTTAGGGGTAGGGTTAGGGTTAGGGCTAGGGCTAGGGCTAGGTTTAGGGCTAGGGTTAGGGCTAGGGTTAGGGCTAGGGTTAGGGCTAGGGTTAGGGCTAGGGCTGAGATTAGGGTTAGGGGTGTGTTGGGGTTTGGGTTGGAGTTAGAATTGGGGGTTTCCACTGTTTGGGCACATCAGGGGCTCTCCAAATGCAACATGGCATCTGATTTCAATTCCAGCCAATTCTGAGTTGAAAAAGTCAAATGGTGTTCCTTCCCTTTCAAGCTCTGACATGCACCCAAACAGTGTTTTACCCCCACATGTAGGGTATCAGCCTACTCAGGACAAATTGCAAAACAATTTTTGGGGTCCAATTTCTCCTGTTACCCTTAGGAAAATAAAAAATTGGGGGCAAAAATATCATTTTTGTGGAAAAAAATGATTTTTTTATTTTCACGTCCGAGCGTTATAAAATTCTGTGAAGCACTTGGGGGTTCAAAGTGCTCACCACACATCTAGATAAGTTCCGTGGGGGGTCTAGTGTCCAAAATGGGGTCACTTGTGGGGAGTTTCAATAGTTTAGGTACATCAGGGGCTCTCCAAACGCACATGACACCCGCAGACCATTCCATCAAAGTCTGCATTCCAAAACGTCACTACTTCCCTTCCGGGCCCCGACGTGTGTCCATACAGTAGTTTTCTCCCACATATGGGGTGTCAGCGTACTCATGACAAATTGGACAACAACTTTTGGGGTCCAATTTCTCCTGTTACCCTTGGGAAAATGAAAAAATTGGGGACTAATTGATCATGTTTGTGGCAAAAATACAATTTTTTTATTTTCATGCCCGGGCATTATAAACTTCTGTGAAGCCCTTGGGGGTTCAAAGTGCTCACCTCGCATCTAGATAAGTTCCTTAGGGGGTCTAGTTTTCAAAATGGGGTCATTTGTGGGGGGTTTCCACTGTTTAGGTACATTAGGGGCTCTCCAAAGGCAACATGACACCCGCAGACAATTCCATCAAAGTCTGCATTCCAAAACGTCACTACTTCCCTTCCGAGCCCCAACGTGTGCCCATACAGTAGTTTTCTCCCACATATGGGGTATCAGCATACTCAGGACAAATTGGACAACAACTTTTGGGGTCCAATTTCTCCTGGTACCCTTGGGAAAATAAAAAAATGGTGACTAAAAGATCATGTTTGTGGAAAAAATACAAATCTTTTATTTTCACGCCCGGGCGTTATAAACTTCTGTGAAGCACTGGGGGGTTCAAAGTGCTCACCACACATCTAAATAAGTTCCTTGGGGGGTCTAGTTTACAAAATGGTGTCATTTGTGG
This sequence comes from Dendrobates tinctorius, assembly GCF_039654945.1. Lineage (NCBI taxonomy): Eukaryota > Metazoa > Chordata > Amphibia > Anura > Dendrobatidae > Dendrobates > Dendrobates tinctorius. Next base: position 10,002,521 of record NW_027361724.1, read on the forward strand.
GGGGTTTCCACTGTTTAGGTACATCAGGGGTTTTCCAATCGCGACATGGTGTCCGATCTCAATTCCAAACAAAAAGGTCAAATGGCGCTGCTTCCCTTCCGAGCTCTGCCATGCGCCCAAATAGTGGTTTATCCCCACATGTGGGGTATCAGCATACTCAGGACAAATTGCACAATAACTTTTAGGGTCCTGTTACCCTTGGAAAAATAAGAATTGAGGGTGAAAATATCATTTTTGTGGAAAAAATATGATTTTTTAATTGTACGGCTTTATGTTCTAAACTTCTGTGAAGTCCTTGGGGGTTCAAAGTTCTCACCACACATCTAGATAAGTTCCTTAGGGGGTCTAGTTTCCAAAATGGTGTCATTTGTGGGGGGTTTCCACTGTTTTGGTACATCAGGGGTTTTCCAATCGCGACATGGTGTCCGATCTCAATTTCAGCCAAAAACGTCAAATGGCGCTGCTTCCCTTCCGAGCTCTGCCATGCGCCCAAATAGTGGTTTATCCCCACATGTGGGGTATCAGCATACTCAGGACAAATTGCACAATAACTTTTAGGGTCCTGTTACCCTTGGGAAAATAAAAATTGGGGTGAAAAGATCATTTTTGTGGAAAAAATATGATTTTTTAATTGTACCGCTGTACGTTATAAACTTCTGTAAAGCCCTTGTGGGTTCAAAGTTCTCACCACATATCTAGATAAGTTCCTTGGGGGGGTCTAGTTTCCAAAATGGGGTCACTTGTAGGGGGTTTCCACTGTTTAGGTACATCAGGGACTCTCCAAACGTGACATGGCGTCCGATCTGAATTCCAGACAATTTTGCATTGAAAAAGTCAAACGGCGCTCCTTCCATTCTGAGCTCTGCCATGCGCCGAAACAGTCGTTCCCCCCCACATATCAGGTATCAGCGTACTCAGGACAAATTGCACAATAACTTTTGCAGTCCAATTTCTCCTGATACCCTTGGTAAAATAAAAAAAATTGAACCTGAAGTACTTTTTTTGTGAAAAAAAGTTAGATGTTCATTTTTTTTTTAAATATTCAAAAAAATTCCTGTGACGCACCTAAAGGGTTAATAAACTTCTTGAATGTGGTTTTGAGCACTTTAAGGGTTGCAGTTTTTAGAATGGTGTCACTTTTGGGTATTTTCTATCATATAGACCCCTCAAAGTGGCTTCAAATGTGATGTGGTCCGTAAAAATAAAATGGTGTTGTAAAAATGAAAAATCGCTGGTCAACTTTTAACCCTTATAACTTCCTAACAAAAAAAAATTTTTGTTCCAAAATTGTGCTGATGTAAAGTAAACATGTGGGAAATGTTAGTTATCAAGTTTTTTGTGTGCCGTATCTCTGTGATTTAAGGGCATAAAAATTCAAAGTTGGAAAATTGCGAAATTTTCAAAATTTTCGCCAAATTTCCGTTTTCCTCACAAATAAACGCAAGTTATTTGAATGAAATATTACCACTAGCATGAAGTACAATATGTAACGAGAAACCAGTGTCAGAATCACCGGGATCCATGGAAGCGTTCCAGAGTTATGACCTCATAAAGGTACAGTGGTCAGAATTGTAAAAATTGGCCCGGTCATGAACGTGCAAACCACCCTTGGGGGTGAAGGGGTTAAATTTGTATTCATTTTTTTCTGCAACTATTAGTATATGTAACTGAGTAAAAGGGTTGAGTTCTGCTCAACATAGGTAATTGTTAATTTTTAACTATTTTTAAAGATTCATGCAAAAAAAATCAGATCAAAGTTACCCTTAAGTCAGTGAAAATCATGAAATGCACACAGTTTCCAATTAACATTGCACTAAGTAGCAGACACTTTGCAATTTATATTTCCATATGTGAAACACATGAATAAAACACTAATCAGTGTGTCAATTTTAACCATCAAAGAAACTTGAAGATCAGCTCCAAAGCACTAGTGACTCTTAGGCCTCATTTAAAAGATGTCGATCTTTCTAAAATACCAAAGTCACTTGGCTTCACAGCCCCCTACTGATAACACAATACAGGGTGAAGTTGTTGTTTAGCTTCTATTTGTTTGTTTTTTCTTCTGTAAAACCAGTGGACAAAGGTTCTTAGGTTTTTAAGTTTCTTGTGACAGTTAAAAATCAGAAAGCGGCTCCGCTCTGTACAGTCTTGTGTATTTATGCTAATCAGCTCCACATATACACAAAATGCACAAGACTTCTGTCTACCCTTCTGAATGACATTACATGTCCAAAAGTGTCATCCATATAAAAGTAAAATGGCACTGTAAATTACCATGTAATAATATCTATACTCCTATTACATCTGGAGCCACAAAGCAAAACTCTGTTACAACATGGTGGTTAGCATTGAAGATTGTAATAACTCAAATTAAGCCAAATTATCACTTTTATCTACCACGTAGTCTTGGATTTAACATTACGAGTCAACAAGCCTTCAGTGATGCATTGCTGCTCTACCTCCATCATGCTTTGCATCTCCAGATACACATTTCCAGCATGTCTCACTATGATCTATACATATCTGTATATTGATAATTCACTTCACATTTTTGGTTACTGTCAGCTTTTACCACATTCCATTAATTCCCGTAAAGCACCTGATGGGTTAATAAGCTTTTTAAATGTGCTTTTGAACACCTTGAGGTATGCAGTTTTTATACTGGTGTCACTTTGAGGGGCCTATACGACAGAAAATACCAAAATCTCCCCAAATTTGACGTGGCCTCTAAAGTATAGTTTTTCAATTTTACAACAAAATATACAAATCTCTGGTCAACTTTTAACCCTTGTAACTTCCTAACAAAAAAGGTGTTGCAAAAATTGTGCTCGTTTAACGTACACATGTGGGAAATGTTATTACCTTTGTTTGACATGACTTTGATTTAATGACATAAAAACTAGGTGAACATTCATTAATTTTCACATTTCCAATTTTTTTTTACTAATTAACACAAATCTTATCAAAGAAATATTTACCACAATCCTGAAGTACAATGTCACAAAAAACAGTCTTGGACTCGATAGGATCCATTGACATGTCTGAGTTTTGACGTCAGTGACACTCATCAGTATAAAAAAAATAATTAAAAATTGGGCTGGGCTGGAAGGTGAAAACTGGCTTCAGGGTGAAGGGGCTAAAAAAAGGGGTATTAAGATTGTAAATTACATTATGATGTCAATTATTTCTCATCTGCTATGAGTGTCGTGTGTCTTGTACAAAGACCATGAACACAGTATATAAAATAAATTATACAATATGCACTCTAGATGTTGTACTGATATGATGCTTCTTTGGCACTGATATCCATGTCTATAAGCAGGGGTTGTAGACAAATTCAAGTATCATAGGGATTGTAAGTCCAAATGTATGGGATAGAAAGTAAGGAACAGTGGCAGATGCTATATTATGTGATTGTGCTTGGCACTTTTCTATTATATTGATTATTTTTATGTTCAGTTTTTTTAGCCGATTTACTCTACATTCTTGATATATTTGTAGGTTTACTCTCTAATCCTAATGTAATATGACAGCAATCATATTTCCTTTGTCGAATTGACAGCGGGAACAAGAAATCAGATTAATTTTAAATCAGGAACAGGCCCAGAAAGGTTGTATGTGTGGGGTCTCTACCCCTGGAAGAAGCTGGATAACCAGTGAAACAAGCATTAGAATGTCAGTCAGACAGAAGCAGCCTGAGAAAGAGGAACAGTAATTCAGAGTTTGGTGTAGAGCTGCCCCTACACACCAACCAGCAGGAAGCAGCAACTCTATGATCTCTGTATAAGAAAACTTTTGGAGATAATGAGCCTCTAAAGTGAGACAGCTCAGTGTGCTATAATGAGCTAATCTGAAGACAAGTCATAATCTACAGTGTTTACTTGGTGAGCACATCCATTGTTCTGTATCAAGCTATTTACAACAGGAATAATCCTGAAGCACATTAATCCTTTATAATACAATTGTTGGGTGATACAAATCAGATCAGTCTGCAGTGACAGCATTGTCTACAAATTCTACCAAGAAAAGCATACAGTCTCACTTCTTTACTACACCATTCCCTGCTGCCACCACAATCGGTCTAAAGGTACTGTCACACTAAGCGATATCGCTAGCAATATCGCTGTAACTTGTGACGTTATAGCGATATTGCTAGCGATATCGCTGTGTGTGATACTTACCTACAACCCGCTCCCCCGCTGCTTATCGCTGATCGCGCGAGAACGTCCTGGACCGCTTCTCGTCGTCAGCTTCCTGCGGCGCTTCCTGTGGAGAGATGAGCGAATAGCGTGGAGCCGGGTGGGAGGACGAAGGATCGCCTAGTGTGACAGGTAAGTAGTGACCCCTGTCCCCTGCGAAGTCACTGGTGAGATCTGCCTGTGTGGCAGCTCTCTAGCGACCACTTAGCGATGTACCAGCGATGCTGACCGCGTCATATCGCTGGTCGGAATCACTGGTACATCGCTAAGTGTGACAGTACCTTAAGACCACGTTCTCTAGATCCTAAACAGATACTTTAATAGGAATATCCGAATTACTGCATTTCATAATTATGGAGACCCCAGTCATGGGATTCCATTCCCTATGCTACTACTTCTCAGTCTTTCTTAATCAATTTTAGTAAAAACAATATTAAAGTTACATTTTAACTCCTGCACAATCGCATCCTTTCACACCTTACCCTTTTCAATATATTATGATTGTTTTATTTGATAGTTTATGCCTCTACTTATTTCTTTGCTTTTGATCTCGTTACATGAATGCCAAATATTTTGTAGCCTCTTCTGTTTTGTGTATGATCAAAATTGCATTCAGTTATTTTTAAATTTTGCTTTTTTATTAACTAGCAAAAGGCCTAACACTGCTCTGTAGACTGTAACACAGAGAAGAATAATTGTAAAATTAAATCGCAAAATCATATGTAAATGTGTAAAGACCTATTCTGAATATTAAGGGTTGACAATCTGGATCAGAAAAAAATAATTTATAACATATGCTCTATATGTTTCCAGGATAATCTGATTGACCAAATTGAAAGGAGGAATAGGGCTATGCAACAGCACATGTGAAAAAGACTTGGGTATACTAATAGATCACAGACTGAATATGAGTCATCTGTGTGATGCAGCAGCAAAAAAGGCAAATGCAATTCTAGGATGTATTAACAGAAGCATACAGTCTAGATCACGTGAAGTCATTATTTCCCTCTACTCCTCTTTGGTCAGACCTCATCTGGAATATTGTGTCCAGTTTTGGGCACCACATTTTAAAAAAGACATCAACAAACTGGAGCAAGTTCAGAAAAGAGCGACAAGAATGGTGACCAGTCTGCAAACCCTGTCTTATGAGGAAAGGTTGCAGGATTTGAGAATGTTTAGTTTACAAAAGAGAAGACTGAGAGGAGACTTAATAGCTGTCTACAAATATCTAAAGGGCTGTCACATTGTAGAAGGATCATCTTTATTCTCATTTTCACAAGGAAAGACTAGAAGCAATGGGATGAAACTTAACGAGAGGAGACACAGATTAGATATTAGAAAAAACTTTTTGACAGTTAGAGTGATCAATGAGTGGAACAGGCTGCCACGAGAAGTGGTGAGTTCTCCTACAATGGAAGTCTTCAAACAGAGGCTGGACAGACATCTGACTGGGATGATTTAGTGAATCCTGCTTTGAGCAGGGGGTTGGACCAGATGGCAGAGGAGGTCTCTTACAACTCTATGTTTCTATGATTCTATGAAAAAGTTAACCATTGGGTTCGATATATAGATGATCTATTTATTTAGGAGGCATCAATTGATGGTCTTCAGGAATTCATGACTTTGTTAAATAACAATTTTTATTTATTTTTCAGTTTTTTTCTTTTAAATTTCTTTAATTGCAGCTTGGTCATTTCTTTGCCATTACAGTGGACTTCTGTTTCTCCAGTAACCGGATTCAGTTTTTTGCTTTTATGTACATCTTTCTATTGCTCCTTTGTCTTTGAAGACTGCAGTAACATCTTATTTGTACCTCAAGATTAAAGCTTGAAGATTTTTGTATTTCAAGAAATAGACAAAATCTTTTTTTATCTCTTGGAGTGTGTTATGATGTAGAATGAATGTCTGTTCTCATTTTTCTCAATTTCTTTTTATTGTGTTGTATACAAGACTGATATTCAGAATGTCACATTTTTTCCTTTTATCATATTCAAATAAAGTTTTCTTATTTTTTACTTTGTTGCTTTTCCATTATTTTGAAATGTGTCTCTGTATTAAGATCATTCTTTGTTTACAGTGATTTGTTTATGTCCGTATATCAGGGGATTACCTTTTGTGGTACATGTTTGCTTGTGCCGTGACTCTGTAGTGAGCTCCTCTGTAAGTGATCCATTTGGGTGTCTGCGCTATCACAAAGCGATGCGCCTGAGGTTGCGTTCCACCGGACCGCAAGTGGAAGTTGCTACTATCCCCTCAATCTCGATAATATAAACCACAGATACATATCCATTTCTAATATAGGTAAAAAACCTTCATTTTGGACACTAAAATAAACTTTGGAAACTCCACTATACTATAAATCCTACACAAACCACGGAGATATAATCCACAAGAAGTATATATGTATATAATAAAAATATTTTATTATTACAAATACATAAAGGCTAGTACAAAATACAGACAAATGACAAAAGTGCTCATACAAGGCTCACATGTGGTAACCGCTAGCAACACCCTATATAGCAGTTTGGGTAATGAATGTATGTGGAGCGATGAATCTCTATACTGCCCACATGTTTATATCATAACGATATTATATGTGCATAGTGCACAGGACACCATATAGAGAAAACAGCACTAACACAATCCAAACAGAAATTAAATAAAACACAATGCAAAAGGTTAATATCATACCCATAAGATTACTGCAGGTGAGCGCGGCACAAGACAGAGCAGCCCCGACGCGCGTTTCGCGTGGGCTTCCTCGGGGGGCTGTGTCTGTGTGTTGGACATATGGGCATTTTATGTAGGAGATCCAGGTGTGCATGATTATCAGCGCCATTATCGGCGCATGCGCAGTGTCAAGCAAGGCGCCACAAAGCAAAGCCCACAGCCGCCCATGTGACCAGAAGGCAGAGGGAAATCCCTCATGATGTCAATAGCCTCCCGTGTCACCGCTAGCCGCCGGAGAATTGAATCATGGGAGCCGCCACACTGGGCATGCGCACACACACTGAAGCCACCATCTTTAATATGGGCAAAAAAGAGGGCATAGAAATCGCTATATCCAATGTTTGATAGAGACAATATTAAAGTGAATAAAGAAGATTTAAATTCCACAAAGTCTCATATTAATGAGAATAATAATAAAGTGTAACAGTGACAATTATAGTAGAACAAACAAAATAAAAAATAATAATAAATAAATAAAAAATAATAAAAAATAATAAATAAATAAAATAAATAAAGATATAAAAATCACCCCTACAAAACAAACACACATGAATATAATTTAAATATATGTGAAACATAAATACTGGGATAGTACTAATAAAATCCCAGAAAAAGAGGATTATATTGTAAGTAACCTCAATCTCACAGAGCATGCATCATTTATGGGCTCCTTCTGGTCTCTTCGTCTCTACCCGTGGACAAAAAGTCTTAGTTACTCACCGGTTAACGGTATTTTTCGGAGTCCATGACAGCACCACCTGAGAGAGGGGATCTGCCCTTCAGGAACAGGAAACCTACAGATACAAAAGGGCGGCACCTCTCCCACGCATCAGTTGGATTACAGAGCACAGAGGACCACAATGGTTAATAGCATAACTTATATACAATACTATACACGACTATTTAAATTACCCGTGTACGTATAAGAGGAAAGTGCACACCCAAAATAGACTAAAAGGGAGGGAATATACGGGTGTTGTCATGGACTCCGAAAAATACCGTTAACCGGTGAGTAACTAAGACTTTATCGGTCGTCCATGACAGCACCACCTGAGAGAATTACAGAGAGTAATAACTATTTAGGGAGGGACTACAGCCTGCAGCACCCTTATACCAAAAGAGAGGTCTGTGGAAGCACCCAGGTCTAGCCTATAATGACTATAAAAGGTGCTCGGAGAGGACCAAGTAGCCGCCTTACATATCTGGTCGATGGAGACTTCTGATCTCTCGGCTCACGAGGTCGCCATGGCTCTGGTGGAATGCGCCCTCAGCTTCCCAGGTGGCGACCTGCCTTTTGAAGTGTATGCTACAGAAATTGCTTCTCTAATCCACCTGGCTAGTATATTTTTTGACACTCTACAACCTTTTCTAGGGCCTTGGTGGGAAATAAATAGGGCATTATCTTTCTTCCAAGGATCGGTAGCTGCCAGATATTCTATGAGGCATTTCCTAACATCCAGGGTATGTAGTTTTTCTTCCTTCTCATTAGCTGGATTAGGGAGGAAGGATGGAAGGACTATTTCCTGAGTCCTATGAAAGTTAGAAACCACTTTAGGTAAGTACGCCGGATCAGGTCTGAGTATTACCCGTCCTAACCTGTATATAAGGAGGACGCCTAAATAATGCCTGGATGTCGCTTACTCTGCGAGCTGAGGTTAGAGCTACCAGGAAGGCTACTTTGAGGGACAGATTTTTAATGGAAGCTGATGAAATAGGTTCGATTGGAGCTTCCGTCATGGCCGTAAGGACTAGATTCAAGTCCCATGGCATGAATCTATCCTTCACTACTGGCCTGGACCTACCTGCTGCCTTAATGAACCTACTGATCCAGTAATTACCTGCGATGTTGCAGCTAAAGAGAGCCCCCAAAGCTGATACTTGTACTTTAAGAGTACTAGTGGAAAGTCCCATATCCAGACCTTTCTGAAGAAACTCTAAGATCTGATTTATTGGAGTTGAACCCCCAGCAACTATTTCAGAGCGCTGCAGGAACTTCTTCCAAATTCTAGCATAGATCTTGGTAGTAATGGCCTTCCTATTCTTAAGTAGGGTGTTAATCAAGTCTGGGGAGAAGTCTTTTTCTTTTAAGAGTGCCCGCTCAAACTCCACGCCGTCAGATGTAGGCCAGCCACCTGAGGGTGGAAGACTGGGCCGTGGGATAGGAGATCCGGGATGTCCGGAAGAACCCAAGGATCGGACACCGACATGGTCCTGAGGCATGAGAACCATGCCCTCCTGGGCAAAAATGGAGCAATGACTATGACCCTTGCTCTGTCTCTCTTGATTTTTCTCAACACCAAGGGTAGTAGCGATAGGGGAGGGAAGGCGTATGCCAGCCTGAAGTCCCGCTTTATCAGAAAGGCATCTACCACCAGGGGGTTCTCTCTGGGATTTAGGGAGCAGAATAGTCTTAATTTCCTGTTTTCCTTGGTGGCAAAGAGATCTACCTCTGGCCGTCTCCATTTTTGTATAATCAGGTCGAAGATCGAATTGTTTAGGGACCATTCTCCTTGTTTTAGTAGCTTGCGGCATTTATGTCAACAGGACAAGGGATTCCCAGCCAGTCTCCCATGCCGGTACTGGCCCGGCCTCAAGCTGCTTAACGGCTGCGCTCTGACGAGGGTATGCACATTCAGCTTAGAATGGCTGTTCTGCTAGTTGGAACAACCGTTCTGCCACATTCCTCAGGGGTTTGGAACGAGTCCCACCTTGGTGGTTGACATAAGCCACTGTGACCTGATTGTCGGAGAACACTCACACATGATGGCCCTGCAGATACATAAGTAACTTCTTAGCTGCCTGCTCTACTGCTGTCAGTTCTTTTCAATTTAGATGACATTTTTATCTGGTGATGGTCCCATAGGCCCTGGACTATGACTTCACCCATATGAGCCCCCCAACCGGAAGGGCTAGCATCCGTAGTGACTATGGGGGATATGTCACACTCCCAGGGAACCCCTCTGGACAAATTATCCTTTTCTAGCCACCACTCTAGGGACTCCCTTGTGCTTCGGGACAAGGTTAGCTGGCCCTCCAAGTAACCTCCAAGGATTTTTTGATGCAGTAAGACCTCCCCTGTAGTGCTCTTAAATGAAACTGGGCCCACTGGACTGCCGGATACAGGAGGAAAGGGAACCCAGAAGGGACATGGCTTTCCTGAGGGACATGGTGGGGTTATTGGCAGCGTTTAGGATCTGATAGTGTAGGTGAACAAGCTTCTCCGGAGGCAGCCTGTTTCTCAGAATCTAGAATCAGGCCTAAAAATTGCTGAATTCTCATCGGCTGTAACCGAGATTTTTTGATATTAAGCAGCCAACCTAACCGCTCTAGGGCCGACATTGCCCTCTGTAGCTGTTCCTTACAATGTTTTGCCGTTTTCCCTATAATCAGGAAGTCATCTAAGTAGGGGACTACTAGAATGTTAGATTCACGTAGATGGGCCATAACTTCCGCCACCACTTTAGTAAACACTCGGGGAGCGACTGCCACCCCAAAGGGGGGGGCCGCATATTGGAAATGTTCAACTGACCCATTTAACTGAACCGCTACTCTGAGTAAGCGCTGATGGGCTGTATGAATGGGTATATGGTAGTATGCATCTTTTAAATCTAACACCACCATAAAGCAGTTTTGAAACAACAACTTTATTGTTGAATTGATTGTTTCCATTTTGAACGGCCGTATAACCAAGAAATCGTTTGAGGGACTTGAGATTAATTATAGTCCTAAAGGAGCCGTCTGGCTTGCGGACCAGGAACAGAGGGGAGTAGAAACCTTTCCCCCTTTCTCCCTCTGGAACCATAGTCAGGACTTTCTTGTGGCAAAGCTCATGAACCTCGGCCTCCAGGGCAGCTTGTTCTGATGTGGAAGACCTGAGAGGGGTGACCTTAAATCGATCTAGGGGAACCCGGGTGAACTCTAGACGTAAACCCGCAGCTATCACCCCCAGTATCCAGTTGCTGCTAGAGATCAGCGACCAGGCTGGGTAGAAGGCAACTAGTCTCCCCCCACAGCATCTAGTCATTGGGGCGGTTTTTTAGTGTCACGTGATGGACATTCCTGGCGCCCCCCTCCTCCGAACATGAAACCTGTACCTCTCCTTCTTTTGTCGTCCCATCTGCCCTGATCTCTGGACGGCCTTCTATGGAAATATCCTTTCCTGGTGAAGGGGCGTCTATAAGAAGGATTCGGGAGGCTGGGGAACTTCTTTTTATCGTTCCCGGCTTTCTCTAAAAGTTCGTCCAGGACGGGGCCAAACAGATATTCCCCTCATATGGAATGGAGCAGAGTCGTGACCTGGCCTGGATATCTCCTGGCCAGCATTTTAACCAGAGGGCCCTTCGAGCTGTGTTTGATAACCCAGCTGATCTAGCCGCCATCCTTGCCGAGTCTGCTGAGGCATCAGCCAAGAAAGCCGCAGTACTCTGGATGATCGGTAGAGTTTTCCGACTGGATGCTCTTGGGGCTCCGTCCTTCAGATGGGAATCTAGTTGATCTAGCCAGACCATCACGGATCTGGCTATACAAGTGGCAGCTATCGCTGGTCTTAGGGCGCCTGCTGACATCTCCCATGTTCCCTTTAGAAAGGAATCCGCTTTTTTATCCAGCGGGTCTTTTAAGGAGGCCATATCATCGAACGGTATGGAGGACTTTTTGGAGGCTTTGGCTACTGCCGCGTCCAGCTTAGGGGCCTTATCCCATCTGTTTACCACTGGGTCATCAAATGGGTACCTCCGTTTGAAGGCAGGTGGTAAGGAGCCCATTTTTTCGGGTCTCTTCCATTCCCTTTCTATCAGGCTCTGGACCTTATCATTTAATGGAAAAGCTTTGTGTTTCCTGGGATCTAGACCTCCGAACATTACCTGTGCCGAAAGCTCTGGCTTTGAGTCTGCTACTGCCATGGTGGACCTTATTGCTTTAACTAGCTTGTCCATCTGGTCTAATGGGAAGCAGAATCGGCTTGAGTCTTCATCCGAAGAGGATGAAGTGGAGGCCGGGGAATCCGAGGAGTAATTGTTCCTAGGGGCAGCTGAGGACTCCGACCCTGAGAAACTAAATTCTCTCCCCCTAGAAGAGTCCCTTTTAGATAGGGCTTTCATCTCTGTCCCTGTAAGGATGGGGGAGAGTGCAAGGGCCTGTCAGTCTATGCCTGGGCCCTCGTCCCCTTCCAACCCCTACCGTCTGTCGCACACATGGCTGACATAGTCTTTTGGGGTGGCCGTCTGGTAAGGGGCAACTACAGAGCGCACATTCCCTGTGCTTCTGTTTTACCGTAGCTTTCCTCCCCTGCGAAACCAGCATAAGGGAACACTGCATCAGGGTACATTCACGGAGATCTCTTACCCATGCAGATGAGGCAGGTACCGGATCACGGAGGGAGGCAGGGGGAATCCTTTAGACTGGAGGAACTTCTGCGGCTCTGCTCACTCGTCCGCTTCCACTCGTATGAGGCTTCACGGAGGCCTCCTTCTGTGGGTGCTCCTGCACGTCCTGCTGCTCTATGGGGGGTTCTGTCATCCATCGCTGGGCCTTCAGAAGCACCCCGGCAGCATCACCTCCTGCCCTTTAAGGCCTCCCAGTATCCGGTCAGCAGGGCACTGGCGCGGCACTTCCCCCAGGAACCCTCCCGCGACCTTCCCCCGCATGAACCGTCCCCCCCCACCGCCTCGTGTACCGCGCGTCCCCCCGGATCGCAGCGCATACGCGGCGCACACTAGGAAGGCGGCCGGCACCCGACTTCCGGTTTTGGCGTTCCCGGCCCCGCCCCTTCCACCGCGTCACTTCCGCCGCGCGTCAGAGGCCGCGGGAGCGCGCGGAAAGGAGATGGCATGGCGCCCCCGGCTCCGGTATGCCCGCCGCCCCCATGCGCGCCAGCCTGCGCTTGGCGACCGGACGCAACCGCCGACCCGGCCGGAGGGGGTTTGAGACCGGACCCCGGGGGAAAACGCATCAGGAGGGGCCTGCATACATACCTGGTGCCCGCATTCTGGAGACGGCTGTCCACCGGACCCTTTGCTCCGCCTGCTCTAACCACTGCCGTGGCGACCTACCCGGCCCCACCGTGGCGCTTCCAGGTACCCCGAGCTTGACCGAGGTAGGAGATCCCCCCGCTACCTGAGTCGGTCAGCCGGCCTGGGAATCCCTCGACGACTCCATGATGGACGATCTGAAGGAAGTCCCGTCCTCTAGGAACAGGAAACCAACTGATGCGTGGGAGAGGTGCCGCCCTTTTGTATCTGTAGGTTTCCTGTTCCTGAAGGGCGGATCCCCTCTCTCAGGTGGTGCTGTCATGGACGACCGATAAATAATTGTTATACACATGTAATGCTACCGTCTCTTTAGCCATCTTGCAGTATATGTGCTTGCCCCCTTCCCAAACACGTACCTCCTGAGGAAATGGCTATCACTAAATGCATGGTGGGGCGGTGGGAGTACCTTCATTAGACCTCTCTCACATTTGTAAGTTTCACTTTATTTCGCTTATTCTTTATACTTGGTGTGCACACCACTGTTTTGTATGCTATATTTGCAAAGAGCACTTTATATCTTTGCAGCTTTGACATAGCTTTATTGCATGCTTTTCAGCAGCAATTGATATAATCAAAGTATTCTTTTTGAAGCAAAACTATATTTGCATCTAATAAGCATCTTGAAGTCAGAGCACCTTTTTCACTACAGCAGTATAGCCTATTTATAGGCATAATTCCATGTATGCTTTTTCAGCAGCAATTGATTTTTTATGCACTTTATGATTGACCATAGTGAATTGGTATTTGACATGCACATGAAGTCTGAGCAATTTACTTTTCACAAAGCACTTTTTTGGACTGTATTTCGTTTGCAAGCATTTGCACTTTTTTGCATTAGCAAAATGAATTGCCTCTATATACTATATTTATTAAATATCTTTTTAATCATGTATTCTTGTGTTGATGTCTTAAGGTCTCTCTGGACTGTTATTGGATTTGCGGCCTCTGTTTTGGGCTTCAGCACTTTTTTATTTTTTATTTTCAAAATGTATCAATAAAGATTTATTTTTATTTTGATCTGGTATTAAGCTCCTTTTTCTTATGGTTTATAACATATGCTCCATGCACAATGGGCCTAATATATTGCTCCATACACTAAAAAATTCAAATACTCTTCTTTTTTTGCTGGATGCCATTGGGTCACAATCGCAATGATCAGGATCTTGTGTCACTTAGTGCCGGGTATCGGCTGTCAGAATTGGCTGACACCCGGCGGTCACCGCCCGCTCACACCCCAATCGAGATGACCTAATATTACGCCCTAGTCAAATAGGCTTGGGGATTGAATCATACGTCTGATGTCAGAAAGGGATTAATATTGCACTAAGTAGGAGAAGCTTTGTACTTTTTTTTCATATGTTTAAAACCCTGACAATTGGATCTCAAATACTAATGACACTTAGGCCTCCAGTCATTGCTCTTTCAGAAGGACAAATAAATCCCAAGTCTTTACTCCACAGCCCCTTTTGATAAAACAAGACAAAAAAATAGCAGCCTAAAGGCCCTTTTACATTTAGCTTTGCACCAGCGATCTGACCAGCGATCCGACCCGGTCAGGATCGCTGGTGCATCGCTAAATGATCGCTAGTGAGCTTTCATACAGAAAGATCTCACAGCGATGCAGCAGCGACGCAGCGCACAATACTCACCTTTCACACACAGCGATCCTGACGTACTCCCGCCCGCCTCCACGCGTCGCTCGTCGTCATAGCAGGAAGCCCAGCAGGAAGCAGACGACGAGAAATGGAGCCGGACATTCTCGCGCGATCAGTGATGGACAGCGGGGGAGCCCGTCGGAGGTAAGTATCACATATATAGCGATATCGCTAGCAATATCGCTATAACGTCACAAAAGAGGTGACGTTTTAGCGATATTTCTAGCGATATCGCTTAGTGTAAAACCCCCTTTACACCTTCACCCTAGATTGTTATTTACATAACCAGTGAGCAGATTCTTCTGTTTTACATTTCCTGTTACACTTTAGAAAGCAGAAAGCGGCTCTGCTCTGTACTGTCTTGTATGTATTCATGATAATCAGCCCCACACGTCTGCACTTCTATATGGCATTTAGAGTATGATTCTCATATATGTGATCTCCAAAAAATATCAAACATGGAAAAATTATATTGCACCATATATTACCAGATATTAATAATCCTATTAAAATGCATCAGTCATGACGAAGCAAACCTCTGGTACAAAATGCTGACTAGCAATGAGGGATTTTATTTTAAAAATTGTTGGACTTCCCTATTAATGTGATAACCAAGACTATAAAATAGTTGGATAAATCTCCAGTCATACATTGTGGCTCCACATCCACCATGCTTTATCCTCCAGCATGCCTCACCATGATCCATACATACCTGTATAGTGAAGATTGTCTTTACGTTTTGTCTTGCGGTCAGCTCATATATGAGCTGTGGCTTCCTGATAGATCTTTATGGCAATATAGACTGTTCACCTTTAGCCTTGAAATTGAATTACCTTGAACAGGATGTAATTCAGTAATGCCTAATATTCAGCAACATATTTTACAAAAATTATAGTAAATAAATTTCCCACAAATTTGCAGTATTGAAAAGCTTGGACTGGACTAAAGGGGTTTAACACTGTAATCTTAGAGTGAGGCAATGGTATTCAAATGAATTTTAATTCTACTTGATTTTGTTTTATTTTGTAATTAGCTTTTTGCCAGTGAAGCAAAATGTGAGCTGTCAACCACTTTTGCATAACCTTAAGAGGCTGGCTAAAAATCTACTCTAATTGACTAGAAAATACATGTTTAATACTG
Organism: Dendrobates tinctorius; assembly: GCF_039654945.1. Lineage (NCBI taxonomy): Eukaryota > Metazoa > Chordata > Amphibia > Anura > Dendrobatidae > Dendrobates > Dendrobates tinctorius. The sequence goes on from NW_027361724.1 coordinate 10,018,277, forward strand.
AATGATCCCAGGACTGAAGATGGTTTAAACTTATTCCATTATCCTTGAATTTAGAAAAAAAAAATGTATTCTCAAGAATACAGTTTTTGTTTTATAATGTGGTCGGAACTTTTCTGAACCATATAAAGAGACAGCCAAAAGTAAAAAGATACCCAAAAAATCTGGTTCTTCCATGACAATACTGTAATCTGCACTAAAATTATAGGTAAATACAGACTTAATCCAGCATTATTGCTTACTTTAATCACACAAAAAAGAGAACTAGAGCAGCACAAAGACAAAAAGAAAAATGAAAAATTGGGAGAAAATCCCCCCAGGCAAAGATCAAACCTCAACTGTAGAAATCCAAAAAATGGAGGCATCATCATCATGCTCAGTGGAAAAAGAGCTACTTTTATTAGCCCATCTGGGCAACGTTTTGGTCTGTGGAGATGTGGACAGTTTTCAGTCAATGATCAAGTGAATGTGATAGATATATAGGGGTGTACCTGATAATAGTACTTAACAATAATTACAAAAAATAACATATCCATCCATTAAAAGTGACATACATACTATGCCAGATGGAATATACAGTTTTAAATCCCATAAAGTTTATTGCAACAGTGCATATATAGTATACATAAAGTAATAAACATTGTTTATCTAGCATGACTAATGGTCATAGCAATAGATATCTAAGCTACTGCAATGCCCTACATTTGTATAGCTACATAGCGAATCAGAAGAACTATACTAGATTTTTAATTACAAAACAAAAAGGGACAGTGATAAACTGTCACCAATAGAAGAGAACCATACGTGAATACAAAATTCTGCTTATTTTAATGATTAAAAATCCATAAAAATAAACTACTTTTCCATAATTACAATGAACATACCCCATGGGGACAATAACCACCGATAATCACAATAATGAAAATTAGATATTGCACATATATAATAAAGAAAAGGATATCACTACATCACATGAAAAAGAATGACACAAGGTATCCAGTTATATTATGCCTATGGCCTTAATGAAAGTTACCACATGTGCACCCTTTAATCATATGCTGGTATACAGCTGTAGTATCCCTTATTTGTACTACATATCAAACAGGTAAAAGATCGATGAATTTTATTGATTTTTAATCATTAAAATCAGAATTTTGTGTTCACGTATGGTTCTCTTCTATTGGTGACAGTTTATCACTGTCCCTTTATGTTTTGTAAGTTGTATATAGAAGTGCCATTTGTATAATTGGTGGACAAAAAGTGGATTAATCTAGATTTTTAATTAGCCGTTTTTGTTAATATTGGGTAAGATCTTGGAGATGGGAATACCTCTTTAACTTAATTTTACACTTTATTATAAACTAGGTGACTATTACTTGTATCTTATTACATTTTCTTATATGTTAATGACTTGACTTGTATTGATGAGTATTATATTTTGTATTAGATGGGGGACATATCAAATGTGGGTATTAGTAAGTTGCTTTACTATATTGACTCGGAGTTAAAAATTACCTACTTTGGAAAATGAACCTTGATAATTCATTTTACATGCATAAGTTTTACAAAGATCAGCAGGCTAAGATAATTTTCTACCATAAATGCTCTAGTCAAATTATATTTCTACCTTGAATTTATTTAGGAATCTTCATTATGCTAGATTTACAGGGAAAAGTGTAAAACATTTAGTAAGTTTACATTATAAAGTTTTCTCTACGTGCTTACTTGTACATTTTTTTCTATAGTTGCCTGTACAATACAATTAAACATTGCTTGGACGACAAATAACTAAGTTTTGGTTTCTAAGGAGAACACTATAACAAAATGTGAGGTTCAATCACAAACCCAGTTACGTTCAACTGTCTACTGGGTACTTTACATTGCCCTATTACATACATATTTCCCTATTATACCTGTGTCAGTGTAATTATCCATTGATTTGCATGTTGCAGTAAAGGGGCTTTACACATAGCGATATCGCTAGCAATATCACTAAAGCGTCACCGGTTTTGTGACGCAGCAGCGATATTGCTAGCGATATCGCTACATGTGAGTCTTACCTCTGACTGGCTTACCCACTGCTTTTGGCAATCGCCTGGTCCATTTCTCTTCGGCGACTTCCTGCTGGCGCCGACAAGTGACAGGTAAGTAAAGACCGCTGCTGCGTCGCTGCTGAGATCTGCCTGTTTGGCAGCTCATTAGCGACTATTTAGTGATGCACCAGCGATCCTGACCAGGTCATATCGTGGTTGGGATCACTGATGCATCGCTAAATGTAAAGGGGCCTTAAGGCAGCATGTATAATCCTATTAGAGATGCAACAAAACTTTTTTGTTATTGGCCATAATCTTGATGCCAGGTCTTGAAGTAAAAGTTTTTAATGTTAATTTAGATTCTTTTAATTATATCCCAAATAAACAAACATTTACTTTACATTAGTGCAGAAGCGCCATTGTCTATTTGGTTACTAATATTAGAGCTACTTCTAGGTTTTCTGTTTTCAACAAATTTGAATATAGTTATCCGGCAAATTATCTTCTATAATCGAAAGCAAGATATTAACTAAAGAAACTTTAATGCTTTTTAATAGTTTGTATTAAAATATAGTTTGATATTATAGCAGCCATTGAATTCTTGTTGACAAAAAATTACTGAATGGCAGTTGTCATACAGATATGGTTCATATATTCTATTCCAGAAGTCTAGACGAATTTCCTGCCATCCAGCATCCTCAGACATTGTTCACTATTTAGTTTGGTGAAAATTTATTTACTTTATTTACAGTATAGTACAATATTCCCTATCTATATGATACATGATACTGAATTAAAACTTGTAAAGACTTTGAGACAAGACCCTTATATGCATAGCCATGGCGGTTTATAACTGATAATCCTTAATACACTGGTAGCTTAGAAAAGTAAATGTAATTCTCTTTATAGTATTGGAGGCAAAAATTGAAGACTTAATAGATTTATTCATCACCTTGATCTCCACTCCTGTTCCTTTCACAAAGTAAAGTAAATTAATCTTTTAGCAATTCTAATTACAGCAACAAAGTAACCAATGCTACTACATCATCATAAATATATTATCTTCAGGAATTGTGGTAACATTTCTTTACATTAAACCTGTAATCCTAGACCAGATTCTAAATTAGATCAAGGTCTGCTAAGATCCACTCAAAGTGTACCTGATGCTCTGTTTCTTCCAGGTGATTATCTGCTGACAAATGCTTCCATCTTCCTTATTTTATAAATATTCACACTATTCAGAGTTAACCGTGCAATGTTTCTGAAAATTATTTCTTGGTATTAGTCAGTTGTTGGCTACATTGCTAAATTTTGTTGCAGTAATAAGAAATTTGTCATGATGTATACAATATACTATATAATGTTACCTTTTTTGGAATTTCAGATGTTACTGAGGTGTCACAGTGCAGAATAAAACACTCTACGTATTGGGGCTGTGGAATAATTTTTCTGACATAACCGTCGTAAATTTAGTTTCATTTTGATTTGCACTTGTAGGATGCTCTCATCACTCCTTTAAAGGTTCGCTCACACGTACGTATACATCAGGCAAGTTTTTTTTCTCATGATGGTGATTGAAAATCTCTGAGCTTTGAAAATGTATCAGATATCTCTTGGTGACCTGTTTGATATATTCAGATCGGTTGATATTTACCTGTGTAACAACCACTGTATTCTTGAAAATTTGTTGATGCTGGTTTACCACAATATTTTAACCATTTCCTATGCATACCATATCGGCAATACCAGCTTGGGGTCATTATGTAATACATGAAGGGAAACAAGTAAAAACCTCTAGAAAGTTTGGCACATTTCATTAGGTGACTAACTTGATTTATTACAGTATTATGAGTTTTAAATCTGCATCACACAACACACGTGCAATCTATGTATTTAAAAAATTTAGAATTTTATTAATAGTCCATACAATTGAAAAAGAATCATTGTTCTTGCAAAAAGCGCTGAAGAAACCTCTTTTTTGGATGAGGCTCTGGAATGGTCTCTGAGTCACTGTCTTCACTTTCATTAAATTCCAAAACCTCAGGTTCCTCTTCTGTGTCACTCTCCTCTGTGTCACTCTCTTCAGTTGTGTCCTCACTTTCTTTTCTGTTTATATGAACAAATATAAATGTTTTGACATGCGGTGGCAAAAGCCTTGGCCGCTTCCTTGGACCTTGCTGCATTAGATCGGTCAGGCAGATCCATTCCCCTTCTGGAGTATCTCCATGTGCCGGACAACCCATATCTTGGTACCAATCCTCATCTGGGTATGTAGAACTGAGCACGGGGCCACAACAGCATATCTGTGTGAGAGACACAAAGAAGCATTAGTTGAGGTCTGTAGAAAAGCTATTGCATTATATTAAAGACATTTTATTGACTAAGGTGACATTGTATTTTTAAGAATATGCAAAAAATTTCAGATCAGACTATCCTCCAATAACAAAATAGCCTTTCATGAAAACTACTCCCTTAAAATTGTTAAGCCCTATCTTCAAATATGTAGGCCATAGAAAAATTGGATAAACTAGATCCTCTGACATTGGCCTATTTCCTACATGCTAGCCAGTCATCTTTAGTAATTCAGAATACTGTCAATTTTAATATACATATTAGAAATGTTAAACCTTTAAGGAAAGTTGCAAAATAACAGGCAATGAAAAATCCTAAAATATCTTATTTCTTTGATAATTCTAGAAATTAAAACTAAAAGCAAACATTACCTTTTCAGGGTTTGTCTGTGCCTGGGTATCCATTGTTATTTCTTCACAAATGCTTAGTGACCAGTCACCAACAAACAGCAGAAGAGTTGTGCAGCTACCAAGCTGTCTTCTCCTTTTATACAAATTGTGAGAGGTTTGCTCCTCCCTTTATTCATTAGTGAAATGCAAACACCCAGGAATCTCCTCCCCTTCTGAATGCTACCTTATCTAACATAGCAAACCTAGATGGCACCCATGTTTTATTAAAGAAATGTGAATACTCATGTCGACCAGTCTCACAATGGTTGAGAAAGCAGGATTTTAAGTATAATTTCATCAATTTTCACTCATCAGCATACATATTTCAAGATTCTGTATAGCAATAAATGGTTCAAAGAAAAAAAATTGTGGTCAGTAAAAGAGCCTTTTTCAATCTAGTCCAACCAATAGAAATGTGATCTGGCTGTTAAATGTCAGGGCATTCTAAAAAGTTTAATGTCTCATATGGCTCCTATCACAAAAGAGATTGGTTAAAACAATGACCACACATGTAAAGTGCAAAAAATGAATCTGAGGACTAATTGTATTTTATTACTGATGGGTGAACTCACTTGTATTATTTGAAATACTGCAAGAGTCAAAATATAAAAAAATTCTAAATTAAGATAGAATTAATCACCCTCACCTTTCCATTGCTCACTGCGTCTAGTCCGTTAATCAAGACATCTTTATTTTACCATTATACATTGAATCTCTGTAGTTATTGCTCTTCAATAGGCAAATTATGATACAATTTTGACATGCACTGACTTTCAGGATCTGTTCATTACCAGAAGTCTCACTCAAGAGAGAAGACTCCAAAGGTTTCAAATATTTTGTGGGTAATGTGTAATATGGCTCCCTGTTAGGATAGCAGTATCTCTGGTGTTATTTTTGTCTGTATTCTATTATGTATAAATTTGTTTAATTATTTAAAATAAAATTTACATTTTATTGGCAATTTATACTGTCCTGTTTTTGGTGGTTCCATAGAAAATAACATGTAACATATAAGTGGGGGAGAATAACTGCACTGTGAATCGAATTTCACAGAAACTCCACACAACTTGCTGCTCATGTTTTGCAAGATCTGCTTGTCTCTAGTATCTTGAATAATATTGAAAGAGAGAAAGGACGTCAAGTTGATTAAGGGTATATATTTGACTTCTATTGTAGGAATAGAAATTTTTTTTTTTGTTTTTCGAATATGAGGCAAAATTAGCTGCAGCTTTCCATTTTGGGGTATTATCCTTTTATCTGTATCTGACTTTAAATTTGGTATTGATTTTTTCTGAAACTATTAGTATATGTAACTGAGTAAAAGGGTTGAGTTCTGCTCAACATAGGTAATTGTAAACTAATGATTTCCCTTTTTTAGTTATATTTTTAAAGATTCATGCAAAAAAATCAGATCAAATTTGCCCATAAGTCTGAAAATCATGAAGTGCACACAGTTTCCAATTAACATTGCACTAAGTAGCAGACACTTTACAATTTATATTTCCATATGTGAAACACATGAATAAAACACTAATCAATGTGTCAATTTTAACCATCAAAGAAACATGAAGATCAGGTCCAAAGAACTAGTGACACTTGGGCCTAATTTAAAAGATGTCGATCTTTCTAAAATACCAAAGTCACTTGGCTTCACAGCCCCCTACTGATAACACAATACAGGGTGAAGTTGTTGTTTAGCTACTATTTGTTTTTTTTTTCTTTTGTAAAACCAGTGGACAAAGGTTCTATAGTTTAAGTTTCTTGTGACAGTTAAAAATCAGAAAGTGGCTCCGCTCTGTACAGTCTTGTGTATTTATGCTAATCAGCTCCACATATACACAAAATGCACATGAGTTTTATGTCTACACTTAAGAATGACCTTTAATGTCCAAAAGTGTCATCCATGTAAAAGTAAAATGGCACCGTAAATTACCATGTAATAATAACTATACTCCTATTACATCTGGAGCCACAAATCTAAACTCTGGTGTAACATGGTGGTTAGCATTGAAGATTGTAACATTAACTCAAATTAAGCCAAATTATCACTTTTATCTACCACATAGTCTTGGATATAACATTACCAGTGATGCATTGCTGCTCTACCTCCATCATGCTTTGCGGCTCCAAATACACATTTCCAGCATGTCTCACTATGATCTATACATATCTGTATAGTGATAATTCACTTCACATTTTGGTTACGGTCAGTTTCTACCACCACATAAAGAAGCCACTGAGTGATCATTTAAAACTAGATGGGCATTTCCTGAAGGAAATACATGGTGCTTGAACAGCGCTGCCAGCTTTACAGCAGTGAATCAGGTGTGGACTGTAAGAAAGTAAAGTTAGAATATGAATGCTGTGTATAGCGATGGCACAACCTGGGATGGGTTGTATATGAAGCCAATGGGGGTGATGTAGTGATGCCACCATCATATAATATTGGCTGCAGGCTAAAGGACCTGTGTGATGTCACCACCATTTGCTTCACTTTACCTCAGCAGTTTCAAATATGAAAGCTGACCTCTGGTTGCTATGGACAACCAAAATGGTTTTACTCTGAGGCAATTTTCATTAATCAGGCCACTAACATTTGTTATAGAAATCAGGGAACCTTGTCACATACATTTCTTATAACAGTGTAGTGGTCCCTATTTATTCAATAAAATTGTACAATTAGTGGACTAGTAAGTCCTTAAGGTCCCTTCACACTGAATGATACCGCTGACAATTGTGATGCTGCAGTGTCACAAACCCGACATTGCAGCATTGCAAGCGCAGCGGTCACAATGAACAATTTTCTTCGCTGGGAGTGTATGATGCATGACACCACAGTGATCAAAACGGCCGCTACTGGGATCTGCCATGCTCAGGAATGCCCCTTGCGATGTTGTATCCCACTGTCACATGCAGCAATTGCCACAGTCACAGCGGGGTATTGCTGAAACATCATAGATCGGATGCTCATTCAGTGTAATGGGGACCTTAGTAATGATAGCAACCATTTAATAGCAGCTGTACCCCTGAAAAATAAAAATGGACAAAAGCGCATATTGCATTTTCATGGAAATATTTTGTGGACATTCTTGTGGTGCGAATCATCTTAGGTTGGTAAAAGCCTGAGCGACTGGCATAGTACAGCCCTTCACAAGCCACTTTAGCCACTATGATTTCGGGGCCGTTCAGGAACCAGTCTGATATGCAAGGCCTCTCAGGGGCCACTTTAGTATGTGAAGCCCAAGACCCACTTTGTTTTGCGGGCCCCCTCAGGAGCCAGTCTGGTTCCCAGGGCCCCTCAGAAACCACTTTGGTGCCAATGAACCTCAGGAGCAAGTCTGGCATGCAGGGCCCTGCCCCTGGGTAGCCATTTTGGCCCCTTGGTAGCCACTTTGATGTGTGGGGCCCCTTGTTAGCCACTTTTATGCATCTCTTTTTCGTTTCTTTATTATAAGAAAGGATTTACTATATATTAGTCTGTTAAGGTACTGTCACACTTAGCGATGCACCAGCGATCCCGACCAGCGATATTACCCAGCCAGGATCGCTGGTGCATCGCTAAGTGGTCGCTAGTGAGCTGCAACACAGGTAGATCTCACCAGTGACATAGCAGCGGTTGGGGATCGCTACTTACCTGTCAGACGAGGCGATTCTGACGTCCTCCCGCCCGCGTCGCTCATCGGTGCCACAGGAAGCCGACGAAGAGAAACGGTCCAGGACGTTCTCGTGCGATCAGCGATAACCAGCGGGGGAGCGGTCGGAGGTAAGTATCAGACATAGCGATATTGCTAGCGATATCGCTATAACGTCACAAAAACCAGTGACATTATAGCGATATTGCTAGCGATATCGCTTAGTGTGACAGGCCCTTTATTGGCCTTGATCTTTGTCAGGTCTTGAAGTCAAAATTATTAATGTTAATTTACATTCTTATAATTAAATCTTGAGTAAGCAAACATTCCTTTACTTCAGTGCAGAAGCGCCATTGTCTGCTCACTAATATTACAGCTACCTGTAGGTTTTTTTGTTTTTAACAAATCTGAATATAGTTAATTGGCAAAATATCTTTCATAATTGAAAGCCAGATATTAACTAAAGAAGCTTTTCTGCTTTTAATAGTTTGTATATATTTTATTGCAGTTTAATATTTTAGGAGCCATTGAATTGCTTATTGATGTAAAATTGCTGAATTATAGTTGTCATCCATATACAGTTCATATATTTTATTCCAGGAGTCTACAGGAATTTCCTTTTCTTCAGCATCCTCAGACATTTTTCACTATTTAGCTCAGTGAAAAATTATTTTCAATATAGTACAATATCGCCTATTAATAGGATATATAAAGAAAGCTTGTAAAGCTTTTGAGAAGGGGGGACTTTATGTATGGCCATGGTGGTTTATAAATGACATTTGGCGGTACATTGGGCATTTTGACAATTAAATGTAATTCTGTTTATAGTATTGGAGTTAAAGATTTAAGCCCTATTATTCTTAAATATATTTATCTCCACTCCTGTTCTTGTCGCAACAGAAGGTAAATTAATCTTTCAGCAATTCTAATTACAGCAGCAAAGTAAACAATGCTACTATATCATCATAAATATATTAATTTCAAGAATTGTGGTAACATTTCTTTATGGCAAATTTGTGATCCTAAACCAGATTCTAAATTAAATCAATGTCTGGTTAGATCCACTCAAATGCACCTGATCTTCTGTTTTTCCAGGTGATGGTCTGCTGCCAAATGTTTCCATCCTACCTATTTCATAGGTATTCACACTATTCAGCGTTAACCATGCAATGTTTCCAAAAATTATTTTATAGGATTAGTGAGTTGTTGGCTACATTGCTAAACCATGTTGTAGTAACATGAAATTTGTCATGATGTATACAATATATTGTCATAACTCAAATATCATAGAACTAAATTTCCCTTTTGGGGTTTCCAGATATTTCTGAGATGTCGTGATGCAATATAAAACACTCTCTATAAAAGGGCTATTGTGTATTTTTTTCTGACGTAACAGTGGTAAATTTAGTTTAATCCTACAAATGCAAAAAATTTCTAATCTTTATAACTGCTCCCTCACAGGAGCAAGTTCATCGGGGAAGGTGTTTTTTTCGCATGCTGGTGAGTACAAACAGAGCACAGCCATTTTTATAGTATTTCTATTGCAATTATGGCTTAAAGTGGCTATAAAACTAAATTTTTGTTCTTGTGATTATTTTGCTACTAATTAGTTTAAAGCCTGAAATTCACATTATAATTTGCCCATGAGAGCATTTTTTACTCTGAACTGCACAAACTGACAGTTATATGTTTTTCAATGGTCTTCTTTTTTCCTTTGTTCTTGCCTTAATTGTAATTTTTTTTTATCAAAACAGTTTTGTTTAATATACAAGAGAAACTTTTCACTTCCATTGATTGCTAATTTGTTCATTAGCATTCCAATAACCTGGAAGACCTCCTTCTCTCCTCCACACTTATTCGCTCCTCACCCAACCGCCTCCAAGACTTCTCTGGAATAGCCCCCATCCTCTGGAATTCCCTGCCCCAACGCGACCGGCTATCAACCACACTCGGATCGTTCAGACGGAACCTGAAAACTCATCTCTTCAGGAAAGCCTACAGCCTGCAATGATCCCCGCTGCCTCCTCACCACTACTGGAGCCATCACCTCACCATCACTGGAGCTGCTGCAACCCCCCAGCCTACTGTCTCCTTTCCCACCATCTTGTAGAATGTAAGCCCAAAAGGGCAGGGTCCTGTCTCCCCTCTGTATCAGACTGTAATTGTTAGTTTGTTTACTGTAAGTGATATCTGTAATTTGTATGTAACCCCTTCTCATGTACAGCACCATGAAATCAATGGTGCTATATAAATAAATAATAAAAAAAGAATGAAATCATTACAAGCATCAATTTTATAATCGGAATTCTAGAAAGTTTGATCTTCTATCATTCAGGAAAGGGGAATGCTAAAATAGTCTAGGTACAAATAAATCTAAATCATATTCTTTGTAAGGTTTTCATAATTTTTGCTCTTAAATTACAATTATTACAATTAAATTAATCCATAACATCGCATTAAAAAGTCTGTAATTGGGAAGTCATAAAAGAATTACATTTACTATGCAACTTGCCAAAACATTTATGAATTGGATGGCTCTAATAATCAAACCATTCTCCCTAACATATGTTACAAGTTGTTTCCTTTGTTGTCACAGGCCCCTTCTCTGGAAGTCATCACTTTTACATTTTGATTTTTACAGTAAATACTTTCCTGTTTACCTTTCTCTGATAAATGCTGTACTCCATAACAATTTTACATTTTCTCCATTTTTATACAAAATTATCTAATTGATGCTAATTTAATACCACCAATAATGCTCTATTTTGTGTCTTACTCTATTTCCACCCTTTAATCTCTCAAGTTATGGGCTCTTTGTGATTTCTAGCTAAACACCAGACATTATTCTGCATTATGTGCATCCTATTTGCAGTGTTTGTAGTACTTACTGTAATTTCTATATTTATGGGCCATAGGGAGCTTGATTGGGTCTCCTTTTGAATATTGTATGGTAGATCTGTTTTAATCACCAAAAACAAAACCTCGCCCTTTTTTGTTTTTAAAATGTTTTTAACGCATTGACATTCATCATGTTCATTAAATTTGATCCCACATTTTTGTATGCACACAGTTTCATATTTCTATATATCTGATTTACTAGTGATTTATGTACACCTCCCTTTCTTTTGGTCACATTTACTTTTTCTGGGTGTACGGCACAGTACCCTAATCTATAAGCTGTGCCAATCCTCCCCTTTATCCTTCTGGTAATTCAATATGTCTGATACCAGAATTGACCAGAAGGCAGAGGGAAATCCCTCATGATGTCAATAGCCTCCCGTGTCACCGCTAGCCGCCGGAGAATTGAATCATGGGAGCCGCCACACTGGGCATGCGCACACACACTGAAGCCACCATCTTTAATATGGGCAAAAAAGAGGGCATAGAAATCGCTATATCCAATGTTTGATAGAGACAATGTTAAAGTGAATAAAGAAGATATAAATACCACAAAGTCTCATATTAATGAGAATAATAATAAAGTGTAACAGTGACAATTATAGTAGAACAAACAAAATAAAAAATAATAATAAATAAAAAATAATAAATAAAATAAATAAAGTTATAAAAATCACCCCTACAAAACAAACACACATGAATATAATTTAAATATATGTGAAACATAAATACTGGGATAGTACTAATAAAATCCCAGAAAAAGAGGATTATATTGTAAGTAACCTCAATCTCACAGAGCATGCATCATTTATGGGCTCCTTCTGGTCTCTTCGTCTCTACCCGTGGACAAAAATAATTGTTATACACATGTAATACTACCGTCTCTTTAGCCATCTTGCAGTATATGTGCTTGCCCCCTTCCCAAACACGTACCTCCTGAGGAAATGGCTATCACTAAATGCATGGTGGGGCGGTGGGAGTACCTTCATTAGACCTCTCTCACATTTGTAAGTTTCACTTTATTTCGCTTATTCTTTATACTTGGTGTGCATACCACTGTTTTGTATGCTATATTTGCAAAGAGCACTTTATATCTTTGCAGCTTTGACATAGCTTTGACATAGCTTTGACAAACCAGGGGAAGAGTCTTGAGGAGATCAATTGCATATTCCCAGTGCCTTCTGGGATAAGTGAAGAGTCTCCGCGAGCTCAACGATCACTGGGTTTTGGCCGTTGCAGCTGAAAAGAGGAAATCGGAAAACCAGGGGAAGAGTCTTGAGGAGATCAATTGCATATTCCCAGTGCCTTCTGGGATAAGTGAAGAGTCTCCGCGAGCTCAACGATCACTGGGTTTTGGCCGTTGCAGCTGAAAAGAGGAAATCGGAAAACCAGGGGAAGAGTCTTGAGGAGATCAATTGCATATTCCCAGTGCCTTCTGGGATAAGTGAAGAGTCTCCGCGAGCTCAACGATCACTGGGTTTTGGCCGTTGCAGCTGAAAAGAGGAAATCGGAAAACCAGGGGAAGAGTCTTGAGGAGATCAATTGCATATTCCCAGTGCCTTCTGGGATAAGTGAAGAGTCTCCGCGAGCTCAACGATCACTGGGTTTTGGCCGTTGCAGCTGAAAAGAGGAAATCGGAAAACCAGGGGAAGAGTCTTGAGGAGATCAATTGCATATTCCCAGTGCCTTCTGGGATAAGTGAAGAGTCTCCGCGAGCTCAACGATCACTGGGTTTTGGCCGTTGCAGCTGAAAAGAGGAAATCGGAAAACCAGGGGAAGAGTCTTGAGGAGATCAATTGCATATTCCCAGTGCCTTCTGGGATAAGTGAAGAGTGTCCGCGAGCTCAACGATCACTGGGTTTTGGCCGTTGCAGCTGAAAAGAGGAAATCGGAAAACCAGGGGAAGAGTCTTGAGGAGATCAATTGCATATTCCCAGTGCCTTCTGGGATAAGTGAAGAGTCTCCGCGAGCTCAACGATCACTGGGTTTTGGCCGTTGCAGCTGAAAAGAGGAAATCGGAAAACCAGGGGAAGAGTCTTGAGGAGATCAATTGCATATTCCCAGTGCCTTCTGGGATAAGTGAAGAGTCTCCGCGAGCTCAACGATCACTGGGTTTTGGCCGTTGCAGCTGAAAAGAGGAAATCGGAAAACCAGGGGAAGAGTCTTGAGGAGATCAATTGCATATTCCCAGTGCCTTCTGGGATAAGTGAAGAGTCTCCGCGAGCTCAACGATCACTGGGTTTTGGCCGTTGCAGCTGAAAAGAGGAAATCGGAAAACCAGGGGAAGAGTCTTGAGGAGATCAATTGCATATTCCCAGTGCCTTCTGGGATAAGTGAAGAGTCTCCGCGAGCTCAACGATCACTGGGTTTTGGCCGTTGCAGCTGAAAAGAGGAAATCGGAAAACCAGGGGAAGAGTCTTGAGGAGATCAATTGCATATTCCCAGTGCCTTCTGGGATAAGTGAAGAGTCTCCGCGAGCTCAACGATCACTGGGTTTTGGCCGTTGCAGCTGAAAAGAGGAAATCGGAAAACCAGGGGAAGAGTCTTGAGGAGATCAATTGCATATTCCCAGTGCCTTCTGGGATAAGTGAAGAGTCTCCGCGAGCTCAACGATCACTGGGTTTTGGCCGTTGCAGCTGAAAAGAGGAAATCGGAAAACCAGGGGAAGAGTCTTGAGGAGATCAATTGCATATTCCCAGTGCCTTCTGGGATAAGTGAAGAGTCTCCGCGAGCTCAACGATCACTGGGTTTTGGCCGTTGCAGCTGAAAAGAGGAAATCGGAAAACCAGGGGAAGAGTCTTGAGGAGATCAATTGCATATTCCCAGTGCCTTCTGGGATAAGTGAAGAGTGTCCGCGAGCTCAACGATCACTGGGTTTTGGCCGTTGCAGCTGAAAAGAGGAAATCGGAAAACCAGGGGAAGAGTCTTGAGGAGATCAATTGCATATTCCCAGTGCCTTCTGGGATAAGTGAAGAGTCTCCGCGAGCTCAACGATCACTGGGTTTTGGCCGTTGCAGCTGAAAAGAGGAAATCGGAAAACCAGGGGAAGAGTCTTGAGGAGATCAATTGCATATTCCCAGTGCCTTCTGGGATAAGTGAAGAGTCTCCGCGAGCTCAACGATCACTGGGTTTTGGCCGTTGCAGCTGAAAAGAGGAAATCGGAAAACCAGGGGAAGAGTCTTGAGGAGATCAATTGCATATTCCCAGTGCCTTCTGGGATAAGTGAAGAGTCTCCGCGAGCTCAACGATCACTGGGTTTTGGCCGTTGCAGCTGAAAAGAGGAAATCGGAAAACCAGGGGAAGAGTCTTGAGGAGATCAATTGCATATTCCCAGTGCCTTCTGGGATAAGTGAAGAGTCTCCGCGAGCTCAACGATCACTGGGTTTTGGCCGTTGCAGCTGAAAAGAGGAAATCGGAAAACCAGGGGAAGAGTCTTGAGGAGATCAATTGCATATTCCCAGTGCCTTCTGGGATAAGTGAAGAGTGTCCGCGAGCTCAACGATCACTGGGTTTTGGCCGTTGCAGCTGAAAAGAGGAAATCGGAAAACCAGGGGAAGAGTCTTGAGGAGATCAATTGCATATTCCCAGTGCCTTCTGGGATAAGTGAAGAGTCTCCGCGAGCTCAACGATCACTGGGTTTTGGCCGTTGCAGCTGAAAAGAGGAAATCGGAAAACCAGGGGAAGAGTCTTGAGGAGATCAATTGCATATTCCCAGTGCCTTCTGGGATAAGTGAAGAGTCTCCGCGAGCTCAACGATCACTGGGTTTTGGCCGTTGCAGCTGAAAAGAGGAAATCGGAAAACCAGGGGAAGAGTCTTGAGGAGATCAATTGCATATTCCCAGTGCCTTCTGGGATAAGTGAAGAGTCTCCGCGAGCTCAACGATCACTGGGTTTTGGCCGTTGCAGCTGAAAAGAGGAAATCGGAAAAACCGCGCGCCTATTGGCGCGCGAAATTTGGCTCATCTTTCATCGTTTTTAAGAAATCTCAAGATGGAAGAGGCCAGGAGCCATTTGGTGAGCTGCATTTCTTGCTACATGTTCACAGATTTACCAGTGGAAAAGCCAAACTTCACATGCCACAAATGCAAGCTTGTGTCCCTGTTGGAGGAAAAGTTGCAAAATCTCGAAGAGAGGTTAGCTACGTTGAAGATCATTAAGGAAGGTGAAGAGTTCTTGGACGGAGCAGAATTATCTCTTCATGTTACAGAAAGAGAAGAAATTCGAAGTGCACCTGAAGAAACAGAGGAATGGAGACATGTGACCCAGAGAAGCAGGAGGATCAGGAGGCAGTCAGCACCCATACTGCTCAGAAACCAGTACCAGGCTCTCACGCAGGAAAACGATGAAGAAATACATCAGGATAAGACTTTGCCAACAAACAGCAACCTTGTACGCCCTCAGAGTCCTCCTGGATGGAGAAAGAAAAATGTTGTGAAGAAGAAACGGAGAGTGGTGGTCATGGGGGATTCCCTGCTGAGAGGAACAGAGGCCGCTATCTGCAGACCGGATATAACTACAAGAGAAATGTGCTGTCTTCCAGGTGCAAAAATTAAAGATGTGTCTGACAGGATATCAGGACTCTTCAGACCTACAGATGACTACCCATTCCTGCTACTACATGTGGGGACAAATGACACCGCAAGAAACGACCTGGAAACCATCTGCAGAGACTTTGAAGACTTAGGCAAGAAAGTGAAAGAACTGGGAGCGCAGGTGGTCTTCTCTTCCATCCTCCCAGTGGATGGCCATGGAACAAGGAGGTGGAATAAGATTCTGCAGGTGAACAACTGGCTACGTCGATGGTGCCGTCAGCAACGATTTGGATTTCTGGATCACGGAGTGAACTACTTATACGATGGACTACTTGCTAGAGATGGGGTGCACCTTACGAAGACTGGAAAGCATGTATTTGGAAGTCGCCTTGCTACACTTGTAAGGAGAGCTTTAAACTAGAACAACATGGGAAGGGAAGCAAAAGACCAGAAAAAGCCATACACCTGACAAATGCCATTGAGAACTCTGCTATTAGAAGTGGAAAGGAAGAACAAAGACGAAAGAATCTAATTAATAAAAATATTGGAGAAAGAGAAACCAATCACAAACTAAAATGTTTCTATACTAATGCACAAAGCATGGGCAACAAACAAGGAGAATTGGAACTACTAACACAGGAAAAGAAATATGATGTAATTGGAATCACTGAAACTTGGTGGGACAATACACATGATTGGAATACAAGACTAGAAGGATACAACTTATTTGCAAGAAACAGACTTGATAAACGAGGAGGGGGTGTCGCATTGTATGTTCGAAACGCGTATATCTGCACAGAGATTGAAGCTTCAGAGACTGGGAGTTCTGTGGAAACTGTTTGGGTAAGAATACAAGGACAGAACAATGGAAAGGACACCATTGTAGGCATTTACTACAGGCCGCCTGTGCAAGCCGAAGATATAGATGAACTCTTTATGCATCAGATGGCCAAGTTCTCCAAAAAATATGACATAGTTGTCATGGGAGATTTCAACTATCCAGACATTTGTTGTGAATCTCTCTCAGGCAAAACTAACAGGTCAAGGAAATTCTTATCCTCTCTTGCTGACAACTTTATCTTCCAAAAGGTAAGGGAGAAAACAAGGGGAACTGCTACCTTGGATCTAATCCTTATAAACAGGGAGGAAATGGTTGAGGAGGTAAAAGTGGCTGGGACCCTAGGAGGTAGCGACCATGCTATTTTAGAATTTTGGATAACTAGAGGTGGAAGACCTGTGAAGACTCAGACGTCAAGGTTAGATTTCAGAAAGGCAGATTTTGAGGGATTCAGAAAGAGAATTGGAGGGATCCAATGGCTGGATATCCTTAAAGACAAAAATGTCCAGGAAGGATGGGAAATCTTGAAAAATGAAATTCTCAAAGCACAGTTGTTAACAATTCCGAAAAGAGGGAAGAATAGGAAGCATTTAAGGAAACCAGGATGGATGAACACAGAACTTAAGCACATGCTAAAAAGGAAGAAAAAAATGTTTATAAAATGGAAAGAGGGAGGCATATCTAAAGAAGAATATAATGCTGTCTGCAGAACCTGCAGGGCACAAATCAGATTATCTAAAGCTGAAAATGAACTGAGGCTTGCAAGAGATGTCAAAAGCAATAATAAAGGATTTTGGGGATATGTCAAAAGTAAAAGAAAAGTCAAAGATGCTATAGGATTTTTACAGGATGAAAATGATGAAATGGTAAGACAGGATGTTGAGAAGGCTGAACTTTTAAATTCCTATTTTGCATCTGTTTTCTCTCAGAAAGGAAATGCAACATCAACTGTTATTCACTGTCCTATTAAGGGAATAGAAGAATCCAGGATATCTATAAACAGAAAGATAGTGAGGAAACACTTAGCTAACCTAAATGAATTCAAGTCTCCAGGTCCAGATGAATTACACCCCAGAGTACTGAAGGAGATAGCAGAAGAAATTTTTGAACCCCTCTCCATAATCTTTGAAAATTCTTGGAGAACAGGAGAAGTGCCAGAAGACTGGAGAAGAGCAAATGTTGTTCCTATCTTCAAAAAGGGGAAGAAGGTGGACCCAGGCAACTATAGGCCGGTGAGTCTGACTTCTATACCAGGAAAGATCTTTGAACAAATTATTAAACAACATGTATGTCAATACCTGGATAAGAATGAAGTGATTAAACAGAGTCAGCATGGGTTTCTAACTAATAAGTCATGTCAGACTAACTTAATTTCCTTCTATGACGGTATCACTGATTGGGTGGATCAAGGAAATGCTGTAGATATAGTATATCTTGACTTCAGCAAAGCATTTGACAAAGTCTCTCATACAATCCTTATTGAAAAAATGACTAAGTATGGAATGGACAAGGTAACTGTTAGGTGGATTCATAACTGGCTTAGTGATCGGACCCAAAGAGTGGTCGTAAATGGCTGCACATCCAGTTGGAAGAATGTCTCAAGTGGGGTACCACAGGGCTCTGTCCTGGGCCCTGTATTGTTCAACATCTTTATCAATGATTTAGATGAAGGAATTGAGGGTAAACTGATTAAATTTGCTGATGACACAAAGCTAGGAGGGATAGCTAATACTAGAGAAGAGAGAGAGAGGATTCAAAAAGATTTAAATAAACTGGAGCAGTGGGCAGCAACTAACAGAATGGTTTTTAACAGGGAGAAATGCAAAGTACTACATCTGGGCAATAAAAATGAAAAAAGCATATATAGAATGGGAGGAATAGGGCTAAGTGACAGCACATGTGAAAAAGACTTGGGTATACTAATAGATCACAGACTGAATATGAGTCAACAGTGTGATGCAGCAGCAAAAAAGGCAAATGCAATTCTAGGATGTATTAACAGAAGCATACAGTCTAGATCACGTGAAGTCATTATTTCCCTCTACTCCTCTTTGGTCAGACCTCATCTGGAATAGTGTGTCCAGTTTTGGGCACCACATTTTAAAAAAGACATCAACAAACTGGAGCAAGTTCAGAAAAGAGCGACCAGAATGGTGACCGGTCTGCAAACCCTGTCTTATGAGGAAAGGTTGCAGGATTTGGGAATGTTTAGTTTGCAAAAGAGAAGACTGAGAGGAGACTTAATAGCTGTCTACAAATATCTAAAGGGCTGTCACATTGTAGAAGGATCAACTTTATTCTCATTTGCACAAGGAAAGACTAGAAGCAATGGGATGAAACTGAATGGGAAGAGACACAGATTAGATATTAGAAAAAACTTTTTGACAGTTAGAGTGATCAATGAGTGGAACAGGCTGCCACGAGAAGTGGTGAGTTCTCCTTCAATGGAAGTCTTCAAACAGAGGCTGGACAGACATCTGACTGGGATGATTTAGCGAATCCTGCTTTGAGCAGGGGGTTGGACCAGATGGCCCAGGAGGTCCCTTCCAACTCTACGATTCTATGATTCTAGCTTTATTGCATGCTTTTCAGCAGCAATTGATATAATCAAAGTATTCTTTTTGAAGCAAAACTATATTTGCATCTAATAAGCATCTTGGAGTCAGAGCACCTTTTTCACTACAGCAGTATAGCCTATTTATAGGCATAATTCCATGTATGCTTTTTCAGCAGCAATTGATTTTTTATGCACTTTATGATTGACCATAGTGAATTGGTATTTGACATGCACATGAAGTCTTAGCAATTTACTTTTCACCAAGCACTTTTTTGGACTGTATTTCGTTTGCAAGCATTTGCACTTTTTTGAATTAGCAAAATGAATTGCCTCTATATACTATATTTATTAAATATCTTTTTAATCATGTATTCTTGTGTTGATGTCTTAAGGTCTCTCTGGACTGTTATTGGATTTGCGGCCTCTGTTTTGGGCTTCAGCACTTATTTTTATTTTTTATTTTCAAAATGTATCAATAAAGATTTATTTTTATTTTGATCTGGTATTAAGCTCCTTTTTCTTATGGTTTATAACATATGCTCCATGCACTAAAAAATTCAAATACTCTTCTTTTTTTGCTGGATGCCATTGGGTCACAATCGCAATGATCAGGATCTTGTGTCACTTAGTACCGGGTATCGGCTGTCAGAATTGGCTGACACCCGGCGGTCACCGCCCGCTCACACCCCAATCGAGATGACCTAATATTACACCCTAGTCAAATAGGCTTGGGGATTGAATCATACGTCTGATGTCAGAAAGGGATTAATATTGCACTAAGTAGGAGAAGCTTTGTACTTTTTTTTCATATGTTTAAAACCCTGACAATTGGATCTCAAATACTAATGACACTTAGGCCTCCAGTCATTGCTCTTTCAGAAGGACAAATAAATCCCAAGTCTTTACTCCACAGCCCCTTTTGATAAAACAAGACAAAAAAAATAGCAGCCTAAAGGCCCTTTTACATTTAGCTTTGCACCAGCGATCTGACCAGCGATCCGACCCGGTCAGGATCGCTGGTGCATCGCTAAATGATCGCTAGTGAGCTTTCATACAGAAAGATCTCACAGCGATGCAGCAGCGACGCAGCGCACGATACTCACCTTTCACACACAGCGATCCTGACGTACTCCTGCCCGCCTCCACGCGTCGCTCGTCGTCACAGCAGGAAGCCCAGCAGGAAGCAGACGAGAAATGGAGCTGGACATTCTTGCGCGATCAGCGATGGACAGCGGGGGAGCCCGTCGGAGGTAAGTATCACATATAGCGATATCGCTAGCAATATCGCTATAACGTCACAAAAGCGGTGACGTTTTAGCGATATTGCTAGCGATATCGCTTAGTGTAAAACCCCCTTTACACCTTCACCCTAGATTGTTATTTACATAACCTGTGAGCAGATTCTTCTGTTTTACATTTCCTGTGACACTTTAGAAAGCAGAAAGCGGCTCTGCTCTATACTGTCTTGTATGTATTCATGATAATCAGCCCCACACGTCTGCACTTCTATATGGCATTTAAAGTATGATTCTCATATATGTGATCTCCAAAAAATATCAAACATGGAAAAATTATATTGCACCATATATTACCAGATATTAATAATCCTATTAAAATGCATCAGTCATGACGAAGCAAACCTCTGGTACAGCATGCTGGCTAGCAATGAGGGATTTTATTTTAAAAATTGTTGGACTTCCCTATTAATGTGATAACCAAGACTATAAAATAGTTGGATAAATCTCCAGTCATACATTGTGGCTCCACATCCACCATGCTTTATCCTCCAGCATGCCTCAACATGATCCATACATACCTGTATAGTGAAGATTGGCTTTACGTTTTGTCTTGCGGTCAGCTCATGTATGAGCTGTGGCTTCCTGATAGATCTTTATGGCAATATAGACTGTTCAACTTTAGCCTTGAAATTGAATTACCTTGAACAGGATGTAATTCAGCAATGCCTAATATTCAGCAACATATTTTACAAAAATTATAGTAAATAAATTTCCCACAAATTTGCAGTATTGAAAAGCTTGGACTGGACTAAAGGGTTTAACACTGTAATCTTAGAGTGAGGCAATGGTATTCAAATGAAATTTAATTCTACTTGATTTTGTATTATTTTGTAATTAGCTTTGTGCCAGTGAAGCAAAATGTTAGCTGTCAACCACTTTTGCATAACCTTAAGAGGCTGGCTAAAAATCTACTCTAATTGACTAGAAAATACATGTTTAATACTGAATGATCCTAGGACTGAAGATGGTTTAAACTTATTCCATTATCCTCGAATTTAAAAAAAGAAAATGTATTCTCAAGAATACAGTTTTTGTTTTATAATGTGGTCGGAACTTTTCTGAACCATATAAAGAGACAGCCAAAAGTAAAAAGATCAACATAAAAATCTGGTTCTTCCATCACAATACTGTAATCTGCACTAAAATTATAGGTAAATACAGACTTAATCCAGCATTATTGCTTACTTTAATCACACAAAAAAGAGAACTAGAGCAGCACAAAGACAAAAAGAAAAATGAAAAATTGGGAGAAAATCCCCCCAGGCAAAGATCAAACCTCAACTGTAGAAATCCAAAAAATGGAGGCATCATATCATGCTCAGTGGAAAAAGAGCTACTTTTATTAGCCCATCTGGGCAACGTTTTGGTCTGTGGAGATGTGGACAGTTTTCAGTCAATGATCAAGTGAATGTGATAGATATATAGGGGTGTACCTGATAATAGTACTTAATAATTACAAAAAATAACATATCCATCCATTAAAAGTGACATACATACTATGCCAGATGGAATATACAGTTTTAAATCCCATAAAGTGTATTGCAACAGTGCATATATAGTATACATAAAGTAATAAACATTGTTTATCTAGCACGACTAATGGTCATAGCAATAGATATCTAAGCTACTGTAATGCCCTACATTTGTATAGCTACATAGCGAATCAGAAGAACTATACTAGATTTTTAATTACAAAACAAAAAGGGACAGTGATAAACTGTCACCAATAGAAGAGAACCATATGTGAATACAAAATTCTGCTTATTTTAATGATTAAAAATCCATAAAAATAAACTACTTTTCCATAATTACAATGAACATACCCCATCGGACAATAACCACCGATAATCACAATAATGAAAATTAGATATTGCACATATATAATAAAGAAAAGGATATCACTACATCACATGAAAAAGAATGACACAAGGTATCCAGTTATATTATGCACATGGCCTTAATGATAGTTACCACATGTGCACCCTTTAATCATATGCTGGTATACAGCTGTAGTATCCCTTATTTGTACTACATATCAAACAGGTAAAAGATCGATGAATTTTATTGATTTTTAATCATTAAAATCAGAATTTTGTGTTCACGTATGGTTCTCTTCTATTGGTGACAGTTTATCACTGTCCCTTTTGTTTTGTAAGTTGTATTTGGAAGTGCCATTTGTATAATTGGTGGACAAAAAGTGGATTAATCTAGATTTTTAATTAGCCATTTTTGTTAATATTGGGATAAGATCTTGGAGATGGGAATACCTCTTTAACTTAATTTTACACTTTATTATAAACTAGGTGACTATTACTTGTATCTTATTACATTTTCTTATATGTTAATGACTTGACTTGTATTGATGAGTATTATATTTTGTATTAGATGGGGGACATATCAAATGTGGGTATTAGTAAGTTGCTTTACTATATTGACTCGGAGTTAAAAATTACCTACTTTGGAAAATGAACCTTGATAATTCATTTTACATGCATAAGTTTTACAAAGATCAGCAGGCTAAGATAATTTTCTACCATAAATGCTCTAGTCAAATTATATTTCTACCTTGAATTTATTTAGGAATCTTCATTATGCTAGATTTACAGGGAAAAGTGTAAAACATTTAGTAAGTTTACATTATAAAGTTTTCTCTACATGCTTACTTGTACATTTTTTTCTATAGTTGCCTGTACAATACAATTAAACATTGCTTGGATGACAAATAACTAAGTTTTGGTTTCTAAGGAGAACACTATAACAAAATGTGAGGTGCATCACAAACCCAGTTACGTTCAACTGTCTACTGGGTACTTTACATTGCCCTATTACATACATATTTCCCTATTATACCTGTGTCAGTGTAATTATCCATTGATTTGCATGTTGCAGTAAAGGGGCTTTACACATAGCGATATCGCTAGCAATATCACTAAAGCGTCACCGGTTTTGTGACGCAGCAGCGATATTGCTAGCGATATCGCTACATGTGAGTCTTACCTCTGACTGGCTTACCCACTGGTTTTTGGCAATCGCCTGGTCCATTTCTCTTCGGCGACTTCCTGCTGGCGCCGACGAGTGACAGGTAAGTAAAGACCGCTGCTGCGTCGCTGCTGAGATCTGCCTGTTTGGCAGCTCATTAGCGACTATTTAGTGATGCACCAGCGATCCTGACCAGGTCATATCGTGGTTGGGATCACTGATGCATCCCTAAATGTAAAGGGGCCTTAAGGCAGCATGTATAATCCTATTAGAGATGCAACAAAACTTTTTTGTTATTGGCCATAATCTTGATGCCAGGTCTTGAAGTAAAAGTTTTTAATGTTAATTTAGATTCTTTTAATTATATCCC
The DNA here is from genome assembly GCF_039654945.1 of Dendrobates tinctorius. Lineage (NCBI taxonomy): Eukaryota > Metazoa > Chordata > Amphibia > Anura > Dendrobatidae > Dendrobates > Dendrobates tinctorius. The sequence continues at coordinate 10,042,152 of NW_027361724.1, forward strand.
AAATAAATGAACATTTACTTTACATTAGTGCAGAAGCGCCATTGTCTATTTGGTTACTAATATTAGAGCTACTTCTAGGTTTTCTGTTTTCAACAAATTTGAATATAGTTATCCGGCAAATTATCTTCTATAATCGAAAGCAAGATATTAACTAAAGAAACTTTAATGCTTTTTAATAGTTTGTAGAATATTATAGTTTGATACTATAGCAGCCATTGAATTCTTGACAAAAAATTACTGAATGGCAGTTGTCATACAGATATGGTTCATATATTTTATTCCAGAAGTCTAGACGAATTTCCTGCCATCCAGCATCCTCAGACATTGTTCACTATTTAGTTTGGTGAAAATGTATTTACTTTATTTACAATATAGTACAATATTCCCTATCTATATGATACATGATACTGAATTAAAACTTGTAAAGATTTTGAGACGAGCCCCTTATATGCATAGCCATGGTGGTTTATAACTGATAATCCTTAATACACTGGTAGCTTAGAAAAGTAAATGTAATTCTCTTTATAGTATTGGAGGCAAAAATTGAAGACTTAATAGATTTATTCATCACCTTGATCTCCACTCCTGTTCCTTTCACAAAGTAAAGTAAATTAATCTTTTAGCAATTCTAATTACAGCAACAAAGTAACCAATGCTACTATATCATCATAAATATATTATCTTCAGGAATTGTGGTAACATTTCTTTACATTAAACCTGTAATCCTAGACCAGATTCTAAATTAGATCAAGGTCTGCTAAGATCCACTCAAAATGTACCTGATGCTCTGTTTCTTCCAGGTGATTATCTGCTGACAAATGCTTCCATCTTCCTTATTTCATAAATATTCACACTATTCAGAGTTAACCGTGCAATGTTTCTGAAAATTATTTCTTGGTATTAGTCAGTTGTTGGCTACATTGCTAAATTTTGTTGCAGTAATAAGAAATTTGTCATGATGTATACAATATAGTATATAATGTTACCTTTTTTGGAATTTCAGATGTTACTGAGGTGTCACAGTGCAGAATAAAACACTCTACATATTGGGGCTGTGGAATAATTTTTCTGACATAACCGTGATAAATTTAGTTTCATTTTGATTTGCACTTGTAGGATGCTCTCATCACTCCTTTAAAGGTTCGCTCACACGTACGTATACATCAGGCAAGTTTTTTTTCTCATGATGGTGATTGAAAATCTCTGAGCTTTGAAAATGTATCAGATATCTCTTGGTGACCTGTTTGATATATTCAGATCGGTTGATATTTACCTGTGTAACAACCACTGTATTCTTGAAAATTTGTTGATGCTGGTTTACCACAATATTTTAACCATTTCCTATGCATACCATATCGGCAATACCAGCTTGGGGTCATTATGTAATACATGAAGGGAAACAAGTAAAAACCTCTAGAAAGTTTGGCACATTTCATTAGGTGACTAACTTGATTTATTACAGTATTATGAGTTTTAAATCTGCATCACACAACACACGTGCAATCTATGTATTTAAAAAATTTAGAATTTTATTAATAGTCCATACAATTGAAAAAGAATCATTGTTCTTGCAAAAAGCGCTGAAGAAACCTCTTTTTTGGATGAGGCTCTGGAATGGTCTCTGAGTCACTGTCTTCACTTTCATTAAATTCCAAAACCTCAGGTTCCTCTTCTGTGTCACTCTCCTCTGTGTCACTCTCTTCAGTTGTGTCCTCACTTTCTTTTCTGTTTATATGAACAAATATAAATGTTTTGACATGCGGTGGCAAAAGCCTTGGCCGCTTCCTTGGACCTTGCTGCATTAGATCGGTCAGGCAGATCCATTCCCCTTCTGGAGTATCTCCATGTGCCGGACAACCCATATCTTGGTACCAATCCTCATCTGGGTATGTAGAACTGAGCACGGGGCCACAACAGCATATCTGTGTGAGAGACCCAAAGAAGCATTAGTTGAGGTCTGTAGAAAAGCTATTGCATTATATTAAAGACATTTTATTGACTAAGGTTACATTGTATTTTTAAGAATATGCAAAAAATTTCAGATCAGACTATCCTCCAATAACAAAATAGCCTTTCATGAAAACTACTCCCTTAAAATTGTTAAGCCCTATCTTCAAATATGTAGGCCATAGAAAAATTGGATAAACTAGATCCTCTGACATTGGCCTATTTCCTACATGCTAGCCAGTCATCTTTAGTAATTCAGAATACTGTCAATTTTAATATACATATTAGAAATGTTAAACCTTTAAGGAAAGTTGCAAAATAACAGGCAATGAAAAATCCTAAAATATCTTATTTCTTTGATAATTCTAGAAATTAAAACTAAAAGCAAACATTACCTTTTCAGGGTTTGTCTGTGCCTGGGTATCCATTGTTATTTCTTCACAAATGCTTAGTGACCAGTCACCAACAAACAGCAGAAGAGTTGTGCAGCTACCAAGCTGTCTTCTTCTTTTATACAAATTGTGAGAGGTTTGCTCCTCCCTTTATTCATTAGTGAAATGCAAACACCCAGGAATCTCCTCCACTTCTGAATGCTACCTTATCTAACATAGCAAACCTAGATGGCACCCATGTTTTATTAAAGAAATGTGAATACTCATGTCGACCAGTCTCACAATGGTTGAGAAAGCAGGATTTTAATTATAATTTCATCAATTTTCACTCATCAGCATACATATTTCAAGATTCTGTATAGCAATAAATGGTTCAAAGAAAAAAAATTGTGATCAGTAAAAGAGCCATTTTCAATCTAGTCCAACCAATAGAAATGTGATCTGGCTGTTAAATGTCAGGGCATTCTAAAAAGTTTAATGTCTCATATGGCTCCTATCACAAAAGAGATTGGTTAAAACAATGACCACACATGTAAAGTGCAAAAAATGAATCTGAGGACTAATTGTATTTTATTACTGATGGGTGAACTCACTTGTATTATTTGAAATACTGCAAGAGTCAAAATATAAAAAAATTCTAAATTAAGATAGAATTAATCACCCTCACCTTTCCATTGCTCACTGCGTCTAGTCCGTTAATCAAGACATCTTTATTTTACCCTTATACATTGAATCTCTGTAGTTATTGCTCTTCAATAGGCAAATTATGATAACATTTTGACATGCACTGACTTTCAGGATCTGTTCATTACCAGAAGTCTCACTCAAGAGAGAAGACTCCAAAGGTTTCAAATATTTTGTGGGTAATGTGTAATATGGCTCCCTGTTAGGATAGCAGTATCTCTGGTGTTATTTTTGTCTGTATTCTATTATGTATAAATTTGTTTAATTATTTAAAATAAAATTTACATTTTATTGGCAATTTGTACTGTCCTGTTTTTGGTGGTTCCATAGAAAATAACATGTAACATATAAGTGGGGGAGAATAACTGCACTGTGAATCGAATTTCACAGAAAATCCACACAACTTGCTGCTCATGTTTTGCAAGATCTGCTTGTCTCTAGTATCTTGAATAATATTGAAAGAGAGAAAGGATGTCAAGTTGATTAAGGGTATATATTTGACTTCTATTGTAGGGATAGAAATTTTTTTTTTTTGTTTTTCGAATATGAGGCAAAATTAGCTGCAGCTTTCCATTTCGGGGTATTATCCTTTTATCTGTATCTGACTTTAAATTTGGTATTGATTTTTTCTGAAACTATTAGTATATGTAACTGAGTAAAAGGGTTGAGTTCTGCTCAACATAGGTAATTGTAAACTAATGATTTCCCTTTTTTAGTTATATTTTTAAAGATTCATGCAAAAAAATCAGATCAAATTTGCCCATAAGTCTGAAAATCATGAAGTGCACACAGTTTCCAATTAACATTGCACTAAGTAGCAGACACTTTACAATTTATATTTCCATATGTGAAACACATGAATAAAACACTAATCAATGTGTCAATTTTAACCATCAAAGAAACATGAAGATCAGGTCCAAAGCACTAGTGACACTTGGGCCTCATTTAAAAGATGTCGATCTTTCTAAAATACCAAAGTCACTTGGCTTCACAGCCCCCTACTGATAACACAATACAGGGTGAAGTTGTTGTTTAGCTACTATTTGTTTTTTTTTTCTTTTGTAAAACCAGTGGACAAAGGTTCTATAGTTTAAGTTTCTTGTGACAGTTAAAAATCAGAAAGCGGCTCCGCTCTGTACAGTCTTGTGTATTTATGCTAATCAGCCCCACATATACACAAAATGCACATGAGTTTTATGTCTACACTTCAGAATGACCTTTAATGTCCAAAAGTGTCATCCATGTAAAAGTAAAATGGCACCATAAATTACCATGTAATAATAACTATACTCCTATTACATCTGGAGCCACAAATCTAAACTCTGGTGTAACATGATGGTTAACATTGAAGATTGTAACATTAACTCAAATTAAGCCAAATTATCACTTTTATCTACCACATAGTCTTGGATTTAACATTACCAGTGATGCATTGCTGCTCTACCTCCATCATGCTTTGCCTCTCCAAATACACATTTCCAGCATGTCTCACTATGATCTATACATATCTGTATAGTGATAATTCACTTCACATTTTGGTTACGGTCAGTTTCTACCACCACATAAAGAAGCCACTGAGTGATCATTTAAAACTAGATGGGCATTTCCTGAAGGAAATACATGGTGCTTGAACAGCGCTGCCAGCTTTACAGCAGTGTATCAGGTGTGGACTGTAAGAAAGTAAAGTTAGAATATGAATGCTGTGTATAGCGATGGCACAACCTGGGATGGGTTGTATATGAAGCCAATTGGGGTGATGTAGTGATGCCACCATCATATAATATTGGCTGCAGGCTAAAGGACCTGTGTGATGTCACCACCATTTGCTTCACTTTACCTCAGCAGTTTCAAATATGAAAGCTGACCTCTGGTTGCTATGGACAACCAAAATGGTTTTACTCTGAGGCAATTTTCATTAATCAGGCCACTAACATTTGTTATAGAAATCAGGGAACCTTGTCACATACATTTCTTATAACAGTGTAGTGGTCCCTATTTATTCAATAAAATTGTACAATTAGTGGACTAGTAAGTCCTTAAGGTCCCTTCACACTGAATGATACCGCTGACAATTGTGATGCTGCAATGTCACAAACCCGACATTGCAGCATTGCAAGCGCAGCGGTCACAATGAACAATTTTCTTCGCTGGGAGTGTATGATGCATGACACCACAGTGATCAAAACGGCCGCTACTGGGATCTGCCATGCTCAGGAATGCCCCTTGCGATGTTGTATCCCACTGTCACATGCAGCAATTGCCACAGTCACAGCAGGGTATTGCTGAAACATCATAGATCGGATGCTCGTTCAGTGTAATGGGGACCTTAGTAATGATAGCAACCATTTAATAGCAGCTGTACCCCTGAAAAATAAAAATGGACAAAAGCGCATATTGCATTTTCATGGAAATATTTTGTGGACATTCTTGTGGTGCGAATCATCTTAGGTTGGTAAAAGCCTGAGCGACTGGCATAGTACAGCCCTTCACAAGCCACTTTAGCCACTATGATTTCGGGGCCGTTCAGGAACCAGTCTGATATGCAAGGCCTCTCAGGGGCCACTTTAGTATGTGAAGCCCAAGACCCACTTTGTTTTGCGGGCCCCCTCAGGAGCCAGTCTGGTTCCCAGGGCCCCTCAGAAACCACTTTGGTGCCAATGAACCCCAGGAGCAAGTCTGGCATGCAGGGCCCTGCCCCTGGGTAGCCATTTTGGCCCCTTGGTAGCCACTTTGATGTGTGGGGCCCCTTGTTAGCCACTTTTATGGATCTCTTTTTCGTTTCTTTATTATAAGAAAAGATTTACTATATATTAGTCTGTTAAGGTACTGTCACACTTAGCGATGCACCAGCGATCCCGGCCAGCGATATTACCAGGCCAGGATCGCTGGTGCATCGCTAAGTGGTCGCTAGTGAGCTGCAACACAGGCAGATCTCACCAGTGACATAGCAGCGGTCGGGGATCGCTACTTACCTGTCAGACGAGGCGATTCTGACGTCCTCCCGCCCGTGTCGCTCATCGGTGCCACAGGAAGCCGACGAAGAGAAACGGTCCAGGACGTTCTCGTGCGATCAGCGATAACCAGCGGGGGAGCGGTCGGAGGTAAGTATCAGACATAGCGATATTGCTAGCGATATCACTATAACGTAACAAAAACCAGTGACATTATAGCGATATTGCTAGCGATATCGCTTAGTGTGACAGGCCCTTTATTGGCCTTGATCTTTGTCAGGTCTTGAAGTCAAAATTATTAATGTTAATTTACATTCTTATAATTAAATCTTGAGTAAGCAAACATTCCTTTACTTCAGTGCAGAAGCGCCATTGTCTGCTCACTAATATTACAGCTACCTGTAGGTTTTTTGTTTTTAACAAATCTGAATATAGTTAATTGGCAAAATATCTTTCATAATTGAAAGCCAGATATTAACTAAAGAAGCTTTTCTGCTTTTAATAGTTTGTATATATTTTATTGCAGTTTAATATTTTAGGAGCCATTGAATTGCTTATTGATGTAAAATTGCTGAATTATAGTTGTCATCCATATACAGTTCATATATTTTATTCCAGGAGTCTACAGGAATTTCCTTTTCTTCAGCATCCTCAGACATTTTTCACTATTTAGCTCAGTGAAAAATTATTTTCAATATAGTACAATATCGCCTATTAATAGGATATATAAAGAAAGCTTGTAAAGCTTTTGAGAAGGGGGGACTTTATGTATGGCCATGGTGGTTTATAAATGACATTTGGCGGTACATTGGGCATTTTGACAATTAAATGTAATTCTGTTTATAGTATTGGAGTTAAAGATTTAAGCCCTATTATTCTTAAATATATTTATCTCCACTCCTGTTCTTGTCGCAACAGAAGGTAAATTAATCTTTCAGCAATTCTAATTACAGCAGCAAAGTAAACAATGCTACTATATCATCATAAATATATTAATTTCAAGAATTGTGGTAACATTTCTTTATGGCAAATTTGTGATCCTAAACCAGATTCTAAATTAAATCAATGTCTGGTTAGATCCACTCAAATGCACCTGATCTTCTGTTTTTCCAGGTGATGGTCTGCTGCCAAATGTTTCCATCCTACCTATTTCATAGGTATTCACACTATTCAGAGTTAACCATGCAATGTTTCCAAAAATTATTTTATAGGATTAGTGAGTTGTTGGCTACATTGCTAAACCATGTTGTAGTAACATGAAATTTGTCATGATGTATACAATATATTGTCATAACTCATATCATAGAACTAAATTTCCCTTTTGGGGTTTCCAGATGTTTCTGTGATGTCGTGATGCAATATAAAACACCCTCTATACAAAGGCTATTGTGTATTTTTTTCTGACGTAACAGTGGTAAATTTAGTTTAATCCTACAAATGCAAAAAATTTCTAATCTTTATAACTGCTCCCTCACAGGAGCAAGTTCATCGGGGAAGGTGTTTTTTCTCATGCTGGTGAGTACAAACAGAGCACAGCCATTTTTATTGTATTTCTATTGAAATTATGGCTTAAAGTGGCTATAAAACTAAATTTTTGTTCTTGTGATTATTTTGCTACTAATTAGTTTAAAGCCTGAAATTCACATTATAATTTGCCCATGAGAGCATTTTTTACTCTGAACTGCACAAACTGACAGTTATATGTTTTTCAATGGTCTTCTTTTTTCCTTTGTTCTTGCCTTAATTGTATTTTTTTTTTATCAAAATAGTTTTGTTTAATATACAAGAGAAACTTTTCACTTCCATTGATTGCTAATTTGTTCATTAGCATTCCAATAACCTGGAAGACCTCCTTCTCTCCTCCACACTTATTCGCTCCTCACCCAACCGCCTCCAAGACTTCTCTGGAATAGCCCCCATCCTCTGGAATTCCCTGCCCCAACGCGTCCGGCTAACAACCACACTCGGATCCTTCAGACGGAACCTGAAAACCCATCTCTTCAGGAAAGCCTACAGCCTGCAATGATCCCTGCTGCCTCCTCAGCACTACTGGAGCCACTACCTCACCATCACTGGAGCTGCTGCAACCCCCCAGCCTACTGTCTCCCTTCCCACCATCTTGTAGAATGTAAGCCCAAAAGGGCAGGGTCCTGTCTCCCCTCTGTATCAGTCTGTAATTGTTAGTTTGTTTACTGTAAGTGATATCTGTAATTTGTATGTAACCCCTTCTCATGTACAGCACCATGAAATCAATGGTGCTATATAAATAAATAATAAAAAAAGAATGAAATCATTACAAGCATCAATTTTATAATCGGAATTCTAGAAAGTTTGATCTTCTATCATTCAGGAAAGGGGAATGCTAAAATAGTCTAGGTACAAATAAATCTAAATCATATTCTTTGTAAGGTTTTTATAATTTTTGCTCTTAAATTACAATTATTACAATTAAATTAATCCATAACATTGCATTAAAAAGTCTGTAATTGGGAAGTCATAAAAGAATTACATTTACTATACAACTTGCCAAAACATTTATGAATTGGATGGCTCTAATAATCAAACCATTCTCCCTAACATATGTTACAAGTTGTTTCCTTTGTTGTCACAGGTCCCTTCTCTGGAAGTCATCACTTTTACATTTTGATTTTTACAGTAAATACTTTCCTGTTTACCTTTCTCTGATAAATGCTGTACTCCATAACAATTTTACATTTTCTCCATTTTTATACAAAATCATCTAATTGATGCTAATTTAATACCACCAATAATGCTCTATTTTGTGTCTTACTCTATTTCCACCCTTTAATCTCTCAAGTTATGGGCTGTTTGTGATTTTTAGCTAAACACCAGACATTATTCTGCATTATGTGCATCCTATTTGCAGTGTTTGTAGTACTTACTGTAATTTCTATATTTATGGGCCATAGGGAGCTTGATTGGGTCTCCTTTTGAATATTGTATGGTAGATCTGTTTTAATCACCAAAAACAAAGCCTCGCCCTTTTTTGTTTTTAAAATGTTTTTAACGTATTGACATTCATCATGTTCATTAAATTTGATCCCACATTTTTGTATGCACGCAGTTTCATATTTCTATATATCTGATTTACTAGTGATTTATGTACATCTCCCTTTCTTTTGGTCACATTTACTTTTTCTGGGTGTACGGCACAGTACCCTAATCTATAAGCTGTGCCAATCCTCCCCTTTATCCTTCTGGTAATTCAATATGTCTGATACCAGAATTGACCAGAAGGCAGAGGGAAATCCCTCATGATGTCAATAGCCTCCCGTGTCACCGCTAGCCGCCGGAGAATTGAATCATGGGAGCCGCCACACTGGGCATGCGCACACACACTGAAGCCACCATCTTTAATATGGGCAAAAAAGAGGGCATAGAAATCGCTATATCCAATGTTTGATAGAGACAATATTAAAGTGAATAAAGAAGATATAAATACCACAAAGTCTCATATTAATGAGAATAATAATAAAGTGTAACAGTGACAATTATAGTAGAACAAACAAAATAAAAAATAATAATAAATAAAAAATAATAAATAAAAAAAAATAAAATAAATAAAGTTATAAAAATCACCCCTACAAAACAAACACACATGAATATAATTTAAATATATGTGAAACATAAATACTGGGATAGTACTAATAAAATCCCAGAAAAAGAGGATTATATTGTAAGTAACCTCAATCTCACAGAGCATGCATCATTTATGGGCTCCTTCTGGTCTCTTCGTCTCTACCCGTGGACAAAAATAATTGTTATACACATGTAATGCTACCGTCTCTTTAGCCATCTTGCAGTATATGTGCTTGCCCCCTTCCCAAACACGTACCTCCTGAGGAAATGGCTATCACTAAATGCATGGTGGGGCGGTGGGAGTACCTTCATTAGACCTCTCTCACATTTGTAAGTTTCACTTTATTTCGCTTATTCTTTATACTTGGTGTGCATACCACTGTTTTGTATGCTATATTTGCAAAGAGCACTTTATATATTTGCAGCTTTGACATAGCTTTATTGCATGCTTTTCAGCAGCAATTGATATAATCAAAGTATTCTTTTTGAAGCAAAACTATATTTGCATCTAATAAGCATCTTGAAGTCAGAGCACCTTTTTCACTACAGCAGTATAGCCTATTTATAGGCATAATTCCATGTATGCTTTTTCAGCAGCAATTGATTTTTTATGCACTTTATGATTGACCATAGTGAATTGGTATTTGACATGCACATGAAGTCTTAGCAATTTACTTTTCACAAAGCACTTTTTTGGACTGTATTTCGTTTGCAAGCATTTGCACTTTTTTGAATTAGCAAAATGAATTGCCTCTATATACTATATTTATTAAATATCTTTTTAATCATGTATTCTTGTGTTGATGTCTTAAGGTCTCTCTGGACTGTTATTGGATTTGCGGCCTCTGTTTTGGGCTTCAGCACTTATTTTTATTTTTTATTTTCAAAATGTATCAATAAAGATTTATTTTTATTTTGATCTGGTATTAAGCTCCTTTTTCTTATGGTTTATAACATATGCTCCATGCACAATGGGCCTAATATATTGCTCCATACACTAAAAAATTCAAATACTCTTCTTTTTTTGCTGGATGCCATTGGGTCACAATCGCAATGATCAGGATCTTGTGTCACTTAGTGCCGGGTATCGGCTGTCAGAATTGGCTGACACCCTGCGGTCACCGCCCGCTCACACCCCAATCGAGATGACCTAATATTACGCCCTAGTCAAATAGGCTTGGGGATTGAATCATACGTCTGATGTCAGAAAGGGATTAATATTGCACTAAGTAGGAGAAGCTTTGTACTTTTTTTTCATATGTTTAAAACCCTGACAATTGGATCTCAAATACTAATGACACTTAGGCCTCCAGTCATTGCTCTTTCAGAAGGACAAATAAATCCCAAGTCTTTACTCCACAGCCCCTTTTGATAAAACAAGACAAAAAAAATAGCAGCCTAAAGGCCCTTTTACATTTAGCTTTGCACCAGCGATCTGACCAGCGATCCGACCCGGTCAGGATCGCTGGTGCATCGCTAAATGATCGCTAGTGAGCTTTCATACAGAAAGATCGCAGCGACGCAGCGCACGATACTCACCTTTCACACACAGCGATCCTGACGTACTCCCGCCCGCCTCCTCGCGTCGCTCGTCGTCACAGCAGGAAGCCCAGCAGGAAGCAGACGACGAGAAATGGAGTCAGACATTCTCGCGCGATCAGCGATGGACAGCGGGGGAGCCCGTCGGAGGTAAGTATCACATATAGCGATATCGCTAGCAATATTGCTATAACGTCACAAAAGCGGTGACGTTTTAGCGATATTGCTAGCGATATCGCTTAGTGTAAAACCCCCTTTACACCTTCACCCTAGATTGTTATTTACATAACCAGTGAGCATATTCTTCTGTTTTACATTTCCTGTGACACTTTAGAAAGCAGAAAGCGGCTCTGCTCTATACTGTCTTGTATGTATTCATGATAATCAGCCCCACACGTCTGCACTTCTATATGGCATTTAGATTATGATTCTCATATATGTGATCTCCAAAAAATATCAAACATGGAAAAATTATATTGCACCATATATTACCAGATATTAATAATCCTATTAAAATGCATCAGTCATGACGAAGCAAACCTCTGGTACAACATGCTGACTAGCAATGAGGGATTTTATTTTAAAAATTGTTGGACTTCCCTATTACTGTGATAACCAAGACTATAAAATAGTTGGATAAATCTCCAGTCATACATTGTGGCTCCACATCCACCATGCTTTATCCTCCAGCATGCCTCAACATGATCCATACATACCTGTATAGTGAAGATTGGCTTTACGTTTTGTCTTGCGGTCAGCTCATATATGAGCTGTGGCTTCCTGATAGATCTTTATGGCAATATAGACTGTTCACCTTTAGCCTTGAAATTGAATTACCTTGAACAGGATGTAATTCAGTAATCACTAATATTCATCAACATATTTTACAAAAATTATAGTAAATAAATTTCCCACAAATTTGCAGTATTGAAAAGCTTGGACTGGACTAAAGGGTTTAACACTGTAATCTTAGAGTGAGGCAATGGTATTCAAATGAAATTTAATTCTACTTGATTTTGTTTTATTTTGTAATTAGCTTTGTGCCAGTGAAGCAAAATGTGAGCTGTCAACCACTTTTGCATAACCTTAAGAGGCTGGCTAAAAATCTACTCTAATTGACTAGAAAATACATGTTTAATACTGAATGATCCCAGGACTGAAGATGGTTTAAACTTATTCCATTATCCTCGAATTTAAAAAAAGAAAATGTATTCTCAAGAATACAGTTTTTGCTTTATAATGTGGTCGGAACTTTTCTGAACCATATAAAGAGACAGCCAAAAGTAAAAAGATACACACAAAAATCTGGTTCTTCCATCACAATACTGTAATCTGCACTAAAATTATAGGTAAATATAGACATAATCCAGCATTATTGCTTACTTTAATCACACAAAAAAAGAGAACTAGAGCAGCACAAAGACAAAAAGAAAAATGAAAAATTGGGAGAAAATCCCCCCAGGCAAAGATCAAACCTCAACTGTAGAAATCCAAAAAATGGAGGCATCATCATCATGCTCAGTGGAAAAAGAGCTACTTTTATTAGCCCATCTGGGCAACATTTTGGTCTGTGGAGATGTGGACAGTTTTCAGTCAATGATCAAGTGAATGTGATAGATATATAGGGGTGTACCTGATAATATTACTTAACAATAATTACAAAAAATAACATATCCATCCATTAAAAGTGACATACATACTATGCCAGATGGAATATACAGTTTTAAATCCCATAAAGTGTATTGCAACAGTGCATATATAGTATACATAAAGTAATAAACATTGTTTATCTAGCACGACTAATGGTCATAGCAATAGATATCTAAGCTACTGCAATGCCCTACATTTGTATAGCTACATAGCGAATCAGAAGAACTATACTAGATTTTTAATTACAAAAAAAAAAGGGACAGTGATAAACTGTCACCAATAGAAGAGAACCATACGTGAATACAAAATTCTGCTTATTTTAATGATTAAAAATCCATAAAAATAAACTACTTTTCCATAATTACAATGAACATACCCCATGGGACAATAACCGCCGATAATCACAATAATGAAAATTAGATATTGCACATATATAATAAAGAAAAGGATATCACTACATCACATGAAAAAGAATGACACAAGGTATCCAGTTTTATTATGCCTATGGCCTTAATGATAGTTACCACATGTGCACCCTTTAATCATATGCTGGTATACAGCTGTAGTATCCCTTATTTGTACTACATATCAAACAGGTAAAAGATCGATGAATTTTATTGATTTTTAATCATTAAAATCAGAATTGTGTGTTCACGTATGGTTCTCTTCTATTGGTGACAGTTTATCACTGTCCCTTTTGTTTTGTAAGTTGTATTTGGAAGTGCCATTTGTATAATTGGTGGACAAAAAGTGGATTAATCTAGATTTTTAATTAGCCATTTTTGTTAATATTGGGATAAGATCTTGGAGATGGGAATACCTCTTTAACTTAATTTTACACTTTATTATAAACTAGGTGACTATTACTTGTATCTTATTACATTTTCTTATATGTTAATGACTTGACTTGTATTGATGAGTATTATATTTTGTATTAGATGGGGGACATATCAAATGTGGGTATTAGTAAGTTGCTTTACTATATTAACTCGGAGTTAAAAATTACCTACTTTGGAAAATGAACCTTGATAATTCATTTTACAAGCATAAGTTTTACAAAGATCAGCAGGCTAAGATAATTTTCTACCATAAATGCTCTAGTCAAATTATATTTCTACCTTGAATTTATTTAGGAATCTTCATTATGCTAGATTTACAGGGAAAAGTGTAAAACATTTAGTAAGTTTACATTATAAAGTTTTCTCTACATGCTTACTTGTACATTTTTTTCTATAGTTGCCTGTACAATACAATTAAACATTGCTTGGACGACAAATAACTAAGTTTTGGTTTCTAAGGAGAACACTATAACAAAATGTGAGGTTCAATCACAAACCCAGTTACGTTCAACTGTCTACTGGGTACTTTACATTGCCCTATTACATACATATTTCCCTATTATACCTGTGTCAGTGTAATTATCCATTGATTTGCATGTTGCAGTAAAGGGGCTTTACACATAGCGATATCGCTAGCAATATCACTAAAGCGTCACCGGTTTTGTGACGCAGCAGCGATATTGCTAGCGATATCGCTACATGTGAGTCTTACCTCCGACTGGCTTACCCACTGGTTTTTGGCAATCGCCTGGTCCATTTCTCTTCGGCGACTTCCTGCTGGCGCCGACGAGTGACAGGTAAGTAAAGACCGCTGCTGCGTCGCTGCTGAGATCTGCCTGTTTGGCAGCTCATTAGCGACTATTTAGTGATGCACCAGCGATCCTGACCGGGTCATATCGTGGTTGGGATCACTGATGCATAGCTAAATGTAAAGGGGCCTTAAGGCAGCATGTATAATCCTATTAGAGATGCAACAAAACTTTTTTGTTATTGGCCATAATCTTGATGCCAGGTCTTGAAGTAAAAGTTTTTAATGTTAATTTAGATTCTTTTAATTATATCCCAAATAAACGAACATTTACTTTACATTATTGCAGAAGCGCCATTGTCTATTTGGTTACTAATATTAGAGCTACTTCTAGGTTTTCTGTTTTCAACAAATTTGAATATAGTTATCCGGCAAATTATCTTCTATAATCGAAAGCAAGATATTAACTAAAGAAACTTTAATGCTTTTTAATAGTTTGTAGAATATTATAGTTTGATATTATAGCAGCCATTGAATTCTTGTTGACAAAAAATTACTGAATGGCAGTTGTCATACAGATATGGTTCATATATTTTATTCCAGAAGTCTAGACGAATTTCCTGCCATCCAGCATCCTCACACATTGTTCACTATTTAGTTTGGTGAAAATTTATTTACTTTATTTACAATATAGTACAATATTCCCTATCTATATGATACATGATACTGAATTAAAACTTGTAAAGATTTTGAGACGAGCCCCTTATATGCATAGCCATGGCGGTTTATAACTGATAATCCTTAATACACTGGTAGCTTAGAAAAGTAAATGTAATTCTCTTTATAGTATTGTAGGCAAAAATTGAAGACTTAATAGATTTATTCATCACCTTGATCTCCACTCCTGTTCCTTTCACAAAGTAAAGTAAATTAATCTTTTAGCAATTCTAATTACAGCAACAAAGTAACCAATGCTACTACATCATCATAAATATATTATCTTCAGGAATTGTGGTAACATTTCTTTACATTAAACCTGTAATCCTAGACCAGATTCTAAATTAGATCAAGGTCTGCTAAGATCCACTCAAAATGTACCTGATGCTCTGTTTCTTCCATGTGATTATCTGCTGACAAATGCTTCCATCTTCCTTATTTCATAAATATTCACACTATTCAGAGTTAACCGTGCAATGTTACTGAAAATTATTTCTTGGTATTAGTCAGTTGTTGGCTACATTGCTAAATTTTGTTGCAGTAATAAGAAATTTGTCATGATGTATACAATATAGTATATAATGTTACCTTTTTTGGAATTTCAGATGTTACTGAGGTGTCACAGTGCAGAATAAAACACTCTACATATTGGGGCTGTGGAATAATTTTTCTGACATAACCATGATAAATTTAGTTTCATGTTGATTTGCACTTGTAGGATGCTCTCATCACTCCTTTAAAGGTTCGCTCACACGTACGTATACATCAGGCAAGTTTTTTTTCTCATGATGGTGATTGAAAATCTCTGAGCTTTGAAAATGTATCAGATATCTCTTGGTGACCTGTTTGATATATTCACATCGGTTGATATTTACCTGTGTAACAACCACTGTATTCTTGAAAATTTGTTGATGCTGGTTTACCACAATATTTTAACCATTTCCTATGCATACCATATCGGCAACACCCTCAATATTGCTTATTTTCTGTTTAGATTTATCCTGAAAAAAATTCTATTTTGTTTATTGTGATCTATGGGTAACTCACAGCAATGATCCACTATTTGCATCCTATTTGCACTTCCTTTGCAGTGTTGCTTACTTTTACCCTCTAAATCTAAATGAAATATAATATATTAAAAGAGTCATGGTGTTTGCTATTTGATATTGGCCATTTGCTAAAGAAAATGGTTATTGTTTAAAGAAATACCCCTAAAGTAAATATATTATTGAGTGTTTTTGGGGTGGATACCAGCTTGGGGTCATTATGTAATACATGAAGGGAAACAAGTAAAAACCTCTAGAAAGTTTGGCACATTTCATTAGGTGACTAACTTGATTTATTACAGTATTATGAGTTTTAAATCTGCATCACACAACACACGTGCAATCTATGTATTTAAAAAATTTAGAAATTTATTAATAGTCCATACAATTGAAAAAGAATCATTGTTCTTGCAAAAAGCGCTGAAGAAACCTCTTTTTTGGATGAGGCTCTGGAATGGTCTCTGAGTCACTGTCTTCACTTTCATTAAATTCCAAAACCTCAGGTTCCTCTTCTGTGTCACTCTCCTCTGTGTCACTCTCTTCAGTTGTGTCCTCGCTTTCTTTTCTGTTTATATGAACAAATATAAATGTTTTGACATGCGGTGGCAAAAGCCTTGGCCGCTTCCTTGGACCTTGCTGCATTAGATCGGTCAGGCAGATCCATTCCCCTTCTGGAGTATCTCCATGTGCCGGACAACCCATATCTTGGTACCAATCCTCATCTGGGTATGTAGAACTGAGCACGGGGCCACAACAGCATATCTGTGTGAGAGACACAAAGAAGCATTAGCTGAGGTCTGTAGAAAAGCTATTGCATTATATTAAAGACATTTTATTGACTAAGGTGACATTGTATTTTTAAGAATATGCAAAAAATTTCAGATCAGACTATCCTCCAATAACAAAATAGCCTTTCATGAAAACTACTCCCTTAAAATTGTTAAGCCCTATCTTCAAATATGTAGGCCATAGAAAAATTGGATAAACTAGATCCTCTGACATTGGCCTATTTCCTACATGCTAGCCAGTCATCTTTAGTAATTCAGAATACTGTCAATTTTAATATACATATTAGAAATGTTAAACCTTTAAGGAAAGTTGCAAAATAACAGGCAATGAAAAATCCTAAAATATCTTATTTCTTTGATAATTCTAGAAATTAAAACTAAAAGCAAACATTACCTTTTCAGGGTTTGTCTGTGCCTGGGTATCCATTGTTATTTCTTCACAAATGCTTAGTGACCAGTCACCAACAAACAGCAGAAGAGTTGTGCAGCTACCAAGCTGTCTTCTTCTTTTATACAAATTGTGAGAGGTTTGCTCCTCCCTTTATTCATTAGTGAAATGCAAACACCCAGGAATCTCCTCCCCTTCTGAATGCTACCTTATCTAACATAGCAAACCTAGATGGCACCCATGTTTTATTAAAGAAATGTGAATACTCATGTCGACCAGTCTCACAATGGTTGAGAAAGCAGGATTTTAAGTATAATTTCATCAATTTTCACTCATCAGCATACATATTTCAAGATTCTGTATAGCAATAAATGGTTCAAAGAAAAAAAATTGTGATCAGTAAAAGAGCCATTTTCAATCTAGTCCAACCAATAGAAATGTGATCTGGCTGTTAAATGTCAGGGCATTCTAAAAAGTTTAATGTCTCATATGGCTCCTATCACAAAAGAGATTGGTTAAAACAATGACCACACATGTAAAGTGCAAAAAATGAATCTGAGGACTAATTGTATTTTATTACTGATGGGTGAACTCACTTGTATTATTTGAAATACTGCAAGAGTCAAAATATAAAAAAATTCTAAATTAAGATAGAATTAATCACCCTCACCTTTCCATTGCTCACTGCGTCTAGTCCGTTAATCAAGACATCTTTATTTTACCATTATACATTGAATCTCTGTAGTTATTGCTCTTCAATAGGCAAATTATGATAAAATTTTGACATGCACTGACTTTCAGGATCTGTTCATTACCAGAAGTCTCACTCAAGAGAGAAGACTCCAAAGGTTTCAAATATTTTGTGGGTAATGTGTAATATGGCTCCCTGTTAGGATAGCAGTATCTCTGGTGTTATTTTTGTCTGTATTCTATTATGTATAAATTTGTTTAATTATTTAAAATAAAATTTACATTTTATTGGCAATTTGTACTGTCCTGTTTTTGGTGGTTCCATAGAAAATAACATGTAACATATAAGTGGGGGAGAATAACTGCACTGTGAATCGAATTTCACAGAAAATCCACACAACTTGCTGCTCATGTTTTGCAAGATCTGCTTGTCTCTAGTATCTTGAATAATATTGAAAGAGAGAAAGGATGTCAAGTTGATTAAGGGGATATATTTGACTTCTATTGTAGGGATAGAAATTTTTTTTTTTTGTTGTTCGAATATGAGGCAAAATTAGCTGCAGCTTTCCATTTCGGGGTATTATCCTTTTATCTGTATCTGACTTTAAATTTGGTATTGATTTTTTCTGAAACTATTAGTATATGTAACTGAGTAAAAGGGTTGAGTTCTGCTCAACATAGGTAATTGTAAACTAATGATTTCCCTTTTTTAGTTATATTTTTAAAGATTCATGCAAAAAAATCAGATCAAATTTGCCCATAAGTCTGAAAATCATGAAATGCACACAGTTTCCAATTAACATTGCACTAAGTAGCAGACACTTTACAATTTATATTTCCATATGTGAAACACATGAATAAAACACTAATCAATGTGTCAATTTTAACCATCAAAGAAACATGAAGATCAGGTCCAAAGCACTAGTGACACTTGGGCCTCATTTAAAAGATGTCGATCTTTCTAAAATACCAAAGTCACTTGGCTTCACAGCCCCCTACTGATAACACAATACAGGGTGAAGTTGTTGTTTAGCTACTATTTGTTTTTTTTTTTCTTTTGTAAAACCAGTGGACAAAGGTTCTATAGTTTAAGTTTCTTGTGACAGTTAAAAATCAGAAAGCGGCTCCGCTCTGTACAGTCTTGTGTATTTATGCTAATCAGCTCCACATATACACAAAATGCACATGAGTTTTATGTCTACACTTCAGAATGACCTTTAATGTCCAAAAGTGTCATCCATGTAAAAGTAAAATGGCACCATAAATTACCATGTAATAATAACTATACTCCTATTACATCTGGAGCCACAAATCTAAACTCTGGTGTAACATGATGGTTAACATTGAAGATTGTAACATTAACTCAAATTAAGCCAAATTATCACTTTTATCTACCACATAGTCTTGGATATAACATTACCAGTGATGCATTGCTGCTCTACCTCCATCATGCTTTGCGGCTCCAAATACACATTTCCAGCATGTCTCACTATGATCTATACATATCTGTATAGTGATAATTCACTTCACATTTTTGGTTACTGTCAGTATTTACCACCACATAAAGAAGCCACTGAGTGATCATTTAAAACTAGATGGGCATTTCCTGAAGGAAATACATGGTGCTTGAACAGCGCTGCCAGCTTTACAGCAGTGAATCAGGTGTGGACTGTAAGAAAGTAAAGTTAGAATATGAATGCTGTGTATAGCGATGGCACAACCTGGGATGGGTTGTATATGAAGCCAATGGGGGTGATGTAGTGATGCCACCATCATATAATATTGGCTGCAGGCTAAAGGACCTGTGTGATGTCACCACCATTTGCTTCACTTTACCTCAGCAGTTTCAAATATGAAAGCTGACCTCTGGTTGCTATGGACAACCAAAATGGTTTTACTCTGAGGCAATTTTCATTAATCAGGCCACTAACATTTGTTATAGAAATCAGGGAACCTTGTCACATACATTTCTTATAACAGTGTAGTGGTCCCTATTTATTCAATAAAATTGTACAATTAGTGGACTAGTAAGTCCTTAAGGTCCCTTCACACTGAATGATACCGCTGGCAATTGCGATGCTGCAATGTCACAAACCCGACATTGCAGCATTGCAAGCGCAGCGGTCACAATGAACAATTTTCTTCGCTGGGAGTGTATGATGCATGACACCCCAGTGATCAAAACGGCCGCTACTGGGATCTGCCATGCTCAGGAATGCCCCTTGCGATGTTGTATCCCACTGTCACATGCAGCAATTGCCACCGTCACAGCAGGGTATTGCTGAAACATCATAGATCGGATGCTCGTTCAGTGTAATGGGGACCTTAGTAATGATAGCAACCATTTAATAGCAGCTGTACCCCTGAAAAATAAAAATGGACAAAAGCGCATATTGCATTTTCATGGAAATATTTTGTGGACATTCTTGTGGTGCGAATCATCTTAGGTTGGTAAAAGCCTGAGCAACTGGCATAGTACAGCCCTTCACAAGCCACTTTAGCCACTATGATTTCGGGGCCGTTCAGGAACCAGTCTGATATGCAAGGCCTCTCAGGGGCCACTTTAGTATGTGAAGCCCAAGACCCACTTTGTTTTGCGGGCCCCCTCAGGATCCAGTCTGGTTCCCAGGGCCCCTCAGAAACCACTTTGGTGCCAATGAACCTCAGGAGCAAGTCTGGCATGCAGGGCCCTGCCCCTGGGTAGCCATTTTGGCCCCTTGGTAGCCACTTTGATGTGTGGGGCCCCTTGTTAGCCACTTTTATGGATCTCTTCTTTTTCGTTTCTTTATTATAAGAAAGGATTTACTATATATTAGTCTGTTAAGGTACTGTCACACTTAGCGATGCACCAGCGATCCCGACCAGCGATATTACCCGGCCAGGATCGCTGGTGCATCGCTAAGTGGTCGCTAGTGAGCTGCAACACAGGCAGATCTCACCAGTGACATAGCAGCTGTCGGAGATTGCTACTTACCTGTCAGACGAGGCGATTCTGACGTCCTCCCGCCCGCGTCGCTCATCGGTGCCACAGGAAGCCGACGAAGAGAAACGGTCCAGGACGTTCTCGTGCGATCAGCGATAACCAGCGGGGGAGCGGTCGGAGGTAAGTATCAGACATAGCGATATTGCTAGCGATATCGCTATAACGTCACAAAAACCAGTGACATTATAGCGATATCGCTTAGTGTGACAGGCCCTTTATTGGCCTTGATCTTTGTCAGGTCTTGAAGTCAAAATTATTAATGTTAATTTACATTCTTATAATTAAATCTTGAGTAAGCAAACATTCCTTTACTTCAGTGCAGAAGCGCCATTGTCTGCTCACTAATATTACTAATTAATAATAGGAAGCATTTAAGGAAACCAGGATGGATGAACACAGAACTTAAGCACATGCTAAAAAGGAAGCAAAAAATGTTTATAAAATGGAAAGAAGGAGGCATATCTAAAGAAGAATATAATGCTGTCTGCAGAACCTGCAAGGCACAAATCAGATTATCTAAAGCTGAAAATGAATTGAGGCTTGCAAGAGATGTCAAAAGCAATAATAAAGGATTTTGGGGATATGTCAAAAGTAAAAGAAAAGTCAAAGATGCTATAGGATTTTTACAGGATGAAAATGATGAAATGGTAAGACAGGATGTTGAGAAGGCTGAACTTTTAAATTCCTATTTTGCATCTGTTTTCTCTCAGAAAGGAAATGTAACATCAACTGTTATTCACTGTCCTATTAAGGGAATAGAAGAATCCAGGATATCTATAAACAGAAAGATAGTGAGGAAACACTTAGCTAACCTAAATGTATTCAAGTCTCCAGGTCCAGATGAATTACACCCCAGAGTACTGAAGGAGATAGCAGAAGAAATTTTTGAACCCCTCTCCATAATCTTTGAAAATTCTTGGAGAACAGGAGAAGTGCCAGAAGACTGGAGAAGAGCAAATGTTGTTCCTATCTTCAAAAAGGGGAAGAAGGTGGACCCAGGCAACTATAGGCCGGTGAGTCTGACTTCTATACCAGGAAAGATCTTTGAACAAATTATTAAACAACATGTATGTCAATACCTGGATAAGAATGAAGTGATTAAACAGAGTCAGCATGGGTTTGTAACTAATAAGTCATGTCAGACTAATTTAATTTCCTTCTATGATGGTATTACTGATTGGGTGGATCAAGGAAATGCTGTAGATATAGTATATCTTGACTTCAGCAAAGCATTTGACAAAGTCTCTCATACAATCCTTATTGAAAAAATGACTAAGTATGGAATGGACAAGGCAACTGTTAGGTGGATTCATAACTGGCTTAGTGATCGGACCCAAAGAGTGGTCGTAAATGGCTGCACATCCAGTTGGAAGAATGTCTCAAGTGGGGTACCACAGGGCTCTGTCCTGGGCCCTGTATTGTTCAACATCTTTATCAACGATTTAGATGAAGGAATTGAGGGTAAACTGATTAAATTTGCTGATGACACAAAGCTAGGAGGGATAGCTAATACTAGAGAAGAGAGAGAGAGGATTCAAAAAGATTTAAATAAACTGGAGAAGTGGGCAGCAACTAACAGAATGGTTTTTAACAGGGAGAAATGCAAAGTACTACATCTGGGCAATAAAAATGAAAAAAGCATATATAGAATGGGAGGAATAGGGCTAAGTGACAGCACATGTGAAAAAGACTTGGGTATACTAATAGATCACAGACTGAATATGAGTCAACAGTGTGATGCAGCAGCAAAAAAGGCAAATGCAATTCTAGGATGTATTAACAGAAGCATACAGTCTAGATCACGTGAAGTAATTATTTCCCTCTACTCCTCTTTGGTCAGACCTCATCTAGAATATTGTGTCCAATTTTGGGCACCACATTTTAAAAAAGACATCAACAAACTGGAGCAAGTTCAGAAAAGAGCGACCAGAATGGTGACCGTTCTGCAAACCCTGTCTTATGAGGAAAGGTTGCAGGATTTGGGAATGTTTAGTTTGCAAAAGAGAAGACTGAGAGGAGACTTAATAGCTGTCTACAAATATCTAAAGGGCTGTCACATTGTAGAAGGATCAACTTTATTCTCATTTGCACAAGGAAAGACTAGAAGCAATGGGATGAAGCTGAATGGGAGGAGACACAGATTAGATATTAGAAAAAACTTTTTGACAGAGTGACCAATGAGTGGAACAGGCTGCCACGAGAAGTGGTGAGTTCTCCTTCAATGGAAGTCTTCAAACAGAGGCTGGACAGACATCTAACTGGGATGATTTAGCGAATCCTGCTTTGAGCAGGGGGTTGGACCAGATGGCCCAGGAGGTCCCTTCCAACTCTACGATTCTATGATTCTATGATTACAGCTACCTGTAGGTTTTTTTGTTTTTAACCAATCTGAATATAGTTAATTGGCAAAATATATTTCATAATTGAAAGCCAGATATTAACTAAAGAAGCTTTTCTGCTTTTAATAGTTTGTATATATTTTATTGCAGTTTAATATTTTAGGAGTCATTGAATTGCTTATTGATGTAAAATTGCTGAATTATAGTTGTCATCCATATACAGTTCATATATTTTATTCCAGGAGTCTACAGGAATTTCCTTTTCTTCAGCATCCTCAGACATTTTTCACTATTTAGCTCAGTGAAAAATTATTTTCAATATAGTACAATATCGCCTATTAATAGGATATATAAAGAAAGCTTGTAAAGCTTTTGAGAAGGGGGGACTTTATGTATGGCCATGGTGGTTTATAAATGACATTTGGCGGTACATTGGGCATTTTGACAATTAAATGTAATTCTGTTTATAGTATTGGAGTTAAAGATTTAAGCCCTATTATTCTTAAATATATTTATCTCCACTCCTGTTCTTGTCGCAACAGAAGGTAAATTAATCTTTCAGCAATTCTAATTACAGCAGCAAAGTAAACAATGCTACTATATCATCATAAATATATTAATTTCAAGAATTGTGGTAACATTTCTTTATGGCAAATTTGTGATCCTAAACCAGATTCTAAATTAAATCAATGTCTGGTTAGAGCCACTCAAATGCACCTGATCTTCTGTTTTTCCAGGTGATGGTCTGCTGCCAAATGTTTCCATCCTACCTATTTCATAGGTATTCACACTATTCAGAGTTAACCATGCAATGTTTCCAAAAATTATTTTATAGGATTAGTGAGTTGTTGGCTACATTGCTAAACCATGTTGTAGTAACATGAAATTTGTCATGATGTATACAATATATTGTCATAACTCAAATATCATAGAACTAAATTTCCCTTTTGGGGTTTCCAGATGTTTCTGAGATGTCGTGATGCAATATAAAACACCCTCTATACAAGGGCTATTGTGTATTTTTTTCTGACGTAACAGTGGTAAATTTAGTTTAATCCTACAAATGCAAAAAATTTCTAATCTTTATAACTGCTCCCTCACAGGAGCAAGTTCATCGGGGAAGGTGTTTTTTTCTCATGCTGGTGAGTACAAACAGAGCACAGCCATTTTTATAGTATTTCTATTGAAATTATGGCTTAAAGTGGCTATAAAACTAAATTTTTGTTCTTGTGATTATTTTGCTACTAATTAGTTTAAAGCCTGAAATTCACATTATAATTTGCCCATGAGAGCATTTTTTACTCTGAACTGCACAAACTGACAGTTATATGTTTTTCAATGGTCTTCTTTTTTCCTTTGTTCTTGCCTTAATTGTAATTTTTTTTTATCAAAACAGTTTTGTTTAATATACAAGAGAAACTTTTCACTTCCATTGATTGCTAATTTGTTCATTAGCATTCCAATAACCTGGAAGACCTCCTTCTCTCCTCCACACTTATTCGCTCCTCACCCAACCGCCTCCAAGACTTCTCTGGAATAGCCCCCATCCTCTGGAATTCCCTGCCCCAACGCGTCCGGCTATCAACCACACTCGGATCCTTCAGACGGAACCTGAAAACCCATCTCTTCAGGAAAGCCTACAGCCTGCAATGATCCCCGCTGCCTCCTCACCACTACTGGAGCCATCACCTCACCATCACTGGAGCTGCTGCAACCCCCCAGCCTACTGTCTCCTTTCCCACCATCTTGTAGAATGTAAGCCCAAGAGGGCAGGGTCCTGTCTCCCCTCTGTATCAGTCTGTAATTGTTAGTTTGTTTACTGTAAGTGATAACTGTAATTTGTATGCAACCCCTTCTCATGTACAGCACCATGAAATCAATGGTGCTATATAAATAAATAATAAAAAAAGAATGAAATCATTACAAGCATCAATTTTATAATCGGAATTCTAGAAAGTTTGATCTTCTATCATTCAGGAAAGGGGAATGCTAAAATAGTCTAGGTACAAATAAATCTAAATCATATTCTTTGTAAGGTTTTTATAATTTTTGCTCTTAAATTACAATTATTACAATTAAATTAATCCATAACATCGCATTAAAAAGTCTGTAATTGGGAAGTCATAAAAGAATTACATTTACTATGCAACTTGCCAAAACATTTATGAATTGGATGGCTCTAATAATCAAACCATTCTCCCTAACATATGTTACAAGTTGTTTCCTTTGTTGTCACAGGCCCCTTCTCTGGAAGTCATCACTTTTACATTTTGATTTTTACAGTAAATACTTTCCTGTTTACCTTTCTCTGATAAATGCTGTACTCCATAACAATTTTACATTTTCTCCATTTTTATACAAAATCATCTAATTGATGCTAATTTAATACCACCAATAATGCTCTATTTTGTGTCTTACTCTATTTCCACCCTTTAATCTCTCAAGTTATGGGCTGTTTGTGATTTCTAGCTAAACACCAGACATTATTCTGCATTATGTGCATCCTATTTGCAGTGTTTGTAGTACTTACTGTAATTTCTATATTTATGGGCCATAGGGAGCTTGATTGGGTCTCCTTTTGAATATTGTATGGTAGATCTGTTTTAATCACCAAAAACAAAACCTCGCCCTTTTTTGTTTTTAAAATGTTTTTAACGTATTGACATTCATCATGTTCATTAAATTTGATCCCACATTTTTGTATGCACGCAGTTTCATATTTCTATATATCTGATTTACTAGTGATTTATGTACACCTCCCTTTCTTTTGGTCACATTTACTTTTTCTGGGTGTACGGCACAGTACCCTAATCTACAAGCTGTGCCAATCCTCCCCTTTATCCTTCTGGTAATTCAATATGTCTGATACCAAGAAAAATAAGCCACTGACAGAGTTGAACACTGGACTACGATTTTTTTTTTTTTTTCAAATAAAGCCTTACAATTTAAAAAAGTTAAAACACTGAAGTCTTACATATATTAAAAAAGTTGCACGGTGTTTGCTATTTGATATTGACCATTTGTTCATGAGAATGCTACATTTATTTTAGGGGTATTTATTTTCACTGAGATTTTGTGATGGTGGTTCAGATTAGTCATTATGTACTACATGAAGGGAAACCAGGAAAAATCTCTAGACACTATTATTAATATATTGTTCTGTTTCATTAGACAACCAATTTGATTACAGTATGAGTTTTACACTTGCAAAACAACACACAAGCAATTCATATCTACTTTTTTTTATTGCTGCATAAAACATGATCATGAATGTTGACCTGGAAGAAAACACTTAAGGAATCACTTTTTAAGGGCCTGTCACACCAAGCGATATCACTAGCAATATCGCTATAACGTCACTGGTTTTTGTGACGTTATAGTGATATTGCTAGCGATATCGCTATGTGTGATACTTACCTCCGACCGCTCCCCCTCTGGTTATTGCTGATCGCGTGAGAATGTCCTGGACCGTTTCTCGTCATCAGCTTCCTGCTGTGGAGATGAATGACGCGTGGACGCGGATGGGCGGACATCAGGATCGCCTCGTCTGACAGGTAAGTAGCAACCCCCAACCTCTGTGATGTCGTTGGTGAGATCTGCCTGTGTGGCAGCTCACTAGCGACCACTTAGCGATGCACCAGCGATTCTCACCGCGTCATATCGTTGGTCGGGATCGCAGGTGCATCGCTAAGTGTGACAGTACCTTTAGATGAGGAGCTGGGAATATCTTACTTTTTCTACTTCATTTTCTTTATCACAATCCTCTGTTGGCTTCCCTGCTGGTTTGTCCTCAGTTTTTATTACAGTTTTTTGTAATGAATAAAAATGTTTTAACATGAAGCAGCAAAATCATTGGCCGTTTCCTGAATGAACCATTTTTAAGTAGGTCAGGCAGGCAGATCCATTCACCATCTGTGTGTATCTGACAAGTATTCAACAGGAAGGATTCCTCATCTGGGTGTGTGGAACAATGACACATCTGTATGAGGGGCAGAAAGAAACAGTCAAGGTCTGTAGAAAAGATTTCTAAAAGTACAATGTGTCACCTTAGACAGCAAAATTAATTAGAATAGGCAATCAAGATCCGATCAGTGGAGGTCCATCTAGTGTAGCACAATATCCTCCAAACATAATATACCAATTTTAAGGGCATAAAAACTTGAACCGCTATGCAAAATTGTCAAATATATAGGCCATAGAAAAATAATACATAATATACATCCGCTGTGCTTTGTATGTAATAGACTAAATTCAGTCATGTTAAATAAATTGGAATACTGGCAAATATAATACATTTCACACATGTTATGAGTAAGAAAAATAGTGGGCACCACTTAATATGAAAAAATAAACCGTAAAAGCCCAGTGCTACTCATTGCACTAACATAGTAGATAATATGGAAAGAAGACAGTGCGCAAAGTATAGTGCACACAAGGCAAATAATGAATAAATAAAGGCTTTATTGAACACAAAAGGCTGGACAGACAGACAATGTACATTAAAACCAGTTAAAATCATGATGGAGCGACATGCAAAATAATGAGAGGCAGGTGAGTGAAAAAATCTGTACCAAATACAAAAAAAAGCTGTAAAATAAAATTACAGACAATTCCAATAATAAATGAATAAATGATGAATGGAATAACAAAAGAGAGCAATATGAAACATGTGATAACACATAATGGAGGGCTCACATGAAAAGGTGCCAAAAAAAAAAAATCACACTAATAAAAATGAATAATCTCCCTAGTCACTAAAAATATATGAAAAATGCCAATATAGGTGCCAGAAAAATATATAAAATATATTTTGAACAAAAGGTGGAAGCAAAACACCAGTAGCCAGGACAAGTATGCAAATAAATAAATTATACCAAAGATATAGGGCAATAAATGGCCAATAAAAGTTTGCACACATGTATAGGCTAGCGGAATAAGCGACCACCTAAAGATGCAATGCATCAAGCTCAATGCTAGCTAAATAGAGTTGAGCGAAACGGGTCGAAAAAATTCAAAAGTCGCCGACTTTCGCCAAAGTCGGGTTTCATGAAAGGAAACCCGACCTTAGAGTGAGGTCAGCCACGAGGTCGGCGACTTTAGCGCCAAAGTCGAGTTTCAAAAGATGCTTTAGTGCCCTTTTTCAGCCAATCAGGAAGAATGGACACTGTGTGCAACGTGATTACATAGGCAGCAGTTACCACCATCTTGGAGAAGGGCTTGTAAGTGATTGGCTTGCTTTGTGTGGCATCACAGGGGGTATGAAAGGGCGGGGACGCCGACCGCCATGTTACTCATGCTGATCTCAGAATAGGGAGAGCTGCTGCAGCTGCTGATTCTGTAAGGAGAGCGTTAGGAAGGCAAAAAAAAAAAAACTGCTTCTGCTGCTAGCGCTTTTCACTGTAGTTACTGTGCAGTGAAAGGTGAAGATTTTTGCTTTTGTTCAGCAGCGCTGGTGGTGATTAGCCTGCCTTTTAAGGCTAGCTGCATTGCTGTGGGCACACTGGTGTTAACTGCTTTTTTAAAAGCAATCCAAATTGTATTGTTTTGTCCTGGTGAGGTATTGAGCATTCATTTTTTCACACACCGTACAGCGGTGTACGCTCCTCACAGTACCGTGTAACGGCTGTTATCACGGCCAAATTGAACCCATCTACGTGTGTGACTAAGGAAAAGTCGGAGTTTGTCCATTCTTACAGACTTACACCTTATAGTTTTGTCCGTTTTTCAAACAGTTTAGTATATTTGCTGTTTGATTACATTCAAAACTAGAGAGACAGCATGTGTCAGTCCGTATACAAAAACAGCGGTGTACGTGCACGTTCCTCTCTCAGTACCGTGTAACGGCTGTTACCACGGCCAAATTGAAGCTATCTACGTGTGTGACTCCGTAAGGAAATGTCGAGGAGTTTGTCCGTTCTTACAGACCTAC
The DNA here is from genome assembly GCF_039654945.1 of Dendrobates tinctorius. Lineage (NCBI taxonomy): Eukaryota > Metazoa > Chordata > Amphibia > Anura > Dendrobatidae > Dendrobates > Dendrobates tinctorius. The sequence goes on from NW_027361724.1 coordinate 10,071,382, forward strand.
ACTCTAGGGAGATTCCAATTCTATATACACCTTGTAGGTTGTCATACACTAGGCAATTTCTGTCGGTCACATTGCGGTGTTATAAACACAGGGCTTGACAGAATCCAACTGTGTCCTAAAGTCTACAGAGATTCCAATTCTCCACAGTCCTCTATCCACCTTTATTACACCAGCCAGAATCTGCCTGTCACATTGAGGTGTAACATACACAGGGCCGGACAGAATCCAACTGTGTCCTGAAGTCTACAGAGATTCCAATTCTCCCCACTACTATATACACCTTGTTTTACAGTACCATATATTTGGTGGTTCTTTGGGTACATTTTCCCCAAAAATGAGGAAGTGTGGTGGAAGAGTCCGTGGAAGTGGGCGGGGGTTGGCAGCTGGTAATGATGATGTTAGTGGTGGATCTGCTGGTAGTGGCAAAAGCAAAATAGCACCTAACGCAGGAGGTGTTGAGCCTGCGTCAATGTTTGGCTCCACAAGGTCTTGAAGGCTCCCTTTTCTGGGAGTAGGTAAACCGCTTTTAAAGCCGGAGTTTAAGAACAAGTTTTGGCTTACATTGCTGACTCAGCCTCCAGCTCTATCGCCTCCTCTTCTGAAGTTTTAATAAATAAAAGCACTGAGTCATCATTGGAGGCTCATGTTCATGAACCACACCTTTCCTTGTGTCCTTCACCCCAACCAAAATTGAAGGATGACGCAGGCCACACTACAGATATACAGTTATTAAGTCAAATCGTGAATTACCCAGGCAAAGATGAATCTGACATGGAGTGTACTGATGCACAGCCACTGATAGATGATTCTGCTGGTACATACACTCAGAGCACTACATTGTCCTCGCAGCGTACTGAGTCAGAATCTGACCCAGATGAAACTCAGGTGCCCCTTCCCGCATACTATACCACCATACACGGTGACACAGAGGAAGGTGCATATGACATTGAAGAGGTGGTGATGGATGACCCAGTTGTTGACCAAGATTAGCATCCATTGGGGGTAGAGGGTGCCGGTGCCAATAGCTCAGAAGAGGAGGAGGAGCATCTGCAGTGGGCATCGACATCGCAACAGCTGTTATCTGGCAGGCCCGAAGCAGTCCAAAAATGGGTTACAAAAACCCAAAAACAGTTGCAGGACAGCTTGGCCAGATGGTCAAAATAGCACAGCGTGCAAGGCCTCAAAATGTCTTCCATAGTAGGAAGAGTGCTGTGTGGCACTTTTTTGAGCAAAATCCTAATGATCATGCAAAGGTTATCTGTAAGAAGTGCGCAAAGACCTTTAGCCGCGGGAAAAATCTGAGAAATTTGAATACCAGTTGCATGATAAGACATTTAATCACCATGCACTTGCAAACGTGGATGGACTACCAAAACTCACGTACCACATGTGCTACTGCTCCCAAAGAAGGTAGTCAGCATTGCTACATTGTTTCCCCCACTGTCTACCAGTTAGCACATCACCAGCAGCAAATGTTGAGTTGTCGTCGCAAGGGCAAATCAGTCAGGGAATCACACTGTTATTGCAACGAAAGACTGAATTTAGGCCATCAGAAAGAACACCAACTCCATCACCATCATCAACCCTCTCAGTCCGCCATGTCCACTGCTAGTTCCACCATATGCAGCTCTCAAGTCTAGCTCACCCTACCAGAGACTATGAGTAGGACAAGAAAGTACTCATCCTCTCATCCACGTACACTGGGTTTGAACGCACACATTAACAAACTAATCTCGTTAGAGATGATGCCCTATTGGCTGGTTGAAAGCGCAGCTTGCTGCAAACTCATGGCCTACGCAGTACCACGCTATGACCTACCAGTCACCACTTTTCTCGCAAAGCCATCCCAGCCCTCCACCTTCATGTGAAAGACCGCATTGTCCATGCACTCAAGCAATTAGTGAGTGGAAAGGTGCACCTCACAAGTGATGCATGGTCCAGTAGGCATGGCCAGGGCCGTTACGTGTCCATCACTGCGCACTGGGTTAATGTGGTGGATGCAGGGTCAAAAGGGGACAGCTGTGATGGCACAGTGCTGCCTAGCCCACGGTATAGGAAACAGTTGGCTGTAGGCATTCGACCCTCCTCCTCCTCCTCCAGAAGCGAAAGCTCGTCCACAGAGCGCAGTCGCCCGAGCACTGCATCCACAGCTGACAGTGGTGCACACGATGTGTCCCACTATCGATCAGCTAGTGGAAAGCGTCAGCAGGCTGTGTTGCAGATGATGTGCTTGGGCAACAGACACACGGCAGAGGTACTGGCCGACTACTTTCAGCGACAAACTGAGTCATGGCTGGGCAGTCTACATCTTGAGGCAGGCAAGGTAGTTAGTGATAATGGCTGGAATTTTGTGGCAGCCATAGCCCTTTCAAAACTCAGTCACATACCTTGCTTGGCTCACACCTTGAACCTGGTGGTGCAGTGCTTCCTCACTAATTATCTGAAGTTAACAGGCCTGCTCAATAAGGTTCGATGACTGTGCTCGCACGACCGCCGGTCCACTCCAGTCATATGCAGAAGCTGCAGCGATTGCTCCACCTTCCCAAGCACCGCCTAATTATCGACGTTGCAACAAGGTGGAACTCCACCCTGCACATGGTTGAGCGACTGTGCGAACAGAGGCAGGCCGTAAAGCATTTGTGGGAGGATACACGGGCAGGCACTTTGACGGCAGACATGGAGTTGACAAGTGTGCAGTGGTCGAAGCTGAAAGACCTCTGTAAAGTCCTTCAATGTTTTGAGGAATGCACACGGCTGGTAAGCGCAGACAACGCCATCATAAGCATGAGCATCCCACTTATGCGTCCGCTCATGCAAACTTTGACGCACATAAAGGAGCAGGCGTCTGCAGCAGAGGATGATGAGTAAGAGGAGGAGGGACGCCTTGATGATAGTCAGCCATTGTCTGCTCAGAAAACTGTCATGGACGAGGTGGAAGAAGAAGGATGATGATGATGGGGATGATTATTTAGGGGAGGAGGATGCTTCTCGTGGGGCAAGAGAAAATGTTGGCGTGGAAAGGTCTGGTACTGGGTTTGTGCGTGACTGGAGGGATGTGGATTTGCCTGAAAGTGCTCCTCCACCCAGCACTCGCAGTGCATCATTGACACCGGGAACATTGGCCCACATGTCAGATTATGCCTTGCAGATCCTAAAGAGGGACACCCGCATTGCCGAAATGATGAACGATGATGACTACTGGTTGGCCAGCATCCTGGATCCACGCTATAAAGGCAAATTTCAAAACATGCCACAGGAGAACCTTGACCATTAGGTCAAGCATCCTCCTCCCCTAAATAATCATCCCCATCATCATCATCCTTCTTCCTCCACCTCGTCCAACACCTCGCTAACAAGCAAGCAACTCTGGCAAACCGGTTGGTTGAGGCATTCCCAGCACACAGCAGCGGTGATGGTTGCCACACGAGCCGTAGGGGCCAGGGGCAAATTGGAAGAGGTGTTGGTGGTGCACACATCAGAAGTGGCGTTGGAGACAGGGGCTTCATGACCATGTTGTGGACTGATATTTTTAAAGTCTCGCTCACACGACTGGTAATACTGCATCAATTGAAAGTGACAGGAGACAGCACTTGTCAACTATGGTTACAAACTACTTTTCCTCCCATATTGATGTTCTCCCTCACAGGTCATTCCCATTTGACTATTGGGTAGCTAAACAGGACACCTGGCCTGAATTGGTACAATATGCCTTACAGGAGCTCGCTTGCCCAGCTGCAAGTGTGCTATCGGAAAGAGTCTTCAGTGCTGCTGGATCAATCCTGACAGAAAAAAGGACCCGTCTGTCGATCCAAAATGTGGATGATCTAACCTTCATTAAAATGAACCATGCATGGGTTTCAAAGGATTTTGTCACACCTTACCCTGATGACACATAGGTTGACAGAAAAATGGCTTGCATTGGTCCGCCTCTTCCTGGGACTTGACCAATTTCGCCTTTTGCAGCAGGTGAATGTTCCACATCAACATATGCCATTTTGTAAACCTCCCTAACTGGGCTGCCTCCTCCCCCCATGGCCAGGGTCACCACCTAGCGCACGCAACCATGCGAGTGCCGTTGCCCTGGACAAGTGGGTGGGCCGACTCTTGGGCATGGGCACTGGCACAGGGTCCCTCATAGTGCAATCAAGTGTCTCTGATGATGGGGGTGCACACCCGCCGTCAGACACACCGCCGTACTATGAGGGGCCCAGTGCCAGTACCGACACCCACGAGTGGGCCCCCATGCTTGGGCAGGGCCCCAGCATTTGCAATATTTACCTCTCCCTGCTCCTCTGCTGTGTAGTCTGGGCCGTCAAATCCTTCACTGGGACTGCCACTACAAATTTGGTGAACTGATAAAAGATGATGGTTAAGACGTAGCTATGGCCGCTGGCCGGGATCTAGCTTCAGATGATCAATGGCTTCCATTTCTTATGGATGTCGACTCACAATGAGATGTAGTGGTGGTTTCTCAACAGCTTTCACAGTTTTCCTACCCACAGACGTGTGACATTCCAGCACACATTTTTAAATGTGCCCTCTCATGCCAATCCAAATGAATCGCCTATGGCCAGTGGCTTCTGTCTTTTGCACTCCAAAGTTAGGTGACAGAGCATGATAGGCAGTGAGCACCATGCTTACTTCTCTCCTTGTGATCAAAATTATATGAATACGAGTAATGGCGATGGGATCAACCGTACTGTGATACAACACTTTCTTCACAAAGAAAGGTTTTCGCTGTCTCCACACACTAATTAATTGAGGGTCTGCATCGCCTCTGAGAATTGTGACGGAAGTTTATCCCGTGAATAGGAATTCCTAGATTTCTGCAATCACTAGAATTTATGTCAGTAATTGTATGCATCTCATTTCCTATTGCGGAGAGTCTGGACTGTCTTACTGAGACAGAAATATATATGAAGATTTAAAAATACCACCAAAAGTGTATACTGGTGTACGCTTCAAATACATTTCCTTTTTTCTACTGTTTAGATTGTTGGCTAATCCATACTGAGAACATGGAGATTTTAAATATTTAAACTATGCTATACATACCTGTTATCCAGTGATAATGTACACTTTCTCAACTTTGTACAAGCTGGTCAAATCCATACTGGGCCTGAGACCATCTGAGCCTGCCTCCTGATCTGTAGACATAGGTTTTTAATGTGTCAACTATGCTATACATACCTGTAATCCGGTGATACGTTACCCTTTCTCACCTTTGTCCAATCACGTCTAATCCATACTGGGTCTGAGACCATCTGAGCCTGCCTCCTGATCTGTAGACATAGGTTTTTAATGTGTAAACTATGCTACATATATACGTGTTACCCGGTGAAACTGTACCCTTTATCAACTTTCTAGAATCTTGTCGAATGCATACTGGGCCTGAGAACGGCTGCCGAGCTGTAAAACAAGCTACAGCAACTGTGGCTTGGACACGTAATATTTTGCATTTTTTCAGGAATGCTGGTTAGGCCTAATTCAGGAATTGCGGTTGACCTGCACTTACTGGGAAATCATCGTTCGTGGGGATTAATTGGAATCACAGATCCCCATCACTAACGGTGTTCTGCTGGTTATCTGCACCTGTAAGCGACAAAAGCTGGTCCTTTCAGTGCAGCGCGCATGCAGCCCCGGACATGCAATGCCATGATAGACCATGATAGTGCCAGAGCCTCGCGTATCCCTCTAGTAAGCTTGACGCGTACCGCGGGGGCATGCCGGAGTCTCGTTCGTTAACGGAATAAAGCTGACAAATTGCTAGCACAACTACAAACGGACACCACACCACACACACAATCGATCGACAAAGCTTTCAATATGTGCATCTTTTCTTGAGGTGGCATGGTTGTGGTTTCCCAGGTGGAGTCCAATTAAGCCACAGGCTCCACTCCTGGTGTTGCCCTTTTGGACATTCCTTTAAGGTTCAGCTTTGCAATCATACTGCCCCCGGAAAGCAAACACTTTGCCTTCATGGACGCTGTTTGGAGGTTCGTGGGAATAACGCCGCCCGATCGCCAGTTGGCATAATTTATTGGTGGGAAGTCCGACGGTATAGGATCGTGTTCGATTTCAGAATTTTTTTTTTTTTTTGGTTGGTATTTTACATTTTTATTCCAGCCTTTCTTGACTTCATAAGGGAATGACAAGCCTATATCTGTGTCTCCTCCACCTCCTCCTTTTACTCCTCCATCTCTTTTCTAAATGTAGTTGCCCTTTTCCATATGTAATTTTTGTCTTCTGAGCATTTTCTCTGCTTTGGGACACCTTTTAAGGTGTTTTGTAATTGTTTTCTATTTTTTTGTATGTGTTTCCCTGCCATTGTTTTCAATGGGGTTCGACGAACATTCGACGAACTTGTCTCCTGTGTGACGAACCAAAACACTAGCGTGGTGGCTCAACACTACTCCTGATCTATAGCCATACATTGTTAATGTTTAAACTATGCTATATATACCTTCTATCTGATGATACTGTACACTGTCTACTTTTTATATTCTTGCCTAATCCATACTGAGCCTGTGAGAGTCTGTGTGACTGATGGAATACATATGGAGATTGACAATTATCCTTTGAATAGAGCTGTACATTTCTGATACAGTGCCATATTTCTGATGTTATTTTGTGTCTATTTTGTGCAAAATTTTGAAGTTTAGTAGAAGATGCCGCGGACGAGGGCGCAGGGGGGCCAGCTGGTGATGATGGTGGTGGTGCATCTGCTGGTAGTGGCAAAAGCACAATAGCAGCTAAGGCAGGAGGTGTTGAGCCTGCGTCATGGTCTGGCTCTGGAATGCCTGGAATGATACCTTTTCTGGGAGTAGGTTAACCGCTTTTAAAGGAGGAGCATGAGGAACTGGATTTGGCTTACATTGCCGAAACAGACTCCATCAAATATGCCAGTCTCTTCTGAAGTTTCAAAAAATGCAAGCACTGAGTGGTCAAGTGCTGGCTCCTGGTCAGGAAGAACCCCTTTCCTTGTGTCCTGCACCCCCACTCAAACTGAAAGAGGCAGCAGGCCACACTTCACATTAGTCCATGTAGCTCTTTCTATCATACCATGCCTGGGTTATCAAGTCAAATCGTGAATTCCCCAGTCCAAAATGAATCTGACATGGAGTGTCGGTGACCAGGCAGGGCACTGGGGTTAATCGGTACCGGGCCGGTGTCTCACAGGGATGTGTCACGGTGGTGGTGACCCGTTCTGTGGCCCTGGGCGTCCATGCAAAGGAGTGAATTACGTTTATAGGTGAATGATACATGATGTTACCTCTGGTTTCTGATTAGATTGACCAGCGCTGCAGTGTTGCTTCTGTGGGACAGATGTTGTGGTGCAGCTAAGCTGTATAAGACCTGCACAGGTAGGGCCGTAGTCAAAGGGCAGATGAAAGTTAGGAGATGGTGTGCAGTGCAGGATGTAGCTGAGCTGTGCGCCAGGCACAGGAAAAAGATGACATACACAGTCGTGCAGTTCCTTTACCTGTACTTGGTAGGTGCTGTCCAGGACCCAGAGTACAGATGGAGAAGGAGTTGGTCAGCCTGGAAGCCAATTTGGATTTCTTTCTCTGCAGAAAGGTAGTGTGGCCTCTGTTCTAGCGCTTATCTGAGGTACTCGCAGTGCTAAGTTCAATGAAGTTCCCCCTGTTGACTCGCTTTTGGAACTTTCTCGTATGGTTGGCAGCCATAGCCTTTTCCTTCTGGCTCACACACGTCGATGCTGGGGCCTCCGAGCCTCAGTTGGGTACAGAGCATTTACAGCTGCTACTTCCTCCAGATTCTGCTGCAGGAACGTCAGTGTCCCTACAAACTCGGAGACCAGAATCCGGACCATGCACTCCAGCTAGGAGTGAGCCTTAACTCTGCTCATCCTCCAGCTCCCCTTCTCACGTCCACACACTTCCCCTTCAGTGCACAGAATGGCTTAACTTACCTCCTCCCGACCACAGAGAGCAGCTCCTCAGCAGTCATGTTCAGAGGTCTCCCTGCTGGCGTGGAGTGGGAAATGTGTTGTGTGTTGGTTTAACTGCTAGAGAGATCCTTCGTTGCTCCCAAGCATGACATCACACTCCCTAGGAGGAAGGTAATGCCACTGTGGCAACCGTACTCTTGGGGACGCCACAAGTGCACTGATGCCCAGCCACTGCTAGATGATTTTGCTGGTACATTGACCCAAACCACTACATTCACCTCACACTCTACACAGCCAGAATCTGACCCAGAGGAAACTCAGGTTCCCCTTCCTGCATGCTATACCACCTTACACGATGATAAAGAAGAAGGTGCAGATGAAAGTGCAGGTTCCTTGAGCTGGTGGGGGGGCATACTCATGGGCGACGGCACTGGCACAGGGCCCCTCATAGTACGCAAAAGTGTCTCTGCCGGTGGGAGCTTCAGTAATCAGAATTGATGTTTTTGGCATTCAAAAGGGCACTGTAGGTGTGTTTCCTTTCCTCCACTCACTGCCGACTTTGCTTCCCCATTGACTTGCATTGGGTTTCGTGTTTCAGCCTGCCATCAACTTTTCACGATAATAGGCCGATTTCGTTCGACCCGACTTTTGCGAAAGTCGGGTTTCACGAAACCAGACTCGACCCGAAAAAAAGAAAAGTCGCTCATCTCTCGTTCTGAATTAGAAGATAAACTGTCACATAACAATTCCAAGGAGGTGTGGTCAGGCATGAAGCAGTTAACTCGATTTAAGGCTAGGTCAGAGCGTGGCGAAGTGGATATGCCCATGGTAACAAAATGAACGAGTTCTTAAACAGATTTACCAACACATGCTGCATCATCGGGAATGAGGTATGGAGCTGAGGAACGATCTGCAGCGTTGACTTTGGGTGATGAACTTTATGCTTTCACTGTCTCCCCAAGCGATATGAGGTTACAGTTTCGTAAACTAGTCATTGGCAAAGCAGCTGGGCCTGATGGCCTCAGTCCACGTGTCCTAAAAGTGTATGTGAACCAACTGTGTAATGTTTATCAGCTCCTGTTTAACAGGAGCCTACATTATCAGAGAATACCAGTACTGTGGAAGACAACCTGACTGGTGCCGGTTCCCAAGATCACCTTTCCAACTTCAATACATGATTATCGCCCAGTGGCTTTAACATTGCATCCTATGAAGTCGCTGGAGAGAATAGTACTTGCCAACTTGTGCCTGAGTGCCTACACTGGGGGTCAGTGTAGGCCCTCACCCTCAGTTTGCATACCAGCAGAGATTAGGGGTGGATGATGCTGTAGTGTCTCTGCTGCATATAATACATTCATTCTTGGACAATGATGGAACTGCAGTGCGCGCCATGTTCTTTGACTTCTCTAGTGCTTTCAATACCTTACAGCAGCTCTTACTATGAAATAAATTGACTGATATGGCAGTGGATGAGGGGATGGTGAACTGGATAAGCGACTACCTGACGGACCGGCCGCAATTTGTATGGCTGGGGGAGGTAGTATCTGGCAGTGTAAGAGCCCCTCAGGGTACAGTGCTGTCACCCTTCCTCTTCACATTGTATACAGCTGACTTTCAGTATAAATCCGATCTGTCACCTCCAAAAATTCTCAGATGACTCTGATTGTAGGGGGAATTGTGGGGGACCGGGGTGAGGAGGAATGTATTAGGGTGGCTTCTGACTTTGTGGATTGGTGCCAGACTTACTGTCTAGAACTAATTGTAAAGAAAACCAAGGAGATGGTGGAGAGTTATAGAAGGAAAAAGGATGAGTACTTACCGATCACAAATATTTGGGGTTCACCTTGACAGCAAACGTGATTGGAGGTGTCATACATAGAGTTGAGCGAAACGAGTCGAAAAAATTCAAAAGTCGCCGACTTTTGGCAAAGTCGGGTTTCATGAAACGAAACCCGACCCTAGGATGAGGTCGGCCACGAGGTCGGCGACTTACGCGCCAAAGTCGCGTTTCAAAAGTTTGTTTTGCGCTCTTTTTCAGCCAATCAGGATCCACGGACACTGTGGGCAACGTGATGACATAGTCACGGGTCACCACCATCTTTCAGAAGGGCATGCAAGTGATTGGCTTGCTTTGGTGGGCGTCACAGGGGGTATAAAAGGGCGTGCACGCCGACCGCCATCTTACTTCTGCCGATCTTAGTATAGGGAGAGGTTGCTGCTGATTCTGTAGGGAGAGCGTTAGGCAGGGAAGAAGACAAAAAAACTGCTTCTGCTGCTAGCGATTTGGCCTGCACAACACACCAGTCACTGTGTGTGCAGTGCAAGGGGAGGCTATATAGTGGTGTATCAGTGGTGTTGGTTGTTGGGCTGCCTTCTAAGGCTTCCTGACATTCCTGCATTGCTGTTTACCCACTGCTCCGCAAACTGCTTTTTTTAAAAGCAATCCAATCTCCCTTATCCTCTAGTCACTTTTGTCACAGCTGTGCCATCGAGCCTGTCACATAGCGCTCAGATATTCATTGGGCCTCACACAATCCAAAAGTGTCCAGTGCCCAAAAGTGTGTGCAGAGATTCAAAATCTCCCTTATCCTCTAGTCACTTTGGTCACAGCTGTGCCATCGAGCCTGTCACATAGCGCTCAGATATCAGTGGGCCTCACACAATCCAAAAGTGTCCATCCAGTGTCCAAAAGTGTGTGCAGAGATTCAAAATCTCCCTTATCCTCTAGTCACTTTGGTCACAGCTGTGCCATCGAGCCTGTCACATAGCGCTCAGATATCAGTGGACCTCACACAATCCAAAAGTGTCCAGTGTCCACAAGTGTCTGCAGAAATTCAAAATCTCCCCTGTCCTATAGACACCTTGTACCTTGTTTTACATTACTATATACACTCACTGGCCACTTTATTAGGTACACCTGTCCAACTGTGTGTTAAGACTTAATTTCTAATCAGCCAATCACATGGCGGCAACTCAGTGCATTTAGGCATGTAGACATGGTCAAGACAATCTCCTGCAGTTCAAACCGAGCATCAGTATGGGGAAGAAAGGTGATTTGAGTGCCTTTGAACGTGGCATGATTGTTGGTGCCAGAAGGGCTGGTCTGAGAATTTCAGAAACTGCTGATCTACTGGGATTTTCACGTACAACCATCTCTAGGGTTTACAGAGAATGGTCCGAAAAAGAAAAAAAATCCAGTGAGCGGCAGTTCTGTGGCCGGAAATGCCATGTTGATGCCAGAGGTCAGAGGAGAATGGGCAGACTGGTTCGAGCTGATAGAAAGGCAACAGTGACTCAAATTGCCACCCGTTACAACCAAGGTAGGCAGAAGAGCATCTCTGAACGCACAGTGCGTCGAACTTTGAGGCAGATGGGCTACAGCAGCAGAAGACCACACTGGGTACCACTCCTCTCAGCTAAGAACAGGAAACTGAGGCTACAATTTGCACAAGCTCATCGAAATTGGACAGTAGAAGATTGGAAAAACGTTGCCTGGTCTGATGAGTCTCGATTTCTGCTGCGACATTCGGATGGTAGGGTCAGAATTTGGCGTAAACAACATGAAAGCATGGATCCATCCTGCCTTGTATCAACGGTTCAGGCTGGTGGTGGTGGTGTCATGGTGTGGGGAATTTTTTCTGGGCACTCTTTGGGCCCCTTGGTACCAATTGAGCATCGTTGCAACGCCACAGCCTACCTGAGTATTGTTGCTGACCATGTCCATCCCTTTATGACCACAATGTACCCAACATCTGATGGCTACTTTCAGCAGGATAATGCGCCATGTCATAAAGCTCGAATCATCTCAGATTGGTTTCTTGAACATGACAATGAGTTTACTGTACTCAAATGGCCTCCTCAGTCACCAGATCTCAATCCAATAGAGCATCTTTGGGATGTGGTGGAACGGGAGATTCGCATCAGGGATGTGCAGCCGACAAATCTGCGCCAACTGTGTGATGCCATCATGTCAATATGGTCCAAAATCTCTGAGGAATGCTTCCAGCACCTTGTTGAATCTCTGCCACGAAGAATTGAGGCAGTTCTGAAGGCAAAAGGGGGTCCAACCCCTTACTAGCATGGTGTACCTAATAAAGTGGCCAGTGAGTGTAGTTTGTTGGATTTTGTCTACATTTCTACCAAAAATGAGGAAGGCTGGTGGAAGAGGCCGTGGAATTGGGCGGGGGTTGGCAGCTGGTAATGATGGTGTTGGTGGTGGATCTGATGGTAGTGGCAAGAGCAAAATAGGACCGAATGCAGGAGGTGCTGACCCTGCGTCATCGTCTGGCTACATAAGGCCTCGAACGCTTAGTTTTCTACGAGTTGGCAAACCGCTTTTAAAGCCAGAGCATCAGGAAAAAGTTTTGTCTTACATTGCTGACTCAGCCTCCAGCTCTATCGCCTCCTCTTCTTCAGTTGTAAAAAGTAAAAGCACTGAGTCGTCATTGGAGGCTCATGTTCATGAACCACACCTTTCCTTGTGTCCTTCACCCCAACCAAGATTGAAGGATGACGCAGGCCATACTACTGATTACTCCACGGAGCTGTTTTCACATACCATGCCTGGATTATCAAGTGAAATGGTGAATTACCCAGGCCAAGATGAATCTGACATGGAGTGCACTGATGCACAGCCGCTGATGGATGATTCTGCTGGTACATTCACTCAGAGCACTACATTGTCCTCGCAGTGTACAGAGCCAGATTCTGACCCTGATGAGACTCAGGTGCCCCTTCCCGCACACTATACCACCATACACGGTGACACAGAGGAAGGTGCACATGACATAGAAGAGGAGGTGATGGATGACCCAGTTGTTGACCCAGATTGGCATCCATTGGGGGAAGAGGGTGCTGCTTCCAATAGCTCAGATGAGGAGCATCCACAGCAGACATCGACATCGCAACAGCTGTTATCTGGCAGGCCCAGAGCACTCCAAAGACAGGTTCCAAACATCAAAAGAGTTGCTGGACAGCTTGTCCAGAGGGTCAAAAGATCACAGCGTGCTAGGCCGCAAAATGTCTGCCAAAGTAGGAAGAGTGCAGTGTGGCACTTTTTTGAACAAAATCCTCATGATCAGGCCAAGGTTATCTGTAAGAAGTGCGCAAAGACCTTTAGCCGAGGGAAAAATCTGAAAAATTTGAATACCAGTTGCATGCTTAGACATTTAACCAGCATGCACTTGCAAGCGTGGACACAACACCAAACCTCAAGTGCCACATGTGCAACTGATCACAACGAAGGTAGTCAGCAACGCTACATTGTTTCCCCCACTGTAAGCCCACCGGTTAGCACAGCAGCAAATGTTGGTGTCGTTGCAAGACCACAGCAGTCAGGGAATACCACTGTTATATCAACGAAATACTGAATCTAGGCCATCAGAAAGAACACCAACTCCATCACCATCATCAACCCTCTCTCAGTCCGCCCTGTCCACCGCTACTTCCACCATATGCAGCTCTCAAGTCCAGCTCACCCTCCCAGACACTATGAGTAGGTCAAGAAAGTACTCAGTCTCTCATCCGCGTACACTGGGTTTGAACGCCCACATTGCCAAACTAATCTCGTTTGAGATGATGCCCTTTCGGTTGGTGGAAAGCACAGCTTTCCGCGAACTCATGGCCTATGCAGTACCACGCTATGACCTACTCAGTCGCCATTTCTTCTCTCGCAAAGCCATCCCAGCCCTCCACCATCATGTGAAAGACCGCATTGTCCATGCACTCAAGCAGTCAGTGAGCGGAAAGGTGCACCTCACAACTGATGCATGGTCCAGTCGGCATGGCCAGGGCCGTTACGTGTCCATCACTGCGCACTGGGTTAATGTGGTGGATGCAGGGTCCACAGGGGACAGCAGTGGTGGGACAGTGCTGCCTAGCCCACAGTATAGGAAACAGTTGGCTGTAGGCGTTCGACCCTCCTCCTCCTCCTCCTCCTCCAGAAGCGAAAGCTCGTCCACAGAGCGCAGTCGTACGAGCACTCCATCTGCAGATGCCACTGTTGCACACGATGTGTCCCCCTATCGAGCAGCTAGTGGAAAGCGTCAGCAGGCTGTGTTGCAGATGATGTGTTTGGGCGACAGACACACCGCCGAGGTGCTGGCCGAGTACTTGAAGCGACAAACTGAGTCATGGCTGGGCAGTGTACATCTTGAGGCAGGCAAGGTAGTTAGTGATAACAGGCGTAATTTTGTGGCAGCCATAGCCCTTTCAAAACTCAGCCACATACCTTGCTTGGCTCACACCTTGAACCTGGTGGTGCAGTGCTTCCTCAAAAATTATCCGGAGTTAACAGCCCTGCTCCAGAAGGTGCGAAGACTGTGCGCGCACATCCGCCGGTCGCCTGTACACTCCGTTCGTATGCAGAAGCTGCAGTGATTGCTCCACCTTCCCAACCACCGCCTCATTATCGACATTGCAACAAGGTGGAACTCCACCCTGCACATGGTGGAGCGGCTGTGCGAGCAGAGGCAGGCCATAATGCATTTGTGGGAGGATACACGGCCAGGCACTTTGAGAGCAGACATGGAGTTGACAGGTGTGCAGTGGTCGAAGCTGAAAGACCTCTGTAAAGTCCTTCAGTGTTTTGAGGAATGCACATGGCTGGTAAGCGCAGACGACGCCATCCTAAGCATGAGCATCCCACTTATGCGTCTGCTCATGCAAACTTTGACGCACCTTAAGGAGCAGGCGTCTGCAGCCAATGTTGATGAGGAGGAAGAGGAGGAGGGAATCCTTGATGACATTCAGCCATTGTCTGCTCAGGGACCTCTCCTGGACGAGGTGGAGGAAGAAGAGGAGGAGGAGGATGATGATGGGGATGATTACTTAGGGGAGGAGGATGCATCTCGTGGGGCAAGTGAAAATGTTGGCGTGGCAAGGTCTGGTACAGGGTTTGTGCGTGACTGGAGGGATGTGGATTTGCCAGAAAGTGCTCCTCCACCCAGCACTCGCAGTGCATCATTGACACCGGGAACATTGGCCCACATGTCAGATTATGCCTTGCGGATCCTAAAAAGGGACCCCCGCATTGCCAAAATGATGAACGATGACGACTACTGGTTGGCCAGCATCCTGGATCCACGCTATAAAGGCAAATTACAAAACATCATGCCACAGGAGAACCTTGACCTAATATTGGCTAATAAACAAGCAACTCTGGTAAATCGGTTGCTTGAGGCATTCCCAGCACATAGCAGCGGTGATGGTTCTCACACGAGCCGTACGGGCCGGGGGCAGCTTGGCAGAGGTGTTCGTGGTGCACACAGCAGAAGTGGCGTTGGAGACAGGGGTTTCATGACAACGTTGTGGACTGATTTTTCAAATACCGCTCACACAACTGGTAATACTGCATCGATGGAAAGTGACAGGAGACAGCAGTTGTCAACTATGGTTACAAACTACTTTTCCTCCCATATCGACGTTCTCCCACACAGGTCATTCCCCTTTGACTATTGGGCCGCTAAACTGGACACCTGGCCTGAATTGGCCCAATATGCCTTACAGGAGCTCGCTTGCCCAGCTGCAAGTGTGCTATCGGAAAGAGTCTTCAGTGCAGCTGGATCAATCCTGACAGAAAAAAGGACCCGTCTGTCAACCCAAAATGTGGATGATCTAACCTTCATTAAAATGAACCACGCATGGGTTTCCAAGGATTTTGTCCCACCTTCCCCAGATGACACATAGGGTGACAGAAAAATGGCTTGCTTTGGTCCACCTCTTCCTGGTACTTCACCTATTCCGCCTTTTCCATCAGCTGAATGTCCAACATCAACATATGCCATTTTCTAAAACTCTCTAACTGTGCTGCCTCCCCCCCCCATGGCCGGGGTCACCACCTAGCGCACGACACCGTGCGAGTGCCGTTGCCCTGGACAGGTGGGTAGGCCGACTCTTGGGCGCGGGCACTAGCACAGGGTCCCTCATAGTGCAATCAAGTGTCTCTGACGGTGGTGGTGCACACCCGCCGTCAGACACACCGCTGTACTATGAGGGGCCCAGTGCCAGTACCGACGCCCACGAGTGGGCCCCCCTTGCTTGGGCAGGGCCCCAGCATTTGCAATCTTTACCTCTCCCTGCTCCTCCGCTGTGTAATCTGGGCCGTCAAATCCATACTGTGCCTGACACCGTCTGAGCCTGCCTCCTGATGTATAGACATATATTTTGAATGTGTACGCTATCCATACATGTTATCCGGGGATACGGTACCCTTTCTAACCTTTGTGCAATCACGTGCAATCCATACTGGGCCTAACACCGTCTGAGCCTGCCTCCTGAGACATATTTTGAATGTGTACGCTATCCATACATGTTATCCGGGGATACGGTACCCTTTCTAACCTTTGTGCAATCACGTGCAATCCATACTGGGCCTAACACCGTCTGAGCCTGCCTCCTGAGACATATATTTTGAATGTGTACGCTATCCATACATGTTATCTGGGGATACGGTACCCTTTCTAACCTTTGTGCAATCACGTGCAATCCATACTGGGCCTAACACCGTCTGAGCCTGCCTCCTGAGACATATATTTTGAATGTGTACGCTATCCATACATGTTATCTGGGGATACGGTACCCTTTCTAACCTTTGTGCAATCACGTGCAATCCATACTGGGCCTAACACCGTCTGAGAATGATAGATGGGGCCCACCATACACTGGAACATTCCAAAGGTGGACATCAGACACTGGAGCAGCATTTACAGGGCCCATTATACACTAGAGCATTAGAAATGGGGCCCATTATGTTTGGAGCATTATTTGGGCCCATAAGACAGTAGAGCTTCATCCATGGGGACCAACATATACTGTAGCATTATTTGGAGCTCATCATATACTGTTTCAAACATTATATGGGACCAATGATTCTGTATGGAGAAATAGATGGGCCTCGTCATGAGATGTAAAAAGTGAGGTATTTTTCATTGTACTATACCGCTATTTCTCTGCCGTATCGGAGCATGATGAGTTGTGGTATGTGTTAAAGGGGCGCTCTTTCGCCCAGGGCACATGAAAACCTGGAGCCAGCCCTCCCCCCCCACAGTCTGTAGCCAAATAACCCCCATTTTTCAGTGCGTAACTTGTATTATGAAGTTAATTAAGGTTGACAAGCTTAAGTAAGAAGAATTGATGCTTTTGGCATTCAAATGGGCACTGTTGGTGTGTTTCCTGTCCTCCTCTCACTGCCGACTTTTATTCCCCATTGACTTACATTGGGTTTCGTGTTTCGGGACGACCCCGACTTTTCCCTATAATCGGACGATCTTGCTCGACCCGACTTTTGGAAAAGTCGGGTTTCACGAAACGAAACGCGACCCTAAAAAACCAAAAGTCGCTTAACTCTAGTCATACAGAGAAGGTTCACAAGAAGGGAATGAGCAGACTGTACTTTCTGTGGAAGCTCAGGTTGTTCAATGTGTGCAGTAAAATGCTAGAAATGTTCTACCAGTCCGTTGTAGCAAGCACCATCTTTTTTTCTATCATTTGCTGGGGCAGCAGTGTGCGAGTAGCTGACGCTAATAAGCTCAAACTTATCAAGGCGGCAAGTGTGGCTGTTGGCCTCCATCTTGACTCTTGAGGAGGTAGTGGAGGATAGGATTCAAAAGCAGTGCAGGGCTATAATGAACAATAATACACACCACTATACAAGCTGTTCTTGAATCAGAAGAGCACATTCATCAGCTGTCTAATCCTACTAAGGTGCAAGAAGGAGAAATTCAGGAAATAGTTTGTGCCTACTGCTATGGGGATGTGTAACAATTCACTCAGGGTGAAAGATGGCTACGACCTAGGGCTGGCGCACTAAGGGAAATGATCAGATTTGTGTAACTTTGTTACGTATTGTGGTTAGTCATGTGCAAGATCTGTGTCTAGTAATTACTTTACGTAATGCTATTTGTAATGTAGTAATGCTGTTCATAATGTTTTGTTTGTAATGCTGTTTTAACACTGCTGTGATACACTTTATTGATCCTGAGGAAAATTATGGTATCGTATTTAACAGGGTGAAGACGGGGGTACGCAGGGTACAGGAATATGTAAAGCGTGTACTCGGGGCACACTGGGTACAGAAGTGGGTAGAGCGTGTACACAAGGTTACACAGGGTACAGGATGGTGCAGGACAAGTGCTGGGAAGCACGTCTGGGTACAAGACAGAGCAGAGTGTGTGCTGGGAAGCACACCAGAGTACAAGGTCGTGGTCCTGAGTACAGAGAGCCACAAGGCAGGCACCAAGAAGGCCTAGCAAAGAAGCAAAAGCAATAATCAGGTGCCACCTACAGGAAGAGGCGGCCTGATATAGGGAATGCGTGCCAGGACTTCCGGGTCAGGTCCTTTAGGACCATAGAGACGTCAGTCAGTGCGGGCGCAGTCAGAGCTGCGGGTTGTGTGCAAGCGTGCCCGATGGGACCGCAGAGTCAAGAGTGCGTGGCACGCATGCGCACTGTATGGGACCTCAGCCCCGGCAGCAAGACCAGAAGTGAAGTCGGACGGCGTGCACCAGCATCAGATGTACATGGCCAAAGAGGCATAACAGTTCGGAATTTGACACTGGCTGTTGCAGCACGGAACACGTTAACGCTGGTGATCTAGTGGTGGCGGATGAGGAGACGTGGAGGAAGGCCTCATTAAAAACTAGGCCTAATTTAAAGGCGCGGGTCTCCTAGACTCATAATGCCCATACACTAAGTGCAAGGGCTAAAAAACGCTTCCCTTTGTGGGGGGGGGGGGGAGTAAAATTGTTAAAAATATTTTACGGGCATCATAGACACCCTTGCCAAAAATTGGACTGGCGGTAGCACCACAGAACCCATTAACCCTGGTGATCTAGTGGTGTAGAATGACAATGATAAATCATACTGAAATCAAGCAAATGAAAAATGAATCCTCCTATGAAAGAAAACAAAAGGGAGGGACGAACACAGGTTCATAGATATGAAGCCAGAATTTGTTCAACGAGATATATTTGCCCCTAGCCACAGCTCAGAGACAGGGATATAAATAAAAATATAATCTAATAGGATTTCATTATTTTTATATTGGACAGGTGTACACTAGGTCATAAGAGGATGTTCCACAGATAGGAAAAATTGAAAATAAAATGATAAATGGTTTTGTTTCAAATTAGTAACGGGCATCACAAAAACACCCCTGCCAAAAATTGGACTGGCTGAGGCAGGACAGAACACATTAACCCTGGTGATCTTGTGGCGGAGAATGAGGAGACATTGATGAAGGCCTCATTAAAAACTAGGCCCAATGTAAAGGATTGGGTCTCCTAGACTTATAATGCCCATACACGCAGTGCATGGGCTGACAAATTTCCCCATGGGTGGTACATTTTTTAAAAATATACTATGGGCATCATAGACACCCTTGCCAAAAATTGGACTGCCCGTAGCAACACAGAACACTTTAACCCTGGTCATCTAGTGGTGGAGAATGAGGAGATATAATGATAAATCATACTGCAATCAAACAAAAAATGTGAATCCACCTATGAAAGAAAACAAAAAGGGAGGGGCGAACACAGGTTCATAGATATGAAGCCAGAATGTGTTCAACGAGATATGTTTGTCCCTAGCAACAGCTCAGAGCCAGGGATATAAACAAAAATATAATAGGATTTCACTTTTTATATTGGAGAGGTATACACTAGTTCACAAGAGGATGTTCCACAGATAGGAAAAATTTAAAATAAAACAAGAAATGGGAAGAATATACGTACATCTCATTTTTATTAGATTTCCCCCTGGGGGAGTAACATTTGTTATGGTTTCAAATTAGTAACGGGCATCATAAAAACACCCTTACCCAAAAATGGAGTGACTTTTGCATCACGGAATACGTTCACCCTGGTGTTCCAATTGTTGTGGATGATGAGGATAAGGAGGAGGATACCACCAAACAGACCAAATCAGGAAGCGGATAGCCAGGTGTGGTTGTGAAGAGGTGTATGAGAATACACCTCCACAAAAAAAAAAAAAAAAGTATTTGAGGTTATGTTTCGCTGTTTTCATTCGGTGGTGTACAGTAGTTCTTGCCCAATCCAGCCCTAGTCCATTTTTATAAGAGTCAGCATTGTCATTATCTGTTATAATTCCACCAGCAGCATTAAACCCGCTCTGACAGAATGCTAGCAGCAGGGCAGGCCAGGACCTCCAAGGCCTAGAGAGCCTGTTCATGCCATGTGTCCAGCTTGGATACTCAAAAAAGGCACAGAGGAATCCCGGAGGATGTTTTTACGATCTGCAAGGTACTCCCTCACCATCTTCCCAAACATTGCACCACTTGTGACACCACCCCTCTGTGGCGGCATGATGTGAGGGTCTGAGAAAACTGTCCCAGAACTTTGCCATTGTTCCTCTGCCTGAGCTGGATTGTGGAATGGACCCTCTTGATGTGTGCAATAATCTATATACACACATACAGTGCCTGCATGCCTTGCACTGATGTGTATAGAGTGACGTACACTACCCTGCCTACCAAACACTGGAACCTACATACTCTGGAATTAGTCCTTACAAGAACTGTTGCTTTAGCTGGATGTGAGTAGCTTAGGATGGTAGACCCCACACTATCTAATAAATCCCCAATTCTGACCCTATATCAGCAGCAGCTCTCCCTACATTATCTAAATCGAGAGCTGAATGTGCCGAGCAGGGCAGCGCCCGGTCTGTTATACCCCTAATGATGCTGTGTGGGCCAGCCAATCACTGCACGACTACTACAAAGATGGCTGCGGTGTTTCATTGCCTGGGAGACAATCCCTGCAGCTTGATTGGGTCTCTAAAGTCTGCCAAAAATGCTGGGTGGAGACCCGATTTCCCGCCGAGTAATCCCAGAAATGCTCGGTGCTCGCTGAGAACACTGAGTACAGTGATACTAGGGCGAGTAACGTAGTGGCAAGCACGTTCACTCATCACTATTAAGGATGTTTTGTCACCAGAAAGAGTCAGATTTTAAAGTTTCATCTGATTACTTTTTTTTTTATAGCCCAACAATAAAATGTTTTCTTTTTAAATTACATCATCGGATCGATGTGCCGAGTTCTCTTTATTTGCCATTGCTGAGTCTGCCAGCACCTATTTTTCTGGACTGTCTACTGCAGATCTCCCTATCAGCATTGTTGGTGAGCCTTTTCTTTTTCCTATCCACTATATAGTTTATTTCAGACACTTTACAAACTTGATGGAAATGAGTAAAACAAGCAATTACTGCATTACAGAGTGCAAGACATGGCGTCCCTGGTGGGAGAGCCGGAGAAAGACTATTCATCCGAAACCACTGAAGGTTGTTGTAAAGCAGTAGTTGATTAGTATCAGCCTCTGAAGTGTGGACTCAGGCTCTTCTCTGCCCCTCTAAGGATGACAATAGATGTAACTGGCCACTTATCATTGAGGCACAAAACAATACAGAGTGGAGGCACTACAGCACAGGTATTGGGACCAGTAAAGAACGACAGCCAAAGGTTCTTCTGACAATTCTTGTGATATTCATTAACAAGTCATCAGCTTCACCCTGTACAGTTGTGTTCAAGCTAATCAGTTTCACATATGGCTGTACGTATACATGACATTTGGAATATTGGATAAAATGCAAAAATGTTCTAAATGTGATTTTAATTAAGCAATAAACATTTTTACAGATCATGCATTGTACATATAGCACTGTCTGCATTGTTACAATACACTGCAACATCCTGGTAGGGCGAGTGGTATAATAAGCTGTATTTTGACTGTATATACATATGTAAGATCAGTTGGTGTGCACTTATCAAGCATACACAGTAAAGGGGGTATTACACATAGCGATATCGCTAGCAATATCGCTAAAACGTCACTGTTTTTGTGACGTTATAGCGATATTGCTAGCGATATCGCTATGTGTGATACTTACCTCTGACCGGCTCCCCCGCTGTCCATCGCTGATCGCGCGAGATTGGGCGGCTCCATTTCTCGTCCGGCGCTTCCTGCTGGCCTTCCTGCTGTGTGAGACGAGCGACGCTGGCGGGAGGACGTCAGGATCGCTGTGTGTAAAAGGTGAGTATCGTGCGCTGCGTCGCTGCTGCATCGCTGTGAGATCTTTCTGTATGAAAGCTCACTAGCGATCATTTAGCGATGCACCAGCGATCCTGACCGGGTCGGATCGCTGGTCGGATCGCTGGTGCATCGCTAAATGAAAAAGGGCCTTTAGACCCCGATTCATCAAGACTGGGTTTTCCCGCCGGCCTTGATAAGGGGATGAGGCCCTTGATTCATTATGAGGCGTGTGCCGCCACATTTTTCTCAATAAGAAGAACACAAGGCACTTCTGGAAAAATATAATGGTGCAAAAGTAGGATAACCAAATCCATCAACTGATTTAGAGACACTTGGCAATCGTGCAGGTGTGTTCAAAGGAAATTTTATTGAACGTGGTAAATCCAGAAAAATAAGAAACGTCTTCGGCCAACACAAGATCTTAGTCAGTCATCTGGATCCAGACGACTGGTGAAAGTTGTGCTGACTGAAACGTTTCTTATTTTTCTGGATTTACCATGGTCCATGTTTAATAAATTTGATTTGAATCCACCTACACGAGTGCCATGTGCCTCTACATCTCATTTTTCTCCACTTCCTGCAAGGTACCCCACCGCAAATTTGATGAGCAGGGATCATCATGCTCCTTGTCCTGCCCCTAACTCTGCCCACTTTGACGGAACTGGGCAAAATGGTGTGACATGGCCAAAAGTCAAACATCTGTGCAGCCTTGCATTGCACAAGACTTGTGACTTTTCAAAATATTTTTCCATTAGAATTATGGTATACAAGCTTTAAGGAATCAGGGCCTAATTGTGCATATCCAGCTATGCATTGATGTACGCACTTACTGTGCACATGTACGATATATAGACAGCCTCTGTACTTGCACATGCCACTGTAGGGAGAATATACAATAGTTATGTACATTCCACATGAACATGGAAGGGAGGACATACCCAGTGATACAGCACATCCACATACGGTGTTAGTGTGAGAAAAATATATTATATATATGCGCAGATTTTTAGCTTGGTTTTAATTCTATCATTTTGGAAAAGTGAAACCTAGGGAAGATTATGCCACAAATTCCTGTTATACATGCATTTTGCAATAGATTTGCTGTAGATTTCTGTTGGGCTTTCCATCCTATGACCATGTATTTGCATGGATTTAAGGAGTGAGCATTTATGCACATGAATGTATTTATGCAGTGAGCAGCACATAGGGAAGATTTTACAAAAATAATTTTATCTTCTGTTATCCCCCCACAAAGCTGTTCATTACTATGCCAAGACTATTAGTGTATAGATTATATTGCTTTTACAAGCGAGTATAATGAGGTATACAGGATTGTGCAAAAAGTAGATCACCTATAGTGCCATGAAATATTGCGCAATGTATTATACTTGAATTTTTAAACTGTGCAGAATAATTTTAGTCTATTTTCATCTATTTTACTAGTAGGCGTTTGTGGCTTTATAATTATATACCTATACCATACTGCCCTCTGGTGGTTATTCTATGTGCTGCATCTGATTTTTTTTCTTTTAAATAATTTACAAAAATAAACAAACATTTGTATGACAAAGATTATTCTATGTGCACAGAGTGATGTCAAAATGTGTTAGTTACGCATATTTTTAAAAACAGTATATTTGAAAATATTGTTAAGTTAAGTCTGTCTTCAGAACTTGTTTAATTTTTTTTTGCCATTTTTTTTTGCATTCTGCAATTCTTGTGTATTGTTGATGGAAAATGAGCTGTAGCAAAGTAGAAAACTCCATGGTTTTCATTGATTTATTGTCAGTATAAAAACCCATTTCAACAGCATATGGAAGAAGTTTTTTTTCCCCTTTACTTCGCCCATTTGAGAATGATACATTTACTCTGTCGCTGTGAACATTGTAAAAGTTTTGTTTTATGATAAGATGGCTCTTCAGTAGAGATGAGCGATTAAGGCTTACAGAAGACAATAAAATGGGTAAATAGCTGATGAGCCAATCAGGGAACGGGTGTTTATTGTTTAGTCTCAGCTAAACAGAGCTGGAATCATCCAATGACTGAGCGAAATATTAATTTGATGAGTTTTAAGACAGCTTAACCCCTTTACCCCCAAGGGTGGTTTGCACCTTCCTGACCAGGCCAATTTTTACAATTCTGACCACTGTCCATTTATGAAGTAATAACTCTGGGACGCTTCCATGGATCCCAGTGATTCTGACATTGTTTTCTCGTGACATATTGTACTTCATGATAGTGGTAACATTTCTTTGATGCGCCTTGCATTTATTCGTGAAAAAAACGGAAATTTCGTTTAAATTTTGAAAATTTCGCAATTTTCCAACTTTGAATTTTTATGCTCTTAAATCACAGAGATGTGGCACAAAAAAAAACTTATGTAACATTTCCCACATGTTTTCTTTACATCAGCACAATTTTAGAACCAAAATTTTTTTTGTTAGGAAGTTATAAGGGTTAAAAGTTGACCAGCGATTTCTCATTTTTACACCACCATTTTATTTTTACGGACCACATCACTTTTGAAGTCACGTTGAGGGGTCTATATCATAGAAAATGCCCAAAAGGGATACCATTCTAAAAACTGCACCCCTCAAGGTGCTGAAACCCACATTCAAGAAGTTTATTAACCCTTCAGGTGCTTCACAGGAATTTTTGGAGTGTTTAAAAAAAACAAACCTTTATCTTTTTTCACAAAAAAATTACTTCAGGTCCAATTTTTTTTTCCCCAAGGGTAACCGGAGAAGTTTAACCCCAAAAAGTTATTGTCCCGAGTATGCAGATACCCTATATGTGGGGGTAAACCACTGTTTGGGCGCATGGCAGGGCTCGGAAGGGAAGGAGCGCAGTTTGACTTTTTCAATGCAAAATTGGCTGGAATTCAGATCGGACACCATGTCGAGTTTGGAGATCCCGTGAGGTGCCTAAACCGTGGAGACCCCCAATTCTAACTCCAACCCTAACTTTAGCCCCAACCCTCATGGGAAAATGGAAAATAGACATTTTTTAAATGTATTTTTCCCTAACTAAGGGGGTGATAAAGGGGGCTATGATTTACTATTCAAAGCTCTTTTTATGTTTGGCAGCTGTCATGCTAAGTGACGCTTTTTATTGCAAAAAATTAGTTTTTGCATCACCACATTTTGAAAGCTATAATTTTTCCATATTTTGTCCCACAGAGTCATGTGAGGTCTTTTTTTTTTGCGAGACGAGTTGATGTTTTTATTCGTACTATTTTCGGGCACATGACATTTTTTGATTGCTTTTTATTACAATTTTTGGGAGGAAAAATGAACAAAAAACAGCAATTCAAGAATTTCTTTTGGGGGGGTTTATACCATTCCACGTGCTGTAAAATTGATAAAGCAGTTTTATTCTTTGGGTCAGTATGACGACAGCGATACCTTAATTTTTTTATGTTTTGACGCTTTTATACAATAAAAACAATTAAGAAAAATCATTTTTGCCTCGCTTTATTCTGCGAGCTATAACTTATTTTTTCGGTGATGACGCTGTGTGGCGGTTCATTTTCTCTTGGACAAGATGACGTTTTCAGCGGTGCCATGTTTATTTATATCAGTCTTTTTGATCACTTGTTATTCCACTTTTTGTTCGGCAGTATGAAAAAGTATTGTTTTTTGCCTTTAACGGGTTCACTAAAGGGGTTAACTAGTTGGACAGTTTTATAGGGTGGGTCATTACATATTGTCTTTACGTTTTTACTAGTTTTCCCTTTGCCTAGTCTTACAGTGCCTCCAAAACACTTTAAACATATCATCCACACCCGTCAATATCAATGGGTTTGACTTACACCCTATTCTGTATTCGGCCAACTAATTATCGGGGGGAGATGTCGGTTAGGCATGTCAGATTTCAGACTGCTGATCAATTTGGTCTCCAGGAGATAAGTCGCTGGCAGAGATGCAATAAGTAAAATAAATTATATTGTATTGCTTTCTTAAAATTTATAAGGAGTAACACT
Source organism: Dendrobates tinctorius (assembly GCF_039654945.1). Lineage (NCBI taxonomy): Eukaryota > Metazoa > Chordata > Amphibia > Anura > Dendrobatidae > Dendrobates > Dendrobates tinctorius. The sequence continues at coordinate 10,097,319 of NW_027361724.1, forward strand.
GGGGCCCCTTAAAAAAAAAAAAAAGATTTTTTTTTGGGAGGGGCCCAACTGCCACATCAAGGTGTCCTTCAAAAGTTGGGTCCCTGATCTGATATGTCACCTCTCCTAGGCAAAAAAGCCAACAATTTATTGGTCCCTGTGGCTGGTGAGTGCACGTATCCAGATAGGGATTTATACAAATATAGAAAAAAAGAGCAGCACATACAAGCTAGTGTGAAAAAGTGCCAACCAAAAAAAAAGGATTACTTACTGGTAATGCTCTTTTATAGAGTCCACGACAGCACCCACAGAGAGGGGATCTGCCCCTAGGAACAGGAAACCCTATGAAGAGAAAAGGGGTGGCCCCCCTCACTCCCGCAGTTGGGTTACAGAGAATGAGAGGAACCGCCCACAACTATTAGTAAGCTATCTAAATATTATGTACATTTATTTACACTTTCATAACCTAGGTGTACAAAGCAACCACCATTATTAGTTAACTATGTGTCACCCTTATTAGGGAGGGAAGTGAGTAGGGTGCTGTCGTGGACTATATAAAAGAGCATTACCGATAAGTAATCTGTTTTTTCCTCTTTGCCACGACAGCACCCACAGAAAATTCCAGAGACAACCACCTTGGAGGGGGGGCACCGTGTCAAGGACTGATCTACCAAAGCTTAAGTCAGTATTAGCAAATAGGTCTAGTCTGTAATGACTGTAAAAGGTGGAAGGTGATGACCAGGTTGCGGCCTTACATATACGTTCGATGGGAACATCCGCTCTTTCAGCCCAGGATGATGCTATAGCCTGAGTGGAATGTGCCTTAACATTCTGCAGCAGTTGTTCCCTTTTGTTTAATATGCTGAGGTGATCGCATCTCTGATCCACCGGGACAGTGACCCTTTCAAGACTTTTGAATCTTTCTTGCAGCCCTGGAAAGAAATAAAGAGCCCTGCTCTGCCTCCAGAGTTTAGTTCTATCCAAATATGTAAGGATGGCCCTTTTGACATCTAATGTGTAAAGTCTTTCTTCCTCCTGATTTGTGAGGTTATTGTAGAAGGAGGGATGAACGATCTCTTGAGACCTATGGAACCTAGTAGGCACTTTGGGAAGGTATGACGAGTCTATTTTTAGAACTACCCTGTCCTGAGGGATTGATAGAAAGGGAGATCTATCGATAAGACCTGGATGTCGCTTACTCTTCTGGCCGATACTAAGGCCACCAATAGGGCTGTTTTAAGGGACACATACTTTATCGGGTTTGAGTATAATGGCTCAAATGTGCCTCTAGTACCAAGTTGAGATCCAAGGTGGAACCTGGGGAACATGCACTGGGTTTGTTCCGACATGCCGACACAAAGCTAGCTACCCATTTGTTTCCTGCAATGTTGTAATTATATAAAGCCCCTGGCTTAGGTATTAGAAACAGAGGGGAGTAGAATCCCCTCCCTCTTTGATCTGCTGGGACTTCCACCAGAACCCGTTTAGCTAACAAACTTCTTAATTCTGTCTCCAAGGCTCTTTGTTGGGATTGAGAGCTTAGAGAAGTGAATAAGAAGGTGTCTGGGGGGACTTGGGCGAATTGTAATTTTAAGCCTGATGTTACTAGATCAATAGCCCATGAGTTGCAAGTTATCCCCCTCCATTGTTGACAGAAAAAGGATAGTCTCCCACCCACCGGTAGGTCGGAATTAACTTGGCTTTTCCTCTGTCCTGAAGGGATGCTTGCCAACAAGGCACCTCTGTTTGGTGTCTCTCTGGCGCCAGAGGTCCTGGTTTCTATAATCCTTCCTTCTGGTGAATGAAGCTTTTCAGAAGGCCTTCCTATAAGATGGAACATAGGAATTAAGGAATCCTTTTTTCCCTCTCACCTGCCTTGGTGAGAATCTCACCCAACTTCGCGCCAAACAGGTACTCACTAGGGATGGGCAAATCTACTCGTTAGGACTCGTTACTCTGCGAGTAGTAGGGGACTCGCAGGAGTCGGTACTCTGCAAGTTTCCAAGCGATTCCTCGCACAGTAACGAGTCCAATGCAAATAAGGCTAAGTGCACACGTACCGGAACTCTCGCGGAAATTACCGCGAGAATTCCGGAATTCCATTCCGCGGGAAAATCGCATTTTAAGTTACAGCGATTTTCCCGTGGAAAACTAGCGATTTGCAAGCGTATTTAGCTTGCAAAATGCTAGCGTTTTCCAAGCGATCTGCAGCATCGCTTGGAGAACTGATTGACAGGTTGGTCACACTCGTCAAACATAGTGTTTGACAAGTGTGACCAACTTTTTACTACTGAGGCCGCCTATGCGGCATCAGTAGTAAAAGATAGAATGTAAAAAAAATAAAGAATGGTGTTATTCTTACCCTCCGACGTCCCGCGCAGCCTTCCCGCCTCTCCACGCATCCGTTCCCAGTAATCCTTTGCGAAAATGCCCGCGATGACGTCCGTTCTCACGGGATCGCGATGTCTCGCGGTCATTCGCGATGACGTCGCGCGAATGACCGCAAGACTTCGCGATCCCGCGAGAACGGACGCCATCGCGGGCATTTTCGCAAAGGACTACTGGGAACGGATGCGTGGAGAGGCGGGAAGGCTGCGCGGGACGTCGGAGGGTGAGAATAATAATATTTTTTATCTTTAAATTCTATTTTTTACAGGGATATGGTACCCAAAGCCCGGAGGACAGTCTCCTCTCCTCCGGACCGTGGGTACCATCCGCAATTGTTCTGCTTACTTTCCGCATGGTGTGCACAGCCACATGCGGAAAGTAAGCGGAACAAAAAAAATGGCAGCACAGGAATCGCTGCAATACTCGCATCCCCATTCATTAACATTGGACTCGCTAGACTCGCAACGAGTAGCGAGTTTCCGAGTCGGACTCGTTAGAGTCTAGCGATTCCGAGTATTTCAGGATTCGCCCATCCCTAGTACTCACCCAGGCATGGCAGGTTGCAGAGCTTGGATTTTGTCTGCGCATCCTCCTTCCATCCCTTAAGCCATAAAGCTCGACGAGCTGCATTGGTTAACCCCACTGACCTGGATGTAAGGCGTATCGAGTCGGCCGAGGCGTCTGCCAAAAAAGCTGCTGTGCCTCTGATTAGAGAGAGGAAAGATATCAACTTATCCCTGGGTAGGCCTCCTTTTATATGTCATCTTCCAGGTCGGTCAGCCACACTAACTTAGACCTTGCTGTACATATGGCCGATATTGTTGTTCCTCCTCAGAGGAGGAATCTTCCCGGGAGGAGTCTGAGCCCGTTTTGGCAACCTCTGAGGATTGTTGCGATCTTGGGGAGTCATATTCTCTGATGGATCTAGAATCTTTAAAGACTACTTGAGCCACCTAGTGCCTGCAACTCTTCTCGGATCATTAATCTGATATCCTCAGTTCTCATTGAGGACCCCTCCTGGAGAGTCTGTCAGATACACATTTGGCATAGTCTTTTGGGGTAGTTGTCCGGAAGGGGCTGTAAACACAGGGCGCAATCTACATGCTTGGACTTTACAGTCCTTTTGGCCTAGGGGTATACAGAAAGGGGAGGGGACCATCAGCATAATAGGAGCGATCATAACACTCACCCAGTGAAGCTTTTTTGATGATTTGGTACCGGTTGCGGAGGTGAAGGTGCAGACTTCTATGTGGAATGTCCAGATTTTCTGCTTTTCCCACTTTTCACTGTAGACCCACTCTGCTTAGAATGTCTGTTGCTTTTGTGGCTGCCACGTTCTGATACCGCTGTCTCCTCCAAGGGGAGCATAGTGGTCTCTCTGGGGGATGCCATGCTGCACACTAGTAGGGCTCTAGCCAATGGTTTTATGCCCCACCTAACACTGTACACACCAGAGGGGAATTCCAGTCTTTTTCCCTTCTTTCTTCACCCGGAAGTGATGCTTACTGTGCCCGCACAGCTTCGCCGCTCTGTACACGCCGCACTCTCCCCTCCTGGTACCCCCAGAAGTACCCGACTACTTCCGGGTGAGAGCATTTTCGGGGAAACTGCACCCGCGCACCCCCTGACTGCATAGCTTCAGCAGTGCGTTCCATGGACCGTACCTGCACCTTCAACATCCTCCTCATGCACAGCCCCGGACCAGCAACTGCTACCCCCATAGCCACGCTGCACTCTCCCTGTGAGCCAAGGTGACAGCTTCCAAACCTGGCCTCTCGGTGTCCTGTCAGCTGAGGGGGGACCATCACAGACGACCCCTGACGCTCCTTCCGGCGCTGGAGCTCCTGTCGTTCTAATAGTAATCACACAAGTGGCATCACAGCCCAGGTATGTCCTTGTGTTCTTTTCACCAAAGGTTTCCCAAAGGAACATGAAACCAACTGCGGGAGCGAGGGGGACCACCCCTTTTATCTCTCCATAGGGTTCCCTGTTCCTTGGGGAAAAAGCATATAACTTGAAAAACAATAAAAGGCTGTACCATGATTTACCAAAAACGATTACTCTAGAACATTAAAACTGCATTACTGCCATAGAAAATAGGGGACAAAAAAAAAGAAAAGTAGTACTATTTAGATGGATACTACCGGAGTAGACGTCAAACGAATTATGAAGTGTCACCACCTGCCTCATGATGGGTGGTTCCATAGGTGTTTCATTTGAATCGCATTTTTTGTGGGATTTACACGGAAACCCTGATCAGCATAGAACACAAGAATGTGATCCAGCCTTACTCTGCAAGCGATAGAGAATTATGTACCACGAAAATGTTGCTCAAAACCCCAATTTATACCACACAAAACCAGCCCCCACTCAAGTCCGTCATCTGTCACTAGAACTATAGTGGGTTCCCACATTACTTCTAGAAGTAAGACTCTGGAAAAGTGATATGGCTTCCATCCCCTCAAATAAAATCCAGTGAATTCTGCACTCCCAAATCCAAATGCCCCCTTCTCCTGAGGCCAACTGTGAATTCTCAGAGCCCATGACAGCACCATGGAGAGTGGGGGGATCCGCCCTTCAGAGACCGGAAACCTACAGTTGGTTTACAAAGCATAGGAGGACCTCCAGGTTAATGACAATTATATATCTATATCTTACTGCTCATCAGAAAACACCGCATCTATACATAAATCACACCGCAGACAGTGAAAGCGTGCTCACCTACACATGACGGGAGGAAATAAATGGGTGCTGTCATGGGCTCTGAGAAATTCCGTTACTGGTAAGTAACCGTCTTTCTCCTTCCTCCATGACAGCACCATGGAGAGTATTACAGAGTTCTAACTTAGGGAAGGTCCACAGCCTGAAGAACCCTTCTCCCAAAGGTTAGGTCAGAAGAAGAGGCTAGGTCCAGCCGATTGGGTTTAAAAAAAAAAAAAAAAAAATGGAGGAGATGATAAAGTGGAAGCCTTACAGATCTGCTCTATTCAAACCTCTGACCTTTCTGCCCAGGAGGTTCCCACCACTCTTGAAGAATGAGCTCTCGGACCCTCTGGGGCAATATTTCCTCTAGATGAATATGCCAAAGCTATTGCATCTTTTATCCATCTCGCCAAGGTAATTTTGGAAGCCTTGAGTCCCTTCCTAGGCCCCCCTGAAAGCATACAGAGATCCTTTCTTCCTACACCACCGGGGGGACTCTAGGTACTGAACCAAACATCTTCTAACATCTTTGTGTGGAACTTTTATTACTCCATATTCTTGGGGTTAGAACAAAAGGAAGGACTACCTCTTGGGATCTGTGGAATCAAGATGCTACAGTACCTTACCTTGGGTAAGCAAACAGGGTCAGGTTTTAAAATAACCCTACCCTCTAGGATTTTAATGAAGGGAGGGCCTGCAGATAAGGCCTGTATGTAGCTTACCCTCCGGGCTGATGTTAAAACCACAAGAGGACCATTTTAAGTGACAGGACATTGAGAGGGACTGAATCCAGAGGTTCAAATGGAGGACTTGTTAGGCCTGATAGGACTAGATTTAGATTCCATGGCACTAATTTCTGGCTAACAAAGAGCCTAGATCTTGCAGAGGCTCTGATAAATCATGCTACCCATGGATTGCTTGCCATGTCTTGATTATATAGGGTCCCTAGGGCTGCCACCTGGACTTTTAAGGTGCTGGTCACCAGACTTCGCTCCAACCCTTTCTGCAGAAATTCCAGGAATGCTGTAATTGGAACCCCATCCTGGATTTTTACCCCTGAGGTGGACAGGAATTTCCTCCAGGTTTTACCATAAGCTCTCATGGTGACAATTTCCCTACTCTTTAAAACACCCTTTCAAATTCCATGCTGTCAAATGTAGGCTCACTGCCTAAGGGTCGAAACACTGGTCCGGTAGAAACGAAGGATCGGTGACAGACATCGTCAGCCAGGAGAACCAAGTTCTTCTTGGCCAAAAAGGGGGTTATCAGTATTATTCTCGCCTTGTCCTTCCTGATCTTCCTTATGACTGCTGGGATGAGAACAACCAGGGGAAAGGAATAGGCCAGGCTCTGATTCCACGGGATCATAAAGGCGTCTAGAGCCTGAGGGTCCCCTCTGGGATGTAGGGAGCAAAAAGACTACCTTTTTGTTGTTGAGATTGGTGAAGAGAGCTATGACTGGGAAGCCCCACATTTTCGCAATCTGTTCCAAAACAAACTTGTTCAGAGCCCACTCACTCAATTGAGTGCTCAAAAAGTCTGCCATTTTATTCTCTACCCCATGAATGTAGTGTCGACAGCGATAGATTGTTTTCTGCCAAACTGAAAATCTGGGATGTTATGTTCATTAAGGCCCTTGACCCGGTTCCCCCCTGATGGTTTAGATAGGCCACCACCACCCAGTTGTCTGAATATATTAGTACATGATGACCTTGCATGGTATCCAGGAATTCTAACAGGGCACTGCAAATTGTTCTTTGTTTTGAAGATGTCAAGCTCCTATCCTTGCCAAATCCCCCGAGTAATCTTGTTGCAAGGTGAGCCCATCCAGAGGGGCTTGCCTCCATGGTAGCTACTCGGGACACTTGTTACCCAAGGGACCCATTTAGTCAGATTGCTCATGTTTCCCCATCAACTTAGGGAATGAATAGTGGCCAAAGACAGAGTTGTGTCCCTCTAAGTGACCTTTTAAGAGGCTTGGTTCTTTAAAATCTCCCACTGGAGGTCCCTGGTTTGTAACTGGGCCCACTGAACTGCTGGCAGACAGACAAGCAGTATGGGAACCTAGCAGGGACATAGCCTTCCTCAAAGTCATGGATGGGTTCTGTGAGGCTCTTGATATCTGGTCTATGATATTCCCCTTTTCTGTACTGGGAAGTGGCACTCTTGCTTCCGACAGTAAAATATTAGTCATAGAAACTCTTGTACAGTGTTTGGCTCGAGCTTTGACTTTTTCAGGTTTAGGAGCCAGCCCAGGTCTACTAAGGTAGTTATTACTCTGCTTATCTGGGGACATGGTAGCATGCATTGCTGAGATCCAGAACAGTCATGAAGAAATTTGGAAACAGCATTTTGATGGTCAACTTTATTGACTCCAGCTTGAATTTGAGTTTTTACCTAACAGTTTTACCCCCTCAAGTTTATAGTTGTCCGGTATGACCCATCTGGTTTGTTTACCAGGAACAATGGGTAGTAGAATCCCTCCATCCTTTCTCAAAGGGGGAACTCCTGGAGTATGACTTTGCTTACAAGGTCCAAATCCTCAGCACTCCAGTGCCTCTTGTTCCTCCAGAGAGGACCGTACAGGAGTCTCAACCAAGTTCTGGGGATGGAGAGAATGGAAGTCTAGCCAAAGGCCTGCCCCAACCAGATTTAGTGTCCAGGGACTGTTTAAATTTTTTTCCCATGCCGGAAGAAAATTGAATAGTCTGCCCCCTACCTGGGAAAGACTATCACTTTGAGGGCTTCCTATCACAGGAGGAGCTTCAGAAGAGGAAACCCTTAGCTCTTCTTCCCCTCATCCCATCTACTCTGCTCCCTTGAGGGCCACCTTCGGAAGAATTTTCTACTGCACAAGGACCGTTTGAGCATGGGAATGGCCAGGTTAGAGAACCCTTTCTTATCCCCCTGCCTTCTGAAGGATGTCATTCAATATCTCTCCAAACAAACTCTCCTTCACAGGGGATTGAACATAACTTTAATTTGGTCTTACATCTCTCCTGGCCAGCATATGGGCCAAAGTGCTCTGCGGGCTGCATTCGAGAGAGCTGTAAATTTGAAAGCTAGTCTGACGGAGGCAGCTGAAGATTCCACCAAGAAGGCTGCTGCCCCCCCATATCAAGGGGATGGACTCTAGCACCTTGTTCCATGGTGCCCATCCCGGAGCTGTTTCTCTAGCTGATTCACCCATATCATAAAGGGATCTAGAGGTGCAGGTAGCCACTATAGCAGGCCTAAGATTACCCTCCAATGTTTCCCATGCCCCTTTAAGAAAAGCATCAGCCTTTTTATCTAATGGGTCTTTCAAGGTTCCCATGCCTTCCAAGGGAAGGGCAAAATTTTTTATTTTTTTTTTTAAAGTTCTTGGAAACCGCATCATCTAATATTGGGGCTTTATCCCATGATGTTGATGCTGTATCCTCTAATGGGTGTTTCCTTTTTAGGGATGGCACTGATGAATTCTTCTTATTAGGTTTCGCCCAATCTTTTTTGATCAGGGTCTGTATGTTTTCATTCAGGGAATATATTCTCCACTTCTTCTAGCCCAATCCCCCAGACATTATGTTCTGTACTGTTTTTCCGGGGTGAGGGTCTATCATCCCCATAGTGGATCTTACCTTCTCTAGAGGAAAACAGTGGCGCCCCCTCTAAAGGGACTTTTGACCTCTGATTTGATCACCGATCCTCGCTCCGAAGTGAAGTCTGGGGTTTCTTCACATAGCACTTGTCCTATGCAGGAATGACAGTCTCTTATCCCAGGTGACTGGTAACTCTTTGTTACACATTGGGAAAATCCAAGCAAACATGTTGCCCAATCTCTTCCTTCCCTGAATAATGAAAGAGAAGGGAACCCCAATCACAAGGTGAACTTTCACGAAGACCACTCACCAATCAGATGCATCCGCAAGTACCGGTTCTGGAGGAGGAATAGGATCCATTGAGGGGCTTTTTGAGTATGAAGATTTGTCCACCGTGCCAGATTTTCTGCTGTGCTGTGTAGAATAGCTACTGGAATGTGCATTCCGCTTGCCTGCAGAAACATGCCTCTTAGGGTTGCTGCCGCTGCAGTTCGCTGTCCCCACATCATGCTGGGGATCGCTTGTAGCAGGGAGCGTCTCCATGCTTTGCCCCTTTTTAAATCTGCTGCCTGGCATCCTCATCCTGACTTCTGGCCTGCCCCAGAAGTACCTCCTCTGCACTGACCTCCCCGGTCACGTCATCAGGGGGCGCTTCAGCATGTTGCCACGCTCCAGCCAGAAACCTTGAAGCCCTACACCCAAATCTGGTGCGGCTGCACCCCCCCACAAGACCCCTCGGTCCCAGTGGTGGCAGCTTCAGGACACCGCACCAGCTGCTGCAGGGGCCTCCCCGCTGCCTGAACCAGACTGACTGGGCCTGGACCATCTTTATCCAGGTCTCTTCACATACGCCAAACTGAAGGTTCCCCGTCAAGGACAGGAAGCCAACTGACGAGAGGGAGAGTTACTGTCCTTTTATCTGTAGGTTTCCTGTCCCTGAAGGGCAGATCTCCTCTGTCCATGGTGCTTTCATGCGGGAAGGAGAAATCTACACTTTCCGCAGAGGGCTGGATGGAAGACAATCTAAAACTACCTCAACTTGTTCTAACCTCACCATTCATCCAGTGCTACTTGAGTCTATGAAATTCACAGAACGTCCTGTCAGCTTGCACCAGAGGAAGGTGTTTCATTTGGGCATGTGCCAGGCACCTCTCTCCCTTCAGCATCCACACCACCAGCAACATGGCAATGTCTTTGATTTGATGCTTTCCTCATTGTTTTCAACCCAAAAAAGTGCAGCGTATGAGAGAGATAGAGAGACAGAGAGAGAAGACCGCACATTATTCTACAGCCTACTTTCAGAGTCCCCCCCCAAAGTAAAAAATAAAAGTGTTGAATACCGCCACCTCCAGCGCCTCTTCGACTTGGACCTCCATTTCCTGGTTCAAGATTAAAAATTTTTTTCCTTTTTTATTTCAAGCAATTTTCCATATCCAAATTTGTTTGAAGAGCAATTTTCCTGCTCTTACAACCATTTAGTTTCCTTTTGCAGCCCCCTAACCCTTACTACCTTTGCCTTCTGACATATTGCACATAATACTCAAATATTACTGTACGTACAACGTAAAAACACTTGAGGAACCTTTAATTGTTAACGTGGACCAAGTCTTACATTTTTATTTTAAAATGTTTAATAGATAAAACTGCTGCCAAGGCAAGCCATTCTGAAAGTCTCCAAAACTTGTCTCTTGTTAATATGAAAAGTAGTTATCGCCAACCACAAATGTTTGTGAAAATGATGCTTTCGATATGATAGATGAAGTTAACTTTTTAGTACAATTTTAAATTTAGCTAGAAGTGAATGCTTTAGTGTATTTTATATGTATATGCCTTTAAATATAGAAATGCTTAATGGTTGCATTAAAGTTTATACTGCCAACCTTTCCCTAGAGACTTTGGTAATCAGACCTTGATTTCTATCAGCAATTTCAGTGATAATGTGAACATTTTCTGTGCTCTAGTACTGTACAAAATGGCACTGCACAATTTCACGCCTTATTAAATAGCACAAATCCTTATTCCTTTATTTCTTTGGTTTATTCAAGTGTAGCTGCTTAAATGCTGTACATGGTGAAATAAATTACACAACAACAAGAATAATAAAAAGTAAACTTGTAAAAGATAGGTTTTATAGCTACCTCTACCCCTCTTGAAGGTGATTGACAGGATACTATTTTAGGACATACTAAATGGCCTATCAATCACTGTGAAAATGGTGACCTTATGAATCCATAAAGCATGTTTTGGGTTACATGCTGCATTTAAAAAAGAAAAAAAAAGGCACATGTCCAACCGAGGGATGGGAGATGCTAGAGAGAAGGGGAAGATATACATCCAAAATACATTAACTAATGTTCTCTAAAGAGCATATCCTAATTCAGAGTGTCAATTGAAGGTCACAACGTTCAGAACAAGAATTTTAAACATTTACACCAATATTTATTTTCTTCTAAGACGGAAACCACAATTTAGGCCTATTTTTATTTTAAGCTATCACCAAAGTCCGCTTTGATCAGCTACTAAGGTAAACTGTTCCATAGATTATTACATATTGTGGTAAAGAAGGCAGGTTGCTTCTGAACGCAGATTTTTTTTTTTTTTTTTAACTAGATACAGGGAATGCCCCCCTTGACTTTTTGAGGTGGTTTTACGTGAAACCACATTTTATGTATAGACCATTTTTATATTGTACTTGTACAAGTTAAAAAGAGTAAATACACTCACAAAAAGACAAGTTCTTGAGACCCCAACAGACCACTAAAACATTTCAGACATGCTTAGCTCAGAGTGGAGTAAGAATTTAAATAGAAATCTATCTCCTGAGCTGGTCTATTGAGCAATTGGTGGGGGTCTCAAGACTCACATTTTTTGCAGGTAGTTAATGCAACTACAAAATATGAAATGAAAAATCAGTGACCATTAGTTAAAATTCAGACTAAATAAATGTAATTCTTTTAATCTTTCCTTAGAACCAAGATTCTCTGTGCAACTTTTCAGAATAGTGGCTCTTTGTACCGTTTCTAACTTCAGGGCATTTTTTCTATGAATTGGTGCCCAAGACTGAACTGCAAATTCCAGATGAGGTCATGTTAGTGCTTTGGAATGTGATAGTAGTATGCTTCTGGCCCGTGAGTACATAGTCTTTTAATGAATGGCAATATCCTGCTGGCCTTAGAAGCAGCTGATTGACATTACGTGCTTTTAGCCTGCCATCTACAAATACACCCAGATGCTTCTCTACACCCAGATCCTTCTCTTTAAGTGACTCCTAGTTTTACGCTCTCTAAAGCATATAGTGCCTTCATTTTCAATGTAGATAAAAGTAAAGTTAGATACCTGGGCACTAAGCGAATACGCCACTCACTCAGTTTGTCCAAGTCCATTTTATAGCTTATCAACCTCGTGCATAGACTGCAGTATTCTAAATAGTGCGGTGTCATGTGTAAAAATAGAAATACTATTAATCCCTATTAAGAAATAAGTTGAAGAAAAGCAGGACAGCACTGACCCACTTTTTCCAAGATGAGCTTTTGGGGAGTTTTTGATGTTCTGCAGCATTTATGAACGTAAAACCAGGTTATTGTATTTAACTACTTTGAGTGCATTTTTTGTTTGTTTTTGACGCTGCAATTGTCTGTTTGCCACATCATGTTTTAAACAAACGTGCTTTATTTTTTATACTTCCTGGTATTTGGAGTGGAGTCCATGTAGAGTAGCAGTCATTCACTAAAACTCCTAAGTGCTGTCTGATTCAGTTATCAATCCAATTACAAACCTTACTTTCGACATCTAAAGATCTTAACTTGCCCAGTTAGAATCTACATGGAGCAGTGTCAAATGTCTAAGTCCAAGAACATTATTTCCACATCTAGGTCTCTATGCAGTCTTCTACACACATGTTCAATGGAAAAAAAAAAAAAAAAAAATCATTTTTTTTTGACAACTTGTTTGACATTCTTTTTAAAACCGGGGTGGCTATGGTTCAAAATAGTATTGTCTACCATAAACATATCTGGACTGGGCTCCAGCACCAATGGGAAAATATATATATAAAAAAAAAAAATAACTTACCGTGCAATTAAAAACAGGGTGAGAAAGCAGAACTACAAAGATTTAAGATCAATATGCTTACTTGTTTCGAATTGGCAATAGTGATGGATAAGGTGTTATTGGAGCATGTTCAGGTGCTAAGAGTGTCTTTGACGAGCTCGAATAAGATATGCGAGACCCCGCGGCTGCACGACTCATGGCTGTTAGTCAATCCCTGCATGTGTTGCAGCTGTCAGGAAAATTTTACCCTGGAGGGGTAAACCGAAAGCATTGGCCCAGGAGTGGTGGCCAGTCCTTAGGTTAAGGTCTCACATACCATTTGGCATGTATAGTGCACATCCGAGGTGTGACTGTGAAGACGACATCATTAAATCAAACTTGAATTGTATTCTATGCAGACATGCTTTGATGTGTTACACAGAAGAAATGCAACCCGAGACCCCAGCCTTAACCCCTTTCCGACCACTGACTGGTTAATACGTCAGCGGTCGGTGTCCCCTGCTTTGAGGTGAGCCCACCTCAAAGCTGCGACATGTCAACTGTTATAAACAGCTGACATGTGCCCGCAATAGGCACAAGCGGAATCGCGATCCGCCCACACCTATTAACTAGTTAAATCCCGCTATCAAACACTGACAGCAGGCATTTAACTACCGCTTCCAGCCACTGTGTCGGAAATGAGAGCATCGCCGACCCCAGTCACGTGATCGGGGGTCAGCAACGCATTGCCTCGACAACCAGAGATCTCAGAGACTTCCATGGTTGTTGCCGGCACATTGCTATGAGCGCCACCCTGTGGTTGGTGCTCACAGCAATGCTGTAAATCTGCTTCATATTGGCGATCTAAGCATCATCTATTTAGCAGAGCCGATCAAGTATGGCATGCTTCTAGCCTCCCATGGAGGCTATTGAAGCATGCCAAAAGTAAAAAAAAAAAAGTGTTCAAATCACCCCCCTTTCGCCTCAAAATAAAACAAAATCACACATTTATTATCGCCGCATTCAGAATCGCTCTATCAAAAAAAAAAAAAAAAAAAAAAAAAAAAAAGATTAACCCAATCGCTGAAATGCGTAGTGAGAAAAAAAAAGCCAGAACTACGCTTTTTTGGTCACTGTGACATTGCATTAAAATGCAATAACAGGCGATCAAAAGAACGTATTTGCACAAAAGTGGTATCATTGAAAATGTCAGCCAAGCACGCAAAAATAAGCCCTCACCTGACCCCAGATCATGAAAAATGGAGACGCAACGGGTCTCGGAAAATTGCACTTTTTTTTAGCAAATTTTGGAATTTTTTTTTCACCACTTAGATAAAAGAGAACCTATTTTAGGTTATAAATCACATGCCCTTGTGCAGTAACACCCGAGGGTGTACAGTCAAACAGTGTAAGATTGTGATATTGTGATAGACATGACAATTGCCAAATAAACTTAAGTGTCATTTATGCACTGAATTTCCTAATACCATTAGGCTACAATCCAAAGTTTTTACCAGAATTCTGCCATAATACACTTTGAAAAGTCAAAAAACATTTTGCCCGTCTTGATGTTAAAAAATTTTACGCTTTTTGCAGTTTTCATCCGGTCTTGGCAAGAAATGCCAAAAAAGAAGAATCATGGGCCGGAAGAGGCACACTAGTCACCAAATCCTTCAAAAGTGACACCACTGTAGGGTCTAACTAATGCACGTGTTGATATGTGCTTAATTAATTCGGCACACCTTTCTCCTGCACGACCGTCATTCAGACTGGTTTAAGAAACACTAGAGATGTGCGAACTTGTTTAGATAACATTCGCCAATCTCAAATTAAGCATGAACATAGCACATTTGGATTCCTGAGCATTTTCCTCAGAATCGGCAAAAATTGGCCAAACTTCAGTAAATGATTAAGTTTCCACTAATGCTTTTGGTGAGACTTTGGATAGGATAGTGGTGCTGTATGATGAGAGTGAGGGAATGTGTTTGAAGAGGGGAGGGGGTGGGGAGAGTTCAGAGTAGCAGCAGACTATTTTTTTTATTAACTTAAGGTGTGGAGATTTGGACAGCCAATCAGGGAACAGAAACCATCCACAATGTCCAGATACAAGGATACAAGAGAGCATCTATGCAAAAACATTAGCAGTGTAAGTGGCAGAAGCAATTTCTTTGAGTAGTTTAATATGTTTTAGACCAGCCCATGCACCAGCAGTACAGAGTGCACATCCAACTGTTAAGCCCCCGTTACACACTGCGATATCGCTAGCAATATCGCTGTAAAGTCACCGATTTTGTGACGTTACAGCGATATTACTAGCGATATCTCTGCATGTGATACTTACCTTCGACCGGCTCCCCCGCTGGTTATCGCTGATCGCGCGAGAAGCTCCTGGACCATTCCTCGTCGGTCACTTCCTGAGGCGCTTCCTGCTGTGACGATGAGCGACGCGTGGAGCCGGGCGGGAGGACGCAGGATCGCCGCGTCCGACAGGTAACGATCCCCGTCCCCAGCGATGTCGCTAGTGAGATCTGCCTGAGTGGCAGCTCACTGGCGACCACCTAGCGATTCACCAGCGATCCTGACCGCGTCATATCGCTGGTCGGGATCGCTGCTGAGTCGCTAGGTGTAACGGTACCCTTACCTGAAAGTGTAGACTGATTAACTTATCAGGATGAACAAGTCATGGATCTCAAATGACTTGAATCTACTGTGCTGCATTGATCTCACATTATTGCAGTCAGTGAAACCTTTGTCATGGCTTATGTGCCTGCTGTTGCTACTGCTGCTGATATTGTTACAATTTTTTGAAATGTGAAGACTCCAAGTTGGGTTGCCTGGTGTGGAAGGGGTGTCAGAGCCCTATTATACCATTTCTACTCTGGGGAAATTGATGCCACTTTCTGCCTCTAATTTTTAGAAATGTTTGGACTCCCAAGCTGGCTCTCCATGTGTGTTGCCTGAATTTGACTGATGTTAGAGCACCAGTCCTATAGATGTCACTCATCCACCTAATACTGATCAATATTAAGCTAGAAATGCTGGTCCAAGCCCTGTCCCAAGCATCCATGCTGCACAATTATACTATTTGTACTCTGGGTCAAATGATGCTACTTTTACAGGTGTCTGCCCCTAATTTGAATTGTTTGGGCAGTTTTTACCCCCCCAGAACATGTCTATGCGTTTGGTTTTGCCTCCCTTCAAATTCAATGGGTCCAGATATGTTCAATGATGTTACCCAACCAAACCTTGAAAAGGTTTTCATCTCTACCAAAGACCATTCTTTATTAATTGGGCCCTTAGTATTAAATTGGCAATGTTCTGCAATTAAAAAAAAAAAAATTAATATATATATATATATATATATATATATATATATACACACACACACACACACACACACACACACACACACACACACACACACACATATATACACATAAATATGTATATGTCATTCTTCATGGATGTATAGAAGAAATTCAAGGTGTGGAGGTGCATAACAGACTTGGACCCTGCTCACATGACAATTTCCTTGTTTTTTTATATTAGAACACCCTTTGCCATCAATTGTCAATTTCCCTTTAAATTGATGCCTCTGTACATAAGTTTGCTTTGCCTTAATAGAAGTCTTGTTCTCTTCTTGATAAACAACTTTCTTCTCCTCTTTGTTCTGGTTCTCTTTTGAAATAATTCATTGGAGCCGATCCCAAGTTTTGTTTTACGGAATATGTAGAGGCACTTTAATTCTAATTACCGTCTAAACTCGCGTATAAGCTGAGATTTTCAGCCCATTTTTTGGGCTTGAAGTCCCCCTCTTGGCTTATACACGAGTCAAACTTGGGGGGGGTCTGTGGGGGAGGGGGAGCGCGAGTGTCAGATCATACTGACCCCTCCTGATGAGTCTCTGCAGCCCCCTGCTTGTTCCACGGTCTCAGGCTCCTTCATTCAGTGGTCACTTGGTACCGCTCATTAAAGTCATGAATATGCGCATATTAATGGCTTTAATGAGCTGTACCACGTGACCGCTGAAGGAAGGGAGACCGTGAAGAAGCGGGGCTGCAGAGACTGCGCCAGGAGGGGGTGAGTATATCCGATATTCACCTGTCCCGGGTCCATCGCTGCTCACCGCTGTCTGCTGTGTCCTCTGTCAGTGAGGTTCAGGCAGCAGAGGGCGCAATGATGTAGTCAGTACGTGCCCTCTGCAGAATGTCACTGCAGAGGACTCGGCAGACAGCGTCGAGCAGCGATGGACCCGGGACAGGTGAATATCACAGGTGACGGGTCCTGAGCAAGCAGTGACACCGGCACCTGGTCCCCATAGCGTGCTGGTGTCTCTACCTGCTCAGGACCTCGTCTCAGGGACAAGAGAGCGGTAAGTGTCTTTTTTTTATTTGTAGCAGCAGCATATGGGGGCATAGTCTATCGAGCATCTTATGGGGCATAATCTTATGGGGCATCATCTATGGATCATTTTATGGGGCAGCATTATATGGGGCATATTTTGTATGGGGCATTATATGGGGCTCCTGATTCAATATGGATTTTCAAAAGCATTAATTTTACTTTTATTGATATCTATTTTTATTTTTTAAATTTACCAGTAGCTGCTGCATTCCCCCCCCCCAGGCTTATACATGAGTCAATAAGTTTTCCCAGTTTTTTTGTGGCAAAATTAGTGGGGGGTCGGCTTATACATAGGTCGGCTTATACACAAGTATATACGGTAAATCTTTACCTTTCTAAACAAAAAAAAATTTAGAGGTAAATAGTTGAAATTGCATGTGCAGTGGGGTTGGACATTGTACTTGCAGTTATATTGCCCTCTGAGATAGCAATGACCTGGAGACAAGCAATGGGTGGAGAATCAGGAGAGGGACCAAGAGATTTGCAAGTGCAATGTCCATCCCCACTGCACCCCAAAAAAGGGCTCTGTTAAGGAAGGATAAAATTGGATGTTAGTGGTAAGGGGTTAAGTTATTTTTTTATTTTTAAGATCGCTTTTCATTTTAGTATTGAACAGGCTCAACTTTTACAGCATCCTTTTTGTCAGAAGGGTCCCCTGATACTTTTAGCTCACCAACTATCAGATATATTAAGATAGGCTATATTAACCCCTTTACAACCAAGGGTGGTTTACACGTTAACTTCCAGGCCAATTTTTACAATTCTGACCACTGTCCCTTTATGAGTTAATAACTCTGGAACACTTCCATGGATCCTAGTGATTCTGACAATGTTTTCTGTGACATATTGTCCTTCATGTTAGTGGTAAATTTCATTCATATAACTTGCGTTTATTTGAGAAAAAATGGAAATTATGCGAAAATTTTGCAATTTTCCAACTTTGAATTTTTATGCTCTTAAATCACAGAGATATGGCACTCAAAAAACTTAAGTAACATTTCCCACATGTTTACTTTACAACAGCACAATTTGGAAGCCAACATTTTTGTTAGGAAGTTATAACGGTTAAAAGTTGACCAGCGAATTCTCATTTTTACAACACCATTTTATTTTTATGGACATCACATCACATTTGAAGTCACTTTGAGTGGTCTATATGATAGAAAATACCCAAAAGTGACACCATTCTAAAAACTGCACCCCTCAAGGTGCTCAAAATCACATTCAAGAAGTTTATTAACCCTTCAGGTGATTCACAGGAGTTTTTTGAATGTTTTAAAAAAAAATTTACATTTAACTTTTTTTTCACAAAAAAAATTCTTCAGGTTCAATTTTTTATTTTACTAAGGGTAGCAGGAGAAATTGGACTGGAAAAGTTTTTGTGCAATTTGTCCTGAGTATGCCGGTACCTGATATGTGGGGGGGAACCACTGTTTGGGCGCATAGCAGAGCTCGGAAGGGAAGGAGCGCCATTTGACTTTTTCACTGCAAAATTGGTTGAAATTCAGATCGGATGCCATGTCAAGTTTGGAGAGCTCCTGATGTGCCTAAACAGTGGAAACCCCCCACAAGTGACCCCATTTTGGAAACTAAACCCCCCAAGGAACTAATCTAGATATGTGGTGAGCACTTTGAACCCCCAAGGGCTTCACTGAAGTTTATAACGTACAGCCGTACAATTAAAAAAGATAAATTTTTCCACAAAAATGATTTTTTCACCCCCAATTGTTATATTCCCAAGAGTAACAGGACCCCAAAAGTTATTATGCAATTTGTCCCGTGTATGCTGATACCCCATATGTGGGGGTAAACCACTATTTGGGCGCATGGCAGAGCTCGGAAGGGAAGCAGCGCCATTTGACTTTTTTGGCTGGAATTGAGATCGGATGCCATGTCGCATATGGAAAGCCCCTGATGTGTCAAAACAGTGGAAACCCCCCAATTCTAACTCCAATCCTAACCCCAATGGGAAAATGGAAATAAAAACTTTTTTTAATTTTATTATTTTTCCCTAACTAAGGGGGTGATAACGGGGGGTTTGATTTACTATTTATAGCGGGTTTTTATTTTTGGCAGCTGTCGCATGCTAAAAGACGTTTTTTATTGTAAAAATAGATTATGCATCACCACATTTTGAGAACTATAATTTTTCCATAATTTTGACGCACAGAGTCATGTGAGGTCTTATTTTTTGCGGGACGAGTTGACGTTTTTATTGGAACCATTTTTGGGCACGTTACATTTTTCAATCACTTTTTATTCTGTTTTTTGGGACGCAGAATGAACAAAAACCAGCGTTTCATGAATTTCTTTAGGGGGGGTGCGTTTACACCATTCCGCGTGCGGTAAAATTGGTAAAGAGGTTTTATTCTTCGGGTCAGTACAGTTACAGAGATACCTCATTTGTCTTTTTTATGCAATGAAAACAATTTTATCTAAAAAAATAATTATTTTTGCTTCGCTTTATTCTGTGAGCGATAACTTTATTTTTTCGCTGATGACGCTGTGTGGCAGCTCGTTTTTAGCGGGACAAGATGACGTTTTCAGCAGTACCATGGTTATTTATATCCGTCTTTTTGATCACGCGTTATTGCACTTTGTTCGGCGGTATGATAAAAATAAAAAATGAAGCAAAAAATAAAGCTTTATTTTTTAAGGGGTTCAATAAAGGGGTTAACTAGTTGGACAGTTTTATAGGTTGGGTCGTTACAGATGCTGCGATACCAAATGTGTACTTTTTATTTTCAAAAAATGAATTAGGGAATATATTTTTTAATTTAATGATTTTTTATTTATTTTTACACTTTAACTTTATTGCATTGTCCCAGGGGGGACATCACTGTCACATCACAGATCGCTGTGACAGATCAGCGATCTGTCACAGGCACTGCAGCAGGCTTCCTCATGCCGGCACCTTGCAGGCATGAGGAAGCCGCCTCCCTGCAGGCCCCCGAAGGTCCCCCCACAATTTTGGATTTGGAGACCTGCAGGGAAGTAGACCCCCGCAGCAGCGCTGCACATCGCGCTGCTGTGGGGGTCTCAGGGAAGCATGGAGGGAGCCCTCTCCCTGCCGATGCTTCCCTAAACCCCCGGTACACTGCGATCGTGTTTGATCGCAGTGTGCCAGGGGTTAACATGTCACGTGAACGCAGCTGATCACGCTAGATGTACTACTTTTGTCCTTGGGACTTAGGTCCCAGGTCACATGGACGGAATAGTACGTCTAATGTAGGAAAGGGGTTAAGAAACAAATTCAAACATTTCATTCCTTCTGTAATTTATGGATTCTTTGTATTTTGGTTAGAACATAGGCCCACATATATTGACTGTATATAAGTGTAGTATGCAGGAAATTACTAATAGTCTTCATGGATAGCTCGACACCAAAAGCAGCAACAAGATGTATTACTCAATTTATTATGTATGAAAAATAATTTTCCCAAATGTAACACTAGACCAACATTTCTGTTTCAGAGCTAAGCAATCCATCTTGTGAATTTGAGATGTCAGCTGTGTTAAACAAAAATGTACAAACATTCCTTAGATGCAAAAGTCTAGGTGAGAGAAAATATACAAATCCTTAAATGAACATGAAGGTACATTTTATGTTCATTCAGAATCAAATTCTTTTCAGAACAAGTTTTGAAGAAGTTCCCATTTCTGTCAGATTTTCAATAAATAGATTTAACTGTCAGTATAACTGAAAAACATATGGAAGTACTACAAATATATTATAGCAAAGTATCCCAAAGGCTGAGATCATATATTGTGTTGCTGTTATGGGGACACCTGGAGAGGTTGATTCTCTAAGCCATGGGTAAAGGTTAATAGCACAGATCTGAACTTACTCATATTGACGGGTCATTTTTATCATCCAGAGGAAAAAAAAAAAAAAAACAATTCCCAAAAATCTAAGTCAATATTGGAATAGTTTTTTTTCCTCTGCAATTTCAGTGCACTTGAAATTAATTTTTTTTCAGTTGTCCAGTATACACCATTTGATAAAATGAATGGCATTCAATAATTCAACGAATCATGCAAAAAACGAACCTTCATGCTTCTATTTTTAGACGCAAAAAAAAGTTATGGCTCTTGGAAGAAGGGGAGGAAAAAGTGAAAATATGGCCATGCTTGGAAGGGGTTAAATATAGAGCGTTTGTGAAGAAATGACAGGTGGACTTTTAATTGAAGTGAGAGAAGTGGATGTGGGCCCTTTTTCTCCAAGAGACAGGACATGTTTGTCAGCAGTAAATTGCTTGAGAACCTAGAGTGTAAAATGCACCTTAGCTTATGCATAATTATGGCAAGATGAAAAAAGTAAATTTCAGAATACTGATCCACCATTATTAGTTAAAACAGATACCCATCGATTGATTTTTTTTTGGCATGTAGAACTTTTCTTGTATGATTCAAGTAAAGTTAGGTTTTTAAAAAAGAAAACTTTAAAAAGTGAGTGACGGCTATTATCTACCAGAGCGAACTTTGGTGGCTTTCACAGCGTTAGTTTATATTCCTGCAGTGTGCCATACAGCCAAGTGGCCAATGAATCCAATCCGCGACCTCATGCTCCATACTAGCATGAAAAGCACAAAATTGCTGATGCTAGGAATTTGCTGAAGTGATTACGTGGGTGTACATATGCTGCTTGAAAATTGACAAGTACTGGAGTGGACCACCAAAGCATTGGTGTTAAGGTTGAAGGGGTGGGGAGTTTTACGCATAGTTTTTTTTATGTTTTTTTAATTTTACTTTTCCTCCTAATAGGTTAAATTTTTTGACTCCTTGACAATCACAATTTAAAGCATAATTCCCTTCTCAGCCAAGAGGGAATAACTATTCCTAGGTCCCAGGCTCCAGTGGAGTAGCTATTTGCATAATTCACCAACAATTGGGAGTTAAAGAGGTTGTCTACTACTAGGACAACCCGTTCTTATTCTTCATATTGGGTCCCATTAAAATAAAAACAGCTATACTCTACTCCAGCACTGTTCCAACATTTGCGTTTCCTGGGTTCACGTGACATATGACGTGAGCCTCGTGCCAGTCACTGCTGGCACCACGGTGTCACCTTAGATAGGACCATTCAGAATTTGGTTACACCTTGATGCTGGTGGGGTGGCTTTGAGTTTTTTCTTTTTTTAATGAAAAAAAAAAAAAAAAAGGGTTTATGAAGTACTTCATTTAGGCAGGTTTCACATTTGCGCTTTATGGCCCTGCGATGGCCTGCGCACGGCCACCGCTAAGCCCCGCCCCCTGCCGACTCCCTGCCTGCCCCATCCGGTCATCGCCGCCTACTAGCGCACATGGATGCTTGCGATCTGCACACCCTATCTTTAGCATAGGGAGCGCAGATCGTGCGCTGGCCGCGCGCTAGCAGGATTTTGCCATGCGCTGTGCACTTTTGAAGGTGCGCCATGCGCGCTGAAATGCAACATGCTGTGTTCGGCGCACAGGGCAAAATCCTGCTAGCGCACGGCCAGCGCACGATCTGCGCACCCTACGCTAAAGAAAGGGTGCACAGATCGCAAGCGTCCATGTGCGCCAGTAGGCAGCGATGACCAGATGGGGCGGGCAGGGAGCCGGCAAGGGGCGGGGCTTAGCGGCAGCCATGCGCAGGCCATCGCAGCGCCATAAAGTGCAAATGTGAAACCGGCCTCATATGCACAATTGCTTTAACTTATCTACTTACAGCAGGGTATATATTCATTTTGTTTTGTTCTTAGGTTTTGTCCCTCCCTTAGGACAAGCCGAATATCAAGAGTAAGTCACAAAGCAGCCGCAGGCCTGACTTCCTGTTGGTGTTCAATATGACCAAAGGCAAGGATGGTAAAGCTGGCATTGATTGGGCAAGGGGTTCGTGTGATGTAGCAACCTCACGTGAGCCCCGAGAACACTACTCCTGACACCGCTAGAATGGCACCAGAAGTGATTGTTTTTATTTTAACAAGTCCAAACATGAGGAATGAGAAGAGATTGTCCAAATAGTGGATAACCCATTTAAGGAAATGGCAAGAGGAATTAAAATTTCCCTGTTCTTGTAACTCCCAAGTTGTAGAAACAGCATAGCTCGCTGTGCAACACCATTTTCTTAACTCCTAATAATGCCTATGGGAGTCAAGGGCTTGGTTGTTTTCCTAACACTGCACCTAGTGGCCAAGAACTAAACAGTTTTTATCCATCATAAAAAGCACAGCTAGGATTAACCATTTAATTTACCATAATTTGGCGTTTCCCTTCACAGCACTAAGCTTTACTTATTAGGAAAGGTGTTTAAATGATAAAATTTTACTTAAAAAAACATTGTTATTTACTTGTTTAGTTTATTTTATAACTCCTATTATTGAAAAGATAGTATTCTTATAAACAAACTAGATGAAGCACTGATATAGAACCATAAGAAATAAGATTAAAATTAATTCATCAATAAACGCCTACAGCCTGCCCTTCCATTCATGGTTTAGAACACAACAATTTATCAAGAAAAGACTTAACACGGACATATTTCAGGCTCAAGCATAGAGCAGGAAGAATGAGATTTAAGCATGTAATTTTGTTTGGTGTAATGCTCAGTCATTGTTCTAAATTGCTTTTTATCTCTTCCTGAGGGTAAAAAAAATATGCAATTACCGCACAATGTTTTTCAAATCCATTTGCTTTATGGCTAGGTTTTTAACCATGAACAAATAGCGAGAAGCATAACCGTGCATTAAAAAGGCAACGCTGTTGTACTGAATATATAACTGCTGTGTACAAGGAGGTTGAAAATTCAATATTTGTAATAAATATTATTGTGCAATATAAAATAGCAGAAGTTATCTGAGAAATAATACCAGCGAGGTTATAAGATGGATTGTCCGCTGGCTTTCCAAATCTAATATTTAACTGCTAATTGTGGACGAAATAGAAAAAATCTTTCATATTATAAGCATTTGAAACAAGAAAGTATAAAACACCCTGCTAAATGCTTTAGGATGGTAGAGATCATTCCAAATTCATAATTAAACACTCATCTATCAGCAGAAACTGGACAAATTCCTAGTCTGATCATAGCTTACAGAAATAATTGGAATTCTCTCACTGCCAACATCTAGGATATTTCACATCAACGTATGCTTAATAGTATTGCCAGACTCAAATCATAGCACAGAAAAGCCGTTCACACATTTAAAAAAAGACAAAAAAAAAACTAAACAATTTGGAATATAATGGAAAAAAACTAATAACTGAAGAACAAAGCTTTTGCATTACTATAGGGAGAAAAAATGCTGCCTAAGAACAAGGACTAGCCATACCTTGGTGATGTGGGGAGTGTCAAACTCAGCTTCTCAATGGAAAAAAAGTCGTGGTTTTAATAATACTTCAGTTTAATACAAATGGATCATTGATGGTCTTAACAGTGAGAGCCATTATAATCTGCTTTATCCTGGCAACTGTAGTAAGGCAATGATCCAAATCAGATAACCCATTTGAAAGTTTGCTAATGCCTTCTGACTTTACGAGTAGGAATGAGCAGACCCATGGAAGTTCAGGTTCTGGTAGGTGACACCAACTTTATCCTAAAGACTGGTTCAGGTATGAGAACTGTACCTAAACCACATTGAAAACAATGGGGACCTGAATTTTTCAGTTAGAAAATTCTTTTGGAACTCCGAACATTGCAGGGCAAATAATTTGGGAGAAGTCTGTTTGGTGTTTAGCACCGAACACCAACTGTAAGTTGTGATTCGCTCATCTCTACTTATGAGGCATTACTAAAATGTAGTAGCATGATTCAAAGAACTGTAGTCCAGCGACCTTATCACTACTCACTATGGCACCTGGACCAGGGTACTGAACTTAACTGACAGCATCCTGTGCACATCTTCTGACTAAACCAAAAACAGGCAGAGATGCTTACCTGTATAGACAGGCCTCAATACAAATCCACTATCAGGGTGCAGCGGACCCAAGTAAAATGGCAACTGCAGAGGTGCAATAATACCTAATGAAACAGCCAGCCTACAATCAGGGATTGGCCGTGTGACACACCAGTGCAAAAAAATAATCCGTATGTGGCAATATTCACACAGGGAATGCAGAGCATATGGTTCACAGCCTCTTAGTAACACCATATAGGGGGGCTGCCCAGTGCTAACTATAAAGCATCCCGTGTGAGCAGAGGCAACAGTTTACAGAACCATTTGGGCCCAACTGCACCCTGAAAAGATAAAAAGTGCACAAAAACATATCAATATATGTAAGGTGTTGGTTAATATTATGGCCATAATACGTAAGCTGGCAAACTAACGTCAAAGTTCCTTACACTTGCTAATCCTACTCTAACATGAAAACCACAGAACAGAGGAAAAAATACTCTGCATTCCCTGCATGAACATTGCCACATACGGATTATTTTTTGCACTGGTGTGCCACACGGTCAATCCCTGGTTGTAGGCTGGCTGTTTCATTAGGTATTATTGCACCTGTGCAGTTGCCATTTTACTTGGGTCCGCTGCACCCTGATAGTGCATTTGTATTGAGGCCTGTCTATACAAGTAAGCATCTCTACCTGTTTGTTTTTTTCTCAAATATTGGAGGATTTTTTCCTCTGTTCTGTGGGTTCACATCTTCTGACTAGTAAGCACCCACGAACTCATAACTACATCACAACATGAAATGCACCATGTCGTCTTGAGGACGTGTCAATAAGAGACAGCCAGGATGCCAGCAAGTAGTAGGAAGTTTCAGTGCTTTGGTCCTGTTGGCATGAAGTACTGAAGGGACCACTTGCTCAGAGTATGTTTTACGCAACTCTACAGATTACTAATTCATATCAGTTAGTCTGGAACCCTCAATGGCAATCTGGAGGAACCTTACAGCAAGTGTTCAATTAACAAGCAGTGACACCACAGGAAAAAAAATGAAGCATTAAATGGTGTCCATCCATGTAATGCTCAAATGTGCTGGGTACTATGGAGTGAGAGATATTGTTTGCAGACCCTTGCCACTTTAGATTTGAGACTCCTCTATGTAAACCAAGAATTTCTTTAGTATTTGAAAATGAGTTTTCTAAATAAAAAAAAAAAACTAACCTTCAAATCCAGCATTCTACATTACATATGTCTAAAAATATTAGTAATCCACAGTATGTATACATTTTTAGTTTAGAGGCAAAAACACCAATTGTTGTGCTAATGTCATACATACTAACAATTTAAAAATTTTCGACTTTTAAATCCTATAACAAACTGCCCTCAAAACATCCAAAAGTACCAAAATGCTAATTTTGAAAATAGTTTGACCCTTTTGATTCCAGCCCTTCTATTCATGGGACTGCCCCAGCAAAATTGGGAGTGCTGGCAAGTATAGCGTGCATCCCTTACAATTTCATATGCCAGCCACAAGAGTTGAGCAAAAAAAATTTTGTTTTCAAATAATTTTATTGTTTTTTTAGAAATAAACAGAGTAGGGAAAGGAAGGTAGGAAGGGAGCGAAGGGAGTGGGGAATAAACCTTGTGCAGGTACGGAAAAAAAAATTTAAAAACTAGAGAACCCACAAATAGGCATAGAATAACATATATCGAATAACAACATAAAAGAAAAAAAAAAAAAAAATCGACAATCCTTATTATGGGGTAACATTCTTGGAAGGAGATACAGCATCCCAGTACTAAAGTGCCCAGGTTTAAACTTCAAAATATAGTGCCTCTTGTTAAGTATATTTGATATGAAATTTGTTGTTCCAGGTCTTCCATTTTTTTGAGTATTTGTGAATGTGATTGTTGTTAATCACAAATCTGCGTTCTAAATCGCTGTGTTGGCCTATCTTGTCAAGTATGTCTGAAAACTTGTGAACCTCTGCTTTCTTCCACCATTGTGCTAACATGGTCTTGGTCACTAAGAGGATGTGTATGATAATGTGTCTTACCGAATCATCAAATTGTTCCATGTCTAATGAAAGAAGTGCTCTTTCGGGTGTAATTGTGAAGTCCTTAGCAATGAGGTTAATGTGCTGTGTGACTTGAAGCCAGAGGTTTTTGATTTTTGAACAACCCCAGAAAATATGGTAGAGGTTCCCTTATGTGTCCACAATCTCTCCAGCACAAAGAAGATAGCTCTGTGTTAAAATGTGATAACCTCGTCGAGGTATAGTACCACCTATTTAACAATTTGAAATAACTCATGAAGACCCATTGATATGTTGGAATTATAAGTGTTTTTGATGGCATCGTTCCAGTTCTCGAGACTGATATCAGCACCGAAATCGGACTCCTATCTCTTCATGTATATGTTTTTGTGGCTCGTTAGGTCTTTGACGACAGATCTACAAATTACGCAGACTCCAGAGGTTTTTATTTTTAAGGTTGCACAACAGTGAAGTTAGCATTTCATAATTCAAAGTCTTCCCTTTTATGAATTTCCAAATTCTGTCTTTCAACATGGTGTAAAAGACTACAGTCATGGCCAAAAGTTTTGAGAATGACACAAATATATTTTCACATGATCTGCTGCCCTCTGGTTTTTATGTGTGTTTGTCAGATGTTTTTATCACATACAGAAATGTAATTGCAAACATGAGTAACAAAAGGTTATATTGACAGTTAGAATGGGTTAATGCAGCAAGTCAATATTTGCAGTGTTGACCCTTCTTCAGGACCTCAGCAATTCTCCCTGGCATGCTCTCAATCAACTTCTGGATCAAATCCTGACTGATAGCAGTCCATTCTTGCAAAATCAATGCTTTTATTTTGTCTGAATTTGAAGGTTTTTGTTTGTCCACCCGTCTCTTGATGATTGACCACAAGTTCTCAATGGGATTAAGATCTGGGGAGTTTCCAGGCCATGGTCCCAAAATCTCTATGTTTTGTTCCCTGAGCCATTTAGTTATCACCTTTGCTTTATGGCAAGTTGCTCCATCATGTTGAAAAAGGCATTGTTGATCGTCAAACTGCTCTTGGACGGTTGGGAGAAGTTGCTCTTGGAGGACATTCTGGTACCATTCTTTATTCATGGCTGTGTTTTTATGCAAGACTGAGAGAGAGCCCATTCCCCTGGCTGAGAAGCAACCCCACACATGAATGGTTTCAGGATGCTTGACAGTTGGCATGAGACAAGACTGGTGGTAGCGCTCACCTGGTCTTCTCCGAATAAGCCGTTTTCCAGATGTCCCAAACAATCGAAGAGGGGATTCATCAGAGAAAATGACTTTACCCCAGTCCTCAGCAGTCCACTCCCTGTACCTCTTGCAGAATATCAGTCTGTCCATGATGTTTTTTCTGGAGAGAAGTGGCTTCTTTGCTGCCCTCCTTGAGACCAGGCCTTGCTCCAAGAGTCTCCGCCTCACAGTGTGTGCAGATGCACTCACACCTGCCATTCCTGAGCAAGCTCTGCACTGCTGGTAGCCCGATGCCGCAACTGAAACACTTTTAAGAGACGGTCCTGGTGCTTGCTGGTCTTTCTTGGGTGCCCTGGAGCCTTTTTGGCAACAAGGGAACCTCTCTCCTTGAAGTTCTTGATGATGCGATAGATTGTTGACTGAGGTGCAATCTTTCTAGCTGCGATACTCTTCCCTGTTAGGCCATTTTTGTGCAGTGCAATGATGACTACACGTGTTTCTTTAGAGATAACCATGGTTAACAGAAGAGAAACAATGATGCCAAGCACCAGCCTGCTTTTAAAGTGTCCAGTGGTGTCATTCTTACTTAATCATGACAGATTGCTCCATTAACACAGGTGTGGGTGTTGATGAGGACAGGGCTGGAGATCAATCACTGAAACGATGTTAGCTGGTCCTTTTAATGCAGGGCTGCAATGATGTTGAAATGTGTTTTGGGGGATAAAGTTAATTTTCTAGGCAAATATTGACTTTGCAAGTAATTGCTGTTAAGCTGATCACTCTTTATAACATTCTGGAGTATATGCAAATTGCCATTAGAAAAAATGAAGCAGTAGACTTTGTAAAAATTAATATTTGTGTCATTCTCAAAACTTTTGGCCATGACTGTAGCTCAGATGACGGTAAATTATATTTAACCCTGATCTCACCGAATTTCAGGAACTCCACTCCACTAAAAACATCCCCCACCCTTTTAATTCCAGATTTCCCCCAAACCTCCGGTATCGGGAGATCATCCATCAGTGCCAATGAAGAAAGAGGCAACTTTAAGATTTGCTCTGCTTTTTTGATATTTTTAGTCGGCTTAATGAGATCCCTCCAGGCTGAGATTATCGGCCGGAATATAGGATGAGATGAGTTTGCACTGGGCTTTTGCAGAAGGAAGTTAAAGAAAAGCTTTTGCAATGAACCTCTATCACTAGCATCTCTCTCCAAGCCATACCAAGCTGGATGCGTCATGTTTTCAGTAAACCAGTGCCAGCTCTGTTTAATGAGCGAGGCCTGATAATAAGCGTATATGTTGGGCAGTCCTGCGCCCCCATGTTTTTTATTTTTGTACATCAAGTCTGCAGATATTCTTGCTTTTTTACCTTTCCAAATAAATAGTCGGATGAGCTCTTGAGCTTTATCAATGGTTTGGCGCGGAAAGCTAACTGGTAAAGTCCTAAATATGTATAAAATTTTGGGAAGGATAAAAGTTTTGACTGCCAGAATCTTCCCAAAGATGGAAGTCTCTAGCTGAGCCAAAAAGGATAGATCGCCTGTAATAGTCTTTATAATGCTGTCTAAATTGGCCCTAACTGTGGCTTGGATTGATCCTGCTATTCTAATCCCTAGATAGACAATCTCTTTCTCCTCCCAAATGAACTGGGTTTGGGCCTTTATTTTGTTAGTTTCATGTTTAGAGTTATAAATTTTGATTTGTTTGGGTTTATCTTAAAATAAGATGCTCTAGAGAATTTTTCTAGTTCAACTGAAATGACTTTAATGGAGTTTGCAGGATCCAGTAGCGTGAGGAATAGATCTGCGAATAATCCAATTTTAAAATTTCTTGATGGCAGTTCAAAGCCTTTAATATCATTGTTTATTCTTATTTTTTCGGCTAGGGGATCTATGGCAAGCACAAATAGAAGGGGGGACAGGGGGCACCCCTGTCTTGTGCCATTGGTAATGTCGAACGGGTCGGAGAGGAGATTGTTTGCATAAATCCTGGCACTAGGACCCGAGTACAAGGCGAAGACTGTAGATAGAAACTTCTCATCAAAGCCAAATCTAGCGAGAGTTGCTTTTAAGTAAAGCCAGTTTAGCCTATCAAATGCCTTCTCGGCGTCCAGTGCCAGAAAAGCAGTTTGGGTTTTCAGGTTGTTCGCTAAATTTAGCAGATTCAACACCCTTCTAGTTCTGTCTGAGGCCTGGCAGCCCTCTGTAAAGCCTATTTGATCATCCGCCAACAGACGTGGAAGGATGTTTTTTAATCGGTTTGCAATCATCTTTGAGTAGATTTTAATATCGCTATTTATGAGCGATATTGGCCTATAGCTCTGTATCCTCTCGGGGTCCCCCCCTCCTTTGGAATCATGATAATTGTTGCCTCTAACATCTCCTTTGGGAAGGAACCCCGAGAGGACGCCAGATCAAAGACGGAAACCAGCTGTGGAGCCAGAACTTTTGAAAAGGATTTATAGTAGTCTCCAGAGAAGCCATCCGGGCCTGGTGATTTTTGGGACTGCAGTTTCTTGATAACGTCAACAATTTCTCTCTCTGTAAAGGGGCTATTGACGTAATTCAAGTCCAACTCATCGACACTTGGTAGATCGATACTCTGTAGAAAAGAATCTACAAAATTCGAGTTAACCACCAGTGTTTGGGGGTCATCTTTCAGGTTAGAGAGATTTTTAAAGAATTCTGCAAACGAGTTGACAATGTCCCTAGGGTGAGTTTTGGGGTCACCCGAGGGAGATACGATCTTATTTATTCTCCTTTTAATTCTCTCTCTTTTTAAATTTCCTCATCATAAACCTGGTAGGCTTGTTAAGAGATGCATACGATTTGTACCTAGATGCTTTGAAGACTGCATCATATTCCTGGGAGATTTCAGATCTCAAACTCTGTCTACGTCTCAAAATCTCAGCCTGGACGGTCTGGGAAGGAACTTTTAAGTTTGTTTGTTTTTTCTCTAGATCATTAATTTGGGCCTGTAGGTTTGTAATATTTTCCCTATTTCTCTTCTTATGTTTAGAAAGAATTTGCATAAGACACCCCCTCAGGACCGCTTTATGGGCGTTCCAGACCGTGAACTGATCTACTTCACCAGGTACGTTTTCCTTGAAGTAGTTTAAGAGAGCGTTTTCTATCTCTTGTTTGTACTCATATATAGCAAAGCTGAGTTAAGCTTCCAGCGGAATGGTTTGTCAGGGGGAGGACCCACAAGGAAGTCAATGAGAACCGGGGTATGATCCGAGATGGACTTCTGCATGAAGCGAATGTCCTTAATTTTGGACAGAGTGAATATGTTAGTAAGTAGAAGATCTATCCTGGAAGCTGTCTTATGTACATCTGAAAAGTGGGAATACTCACGTGACGATGTATTCAAGCAGCGGAAATCATCATAAAGCTCATTTTGAATTAACCAGTTTTTTAAAGCTGGGACCTTGTGGCGAACTAAAGAGGATGAATCAATGCTGCTATCTGGGACAATATTAAAGTCGCCCAATAAGATGAGTTCGCCTGTTTTAACTTTGTCGATTTTTTTGATAAGCTTGTTCAAGAAACGAATGTGTCCCTTTGTTGGGTGCGTATACATTCACTATTGTGCATGGCCTTTCATGGAGTAAGCATATGAGTATATGAAACCTGCCCAAGGAGTCTGGTATTTCTTTGATGAGCTGAAAAGGAACGGTGCCACCTACCAATGTGATGACCCCAGCCTTTTTCTTTGTGGAGAGTGACTTGTACATGTGTGGGAAGTTCTTGTGCTGGAAGACCGGGTGTCGATCGGAAGCCAGTTTAGCCTCCTGAAGGCATACCAATTCGGCCCGGGTTTGGTTGATCTCCTTCCATACCGCATACCTCTTATTCGGACTGTTGAGCCCCCTAACATTGTACGATAAAATTTTCATCGTTAGAATGCAATATCGAAACAAGAAAGGGAAACAAATAGAACAATGAAATACAGAAAAAAAAAATTAAGAACTTGAGAGTTCTCCTGGAGGACTCCAAACTAGTTGGTGTCTCACCTTAGATCGGGGGAAAAACGAGAAAAAAATTAAGTGGCAAGTTCCCACAGTGACAACGATAAACTGTAATTACGGGTACTAATATTCATGTTCAGGAAAAGGAAATAATAGTGACCCCCAAATAAATTCAAACATATGACGAAGATCAATCCTAATCCCTATCTCTAAAGGATGGCTCATCCATCAGGAATTTAAGAAACCTCTGACCCTCGTGTGAAGTATAGATGGGGTAGTGTTTATCTTTATACAAGACTAAAAGCTTGGTAGGGAAACCCCATCTGACACTCTAAGTTCCTAAGTTTAGAGGTCAGATCTCTGAAGGAGCTTCTTGCGTCCATAGTCTCTTTGGAAAAGTCTTGGAAAATCTTAAGATCCTTATAAGGCTCAGGGGGTGAACCTCTCTCTCGCAAAGATTTTAAAACCTTCTTCTTGGTTTCAAAGAAATGGACCCTGAGGATAGTGTCCCTGGGCTTTTCCTGTAGGACCCCTTTGGGACGTGGGAGGCGGTGTATACGATCGATATTGACTTCTAATTCTGTCTATTTTGGCGATAATTTTGTAAACAAATTTTTGGTGTAATCAGAGAGATCTGCCTGGGAGACCAACTCAGGGATACCTCATATCTTTAAGTTATTTCTCCTGCTTCGGTCTTCCAGATCCGTCAATTTGTTTTTAAGGGAAATAACCTCCTTTTTGAGGAGTGAATTCTCCTTTGAGAGGTAAACTATATCCCTCTCCGCCTGTACCATCTTTACCTCATATTTCTCAACCTTTTGGCTAAGATTTCTGCAAGTTTCATGTAGGGCCTTGGCCTGAGTCTCAAACCCTATTTTTAGGGCATCACTGAAGGACTGGAAGAGATCCGCCATGAATCCTTCAGTGGCTTGTTTGTTGGACCCCTTGTATTCCCCCAGGTTAATGGATGGAGGAGGAACCTCAAACGAAGGGAATGGACCTCCATTATCCCTCCTAGGCTTCTGCCTTTCATGGCTTGTGTTTGGAGTATGGTCAGCTGAGACACTGTCTGAGTCCTCAGATGAGAGACTCCCAGTGTTTCCCTGATCGCCTGGTCCCTTCCCTTTGTTTGATTTGGAAGTGTCCATTTCCTCCGTAAGAGTCTCAATTGGAGGGGGGGTTTAATGTTGCCCCCTAAATTTTTATGTTTTTGAGGCGTTTCAGGTTGTGTTTTAGATAGGGTTTTGGTGGTCAATGAGCTACTAGTACCTGATCCCCTTTTGCAACTTTGACAGATGCAGGGTTCTGAGATTTTTTTTTAGATAAGGCATTTTTGGCTCGTCTCCTTTCAGGGGTGACCTAGATTTTATTGGGCTTAACAAATTAGAGATATCGTTGTATGATTTAGAGTGTGCCCCAAAATTGTGCCTTGTGATCCTGTGTGGGCTATTGGAAGCTCTGCCCCTACCTGACTGCATCTTGGTTTGCCACAAACCCTTCCCAGACATCAGATCTATGACCCCTTTAAATTATTCAAACAAGTTAAGAAAAATGGTCAAAAAGCAAGTTTCCCAAAGGAGTTAACTGAGAGACCCTTAGTGAGAGCAAGTAAAGTCACACAATTCTGCAGTATCAATATCAGCAGCCCACTATCTCTGATCCTCAGTTGAAATAAAGGTAATCTTCTGTTATAATTCACTGGTCAGATGGATACCAGGCACCGGGACCACCAGCCATGAACTGCAGATTCTGTTATATTGTATGCCTGCGCCGCTCATATTCTGAAAGCAGCCAACGAACAATCCCTAGGGACGCTATATGGGGATAAAGAGTGCCTCCCAGATGCTTGTGTCCTTTCCCCAGTACCCCGGTGGTTAAGTCTCTGCTGTGTTGTACAGTTCGTGGGAGTATCTGTGCCTGTCACAGTGGAGACCGCTGACTGAATGCTGCAGGGCCTGTGACGTCAGGTCTGCTCAGTGCTGACAGGCTGGAAGCGGTCGGATCTACTTCCCATTGAAGTCTATTGTGGCTGTGAGCACTAATCAGCAGCCTCATCTAGTGGCCCAAACTCGGATGTGCCTCACCTCTGCTGTCTTCAGAGGCTCGCCCTGTGCTTGTCGCCCCCTGTCCGGTCCTCAATGTGGCTGTGGAATGCTGTTCTTAGCCGTTCTGATGTCTGTTCAATTGGTCCAGTGGTATCCCTCCACGCCTCTGCTCTGTGACAAGAAAGTAGTCCTCGCCGGTGTCCTCTGCTTATATCCTTGGTGTGTCAGTCCAGAAAGGGTCCAGATCAGCTCCTCTGTCCCCCGCTCTCCTCACCCTGGCCGTGAAACTTCCTGATTTCAGCGGCACTCAGTCAGAAATCCAGAGGGGAGATTGTACATAGTTCCGTATCCCTCCACCGCAGCAGTGCCATTATCCTCTACACCCCACAGGCAAAAAACATTGCAGGTAGTTAGAATCAAGTTGTGCCTTACCGGGAGGATTCCAAATAAAGTCCTTATTGTCCTTATTACTGGCGATGAGCCTCCAGATCAGTCCTGGCTTATATACAGCCCACAGTAGCACTCCAGTCACTTTCAGGAAGGCAAATGGTGGGAGGGTGATGTCCCTCTGTTTCTCCTACACCACTACTGTCCCAAACTTTTAAAAGTTCATATCTTCGGTCTCCTTTGGACCAGGGTCCTAGTTTTAGGCTCAGAATGTGCCCCAGAGTTTCAGGAATAGAATAGGGTCCAGTATGGGTTTTTTTGTTAACCCTTTGCACGCTTTTTTGTTGCTTTAGTGTGTGACTGTGGGAGCTTAGAGCTCTTGCCTCCTACATGCTCAGAGCCCAGGCCATGCCCCGAGCAAAAAGATTTTGAAGACACTGGTTCAGCTGCCATTGTGGTTCAGATCAGAACCCTGCAAATCACCTCCTACCTTCAACTGGGTGTTTCTTCTGATTAGTAGGCCCATGTGAGATCATTAAAGTGTTGCACTGCAATGACTGTCATTCTGGGCATATTAGTCAGCAATTCCGGCAGGGGAGGGGGGGGGGGACAAGTTTGCAGTACTCTGGTCCGGCAGCAAAGGATTACAGAGATGGCTTTGGATCAATGTCCTGCAGTCGTACAGTACCTACATTTTTTTTTTGAAAGATGGGTGTCAGAATCTTAGAAGCCATTAACCATTTCACGACCTTAGATTTATCCATACGTCCAGATTGGAAAGGACTTCCCGACCTTTGATGTGTGGATAAGTCATGGCAATTTTGTAGACACAGGAGATGTGGGCTGGAATCACTGGGTTTTCAGCTTACATGACAGCTGACACCCAGCTCTCACTGCTAGGAATGGTGCCTGCACTGCTCCCAGCAGTTAAATCCCGTAAATGTCCTAAATGCTGCAATTGATATCGAGGCAGAGGAAGGGAGCACTTGACTGACATCCAGGTCATCAGGCTCTAGAAAGTTTGCAAGACCATAAGCAAGGCACTGTCTAAGAAGCTTGTGTGAGAGCAGAAGTGAGATATAGTGCATTGCAATACATAACAGTGATCAGACTGCTGAAGGTGAAATTCCTATAGAGCAATTAAGTAAAAATATCCTGAATCTCTGGTTTTTATTAATTCTGCCTCCCAAAATTTGGAATAGAAAGTGATAATGTAATGTGCCCAAAAATGGTACCAATAAAAACATCAACTCGTACCACATAAAATAAGCCCCCACATTACTGTCAACAGAAATATGGAAAAAAAATCATAGCTCTCAACATATGGTGATGCAAAAACTAGTTTTTGCAATAAAAACCTATATAAATCTAGCATGTCTGCAATTGCACAGACCCATAGAATAAAGTTGTTTAATCCCTTATACCAGATGAGGAATGGCAAAAAATAAATAAAACCAAATTGTTAATTTATGGTTGATTTGTTCATTCTGCCTCCAAAAGATTGCAAAAAGGCTGACTCACATTTATCCTGCGCTCTACGCTGAGCGCTTATATTGGGGTATCCTTGTAAATCTCTGAAATACGTGATTCTAGCTGAACACCCAGCAATAGATTCCCTATAATGAGGCAGATTGAGACATCGGATGCTGTCTGGCCTATGATCTGGAGGTATTCATCTTCTTAGGCATGAATATGTTGTGTGTCTGAAAAGAAGACCACAACTGAGCATGAACCCTGCTGCCTTATAAAATAGTGAATTAATGCCTCTGGAGGTTCATCTGAACCACGTCACTCGGAGATTTAGACAGAATCCCCAAAGTAAGAGCTCAGCATAGAGCGATGGATAAATGCAATCCTAAATGTACAGGCACTACAATAGCAGATTTGAAGTTTTCACTTCATTTCTTGAGGGCTCTAGTTTCCAAAATGGGGTCACATGTGAGGGTTTTCCACTTTAGGCACATCAGGGGCTCTCCAAACTTGACATGACATCCACTAATGATTAGAGCAAATTTTGTGTTTATGAAGTCAGATAATGCTACTTCCCTTCCAAGCCTGGCCGTGCGCCGAAACCATAGTTTTCCTCCACATATTGGGTATCAGTGTACTCAGGAGAAATTGCACAACAAATTGTATGGAGAATTTTCTCCTGTTACCTTTGTGAAAATTAAAGTTTAGGGCTAAAGTAAAATTTGAGTGTTAGAAGCAAAATGCTCTTTTTTCATCCACATTTCATTAATTCCTGAAAGATTAACAAACATCTTGAATGAGATTTTGAGGACTTTGAGGGGGTGCAGTTTTTAGAATGGTGTTACTTTGGGGTATTTTCTGTCATATGGACCTCTCAAATTCACTTCAAATGTGATGCAGGCCCTTAAAAATGGTTTGGTCAATTTTATTGAAAACATGAGAAATTGATGATCAATTTTTAATCCTAACTTCCTAATTTTTTTATGTTTCCAAAATTATGCAGATTTAAAGTAGACATGTGGTAAATGTTCTTTATTAACTATTTTGTCTAACATAACTGATTTAAGGGCATAAGAATTGAAAGCAAAATTTTTCAACATTTTCTCCAAATTTGATATTTTCACAAATAAAAACAGTCATATCGAACAAATTTTAAAAAACAGACTCTCTCAGGAGAAAAGTCGCAGAATCAGTGGGATTTGTTGAAGCATTCCAGAGTTACTCCATAAACTGGCACTGGACAGAATTTTAAAATTTGCCCAGGTCATCAATATGGAAACAAAGTAGCACTATGTAGCGCTATAGCATGCAAACATGAAATGTGAAGTTTGAATTGCATTACTTTAGAAAAGAGGAAAAATTGAGAATATTGCGTTCAGAAATTGGCCCTTTCATGTGTACCTAGCAGATAGAATCGCCTTATTGTGGCTGACTGGTGCACAAATTGGCCAGTTTATGTGCCAAGAATTCTTTTTTTTTCCTAGAGCAGCAATGCAATTCAAGTTTTACATATGAAATTGTTTGCATGCTATAGCACTACAGAGTAACTTTGCTAGTCATTAGTGATGAGCGAATGTGCTCGGATTAGGTATTATCCAAGCATGCTCTGGTACTGTCAAGTATCTTGGGCCTGCTCAAATAATATGTTTGAGTCCCCAAGGCTGCATGTCTCACGGTCGTTAGCCACAACACATGCGAGGATTACCTAACAGCCAAGAGACGCATCAGCGGTGACTAACAAAATATTTAAGCACGCCGAAGATACTCGGACAAGCCCTCATTCAGCTCCACTAGCTGAAAAATAAAGTTATAGCTGTCAGAATAAGGCCATGCAAAAGCAATTTTTTTATAATACATCTGCATAATGTGTAAAAGCAGCAAAACAGTGCAAAAAAAAAATCTATGTAAGGCTAGTTTCACATTTGCGCTTTTGAGCGCAGTGATGGCCTGCGCACGGCCGCCGCTAAGCCCCGCCCCCTGTCACTCCTCCGCCGGTAGCTCCGCCTACCGGCGCATGACGCTGCATGCATCCTCTATCTTTATCACTGGGGGCGCAGGCCATGCGCAGTATGCATTTGGCGGCGCATGCGTCCTCTTGACGGTGCGCCGACCAGCGCCAAATGCAACCTGCTGCAGTTTGGTTGCGCTCGGCGCACCGTGAAAAGGACGCATGCGCCGCCAAACGCATACTGCGCACGGCCTGCGCCCCCAGTGATAAAGATAGAGGACGCAGGACGCATGCAGCGTCATGCGCCGGTAGGCGGAGCTACCGGCAGAGGCGCGGCAGGGGGCGGGGCTTAGCGGCAGCCGTGCGCAGGCCGTCACTGCGCTCAAAAGCGCAAATGTGAAACTAGCCTAAATGTGATATTGCTTTTATCATACTGATGAAGAATAAAGCTGTCTTATCACTTATCCCTCAATGTGAATAAGTTAAAAAAAAAAATAAAAAAATTTTGACCTGCTGTTTATTTGTTCATTTGGACTTGAAACAATTGCTGTAAGCAGCGTCACACTGGGGTGCCAAGGAACCATCAGTAACCAACTCCAGGGTTCCACTTTTCATCAACATGCAAAGGAGATTATCCTCAAATCAGGAAAAATATATTAGCTCCAGCACACTGTTGAGAGGGGTTAATCGGCCATTTTAAGGACTGGATTATTGTGGACAACCATAGAGAGGGCAGGAGGTTGTTCACTCTTTCTCCAATCCAGGGTATGGTCTGGGGTTTAAATACTCGGCCTCCTGAAGCATTCAGGGTTCAGTGTCTCTGGAGAGGCTAAAGGGGGTTTTACACATAGCGATATCGCTAGCAATATCGCTAAAACGTCACTGGTTTTGTGACGTTATAGCGATATTGCTAGCGATATCGCTGTTTGTGATACCTCCAACCTGTTCCCCCGCTGTCCATCGCTGATCGTGCGAGAATGTCCGGCTCCATTTCTCGTCGTCAGCTTCCTGCTGGGCTTCCTGCTGTGTGAGACGAGCGACGCGTGGAGGCGGGCGGGAGGACGCCAGGATCGCTGTGTGTGAAAGGTGAGTATCGTGCGCTGCGTCGCTGCTGCATCGCTGTGAGATCTTTCTGAGAGAAAGCTCATTAGCGATCATTTAGCGATGCACCAGCGATCCTGACCGGGTCGGATCGCCGGTTGGATCGCTGGTGCATCGCTAAATGTAAAAGGGCCTTAACTCAAGAGATGTGGTCATGTTTGTGCTAACCTGAACAATGCATTTTGCTAACCCCACTACCACAAGGACTGTGCTTCCAATTACCATTTTGTTTTCCTGTTTTTGCTCACAGGGCCATGTTTAATTTTTTTACTTTATCATGGTTTACACCTCATATGTAATAAACCAGAGAAAATCTTAAACAGTGTTTCCGTGTCTACCTCTGTACAGCTGAGTGAGCTGATCTACTACACCGTAAGGGGAACAACCAGACTGCGGGTACCTGCGTGCAGGGTCTGGAAATGGTAACGCTGCATCCCCTGTTCCCTGGGGGAAAGCAAGAGCGAGCCATACTTTCCTCCTAACTGAGGGGGGCAGGGAGATAAAGAAAAAGTGCCTGCAAGACAGTTTGGCACGAAGAGAGGGCGGCACGCAGTCAGGTGAGCGGCGCGCACCACTTCCCCTCCCCACACAGAGCACCGGTGCCATGGCAGGCTGCATTGACAAGATTCCCCGATGTCTGCAGAGGGACCGCTGTGCTGAGGGGAGTCGTGCGTGCAGTAGCAGCTAGGCAGAGGAGTGCTCCGTCCTGAGAGCATCAGTAGCGTGAAGGCCAGTGTTCGCCGTGCCCCACCGCCAACAGCAGGGATCAGAAAGAGAGGGACATGCAGTGTGTGCCCCGATGACTACCAGAAAGAAAGGCGCCATACGCTCCGTTTCCGTGAGTACAGCACACGTGCTACATAAGAGTGACCGAGTACAGGACAAATACCCACCACCTGATTTTGCCAGCTTATATTTGCTGAGCCACATTGGGCTTGTACAGGACTGTGGTCCGCACCCTTGCCAGCCACTGCAGCATATGGATTAGGCTCAGTGGAAGGTACCGGAGACCGACAGCTGCAACAAGATGACAGGGCATGGATGACCACAGGACCCCTTTGGAAAAGAGACCGCACCAACCGTTGCCGGCACCATTGACTTTCCAGCAGGAGTCAGTTTGAGGAACTGCTGACAAAAGTGTTTCACAAGAACCGCCTTTAACTTATGCGTTATTCCTGGACTCTGCATATCCTTTTGCAAGTAGACTGTTTATTCCCTGTTTAACCCATTACCTCCCTTCGGGGAATATTCCCTGTTCATTAAAAATTGCTAACCCTTGCTCTGCCTTCTGTCACTGCATCCCGCAACCTGCTTACAACACCACATATGGGATATTGGCATACGCAGGAGAAATTGGTTAACAAATTGTGCAGTCCATTGTAACCTAATAGCCCTTTTGAAAATTAAAAGCTTATGGCTAAAACATAGTGGGAAAAATAAAGAAAAAATTCCACAGACCAGTGGTATACAATTCTGTGAGTTATCTGTGGGTTTAAAATGCTCACTACGCCCCTAGACATATTCCTCAAGAAGCGTAGTTTCCAAAATGTGATCACACATGAGAAATGCCTACTGTTCTGACAATTGTGGCTCTCCAAATGTGACACAGAGCCTAGTGTCTATTCCTGACAAATCTGCACTCAAAGTCAAATACCGATCCCTCCCTTCCAAGCCTGGTCATGTGTGCAAACAGTTCACCCTCCTACATATGGGGCATCAGTGTACTCAAAAGAAATTGCACAACAAATTGGGTGGTCCATTTTTTCTTGTTTTGTAAAAAAAAAAAAAAGTCGGATTACTTACCGGTAATTCTCTTTTAATGAGTCCATGACAGCACCCACTGGAGGTATCAGATCTGCCCCACTTGGAACAGGAAACCCTACAGGAAGATAAGTGGCGGTCTGCCTTTCCTCCTCAGTTTTGTATTTCAGAGCACCAGGAGGACCACCAAAGGTTAGGCAATGTCTTTGCTTTTCTAAATTTTACTTATTCATCCTTAGCAGATACACTTTATTATTGATATCTTAGCAGGGAGGGAAGTGAGTGGGTGCTGTCATGGACTCATTAAAAGAGCATTACCGGTAAGTAATCCAGCTTTTTACCCTTTGCCATGACAGCACCCACTGGAGAGATTCCAGAGACCATCACCTGAGTGGGACCACCATGCCAAGGACAGTCCTGCCAAAGCTTAGGTCAGAATTTGATGAAAGGTCAAGTCTATAGTGATTATAGAAGGTAGAAGGGGTTGACCAAATTGCTGCCTTACATATGGCTTCAATTGGAACGTCTCCCCTCTCGGCCCAGGAGGTTGCCACTGCTCTGGTGGAATGTGCTCTGATGTTCTCTGGAGGCTCTTCATTTTTCGCAGAGTAGGCCAAGTGAATGGCATCCCTGATCCATCTGGAAATGGTGCTCTTCGTGACTCAGTACCCTTTTATTACAGCCCTGAAAAGATATGAACAGAGCCCTACACTGCCTCCAGCTCCTGGATATCTCAATATATTTTAGGACAGTTTTTCTAACGTCCAAGGTGTGGAATTTCCACTCCTCCGGAGTGGAAGGGTCTCCAAAGAAGTATCTCTTGAGATCTATGGAACCTTGCTGATACATTAGGCAGGTATGAGGGATCTGGCTTTAATATTAACCTGTCCTGGTATATCTGAAAAAAGGGAGGGTCTATGGATAGGGCTTGGATATCACTCACTCTCCTAGCCGACGTTAGTGCCACTAAGGGGGCCGTTTTGAGTGACAAGCATTTCAGAGATATCGTGTATCGGCTCGAAGGGTTCTTTCATAAGAGCGTCTAAGACCAGATTTAAGTCCCATGCAGGGATTGCAGGTATGTGAACCAGAGTTATACGTTCGCAAGCTGTAATGAGTCGTGATATCCACTTATTTCCTGCTATATTATGGCCGTACAGTGCGCCTAATGCTGACACTTGGACTTTCAGCGTGTTTACTGCCAGGCCCAAGTCCTTCCCTTTCTGTAGAAATTCCAAGATAGTAACTATCGGAACTTCTGTGGTATGAGGCGCTGTATGAAAACGGCAGGAATTTTTTCCATATCCTTGTATAAATTTGGGTAGTGGACTGCTTCCTGCTCTGTAGGAGCATAGCAATTAGTGTTTCAGAAAACCCCCTCGATCTTAGTAGCTGCCTTTCAAATTCCACGCCATCAAGTGTAAGCTGTCCACTTGGGGGTGGAAAAAAGGGCCTTGGGAGAGTAGGTTGGAAATCGAAGGGAGGACCCAAGGATCTGTCACCGACATAATTCATAGCCATGAGAACCACGGTCTCTTGGGCCAGAATGGTGCTATCAAAATTACTCTCGCCTTGTCCTCTCTGATCTTCCGAATGACCTGTGGTAGGAGAATTAATCGGAGGGAAGGCATATGCCAGGTTGAACTTCCATGAGGCCTGGAGGGCGTCCAGTATGTCTGGATTATCTGACGGGGACAGGGAGGCAAACGCTTTTGTCTGTTCTTTTTCGTGGCAAAGAGGTCCACCTGAGGTTGCCCCATAGAGCTTCTATGTCCTTGAAGATTCGGCGATTGAGGCACCACTCCCCTTGCCGAAGTGTGTGTCGGCTTAAGAAGTCTGCCTCCTGGTTGTTCTCTCCCCTGATATGGAGGGCCGAGAGGGACAGCAAATAACTTTCGGCTAAGTTTAAGATTATTGTCGCAGAAGACATCAGCGTCTCTGATAGAGTACCTCCCTGTCTGTTTATGTAGGCCACTGTAGTGGTGTTGTCCGATAAGATCCCGACATGCTTCCATTGGAGCTGTGGAAGAAAATGGTGTAGAGCATAAAATACCGCCATCAGTTCTTTTAGATTAGACGAGTAGCCTAGTTCATCTCTATTCCACCTTCCTTGACAAAAGCTATTCCCCATATGGGCTCCCCAGCCGTGGGGCCTAGCATCGGTGGTTAGGATACAAGATGGTACTATGACCCATGGGACTCCTGTGGACAGATGGTTATCATCTAGCCACCATTCTAGAGAAGCCAAGACCTCCTGTGACAAGGTTATCTTGCTCTTGAGGTGACCACTGTCGCCTGTCCTCTTGGAGGATCTGATGCTGCAGTGTGCGGACGTGATAATGGGCCCACCGGACTGCCAGGGCACAGGAAAAGAGTGACCCCCAATAGCGACATTGCCCCTCTCAGAGACATACGTGGTCTAATTATGGCTGCCTCCACCGTCTCTTGTGAGTGCAATTTTTACCTGAGGGAGTAGACATCTCTGGGTTGTGGAGTCTAACTGGAACCCTAACAACATCTGAAGGGAATGCGGAACAAGTCTGGACTTCTGGAAGTTGATGATCCAGCCTAGATCCTGCAAAGATGAGACCGCGTCAGCCACACGTCTGGCACACTGGGTGACCGAGTTCCTGATAATTAAGAAGTTATCTAGATAAGGCACGATTAGAGTGTCTTTCTGATGAAGATAGGCCATCACCTCTGCCATCAGTTTGGTGAAGATTCTTGGTGCCGTAGAGAGGCCGAAAGGCAAGGCCGTATACTGAAAATGACGGATCTTGTCTTCGAATACCACCACGACCTTTAGTTACCTTTGGTATCTATCATGAATAGGAAGATAATACTAAGCATCCTTCAAGTCAATCCCCGCCATTACACAGTTTGGAAAGAGAAGTTTTATGGTGGATCAGATTGATTCCATTTTAAACTTATAATTTTTTATAAACGTATTAAGCTTCCTCAAATTTATAATTGTCCTAAATGTACCATCTGGTTTTTAAATTAAAAATAAAGGAGAGTAGAACCCTCTACCCTCTTGTCCCTCTGGGACTTCTGCTAAAAACCCCTTGGATAGTAG
Organism: Dendrobates tinctorius; assembly: GCF_039654945.1. Taxonomy (NCBI): domain Eukaryota; kingdom Metazoa; phylum Chordata; class Amphibia; order Anura; family Dendrobatidae; genus Dendrobates; species Dendrobates tinctorius. Next base: position 10,141,254 of record NW_027361724.1, read on the forward strand.
GCTCTGAATTTCTACTTCGAGGGCCTTTTGTTGTACTATAAAGTTAAGGCGGATTATGATAAAGAAATCATAAGGGATTTGAAGGAATTCTATTCTATTTCCAGTCCCTCTTTAATTAAACTTAGGATCCATGGACTCGAAGTTATTTGTTCCCATTTCGAAGAAAAAAAATTTTAGTCTACCCCCTACTGGGAGGACTGATTTTTTTAGTATTTATTTTCCTTTCTGAATGTTGAACCTCTAAACATGCTACCCTTTTGCTTTTCTTCCTTTGTGGGCCATCTATTTGATCTATCCGCTTGTCTCCATCCAAAACGGTCGCCTTTTAAAATGTTCTCCCTCGCACGGGGTTGCACAAATCTTAGATTTTGATTGCGCGTCCCCCTTCCAGCTCTTCATCCATAGTGCCCGCCTGGCGTTGTTTACAAGACCAGCTGATCTCGCTGCCAGCCGCAGAGTGTCTGCTGATGCATCGTCCATGAAGGCTGCCACCCCTCTAATTAATGGAATAGCGGCCCGTAGTTTTTCCCTAGACACCTTCTGCTCGATTTGTTGATCCAATTGGTCCAACCACACAAGCATAGACCTGGTGGTGTATGTGCTGACTACTGCTGGATTAAAAATGCCTGTGGTGGACTCCCAAGACCTTTTTAATGATGACTCCGCTTTACGATCTAGCGGGTCCGCCAATAAGTCTGGGTCCTCTACTGGAATAGTAGACCGCTTCGAGGTAGAGGCTACAACGGCATCAACCTTTGGTCCATTTTAATAGCTCGTCATCGCTAAATGGATAATTACTCTTTGAGGCCGATGGGAGAAAACTTCTTTGATCGTGTTTTTCCCACTCTCTCTTTATTAGGGCCTTAACTGCTGGTATTACTGGAAACGCTCTCCTTTTCTTTTCCGCCAACCCCGCAAACATTATTTCTTGTGCGGTTTGGGTGCCCCTTGTCTCCTCACACCCTATAGTGTTCCTCATGGATTTCACTAGGTTATCCACACTATCCAGGGGAAAACAAGATCGTCATCAATGTCTGATGAGGATGACGGTGATGCGAGTGAAGAATCAGAATATCCCCTGTTCTTCCTCTGATTCTGAGCTGAGGGTCACCTGTTTTTTGCTCCTAGCTTCTGAGGGAGTACTGGCACGGGTGATAGCCAGTATTTCCTCCCTAATTATGGCCCGAATGTGCTTTGACGACACTGCCGACCCTGGTCTAGTCTCTCTGGTGCATTGCTTACAGAGCTTTTTGGGGTAGGAGTCAGGGAGAGGCTCAGCGCATAAAGCGCATTCTTTATGTTTGGATTTCTCTTTTTCTTTGCCTGGAAGAGGGGAGACATGGCGAAAGGAGGGGGGGAGGAGAGGTCAGCTTGATAGGCAGAGTATATATATTGCACACTCACCCAGTGAAGCTTTTTATTACCGGATCAGATGGCTGAGATCCTGTCCTAGGTCTTGACTCTCGCCTCACTCCTGCGGGCAGTGTCTGTCTTGGTAGCATGGTCCCTGGAGGAGCTGCCCCCTGCAGAGTCTCCTGCTGAAGCGTGTACTTCCGCTGAGGATGACATGGCTTCCTGCCGCTAAGCTGCGGCACTTGTTTAAATAGATCTTTTTTTTTCCTCCCGGAAGTCGCTCCTCCTCCCCGGGTTCACTGCGCATGTGCATTTGCGCTCCTCAGCCATCATGCCCCAGAAGGTCACTCATTACTTCCGGGACCTAGGAGCATCTGCGCCGGCCGGCTACCGCGCCGCCGCTTTCGTATGCGGCCCGCGCTTCTCCCGACGCTGCCACCACCGCTGCCTCTCTTTCCTCTTTTTTTCCCTTCGCGCCACTGGCGCACTTACCGCTTCCCGCAGTGGTGGCTCCTGCGTGCTTGGTGCCACCTGGCGCACCCCTAGAAGAGACCGGGCAGCCATTCCCGGACCCGGTCATCACCTCTAGCTATCAGACGAAGGGGGAGCCGTCTAACGGAGTCTCCTCCGACGCTGCTTCCAGACCGCAGCCCCTGCCGTTCTCATGGACACCACGCAGGCGGCGTGCATATGGCCCAGGTACGTCTCCCTGAAGGATCAATCCTGAGGTTCCCTGGGAACAGGAAACCAAAACTGAGGAGGAAAGGCAGACCGCCCCTTTTTATCTTCCTGTAGGGTTTCCTGCTCCAAGTGGGGCGGATCCGATACCTCCAGTTGGTGCTGTCGTGGCGAAGGGTAAAAAAAAAAATTCTAAAAAGCAACACTTTTAGGGAAAAGAATAATCTGTAAATTTTTTATAGTCCAACATTTTTTGAAAAAAAAAAAATAAAATAAATAAAGCAGTGGTGGGTTCAAGATGCTTGCTATAGGGTTAAGAAACTTCCTAAATGCTGTTTTGAATACATTAAGGGGTGCAGTTTTTACAATGGGATCTTGTTAGGGGGTTTCTGACATTCAACGCTTACATTAACTTGAAAAGAAGAAAATGAAAAGAAAAAGAAAAGAAAGAAGAAGAAAAAGAAGTAATCAGATTTTTTAAATTACAAAGAAAAGAAAATGAAAAATTACTTCTAACAAAATAGGTTGAAAAAATAATTTGCCACTTGTCTACTTTGACAGAATGTAATTTTTGATTATAATTGTAAAGTATGAAACATTTTTAGGGCATAAAAATGTAAAGTTGGAAAATTGCAAATGATTCATCTATTTATAATTTCATAAAATAATGCAAATCCGATTGCTATCATGAAGTACAATGTGTCACGAAATAACAGTCTAAGGGTACCGTTACACTAAGCGATGCACCAGCGATCCCGACAACGATATGGATCGCTGGTGCATTGCTAAGTGGTCGCTAGTGAGCTGCCACACAAGCAGATCTGACCAGCGACATAGCAGGGGTCGCTACTTACCTGTCAGACGCAGCGATCCTGACATCCTCCGCCCATGTCCACGCATCGCTCGTCGGCGCCACAGGATGCGCCCGACGAGAAATGGTCCAGGACGTTCTTGCACGATCAGCGACAGGAGCCAGTCGGAGGCAAGTATCACATGTAGCGATATCGCTAGCAATATCGCTGCTATTTCACAAAACCAGTGAAGTTACAGCGATATTGCTAGCGATATCGCTATGTGTAACGGGCCCTTTAGAATCACCAGAATATGTTGATGCGTTCCAGAGTTATCACATAAAATAAAGTGACACTGGTCAGAATTGAAAAACTTGGCCTGGTTAGGAAGATAAAAGGCTTTAGCATGAAGGTGATCATGGAATACATGGGTTTTTTGGGTCCACCAAAACAGGAACTTTAAAAATTTGCATTAGAGAGGTGGTGAACTCCACTTATTTTTTTTCAGTTCCCACTGATCTCCTTTTTACTTTTCACAGCGTGCGTCAAACGTATTCCTGTATTACCCATTGAAAACGTAATAAAATTAATGTGAACAGCTCTGTAAATATATGCTGCGCACAAACTGACAAATACATTTTACACTAAACTATACTTCTCATATATATCACTTCCCAACCTCTAGTGCATAATTGCTACATAAATGTGTCAACAATTCCTCTTATTCCACAATCTCGGCAACATAAATTTCCCTTCCCATATTTAATGCACGACAAAATATAAAAAGCTCTTCAGATATTACCAAGTACATCCAGCCTTAAATGTGTCTAGAATGATATCATTTTTATTCAGTCTATTTTGAACAAGTGTCAAAAAATTATTCATGTTATGATCCAGTTATTTTTTCTACGATCCCTTCAGGAACCATCTGTTATTGTATTCGGTCCCATATATTACTGTTCTTGCTCCAGAACAGCAGTGAATACAGTTCACATTGAGAGGCTGTCCTCATTTACCCATTTACTGCACAAAACAGCTGATAGATTGCAGAGATGGTGTGTGTGGCTGGAATTACTTCCTCAAGAACGCGTTTCATAACACACAAATTACTTTGGATGGTCTTATGCGGGTTACAATCCCAATATTTCAGCCAGCTCATTCGATGTGGATATACTACAAGCCTGTTTGACCTGGACCAAACAATTGCAGCATTTATTTCACACATATTATTTTCTCCCTATGCTCTGACACCAACGTACTATTTTTCTGGGTAACATTTCTCGGGATGTTTATTGACACCTCTACGCTGTCTGTTATTTCGGTGCGTGTAACCATTGTTGTACCAACTCAATTACTACATTTTGCTTGTTGCCACCTTTATATTATGAATCGCTTTATTCTTGTCATCTAAGATACATTCGTCTTCCGTTTCATTTTCCAGCCCTAATGTCGGAGAAGATAATCTCACTGATTGTAACTGTCGAGATGTACTGCAGGAGAATTGGTAGCATGACAGACTTTCCTTTTTCTCACTCTCCCTTTGCTACAGAAATACTGTGAATAGATGTAATTACTGTTCAGTCACTGTCATCACGTTATCACCAGTTATCCTATCATCTCCGTGTAGCCTTTGTTTCCATATAGGAGTGTAAGACATGCCGCCTGCAGTTTACGTGGCCCATTTGCTTTTTTAGAAAGTTCCTTTTTTCAGTATTGTATCTTAATCATATCTTCTTAATGTTTACCCATTTAGATTATAGAAAAAGAAAACTAAAATGGTATAATGACATGAAGAATGATTTGTAGTCACATGCATCTAACAAAGAGCAGATTCTTTACTGAAAACTATTTTTCCCAAAACACTTTACAGAACACTTACCATGCTGAATGTGCCAGAACAATTTACTATTCCTAGGCCCATTTAACAAGTCTGTGTTTCCGGTACGTGTGGTATATGTTTTCACACGTACCAGAGACACATACACTCCATAATCTATGGGGCTGCACACATGTCTACTTTTCCCGGCAGTACAGATGACATCCATGTGTCATCTATGTGATACGTACCGGAATAGTATGCCGAATAGAAATTAAAGATTTATGTGTGTTAAAGATGTGAAAAGATATAGCCATCCATGAGAAATATAGAATTAGTGCCTTGCATGTTTAGCTTACTGTACATGGATTAACCTAATAAATGGAAAAAATGGCATGCGACCCCCCACACACTTTTGGTAACCAGCAAAGGTAAAGCAGACAAAGGTGAGCGATACTGGGCTGGGAACGTCCTTGGTTATTGGGCCCTTCCCAGCCTTAACATACAAGATAGCAGCCACCCCACATGTGGAGCATCAGGAGATGCTCAAATTCTGGGGTTTGTTCTCTCTTCCTGAATGGCAAAGCACCAAGGTAATTGGGGTAATGGGGCTTGGGGTTGATGTCAGCAATAAATTGTACAAAAACACAGCTGACATCAAGCCTTGATGTTAGCAATTGACAAGCTTCTATCAGACATCTGTGCGATCTGATGACTCTGAAGAGTGGTAATTAGTGATTAGCGTGTGTGCTCATCACTCAAATTTTCCAAGCATGCTCGGGAGTTCTGAGTATCTTGGGCATGCTCGTAAATTATGTCAGAGTCCCCGCAGCTGCATGATGCTAGAAAGCCTAAATACATGCAGGGAATCCCCACATGTATTCAGGCTGTCTAGCAGCCACAAATCATGCAGCTACGAGGACAATTTACGAGCACGCCCAAGATACTCGGAGAATAACCGAGCATGCTCGGAAAACTCGAGTAACTAGCACACTCGCTCATCACTAGTGGTAACGTGAATGACATCACCGCTGTTCAGAGCCGCCGGGTCACTAGTAGTGTGACACAGCAGTGCTGTTTGCAAAGACTATGGAACCTCAGAATGCAGCTCAATAGGCTTTGTACAGAAGATTAGATGGACTCCACCTACACCAGACCTGCGTGGGAAAATTTTCTTTTAATAAAGTTGTGAACGAAGGAAAGTCTTTGTTTTATTTCTCTGTTCATGTGCTTTTCAGTTTTCCATTTGCTGGACTGTCAGATTTTGTGGATTATGGTGGAACTGCGTGGGTATTTTTTTTTTTAATAAAGTGTTGAACCAGGGAAAGTGTTGGTGAGTGTTAAAATAAAATCGTGTGATTTTCTTTTTAAATTAATGGACTTTGATTACCAGGACTTTATGCCAGCTATGTTTTAGGACAATTCACAGCTGATGTAAGGGAGGGACAGGACTGTAGTCGTGACCTGAATAACTGCTAGATCCATGTCCAGTCCTTCCCCTACAGAAGTACTCTTCTCTTGTGCATACCTGCATCTCCAGAATCAGCTTTCTCTTGGTACTTTCCAGGCGATAACAGTCCCTCTTCCAGGCGACCCCCAGCAATTGAGACAAAGTCTGAGTCAACTTTAACGCTTTCTTTACTGAATATTTCACACGTTACATCCACAGTTGGTACATGGTGACATTTGCTTGTTTTCTCATCTCTCTCTTTCTGGCTGTCACTTCTGTGCAGTACACACCCGGACGGAACTATCCTAGACTGCTCCCCAGTTCCTTCATGGCCTAACCTCGCCATGACGACAACGACAATTCCTTCTGCCTTTTTTGCCCCAGACTCGAAATCAGCCACCAGGTTTGGTTGCCTTTGGTAAAGCATCCGGCCCATCTGTACCGAACTCAAAGCTCCAGCTTCCTTCACTTCAGCTGTCTCCTGTCCTAAAAGCATCAGCCCAGGTGACAAGTTGCCACATCTTTCTGTTTCTGTACAGACCCACTGCGATGACACAGGAGCCGTGCGTAACGTAGGCTGCAGCGCTTGAACGTTTGGTGGTTGCCAAGCTGTCCAGGCCTACAGCACATGCGGACACCAGGGCAACCCTGGCCCCGTCTGACCTAACTTCCTATGAGGTCCCCGCTTACTACCAGGCAGCCCCTCCTACACTTAACCCTCTATGAACATCCTATCAGCTATACCTATAGAGCCCACTAGTATGCCACCATCTAGTGGCCCGCAACAGAACTACACTTACTCATGACACTGTAAACTTTAAACTAAAGTGCCCTCCTCCAATGTCCCCAAAAGGATGCACTAACTTACCGTAACTGTACATGCACACTTTACTATGCAATAATATATAATACAGAAACAAGACAATATGTTACAGCTTTCTACACAATGGTAACACATACATGTGGCAATACCATTAAAGATGAGCGATAATACATATTTCTATGTAGAAATACGGCAGACGTTTATCATAAACATTATCACTTAGCATAGGAGGGTCAATCTGAGGAAGGGAAGCAAGACAGACATATCTCACTCCCTTACACTGATAAACCCCAAGCTCCATTACCCAGTATGCTAATGAACCAGGGCAATCAGGAAGGCAAAGCACCAGAATAGGAGCATCTCATGTGGACTAACAAAAGGTAGACTAACATTGATACTTCAAGAAAAAGGCATGTTAAATTTCAGTCCTTTATTGTGACTTTCATATCAGATGGTCAAGTGTATAGGCATGTGGAGGGGTGTGAGGAGAGGATGAAGTGGACAACAGCTGTTTCATGTTTTCACTCTTCAACAGGTCTGCATGCCTATACACCAGACCATCTGATATGAAAGTCAGCTATGCAATTTTTGCTGAGTTCGCCAATAACTAGTGTTGAGCATTCCGATACCGCAAGTATCGGGTATCGGCCGATACTTGCTGTATCGGAATTCCGATACCGACTTCCGATATTTTTTCAATATCGGAATTCGGCATCGGAATCGGAAGTTCAGTTGATTGACGGCCTGACGTCATCATGATGCGCGGTGTGTGCGCATCATGATGCGCCGTCATTTCGGGCCTTCCGGGGGTCTCTGCCGGCCTGCCGGGGGGCTGTGCCGGCCTGCCGGGGGGCTGTGTGGACTGCCCGGGGTCTGTACCGGCCTGCCGGGGGGCTGTGCCGGCCTGCCGGTGGTCTGTGCACCCTGTGGGGGTCTGTACCGGCCTGCCGGGGGGCTGTGCCGGCCTGCCGGGGGGCTGTGCTGATGTCCGGGGGTCTGTGCAAGCATCGTCCGATGGGACTACAAGTCCCATCGGGCGATGCCTGCTACCATGACAGTGATTGACACATTAGCCAATGATGGGACAGTAGTAGTCCCATCATCCGGCTAATGTGTTAAATGTTAAAAAAAAAAAAAAAAATACTACATGCATGCTACATACATACTACATGCTACATATATACTACATACATACTACATACATGCTACATACATACTGCATGCTACATACATACTACATACATACTACATACATACTACATACATACTACATATATACTACATACATACTACATACATGCTACATACATACTGCATGCTACATACATACTACATACATACATACTACATACATACTACATACATGCTACATACTGCATGCTACATACATACTACATACATACTACATGCATGCTACATACATACTACATACATACTACATACATACTACATACATGCTACATACATACTGCATGCATACTACATATATACTACATACATACTACATACATGCTGCATGCTACATATATACTACATGCTACATACATACTACATATATACTACATACATACTGCATGCTACATACATGCTACATACATACTACATACATACTACATACATACTACATGCATGCTACATGCATGCTACATGCATGCTACATACATACTACATGCATGCTACATACATACTACATATATACTACATGCATGCTACATACATACTACATACTACATATATACTACATACATACTACATATATACTACATACATACTGCATGCTACATACATGCTACATACATACTACATACATACTACATACATACTACATGCATGCTACATGCATGCTACATACATACTACATGCATGCTACATACATACCACATACATACTACATGCTACATACATACCACATATATACTACATACATACAATACATTCATACAATACATACATAGACATACAGTACATATAACATAGAGTAACATACTTACCAATACTTGTCACATTGTTCCCCGAAGCCATTGTCTATTCCGGGATAAATATTAACATAACAAACCACAAAAATACTCACCCACGATCCGAAGCAGTCCACGAGTGTGTCCCACGACGATCTTGGGTAGAGAACTGCAGCATCAGATGATGCTGCCGTTCTCTACGGGCTGTAGGAATCCAATGACGGAAGGTAGGTATCCTTCCGCACTGTATTCCTCCGCCACTTAAAAAAAAAAAGTCCCTAGTCTCACTTTATGCCATTGCTGTGTGGGAATTTCCCACACAGCAATGGCATAAAGTGAGACTAGGGACTTTTTTTTTTTTAAGTGGCGGAGGAATACAGTGCGGAAGGATACCTACCTTCCGTCATTGGATTCCTGCAGCCCGTAGAGAACGGCAGCATCATCTGATGCTGCAGTTCTCTACCCAAGATCGTCGTGGGACACACTCGTGGACTGCTTCGGATCGTGGGTGAGTATTTTTGTGGTTTGTTATGTTAATATTTATCCCGGAATAGACAATGGCTTCGGGGAACAATGTGACAAGTATTGGTAAGTATGTTACTCTATGTTATATGTACTGTATGTCTATGTATGTATTGTATGAATGTATTGTATGTATGTAGTATATATGTGGTATGTATGTAGCATGTAGTATGTATGTGGTATGTATGTAGCATGCATGTAGTATGTATGTAGCATGCATGTAGTATGTATGTAGTATGTATGTAGTATGTATGTAGTATATATGTAGTATGTAGTATGAATGTAGTATATATGTAGTATGTATGTAGCATGTAGTATGTAGCATGCATGTAGTATATATGTAGTATGTATGTAGTATGTATGTAGCATGCATGTAGTATATATGTAGTATGTAGCATGTAGTATGTATGTAGCATGCATGTAGTATGTAGCATGTAGTATGTATGTAGCATGCATGTAGTATGTATGTAGTATGTATGTAGCATGCATGTAGTATGTATGTAGCATGTAGTATGTAGCATGCATGTAGTATATATGTAGTATGTAGTATGTATGTAGCATGCATGTAGTATATATGTGTTATGTATGTAGCATGTAGCATGCATGTAGTATGTATGTAGTATATATGTGGTATGTATGTAGCATGCAGTATGTATGTAGCATGCATGTAGTATATATGTAGTATGTATGTTGCATGTAGTATTTATGTAGTATGAATGTAGCATGTATGTAGTATGTAGTATGTATGTAGTATGCATGTTGTATGTATGTAGCATGTAATTTTTTTTTTTTTTTTTTTTTTTTTACATTTAACACATTAGCCGGATGATGGGACTACTACTGTCCCATCATTGGCTAATGTGTCAATCACTGTCATGGTAGCAGGCATCGCCCGATGGGACTTGTAGTCCCATCGGACGATGCCTGCACAGACCCCCGGAGCCTGCACAGACCACCGGCAGGCCGGCACAGCCCCCCGGCAGGCCGGCACAGCCCCCCGGAGCCTGCACAGCCCCCCGGCAGGCCGGCACAGCCCCCCGGCAGGCCGGCACAGCCCCCCGGAGCCTGCACAGCCCCCCGGCAGGCCGGCACAGCCCCCCGGCAGGCCGGCACAGCCCCCCGGCAGGCCGGCACAGCCCCCCGGAGCCTGCACAGACCACCGGCAGGCCGGCACAGACCACCGGAGCCTGCACAGACCCCCTGGCAGGCCGGCACAGCCCCCCGAAAGGCCCGTACAGACCCCAGAGAGGCTGTACAAGGGCAGGAAAGGGTTTTTCTTATTCCGATACCGGAAGTCCCATAGACTTGAATGGGACTTCCGGTATCGGAATCGGCGATACCGATACTTTTTTTAAAGATCGGCCGATACCATCCGATACGATACTTTGAAGTATCGGACGGTATCGCTCAACTCTACCAATAACCCATATGTGGTGAAAAGCTATTGCTTGGGTGCACAGCATGGTGTGGAAGGGAAGGAGCGCCATTTGACTTTTGGAATGCAAAATTGTCTGGAATAGAGAGCCGATTAGCAGAAAATTCCTGACAAACTTCAGGCAACTACGGGTAATTCTACATTAAACTCAAACACCTGGCCTCTTCCACAGCCAACATTAAAAGGCCACGTGTGATGAGGTCAAGGGAATTCTCTGTGTTATCTAAGAAACCTGACTTGGACTTTTGCAAAGGGAATTGGCAATAGAAGTAGGGAGCCTACCCAGGCACTTGTGTCCATCTGCTCCAGAAGCATAAAGAGCCACTGTTGGCAGGGTTGGGACAAAGGGTTGGTAGGGTAGGCACTTGCCTATGGTGCCACCTACATGAGTAGTGGTGCATTTTGGGAGAAAAAAAAAAAAATCTATGGTGGCCTGGCATCTTCTTGCGGCCAGACATTCAGAACAGTGACTGCCAAAGCGTGGCCCAAAAAAAAAAAAAAAAAAAAAAAAAAAAAAAAAAAGCAGTGTCAGTCACTGACACCACTCACCCCTCTCTGTGTAGTGCACACCAGCCATTCCTCCCTCTTCCTGGGACAGGAGTGAAGGAGCTGTTATCTCCCCTGCAGCACTGAGATCTCCAGCAAGACACAGGCCACTTCCAGCCTGCGCCTTGTTGGAGAAGGCGCACACAGTGGACATCGGGTCCACTGCTGCACTTCACAGAAGAGGAGACGGTGAAGGAGATTATCGTTATTATTTCCAATATTACTGTGCAGGGGGGCATATGGTGGTACAGAGCCCCCCGCCTCACTTTAACAGCGATCATTACATGAATATGTTACCAGAACCACCATCAGTTTTGTACGAGCTGTATTTCAAGGAAAAGCCATCAGATGTATCCCTTGATTTATAATGTGGGTCTGTTGATTATCCTTTAGGGTATTTGCCAATTGCTGGACACCTTAATTGAAACCAAACAGCCCCAATTATAGTTACGCTTTGTTAGTTTCCATAACTATTCTTGACTTCTAAGTTTAAAATATAGAATGTCTGGGATGAATTGTGCTATTTTTTTCCCTCCCTTTTGTGCAAATGGTAAGTCAAAAAATTGTTGTTTGAAATTGCACTCCCTGTTAAGTCACATTCCTAAAGCAAGTGATATACACACACATACACACTTTTGATGACTTTGTGAAAGGTAACAATTGTAATGGAAGTGGTCATCAGTGTTTGCTACCCAACCCATCAGAGGGGAAGGGGGATGGTCATTAGGTTATGTTTCCATGTTCCGGAAACTGCAGCGCTTTGGATGCAGCTCCACTCAAGTCTCTGCCCCCTTTTGTATGTGTGGCAATTCTGCATGTGTTCATTGAACACATGTGGAATCACCGCATCCTATACATTGACTAATTTATCTTGCTGAGACTGAGTGTTTCCGCAAGATAACTAGATGTGCTGCAGTCTAGAAAGATGTGCCGCATACGTGTATACGCAGGTTTGCCACCTGCGTCTCTGAACGCATAGTGGAGATGGGATTTCTTAAAATCATCTCTACTATGCTGCTACATCTGGACATGGCGTCCAATCCGCAGCAAATTCTGAAGGTGGAAACATACCCTTAGGAGTCCTGTTACCTTCATCCCCCAGCCATTCCTTTGGTTTGGGGGGGCACCAGTGGCTTCATCTGCCTTGAGCACCCAAATACTGTGTCCCGGGCCTGACTGTAGTACAATTTGCTTTGAAAGTCAAAGGGAACTTGTCACCAGGTTTGGCCGATACGCGTTACGGCCACCGCCTTTCAGGGCTGATAGCTACAGCATTATAGAATGCTGTATAAGCCCCCAATCCAACCTGTAAGAAGAATAATAAATTACTCACCTGCGGGGCAATCCAGTTCAAGGGGGTGTCGCTGTTTTGGTTTGGTGCCTCCTATGTTCTTGCAATGCCGTCCTACTTCTTGGTACATGTGGATGACACGTCCCTGCATCGTCCACACAGTTTGCGCAAGAGCGTGATGCTGAGCAGGGGTCCTGCAGTGCACATGCGCCCAGGCTCTGACATTTTCCGGCGCCTGTGCACTGCAGTACCTTGCTCTGTCCTCAACAGGGCAGATAAGTACACCTGCGCAGGAGTGCAATGCTGGGGAGTCTGTGTGGATGGCGCGGGGACATGTTAGCCACATGAAGCAAGCAGGAGGGTGGCATCATGAGAAGATGGGAGGTGCCAGACCGAGAAGAGCGACACCCCTCGGACCAGGCCACCTCACAGGTAAGTTAATTTTTCTTCTCTTACAGGTCGGATGGGTGGCAGATAGACCGCATTATAGAATACTGAAAGGTGGTGGCCGTAACTCATATCGGGTTAACGTGGGGACAGGTTCTCTTTAACTCTGGCAATGAGGCCCTCCACGCATATTAGATGGTCAACTGATCTCACTAAAGTCTGCTGGTTCGGCCAAATATTTAACTAACAAACATGCCAATAGCCATAACCTCCCTAGTCAAAATTAGATTACAGAAATTAATGTTATTCCATTTATTTATAGCATCAGGGAAGTTATACTTGGTGGTAACTTGTTTTTCCTCTTTTCTTATATCTAAACCTGGAGGGCATCTAATAGTGAAAGGCATCCTATAGGCCAAAAATATGGTATGTGAATTGTACTTTCTGCACTAGTCAGTGTCAGGACAACATTCAAAAGATTGGAATAGAGCTCGGGGTTCTAGTTACCCCCTTGGTTCCAGATAGCACAGTACACCTTCAGAAGTCGTTGACAGGATAGAGCCATTTAGCAGCATTAAGGGAATTAGCATGATACTAGATGGAGGATTTTAAAGGTTATTGTTTATCAGTCGGATGTTGATCTCCATGAGTTCATTCATCCTCCTCTTCATAGTCTTTTTACTAGGCATTGCTCCTACCAGCCAGTTTCCTACTCCACACTGATGAGGGGCAATACCCCGAAACAGCTGTATGTGGATGGATACCATGTTTTGGCATAGGTGGTTTCCTTCATTGGAGACTGCCCTTCCCGTGGTTGTTCCTTCCCGGGCAAAGACCTGGCTGGTCAATGCTTGCGTTGAGAAACACGTGATGGTGTCTCCGCGGCTTCTGTTTTGCATTGTTTATCAGTTTTCAGACAACATGAGAGAGCAAATATTTAGCATTTTGACTAAGAACAGGTTAGGTGTTCCCTTGCAACTGATGCTAGAAGGCTGCGCTGCATATTCTGTCATTATCACTGGCAGAAAAGGTGGGGGTGGCAGCATACTGCTCTTTTTTTACCCCACTTAGAAGTGACTGGCAACCAAACAAACCAATTGGATCACATTTTAATCAGTGGGAGTAGTAAAGTTTATTACATAGTTAATGCATTTCCCATACATGTTCCTCAAGTTTAACAGATGCTAGACAGCAATAACGTTCCTCTGGCTCCTTTTATGTCCATCATGGGAATGATCCAATTCCTTACTGAGGTCCACCTTGCCTTTTTGAATGCTGAGCTGCTGCTGTGATCTGGGGTTAACTTACGACGTATATCATATGCAGCTGACAGCAGTCACTCAGCATTCAGGAAGACAGGGTGGACAGCAGTGTGAGCAGCCTCTTAGCTCAACACCCCTGGTGTCTTCAATATTAGACCCACATATCAGCAGGGCGTTTATATTCCTACTGCACATGTTTAAAGGCACCCATCTTACTGGCATTCCAGGACAAGAAGGTGGCAGTGGTAATTTCATTCTATAGTTATTATCGCCCAAAACAAAAACTAGTGGGATTTGCTTATTAACCCCTTAAGCCCCAAGGGTGGTTTGCACGTTAATGACCAGGCCAATTTTTACAATTCTGACCACTGTCCATTTATGAGGTAATAACTCTGAAACGCTTCCATGGATCCCGATGATTCTGACATTGTTTTCTCGTGACATATAGTACTTCATGTTAGTGGTAAAATTTCATTCAAATAACTTGCGTTTATTTGTGAAAAAAATGGAAATTTGGCGAAAATTTTGCAATTTTCCAAATTTTAATTTTTATGCCCTTAAATCACAGAGATACGGCACACAAAAAACTTGATAAGTAACATTTCCCATGTTTACTTTGCATCAGCACAATTTTGAAACCAAAGCTTCTTTTGTTAGGAAGTTATAAGGGTTAAAAATTGACCAGCGATTTCTCATTTTTCCAACACCATTTTATTTTTACGGACCACATCACATTTGAAGCCACTTTGAGGGGTCTATATGATAAAAAATACCCAAAAGTGACACCATTCTAAAAACTGCACCCCTTAAGGTGCTCAAAACCACATTCAAGAAGTTTATTAACCCTTTAGGTGCGTCACAGGAATTTTTTGAATATTTAAAAAAAAAAAAAAAATGAACATTTAACTTTTTTTCACTAAAAAAATACTTCAGGTTCAATTTTTTTTATTTTACCAAGGGTAACAGGAGAAATTGGACTGCAAAAGTTATTGTGCAATTTGTCCTGAGTACGCTGATACCTGGTATGTGGGGGGGAACCACTGTTTTGGTGCATGGCAGACCTCAGCAGGGAAGGAGCGCCGTTTGACTTTTTCAATGCAAAATTGGCTGGAATTCTGATCGGACGCCATGTCGCGTTTGGAGAGCCCCTGATGTACCTAAACAGTGGAAACCCCCCCAAGTGACCCCATTTTGGAAACTAGACCCCCCAAGGAACTTATCTAGATATGTGGTGAGAGCTTTGAACCCACAAGGGCTTCACAGAAGTTTATAACGTACAGCGGTACAATTAAAAAAAATCATATCTTTTCCAAAAAAATGATCTTTTCACCGTCAATTCTTATTTTTCCAAGGGTAACAGGACCCTAAAAGATATTGTGCAATTTGTCCTGAGTGCGCCGATACCCCACATGTGGGGGTATACCACTATTTGGGCGCATGGCAGAGCTCGGAAGGGAAGCAGCGCCATTTGACGTTATTGGCTGGAATTGAGATCGGACACCATGTCGCGTTTGGAAAGCCCCTGATGTACCTAAACAGTGGAAACCCCCCAAGTGACCCCATTTTGGAAACTAGACCCCCCCAAGGAACTTATCTAGATGTATGGTGAGCACTTTGAACCCCCCAGTGCTTCACAGAAGTTTATAACGACCGGGCGTGAAAATAAAAATATCACATTTTTTCAACAAACATCATCATTTAGTCACCATTTTTTTATTTTCCCAAGGGTAACAGGAGAAATTGGACCCCAAAAGTTGTTGTCCAATTTGTCCTGAGTACGCTGATACCTCATATGTGGGAGAAAACTACTGTATGGGCACACGTCGGGGTTCAGAAGGGAAGTAGTGACGTTTTGGAATGCAGACTTTGATGGAATGGTCTGCGGGTGTCATGTTGCTTTTGGAGAGCCCCTGATGCACCTAACCAGTGGAAACCCCCCACAAGTGACCCCATTTTGGAAACTAGACCCCCTAAGGAACTTATCTAGATGTGTGGTGAGTACTTTGAACCCCCAAGGGCTTCACAGAAGTTTATAACGCCTGGGCGTGAAAAAAACAAATATTTTTTTTTCACAAAAATGATATTTTTGCCCCCAATTTTTTATTTTCCTAAGGGTAACAGGAGAAATTGGACCTCAAAAGTTGTTTTGCAATTTGTCCTGATTATGCTCATACCCTATATGTGGGGGTAAAACACTGTTTGGGCACATGGCAGAGCTTGGAAAGGAAGGAGCACCATTTGACGCAGAATTGGCTGGAATTGAGATCAGACGCCATGTTGCATTTGGAGAGCACCTGATGTGCCCAAACAGTGGAAACCCCCCAATTATAACTCCAACCCTAACCCCAACACACCCCTAACCCCAATATGAGCCCTAACCCTAGCCCTAACCCTAGCCCTAATGGGAAAATGGAAATAAACACTTTTTTTTATTTTATTATTTTTCCCTGACTAAGGGGGTGATAACGGGGGGGTTTGATTTACTATTTATGGCGGTTTTTATGCTTGGCAGCTGTCGCACGCTAAAAGACGCTTTTTATTGTAAAAATAGTTTTTGCATCACCTCATATTGAGAGCTATAATTTTTCCGTATTTTGACCCACCGAGTCATGTGAGGTCTTATTCTTTGCAGGAGGAGTTGACGTTTTTATTGGTACCATTTTCGGGCACGTGACTTTTTTGATCGCTTTTTATTCAGATTTTTGGGACGCAGAATGAACAAAAACCAGCGTTTCATGAATTTCTTTTGGGGGGGGGTGCATTTACACCGTTCCGCGTGCGGTAAAATTGATGAAGTGGTTTTACTCTTTGGGTCGGTACGGTTACAGAGATACCTCTTTTAGGTAGTTTTTATTATGTTTTGTCGGTATTTTGCAATGAAAACAATTTTATATAAAAAAATTATTTTGCATCGCATTATTCTGCGAGCTATAACTTTTTTATTTTTCTGCGGATGATGCTGTATGGCAGCTCGTTTTTTGCGGGACAAGATGACGTTTTCAGCGGTACCATGGATATTTAGATGCGTCTTTTTGGTCGCGCGTTATTGCACTTCTTGTTCGGTGGTATGATAAATCATTTTTTGCTTCGTTTTTTATTTTTATTTTTTAAGGGGTTCGCTAATGGGACAGTTTTATAGGACGGGTCGCTACGGACGCGGCGATACCAAATGTGTACTTTTATTGGGTTTTTTTTTATTTTCAAAAAATGAATTTATTGGGGAATTTTTTTTTTTTACTAATTTAGCGATTTTATTTAAATTATTTTTTACACTTTTTTTTTTTTTTTACTTTATTACATAGTCCCAGGTAGGATATCACTGTCCCGTGACAGATCGCTGATCTGTCACATCACAGATCACTGTGACAGATCAGCAATCTGTCACAGGCAGTTCCGCAGACTTCCTCATGCCTGCGCTTTGCAGGCAGTGAGGAAGTCAGCTCCCTACAGGCCCCCGTCGCCATCTTGGATCCGGGGGCCTGTAGGGAAGGAGTCCCCCGCAGCAGCGCTGCACATTGCGCTGCCGTGAGGGGCTCAGGGAAGCACGGAGGGAGCCCCCTCCCTGCCGATGCTTCCCTTTAACCCCCGGTACACTGCGATCGTGTTTGATCGCGGTGTACAAGGGGTTAACTTGTCGGGGGCGGTCCGTGACCGCCCCTGACATTGTGCCGGGTGTCAGCTGTGATAATCAGCTGACACCCGGCCGCGATCAGCGGCGCTCACCACGTGGGCGCTGCTGATCGCATTAGACGTACTATCCTGTCCTTGGGAATTAAGTCCCAGGGCACATGGACGGGATAGTATGTCTAATGGCAGAAAGGGGTTAAATATATTTCAAAAACTTACTACACTTTCCTTTTACAAATATCACCACATGTGATTTATCCATTTTTCAATACCATATTGTATATAGTACTGGTTGGTTACATAGGGTGAATAAAGACCTAGGTCCATAATGTTCAATCTTTTTCCACCAGTTATACATTTTCGCACTAAATTAGCCATAACCCGCAATGTTATGTTTATTGAGGAAATCCAGCAGTTTTTTGTTTTTAAAAAGCTGTTATAGTGTCTGCCATTACTACCTCTTGTGGTCAGCATTCCACATTCTGACTGTGGATCGCCCCCAGGGCTGTGGGATCACTCGGTACGGGGCCGGTGTCTCAAACTGATGTGTCGCGGTGGCGATGACCCGGTCCGTGGCCCTGGGTGTCCATGCAAAATAGGTGGAATGAAGCTGAATAAAGTTTATAGGTAGATACCACTGGTGGCATCACAAACTATCTGGTCAGAAAGGGGACCAGCGCTGCAGTGCAGTTCCTCGGGACAGATGGTGTGATGCAGCAAAGATGTAATTGCTCTCCACAGGCAGAGCTGTAGTCCCAGGGCAGCGTTAGTAGATGTTGAGGTAGATTATGTAGTGTTAGGCACAGGGATGTAGCAGTGCTGAGTAGGTTGGCGCAGGAAGAAGGCAATGACAGCTGAATGCAGTTCCGATACTTTATTCATATTTCTGGCATAGACAGATGCACGCTTCAGTGTCGTGTCCTTCAGGTCAGGGGCTCAGCCAACTCCCAGGCATATGGAATACAACCTTCCAGCACTCCCTTTCAAATGTGCCTTTTGTGAACGTCTCCTTCCTAGCGCTAATCTGAAGTAAGTGTAGTTATGAATTACACTCAAGTTACTCTTTCTTGCTGTTACTTATAACTCCACTCGCATGACAGGCAGCTGTAGCCTACTTCGGGGACTCCATACAATGATGTCCTGGCTCACACACGTTGCTGCTGAGTCTTCGAAGCTTAGGTGGGAATAAAGTTGTCATAACTTCTATTCCTCCGGTTTCTGCTGTAAGAACATTAGTATCACACACAGCCTCGGATACCGGCGCCCAGCCTTTGGCGCATTAAACTTAGGGAAGGGCTCTGCTCTAGCTCCGATCCCAGTTCTTTCTCCTCCTCACTTTCCCATCTTCCTTCTGAACAACTGATCCTTCTCTTTTTCCCCCTCTTTCCTGCCAGCATCTCCAGCTCACAGGAGGCTGCAGCATCTACGTCATTTCCCTCCTTCCCCCAATGGGGGAACTCACTGCAGAGAGGTCCTCTGCTTCCCCCTGTGGAGAACTGACCTAACTTCCTGTCAGCTTTCCCCTCTAGTGTAATCTAAGCTACACCCACCACCCTTCATGAACCAAAGTAGCTGTCATAAAGGGTACTCTGCTGTTCTAATGTGTCTGTGCTAGATATAGGTGCTGGAGTCTGGTCAGGTGTTACCATGTTACCTGAGGAGTGGAATACTACACCTCAGGAGGAGGTGCAGTACCTCTGTGGCGACTGAACCCTCAGGGGTGCCACAACTGCTCTAACTGTAAAGAGCCCTTTCCTATTTAGCTGCCAGAATCACCTTTCTTCCACCTGTAATGTACAATACAAAATAAAATTGTGGTACCGTGTTAGCCAGAAAAATAGATGTAAATACTTATGTCCCCCCAAAAATTGAGAAAAGTATTCAAGGTGTGATACCTTTATTGGCTAACCAGAGAAATTATATTTGCAAGCTTTCAGGACTCAGAAGGTCCCTTCATCAGTCTAGATTACAAGTGAATTACTGAGAAGAGACGGCAACATTTAAATGGGAATTATAACAGGACATGAGGTGATGCTAGCTACAGACAGGCCAAGGAAATCAAATTAAGGTTTTTGTTACACATGCAGATGAGGACCAAGTGTTCTATTAGAGATCTGAAGACCTTCTTGTGGAGGTGTCAACTGTGTCCATGTAATGAGTCATGAACCCAGGTGTCAAATTAAGTCCTATTGTTAGAGATTGGAACATATTTATAAATTTGAACTCCCAAATCTTCCTTTCTCTGTCACTATTAAAATGACCTTTCAATATTAGGACTTTTAGATCTGCCAAGCTGTGTCCAGGTCTAGAGAAGTGTATTCCTACAGGTGTGTCCAGCTCATTTTTTAATAGTTTGTCTATGCAGAGTCATCTTTGTTTGTAGTTTTTGCTTAGTTTCCCCAATGTAGGTCCCTTTATTGCACCTTGTACACTGTATCATGTACATGACATTGGAGGATGTACATGAAAGAGAGTCCATGATCTTATAGTCCTAATTTCTGTTTGGTATGGGGACTATCTGTTGGTGATATGTGGGTGCAGGTCTTGCATTTCTTACTGTTACAGGGGACTGTGCCTGTCACTGATGGTGATGCGAGGGTACTCCTGACAAGGATTTTCCTTAGGTTGGGAGGCTGTTTGTAGGAGAGCAGTGGCAGTTCTGGGAATATTGTTTTCAGTCTGTGGTCTCTGTGGAATATGGGTTGCAGGTGATGCAAGCTACAGACAGGCCAAGGAAGTCAAATTAAGTTTTTTGTTAAACATGCAGATGAGGACCAAGTGTTCTATTAGAGATCTGAAGACCTTCTTGTGGAGGTGTGAACTGTGTCCCCTTTCTGTGTACAAATCAGTGTGACAGACACATCAAAAAAAGAAAAAGAGGACAAACTAGACCCCACAACCAAACTCTGGACCACTATATAGACTTTCCGCAAAAAAGCAGAATCTGACATTTTGGACAAACGCCTCAAAATACCACACAATATCAGCACGGAGGAAGGAAGAGCCATAAAATCCTTAAAAACCAACATCATCATTAAACCAGCAGATAAAGGGGGAGCTGTAATAATTATGAATAAGAACATATGTGACATGCACAAGTGTGAACAAGTCGGTCAGACAATGCTCACACCACCCAATGGCTCAAACACAAGAAGACACTGACAAATTTGCAAAAATACTCTGCAGTAAAAACATGACAGTAATCAGCAAGCGCTGTATAACAAATACAGGGTATTTAGTAAATATGTTTTTTGCAAAAAATGTATACCAAGCAGCTTCACCACGTCACAGTAACCCTTCACGAAGCAGTCCCTATCTAATGTATTTAAAACCTAAACATGTGAACAGTGTCTTGTCACCTGCATCTTAAAAACATCTCCAGAATCCGACCTTTTCTCACCTTTGAAACTGCTAAGACTCTTACTGTCGCTCTTATTCATTCTCGTCTGGACTACTGCAACTCTCTTCTGATCGGTCTCCCTCTTACCAAACTTTCTCCTCTCCAATCCATCTTGAATGCGGCAGCCAGGGTCATATTTCTGTCCAGCCGCTTCACCGATGCCTCCATCTTGTGCCAGTCATTACACTGGCTACCTATTCGCTACAGGGTCCAGTATAAACTCATCTCTCTCACCCACAAAGCTCTCCACTGTTCTGCACCGCCTTATATCTCCTCTCTCATCTCTGTCTATCGCCCTACACGTGCCCTCCGTTCTACAAATGACCTAAGACTAACATCCCCCGTAATCCGAACCTCGCACCTCCGTCTCCAAGACTTCTCTCGTGCTGCTCCAGCTCTCTGGAATGCACTTCCCCAGACGATCAGACTAATACCTAGCCCTGACCTATTCAAGCGCGCTTTGAAAACCCATCTCTTCAAAGAAGCCTATCACATCAACTACTCAGCAAGCTAACTTTGCCCTGTTCCCTCCTTCCAAATATTATTCTGAATCTGCACCCTACTATTCATCTGTCTCCACACCCTTCATGCACATGATAACTGCACTTGATACTTGTCTATTGCGCTTAAACACATGGGCTGATGACCGGATCATGCAGCTTTATATGAAAATCCCTATTATAATTGCCAGACCTGAATTAACAAGCATTTCTCACCTACTGTGTCCCCCCATTTCCTTGTAGATTGTAAGCTTGCGAGCAGGGACCTCACTCCTAATGTCATTGTTTGAATTGTCTTAACTTGTATTGAATTTATTGTCTGTACATGTCCCCGCTTAATTGTAAAGTGCTGCGGAATATGTTGGCGCTATATAAATAAAAATTATTATTATTATTAACAGTGTCTAAATGAACAGGATACAGACAGGTGCCTCCTAGCATATGGGCTTGTGGTGTAAGACAGCTCATTTATGTGCATGTCCTTGCTCAGCATGGTTTGGGAGACCCCACCCCTCTCCTGTGTTACATGCACATAAATGAGCTGTCTTACACCACAAGCACATATGCTAGGAGGCGCCTGTCTGTATCCTGTTCATTTAGACACTGTTCACATGTTCAGCTTTTAAATACATTAGATAGGGACTGCTTCGTGAAGAGTTACCGTGACGTGGTGAAGCGGATTGGTATACATTTTTGCAAAAAACGTATCGACTAAATACCCTGTATTCATTATACAGCACTTGCTGATTACTGTCATGTTTTTTACTGCAGAGTATTTTTGCAAATTTGTCATTTTGTGTTTTCTTGTTGTGTTTTTAATTATGAATAAGACAGATTACATCCAGGAAGCACACAGACCACTCCTGGACAAAAAATACTACACCCCCTTCAGGAAGATCCCACCAAAAATGCAAAGAGGAATTAACAAAGATCATCTATGGGTTTGACTGTCAGTCATCGTCCCTACTGGACCTAATACCAGACAACCCCCAAATAGGTACCTTCTACATGTTACCTAAAATACACAAAAAAGGTAATTCAGGAAGACCCATCATCTCTGGTATTGAGACATTAACTGAGAATATCTCTGGCTTGGTGGAGAACATTTTGAAACCCTAGGTGAGGCAAACACCCAGCTATATCCAGGACACCACAGACATTCTCTGCAAATTGTCAGCACTGGGTCCACTTCCAGAGGATACAATATTGCCATTGCTTTACTTGTATTGCTGCTATGTCTTTTATCACATAGGTAGAATATAAAAAAAGTGTGAATTTTTTCACTGCTATCTCACATGTGCACTGCAGTAGTAGCAGACTCATTAGCCATAGTTGTGGTGTCCCAGCAGCATGTCAGCATGTTTTTACTGAGGAGAGCTTGAGATAGGGGTTAAAACAATGAACACAATGACGTGTCACATGTCCTCATGTGTGCGGTCACATGTCCTGCTGGGAGAGGACACAGAATGATTTTATTGGGTAAGGTAATAGATAATTGTAGTCATTGGGGGCATAGTTCTGGCTTATCAATTCATATTTTGAATGTTAAGTTGCACAGTGACCAATTTTGTATTAATGATGTTGTTCATATTTGCATTAAGGGCTGTAGTGTAGTGGGTTTTTTTTTTTGTTTTTGAGACAAATGAATATGGCATTTTTAGGAGCACGATTTGTGTGTCAAATTCTGCAGAGACAAGCCATAGCTGAAAGAGGTAGACATGAAGCTCTGCGTAATGAACAAAAAGAAATGGCTCATCAGCATTGTTACTTGTTGTAAATATTTTTAGTTATTATTTGAGATGAATATAATATTTGTGAAGGAAACTTGTATAGTGTTGTCCCTTATTACACAGAAGTCCTTTCATATACAAGTCATCCCTCATTAACCTGGTTGTCTAACCAATTAGATGCTGCACCAAATAATGGTCTTGGCACCTTGAGGTGATGTAAATAATATAGTATTAAATAATGTGTGCATGAAAAATTAGAATAAATTCATTTTAGTGACAATGTTTTCTTTTCTCCTAGGGAAAATGCACATAGGAGAGTGCAGGGTATAGTGCAGTTCTGCTCACTGTATTTTGCGCTCAAATTGTCATGCAAATGTGTATGAAGCCTAAATATGAACATCTATTTCTAAATGACAGTAGCACTAAAGCGGGCAACGAAAATCAATCCCATCTGTGGTCCTCATGGCATTCTAATCTGACAATGAAGCAAATTTTAATTCCACCCATATTAAGCAATGGTATAAAAACTACAGACCTGCTCAAAGTTTGGAAAGAAGAGGAAAAAAAAAAAAAAAAAGAAAGAGCTATGGTGCCATCATCTCGTTAACATCTATATACATTCAGGCACATTTTTAAAAATAGAGTAAAACTCCTTTCATCAAGTCAGTCAGTGATGCATCTTAAAAAATATAAAAATCTTAGATTGTATTGTAGTAATCATAACTTACTAACGGTCAAATGTTATCAGATTATTTTTAATTATTCTTCAGAGTTTTCATTTTCATATTAGCAGACAATGGGTTTTCTCTCAAAAAAAAAAAAAAAAAAAAAAAAAACTTTTAGATTTGAAACTACGGCAATTCAGCATTTTATCAAGTACCTCCAGGACTAGGCAGAAATACTGAAAAATTGGCCAATATCACCCTTGTGCTTTAGGACTGCGGATATACAAAGAACCACTTTTTAGAGCCAAATAATTATTAGTTAGTACCAGCATATACTAAACCAATTTTTTTGGCGCTACATAATATTCCTAAATACCAACATATTAAAAAAAAAAAAAAAAAAAAAAAAAAAACAGCTAAATAATATTAGTTGGTGCCAGCAAACAGTAACATCCTTTTTAAAATCTAATTGCTTAATATTCCATGCCTACTGCTGAAATAGCTTTTATCTAGCAGTTGCGCGACTGGCGCAAACCTTGCAAAGATGCGCAAACGTCGCAATTTATAAGTAATTTCCCCGAGTTTGTTGTTGACATGTGTCATATAGCAGACGGAGTCACATATGCACTGGAAGTGACTAATACATTTATTTATATTTGCTAATGTCACATGTGAGTTTTTTCATCCAAAACTTATAAACAAAATTACTAATTTGTGAAACTTTGCTGCTTTCTTTTTGGCTGCAGTGGTTTGGCTCTCTACTTAAGCAATACCAGCATTTGGGACCAAACTATTAAAGCAGTTGTCCAGGTTTGTGAAGAAAATCTCCACTCACTTTAAATGACTGCAGACTTTCTAAGGGTATGTGTACACGCTGCGGATCCGCAGCGGTTTGGCTCTGCGGGTCCGTTGTACAGTACCTTTATTTCCTATGGAAAAAAATAATGCTGTTCACAAACTGCGGATTTTTCCGTGCGGATTTGCTGCAGGTTACAATCCGCAGCATGTCAATTCTTTGTGCGGTTTCACACCTTATGAGGTGCGAAACCGCAGGGCAAAACCGCAGGCTAATCCGCAGATAAACTACAGGGCTTTTGTCCTGCAGATTTACCTGTGGATTTTTCAACAAAATCACAACCTAAAAACTACGTGTGCACTATCCTAATTCTCACAGCCTGCGCAGGCTGTCAGGATTCTCTGTCCGGTGTCTGTGGGGGTGGATATATGATTGCAAGTACACAACATGCATACTTCCAGGCACATTTCAACTAGGTTTAAGCGTGGAGCGCACTGCGGGGCATGGGGGTACTCGGTACCGGGCCCGTCAACTTCCATGGGGGACGGTGTCACGGTGGCGGTGACCCGGTCTGTGGCCCAGAGGTGTCCAGTAATAAAATTGGGGAAAGTTGTGGTATTTATGTGGTAAAAATTAAAATAAAATTATTAGATGGTGAAATACGTGACGCCACCTATGGTATTCTAGTCAGAGGTGACCAGCGCTGCGGTGTTGCTTCTCTGGGATGGATGTTGGGCACAGCTATGATGTTGTAGCCCTCCACAAGTAGGGCTGTAGTCCCAGGGCAAAGATGTTAAATAAATAGTAAAAATGGCTGTAAACATTGGGGTGCAGATAAATGAGAGAGACACAGCGAGGTGCAGTTTCTTTAGCTTTTACTGGTAATAGGTTGCAGTCCAGAGTACCACATACAGGTGATTGACTGAGTCCGGCTCGCTGGAGGCATTCAGGGGATCCACCTTGCCAGGTGGGGATTTAGGACCTTCCTTTCTGTGCTATGTGTGTGGGTCTCCACTGCATATAACTATGCTGTGACCCTCTATTCGTGATGGTTTCACTAACCTGTACGGCTGTCAGCGTGAGCCTATTCCACGGGTACCGTCCTTTTCACCATCAGCCCCGGGCTCCTTATCCGCTGCCGTGCCCTCAGGTGTTCAATGTGCACAGGAATTTACAATCCCATGTACTTTCATATTTGGCCATCAGGGCGTACAGCTCCTGTCAGCCTAAGACTCTGATGTCCCTTTTCTCTTTATTAGCGCTTCACTCAGGGGTCTGCTATATGAAGTATTTTAGCTTCCCTAGAGTCTCTCAGTCACTGCTCTTTTCCTTTCCCTCTTCACAGATCAGCTCCCTGTCTTCATCTGACAGGATCTTCCAGAAAGATCTCTTTACCTCACATCCTCATGTTTAACTGTCATTTTTCCTCACAGCTGCTTCGTTTCCATGACAACTCCCTCAGCTGACTTCTAGCTGACTCACCAACCCCCTCTGCTGGCCAGAATTTATAAGGCATCTCCCTTTTCTGACCTGCAGCAGGAAATTGTGATTAAATCTATTCTGCCTGGCATGGGGGTCCCTTTTCTGCCTCCAAGCATGACTTTACCCATTAGAGGGAGGTAATGTCACTGTGACAACCGGACTCTGGGGTGTCACAAGTGCACGTCTAGTCAGAATGTTTCTGGAAATATGCATATTGCATACTTGTGGTCACAAGACTTTCTGCACCAGAGAATCCTGATACAACAACGTGTCTATAGTGTTGTGAGGATTCAAGAGTCTGCAGTTACATAACATAACTGCAGACTTTCATCACAAACCAGAACAACTCATTTAACCCTTTACTGACCGCTGATGGTATAGTGCATCAGGGGCCAGTATCCCCTGCTTGGAGGTGGGCTCTAGAGGTGAACCCACCTCAAAGCCGCGACATGTCAGCTGTTTTAAACAGCTGACATGTGCCCACAATAGGCACGAGTGGAAACGCGATCCTCCCCCACCTATTAACTAGATAAATCCTGCTGTCAAACGCTGGCAGCGGGAATTTAACTAGAACTTCCAGCACAGCCAGAAATATGCGCATTGCCGACCCCCTGTCATGTGATCAGGGGTCAGCGATGTATTGCCATAACCTGAGGTCTCCTCAAGACCTCTATGGTTGTTGAGGGCAGATTGCTATGAGTGCCACCCTGTGGTCGGCGCTCATAGCAATGCTGTAATTCTGCTGCATTGAGGTGATCTATGCAGAGCCGATCGAGCTATGGCAGCTTCTATCCTCCTATAAAAGGCTATTGCAGCATGAAAAAACAAACAAAAAAAACCACAAACCTACGCATATTTGGTGTCGCCGCATTCAGAATTGCCCGATTAATGAAAAGAGGATTAACCTGATCACTAAATGGCATAGAGAGAAAAATAAATCAAAATGCCAGAATTACATTTTCTTGGTCGCCGCGACTTTGCATTAAAATGCAATAACGGGCGATCAAAAGAATGTATCTGCCCAAAAGTGGTATCCTTAAAAACATCAGCTCGGCACGCAAAAAATAAGCCCTCACCCAACCAGAGATCACGAAAAATGGAGACTCTACGGGTCTCGGAAAATGACGCAACTTTGTAATTTTATTTCACCACTTAGATAAAAGAGAACCTAGACATATTTGGAGTCTATGAACTTGTAATGACCTGAAGAATCATAATGGAAGGTCAGTTTTAGCATTTAGTGAACCTAGCAAAAAAGCCAAAAACAAAACAAGTGTGGGATTGCAGTTTTTTTTGCAATTCATCGCACTTGGAATTTTATTCCCGTTTTCGAGTACACTGCATGGTAAAACCAATGGCATCATTCAAAAGTACAACTTGTCCCGCAAAAAACAAGCCCTCACATGGCCATATTAATGGAGAAAAAAAAAAAAAAAAAAAAAAAAAAAGTTATGGCTCTGGGAAGAAAGGGAGCGAAAAATGAAAAAAACTCCAGTCATTAAGGGGTTAAAGGCTGTCATGTACAGTAGACTAATGGTCCACTGAACCTGCCAATATCAATGGGTTCAGCTGACACTCTAGTTGGAATGGGGACCCCAGACAATTTATTGTCATGAGAGGTGTCAATTCGGCATGTTCAATTTATTCGTTCTCCTGGAGATAAGCCGCCTACAGACCTATCCGCCATCTCATTTCTATGGCAGGAGTAGGTTCTGTTCACTATGGCGCCAATTTCATTTGTTTTCCAAACGTTTTATTGGAGTTTTAATAAATGGGGAAGAAAGTGTAGGGGAGGGAAGGAAAGATGAAAAGGAAAAGGAAAAGAGGAAGGACAACAATGTCCAAATGTAAAGAATACATAAAATGTAACATGTTAATGCAGAAGCATATTATACAATGAACTATTACAAAGGTAAATATTTAAGCATATAATTAAATTTGTTCCAAGCCAAAGACCTAACCCCAAAGGGGCCTAGGTAGGTGCACTCTGGTTGAAGACCTTAAGAGAACAGCTCCAGCCATCTAGACCATTTCCTAGCATGTTTGGCAAATTGATCATGCATATGTGCAAATTTCAGTTCAAAGGAATGATGAAGGCTAATTTTGTCTAGAATATCGTTAATTTGTGGAGGTTTTGGATTTTTCCCAAAGGAAAGCGATGTTGTGTTTGGAAACTAGTAAAATGTGCATAATCAATAGCCTGTTAGTAAGGTCAATTTTGTCAGTGTCTAGAGAAAGAAGGGCCAGACAAGGAGATAAAATAAGTCGCGTTCCTAAGATAAAATAGATAAGATTTGAAACCTTTCTCCAAAAGGGAACAATTTTGGGACATTGCCAAAATATATGCAAAATATTTCCTGGCCTTCCACAACCCCTCCAGCAGAGCGGAGAATTGTCAGGGTTGATTCTATGGAGTCTTACAGGGGTAGAATACTATCTCGTTAAAAGTTTGAAGTGGGTCTCTTGTAGTGATAAGGAAATGGTAGAGGCGTACGAGAGGGAGCATGCCTGTTCAAGGTCAGGAGGGTCAATTATTGTATGTAATTCGTTTTCCCATTTGATATTTTGAGTCTTGACCACTGCAAAGCTATTATTACACCACTTGTAAGTATAATCAAAACTCCAGAAAATATTATGGTCTATATTACAAATAAGATTAAATGCTGGTTCAGAAATTCTTGGTGAAATAGCAAGGAACTCATGGAGTTTGTCTTTTTAAAGGAAGACATATTGTAAGAAAGCAGGAGTAGTAGATTGAAATCTATTCTTGAGTTTGTTATAAGGTGTACATAGAGCACCATCGTATAAATCTTTGAGTCTTTTGAGACCAAGTGCAGACCAAACAGGGTCAAAAGTCTGATTGGGTGCTTGAAAAATAACTGATGTGGTCAAATTTTTTAATGTGACTTCTTTATTAGAGCCTCATTTTGGAACAGAATTTTTTCCAAGCTTCAGAAATAGCTTGAAAAATTGGATGAGAGTTCAATTAATTTTTTATGAAGGAGTTGGTTCAGAATTAGTAGGTGAAGAGGTTTATAATTGTTAAAAGACAATTCTAGTTCATGCCAAGCTGGTGTCTTATCTTGTGGCCACCAGAATGCGCTGTGACTAAATTTGCAGTGTAATAAGCCGTGATATTTGGGGAACCAGCCCCACTATAAGATTTATGATTGTAGAGAATGTTTTTTGCTATTCCATATAAAGGAATTCAATGAGGCTTGGAGACTTGTAAGAGAAGAAGTGGGAACTTTTAAAGGAAGAGAGCGAAGTAGATAGGATTTTTGGGAAGATGTATTATTTAACCATCATGATTCTTCCCCACCAAGAGAGTCCATCATCTCTAGATATACGAAATTCATTAAAAAAACTTTTTAGTAAGAATCTCTAAGTTTAATTATATAAGAAAGTTTATATTTTTGACAAATTTTAGGCCTAGGTATGTCAGCCCATCAGTAGCCCAACCCCAAGGAGAGAGGCCCTAAATTTTTCCTTGGTCTATTCCCAGGTTAAAGCCAAGTATTTTGGATTTAGAGTCGTTTATTTTAAAATTAGAGACCTTGGAAAAGTTTGGATTAGAGTTTGTAAGGCAGTGATAGAGTTGCTTGGATCAGTAAGGGTAAGAATTATCTCATCTTCATATAATGCTATTCTAAAATCTCTATGCAAGGTTTTAATTCCTGAGATCTTTGTACTATTCCTGATTAATTGGGCTAGAGGTTCAATGGCCAATGCGAAAAGCAATGGTGACAAGGGGCAGCCCTGTCTAGTCCCATTAGCTATATTAAACGTAGGGGAAAGATGACTTTTGGAATATACCCTCACCCCAGGGCTGGAGTACAAAGCCATAATGCCTCACGTGAGTCGAGAATTCATTCCAAATTTTTTGAGAGTCGCTTCGAGATAAGACCAATTATGGCGGTCAAACGCTTTCTCAGCATCAAGAGAGACAACAGTGGCTTTGAGGTTTTTTGTGGAAATGAGCTTTATTATGTTAATGAGCCTTCTCGTACCATCTATGGATTGTCTTCCTTTAATGAAGCCTATCTGATCGTTGGAAATTACTGTCGGGAGAAATTTAGTCTATTAGCCAAGATTTTTGCACAAATTTTTACGTCTGTGTTGATGAGGGATATAGGTCTATAATTAAAAACTTGGCTAGTGTCAGAATTTGGTTTAGGGATTACGAAAATGGTCGCTTACAGCATCTCTTTGGGAAATGGACCTGATTGGAAAGCTGAATTAAATAAATACTTTTACAAGGTGAGGGGCCAATAAATTACTAAAAGACTTGAAATAATCATTGCTAAACCCGTCTGGTCCGGGTGATTTAAATATTTTAAGTTTTTTTTTATAGTTTCCAGGACTTCTTGTTCAGTGAAGGGAGAAGACAAAAAAGAAAAGTCTTCAGGAGTTGAGTTTTGGAAGGTTCATGCTGGAAAGGAATGATCCAATCTCTGAGGTAGTTGGCTGCAAATTAGGGTTATCCTGATTAATATTATACAGATTTTTGTAATAATCGGCAAAAGCCTTTACAATATCTTTAGGGTGGACCAGAGATGTACCATTAGAAGTTATAGTGTCAATTCTATTCCATTTCCATATATTCTTAATTCTGTTTGACATGTATTTTGAAGGGCGATTTATAAAGTAATGCTTGCATTTTGCTGATCTAATAGCCGAGTCGTAAAAATTGAATATGAGTTTCCTTAATTGCATTCTAAGATCGGTAAGTTCTGATAATACAGCTTGTTTGCTAGAGGAAAGAGGATCGACGAAGTTCCTCTTCTTTAGATTTAATTGACTGTTGTAGGCTAAGGATTTTATCTCTGTTAACTTTTTTGTCTGGAAGAAATTTGGATCAAAACTCCCCTCAATACCGCCTTGTGAGCGTTCCAACAGGAAAATGGATTTAGGAGGACGGAATCGTTTTCACTAAAATAATTCTGTAAGGCTGAGCTGATTTCAGATTTGGTGAGGGGGTTATGAAGCAAAGAGGAGTTGAATTTCCACATGAATTGGGGGTGAGTTGGAGGCCCTATTGTCAATTCTGCAGTTACCGGAGAATGATATGAAATAGATTTATTAAGTATGGAGACAGAGGAGAACCTTGGCAAGGAGAAGACATCTGTGAGTATCAAGTCTATTCTAGAGGCAGACTGATGGCCATCAGAAAAATGAGTAAATTCTCTAGATGTGGTGTTCAAACAGCGGAATGAGTCGAATAGCTCGTGATTATAGATCCAGATGTTCAAGGATTGCGATCTTTGTCTGCTGGGGGAGGTGGAGTCTAGTGTATTATCTGGCACCATATTAAAGTCACCTAATAAAAGTGGAGTTCCTGAGCGTAAGGTGTCGATTTTTTTCATTAGCTTATTTAGGAAGCTAAGTTGTCTGATGGTGGGAACATAAGTATTAACTATTGTGAAGGTGTGGCCGTTCAATTTGCATAGGAGAATATCATAGTGACCTTTTACGTCCTTGACTTCAGAGAGAAATTCAAAGGAAATTGAATTACCAATCAGGGTTAAAACCCCCGCTTTCTTTCGTGGACCGCAAGACTCAAATACAAATGGGAAATTTTTGAGATTTATAGAAGGGTGGTTATCTTTTTTGAACTTAGTTTCTTGGAGGCATACAACCTCAGGATGTAACCTGTTAATTTCTTTACCATTGGAAAATCACTTCCAAGGGCTATTTAGCCCCCTGACCTTATAAGACAACTTTTATTTTCGTGTTACAAGAGTGGCAAGGACCATATGAAGTGGAGTAGATGAAATAAGGAAACCAGAGGGCACCTACCTTTGAATAACAAAAAAAAAAACTGAAACTGAAGGCCTGTTTAAAACCGGACACAGAAAAACACAAAAAACAGTAAGAACAAAATTGTCCTTCAGAAAGAGCCTCGCCGGTAGGCTCCAATTCCTTAGTGGGGAAAGTTTGTGTAAGGATCCCATTAGAGGCATCCTTTAGCTGTCAATCATAACTGCACTGTTCCTAGAAGGAAAGTAATCATGTGATATACGAGTCCATAAAGAAGTAGAGAAGAAAACCTGTGCAAAGAAGAATAAGCAGAGTAATACACTGAACAAATAATCAAAAAGTGTAGAGAGGCCTTTTAACCAGGAGAGAAAATATGTAGGCAGGGTCTTTCCGTTGGATCATCCTGTCTCTGAAGAGGGCCTGGGGTCTTGAGAGTTAGAGTTTCTTTGGCGATCGGGTATCCTGCAGTAGGACAGGAAATCTCTTCCTTCCTTAGGCGAGAATAGGACCATCATCTTTCCTTTGTAGAATACCAAAAGTTTAAGTGGAAAGCCCCATTTATAGGGGGATATTCTTTTCCCTCAAGGTGGAGGTGACTGTCTTAAAAGACTTTCTTCAATCGTTTCCTTTGAAAGATCCGTGAATAGCTGAAGGTGAGCATAGGGTTCTGGAAAACCTCCTAGATCTTTAACCGATTTTTGAATTTTTTCCTTGATCTTGAAGAAGTGGACCCTTAAGATGGTATCTCTAGGTAGATCTTTATTGATGTTCCGTGGATCCTATCTATGACGAGATCCTGGTCTGTAAGTGCTGGTAGTAATTTTTTGAAAATTGTCTTGACAAAGTCTTCTAGTTTATCCGGTGAGATAGATTCTGGTATTCCTCTTATTTTCAATTTGCTTCATCTGTTCCTGTTTTCTATATCCGCAACTTTAATTTTAAGTCTGTGAAATTCAGATTTGAGGTCATGGGTGTCTTTTGATAAATCATCAGTGTGTTCTTCCACTACAGTTAGCCGTTTTTCATGGTTGTCTAACCTGCTGCTATATTTATCCAAGGTGGACTGTAAAATTTTATTTTGGTTTTCAAATAATTGAGACATACTGGACATGATTTTCTGGGCGAGAGTATCCATGTAAGAGCGCATGGATATAACATCCAGGTTTTGGGAAGGAGAAGGATTGATGTTATCCATCTTAAATTTTGACCTTTCCGGCAAAAAGTTTGGTGAATTATCTCCAGACTCAGGACTTGAAGCGTCGGCTGGCGATGTGAATTTTTCAGAAGTTTTACCAGGATTTTTCCTTTTTGATGAGATAGATGTATCCATGACCTCTTTATGAGGAGATCTGGCCTTAAATGGCTTAACGATATCCACTTGATCTGTAAAGTGAGGATTGTAAGAATCCTGAAATTTTTGTGCTTTTTGAGGAGTCATATTAGACACTTTCATTGATTTGGACACTGGAGTAGCCTTGTGACTCATCTTGTGCCCTTTTTTGAAGCCTGCCTTGCAGGGATTATATTAGAGAGAATTGATATTATTGATGATGTTGATACTGAATAAATGTTAAAAATATAGAAAATTCTTGTGTCTTCCTATGCCTTTTTATAAAAGGGACCGTGAGGAATGAGATACACCACAGAATCAGATGGCACTTTTAAAATTGTATGATGCATACAGTAAAATCCTTTATTAACTGCGCGGCGATATAGATGCGCTCCCTTTGACTTTAAATGCACCCGTGACAGGCGGCTAGTCTTCACACAGGGCTCAGTGATGTCAGTCCCCGCTCAAAAAAATATACAACAGGGGAGCTGGCAGCTGATACACGGCACCGCTGAAGAAAGGCAGATCACCCCAGTGGAGCCGCACAGGAGCGGTGGGGAGTGGAGGTAACATAGAAATAGGCACAAATCACAGACTATTTTGTGTCCTTCCACCTCACAGATCTGTTATTACAGGAAAATGGCATACTTGAGATAGGACGTTGAGATGAAAGAGATCCCCCCGCAGCCGTTATAGCTCCCGCAGCCTCGCACAAAGCAGGGGAATATAGCTAAATTAGGACACCCTGGGACTTCCAAAGGGTCTAAAACAGACAAGAGTAGATTCCAAAAAAAAAGGTCAATGTCTTAATTATGCAACGAGAGAAATCCTGTCAGATTAGGCACAGGGTAGGGACTATTTTGTATCCTTCTGCCAATCAGCTGGTATATGACAGGATTTTTATAAAAAAAAAACTCCAAAATACAATAAAAATCTTTAAAATGTGGTAGACAAGCGTGGAGATACTTTTTCTGAGGACAAGGACAGCCGGCGGGTAATGGCGGGAGCAGGGAAAGGATTTTTTTTCACTCACGATTCAAAATGGTGTCACCTTGCAGTAAAATGGTGGGAAAAGGCCTCAGATTTCAAAAATATCTTTTTTAATGTCCAAAGCTCAGACAAGGGGTATCAGAATGTACCTCTGAGTAACGAGAAAACAATCCTTCCATGGGTTATCGAAGAGAGCGATTTTCTTTTGCTTTGTCGCTTTAGGGGATGCCTCCTCAGAGATCCTGAGCCGTGCGTGTTACACCATCACCAGCTCAGGCCACACGCCAATTCATTTGTAACAGATATTATAACTGATGGATCACGCTACAAATTGATCCAATTAAAATCATAATGTTTGATTTGTTTGTTTGAGAGCACACAAAGAAGAAAAAGTAAATATATGGGTTAACAAAGATCTATTCTAATTATGGGTTCACACTGAAGTGTTCTGCTGAGTTTCTGGAGCAGAAACTCTAATAAAAAAAAAAAAAAAAAAACTCATGGTATTTGCACTCTTAGTGTTTTTTTTCCTAGACTCTCTGCTCCAAATGAAAAAAAAAAAAAAATCCAAAAGCCTTTCACTGTGAATGCACCCTTACTGCGCAGTAAAACATGTCAAAAATTGCATTATTCTACAAGGTTTTCCGGCATCATCCATTTTGCATTCATTGCCATTCAGTCCATGTATTTTTCTTGAAAATATTCCATACTTTGAGTATGCTACATTTTCATAAACATGACACTAATTTAAAAAAAAAATGCTACAAAAAAAAAAAAAAACGCTGTATAAATATAATTTAGCAGACTTTACAATGTGTTCCCAGGCATAGCAGAGTTAACATACGGATACAACAGATTACAGTGAAAAAGGTGAATATAGCTTACCAGTCTAGCAGCTCCTGTTTGGTGCCTGAAATTTAAACTAAAGCGCTATGGGAGTAGGTCCATAAAACAAATAAAAATTCCAGCACCTGGTGTTAAACAAAAAAAAAAAAAAGTGTTAATGACATGTGCTGTGGTCATGGGCAGAAGCTACACATTTCCAATGTGCTAACACTTAGTCCGAGCTACAGATCAAAAGTTACAGTAAATAGTTATAAAACAAACTGATCAATAATAATTTTATATATGGACAGAATTGGAGAAGTCGCAGAACCAGAATGTGACACATACAATATATACAGATCACTTTCAACATATCACATTGTCAAACCAAACAAAAAATGGGGAGACTCAAAAGTTATGTTTCCACAGTGAGTTTCTGGAATGTTTTTGACACGGTGTCTTGTCACTGCGCAAGAAAACAGCATTTTAGGGCTTATTCACCCATCAGTATTTTGCAACAATGTTTGCATGTGAAAACTTAGAGTGAAATATTGACACTTGTTCTGTGTTTTGCCATAGTAATACGGATCAAAAATTCTGGTGTGAATTAAATCTTATAATTTCAATAAAAGTATATCATTATTAAAAATCATGCCCACTTTTTTTTTTGTTTCCAAAGACCAAATACTGAACATGTGAATGTGACCTAAACTGACCAGTGGTGCATGTTTGAAATCCACAACATGTCAATTTCTCTTGCGGACATGCTGAGTTTTATATGCAGCACATTTCCCCTTAAACACGAGAAATCCGCTAAAAATTGTCACAATCCTCACACAACTGTATCAATAAGTTTTGGCAAAGCCAAACACCAGAAATTATCATAAACAAAAGCAGCTTTATATTAACCATAACTCAAAGGGGAGGGAAAAGTAAATAAGGCAAAAAAAAAAAGCACATATAGAAAAAACGCACTGAAAAACACAATGGAAAAAAACATGAAATGGAAAAAAAAAGTAATACTTTACCTAACGTGTGCAGAATATCTGCAATATCAAAAACTCACCAAATAATCATTGAGAGAATATAACCTTAGTGAATAAAACGTTTGTAACATTTGTCTTATGGAGTGTAGCAAGGCCAGAGAGAGACCCGGACCCCAGTTCTATGACACATATCCTACACAGCTGCTGAGCAAAAGGCAGAAAGTTTCTCATACAAGGAGCATTTCACATGACCTGAGAAGTCCAGGGTGCACCACGCCCAGATAAGGATCAAATTATTATCATGACCATTAGGCCGGGATCACACATGCAAGAAACACGGCCGAGTCTTGCATGTTAGGCCGGTTTCACATTTGTGTTTCAGGGCGCAGCGATGGCCTGCGCACGGCCGCCGCTTAGCCCCGCCTTCGGGCGCATGACGCTGCATGCGTCCCCTATCTTTATCACTGAGGACACAGGCCGTGCGCAGTATGCGTTTTGGAGGAGCCTGTGTCCTTTTGACGGTGCGCCGACCAGCGCCAAACGCAACCTGTTGCAATTTGGTTGCGCTCGGCACACTGTCAAAAAGACACAGGCGCCGCCAAACGCATACTGCACACGGCCTGCGTCCTCAGTGATAAAGATAGGGGACGCATGCAGCGTCATGCGCCCGGAGGCGGAGCTACCAGCGGAGGCGCAGCAGGGGGTGGGGCTTAGCGGCGGCCGTGCGCAGGCCGTCGCTGCACCCTGAAACGCAAATGTGAAACTGGCCTTAATCGCCGGTACTCAGAAGCCGAGCGTGCGGCTACACGCTTGGGTGCCGGGTACTGAGATGTTTCTCGCATGTGTGATCCCGGCCTATTACAGATCCTAAGATTCAAATGGTAATATAAATATGAACCAAACAGTTTCTACACAGTCTGAATATATACATTATATATGTGAAAGATAACCTCACATCTATAAGTGCATGCTGCATCAAGAGAGAAAACTGCACAGTGTGAACAGGCACATATTATATTAGATATGCATATTCCATGGGGAGAGATGCCCAGCCCAGTGTGAACAGTCAGATAAAGCACCACATTGGTACAATATATGCATGCTGCATGAAGAGAAAAACGTGCCCAATGTGAACAGTCACACAGAGCACTACATATACCATGAAAATACTGAAAAGCAATGTGTGAAACTGACCGAAGGCTACAATCATACATCCCTTGTACATGTCTGTGTTGTCTGTTTTTTTTCAGTCAAACAGCACAATGACCCATAGAGTTTCATTGATGAACTGCAACCTTTTTGTGATTTATAAACCTGCAAAATACACTACAAAAAGAGCATTTTGTGGCATATGTATTCACTCCTGGTGTGTTTTTGGTAAGGGACTGTTTTAAAACACAACATGCCTTAGGTGTGGAGTTTTTTTTCTAGGCTTTCCTGCTATTTTTACACAAGCCAAAAAATAATGCCCTAAAATAACTATTCGTGAAAGAAACCTAAGACCTCATTCAGATGTTCATGATTTCTTTCATACTGAAAAACATGGACCATTATTCATCAAACTGCTCTCTCTCGGCTCTCCTCCTGCTTTTCTGATAGCTCCTTCATTATATCATTTGCTGACTCTTTTTCCTCTAAGGCCTCTTTCATGTGGTGACAGTTCTCACACGTACCGAAGACACTTACACACACATAGACCCATTCAAGTGAATTGGCCTGTGCACATGTCAGTGTCTTTCCATGGACCATGTGTCCCTGAGCAAAATATGCTGGCATGTCTGTTTTTTAACAGCAGCATGGGCCACAAAATGCCCTGCACATATGCACACTGATGACACACGGATGGCATCTGTATCACATGCACCGGCGCCTGGAAATCAGTGGTATTGTTCACGCTATTCCCTGGTGGTGGGTGTGGAAGACAGCTCACTTCATTCTCCTCTTCTCATGCAGCAATCAGCACTAGCAGGGGAGAATGTTGAGAGTTGTATTCAGCTAACAGCAAGAGCAGGTGGTGGCAGCTAATGAGAGGATTTATCAGCTGCCACCTGCACTATAAATAAATTGAAAAAAAATGACGTGGGGTTCCCCTGTACTTTTGATAACCAGCCAGGCAAAACTGACAGTTGCAGGCTGCAACCCTCAGCTTTAGCAAAGCCAGTTATCAGGAATAGAGGGGTCCCCACACCCTATTTTTTAATTATTGAAATAATTAATTTAAAAAACAACATGGGGTCTCCCCATGTTTGACAACCAACCAAGCTAAAGCAAACAGGTGGGGGCTGGTATTCCCAGGCTGGTAAGGGTCCATGGATATTTCCCCCCCCAGCCTAAAAGTATCAACCTGCAGCTGCCCCAGAAAATACACATCTATTAGATGAACCAATTCTGGCACTTTGCCCGGCTCTTCCCACTTACCCTGTGGTGGTGGCAAGTGGGATTCATATTTGTGGGGTTGATGTCACTGTTGTATTGTCTGGTGACATCAAGCCCACAGCTTAATAACGGAGAATTGTCTACAAGACACGTATCCATTACCATCCTATAGTTGTATTGTAAATAAACACACAGCCAGAATAAAGTCCTTTACTTGAAATAAAAACAAAACACACATCTTTTTTATTTAAAAATAACAAACACAGTTATACTCACCTAAAACCCATTCCATTGAAGCCCTTGTTTTCCTGTAATAAAACAAAAATAAAAAAAACCACATCCCTCCCTCACCTCTCCGTCGTTATGTCTCACACCATAATCCATGTCTGGAGATAAAGAGTTTTCAATCTGAATGGTACCAAGATGTGACCGTCCAGGTTGAGAACCACTGAGGAATTAGCTGCTGCGAGTGCAGCATCAATGAGCAGCGGTGACCTCATCAAATTATTTGTAATACTTGTAAAATAATACTTTTTGCATTCGAGAAGTTGGATCCAGTACTTCATTTTCTTTTGCATACATACTGTGCCAGTCATTGCACTGGTTACCCATTCACTACAGAATACAATATAAACTTATCACTCTCAGCCACAAAGCGCTCTACAGTTCAATAGAATATAGTGAAAATACGCCGCATCCAAAACATTGCTACCTCCAAATCGTGGGCGCATAGCCTAATGCTTCTCCTATTTGTTACAATACTAATCATGGTGAACACACAGATCTAACATCCATGCCGTCAATGGACAGTCAGTGGTTTTCATGGACTAATAGACTTATTTGGGCAATTTTGATCCATGATTCAGATCAAATATGAACGTCATCATGATTTTTGCAGACCAACTGGCCCCCCTCAAAAAACGGGCATGTTAACAGCACTGTAATCTATAATGGGAAAGTGTTCTATCCATGGAAATAACGGCTAGAACATCTATGCCATTCTTGGATGTCTTAATGAGGTTCTATACTCTAACAAACTATTTTAACCCCTTTATGCCGCAGCCCATTTTTGTTTTTGCATTTCTGTTTTTTGCTCTCCTCCTCAGAGCCATAACTTTTTTATTTTTCCATCAATATGGCTATGTGAGGGTTTGTTTTTTTATTGGACGATTTGTACTTTTGAACAACACCATTGGTTTTACCATATCGTGTACTGTAAAAAGGGGAAAAAATTTCCAAGTGCGGTGAAATAGTAAAAAAAAGTGCAATTCTTCAAATTTTTTTTTTTTTTACCATGTTCACCAAATGCTAAAACTGATCTGCGATTATGATTCTCCAGGTAATTGCGAGTTCATAGACACCAAACATGTCTAGGTTCTTTTTTATTTAAGTCGTGAAAAAAAATCCAAAGTTTGTACAGAATATTGCGTAATTTTCCGAGACCCATACCATATCTATTTTTCGTGATCTGGGACTTTTGAGGGCTTATTTTTTGCACTCCAAGCTGACATTTTTATTGATACCATTTTGGTTTTGATACGATCTTTTGACAGCCCCTTATTGTATTTTAATGTAATGTTGCAGCACCTAAAAAACGTAATTCTGGTGTTTTTCCTTTTTTTCTCGCTACATTGTTTACCGATCGGATTCATTATTTTAATATCTTGATAGATCAGGCGATTCTAAATGCAGTGATACCAGAAATATGTGTTTTTTTTAAGTGTTTTATTTTGAATGGGGTGAATGGGAGATCATTTAAACTTTTATATATATTTTTTTATATATTTTTAAAAACTTTTTTTTTTTTTACTTTTCACTTGCTTCAATATTCTCCATGGGAGACTAGAAGCTGCGATCACAATTGCTTACTTGCTATGAATGCCAACTGGAATCCAGTAATGACAACCACAGGGGTCTGCGACAGACTCCGTAAGTTGTCATGCCAATCCATCGGTGACCCACAGTCATGTGACATGGGCGGGAATAGTGACGCGATTATATTAAATACCGCTGTTAGAGATTCACAGTGGCATTTAACAGGTTAACAGCCGCTGATGGATCGTGATTCCACCCATGGCTGTAAAGGGCACAGGTCAGCTAACGAAATCAGCTGACATGTGCACGGAAAATGTGGGTGCAGCACCGAAGCCCACATCAAACAGAGAGACCCCAGATGCCCCATATTTGTACGGCACGTGTCGTGAAGGGGTTAAAGTCAGTCCTGCTTAAGTCAATCACTAGGAATATATGTCTCTAAAAAGAGAAGGTAACGGCTTGTTACTTATCAGACTTTGAGCCATTTTGATGTAATGATTATACCTTGGAAAAGGGCCATGTTATTTTGTTGCTGCTGATGTTGTTGCTGTCTTTGGCAAGTGTTCCTGAGCAAGCAGCAGCTCCACTATTATTATTACTTTGGACGGTTATCCAAAACAGCTTAAAATTATTGTCGTAAGTAGATTAAAATCAGCTGGGACAATTTTATTAAAATCATATGCAATGGACTTCAATCTAACCATAAAGCAAGTGCATAAGAAAAAAAACTATTTCCAATATTTGTCAGTAGTTTAGTCTGATAATATGACTTCTAGACAGGTGCGGCTGGTACGTATGTGAATGTGACTTCTGATGAATGCAGATTAGTACCCCCTAAGTAGCTGTTTACTCTTTGCTTTGAACACTTGCTATTCATGTAGCTTAAAAACAGGAGTTTTATTTTTTGAGAGATGCGAGCAGGAAAAAAATGTAAGAGATTACATAGCTAAAGCCAAGATTGAGTATCATTATATTTGCATACATTAAATGTATAAATTTATTTTTACAGTTTTTTTCTGCTTTTTATTTAAAAGTTAACACCATATGGTGTTGTAAAATGCCTAGGATTCACAGGATTAATTATTGTCTAAGTCAATTTTGTGTTAAACAGGGTTTGGTTTAATTTTTTTTTTTGCAGCACGTTTTAAGACTTAGGCCGGAGTCACACTACAGCGAGATATGGCCAAGTCTCGCAGGTTAAAACCAAGCTCTGGCACCGGCACTCCGGAGCGGAGTGTGCAGCTCCATGTATTGCTGTGTGGCTGCACGCTCCGCTCCGGAGTGCCGCTGCCAGAGCTTGGTTTTAACCTGCGAGACTCGGCCGTATCTCGCTGTGTGTGATCCCGGCCTTAGGCTGGAGTCACACTGCCGAATTTCTCCTGCGATAATCGCATAGCACGGACTGGCCGGCACCTCTCCTGACCTGAGCATGACAGTGTGATTGATTACTATGCAGCTGTCAAGTTCAGGTCAGGAGAGGTGCAGGCCAGGGCAAGTTTTATGATCCGATTCTCGGACGAAAAATTCGCCAGTGTGTCTCTGCCCTTAGGCTGGAATCGCACTGCTGAATTTTTCCTGCGATAATCGCATCGCATAGCATGGACTGGCCAGCACCTCTCCTGACCTGAGCATGACAGCGTGATCGATTACTATGCAGCTGTCAAGCTCAGGTCAGGAGAGCAGACAGCCAGTGTGAGTTTTACAATGCGATTCTCGGACGAAAAATACGCCAGTCTGTCTCTGTCCTTAGACCGAATTCAGACATCCATGTAGTGACCATCATGTCCGGACTGGTCGCAGTTCTCCTGACCTGAAGTAAACCGCGTCATTTATGTTTTTGAGGCTGTTGAGTTCTGGTCGGGAGACCTGCCACCAGTCCATATGTTATGGTATGTAATCTGACCATGCTTCACGGACATCTGAATTTGGCATATGGGTCTGTTTACGCTGGCCAATTGCTGTCGGTAATTGATTGCTGTTTGACTACATGTAAGTGAATCTGCAGTATTTTAATAGTGTTGGTAGAGAGGCTGACCACACTTCACTGCACACAGAATAAT
Source organism: Dendrobates tinctorius (assembly GCF_039654945.1). Classification (NCBI taxonomy): domain Eukaryota; kingdom Metazoa; phylum Chordata; class Amphibia; order Anura; family Dendrobatidae; genus Dendrobates; species Dendrobates tinctorius. Next base: position 10,183,905 of record NW_027361724.1, read on the forward strand.
TGTTAATTCAACCTTCTTCTGTGTATAGAATGTCATTGTTCTTGGCAGCACATGTCCTGCTTACACAGAATATGTGTTGCTGAGAGCGATGATATTTTAGCAAGCTTAGAAATAATTTCTCTCGATGAACAAACGTTTTGTTCTTTCATCAGATGATCAGTTACCTATTTAGGTGAGTCAATAATCAAGATCAAGTAATCCAGATTATTGGTTAGCGTGGAACGTGCTTTCCCGATTATCAGCCAATGAAAATGCAATTTAAGATAGTTTATTTTAAACATATACCCTCTATCAGTGATACCCAACAGACAACCTTAGGCTTCATGTGGAGCTCATATACTGAAGATTTGACCATAAGGGCTCACGCTCATCTTTTACATAAAATCGCTCCCGTGTTCCTGAAAACTAGGACGCGTGTCATGTGAGTACAATGCGATTTTTCCTCAAGTAGCATCGGTATGACATGCATATGCAATGTGCTTTTCACAAGCCTTTTCAATTTACAGCCAGCCTATTATTGTAAGGCATTTTAGATTGCTAGGCCTATATAAACCCCTTACAAAAATGTCAGATGCTAAGCACATCCATATTTTTCTGGGTAAAGGCCTCTCATATTTTTTTTCTCAAAATCTACTGAACATCCAACTTTCAGCTAAGGCCAGTCTAAACTTTGTGTCCAGTAATACTGAACATCTCCTGTGTAACTGGGTGTTATCCAGGGAATTTGTGACTGGCTATCCACCTGTTTTTACTTCAAGTAGGCGTCGCAGATGCTGAGTGCATCTACTTCTGTTCAAACAAACTACAAGAGGCCATTTTTCTCGTATCTATAGGCAATTACTTAGGCACAATATAGAAACCCTAATTTAAAAAGATTCAATTTTTATTAATATCAACTCTAAAAACCACCAAAAAGGGGTACGTGCACACCACAAAGAATGGATCAGATTCTATCTAGATGCACCATTTTAATACCGGGCCTCCTGATGAGCCGCAAAGTTGAAACGCATTGAGACGAAGCAATGAGGAAATGGAAGGCGGGTGGCACACTTTTCAGATAAGTATCTGGATATTAATTGATACCCTATGATCCACTCCTGATGCTGCCAGTGATACATATACAGTATGTGGCCAATATTGCATGTTTTCCTCAGTTTGGATAAGAAACCGTATCAGCTGCCTTTATCTTTGAGTTGACAATATATGATGCTGGATCAATGAGTACACTGGAAATAACCTATGAGAAGAGTTATGTATATGTCTGAAAAGCCACCTGGACATGTGCTCTTGCATGTTTTTAGATTGAACCTTGGGTTATAGGGTCCCTTTATCTGTAGGTGTGGCCTTTGTCTAGAAACAGTGGCTCCCTTAGCATCTGTGTGGGGACTATAAAGATCAGGTATAGGGCACATCGAGGGTATTCTAGGGGTAGCCTTCACTGAGCGGGGGGCACCACAACGCTACCCCCCTAGGGTGCCAACCACCACTGTTAGGAAGCTAAAAGTGTAGGTGAAACACCAGGGACCTATAGTGTATCAATTTCCAAGCTTTTTCACAATGTGTTTTTCTTTGTGCTGTGCACGTACCACTTTTTGGTGGTTTTTAGAGTTAATATGAATAAAAATTGAATCTTTTTAAATTAGAGTTTCTATATGATTGTTCTAATTAATTATTACCCTCTGACAACATATATATAAAACACAATTACTTAGGCACCCTCTCAAATTTTTTGCTTACTGCAGAATGACTATGAGCACCTTCGACCAACTACTGGAGGAGCTTTGGCCAGGCCTTACTTTTCAAAACACACGGTTCTGCAGATTTATTTCTGCATAAGAACATCTGCTGCTTGCCCTGAGGTAAGATTAGAGACCAACTTTTTTTTCATAATTAGTATTTGCAAGCATGTGGGGTGCATGCACGCTTCCCCACAGCAAAGCATCCCAGTAGCTAAAAATCTAGAAGAAGCAGTTAATTCGTGGCGGTTAGACAGGGCAGTAGACAGGTAACCCACACTTTGCTCTCCCTTTTAGCAATGTGCTTTATTTCTATTCTCCTGTGTTCCCTTGCCATCCACATTCATCGCCCTATCCCCCTCCATCAAAACTCATACACATCAACCCCTCTATATTTCCCTCTCCCATGTACAGCTCCCATGCACTTCTCACCTTTCTGAAAAACATCAGTCCATCTTGCCCAAACACATTGCACAAAAAACATTTTACAATTCCAGTAACTACTTGCTCTTTATCTTTCTACATCTACTGATTTCAGGGGACATCTCCCCCAACCCTAGTCCACCATCCCTCAACCTCAACCCCTACCCTACCTCATATTGAAACCTTACTAACCTTATTAATATTAGTTGTACTCCTTCATCTCCCTCTTTTAATTGTGCATGCTGGAATCCACGGTATGTATGTAATAAACTTCCTTTCCTGCACAATTACTTTCTGAACAACTCTCTTAGTCTGTTGGCCCTAACTGAAACCTGGATCCAGGATTCTGACACTGTATCCCCTGCTGCCATTTTCCATTGTAGCTTACAATTCTCCCATTCCCCAAGACCCACAAACATACTTGGTGGTGGAGTAGGCATACTCCTGTCCCCACAATGCACTTTCCAGGTCAACCCCCCAGTTATATCACTCTCATTCCCTCCTTTTGAGGTCCACACCATCAGGCTCTTCCGTCCCCATTCTCTCAGAGTAGCAGTCACATACCTGCCCTAGGCTCACCCACCCACTTCCTTGACCATTTCTCTGCCTGTCTGCTATGCTTTATGTCCTCAGAACTACCAACCCTTAATCTAAGAGACTTCAACATCCCTATTAAAGCCCCACTTCCACATCTGCATCCCAGCTTCTATGACTAACCACTTCTCTCGGCCTCTCACAACTCTCAACCTCTGAGATACATAAAGACTGTGTCACCCTTGACCTGGTCTTTGTTTGGCTCTGTTCAATCTCCTACCTAGATAACTCACCGCTTCCCCTCTCTGACCACAACATTCTCTCCTTCACGCTCACAAATCCTCACCCACCCCAGAACACTCCTACTTACCACACATTCATAAATCTACAAGCCATTAACCCTCATTCACTCATCACTGTCCCCAAGCTCTTCTTTTTCCTGTCCTGATCTGGCTGTACATTACTACAATGACACTCTCAGAAGCACCCTGTTAGGGCTGGCGGAACGCACCAGATTATAAAATAATATTAGGTGCGTTCGTAGCCCGGGGTCCACCGTGCAGAGGTGGTACACTGATGCTAGATAATGACGGACGCTCAATATGGCAGTATAATGGCGGAACACACATGGGTTAAACGTCACCTGGGGTGCACAGGGCGAACTCTGTTGCTTCACAGAGCCGCCGAACCGCTAAACACAAATACCGAGCCTGTTCAAGCTCACAGAGCTCGGGGAGATGAACGCTCAGTATATGGTCACAGGACTCGGGCCCAAGGACACAGGACCAGTGCCCCTCTAGACCTACTGAGCGTGCAGCGTCGCAACCGCGAACGCCGCTAACTGAGGCTGATTGCAGCAGAGTGACAGTTACTACCGCGGTATGATAGTGCCCTATAGTAGGCAACACCATCGGACGCTAGTGCTGTGGATTGATGTGCACTGTGGCCTATAGCATAGCCACCGACTGGCGCTGACTCTAATACTGATACCCTAACCACATGCGTAATATCCAAGGGAGGGGAATCTTAATAAGTCATTCACCAGATGCATGCATCCGTCATCATCCACACATATAGCAACTAGAGTCTATACTAGCGCATGGCCAAGCGGCCATGCAAGTCTTTTATAGCTGAGACCTTCCGGAACCTTCCAGATCCCCCTGATGGACCAATCAGACCTGGAGAAGGACCTGAGCATGTGACTCCCGATCCCCAATGGAGAATCATCCCATGAGCATGCTCAGTGGAGCGACGGAAGGACTAGATTCTGGAGTCTTTTGTTGCTGGCCAGGGTGCATTGTCATACCTGAACCAGAGGTGGCAGCAGCAACCGATCCCACGCTGCTGGTCTGGGCAGAGCACCGGGGCCGACGAGACTGCTGAGCAGGCTCCACTGCGGCTGAAGGAGAATGGGAGACCGCCGAGTGCAAGACTCTGGATTCCTGCTGTGCAGTGACAGGAACCCGACGCCTAACATTACCCCTCTCCTAGGACCCCCTCCCCTCTGAGCCTCGCTACACTCAAATGCCGTGATAGGGAGCGGAGCATGGAAGTTCTCCACTGGATCCCAGGTCCGAGCCTCTGGACCATGACCCTTCCAGTCCACCAAATAAAACTTTTTACCACGCACCACCCTGCGTCCCACAATGGCATTGACCTCAAACTCATCCAAAAACAGGTCTGATGTCCCGGCAGATGACTCGGAGAACCAGGACATGTGAACAGGTTTAAGGAGGGACACGTGGAAGGCGTCAGAGATAGCCAAGTGTGGAGGAAGAGCCAAATGATAGACCACAGAGCTGATCCGCTCGAGGACTTTGAAGGGACCAATGTAGCGAGGAGCAAACTTAGTGGACTCGACTCGCAGCCTGATGTTACAGGTGGAGAGCCACACTAAGTCGCCAGGGGAGAAGGTTGGAGCAGGACGCCGATGTGCATCCGCGGAGGACCACATCCTCTCCTTAGAGGCCTGAATGGCATCCTGGGTGCGATCCCAAATATCACGTGCCTCCACCCCCCAGTCTGCCACCCTAGAGATGATGGATGACACGGGCATGGGCACAGGGACACAAGGATGTTGGCCGTAGTTAAGGAGGAATGGCATCTGGCCAGTGGAATCGGCCACCGTGTTGTTCAAGGCGAACTCTGCCCATGGCAACAAAGATGCCCAGTCATCCTGCCTGGCCGAGACAAAATGTCAGAGATATGTGACCAGGGTCTGGTTGGCCCTCTCTACCAACCCATTCATCTCGGGATGATAGGCCGAGGAGAGTTTCAGTTCAATACTGAGCAAGCAACAGAGCTCTCTCCAGAAGCGAGACGCGAACATGGGGACCCCGGTCACTGACAATCTTGTCAGTCATGCCGTGTAAGCGGAAAACATGTTTGATGAACAGCACTGCTAAACCCCGTGCGGAAGGTAGCTGAGAGAGAGGCACCAAGTGCACCATTTTAGAAAAATGGTCGGTGACAACCCAAATAACTGTGCTGCCACTGGACTTGAGTAGACCCACTACAAAGTCCATGCCAACCATCTCCCAGGGCCTGTCCACCACCGGTAAGCGGTAGAGTAACCCAGCAGGTCGTTGCCGGGAAGGCTAATTCTTGGCGCAGGAGACACACGCCTGTATGTAGTCTTTGACGTCATGAGCCATATGTGGCCACCAGTACATCCTTGCCAGAAACTCAACTGTCCGCTTGGTACCAAAGTGACCACCCACCCTGGATACGTGAACCCAAGAGAGGACCTCCGGACGCAAACGGGCAGGGACAAAAGTCTTACCCGGGGGGTACAGACTCAAGGGCGACCAGAGCCACTGTCCTCAGACTCTCCGATGGTACGATTAACCGAGGCTCCTCCTCCGCTGATACCACGGAGCGAGAGAGTGCATCAGCTCGGACATTCTTCTCACTGGAAAGGAAACCGCTGAGCAGTTTGGAGATAGACCAAATTTTTGTGGTCAGTGTAAACTTGGAAGGGATAGCAAGCCCCCTCCAGGAGGTGTCTCCATTCAGAAAAGGCCAATTTCATGGCTAGCAACTCCCTGTCCCCAATGGAAAAGTTCCTCTCCGCCGGTGAGAAGGTCTTGGAAAAGAAGAACCAAGGATGCTTCCAACCTTGAGCATCCTTTTGGAACAGGACTGCTACAGCACCGACGGACGAGGCATCCACCTCTAAAATAAACGGCTTATCCACATTGGGGCGATGTAAAATGGGAGCACTAGCGAAGTGAGACTTGATGGAGAGGAAGGCCTTAGATACCTCTTCAGACCACAATTTAGGATTCGCTCCCTTCTTGGTGAGGGCAACCAAGGGAGCTACCAAAGTCGAGAAGTGTGGAAGGAATTGGCGGTAATAGTTAATAAATCCCATAAAGCGCTGCACCGCTTTAAGGGAGTGAGGCTCCTGCCAATCCATTACCGCCTGCAGTTAGGCAGGATCCATGGCCAACCCTTGGGCCGTGATGATATAGCCCAGGAAAAGAAACGACTCCGGCTCAAGCACGCACTTCTCCAACTTGGCATATAGGGCATTTGCCCGTAGGAGATCGAACACTTTGCAAACTTCTCTCCAGTGGGACTCCAAATCTGGAGAAAAGATGAGAATATCATCCAGATATGCTTTCCTCTTCAGTGGTGGTCTATCTCGAAAGATATCATTTACAAAGTCTTGAAAGACGGCCGGGGCATTACATAGGCCAAAGGGCATGACCAGATACTCATAATGGCCATCCCTGGTATTAAAAGTCGTCTTCCACTCGTCTACCTCACGTATGCGTATCAGGCTGTGGGCTCCCTGCAGATCGAGTTTGGTAAATACTCTTGCTCCCCGCAACCTATCGAACAGCTACGATATCAGGGGCAGAGGGTACTTTGTTGTGAATTCTCTCTCTGGCTTCCCTTTAGTGATTACTGAAGATAGTGGAGCTGGTCAGATTGAGAGTTCTCTTTCTGGGCTCCCTCTGGTGGTTACTGGAGGTAGTGTAGCTGATCTGATTGACAGAGGCTTGCCACCTGATAATGAGGAAGACGATTGGAGATCTGGGGTTTCTGATTGGGATTTAAAGGGGTTGTCCGGGCTTTTCACATAATCTCAGTACATATCTGGGCTGCAGAATGGTGACAATAAGTAATTTACCTTCTGTCACCAGTGTGCAGAGTTTTCTAGATATCACTCTCTTGCTTCTGAGCAGAACGTCCAAAGGGGGGTGTTCTGGCATTGAAATGAAAACTGGTCGTTTCCTCCTACTCTACTAAAAACCTGCCCTTTATAGCAACAACCCCACCCTCCATAACAACAGGCCCTCCCCGTCCACATGAACAAGCCTTCCTCACACAGTAACAAATCCTCCCCATCTAGCAGCCTCAGTGCAGAGAGCAGAACCACCCAACTGCTCCTTCCCCAGACACACACTGAACAGTGATCTATGGAAAGTGAAACTCTGAGGAGGGAAAATCGTCCTGTATTCTGGGCCACTCCATGATTACAATACATAAGTCACTCATTATCAGTGATTCCTTCCCTCAGTGTCCCAGGCTGCTGGCAGTGATGGGGCTTGGGCTGGCAGTGATGGGGCTCGGCTTCTGGCAGCAGTGAGAACAGACTGTGTGATGGCCAGTGATGGGTATCTGCAACTTCTAAACTGCACAGGGGATGGCAGTCACTGATGTAATCTGTTCTGTGACAAAGCCTCTGCTGTGTGAATGAGACATCTCTGTGTCACTGATGTCTTCACACAGCAGCAGATTTGGTGCAGTGTATGTGTGAGCATGTCTATTTGGTATACAGCCTGCAGCAGCCATCTATTCTGTATACAACCTGCAGCAGACATCTATTGTGTATTCAGCCTGCAGCAGCCGTCTATTGGGTACACAGCCTGCAGCAGTCTCTATAGTGTATACAGTCAGCAACAATCTATATTGTGTGTGTATGTGTAATATATATATATTATGCTGGAATGGAGGCAAAGCTGGAGTGGAGGATGGGCAGCATCTCCAGGGGACCCAAATATGTTGTCAGTAAGGGACCCTGAAATTTTGAGTGTCAGCCCTGCAGGGATGAGAGCATAGATGGAAGAATACATCAAGGTGGAGAGAGCACATAGGGGAGAAGACAGCACAGGGGAAGAGCACACAGGGGGAGACAGCACAAAGGAGTGAGCACATGAGGGGAGAAGACAGCACAGGAAGAAGAGAGAGTGGACAGGGTGAAAGCCAGTGTGACGAGGTCAGCTTACGCTGAGTCATTTTCTTTTGAGTGGACGAGTGGATGTTTTATGAAACATCTCAAATAGGATTCCAAAGTCTGGCTTGTTCTCTCAGTCTGCCCATTGGTCTGAGGTTGAAATGCAGAGGAGAAAGATAACTGAATTCCCAGTTTGGAACAAAAAGCTCTCCAAAATCTGGAAACAAACTGGACTCCTCTGTTCGACACAATGTTCTCAGGAATCCCATGCAACTGAACCACCTGTTGTAAAAACAAGGCCACCAACTCAGAAGAAGATGGCAACTTTGGGAGTGGTACAAGATGGATCATCTTAGAAAATCTATCACAGATCACCCAAATAACAGTCATTCTCTGAGAGACAGGAAGATCAGAAATAAAATCCATTGAGATATGAGTCCATGGCCTCCTGGGCACCGGCACGGGCATCAACAACCCACTAGAAAGAGAAGAGGGCTTGGACCGAGAACAAGTCCCACAGGACTGCATAAAATTCCTAACATCACGAGATAAGGCAGGCCACCAAAAAGACTGACTCACCAAATCTCTGGTACCAAAAATACCTGGATGACCAGCCAACGCAGAGCAATGAATTTCAGACATTACTCTTTTCCTCCACTAGTCAGGGACATACAATTTTCCCACAGGGCAACGTTCAGGTTTGTCCTCCTGAAATTCCTCCAGGGCATGTCTCAAATTTGGTGAGATTTCGGAAAGAACTACACCCTCATTTAGAATGGTAGTAGGCTTGGTCACATCAAGAGAATCCGAAAAGAAACTCCTAGAAAGGGCAGTCGCCTTACCATTCTTAGTGCCCGGAAGAAAAGAGACCACAAAATTAAAACGCGTGAAAAACAAGGCCCACCTAGCCTGTCTAGGATTCAAGCGTTTGGCTGATTCAAGATAAATCAAATTTTTGTGGTCAGTGAGGACCACAACTTGATGTCTAGCTCCCACCATCCAATGTCTCCACTCTTCAAATGCCCATTTCATGGCCAACAATTCCCGATTCCCCACGTCATAGTTATGTTCAGATGGGGAGAATTTTCGAGAAAATAAGGCACAGGGATTCATCTTAGAAGTCAACGGATCTCTTTGGGACAAAACGGCTCCTGCACCAATCTCAGAAGCATTTACCTTTACCTGAAATGGGAGTGAGGCATCAGGTTGCCGTAGAAGCGGAGCAGAAGTGAATCTCCGCTTAAACTCCTGAAATGCTGAAACTGCCTCTGGAGACCAATTCACCACATCAGCGCCCTTTTTGGTCAAATCAGTCAGTGGTTTATCAATAGCAGAAAAATTACTTATAAATTTACGGCAGAAGTTAGCAAAACCCAAAAACTTCTGGAGAGCCTTCAAAGAAGTGGGCTGAACCCAATCATAAATGGCCTGTATCTTGGCCCAGTCCATTTCAATAGCCGACGGGGACAAAATGAATCCCAAAAATGAAATCCTCTGTACACCAAAGAGGCACTTCGATCCCTTAACATAAAGAGATTTTTATCTCAAAATCCAGAACACAGTCCGAACATGTTCCACATGAGAATCCCAATCACTGGAAAAGATCAAAATATCATCCAGATAAATTATCAAAAACTTATCCACAAAAGTCCCAGAAAATATCGTTCATAAAAGACTGGAAGACAGAAGGGGCATTAGTGAGCCCAAAAGGCATCACCAGGTACTCAAAATGTCCCTCCGGAGTATTAAACGCCGTCTTCCATTCAGCCCCATGCTTGATGCGAATAAGATTATACTCCCCCCTGAGGTCAAGCTTGGTAAAACAACAGGCACTTTTAACTCTGGAAAATAAATCAGAAATCAGGGGTAACGGGTACTGATATTTAACAGTAATTTTGTTAAGGGAACAATAGTCAATACATGGCCTTAATGAACCATCTTTCTTGGCCACAAAATAAAAACCAGCACCTAAACGTGAAGAGGATGGTCTAATATGACCCTTCTCCAACGGCTCCTTGATATAAGATCGCATAGCATCATGTTCGGGTACCGATAAGTTGAAAAGTCGACATTTGGGAATTTTACACCCGGGCATTAACTCAATTGCACTGTCATAACTCCTATGGGGAGGCAAAGACGCAGACTTACTCTCACTGAATACATCAGAAAAATCAGCCAAATAGTCAGGAATATTATGAGACTGGGGAGAGGTGGAGAAAACAGGAGCAGGGGAGGAGCAGCTGGGTGGTTCTGCTCTCTGCACTGAGGCTGCTAGAGGGGGAGGATTTGTTAATGTGTGAGGAGGGCTTGTTCATGTGGACGTGGAGGGCCTGTTGCTATGGAGGCTGGGGTTGTTGCTATAGAGGGCAGGTTTTTAGTAGAGTAGGAGGAAATGACCTGTTCTCATTTCAATGCCAGAACACCCCCCTTGGACGTTCTGCTCAGAAGCAAGAAAGTGATATCTAGCAAACCCTGCAAACTGGTGACAGAAGGTAAATTACTTATTGTCACCATTCTGCAGCCCAGATATGTACTGAGATTATGTGAAAAGCCTGGACAACCCCTTTAAGACAGCTGACTCCCTCTATCCCTGCTGGTGATTTTCTTCCTGTACCTCCTGAGGTCTGATGTCTCCTGCTCTTTCCCTGCATGTTCAGCTAAGTGGTTCATTTGCTATTCTGTTTGCATTTGATCTGGTTTTGTTTATCTCTGCTTTATGCGGGTCAGCTAGCTCCGGCTGGAGCTGTGCTGAGTCACTGCCCATATGTTACTGCATGTTCCAGTTTGTTTTGTCCCCTTTTTATATTGGTCTTTTTCCTTTGCTTTCAGAATATACCAGAATGCTGATATAGTGGGCGAAGTCGTGCGACTTCAGTGTTTTTGTGCATCCGACATGTTGGACTTTTTGCAGGGTTTTCTGCGTGATTGCAGACAGTATCTTTCCTTTCTTGTCCTGTTTGGTCAGTGTGGGCCCCATCGTTTTCTCAGTCTATTTTTCTGCCTGCGTTTGTGTTTTCATCTTGTCTCACTGACAATATATGTTTGGGGGCTGTCTATTCCTTTGGGGTCTGCTCCAGGGTAGTTTAGATTTCCCCTTTCTTGCTTTAGGCTTAGTCAGCTCTCCGGCTGTGCCGAGGCATCTAGGATCATCGTAGGTACGCTCCACGGCTACTGCTAGTTGTGTGGACAGGATCAGGGGTCTGCATCCGCTTAGATACCAACCTCTCTGGTTTTCCGTGGCTTAGCCTGGCCTGCTATCCTCCTCGGTGACCCATTCATAACAGTACTTATTCTTAACGGTGATGGCATTAAGACCCCTGTAATCGATGCAAGGCCGCAATTCACCGCTCTTCTTCTGCACAAAGAAGAATCCCAGCCCTTCTGTTTACACCAACTTCCTAATAAATCCCCTGAACAGATTCTCCTTGATGTATTTTGACATGGCCTCCATCTCTGGGATAGACAGGGGATATGTTGGGAATTCACTTTCTGGTCTGCCTCTGGTTGCTGGTGAGGGTGGTGGAGCTGGTTGTAATGACAGAGGAGTCATGAGTTCTCTTTCCGGGATCCCTCTGGTGGTTGCAGGAGGTAACAAAGCTGATCTAATTAACAGAGACCTGCCACCTGATAATGAGGACTACGATTGGACATCTGGAGTCTCTGACTTGATTTAAGACAGCCGACTCCCTCTAGCCCCTGCTGGTGATTTTTCCTGCCTCCTGAGGTCTTAGCTTCCAGTTCAGTCCCTGCCTTCTCAAGCTAAGTGTCCTTTGCTATTGTTCACATTTGATTTGGTATTGTCTATTCAGTTTTATGTGGTCAGCCAGCCCCGGCTGGGGCTGTGCTGAATTTCCATTCTTATGTTACTGTTTGTGCATGTTTGCTTTTTGTCCCTTATTAGATTGGCCTCTTTTTGCTCTGTTTTCAGAATATGCCAGAGTGCTGATATAGTGGGTGAAGTCTAGTGACTTCAGGGGTTTTTTTTGCTATCAGAAGTGTTGGACATTTTTGCAGGGTTTTTTGGCATGATTGCAGACAGTATCTTTCCTTTCCTGACCTTTCTAGTTAGTGTGGACCCCATCGTTTGCTCAGCCTATTTTCCTACCTGTGTTTGTGTTTTCATCTTAAAAGTCAGTGATAAGCGGTCATAGAGGAGCGCTTAGGAAGCAACCCAGGGGCAGACAAAAATGTCAGGTCTCCACCGCAGCTCCAGCCGAAAACCTCCAATGGAGGATAGGAGCAATGAGAAAATGGAAACGGTCTTAAGAGCGCAGGAAAGAGACTCAGACAAGAGATGGGGTTAAACCACAACGCGTTTCGACGGAGGATCCGTCTTCATCAGGTGGAAGTTTATTAATGACATGGGGGATGGGATATTTAAATGGGAGGCAGCCAATCACAACAGTCAAAAGAGTCACATGTTATGATAGTCACATGTTACGACAAGATGACATCATATATTATAAAAAAAAAAAAAATAGAAATAGAAACAACTTACATAAAACGTGAGATAAACCAGCATGAGGTAAACAAGTTTTAAATGTATAAAATGTGCAAAAAGGAGCAATAAAATAATATAGATAAAAATGAATAAAATTATTAACAGGTTAGTAGACCAGTAAAAAGACCAATAAAAAAGCGAGAACCCATATTAATAATAAAATCATGTAAACAATAGCATCTAGGTAAAACGCACTGATGCTAAAAAGGCAAATAAAGTTATCTGGTCACTTTATCTATAGTTAAATTCAGGCCTTCAGGGGCAAGTGTGCCAAGCTTGAATATCCAAAAGCTTTCTCTATTGATTAAACTGTTGAAGCGATCAGCCACGGTATCAGGTATGTGGTCAATAATCGTTAGTTTCAAAGTTTTGGGATTTTTTTGATGCACAGTTAAAAAATGTTTGGAAAGGCTGTGCAGGAGAAAGCCATTTCGGATATTCTGTCGATGCTTGTTCAATCTAGCATGCATCATTTGTATGGTTCGACCTACGTACTGTAGGCCGCAACCACATTCAATCAAGTATACCACAAAAATAGATTGACAGTTAACATGAAAATTAATTTTATATGAGATACCTGTAGTGTTGGATTTAAATTCATGTACACCATTTAAAATGGAGGTGCAGCAAAGACATTTGGGGGCTCTACATGCATAGCAACCAGGGTTCAGAGAAACTGGGAGAGAGGATAGGAAGCCTGAACTCAAGGTGGTGTTGCTTGGAGCAACAAGGTTCCGTAACGTGCGGTTTCTGTGGAATGCCGTTCTAGGTCGGGGGGGAATATGCTTGGTCAAAACTGGGTCCCCTTTCAGGATGAACCAGTACTTGGTAAGGAGCTTCTTAATCAACCCATAGGATTGGTTGAAAGTGGTAACGAAACTCCATCTACCTAGCTCCGTATCAGAAGAACAAGCTGTTTTATTACTCATAATCTTGCTTATACAGTCTTTCTGTGTGAAAGTTTTGGCTCTCAGAAATGCATCCTGGACCAAATTTTTAGGGTACCCTTTCTGCTGAAACCGCTGTTTCAGAACTTTTGCCTCCTCAATGAAGTCAGTATCCTCTGTACAATTTTTTCGTATACGCCAATATTGCCCGTATGGAATGTTCTGAATCCACTTGGGTAGATGACCACTGCTGAAACTAAGGTAGCTGTTCACATCTACTTCTTTAAAATGTGTGGTGGTGAAAAACCGTCCCAATTTATCAACATGTACCAACAGGTCCAGGAATTGGATGGATGTAGTGGAGGTATTAGCTGTGAAGCAGAGGCCCCAGGCATTCAAATTTAGATTGCGGATGAATTCAAGTGCTTCCTCCTCTGTGCCAGTCCAGATGATGAACAGATCATCTATAAAGCGTCTATAAAAGGCTATTTTGCCCAATGCCAGGTCGGACTGCGCGATGAAGAGAGATTCAAATGCCCCCATGAAGAGATTTGCATAACTGGGGGCGAATCTCCTCCCCATCGCGCAGCCCTTGACCTGGCGAAAGAAGGAATGTTCAAAAGAAAATACATTATTATTAAGCACAAAATGAATAGCATTTTTTAGGAATTCCCTTTGAAGGGGGGGGCAATAATGCATCAGTGGAAAGGAATTGGTCTACAGCCTCTATGCCTCGATCATGAGATATATTCATATAGAGTGCTTGAACATCCATTGTGACAAGAAGGCAATTAGGAATAGGTGGTATTCTTTGAAGGGAATCAATGAGGTGGGAGGAATCTTTTCATTTTGTGCTTAATAATAATGTATTTTCTTTTGAACATTGGGCAAAATAGCCTTTTATAGACGCTTTATAGATGATCTGTTCATCATCTGGACTGGCACAGAGGAGGAAGCACTTGAATTCATCCGCAATCTAAATTTGAATGCCTCGGGCCTCCGTTTCACAGCTAATACCTCCACTACATCCATCCAATTCCTGGACCTGTTGGTACATGTTGATAAATTGGGACGGTTTTTCACCACCACACATTTTAAAGAAGTAGATGTGAACAGCTACCTTAGTTTCAGCAGTGGTCATCTACCCAAGTGGATTCAGAACATTCCATACGGGCAATATTGGCGTATACGAAAAAATTGTACAGAGGATACTGACTTCATTGAGGAGGCAAAAGTTCTGAAACAGCGGTTTCAGCAGAAAGGGTACCCTAAAAAATTGGTCCAGGATGCATTTCTGAGAGCCAAAACTTTCACACAGAAAGACTGTATAAGCAAGATTATGAGTAATAAAACCGCTTGTTCTTCTGGTACGGAGCTAGGTAGATGGAGTTTCGTTACCACTTTCAACCAATCCTATGGGTTGATTAAGAAGCTCCTTACCAAGTACTGGTTCATCCTGAAAGGGGACCCAGTTTTGACCAAGCATATTCCCCCCCGACCTAGAACGGTATTCCGCAGAAACCGCAGGTTACGGAACCTTATTGCTCCAAGCAACACCACCTTGAGTTCAGGCTCCCTATCCTCTCTCCCAGTTTATCTGAACCCTGGTTGCTATGCATGTAGAGCCCCCAAATGTCTTTGCTGCACCTCCATTTTAAATGGGGTACATGAATTTAAATCCAACACTACAGGTACCTCATATAAAATTATTTTTCATGTTAACTGTCAATCTATTTTTGTGGTATACTTGATTGAATGTGGTTGCGGCCTACAGTACGTAGGTCGAACCATACAAATGATGCATGCTAGATTGAACAAGCATCGACAGAATATCCAAAATGGCTTTCTCCTGCACAGCCTTTCCAAACATTTTTTAACTGTGCATCAAAAAAATCCAAAAACTTTGAAATTAACGATTATTGACCACATACCTGATACCGTGGCTGATCGCTTCAACAGTTTAATCAATAGAGAAAGCTTTTGGATATTCAAGCTTGGCACACTTGCCCCTGAAGGCCTGAATTTAACTATAGATAAAGTGACCAGATAACTTTATTTGCCTTTTTAGCATCAGTGCGTTTAACCTAGATGCTATTGTTTACATGCTTTATTATTAATATGGGTTCTCGCTTTTTTATTGGTCTTTTTACTGGTCTACTAACCTGTTAATAATTTTATTCATTTTTATCTATATTATTTTATTGCTCCTTTTTGCACATTTTATACATTTAAAACTTGTTTACCTCATGCTGTTTTATGTAAGTTGTTTCTATTTCTTCTTTTTTTTTTTTTTTATAATATATGATGTCATCTTGTCGTAACATGTGACTATCATAACATGTGGCTGTTTTGACTGTTGTGATTGGCTGCCTCCCATTTAAATATCCCATCCCCTATGTCATTAATAAACTTCCACCTGATGAAGATGGCTCCTCCGTCGAAACGCGTTGTGGTTTAACCCCATCTCTTGTCTGAGTCTCTTTCCTGCGCTCCTAAGACCGTTTCCATTTTCTCATTGTGTTTTCATCTTGTCTCACTGACAATACATGTTTGGGGGTTATCTATTCCTTTGGGGTCTGCTCCGGGGCAGCTGAGATTTCCCTTTTTCTTGCTTTAGGCTTATTTAGTCGTCCGGTTGTGTCGAGGCGTCTAGAACCATTGTAGGTATGCTCCACGGCTACTGCTAGTTGTGTGGATACGATCAGGGGTCTGCAATCCGCTTAGCTCCCAACCTCTCTGGTTTTCTGTGGCTTAGCTTGGTCTTGTTTTCCTCCTTGGTGACCCAATCATAACAGGATATACACAACCCCGGGGAGGCTCTGTACCAGGCAAGAGGTCTATAGGACAGTTGTAGGGGCGGTGTGGCGGGAGAGTCTCTGCCGCTCTCTTGGAGAACACATCAGCATACTGCTGATAGTGTTTAGGGAGCGAAGAGAGATCTGTGGGAGCCGCAATGTTGGCAAGCTGAATGCAGTTGCTCAGACATCTACCCTCACAGGACTTACTTCAACTAAGAATTTTCCCCAAGGACCACTCAATATGGGGAGAATGGCAATGCAAACAGGGAACTCCCAGAAGAACCTGATTGATACCTTCAGGCACAATAACGAGGGACACTGTCTCGTGATGAGACGGAGACAGAGATAGTCTTAATGGAGTAGTCTGATGGGTAATCTGCGAGGGTAATATCGAGCCATTCACCACTCTGATGGTGACTGGCTGAGGTAGCATAACCAAAGGGATTGCGTGCTGGAGAGCGAAGGCTGAGGACATAAAATTACCCTCTGCTCCAGAATCTATGCAAACCTCCACCGCCAGAGTGGAGGAGCCGAACTCCAGCACCTCCTTGAAGGTTAGCTTGGAGGAAAATGGTGTGGTGTCTGGTAACCCTCCTGCTGTTGCCACTAGATGCGGGCGTTCCTCCGAGCGCTGTGGGCACCTATTGCCAAAGTGACCAAACTGTTAGCAGTGAGCGCGAGCCATGAAGGTTCGAGGTGGGCGGAACTTAGAGCCTGTGTGAGGCACCTCCATAACCACCGATGACTCGGACGCTCAATCGGATGGCTCCAGAGGTTTAGAGAAAGTTGGAGCCAACCTAAACCTCTGTCTGGACTGGGAGCGTGCCAACCCTGACTCTAAGAAGTGGAGATTTATATGGGTGGAGATGGTAATGAGCTCCTCCAGAGTGTTGGGAACCTCCCGAGTGGCCAGAGCGTCCTTAACGTGGTCAGTCAAACACCTCCAAAAGATTCGTATTAGGGTCTTATCTGACCATTCCAACTCGGAAGCCAGTGTCCGAAAACGAATGGCATATTGGTTGACTGGGGATGAACCCTGTATCAGAGCCAACAGCTGGAGCGTGGTATCGTGTGTCCCAGAAAGACCTGCCTCAGGGAACCTAGGAACTGAGAGGCTCTCTGAACCGCGGGGTCACCACGCTCCCACAGTGGGGTGGCCCACTCCAGAGCCCTGCCAGCAAGAAGGGAAACGATGAATCTGACCTTAGCTCGCTCAGAAGGAAATGGCACGGCCAGCAGCTCTAGCTGAATAGCACACTGGCTCACGAATCCCCTACAGGCACTATCGCCTGAGAACTTCTCGAGCAGCGGGAGGTGGGATAACATCGGTGCAGGAATGGAAGTGGGAACACGGGAGACAGCCTCTGCGGCTGCCTGAGCAGCGGCCGCAGTAACATTCGCAGCTGAGGTTGAACACTCGAGAGCCGCCAACCTGCCCCCCAGCTGCCGAATGTGCTGCAGTAGCTGCTGGTTATCAACCATTACAAGCCAGACCCTGGTGCTAGTATAATGTTAGGACTGGCGAAACACAGCTGATTATAAAATAATAGGTGCGTTCGCAGCCCGGGGTCCACCGTGCAGAGGTGGTACACTGCTGCTAGATAATGGCGGACGCTCAATATGGCGGTATAATGGCGGAACACACGCAGGTTAAACGTCACCCGGTGTGCACTGGGAAAACTCTGTTGCTTCACAGAGCCGCCAAACCGCTAAACACAAATACCGAGCCTGTTCAAGCTCACAGAGCTCGGGGAGATAAACGTTCAGTATATTGTCACAGGACTCAGGCCCAAGGACACAGGACTAGTGTCCCTCTAGACCTACTGAGAGTGCAGCGTCGCATGTTATGATTGGGTCACCGAGGAGAGCAAGCCGGTTTCCAAGGTAAACGCCGGTTTCCAAGGTAAACATTGGGTATCCAAGAGCCGCGGCTCCTGGATACCCAATGTTTGCATTAGAAACCAGCTTGCTTGCTGGTCCTGATTGCTGGAGGGGCTGTCTATGTGACAGCTCACCAGCGATCAGCCTAACGATGTCCCAGCAATCCCATCCATGTTGGATCGTTGGTGGGATCGCTGGGACATCGTTATGTGTAACGGGGGCTTTAGTCTAACAACATCATGGCATCATGAGGCTTAGAAATTACCAGAGGTGTTGATGACCACTGTGAAGACACAAGAGGACTGGATGCACTTAGAAAAGAAATGAGTGGGGAGCTGCATGGAGAAATGTGTGTTGGCAGGACACTTTCCGGGACTTTAAAAGTGCCAAGCAAATCACAAAAATGCAAAGCAAATATCACGATTCAGGTTTGGACCAAGGGTTAACATTAGTTTTCCTTGCTGACAGCTGCAGTGTTGTTGGTCAGCAGATGTGGGTGGTGACCACTCCAACCATCCTTTAAATAGTCACATGATGCATCAGCTGACTGTTGGTGATAGTTATTCTATGTAGACCAGCCTTGCAGTTCCAGCTCTCTGGTGTCAGTGCTGAATCTGCTTTTTCTGTGGATTTCGGGGTCCTGTTTCTGTATCAGCTGCGGGGTGGAGCTTGGCAGTGGAGTCTGGAGCTAAGTTTTGCGTATTTACCCCCTGTGTTTGTACAATCTGCAGTGGTGATGCTAGCGCCCTTGCCAGGCAGTGCACTACCCAGGGCATTGTGAAGTGACAGTTAGGGATGAGGTACATGACGGTGGCGGAGAAAGGACCTGTTTAGGGCATTAGGAGAGTGCAGGGACAGGCTCAGGTTGGAGATCATTAGGTGTCCCATCCCCTATTCCCTATCGTTAAGGCCTTCCTCTCCCCTTTACCATCCTGTTGAGTGTGTGTTGTGCCGTCCACTGGACCAACCCCTGTTGAGTCGTGCCAGCAAATCAATTCACTTATTTCTACTTATGAACTATCATTGTTCCAACACAGCTATAGACATTTTAGTCCTTATCGGCCATACAGTTGTTCAAATTTGTTTTTTCAAGGTCAATGACACTGGGCTTTGGGCAAAATATCTTTCAAGGGAAGTTATTTATGGATATAGATCTTTTTTGAACTAGTGACTGTAAGCCAAAAATCTTAGACATAGCTGATTTTTTCCCATAATGGGCCGTAATTAGTAAGCTAAAACGATAATTCAATTTTGAAATGTGGCGTGAAGTTTTAATTTTTTTTTTTATGTTTTCTGTGCTGATCAAAGATACAATCTTGAACACAGATGGTAAAAGCATATGATGCACCAAACACAAATAGATGAAAAATTGACAATAACATAGAAAAGTAAAAAACAATCCATATTTCAGAGAATGCAAAACAGACACACACAACTATAATTAAGGCCTAATATGTATGACCAGCTTAACAATACAGCTTCTCTGCTTTATCACATGTTTAAGGGCATATTCACATAACTGTATTTTTCATCCTTGTGCTGTTCTTCAAAATAACCAGTACAGAAACATAAAGCCTGATTTATTAAGGCATTCATGCCAGAATTTTGACATAAAGCATATTAACAAGTCATTGTACTTTTAATAAACTCGGAAGTTGCGCAAAAATATTGCTACATTTGGTATTTCGATGCCCGTTTCGGTCAGCTACACCAATATGAGCAAGGAATGGGAGGGATATTGTTAGGTCCGCTTATCAAATTCATGAAGGGTAAGCCACTTTGGTGGTTTAACTTTAGGTAGTGGTGACTGACATACATTTCTGGTGGCGGCGCACAACAGTTAGCAGAATTCATTAAGTGCCACTGGCCTCTTATCCACTATTTCATTCACTATTTCATTAACCCTCCATCAGGAACAATATTCGCACTGACTGGTAATGGAACAATGTGCCTGTCAAGCGCAGGCTAGAAAAATGCCTAGAATATCTAATTTTCTC
Organism: Dendrobates tinctorius; assembly: GCF_039654945.1. Lineage (NCBI taxonomy): Eukaryota > Metazoa > Chordata > Amphibia > Anura > Dendrobatidae > Dendrobates > Dendrobates tinctorius. Next base: position 10,203,847 of record NW_027361724.1, read on the forward strand.
AATTTCAGTGATCTAAAAGTGATCAGAGACCTTCATAGGGATGTAATAAAAGAGACTACACATTATCAGGTGCAAAACAAACCCATTTACTCAACATAAAAGTAATAACTTTGATATACACAAATTTCAAACTCCTGAGAAGCACACTTTCATTTGTAAGAAAATCTGCCTTATTTATATGAAATATCCACAAACCTTTCTCTATCCATTCATAAAACAAGCTAAATAAACAATAGTAATGACTAAAAACATTACATACCAACCTTATAAAGTGTGATGTGTTCGAGACCAATGAGCCTGAGAAGCCAGCACAGCTATATCTTCCTTCCTGAAGCTCTGCAGACCAACTGTGGTATCAGGTTTCACACAGCAGCTAGAGCCAGGAGACTATCTAGAGGGAGGGAGATTCCTGAAAATCTGGTGAGAAGGGAGAAATGAAAGTAGAAGAGCTGCGCCTGTCAGATCCATTGTTCCTGACGGAGGGTTAAGTGGTGTTGGCCTCTTAAATGGAATCTGTCTGCAGTAGTTATGAGTGAGCATGCTGAGATAAGGTGTTATCTGAGCATGCTATGGTGCTAACCGAGTGTCATCGGTGTGCTCGAATAATATGCTTGAGTCCCCACAGCTGCCTAGAGGGTGTTCGACAGTTGCAACACATGCAAGGATTGTCTAAAAAACAGCCAATCCCTGCATGTGTTGTGGCTTTCGAACAGCCACGAGGCAGCTGCAGGGACTTGAACATATTTTTCAAGCACTCCAAAGACACTCGGTTAGCACCCGAGCATGCTCAGATAACACCTTATCTGAGAACGTTCATTCATCACTTGTGAGCAGGTTTTTGCTACCTCATCTGAGAGCAGAATAATGTAAGAAATGAGACCCTGATTCCAACGATACATCACTTAGTATACTGGGTGCAGCGGTTGTGACAAATTAACAGTTTTTAGATGTAGTATGTAGCAGAGCTCAGAAAGCTTCCCCCACCCATACACCAGCTTTCTAAGGGGGCACAGTAGGACCATTTGGCATGAGCAAGTTAGTCTGGGCAGTATAATAATCTCCTGGGGATAAAACATTCATTATATGGAAACAGTAAACAGCCTAATAAGTGAAACATCCCTGAAATTTGTGATTCAGACACCAATTCATGCTGTCCTCAGAGTACATAGCAAAGGCCTGCTGACAGATCCCATTTAAAGATCACTTTTTTGATCAATTGATGCACTAATCCAACAGTCATTACCAAATTCAGTGCACCATATATGTACTGTACATGTGCAGTATTATTGCTACAACATCATGACATGTGCATAAAATTATCAATGAAGATTATTTTGCACAAAGCTTTTCACCCACAAAAATGCATTTTTCCCCCCTGGAACCCCAGACAACATGATTACATTTGCTAAACACACAACATGAGATCATAAAACTATATGACAGCACAATTATTTTTAGCTACTATCAAGTTTGCCATATTGCAAGGCTCGTTAAAGGGTCGATAGTGACTTGTAGGATCGCTGCTTCCAACAGGTGGCACTACAGAGTTCTAGTCCTCTTCCTCTTGGAAGAGGCAATTTGCATAGCACACACACATGAGAATAAACTAGAATTATTGTAATCTATTTTTTCATTCTCCATGGTTGGGAGAGAATTCACAGAAAATCATCATTACTTTGTTCTTACAATTCCTTGACACAGGTTCAGAGTATTTCTATTGCTGATTTGACCTGTTCTTTGAATCCTGTCCCTAAAAGGAATATATCCTCAGAAAATTAAGTTATGATTGTAGGTTAAGCCTATTTTAAAGAATTTTAGTAGGGTTATTTTTTCACCCCCAAAAATTATTAAAACTTTCAATCTTTTTCTCTGACCGCTAAGCACAATAGCAGACCACTTTGTGTTCTGTAAAAATCCTTTTCCTGTAATCATCTTAGTATTATCACAGACAGGAAAGATAACACAGGATTACACTCTTAAAAACAAACAATGGTCAGAGTTCATCTTCTTCCCTCTCTGCACCATGACTCTCTACAGATCTGTCATGGTTTGCTGAGTTTGTGGGAAAAGGTAGGCCTAGGGTTAATCTGGATGGCCTCACTCTGGGATTCTAGGAGGCTTCTTATAGCCTCAGAGTGGGGCCATTCCTTGTCGCTTATACTGTGACACTTGGCTGAGTGTGTGTGACCCTGTTGTACTTCTGCCTGTGCTTTGTACCTGTGCTTCTTTGTGTCTGTTCGGTTCTGATTTGGCTTTGTCCCTGTTAAGAGTTCTGCTTGCCCCTACTGTACTGCGCCACCCTTTCTGTATATGACCTCTTGGCTACGTCCTTACAATTCTCTGCCCATCCCTCTTGTACTTCGCTGCCCTGTCTGTGTATGACCTCTTGACTACATTCTCTGTTCCTCCAATAACGCGGTAGCTCTGCCCACTCCTCTGCCACACGGTCACGTGACCGAAGGTCCTGTTGCTCCTAGTACCTCACAGCAACCCAACGTACTGCTTTCCTTAGGTCTTGTCCATCCTTACCCCTTCATGAAGCCAGATCTCGGGCCCCCTCGCATTGGTGGGTGAGTACCCTGCTCAGCCGCGTTTAGTCGCTGGTGCTGACAGGGTTGTAACAAGATCACAGAGCATGCCTCAAAAAAACTCTCCTATCTGTAGACTATTGTTTCCTAATGTCAATGTATCTGCAGTAAAACTTATGTCTAAATGCTGTAAACAGCAACAGAAGCAAGATGCTGCATTGTAATCACGCAAAGTATCACTAAAATATACAATTAGAAAGTAAAAACAGTGTAAAAGTTTTCTATAAAGTTGTATATCACTATCTGGTTTCAATTTATTTAAAAAAAAAATGTAAGTAATGCATTGGTGCTATGGAAGCTTCTCTTATTTAAAACATGAAAGTTCACAAATATCTATCCAAAGTTCCATGGACTTAGTCATTTCTGAATGTTATAAGTTTTACTTTTTCAGTGATTAACACTTTATTTGGAGATATGTATTCACATTTCCCGTAGGATCACACTAACAAGTGTAGATCTGGCTGTTACTTTGTCATAAATAGTATTCTGTAAGTCTGTGTAACTGCATCCGATTCTGTGAATCCTACAAAAATAAAGTGTCATATTAAAGTGACTGCTCTGCCATCCGAGTCATATGCTGCAATAAAATTCTTATTTAGTGGTGCTAACTGATCCGGTATGTCTTCAGGCATGTGAGCTCAGAAATAAACAGCGTATATAAAATAAGATGAAAGTTATAGTTGCCAACCACTTAAAATGAGATATCAAATGCCAGCAGTTACAAGATAAAATATCTCTTAAATGCATAAAGTATAAGATTAATGGTCAAAGCTCATTACTAAAGAGTGTTCCTTTAAAAAAGTATTTCGATACTGATATCTGTGAATATATTAACATTCGGGGTATTAAGCACAAAACACAGAACTGAAAACTTATGTTTCTAATATTTTGTGGCAATTAAGGGGTTGTGAATTCCAGTAACTAGTTCCAGAAACTTAAAGAGTGTCATCATAAAATGATATATTGTTTAAATTGGCTTTTTGTGTTTTGTTTTGTTTTTTTTTAATTTGGCAATGTTTTTTTTTGTACAGTGTCATAATTCTATTAAAAATAAAGAATAGAAATCTTGCACGCTTTACAATGGCATCTGGGGCTGTTTTAGGATTTTAAAGGGGTTGTCCACTACTAGGACAAGCCCTTCTCAATTCAAATATTTGCCCCTGTTAACATAAAAACGCTTAGGCCATGTCCACACGTTCTGTATTTGGTTAGTATTTCACATCAGTATTTGTAAGCCAAAATCAGAAGTGGAACAAGCAGATGAAAAGTATAATAGAAACACATCACCACTTCTGTATTTATCACCCACTCCTGGTTTTGGCTTACAAATACTGATGTAAAATACTGACCAAATACTGAATGTGTGAATGTGGCCTTATACTCACCTCCCATACCAGTTCAAACGGTGTCGCCACTAATGTTCCTGGGATCACGTGAGGTTGTTATGTCACGCAATCTTCATCATCCTGGTAGGAAACAGCAGATTTTTATTAAGAATGTCTCGGTACACTTCATCCTTCCATCAATTACAGTATGTGCAAGTAGTGATGAGCAAATTTGTTTGAGTACTTCTCAAATTTTACACATTTTGCTAAATAATTATATTCTAATGAATACAGAGTTTGTGTAATTTGCTACATGTGACTTCATCAAAATAACAGCCAGCTTTGTTGAACCATAGAAGTCAAGGCAAATGATTTAACCCCTTCATGACCCAGCCTATTTTGACCTTAATGACCTGGCCATTTTTTGCAATTCTGACCAGTGTCCCTTTATGAGGTAATAACTCTGGAACGCTTCAACGCATCCTAGCGATTCTGAGATTGTTTTTTCGTGACATATTGGGCTTCATGTTAGTGGTAAATTTAGGTCGATAATTTTTGCGTTTATTTGTGAAAAAATCAGAAATTTGGCGAAAATTTTGAAAATTTCGCAATTTTCAAATTTTGAATTTTTATTCTGTTAAACTAGAGAGTTATGTGACACAAAATAGTTACTAAATAACATTTCCCACATGTCTACTTTACATCAGCACAATTTTGGAAGCAAAATATTTTTTTGTTAGGAAGTTATAAGGGTTAAAAGTTGACCAGTGATTTCTCATTTTTACAACAAAATTTACAAAACCATTTTTTTTAGGGACCACCTCACATTTGAAGTCACTTTGAGGGGTCTATATGGCAGAAAATACCCAAAAGTGACACCATTCTAAAAACTGCACCCCTCAAGCTACTCAAAACCACATTCAAAAAGATTATTAACCCTTCAGGTGTTTCACAGCAGCTAAGGCAATGTGGAAGGAAAAAATGGACATTTTAATTTTTCCAACACAAATTTCCTTTCAGCATCAATTTTTTCATTTTCACATGGGCAACAGGATAAAATGGATCCTAAAATTTGTTGGGCAATTTCCCCTGAGTACACCGATACCTCATATGTGGTCATAAACCACTGTTTGGGCGTACGGCAGGGCTCAGAAGGGAAGGAGCGCCATTTGACTTTTTGAATGGAAAATCTGCTGGAATATTTAGCGCTTGCCATGTCGCGTTTGGAGAGTCGCTGTGTCCCTAAACACTAGAGCTCCCCCACAAGTGACCCCATTTTGGAAACTAGACCCCCCAAGGAACTTATCTAAATGCATAGTGATCACTTTGAACTCCCAGGTGCTTCTCAAATTGATCCGTAAAAAAAAAAAGTACTTTTTTTTCACAAAAATTATCTTTTAGCCTCAGTTTTTTCATTTTCACATGGGCAACAGGATAAAATGGATCCTAAAATTTGTTGGGCAATTTCTCCTGAGCACACCAATACCTCATATGTGGTCATAAACCACTGTTTGGGTGCACGGCAGGGCCCGGAAGGGAAGGAGCGCCATTTGACTTTTTGAATGGAAAATTAGCTCCAATCGTTATCGGATACCATGTCGCGTTTGGAGAGCCCCTGTGTGCCTAAACATTGGAGCTCCCCCATAAGTGACCCCATTTTGGAAACTAGACCCCTTAAGGAACTTATCTAGATGTGTAGTGAGCACTTTGAACCCCCCAGTGCCTCACAAAAGTTTATAACATAGAGCAGTGAAAATAAAAAATCATTTTTTTTCCTCAAAAATGATTTTTTAGCATGTTATTTTTTATTTTCACAAGGGTAACAGGAGAAATTGGACCACAAAAGTTGTTGTCCAGATTGTCCTGAGTATGCTGGTACCCCATATGTGGGGGGGGCACTGTTTGGGTGCACGGGAGGGCGCAGAAGGGAATGAGCGCCATTTGACTTTTTGAAATGAAAATTAGCTCCAATTGTTAGCGGACACCATGTCGTGTTTGGAGATCCCCTGTGTGCCTAAACTTTGGAGCTCCCCCACAACTGACCCCATTTTGGAAACTAGACCCCCTAAGGAACTTATCTAGATGCATAGTGAGCACTTTGAACCCCCAGGTGATTCACAGAAGTTTATTATGCAGAGCAGTGAAAATAAAAAATCTTTTTTTTTTCCTAAAAAAAAATTTTTTAGTCTGCAATTTTTTATTTTCACAAGGGTACCAGGATAAATTGGACCCCAAAAGTTGTTTTCCAGTTTGTCCTGAGTACGCTGGTACCCCATATGTGGGGGGGACCACTGTTTGGGCACACGTCGGGGCTCGGAAGGGAAGTAGTGACATTTTGAAATGCTGACTTTGATGGAATGGTCTGCGGGCGTCATGTTACATTTGCTGAGCCCCTGTGTGCCTAAACAGTAGAAACCCCCCACAAGTGACCCCATTTTGGAAACTAGACCCCCCAAGGAACTTATCTAGATGTATGGTGAGCACCTTGAACCCCCAAGTGCTTCACAGAAGTTTATAACGCAGAGCCGTGAAAATAAAAAATCATTTTTTTCCCTCAAAAAAATGATTTTTATCCCGCAATTTTTTTTTTCACAAGGGTAACAGGATAAATTGGACCCCAAAAATTGTTGTCTAGTTTGTTCTGAGTACGCTGATGCCCCAAATGTGGGGGATGACCACTGTATGGGCACACGTCAGGGCTCGGAAGGGAAGTAGTGACGTTTTGGTATGCTAACTTTGAAGGAATGGTCTGCGGGCATCATGTTACATTTGCAGAGCCCTTGATGTTCCTAAACTGTGGAAACCCCCCACAAGTGACCCCATTTTGGAAACTAGACCCCATAAGGAACTTGCCTAGATGTGTGGTGAGCACCTTGAACCCCGAAGTGCTTCACAGAAGATTGTAACGCAGAGCCATGAAAATAAAAAATCTTTTTTTTCCTCAAAAAATGAATTTTTAGCTCGCAATTTTTTATTTTCACAAGGGTAACAGGAGAAATTGGACCCCAAAATTTGTTGTCCAGTTTGTCCTGAGTACGCTGGTACCCCATATGTGGGGGGAAACCACTGTTTGGGCACACGTTGGGTCTCAGCAGGGAAGTAGTGACATTTTGAAATGCTGACTTTGATGGAATGGTCTGCGGGTGTCATGTTACATTTGCTGAGCCCCTGTGTGCCTAAACAGTAGAAACCTCCCACAATTGACCCCATTTTGGAAACTAGACCCCCCAGGGAACTTATTTAGATGTGTGGTGAGCACATTGAACCCCCAAGTGCTTCACAGAAGTTTATAACGCAGAGCCGTGAAAATAAAAAAATCATTTTTTTCCCTCAAAAAAAATGATTTTTAGCCCGCAATTTTTTTTTTCACAAGGGTAACAGGATAAATTGGACCCCAAAAGTTGTTGTCCAGTTTGTCCTGAGTACGCTGATACCCCATATGTGTGGGGGAACCATTGTTTGGGCACACGTCAGGGCTCGGAATGGAAGTAGTGACGTTTTGAAATGCAGACTTTGATGGAATAGTCTTCAGTCGTCATTACGTTTGCAGAGCCCCTGATGTGCCTAAACAGTGGAAACCGCCCACAAGTGACCCCATTTTGGAAACTAGACCTTCCAAGGAACTTATGTAGATGTATGGTGAGCACTTTCAACCCCCAAGTGCTTCACAGAAGTTTATAATGCAGAGATATGAAAATGAAAAAAACATTTTTTTTTCCACAAAAATAATTTTTCAGCCCCCAATTTTTTATTTTCCCAAGGGTAACAGGAGAAATTAGACCCCAAAAGTTGTTCTGCAATTTTTCCTGAGTACGCTGATACCCTATATGTGGGGGTAAACCACTGTTTGGGCACACGTCGGGGCTTGGAAGGGAGTGAGCACCGTTTGACTTTTTGAACGCAAAATTGGCTGCAATCAAAGGTTGCACCATGTCACGTTTGGAGACCCCCTGATGTGCCTAAACAGTGGAAACCCCTCAATTCTAACTCCATCCCTAACCCCAACACACCCCTAACCACAGCCCTAACCCCAACACATCCCTAATCCCAACCCTAACCATAAACCTAACCCCAACACACCCCTAACCCCAACACTAACCATAACACTAGCCACAAGCCTAACCCTCTTTTCAACCCTAACCCTCTTTTCAACCCTAACCCTCTTTTCAACCCTAACCCTCTTTTCAACCCTAACCCTCTTTCCTACCCTAACCCTCTTTCCAACCCTAACCCTCTTTCCTACCCTAACCCTCTTTCCAACCCTAACCCTCTTTCCAACCCTAACCCTCTTTTCAACCCTAACCCTCTTTCCAACCCTAACCCTAACCCTCTTTCCAACCCTAACCCTCTTTCCAACCCTAACCCTAACCCTCTTTCCAACCCTAACCCTCTTTCCAACCCTAACCCTCTTTCCAACCCTAACCCTAACACTAACCCTCTTTCCAACCCTAACCCTAACCCTGATGGAAAAATAAAAATAAAAATATTTTCTTTATTTTATTAGTTCTGCCTACCTATGGGGGTGATAATCGGGGGGTTCATTTACTTTTTATTTCATTTTGATCACTATGAGAGTGATCAAAATGAAATAATGGAATCTGCAGCCGGGAGATTCGGGCGGGCGCACTGCGCATGCGCCCGCCATTTTCCAAGATGGCGGCGCCCATGAACCGGACCCGCCGGACACCGGGAGCGACGGGGGGACTTAGAAGGTGCCGGGGGCGGTGAGAGTGGGTGAGGGGGGATCGGAAGCTGGTGGGGAGCGAAGGGGATGGGAGGGGGGGCAGATGATGACAGCGGCGGCAGATCGCCGCTGTCATTCAGTGGCAGGGGGGCGATCGCCTGTGGGGGGGGAAATCGGTGTCTCCAGCCATGTCCGATGCTACTGCAGCATCGGCCATGGCTGGATTGTAATATTTCATCAATTTTCATTGATGAAATATTACTATCGCTCTGATTGGCTGTTTCACTTTTAACAGCCAATCAGAGCGATCGTAGCCACGTGGGGGCGAAGTCACGCCCCCTGTGGTGAATTACAAAGCCCCCTGTATCTGCGGGTCAGGTGACCTTTCATTGACCCCGGTCACCCGACCCACAGGGGGGCTTTGAATTCATGACACAGGGTATGCGTCATAGGTCGGATTGGCACCGACTTTCATCACACATAGGCTGTGTCACAGGTTGGGAAGGGGTTAAGGATTGGAGGAATGTGGCACATCCTCAAATCTCATTGAAAAAATTACTTCTTTATTCCATAAGAAATAAAAAAAATTATAATTCAGATGGAATGGTCTGAAAATGCGTTTCAGGCATCTCAGCACCCTATTCATAGTGTAAGTAGTGTAACACTACAAATAAGGGTGCTGCGATGCCAGAAACGTATCAGTGAATTTTCAGACCATGCCATCTGAATTTTAATCTTTTTCTATTTCTTATGGGCAATCAATAAAGAAGTAAAGTTTTTTAATGAGATTTGTGAATGTGCCATTTTCCTCTAATCCTGATTTACCTAATTGAAAGTAGAAAACAAGAATTTCACCCACAGACATGGAAAGACAAATGCAAAAATATAGACATGGTAAGCTTGTAGCAGAGTGTATCTTTTGAGAATCCACCGATACACAGGAGAACTTCACTGAGCAAGTTATCTTGAGTAAATAGCATTTACTTTTTATGGGTAAACATGAGATAAGAATTCAGAAGCACACAGCCCTGGATGATGGGCTGTGGTGATAGCAGACATGTGAGTGATGAGGTGAGTATTATTTTTTCTTTTTTTTAGTTCCTAATTGTATTATGCTCAAGGTTCTGTAGAGATCCCAGAGCATGAAAAGTAACATTCTATTAGCATCTATTATCGTTCAAGCAAATCAAATTTCCATGTAATATCCTTTAGATTTGATGAATGCTGATCTTGGTCAGTTTGATCATCTATACTGGATAGCGGTACAACAATGAGTGTCTGCAGACAAAGTTCCCTGCAAGTTTGAGCTGCACTTCAGCAAATGAAATTGGGAATTTGGTCAAGATTGATGGAGTCCTTGATGCTGAGAAATATAAATAGATATTTATTCATCATACAATGTATTCAGGGAGGCGTCTGGCTCCAAGTTTACTCTGCAGCAAATCGACAACTCCAAACATACAACCAATGTCATTAACGTCATCACCCAAGGGCGATTTTCATTTACTTTGTTTTTATTTTTCCTCCTCTTCTTCCAAGAGCCATAACTTTTTTACTTTACCATCAATAGAATCGTTTAAGGGCTTGCGTTTTGCGGGACGAGTTGTACATTTGAATGACATCATTCATTTTATCATGTGATGCACTGGAAAGCAGGAAAAGAATTCCAAGTGTGGTGAAATTCCCCAAAAAATTAAATCCACAATTTTTGGGAGAAGGGTGTATATTTAACATGTTCACTGTTTGGTAAAACTGTCCTGGCAATAGATTTTCCAGGTCATTATGAATATGCAGGTACTAAACATGCATACTGTATGTTTTATTTAAGTGGTAAAAATAAATTCGGAAATTTGAAAGAAAAAAAAATTGCATTTGTCACAATTTTCCAAGACCTGAAAAAATTTAATTTTTATTTATATGGGTCTGTATGGGGGATTATTTTCTGCACCCTGAGCTGAAGTTTTTGCTGATATCATTTTAGTGTATTATAATGTTTTGATCGCCTCTTGTTGCATTGAATTGCAAAATTGCGACGGCCAAATATTTTGGCGTTTCGATTTTCTTTTGCGACTCCATTTACCAAGCAGATTAATTTACTTTATGTTTTTATAGATCAGACTTTTATGAACGCAGCGAAACCAAATATGTGTATTTTTTTAATTGCTTTATTTTTAATGGGACAAATGGGTGTGATTTGAACTTTTGTGACTTGCTTTTTCTTCAAAATGTAAAAACTCTTTTCACTGTATTTAATAGTCTGCTTAAGTTAAGGGACTGGAAGCTGCGATCATCTGATCTCTTGTGCTATGAATAGATAAAATCACAATCCCCTTTGAACACTGGCCATGGACAGGTTTTCACCGGAGGATCGCAATGACAGGTACATAATTACAGACCACCGACTGTTATTACAACACATTTACACCTCACAATCACATCATGAGAGTGCTGGTGGGAGCCTAGAATGACACACCCCCTGCCGTCGCTCTGTCAGAGATCAGCCACTAGCGGAGTTCCGCTCCATTCGCGGCTGTTAAAGTCACATGATGGCTGACTAAATTAGCTATCATGTGAGGGTAAAGATGTGGGCTTGGCGTGCAATGCCGAACCAAAATCAGGGTCAGGTATGTACATGTACAGTATGTCAAAAGTCGTGAAGGGGTTACGAACTATCTTAGTCATAAAGAAAAAAAAGGAGTCCTCGGAGTGGTGATATGGCCCTCACAGAGCTCTAATCTCAACATCCTCTAGTATGTCTGGGATTACATGAGGAGACAGAAGGATTTGCAGGAGTGGCATCCACGGAAGATCTGTGGTTGTTGGGTTAATAGAGGAAATATTAGTTCCCTTCTACAAATATGCTGGATAACAAATTTGGCAAATTTCAAACAATTTTATTAATCTTCACACAATCTAATGGTTGGCTTAGTAAATGCCAATATTTCTCCCCAAATTTTAGTGGATGTTGTCACATTTACACTAAGCAAAAAAAAGCAAAGCCTTTCAGCATTTCTTAAACACCTAATAAATGTGGAGCAAAGCATGTAGAATATTTTCTTTTTTTAACAAGTGTAAACAGAATTCTAGCTTTTAGTTGCATATGCTTTTATTATACAATGTGTGGTGCAGTGACCGCTGTGACAGCTAGGGGGCGCTGTATGGGTCATGCACACAGGCATATCCATTGTGGTAATGGAGATAGGATGGTAAATGACCATTATGTATCCCAGGGTGGGTGGCCCTGGGGTGGAAGCTTGAACGTGTGTTGATCAGCAGAGGTACTGCTGAGGTTTTGTTACAGTGTATCAGGGAGAGCTTCCAGGTGGCTGGTGAGATGGGTGGGACCAGTCACCTACAAACCCACCCAGGGGTGTGTGTCTAAATGCCCATAGTGAGCCTGTATATATGTGTGTATGGCTGGGTGTCTGACCTGCAATGAGGTCATAGCCATGTGATCTGGTGGGCATGGCTACGGACCATATAAGGTGACCAGGGAAGGTCACATGAGAGTGAGTGCCTGCATTGGTCTGTGTGGAAGGTCCCAAGAATCCGACGTGCTGCCTTCCTGAAGTGCACATGCGGAGGCCGCTGACCGGGTGAGGCCTGTGTATAATGGCCTGTGTATATCGGACAGTCCCCAGGAGGGAATGGACGTCCTGATTGAGAAGCAACTAAGATGTAACCCTGGACAGGGGGAAATAACTGTGAGACTATAGAGCCTGATTGCTGGACTAAGCACAGCCTGTGTGACCACAGGGCTGAGGGAGCAATGCCCTTTGATGAACATTGACCTGTCTGATATAAGACTGTTGCTGTTTATGGTTTATGCCATCTAATAATAAAGCACATGGACTGATTTATGTGAAAAACCCGTGCCAGACCTGGTTAATCTGCTACCAAGTGAGTGTCCCTCAACACGAACAATAGGCGCTACCTTACAAATGGTAAACCACCACTTACTTATCTCTACTTACAGCTTCCAGTACATGAATTAGGATATATTTCCATCCTAATATGTACTGGATTTGATACATTCAAAGACCCCAAATAGGGGGTCATTTGGGAATTAATAATTTAAAGGCATCATATAAATCTATATATATACAGTATATTTCCAATGAATGTATCTAAGCAATTCCTCTTGGCACCTTCCACTGTCATTGTCTTTGTGTTCCTATAATTTCTTGGTTACAGCGGTGCGTGACTAAGTCTCATCCACTTAATCTGACAGCAGCCAATCATCACCCCTTCATATCACTACAGACAGCAAGGTCCTGTGATTGACGGTCGTAGTTACAAACTCTGGATGAGACATTGCTAAGATAATAACAGAAAAATGCGAAATCTTGGGATGAATAAAAGACGTCTCTACAGAAGAACTCCACTGGAAAAAAATCAACTTCAATCAAGGTATCAAATTAAATATAGAAGAAATTTGAAAACTGTGTCTCTCTAGCTGTTGCTAAAAAACAACTATCATTCCATGGCAGCTGCAATGCAACAGAGACCGCTGTATATACATAGGACCAATGATACAAATATATTGAAGAATAAAGCAATAGATATACTTTAAAAAATGCAAATATGGAGACATAGGATACCTTATCTATTTGGGCTGTATTTGATGGATACTAGGCCATTTTGCTGAGTTCTAGCTAGCAAGATCCAGAAAAAAAATCTCACCCCATTGTTTACCTGTTCTGCATCCCCAGCCTGCTGTTTGGTGCTCACTGGAGATGACTTGATCTTTTGAAATTTGAATTTGCAATCTTCGTGGAATTTTCCCAAAAAATTGATTTGCAGCGAATAAATATGAATGAAATTCAATACTGGATAGCTTGTAGTTGCTCATAAAATACACTAGAGCGAGAGGAGAGAGAGATCGCTGCTGACCATAAGAACTTAAGGCCCCGTTACACATAACGATGTCCCAGCGATACCACCAACGATCCAACATGATGGGATCGCTGGGACATCGTTAGGCTGATCACTAGTGAGCTGTCACAAGACAGCCCCTCCAGCGATCAGGACCAGCAACGCTGGACGCTAGTTTCTAATGTTAACATCGGGTATCCAGAAGCCACGGTTCCTGGATACCTGCTGTTTACCTTGGAAACCAGTGTACACGCTGGTTTCCAAGGTAAACATTGGGTATCTAAGAGCCGCGTGACTCCTGGATACCCGCTGTTTACCTTGGAACCAGCGTGTACGCAGGTTTCCAAGGCAAACAGCGGTTTCCAAGGTAAACAGCGGGTATCCAGGAGCCACGGCTCCTGGATACCCAATGATTACATTAGAAACCAGTGTCCAGCGTCGCTGATCGCTGGCCTCACACTGCCACACGCAGCAATGCGTGCTGGCCAGCGGGAGACCAGCAATCAAAAAACAGCCCAGGTCGATCAAGCACGATCAGCGATACCCGGCAGGGGGGCCGGTCGCTGGTTCCCGTCACACACAGCAATCTTGCTGGCGAGATCGCTGTGGAGTTGTGACGAGCATCAGCTTACGCTGAGTCGTTTTTTCTTGAATGAGAGTGGACCCTCTGGGCCGTGGCACCCACCCACCTAGGGCGTGCTGACTTAGTGAGAATCCACACCCTATACAGGGAGTGTCAGGGGCAAGACCAAGGGGGTGAGCCACCACAGCAGCTGGACCAGACGGCCGGCTCAGGAAGACACTATTGAGTGTCTGGCAGCAGGGCGGACAGGATACGAAGCACAAAGTGAAGTCACAGGGTTTCTTCTGCAAAACGTGGTTACACACTTTATTCAGGTGCAAGGCATAAACAGGGAATAAGGTGCAGGGCACAAACAGTGAAACACGGCAAGATGCGTGCAAGGGCACGCCAAATGTTCCAGGCATAACACGTGCATGAAAACATACCAGGGTCCAGGGCAGGGTACGTGTGTTAAGGATCACACAAGAGTTCCTAGAAGGGATGCGTGCTAGGACACACCAGAGTCCAAGACAAGGTGCGCACCGAGAGACATGCCAGAGTCCAAGGCAAGGTGCGTGCAAGGACACGCCAGGATCCAAGATGGGGTGTGATGGTATCGGACTCCAGACTACTGGCAACGACCGACAGAGTCCAGGCATCAGACTGCGGACATCAGCTCCAGACATCAGGCTGCAGTCATCTGGTTCAGGGCCTCTGGCAGCGGTCGGCAGGTTTCTGGAATCTGGCAGGCAAGCCAGGGTTCAAGGCAGGGTGCGTGCTAGGAGACACTCCAGGATCAGGTTCAAGGACGGAGGCCTGCGCGTGTAGAGGGACATGCCAGGGACAGGTACAAATACGGAGGCCTGCTCGTGTGGAGAGACATGCCAGGGACAGGTACAAGGACGGAGGCCTGCGCTTGTAGAGGGACACGCCAGGGTGAGGCGAGACAGAGTCCTGTGCGTGCACAGAGGCACGCCAGGGTCAGGCGAGGCAGAGTCCTGAACGTGCAGAGAGGCACGCTAGGGTCAGGCGAGGCAGAGTCCTGCACATGCAGAGAGGCACGCCAGGGTCAGGCGAGGCAGAGTCCTGCGCATGCAGAGAGGCATGCCAGGGTCAGGCGAGGCAGAATCCTGCGTGTGCAGAGAGGCACGCCAGGGTCAGGGTTCAAGGACAGGGTTAGGGCCTGTGCGTGCAAGAGAGCACGACAGGGGACATGGCAAAACCTGCGCGTACTTTTCAGAAGTACGGGGAGGTATGCCATGGGCAGTTGAGGGCCTGCGCGTGCTTTAGAGAGCAGAGTGCGGAAACAGCGAGAAGTGCAAGGAAGCACAGAGAGCACGGCTTGGGCACTGGCTAGCTGATCAGGCTGCGGCACTGACAGATGGGCAAGACTCCAGTGAACCCGGCTGAGGCATGGCAGGCGACACAGCTGTCACTGACCGACGAGCATGGCTGAGGCACAAGCAGGCGGGCACGGCTAGGGCGGGCACGGCTGAGGCACAAACAGGAGGCTAGGAAGGCCAGGCGCATGCAAAGGGCACACGGAGCAACAAGGCAAGGCGAGACGAGAAGCAAGACAGAGCTTAGGCAGAGTACGGAACCAGGAATGGAAGCATAGGCAGAAACATGGAATCAGGTCAGAGCAAGAACAGAGCTAGCAGCGGAGCGTAGGCCGAAGCCCAGAGCTGGGCCAAGGCAGAGCCTTGGGACTAGACATGGAAAAGAGCACCAAAAGTAAGAGAGGAGGAAAGGTGCGTGTGACAGGGAGCACTACAGAGCACCATAGGAGAGAGCGAGGCGGAGCAAGCAAAGACAGAGACCATAGGAAGGAACAATGCAGAGCAAGGCAAGGTACGGAACAAGGAACGGGAGCTAGACAGGAGCACAGAACGGAATCAGAGCAAGGAAGGACTACAAGGCAAAGCAAGGCAAGGACAAACATGGCACGAGAGACAACACAAGACATGGCATGAGACAAGAGATGGAGTACAAGCACAGAGCGTGTGCAGAGACGCACGACAGAGCAAAGTGCAGAGGCACAGAATAGTGGGAGCGACCCAGCAGACCAAGAAACCATGCAGGGAAGCAACACAATACTCAGGCCCTGAGCATAGGAAGGGGCGGTCTGATATAGGGCATAGCACCTCCACTTCCGGGTCAGGACCAGGGGAGAACTTCCAGTTCAGATCCTCCAGGATCACAGGGAGCAGTCACATGATTAGGATTCCAGACATGCAGGGTTGATTGCAGAACCAGTGCTGAAACCTAGGCACGTCACATGATCAGAGTTCCAGAGATGATTGCAGAACCAGTGCTGAAACCTAGGCAGGTCACATGATCAGAGTTCCAGACATGAAGAGATGAATGTAGAACCAGCCTCTGCTGGAACATAGGAAGGACACATGATCAGGGGTTCTAGACATGACGAGACGATCACAGAAGGCAGAGCAGAAATGCAGGCATCCCGCAGCTCAACAGTCATGAGGTGAGTGTGCACACTGCTCCAGGGAAAATGCAGGATAGCAGACATGAGATGCGCGTGCACACCGCTCCCAGGGTCATGAGGCAAAACAGATATGGCGGACATAACAGACATGGCGGACATGACAGGAGTCATAGAATCAGTGATCTCGCTAGAGAGATCGCTGTGTGCGATGGGGCCTTTACAGTCTACTCTACAGAAGAGAGCGAGGACCCCCACTGATTGTAAAAGCTTGCAATGTATGGCAGAATTTCCCCGAGGCAGCGAGACCCCAGTGGGGACCCATGATCAGACTAATAGTCGCCAATCAACTACCGGTCCCTGTTGCCAGGGTGGTGTGGGTACAGGTGTACGGTGTGCGGTAAATCCCTCGGCCGCAGAAGAGTGGCTCTGACCAAAGGGGAAACCGATAAGCAGCATCCAGTCATTCTGGGCATGAACATACTATGGGAGTTCGGCAATCTGCTCCTCAATGATTCCACGCACAAGATCCTGAAGCAGTGGGGTTCCTGCACGGCCCAAGGACAGGTATTCCAGCAGTTGGTGCGGGAAGCGCGAGTACATCAGGACTGCCAGGAGGGCGAGGCTCTGGGCAAAGTCATCATGCCACCGGCTCCCCTGCTTGTACTGCCCCCTGGGCAAATGGTGATGGCCCTGCCAATTCGAGCCTCGATACCCTTGGAGGGCGTAGAGATGCAGGTGGAGCCATGCTACTCAGAGCGCTTGCCTCCTGGCATACTGGTGGCCCGCTCCCTGACCACAGTGCAAAAGGGGACTGTCCTGGTGCGCTGCGTCAACCTTGAAGACCAAGACTTTGTCCTGAAGCCCCGGACCGAACTGGCCAAGCTAGTAAGGCCTTTGGAAGAAGAGCTGCCGGCCCCTGCGGTTCAATTGAGAGTGCAATCCGAGGACCCTTGGGAAGTAACTATCCGGACTCTACAGGCTACCGAAATCTCAACTCAGGAGAAGGGTCGAAACATCCTGGAACAAATGTGGGCCGGGCTCTCTGGACTAACTTCAGCTCAGCTTTCTCAAATAAAAACACTGCTCAGACAGTACCATGAGGTATTTGCTAGTCATGAGGAAGATTTTGGATGTACCACCGCCATCACCCATGGAATTCCCACTGCAGGAGCAGCCCCCATCCGTGAACGATATCGACAGATTCCTCCACAGCTCTACCAAGAGGTGAAAACTTTGCTGGCCCAAATGCCACAGAAGAGAGTTATCCGAGAAAGCCAAAGTCCCTGGGCGGCTCCGATTGTGTTGGTCCTCAAAAAGGATGGCACCCTACGGTTCTGCGTGGACTATCGAAAGCTGAATGCTTGCACCATCAAAGACTACCCCATATGGAAGAATCCTTGTCCGCCTTGGGAAAGGCGACGTATTTTTTGACTTTGGACCTGGCCAGTGGGTACTGGCAGGTGCCCATGTCAGAAGAAGACAGGGCTAAGACGGCATTCATACTTCCTATGGGACTATTTGAGTTCAATTGAATGCCGTTCGGACTGGCCAACACCCCAGGGTCCTTTCAGTGGTTGATGGAGCAGTGTCTCGGAGATCTCAATTTCGAGGCCACGTTGATATACCTAGATGATTTCATCATCTATGCTGCCACGTTTGAGGACCACCTGAAGGGGTTGGGGCAGGTACTCGGCCAGATGCAAAAGTACGGGTTGAAAGTAAAACCCCAAAAATGCCACCTATTTCACACCCAGATCAAATATCTGGGCCATATCGTCTCAGCGGAGGGTGTAAGGCTGTCCCGGGAAAAGGTTGCTGCCATTCAGGGATGGCCAACCCCCAAGACGATAAAAGACATGCGGGCCTTCCTGGGATTGGCCGGATACTATCGTCGTTTCGTAAAGAATTTTGCATGTCGAGCTCAAGCCCTGCACGACCTGCTGAAGGGGCTCCCGTTGGGGCAAATGGACGAAAAATCCAGTGGCTACAACCCCAAGAACAGGCCTTCCAAGACCTTAAGGCTGCGCTCTCGGATGCCCCGGTGTTAGCTTATGCGGATTTCTCACAACCGTTCATCCTGCACACTGACTGGAGTCTTCACGGGCTGGGGGCTGTGTTGTCACAAGTTCAAGATGGCCGGGAGAGAGTGATCGCGTATGGAAGCCACTCACTCCATGATTCCGAGCGCAACCCTGACAATTACAGCTCCTTTAAGCTCGAGCTCCCTGCAGTAGTGTGGACCATGACGGAGCGGTTCGCAGAGTACCTGGCGGGCTCCGAAGTAGTGGTGCAGACTGAAAATAACCCGCTGGCTCATTTGGAGAATGCCAAACTGGGGGGTATGGAACAAAGATGGGTGGCCTGGATGGTGAAATTCAACTATAAAATCATCTATAAAAGAGGGGCCGAGAATGTACACACTGATGTCCTCTCCAGGATTCGACATACAACCCCAGGGAAGAGTCGAGACGATGAACTGGAAGGGGAAGAGATACTGTTTGCCCTCACCGCTGCCGTGCTCACAGCTGCCACCCAGAAAGTACTCCCCTCGGAAGGGGCATCCTGGAGCAATCCCGTGATAAATGGATCCAGCAGCAGCAAAAAGACGAAGAAATTGGGCTTCTCCGGAAATGGGTAGCCGCTGGCAAACTGCCCACTGACTCCCAAAGACAGACTTTGACTCAGGACATGTCGCTGATGTTACGACAATGGGAGAGGCTGGTTATCAGAAAGGGACTATTGTATCGTAAAATGACATCAAGGACAACATCTATGACGATTGGGTAGGTAGCTGCGCCCGAAGCCCAACTTAACGAACTGGCTCGAGAAGCCAACGAAAAAGGGGCTCATTTCGGAGCTCAAAAGACCTTGCAATGGTTACAACAGATAATTTACCATCCACGCTTATATGCTGTTGTGGACGAGACTTGCTGGGCCTGCCACCTATGCGAATTAGCCAAACCGCCCGCACAGCGAGCTTCAGTACAAACAATCATGACCTCAGCGCCCCTCGAGCTTATGATGGTGGATTACCTGACCATTGGTCCCACATTCCTGGGGTATGAACACTGCCTTGTCATGGTGGACCATTTCACTAAGTTCGCTGTGGTCACTCCCACTCGAGACCAGACCGCAGAGTCGGCCGCCTCCGCAATTTATAGAAACTTCATGCAAGTATATGGCTGCCCTCAACGGATACATTCCGACCAAGGAGCATGTTTTTTGGGAAAAATTATGGAGGAACTACACCATCTCTATGGTATTGACAAATCCCAGACCACGCCATACCACCCACAGGGAAACTGGGCCTGCAAACGATTTAATCAGACATCAATCCAAATGTTGCGTACTCTGGAGAGTGACAAGAAGGCTCGTTGGCCCGAATATGTCCCTGAATTAGTATGGGTTTATAATAACCGGGTACACTGAGTTACCGGCTATACCCCCTACTCCCTGCTATTTGGACGAGAAGGCAAAGGGATCACGGAGGTAGAGTTGGACCCAGAGGAACCTCCACCCTGGACTGGAGTATCATCATGGGTGCGAAATCACCGGCACCGGCTGCAAACTCTCCATCGAATTGTACATACCAAACTCCAAGACTTAGAACACCAAGGGAAGAATTTATCCCCACCTCCCAACCTCCAAAGTGGAGACCGAGTACTCGTACTAGACCAACGCCCCCAGAACAAATTAGAGCCACGCTGGGAAGAGAGCCCCTATCAGGTCCTACGCCGTATAAACCCTGAAGGACCTGTGTACGAAATACGACCCGAGAAAGACGGAACGCTGCCTATTCGCATTTTGCACCGTAATATGTTACGCCCATGTACTTCCACCGACCGATACAACCTGAACCTACTCCTCAGGTCTCTGAACCATTGCCAGTGTTCTGGGACCTGGACGACGAAGAAGACTTCCCCACAATATCCAGGGGAACTCCACTCAATGACAAACCAACTGACACAATTAGCCTGCCCGAAGCAGCTAGCCCACCACCGTCCACCACCCCAGAAGACTCCACCCTAGTCGAACTAAAATGCTCTGAGCGGTCAACAGCCGGCAAACCCCTCAAACGATATGAACAGGACCAGTTCATATGGCAACAAAAACTGACATCTCCGCAGACCAACCCAAGTATACTGAAGGCCTCGCCTGAGGACGGGCGAGCATACAGGATGGAAGAGTGTAGGGAGGAGGGCCCCCACAGAGTGTCTGTACCGGAACCAAGGGGACCACCATCTAGGTTCCTAAGAGAACTGTACCCGGGGAACGGAGAAGGAGAGTGGACTGCTGGGAGTGACAGGACAGCAAGGAGAGGGGCGAGTATAAAAGGGACAGGGAGCGCGCAGGGGAGTCAGTTGACGGAGCGGCAGACATGAAGCAAGAGACTGTGGGACTTTGAGAGAGCCAGAGTGGAGACCAGCGGCAGAGGGGAGACTTACAGTGGCCTGTGGAGAGTAAGCGCCGAACTTACCAACAAGATACTACCGCTTCACTCCAATCCGGGGTCATACCTGCCTACGGTCGTCCGCAGCTGTTACCACAGTGCTCCAGCCTGTTGTGGCCTGTCCACCGCCTCTCACAGCCGCTGCCGCTTCACTCCAGCCTGCGGCCTGCCTGCTACCGCCCCGCTTCAGCCCACGGCTGCGGCCTGTTCATCATCGCCCGCAGTTGACATCACCCTGCTGCAGTCGGCAGTTGGGGCCTACTCCTCGCCTACAGAGAAACTCTTTGCCTAGGCCCAGGCTATGCAAGTGGCCTGCCAACTGCCACTCCTGGTAACTGCGACACAACCCTGCTTGTGGATTGGAGTCTCATTGAACCTGCTTATGAGCCGAACCCCGCTGTTTCTACAGGGGGTTACCTCATCAACGGACTCCCTCAGGGCCTGTTGTGCCCCAACTCCTCCTGGGCGCTGGGGCTCCCAAAGACTACGACAGATCTTCAGCAGCTGAGCCCAGCGGCTGTGACACCAAAGCAGCCTCATCAGAGACCCCGAGGGACGTCAGGACGGATCAGTAACACTATAGGAAATAAGGACCCGTAGTCGGCCATATCGCAGCCCTATAGCAACCGGCCTTTGCCGGGTTAGTCGAGTTCTCTTTGAAAGTGTTTGTTTGTGCAGAATCCCTGCGATGACAATAGCTGTTATTGTGTTTTGGTTGCTTAGCATGGCCCTAGCGGTTTAAATTTATAAAAGTTTTCTTCCCAAAGTTCAGCTCAGTCTCGCGTCTCGTCACTGCATCCTGCGTACCTGCTGTTACCCACACAGCGTCGCTGATCGCTGGTCTCTCGCTGCCACACGCGATGCGTGCTGGACAGCGGGAGACCAGCGATCGAAAAACAGCCCAGGCCAATCGAGCACGATCAGCGATACCCGGCAGGAGGGCCGGTCACTGATCCCCATCACACACAGTGATCTCGCTGGCGAGACCTCTGTGGAGTCACAAAATCAGCAATCTCGCTAGAGAGATCGTTGTGTGTGACGGGGCCTTTACAGTCTACTCTACAGAAGAGAGCGAGGATCCCACTGATTGTAAAAGCTTGCAATGTACAGAAGATGGAGAGAAATATGACTTTATTGACTATAAGAGCTTACACTCTATAGGTGAGAGAAAGAGAGAGGAACCTGCTGACCATAAGAGCTTACACTTTATCAGACAGAAAGACTCACCCAGTGACTCTGGAGATAGAAAACGACTGTGCCATACAAGCTTTGCTCCACTGATGACCAGGAACTGCTCACCTGTGATGACCTAAGTACTGACTACTACTGTATAATTATGGGCCCCCCCCCCCCGCAGAAATGCAAAATGATGATAGTCTGCTCTCTGATGCTTCAGCAGTGTGGGAAATGGTGTCGGGCAAGTTCTTTTTGCGAACTGTGAATTGAATCTAAAAATTTTCAAAATCATGTGAAATCGCAAATTTCAAGAAATTTTGATTTAAACTCAATCTTCTGCAGCTTGATCCACTCATCTTTAGTGCTCATGTCTTCTATAGCATCTTTTACCCAAATTTTCACTTGAAACTGGGTTTCTAGCACCAAGTAGACTTCAGACACCACAACACATGTTGTCCAAGGAACAGACTAGGCCTTCTCGGCATGCTTTATGACATTATGTCATCAAGATTTCTAGGACCTAGTGCAGATTATGGAAGAATACAGAGGAAGCGAGGATCACCAGACAATGAGCTGCGGTGGCTGGAGGTGAGTATTTTTCACCATGTGTTTCACTCCATCAGTATAGACAGCCAAGAACATAATAAGAAACATTAAATTATCATAGAATAGCTTTGATGCAAATCAAATTTTTCTTCTAAATTTGAACAATCTGCCAAACTTGATTGTCGGAAGATTCACTCATCTGTAAAGAATACAGTTTCAGTAACTATTGCATGTGTCATTTCAATACTAAAATAACTATCCAGCTATTTCAAACATTTGCAGATTGCTTGGGAATTTGTAGTTGCTTAACCCCTTACCTTCGGAGCCAATTTTTGTTACTGCTTTTTTTATTTTTTCCTCTCCTTTTTTTAATTAATTTTTAATTAATTTTTTTTAAATTGTGGGACAATATAATATAGGCAGCATCTGCCTAGTGTAAAGCGGGCTTTGTTTATGAGCCTGCTCCAAAGTCTTTTGCATACTCCATGATGTAATAGTATGTCATGGAGCATTAAAGGGATTCAGTCACCAGGTTTTTCCAATATAAACTGCGGCTACCACCTTTACAGCAGCTTAGCAAGCTGTATGAAGTCCCACATGCCCCCTACATATCTCAAATTATAATTGTTATAATCCCCCATATAGCGAGGTCAAGTCCGATGGGTGCCGATTGTCTTGCCTCGGAAACTTTTTTTCTCTTGCAATCGTCATCCTTTTGTCCTGCTTCATGTGGATGACGCATGCTATATCATCCACATAGTGTCCTCAATTGTGGTCCGGTGCATGCGTACTTCGCCCTGACATGCAGAGCAAATAGCTGTAATGCATATACACTCATAGAGGCCAAAGAGCGCCAATGTCTCGGAAGTAAAGCCAACTTGTAGTGACCATAGTTTATACTGGGAAAACCTGGTGATAGGTTTCTGTTAAGGGGTTAAACTATAATCGTTTACAATCGGCAATAAATGATTGCCAAGCAGAGTTTGAAAAATACAATTTTAGCAACCACAATCGGTTTATAGGGAAGCTCCAAAATACTTCTGTGTATTTTCAGTAATCCATAGATTACAGCTGTTTGCATTTAAGATTTAAGCAAGAAATGTGGCAGCAATCCAAGATTTACATACAGTTGAGAAAATCAGACTCCGAATATCTGTTTTATAGCTGGGAAATGAATCCAAAAATAGAGAAAGATAAGTAACAACATCAGTTTGTAGTTGAAATATGCCCTTCTTAGTGTCACCTTCAATACCAACAAAGTCATGGGGAAACTGTTTTTTCTGCTACAGTTTAACTAAATAAAATAAATGAAAAAAAAATACAAATTCATTCAAGGAAGATCTTTTTTATAACTTTTTTCATTAATGGGAACCTGTCATGTCCCCCATGCCCTCCAACCCTGCAGCATTCACTTATTTATAGAGTTGAGCGAATGTGTTTGGAATCGGTCGCCAAATCAGAATTTGCCATATTTGTGCCATATGGTACCTTAATGGTGCCAAATTTATGTTTGACAATTGATTCCAAACATATTTATTCATTTCTACTCCCATTGACTCCAATGACGTTCAGCTGTGTTAAGGCAAATATTGCAAAGATAATATTCGCCGCCGATCATAATCGTAACCGAATTTTGCAAAATTCGCTCATTTTTTACTTATGAGGATGACGACAGAACTTTCAAATTTTGCTATCACTCCCATAGGGGTGTGATAACATGTGCAGAGGGCTGTCTTGTGTGGGGCAACTAACACCCATTGAATAGTCAAAGCCAACATTAGCATAGGAAAATGGGTCAATGTAAATGCTTTTTTTAAACCTCATTTGAAGAGAAAAACATTATGCAGGGATGGTTAAGCAGGCAATATACTCATAAATAAGTGAATTCTGCTGGATTGGAGGCCATGGGGGACTTGACTTGTTCCCTTTAAAATTTGATATTTTACTTGAAGCGCTATATAATCTAGTTTTTTCTATTATATAACAACATCATACCATCACGGTCGGACTGGCCACCTGGCAATTCTGGCAAATGCCAGAAGGGCCTGTCTGGTTGTGGGCTGCCTTGTCTGCTACATTGTTAACAGAATTGACGTTCTCAAGACACCCATGCTGTGAAGAGTTGTGACGGAGCACAAAGTCGCTGACTCCGTCACTTACACCAGCAGGCCATGGGTATCATTAGAAATATTGGTCTTGTAGTAAATCTTGCTTTCCTCCATCCAGGATAATATAAATAAATCCCATCTGGTGCTTAGGGACAAGGACAGCATGGGCCTGTGCACTTTCAAATGCCAGGACTGAATTTCAGCCCCAGTCTGTACTTGCATACCATGACTGGACAATACCACATTATCATAACTGGGTAACACCATACCATTTTTGGACAACACAATCAAACCTTGCTTGGATAGCACCAGTAACTGGACAATACTACCATAACATGATTAGACAACGCCACCATGTCATGACTGGAAAACCCCACCTTACTGTTACTGGATAACACCATCAGACTATGAATGGATAATACCCCCATACTTGGCTGGATAAAATCACCATATTATGACTGGACAATAACACAATACCATGACTGGAAAATACCACCTTACTATGACTGGGTAACACAACCCAACATTGATTGGATATCTTCATCTTATCATGTCTGTAAAACACAACCAACCCTTGACTAGATATCGCCATGATACCATGACTTGATAACACCACCAAACAATGACATGACCCCATCACCAAACTGTGACTGTTCAAAACCCCTATACCAGAATTGGACAGAAACACAATACCGTGACTAGAAAACTTTATCATACAATAACTGGTGAAGACAACCAAACCTTGACTGTATATCACCACTATACCATACCATACCATACCATGACGTGATAATAGAGATGAGCGACTTTGCCTTTTTTCGGGTCGAGTCGGGTTTCTTGAAAACTCGACTTTTGCAAAAGTCGGGTTGAACTAACTCGGTCGATCATTGTGAAAAGTCGAAGTCCGACTGAAACACGAAACCCAATGTAAGTCAATGGGGAAGAAAAGTCGGCAGTGAGTGGAGGACAAGAAACACACCTACAGTGCCTATTTTAATGCCAAAAACATCAATTCTTATTCCTTAAGCTTGTCAACCTTAATTTACTTTATAATAATAGTTAGGCATTGAAAACTGGGGGTTATTTGGCTAAAGTTGTAGGGGGGGTAGTGCTGGCTCCAGATTTTCGTGGGCCCAGGGCCAAAGAGTGTCACTGGGCTCCTTTAACACATGACACAATTCATGATCCTTTGATACGGCAGAGAAATAGCGGTACAGTACAATGAAAAATACTTCAATTCTTACATCACATGACTGATATCCAGTTTAAATTCTCCAATAGCTCCAAAAACAGACAGTATACTCCCCCATACAGTATTATGGCCACCGCATAGTGTGCCATAGAGAGTAATGAGGCCCATATATTTCTCCATACAGAATCATTGGTCCCATATAATGTTCCATACAGTATATGATGAGCTCCACATAATGCTACAGTATATGTTGTTCACCATGGATGAAGCTCCAGTGTCTTATGGGCCCAAATAATGCTCCATATATAATGGGCCCCATTTCTAATGCTCCAGTGTATAATGGGCCCTGTAAATGCTGCTCCAGTGACTGATGTCCACCTTTGGAATCCTCCAGTGTATGGTGGACCCCACATATCATTCTCCAGAGTATCGTGCTCCCCAAAAATTGCTCCCAACCTTTAAAACAATTAAATAAGTCTCTGGACTCCTCGTCATCCCCATCTTCCATCTCTCTGCACTTGGACTGTTTAGGCATAGGGCGTACAGACGTGATGTCATCACGCTGTTTGACAAGAATGTCACTGTCAGGAAAAGTGTTTGGTTTCCGGGGGCAGTATGGTTGCAAAGCTGAACCTTAAAGGAATGTCCAAAAGGGCACCACCAGGAGAGGAGCCTGCGGCTTAATTGGACTCAACACGGGCAACCTCAACCATGCCATCCACAAAAAGGCTGCACAGATTGCAAGCTTAATTCCGTTAACGAACGAGACTCAGGCATGCCCCCGCGGTCTGCGTCCAGCTTACTAGAGGGACACGAGAGGCTCTGGCACGCAAGATCAGCCAATAACAGGTCTGTCATGCCCTTACATGTCCGGGGCTGCACGCGTGCTACAATGAAAGGACCAGCGTGTATCGCTTACAGGTACGGATAACACGCTGAACCCCGTTAGTGATGGGGATCTGGGATTACAATTCTTCCCCGCGAACAAGCATTTCCCAGTAAGTGCAGGTCAACCGTAATTCCGGAATTAGGCCTAAACGGCATTCCAGAAAGAATGTGAAAAAATTAAGTGTCCACACCACAGGTGCTGTAGCTTGCTTAACAGCTGGGCTCCTCTGCTGAGTAGCACACAGTTCTTACATAAACAGGCGGCATAGCTTGGTTCACGGGGTGGGCGCCTCTGCTGAGTAGCAGACACAGTTACTAGGCCCAAAAGGATTTTCAGGACAATATGCGGTAAAAAATTATTAGAAACACACACGGTGTAGCTCCTTCACAGGTGTACTACACCGCTGGCTACCAGACTCCGCTACTATGCCCTAAAACTGTCTATAATCATTGAAAACCATTATTAATGTGAAAAAAAAAAGATGCGCTTTTGTTTAACGAAACGTTCTCGAATGGAAACTCGAACAGCCGAATTTTAGTGTTGTAGTTCGACGAACGGATCTAACACCGCCCAAAACAGCTAGAATTTGAACTTGGCCAACAGTTCCACTCAAACACCACTCATCTGTAATCAGGAGGCAGACTCAGATGGTCTCAGGCACAGTATGGATTCGACAAGATTGCAGAAAGTTGAGAAAGGGTACAGTATCACCGGATAACAGGTATATATAGCATAGTTTAAACATTTAAAATCTCCGTGTTTATTTCCGGAGTACGACAAAGACACTCACAGCCTCAGTATGGATTAGACAACAATCTAAAAAGTAGAAAAAAGGAAATGTTTTTGAAGCGTACACCAGTATACACTGTTGGGGTATTTTTAAATCTTCATATATATTTCTGTCTCAGTAAGACAGTCCAGACTCTCCTGAAGAGGAAAAGAGATGGATAAAAGTACAGACTTAAAGTCGAGTGATTGCAGAAATTTAGGAATTACTAATCACGGGAAAAACTCCCGGGAGAATTCTCAGAGGCGATGCTGACCCTCAATTACTTTGTGTGTGGAGACAGCGAAAATAGTTCTTTGTGAAGAAAGGGTTGCTGTATCGCACTACCATTGATCCCATCACTGTTACTCATCTCCATCAAATTTTGATCACAGGGAGAGATGTAGACATGGTCCTCACTGCCTATCATGATCTGTCAGGTAACTTTGGAGTGTGCACCCCCACCGTCAGAGACACTTGATTGTACTATGAGGGACCCTGTGCCAGTGCCCGCACCCAAGAGTCGGCCCACCCACCTGTCCAGGGCAACGGCACTCACACAGTTGGGTGCACTAGGTGGTGACCCCTGCCATGGAGGGGAGGCAGCCCAGTTAGGGAGGTTTAAAAAATGGCATATGTTGATGTAGGACATTCAGCAGCTGCAAATGGAGGAATTGGAGAAGTCCTAGGAAGAGGAGGACAAAAGCGAGCCATTTTTCTGGCAACCTATGTGTCATCAGGGGAAGGTGGGACAAAATCCTTTGAAACCCATGCATGGTTCATTTTAATGAAGGTTAGTTCATCAACATTTTGGGTTTTTTGGTGTGGTCAGCCAGCCCCGGCTGAGGGCTGTGCTGAATTTCCACTCTTATTTATCAGTATTTTGCCAATTTGCTTTTTGTCCCTTACTAGTTTGGTCTCTTTTTGCTCTGTCTCAGAATATTTCAGAGTGCTGATATAGTGGGAGAAGTCTAGTGACTTCAGGGTTAATTTTGCTATCAGAAGTGTTGGACATTATTTTTGTAGGGTTTTTTGCAGGTTGCAGACAGTGTCTTTCCTTTCCTTTCCTCTCTAGTTAGTTTGGGCCCCATCGTTTGCTCAGCCTATTGTCTTGCCTGTGTTTGTGCCTTCATCTTGTTTCACCGTCAATACATGTGTGGGGGCTATCTATTCCTTTGGGGTCTGCTCTGGGGCAGTTAGTTTTCCCCTTTTCATGCTTCAGGCTTATTTAGTCCTCCGGCTGTGATGAAGCGTCTAGGATCATCATAGGTACGCTCCACGGCTGCTGCTAGTTGTGTGGTAGGATCAGGGATCTGCAATCTGCATAGTTACCAACCTCTCTGGTTTTCTGTGACTTAGCTTGTTTTGCTTTTTTCTCCTTGGTGACCCATGCATAACACTTCCCTCCTCCTCTTCCTCAACCTCCTTGGCTGCAGACGCCTGCTCCTTAATGTGCGTCAAAGTTTGCATGGGCAGACGCATAAGTGGGATGCTCATGCTTATGATGGCATCGTCTGCGCTTACCAGTCGTGTGCATTCCCCAAAACACTGAAGGACTTTACAGAGGTCTTTCAGCTTCGACCACTGCACACCCAACAACTCCAAGTCTGCCCTCAAAGTGCCTGGCCGGGTATCCTCCCACAAATGCATTACGGCCTGCCTCTGTCCGCACAGCCTCTCAACCATGTGTAGGGTGGAGCTCCACCTTGTTGCAACATCGATAATTAGGTGGTGCTTGGGAAGTTGGAGCAATCGCTGCAGCTTCTGCATACGACTGGAGTGTACGGGCGACCGGCAGATGTGCGAGCACAGTCTTCAGACCTTCTGGAGCAGGCCTGTTAACTCCGGATAATTATTGAGGAAGCACTGCACCACCAGGTTCAAGGTGTGAGCCAGGCAAGGTATGTGTCGGAGTTTTGAAAGGGCTATGGCTGCCACAAAATTCCGGTCATTATCACTAACTACCTTGCCTGCCTCAAGATGTAGACTGCCCAGCCATGACTCAGTTTGTCGCTGCAAGTAGTCGGCCAGTACCTCCGTGTGTCTTTCGCCCAAACACATCATCTTCAACACAGCCTGCTGATGCTTACCACTAGCTGTTCGATAGTGGGACACCTCGTGTGCAACACTGGCAGCTGCGGATGGAGTGCTCGTGCGACTGCACTCTGTAGATGAGCTTTCGCTTCTGGAGGAGAAGGAGGAGGGCCGAACGCCTACAGCCATCTGTTTCCTATACCGTGGGCTAGGCACCACTGTCCCACCACCGCTGTCCCCTGTGTACCCTGCATCCACCACATTAACCCAGAGCGCAGTGATGGACACATAACGGCCCTGGCCATGCCTACTGGACCATGCATCTGTTGTGAGGTGCACCTTTCCACTCACTGATTGCTTGAGTGCATGGACAATGCGGTCTTTCACATGAAGGTGGAGGGCTGGGATGGCTTTGCGAGAAAAGAAGTACCGACTGGGTAGGTCATAGCGTCGTACTGCATAGGCCATGAGTTCGCGGAAACCTTCACTTTCAACCAACCAGTAGGGCATCATCTCTAACGAGATTAGTATGGCAATGTGGGTGTTCAAACCCAGTGTACGCGGATGAGTGGATGAGTACTTTCTTGTCCTACTCATAGTCTCTGGTAGGGTTAGCTGGACTTGAGAGCTGCATATGGTGGAACTAGCGGTGGACATGGCAGACAGAGAGGGTTGATGATGGTGATGGAGTTGGTGTTGTGTCTGATGGCCTAGATTCAGTCTTTCGTAGCAATAACATTGTGATTCCCTAACTGCTTTGGCCTTGCGATGACACCTCAACATTTGCTGCTGATGGTGTGCTAACCGGTGGACTTACAGTGGGGGAAACGATGGAGCGTTGCTGACTACCTTCATTGGGAGCAGTTGCACATGTGGTACGTGAGGTTTGGTAGTCCGTCCACGCTTGCAAGTGCATGGTGGTTAAATGTCTAAGCATGCAACTGGTATTCAAATTTCTCAGATTTTTCCCTCGGCTAAAGGTCTTTGCACACTTCTTACAGATAACCTTTGCCTGATCATTAGGATTTTGTTCAAAAAAGTGCCACATTGCACTCTTCCTACTATGGAAGACATTTTGAGGCCTTGAACGGTGTGCTAATTTGACCGCCTGGCCAAGCTTTCATGCAACTCTTTTGGTTTTTGTAACCCATTTTTGGACTGCTCCGGGCGTGCCAGATAACAGCTGTTGCGATGTCGATGCCTGCTGCGGATGCTCCTCCTCCTCTTCTGACCTATTGGCAGCGGCACCCTCTTCCCCAATGGATGCCAATCTGGGTCAACAACTGGGTCATCCATCACCTCCTCTTCAATGTCTTGTGCACCTTCGTCTGTGTCACCATGTAAGGTGGTATAGTATGCGGGAAGGGGCACCTGAGTTTCATCAGGGTCAGATTCTGGCTCAATACACTGCGAGGACAATGTAGTGCTGTGAGTGAATGTACCAGCAGATAAATCTAGCAGTGGCTGTGCATCAGTGCACTCCATGTCAGATTCTTCTTGGACTGGGTAATCCACGATTTGACTTGATAACCCAGGCATGGTATGTGAAAAGATCTCCATGGAGTTATCTGTAGTGTGGCCTGCCGCATCCTTTACTTTTGGTAGGTGTGAAGGACACAAGGAAAGGTGTGGTTCCTGACCATGAGCCTCCAATGACGACTCAGTGCTTTTATTTTTTGAAAGTTTAGAAGAGGAGGCGATAGAGCTGGAGGCTGTGTCAGCAATGTATGCCAAAACTTGTTCCTGAAGCTCCGGCTTTAAAAGCGGTTTACCTACTCCCTGAAAAGGGAGCCTTCGAGGCCTTGTGGAGCCAGACAATGACGCAGGCTCAACACCTCCTGCATTAGGTGCTATTGTGCTTTTGCCACTACCAGCAGATCCACCACCAACACCATCATTACCAGCTGGCAACCCACGCCCACTTCCACGGCCTCTTCCAACAGACTTCCTCATTTTTGGGAAAATGTACCCAAAATACCACCAGCAATATGGTACTGTAAAACAAGGTACAAGGTGTATATAGTATTGGGGAGAATTTGAATCTCCCTACAGACTTGAGTACGCTGAACTAATATCTCAGGCCCAGTGTAGATTACACCTCAATATAACAGGCTGAAATTGGATGGTGTATAAAATGTCTATATAGGACTGGGGAGAATTTGAATCTCCCTACAGACTTGAGGGCATTGAACTATTATCTCAAGTCCAGTGTAGATTACACCTCAATATAACAGGCTGAAATTGGATGGTGTATAAAATGTCTATATAGGACTGGGGAGAATTTGAATCTCCCTACAGACTTGAGGACACAGAACTATTATCTCTGGCCCAGTGTAGATTACACCTCAATATAACAGGCTGAAATTGGATGGTGTATAAAATGTCTATATAGGACTGGGGAGAATTTGAATCTCCCTAGAGATTTTAGCAAGCTGACAATGATGCTCTCAGTCCCAAGTATGGCAGCAGGCAGCCTAATAAGCAGGACTGCTGCAAACAAAAGTGTGGAAAAATGAACGCTTGGTAACTGGCCAAAAAAGATGATGAAAAGTATTTTTGCCTTTCAAAAAGCACTTTGCACAGCAGTGTGAAAACAGCAATGCAGCTATCAGGGAGCCTTACAGTATAAGGCAGCCTAATAACCAACAGTGCTGATGCACCAAAATATAGCCTCCCCTTGCACTGCACACTAACTGGTGTGTTGTACAGGCAAAATCGCTAGCAGCAGAAGCAGTTTTTGTATCTTCTTCCCTGCCTAACGCTCTCCCTACAGAATCATCATCAGCAGCAGCTCTCCCTATTCTGAGATCAGCAGAAGTAAGATGGCGGTCAGCGTGCACGCCCTTTTATAGCCCCTGTGACGCCACACAAAGAAAGCCAATCACTTGCATGCCCTTCTCAAAGATGATGGTGACCGCTGCCTATGTCATCGCGTTGCCCACAGTGTGCATCCTCCATCATTGGCTGAAAAAGGGCGCTGAAGCATCATTTGAAACGTGACTTTGGCGCCATGGTCGCCGACCTCACGCTATGGTCAGGTTTCGTTTCATGAAACCCGACTTTTGCGAAAGTTGGCGACTTTTGAAATTGACCGACCCGTTTCGCTCAACTCTACTTGACAACACAACACAACCAACCCTTGACTTGATATCACCATCATACTATTACTTAATAACACCACTAAACTATGACTGGGTGACATCACCTGACAACAACATTATACCATGACTGGTTAACACCTCTATATCATGACTGAACAGCACAACCAAATGTTTAATGAATTTTAACACCATAACAAAACCAGATAACCTCCTATATAACATGACCTGAAAACAACACTATACCAAGACTGGATAACACCTCCATACTGTGAATAATAATGCCACCATGCCATGAATGGGCAAAGCCACTATACTTTAATTGAACAATGCCACCAGACCATAAATGTACAATAAAGCCATTCTATTACTTTACAACACCACCATACAATGACTAGATAACTGTACCATGAAATAACTAAATACCTCCATGACTCAATATAATTTTCATACATATGCTGAAAAAATGTAGAAATACGAAAATTTCAACTAAATGAATATTACTGTCATACTAAAACTGAACACTTTGATCATATAGTTTATTATTATTATTATTTATTGTTATAGTGCCATTTATTCCATGGCGCTTTACATGTAAGGAGGGGTATACATATAAACAAGTACAATAATGTTAAACAATACAAGTCATAACTGGTACAGGAGGAGAGAGGACCCTGCCCGCGAAGGCTCACAATCTACAAGGGATGGGTGAAAATACAGTAGGTGAGGGTAGAGCTGGTCATGCAGCGGTTTGGTGGATCGATGGCTACTGCAAGTTATAGGCTTGTCGGAAGAGGTGGGTCTTCAGGCTCTTTTTGAAGGTTTCGATGGTAGGTAGTCTGATATGTTGTGGTAGAGAGTTCCAGAGTAGGGGTGATGCGCGAGAGAAATCTTGTATGCGATTGTGGGAAGATAAGATAAGAGGGGAGTAGAGAAGGAGATCTTGTGAGGATCAGAGGTTGCGTGCAGGAAAGTACCGGGAGACGAGGTCACAGATGTATGGAGGAGCCAGGTTGTGGATGGCTTTGTATGTCATGGTTAGGGTTTTGTACTGGAGTCTCTGGGCAATGGGGAGCCAGTGAAGGGATTGACAGAGGGGAGAAGCTGGGGAATAGCGGGGTGACAGGTGGATTAGTCGGGCAGCAGAGTTTAGAATAGATTGGAGGGGTGCGAGAGTGTTCGAGGGGAGGCCACTGAGCAGGAGGTTGCAGTAGTCAAGGCCGAGAGATTATGAAGGCATGGACTAGGGTTTTTGCAGATTTTTGGTTGAGGAATGAACGGATTTGTGAAATATTTTTGAGTTGAAGTCGGCAGGAAGTGGAAAGGGCTTGGATATGTGGTTTGAAGGAGAGCTCAGCGTCAAGGATTACCCCGAGGCAGCGAGCTTGTGGGACTGGGGAGAGTGGGCAGCCATTTACTGTAATGGATAGGTTTGTTGGGGGGGTCACTTGAGATGGGGGAAAGATGATGAATTCTGTTTTGTCCATGTTAAGTTTCAGAAATCTAGCAGAGAAGAAGGATGAAATAGTGGACAGACATTGAGGGATTTTGTTTAGTAGGGAGGTGATATCTGGTCCAGAGATGTGTGTCATCAGCATAGAGATGATACTGGTTTGGTTAGATACTGTGATGGTCAACGTGTGACTGGACACACCGCCTCCAGCAGGGCGAATTTCTCTGACACACGTGACCCTGGATGCACCGCCTCCAGTAGGGCGAATTTAAATAATATAACATGCAGCCGGATACACCGCCTCCAGCAGGCGAATTTCAGAATTACACGCGTATCTGGATACACCGCTTCCAGCAGGGCGAATTTAAATAATAAAGGGAAACAGCAGGGAAACCGATACAATGGAGGGCCCTGCGATAAGGAACGGGGACGTGGAGACCTCCTGCACTCCCCTGAGTCATTGTCTCTACACTCCTAACAGTCCCTATGCAGGTTCCGCACCTGGCGACGAGCAGGATACCTAAAAACCCTAGCTCGCCCTGCACCTAGCCCTTTCTAGTGAAATGGACGGTGCAGAAACTAATCCCACCACTGCACTGAAACACACAAAAGGAAAGATACAAACAGGGATAACACCACTTAGCTTTGCTCTGTTGCTATTGCTCCCAGCAACAGAGTCCACCTCCAGAATGCAGCTTTCCTCTTGAATAGCTGCTGCTTCACCAAGCTTTGTCAGAGCTGCAAGGAACCCCACTCTGTAAT
The DNA here is from genome assembly GCF_039654945.1 of Dendrobates tinctorius. Taxonomy (NCBI): domain Eukaryota; kingdom Metazoa; phylum Chordata; class Amphibia; order Anura; family Dendrobatidae; genus Dendrobates; species Dendrobates tinctorius. Next base: position 10,238,801 of record NW_027361724.1, read on the forward strand.
TCCTTCCTTCACCAGACTTTACACTAGAGCTCTCATGAGCTGCAAGGAACTCCCCTCTGTAGTTCCTTCCTTCACCAGTCTTGGTTGGAAATGAGCAATATCACCAACAGTGATTGCAACCACCTGACACTCTTTTATAGGTAAGAGCCAGCAATCACACCTGCTTCATAATCATGTGCACTAAACTAAAGTAACCAGAGTGCAATGACCCTAACGGCCACCGGAGGCAAAACTAGAACTGAAACCACCACATTGCAATGACCCTAATGGCCACCGGGGGTAAAACTATCTTTAAGCACACAGCTTAAGGGAAAAAAAGGTTACTAGTGCAAAATCTGTCATAATCCATCCTGGACCATGACAGATACCAAGTAAGCACACTTCAGACTTAACAAATTAATTAAGCAGCGAGAAACAGCTTTCTCATGTGCACTGTTTATTTAGTTGGAGGAGGATAATGGACTGGTCTAGTCATACTTTCAACCACTTAATGCCATTTTGAAAACAAGAGAAGCAAACAGTATGTGTGGAAGGCTGTACTAACAAATGCAGAAGAAGAACCAGGGTTGAACACTGACAATGAAGAGCCTCTGTGCGGAAATTACACCTGGGCCTCCCCTTCATCTATCAGGCTTCACCTGAGTAAACACAGGCACATTTACAGTGGGTACGGAAAGTATTCAGGCACCTTTACATTTTCACTCTTTGTTTCACTGCAGCCATTTGGTAAATTCAAAAAAGTTAATTATTTTTTTTCTCATTAATGTACACTCTGCACACATGGTCATAAGTATTCAGACCCTTTGCTCAGTATTGAGTAGAAGCACCCTTTTGAGCTACTACAGCAATGAGTCTTCTTGAGAATGAAGCAACAAGTTTTTCACACCTGGATTTGGGGATCCTCTGCCATTCTTCCTTGCAAATTCTCTCCAGTTCCGTCATGTTGGTTGGTGAACATTGGTGGACAGCCATTTTTAGGTCTCTCCAGAGATGCTCAATTGGGTTTAGGTCAGGGCTCTGGCTGGGTCAGTCAAGAATGGTCACAGACTTGCTCTGAAGCCACTCCTTTGTTATTTTAGCTTTGTGCTTATGGTCATTGTCTTGTTGGAAGGTGAACCTTTAGCCCAGTCTGAGGTCCAGAGCACTCTGGAAGAGGTTTTCATCCAGGATATCTCTATACTTAGCTGCATTCATGTTTCCTTCAATTGTCACCAGTCGTCCTGTCCCTGCAGCTGAAATACACCCCCATAGCATGATTCTGCCACCACCATGTTTCACTGTTGGGATTGTATTAGGCCGGTAATGAGCACTGCCTGACTTTCTCCACATATCGCTTAGAATTATCACCAAAAAGTTCTATCTTCATCTCATCAGACCAGAGAATCTTATTTCTCATAGTGTAGGAGTCCTTCATGTGTTTTTCAGCAAACACTTTGCTGGCTTTCATATGTCTTGCACTGAAGAGTCTTTCGTCTGGCCACTCTGCCATAAAGGTCCAACTGGTGGAGGACTGCAGTGATAGTTGACTTTGTGCAACTTTCTCCCATCTCCCTACTGCATCTGTCGAGCTCAGCCGCAGTGATCTTGGGTTTCTTCTTTACCTCTCTCACCAAAGCTCTTCTCCCATGATTGCTCAGTTTGGCTGGACGGCCAGGTCTAGGAAGACTTCTGGTGGACCCAAACTTCTTTCATTTAAGGATTATGGAGGCCACTGTGCTCTTTGGAACCTTGAGTACTGCAGATATTCTTTTGTAACCTTGGCCAGATCTGTGCCTTGCCACAATTCAGTCTCTGAGCTCCTTGGCCAGTTCCTTTGTCTTATATAGACAGGGGTGTGCCTTTACAAATCAAGTCCTATCAGTTTAATTAAACAAATCTGGAGGAGCTGATTGCCATTGCCACCCGTATTGATCTCCGTTTTTCGGAGCGCGGGCTGGAGCATGCTCAATCCAGACGGAGGGTTACTCCGGCTCCCGACCTCTTTGAACCTCTGGAACCACCCGAGCCAGAGATTCCACTCCCAGTGCCCATGGAGGTGTCTCGTGCCGTTCTCGAGGCGCGTCCGGCGCAAAACTCCATTTGCGGTTACCATTGTCAACGTGCTGTTTCTCAGGACAACAGTGTCCTGCAATGGCCAAACTCTGTGCCGCCGGGCAAGACCTTTGTCCCTCCCCACCTTCGGCCGAAGGTCCTCGCATGGGCATACGCGTCCAGGACAGGTGGTCACTGTGGCTACATGCAGACCACAAAACTCCTGGCAGGGTCGTATTGGTGGCCGCACAGGGCTCGGGACATTAAGAAATATATTCAGGCATGCGCCTCGTGTGCTCGGGTAAGCCTCCTTAAAGAGAGAGTGGAGATGTCCGCCGACACACCGCGGCGTTCCATTTCAACTTATGCTCCGGGCGGTTTTGCCGCGCCCATTGTCTCCCAAGTGTCCCTTCTTAAACCTGGCGATCTTGCCGCCTCTGATACCTTCCACGTGTCCCGGTTTTCCGTGTCACCTACCGGGACATCAGACTTGCCTTCGGACGAGTCTGAGGCCTATGCCTCTGATGGGCACAGGATGGTGGATTGGAAGGCTCAGAGAGGAGGGGGCCCTAGGAGGGGGGGTAATGTTAGGCGTCAGGTTTCTGCATCTGCTCTGCAGGAATCTAGAGCCTCACATTCTGTGGTCTCCTGCTGTCTTTCTACTACAGAGGAGATTACTTTGCAGCAGACCGCTCCAGAGACTAAGTCCCTCTGTGCTCCTACTGGGCATGCTCATGAGACGATCTCCCATTGGAGATTGGGAGTCATGTGCCTAGGTCCTGTTCCAGATCTCATTGGTCCATCTCAGAGATCTGGAAGGTCCCGCACGTCTATAAAAAGTGCGCATGGCTGTTCCACCATGAGCTAGTATAGACTATACTGCTATGTGTGAATGGTGACGAATGTATGACTCTGGTGACTGACTCATTTGAAACCCCTTCCCTCTGATATTACGCATGGTGATAGGGAATTAGTTTAGTAGTCAGAGCCAGTCAATGGCAAGCCTTAAGCCACTGTGCTCACCGCACCGCTACGCTAGCGTTTGACATCGTGCTTGCCTTCCAGCCTTGTCATCGAGCGGCAGTGTCCTACGCCACACTGCAGTTGCAGCCCCCTTTGGCGCTCGCAGTAGCAACGCCGCACACACGGTAGGTCTAGAAGGACGCAGCTTCTCTGTCTTAGGGCCTGCTCCTGTGACCAAATACCGTGTATGCATTTTAGCTGAACTCTGTGACACTAACAGGTTCAGTGTTATTTGTGTTTTTGTGTTGCGGCATCTCTGTGTGTGAACAGAGCCCGCTCTGCGCACTACGGGTGAAGTTGAACTCGTGCGCATTATACCGCCATATTGCTCCTGCCATCACTCAGCAGCGGTTGTAACACCTACTGCACGGTGGCCCCCGAGCGGCGAACGCACTTTATTATCATTTTTATTTTGTGCGTTCCGCCGTTCCTAACAGATTATGCCCCATATGCTGCCCCATAAAATGTTCCTTAGATTATGCCCCATATGCTTCTCCATAGATTATGCCCCATATGCTTCTCCATAGATTATGCCCCATATGCTTCTCCATAGACTATGCCCCATATGCTGCTCCATAGATTATGCCCCATAAAATGCTCCATAGATTATGCCCCATATGCTGCCCCATAAAATGCTCCATAGATTATGCCTCCATAAGATGCCCCATAAGATGCTCCATATATTACGCCCCATAAGATGCTTCATAGATTATGCCCCATAAGATGCTCCATAGATTATCCCCCCATATGCTGCCCCATAAGATGCTTCATAAGATGCTCCATAAAATGCTCCATAGACTATACCCCATTTGTGGCTCCATAGATTATGCCCCCATAAAATGCCCCATATGCTGCTCCATAGATTATGCCTCCATATGTTGCCCCATAAAATGCTCCACAGATAATGCCCCCATATGCTGCTGCAAATAAAAAAAATGCCATACTCACCTCTCCGTCGCTGGGGGCCAGGTGCCGGGACCCTGAGCAGGCGGGGACACCGAAGCACTATGGGGGACAGGTGCCCATGTCAACGCTTGCTCAGGGCCCTGGCACATGCAATATTCACCTGTCCCCGGTCCATCGCTGTGCCCGCTCTGTCTTCCGGGTCTTCTGTCAGTGATGTTCAGGCAGCAGAGGGCTCGGCACGCAATAACTACCAGAAGACGAGAAGGACAGAGTAGCGCACAGCAATGGACCAGGACAGGTATAGGTACTATATTGCCAAACATGTAGGTAAAAGTTATATTTGTGTCAACATTTTTGTGGACATTATTCTTTACAAAAAATACCTATCAGCATAAATAATCTGTTAACTGTATTATATGGAATATTACAATTACATGGTGTGGTAGATCGGTTCACACAGCTGCTCATAGAGGTAGACACAGGAAAAATGTCTCTTTAAATTTTTCACTGGTTTATTTAGGTACAGCCTAAACCAGGGAAAGGTTTGCAACCTAAATAAGGCCTAGAAAGGACAATAAGGCATCATATTGGATTTTACAAGGTAGCCGGAATCAATATTACCATATAATATACCTATGTAAAAGTCACGATATGCAATACCATAACATGTATCAATAAAAGAATAGGTAGTCAGTGGAAACATACCCTTAAAATGTCCTCTCTTTTTGGTGACTCGTTCCAGTGCCCAGCCTTCACCTGCTGTTTATGATCTTTCCCACACTGTTGGACTCATGTTTTATTATAATCAACTTGCACAATAAAGTTTATATTTTATAGATATTATTTCAATGTTGTGTTCATTACCATTTTTGTCTTTTCCCTTCCCTGTTTGTGATTGCCCTTTTATAAAACCCTAATTTCTATATCGCCTATTTATTGGTTACTTGAATATATGTTATATTTATTAGATTTCTTAAAGGTACTTGTTCTGTAAAGCATTTTTCCATTTCGGCCCTCTGGACAGCACCATGGAGGTAGTCCTCCCTTGACCTATAGCGGGACAGGATCACAGAGAGGTTAAAAGGCCCCTCCTACCTCCACCCTCCAGTGTTTTTCCTGTCCCAAAGGGGACGGATGTATGAGAGGTTGCTCCTTGAGGGGTGAAGACAGAATGTGAATGTTTGACGGGGCCCTGGGGGATCGGACAGCTGGTCCAAACCTTCCCCCTGTCAAGTAGACCGGGGCTGAAACCCTCCTGGGTGGGGGTCCCTCAGCCATAGAGACTAGGGTGCGGATGAGGCCCCTGGGTACAGCCGCTTCCTCTCGCAGTGGAGGCTCTCGACTCCGATGCCGGCCTGCAAGCCACCGCTACTTCTGGAAATTGTGTGGCGGAGAAGGTCGTCGCTCCTCCGGTGATGCCAGAGCAGGTTGGTGTGCATTCCACAGTAGAACGCAGAAGTGCAGAATGAGACAGTCAACAGGCTGGTTTCCCAGATCTCAGGGGGCACAGGAGAGGAAATCATTGGCAGTAATGCAGCATTCCTGATTGGACGCCGCTTCCCTCTATGGTGGGCTCTCGGCGTTACCAGCTCCCCCTGGTTTTCTAGCAGGTATGGAGCCAGCACAGGTAAGTGCACGGTGGAATGCTGTGTTGATGGCCTAGGTTGATGCTAGTCTCATGCCTTTGTGCCGAAGCTGCTCATGTGCTGAGGTATATTTTCACATATATGCAGCTAAGCCTTGTATCTCTGGGCTATAATAAGGCCATATGTCCAGGTTACATCCCATGAGTTGATTTAACTACTACATCCATAGGAGGACACATGGAGTTAATGCAGCCCAGTGTCTCCATGAAGACAGCCCTCCAGCTGCAGCTCTCCTTTGGGTGGGGTCAGTCTGACAAGTGAGATGTTCCATTCAGAGTGGAGGTTTATCCAGAACCCTGGGAGATTGCTCTCTTGGATGTAACTGGGGGCCTGGTCTCTTGTTTGGCACCTTCAAGCAGAGCCATAGTCTGTCTGTGCCTCTGCACTTCATATTGCTTCTATGCATTATATTGAGTGCCTCTATGGATCAGATAGCTTCATGGTGCCTCTGCATTATATTGCATCATAGTGCATCATATTGCATCCATAGTGCCTTGGGGCATCATAGGTCAGCATAGTGCCTCTGTACATCATATTGCATCAAAGTGCCTCTATGCATTATATTGAGTGCCTCTATGCTTCATATTGCATTATAGTGCTGCTATGCTTTATATTGAGTGCCTCTGTGCATCATATTGCATTAAAGTGCCTCTATGCATTAAATTGAGTGTCACAGTGCATCAGATAGCTTTTATGCATTATATTGAGTGCCTCTACGCTTCATATTGCATCATAGTGCTTCTATGCTTTATATTGAGTGCCTCTATGGATCAGATAGCTTCATGGTGCCTCTGCATCATAGTGCATCATATTGCATCCATAGTGCCTTGGGGCATCATAGGGCAGCATAGTGCCTCTGTACATCATATTGCATCAAAGTGCCTCTATGCATTATATTGAGTGCATCACATTGCATAATATTGCAGCATAGTTCCTCTGTGCATCATTTTGCATCATAGGGCTTCATAGCACGTTTGTGCATCATAATGCTTCATGGTGCCTTTCTGCATCATATTGCATCATATTGCTTCATAGTACCTTTGTGCATCATATTGCATCATAGTGCCTCTCTGCATCATATTGCTTCACAGTGTCTCTGCTTCATATCGCCTCATAGTGCATCATATTGCATCAGAGTGCCTGTAGGCATTATATTGAGTGCATCAGGATGCACCATATGGCGTCATAGTGCCTCTATGCATCAGCTAGCATCAGAGGGTCTCTTCGCATCATATTGCATCATAGTGCATCATAGTGCCTCTGCATATTGAATCATAGTGCTTCACAGTGCCTCGCCATCATATTGCATCAGAGTGCTTCACAGTGATGCTGCATCATATCACATCACATTGCATCATAGTGCCTTTGTGCATCATATTGCACCATAGTGTTTCATAGTGCCTCTGCACCATATTGCATCATAGTGCTTCATAGTGCCTCTGTGCATATTTGAATCATAGTGCTTCGCAGTGCCTCGGCATCATATTGCATCATAGTGCTTCACAGTGCCTCCGCATCATATTGCATCATAGTGCTTCACAGTGCCACTGCATCATAGTGCTTCACAGTGCCTCTGCATCATATTTCATCATATTACATCATATTGCATCATAGTACCTTCATGCATCATATTCCATCAGAGTGCTTCATCGAGCCTTTCTGCATCATATTGCATCGGAGTGCTTCCTAGTGGCTTTATGCATCATATTGCATCATAGCACTTCATAAGTGCCTTTTTGCTTCATAAGGCATCATAGTGCTTCATAGTGTCGCTATGCATCAGATTGCGTCATAATGCTTCGGTGCATCAGATGGCATCATAGTGCTTTGGTGCCCATGTGCCTCATGGTGTATTATTAGTGTTTCATAGTGCTTCATAGTACATCATGGTGCCTCAGTGCTTCATAGTACTTTGGGCGTTGTGGCTTTGTGCCTCTGGCTGGGGCCTCTGGCTTGGACCATCTGACTTGTGCCTTGTTGCATGGCCGCACCCTGTATTGTTGGCCTACCACTTTCCATTTTGTCTCAGGCCCAGAGTCCTTGAGTTTTGGACCCAGATCCAACTTCTGTTGCTTCATTCTTGGCATCCGGGATAGCCAAAAAAAAACCCCACCTATGCTTGAATTGGCCTAGTATAATAGCATTTCTTCCATCTTGGAACAGAACTCTCAGGGAGCCTTGATTGCCTTTTAGATGCGGGTATATATGTGTGTATATATAGATATATAGATAGATAAGTATTAGTATAGTATGTGCATCCCAATGCTCTGCCATTATCCATGTACTAACTGTTACTGGTTTGATTTTCCCGCAGTCCAGGGTCTCTGTCTTGCAGGTTTCCTTGTACTATGGTAAGCTGATCTCTAACCAGGGTTTAACCTGAACCCAGGAAGACCGATGAAGGAACAGTCTTTTGTTGTTAACCACATGCAGCGGATTACTGGTCTGTACAGTCCTCATGGTGTTGGGGCTGTGGCTACCACCATACTTTGCAGGGCAAAAAGGTTTTTAAACCTATTCTGTGGCGGCGGGGGGGTTTATAAGTATCTGTCACAACAACTATAATTCACTGTGGTTCATTATTGGTATTGGGATACAAGGGGTGTGTTTCACTCAATTTCTGCTGTATACCTTGTTTACCACATTCATACTGAAATTGGCCATTATAGACATAGATCAGACACTCACTACGGTGTTTATCTTTGCGGATTTCTTTAGATATCTATATTTCTTTTGATCTTTCAGATCATTTCTATATCTGGCCTGGTTCTTGCCTGGTACTTTGGTCCTTGGGTTTCTGTACCCACCCTGGGTTCTTTCCTTTGTTATTCTCAATGGTGTTGTCCGGCGGGACAAAATGGAAAAGGGGAATTAGACCTACCAGTAATTCTGTTTCCAGTAGTCCCTCAGGACAGCACCCTTAATTCCCTCCCTTATGTTTGTGTTTAGGCTTGCACGGGATCAATCTTCCGGCAGATCTTTCGTCCATCAGGTCGCCATGGCTTGAGACTAAGATGAAGCTGTTAAATGGTCTCTTATATACGCGTTTGTAAGGGCATGTGTAGACCATTTCTATCCATCCTCGAAGGTACTTTGAAAAAACACTGGAGGGTGGAGGTGGGAAGGGGCCTTTTAACCTCTCTGTGATCCTGTCCCGCTATAGGTCAAGGGAGGACTACCTCCATGGTGCTGTCCGCAGGGACTACTGGAAACAGAATTACCTGTAGGTCTAATTCCCCTTTTTAATTGTTCTCGCAAAGCCATAGCCATGAGCCACCGGCTGCACTGTGATATATAGGAATGTTTCTTCCTGTCTAAAAAGATAGAGTATTCTACTTCTTTGCAGGCATATTGTACTTGTACCTACAGATGCAACAAAGCGGAACTGTGGTTGAGACAATATGTCCACAGCCAACATTAGGTATTAAAAGAGCTTACCGATAACATGTCCAGCTCTCTGCTCCTGTGGCGTTGGGAGCATGCTGAGACAATGCTGAAGACAATTTACCTTATCTGATGATTTGGTAGGCCAAGACCCTGTGACAAGTTTCCTTTAAATAAAATAGAAGATCTGATTATTTGTTTTTATTAGAGGATGCATTCATTTTCAATTATGTTTTTTGAGTGATTACCTATTGAGAATGATAATTATGTTTACTTTATTCTATCAGTTATTTCTCAAGGGAAATTCTATAATTAATTAATTATCCATCCCAGGCATGAATTTATTTGTAGAAACTACTATTAGATATTAGCTTTCAATTATGAATAAATCAAGACCCTTCTCAGTGTTTTAGCTTTTAATGATTAAGGAAAAAAAATTCATGTGATATGCTGATTTTTAATAGACAATTTAATAGACAAATTCCTATTATCTGATAATAATATTAGCTTCAATTTTTTAAACAATGTTTTATAGCATCATAAATATCTAAAGTATGTCTTTATGTCAGAAAAATGTTCCTTTAACCATGACACTGGAAATGGACATACATATAATATTCACAACAGGGTTTGTTTTAACCCTTTCATATCCTGTATCATATTAATTTGTCACGGAATCTATGATGCTCTCATGAGATACTTTTTCTGAGCAGTAAGGGCACAGGCACAGTAATTATGCCCATGAAATCACATGAGAGTGCCAGCTATATTATATAGCTGACAACTGAATTTATTGATCGCTATTAGAGTTGAGCGAAACGGGTCGGTCAAATTCATAAGTCGCCGACTTTCGCTAAAGTCGGGTTACGCTGATCGAAACCCGACCATAGCGTGAGGCCAGCAATGAGGTCGCCGACCCGGGCGCCAAAGTTGCGTTTCCCATGATGCTTCCAGCTCCTTTTCTCAGCCAATAATCAAGGACGCACACTGTGGACAATGCGATAACATCGGCAGCGGCCACCACCATCTTAGAGAAGGGCATTCGTGTGATTGGCTTGCTTTGTGTGGCGTCACAGTGGCTATAAAAGCCCTGACCGCCGACCACCATTTTACTTCTGCCGATCTTAGCATAGGGAGAGGTTGCTGCAGCTGATTCTCAATAGGGAGAGCGTTAGGCTACAAAGAAAAAAAACTGTGCTTCTTATAGCAATTTCAACTGTACAGTTAGTGTGCAGTGACAGGGGAGGATTTTTGTGTGCAGCAGCGCTGGTGGTTATTAGGCTGCCTTATAAGGCTACCTGATAGCTGCATTGCTGTGTGCACACTACGGTTCAGACTGCTTTTTTAAAAGCAAAAAAACTTTAATTCTGATTTTCTGCACAGTTACAGTGTTCATTTTTTCACACACGGTATAGAGTTGTGTACGCTCCTCACACACTACCGTGTACCGGCTGGAATCACGGACAAATATATGCCATCTGTGTGTGAATCCGTAAAAAAATAGTCAGAGATTTAGATTTTTCCATACATACACCATATAGAGCTGTCCGCTTCTCAAACAGTATCGCATATCTGCTGTTTGTATAGAGGTCAAATCTATACGAAGACAGCGTGTGTGTGAGACTCCGTAAATACATATACGGACATTTAAATTTTTCCATACACCGTATAGAGTTGTCCGCTTGTCAAACAGTATCGTATATCTGCTGTTTGATTACGGTCTAATCTATACAGAAACAATGTGTGTGTGTGACTCCGTAAAAAAATAGACGTAGATTTAAAAATTTCCGTACATACACTGTATAGAGTTGTATGCTCCTAACACACTACTGTGTACCGGCTGGAATCACGGACAAATACATGCTATCTGTGTGTGACTCCATAAAAAGATAGATGGAGATTGTCATTTTTCCATATACACCGTATAGCGCTGTCCGCTTCTGATACAGTACCGTATATCTGCTGTTTAGATTACGGTAAAATCCATACTGAGACAGCATTTGTGTGTAACTACAGAAAAAAATAGACATAGATTTCCATTTTTCCATAAATACACCGTATAGAGCTGTACGCTCCTCACACACTGTAACGAATGGAAGCGGAGGGAGAGATGGTGAAGTTCACATTCATTTTTATTTTTTAAGTGGAACCTCGGGACCACAGTCTGGGGGGGCTCCGAAGGGGGCGTGACTAGTGAGCCCTGGGCTCCCGTAGTAAAGCCCCTCAGGCTGGGCCAGAATGGAATACCCGGAGGACACAGGTGCTACCTCCAGTTAGACCCCGAACACGTGGCAGCTGCCCCAGCGGGACCAAAAGGGATAACAAAAGTTACAGCAAAGTCTGTAATGCGCTGGGTCCTGGATCCGGGTAGTTGGTAAGGAGTCGGTTCCAGTGACCTTCACACATTCCTTGGACTCGGATTGCTGTAGGCGGAACGGGATGGCTTAGGCCCAGATAGTTGCTGATATAACCAGGTAACACAGGATACTGATATGCTGTGGAAACAGAGAGCATTAGACAATGCACAGAGACTGCAGATGCAGCGCAGACAGGTTAGCATGAGAACTGGATGTAGCAATGATAGATACTCATTGCTCCGGCACTCTCCCTATGGAGGAGAGGCCAGAAATAGCAGCCAGTGTGCTGCCATTGGTTAATTGCACTTTTTGAATAATTTCACGCCACCCCTTTAAGAAGGCAAGAGAGCGGGAGGGCGTGCCCTAATAGCCTTAGCTACAGATCTCCTCACAGGACGCCAGGAAGAGGAGGCAGGAGGGAGGACAGAACGCTGAGCAGCAGCATGAGAGGCTCGAGGTGAGTGCCCAGAATGGAGAGCAGCGACAGGCCTGGACGCAGCGCCAGGACGGGGGCCAGGTGTAACTGTGGTAGACCTGGGTGCAGCGACAGGACGGGGCCCAGGTGTAACAGTATCCCTCTCTTTACACCCCCTCTTCTTCAAGCCTGCGTAGAACCGTTTAAGGAGAAGAGGAGCCTGGATGTTCTCCCTAGGCTCCCAAGATCTCTCTTCAGGACCGAAACCCTTCCAGTCCACCAGGTAGTAGGTCTTACCCCTTACTTTTTTTACAGCCAGGATATGTTTTACCTCAAAAACATCATCCTCCGAGACAGGGTCAGGAGTGGTACCCGGATCCTTAAAGAAGGGACTCAAAACTACTGGTTTGAGGAGAGAAACATGAAAGGAGTAAGGCACACATAGGGAAGTGGGCAACTTCAGCTTGTATGAGACTGGATTGATCTGTCTCAAGATCTCAAATGGTCCGATGAACCGGGGACCCAATTTGTAGGATGGCATCTTTAACCGGATGTACTTAGAAGAGAGCCATACCTTGTCTCCGGGGCGAAAGATAGGTGCATCCAAACATCTCTTGTCCGTATGCCTTTTCATATGCTGGGAGGCTTTCTCCAGAGCAGTTTTGGTATCCCTTCAGACCTTAGAAAAATCTTCGGAGAAAGTATCGGCAGCTGGAACGCCAGATGATCCGGATATGGGAAGAGGTATTCCGGGTTGCAATCCGAAGACAATCTGAAAGGGAGACTTTCCAGAAGATTCACTTACTTGATTGTTGTAAGAAAATTCGGCCCAGGACAGTAAGTCTACCCAGTTGTCATGATGGGCGTTGAAAAAGTGACGCAGGAATCCAGCCAGGATTTGATTTGTCCTCTCCACTTGGCCATTGGACTGGGGATGGTACGCTGAGGAAAAATCCAGTTCAATTTGTACCAGTTTACAAACTGCTCTCCAGAATCTTGAGGTGAACTGGACTCCTCTGTCGGACACGATGTGGAGAGGGAAACCATGGAGACGGAAGATGTGCCGGATGAACAGATCCGCCAACTCAGGAGCAGTTGGAAGACCGGGTAGTGGAACGAAGTGAGCCATTTTAGAGAAGCGATCCACCACTACCCACACCACAGAACAGCCAGATGAGATCGGGAGATCTGTGATGAAGTCCATCGCGATATGTTGCCAGGGAGCAGACGGAATAAGAAGAGGCTGAAGCCTACCTGTGGGTAGATGCTTGGCCGTCTTGTTACAAGCACAGGAAGGACAGGCTGTGACGTACTCCAGAATGTCCTTAGCCATGGCAGGCCACCAGTAGTGCCGGGAGATGAGTTGCAGAGTCTTTCTCTGGCCGGCATGACCAGCCAACTTGGATGAGTGACCCCACCGAAGGACACAAGTATGCTCAGAGGCTGACACGAAAGTCTTCCCGGGAGGCAGCCGGGCAAGATCAGTAGAAGCGACCGCGACTAACCTTGAGGGTTCAATGATATGCTGTGGTTCTTCTTCTTGATCAGGAGGTAGAAAGGCTCTGGAAAGTGCGTATGCTTTGACATTTTTGTCAGCTGGGCGAAAATGAAAAACAAAGTTAAAACGAGCAAAAAACAAAGCTCAGCGGGCTTGACGAGGATTCAGTCTTTGTGCAGTTTGGCGGTAAGCAAGGTTTTTGTGATCGGTGTATACGACTACCTGATGAAGAGCTCCATCTAGAAGATGCCTCCACTTCTGCAGAGCCAATTTGATAGCCAACAATTCCCGATCTCCAACAGAATAATTCCTCTCTGCGGAAGAAAAAACCTTGGAAAAAAAACCACAGGAATGCATTCGCCTGGAGGACGATTTCTGGGTTAGTACAGCTCCCGCACCTACTGAAGAGGCATCGACCTCAAGAAAAAATTGTTCATTGGAGTTAGGACGATGAAGAACAAGTGCGATAGCAAAGGCCTTTTTGAGAGAAACAAAGGCCTCCTCAGCCTCAGGAGGCCAATCCTTCGGATTTGTACCTTTCCGGGTTAGAGCTGAGATGGACGCCACTCGGGTGGAGAAGTTAGGAATGAATTGCCTGTAGTAGTTGGCGAAGCCCAGGAATCGCTGTATGGCCTTCAACCCAGACGGACGAGGCCACTTGAGCACAGTCGATAACTTCTCTGGATCCATTTTTAATCCTGTGGAGGAAACAATGTAACCGAGTAAAGGCAAAGAGGATTGTTCAAAGAGGCACTTTTCAAACTTGGCGTACAGTCTGTTCTCCCTGAGCCTCTGTAAGACCAGGCGTACTTGTCTGCGATGCGAGACCAAGTCAGTAGAAAAAATCAGAATGTCATCTAGGTAGACAACAACACAGGTGTAAAGAAGATCCCTGAAAATGTCATTGACGAACACTTGGAAAACAGCGGGAGCATTGCTTAGACCAAACGGCATTACCAGGTACTCGTAGTGGCCATCACGGGTGTTGAAGGCTGTTTTCCATTCGTCTCCATCTCTGATTCAGATCAAATTGTAAGCCCCTCTGAGATCCAGCTTGGTGAAGATCCTGGCCCCTCAGAGATGGTCAAACAGTTCTGAAATTAGAGGCAAAGGGTACCTGTTTTTTACCGTGATCTGGTTCAGTCCTCGGTAGTCGATACAGGGCCTCAGGGATCCATCCTTTTTCTTCATGAAGAAGAAGCATGTTCCTGCTGGTGATGATGATTTTCGGATAAACCCTCTGGCCAAGTTCTCCTGGATGTAGTCCGACATAGCCTGAGTCTCTGCCTGGGAAAGAGTGTAAACTCTCCCACGGGGAGGAGATGTTCCAGGAAGAAGGTCTATTGGACAATCATATGACCTGTGGGGAGGAAGGTTTTCAGCCTCCTTTTTCCAGAAGACATCCGAGAAGGACCAGTAAGTGGATGGTAATCCAGGCAGGGTAGCAGGTTGGACCGCGGGTGAAGCTGGTTCAATCCGGGTTAAACAACAGTCCGAGCAGGAATCTCCCCAACGTAGAATTTCGCCTGTTCTCCAATTAAGGACTGGTTCACGTTTCTGAAACCAAGGCAAACCTAGAAGCAAGGGGTGAGACAAACCAGGGTACACATAAAAACGGATTATTTCAGAATGCATAAGACCTACCCGGAGTTCCACTGGCTCAGTCTGGAACTGGACGGGTTTGGTCAGAGGCTGGCCATCGACAGCGGTTACCCGCAATGGTTGGGAAGAGCCTGAACTGGTAAGTGGTAGCGATGCACAAGCGTCTGCTGGATAAAGCTTCCGGCGGCTCCGGAGTCCAACAGATAGAGTCTAGAAAATTTTATTGCTCCGCAGGTCACGGAGACTGAGATCTGCAAGAAGGAGAGGAACGTTCTCTACCTAGGGTGGCCTCTCCTACCGTGCCTAGGCACAGGAGTTTTCCGACATCTTTGGACAGGAGCGGATCAGGTGTTCGGAACAACCACAGTACAGACAGCTTCCGTTTTTGCGACTCGCCTCCTGGCGGCGGCTGGCAAGACTTACTCGATCTACCACCATAGCTTCGTGAGAAGAGGATGAAGAAGATGTCTTGGCAGAATTAGTGTCCAAGTGGTAGGACCTCCTGTCACGCTTAATCTCCATGGAACGCTCCTGAAAACGCAGGTCAATCCGGGTCACCAAGGAAATCATGTCATCCAAGATGGTAGGCCTGTCCCGACCCGCCAGCTCAACCTTAATTTTTCCAGATAGGCCATCCCAGAAGGTAGCCAGCAAGGCCTCCTTGTTCCAGGTTAACTCAGACAAGAGGGTGCGGAACTGAACAGCATACTGAGCCACCGTGAGGGTTTCTTGGCGTAAGCGAAGCAGGGCAGAAGCGGTCAGGTTCATCAAAGGTCCTGCGAAAAGTTTCAAGGAAAGATTGAAGATAATTAACCAGCGGGTCTCCTCTCTCCCATAATGGATTCAGCCAGGCGAGAGCCTCTCCTGCTAGATGTGATATAATGAAGCCCACTTTGGCAGAAGCAAACATATGCCCCAAGATTTCGAAGTGTAGGGTACATTCATTGAGAAAACCCCGACACAGAGTGGGATCACCATGGAAGCGGGTAGGAGCCGCCAGGTGGGGGCCCTTGCTTGTCATGACAGCAGGTACCTGGGTGTTGCTAGGTGAATTAGGATTAGCCAGGTTCTGCAGAGAATCCATGCGGGTGGACAGGTTACGTAGATACGTTGTGATCTTATCCTGTTGATCTCTTAAACGGGTCACCTCTTGGCGCAACTCCAACGTCGGAGGCCTCTGGGGTCCAGCGGATTCCATGGCTGGAGCAGTCTGTAACGAATGGAAGCGGAGGCACTCTCCCTATGGAGGAGAGGCCAGAAATAGCAGCCAGTGCGCTGCCATTGGTTAATTGCACTTTTTGAATAATGCACGCCACCCCTTTAAAAAGGCAAGAGAGCGGGCGGCCGTGCCCTAATAGCCTTAGCTACAGATCTCCTCACAGGACACCAGGAGGAGGAGGCAGGAGGGAGGAACGCTGAGCAGCAGCATGAGAGGCTCGAGGTGAGTGCCCAGAACGAAGAGCAGCGGCAGGCCTGGACGCAGCGCCAGGACGGGGGACAGGTGTAACTGTGGCAGACCTGGGCGCAGCGCCAGGACGGGGACCAGGTGTAACACACACTACCGTGTACCGGCTGGTATCATGGACAAATACATGCTATCTGTGTTTGACTCTGTAAAAAAACAGACGGAGATTTAAAATTTTCCATACATACACCATATACAGCTGTCCGCTTCTCAAACAGTATCGTATATCTGCTGTTTGGATTACGGTCCAATCTATACTGAGACAGCGTGTGTGAGTCCGTAAATACATAGACGGACATTTACATTTTTCCATACACCGTATAGAGCTGTACGCTTCTCTAACTGTATCGTATATCTGCTGCTGACTCCATCAAAAAATAGATGGAGAGTTAAAATTTTCCATACATAAATCGTATAGAACTGTCCGCTTCTCAAACAGTATCGTATATCTGGCATTTGTCTTACGGTCAAATCTATACAGAGACAGCGTGTGTGTGTGACTCAGTAAAAAAATAGACGGAGATTTAAAAATTTCCATACATACACAGTAGAGATGAGCGACTTTGCCTTTTTTCTGCTCGAGCCGGGTTTCATGAAACCCGACTTTCGCAAAAGTCGGGTTGAACGAAATCGGCCGATTATCATGAAAAGTCGAAGGCCGACTGAAACACGAAACCCAATGCAAGTCAATGGGGAAGCAAAGTCGGCAGGGAGTGGAGGACAGGAAACACACCTACAGTGCCCTTTTGAACGCCAAAAACATCAATTCTGATTACTGAAGCTTTTCAACCTTAATTTACTTCATAATCCTAGTTACGCACTGAAAAATGGTGTTTATTTGGCTAAATTTGTGGGGGGGTAGGGCTGGCTCCAGGTTTTCATGTGCCCTCGGCTAAAGAGCGCCCCTTTAACACATACCACAGCTCATGATGCTCTGATACCGCAGAGAAATAGCGGCATAGTACAATGAAAAATACTTCACTTTTTACATCTCATGACTGATATCCATTTTTAATAGCTCCAAAAACGGACAGTATATTACTCCATACAGTATTATGGCCACCGCATAGTGCGCTATACAGAGTAATGAGGCCCATATATTTCTCCATACAGAATCATTGGCCCCATATAATGTTTGAAACAGTATATGATGAGCTCCACATCATGCTACAGTATATGTTGGTCCCCATGGATGTTTTATGGGCCCAAACAATGCTGCATACATAATGGGCCCCATTTCTAATGCTCTAGTGTATAATGTGCCCTGTAAATGCTGCTCCAGTGTCTGATGTCCACCTTTGGAATGCTCCAGTGTATGGTGGGTCCCATATATCATTCTCCAGAGTATAGTGCTCCCCAAAAATTGCTGTCCCAACATTGAAAACAATTAAATAAGTCTCCTCGCTATGGAATCCCTGTACTAGTCTGGACTCCTCGTCGTCCCCATCGTCCATCTCGCTGCACTTGGCTGTTTAGGCAGAGGGCGTACAGACGTGATGTCATTGCGCTCTCTGATCAGACTATCACTGTCAGGAAACGCTGAAGATGTCATGGCGGTGGAGCAGGGAGAGGTAAGTATTTCAACTTTGCAAGTGCTGTGATCCTGAGCAAGCAGGGGGGCCCACGCGTTGGCGACGGCAGTGGCGCAGGGCCCCTCTAATAGTACGGCGGTGTGTGGCGGTGTGTCTGACAGTGCGGTGGGGTGGGCCCTCCTGCCTTAGCTGCTATTGTGCTTTTGCCACTACCAGCAGATGCACCACCACCATCATCACCAGCTGGCCCCCGTGCGCCCATGTCCGCAGCCTCTTCCACCAAACTTCAACAATTTGGACAAAATAGACACAAAATAACATCAGATATATGGCACTGTATCAGAAATGTACAGCTCTATTCAGTCAAAAGGATAATTGTCAATCTCCATATATATTCCATCAGTCACACAGAGACGCTCACATGCTCAGTATGGATTAGACAAGAATATAAAAAGTAGACAAAGTGTACAGTATCATCAGATAGCAGGTATATATAGCATAGTTTAAACATTAACAACATATGTCTATATATCAGGAGTAGTGTTGAGCCACCACACTAGTGTTTTGGTTCATCACACAGGAGGCAATTTCATCGAATGTTCGTCAAACCCCATTGAAAGCAATGGCAGGCAAACACAAACACATACAAACACATAGAAAACAATTACAAAACACCTTAAAAGGTGTCCCAAAGCAGAGAAAATGCTCAGAAGACAAAAATTACATATGGAAAAGGGCAACTACATTTAGAAAAGAGGTGGAGGAGTAAAAGGAGGAGGTGGAGGAGACACAGATATAGGCTTGTCATTCCCTTATGAAGTCAAGAAAGGCTGGAATAAAAATGTAAAATACCAACCAAAAAAAAAAAATTCTGAAATCGAACACGATCATATACCGTCTGACTTCCCACCAATAAATTATGCCAACTGGTGATCGGGCGGCGTTATTCCCACGAACCTCCAAACAGCGTCCATGAAGGCAAGGTGTTTGCTTTCCGGGGGGCAGTATGATTGCAAAGCTGAACCTTAAAGGAATGTCCAAAAAGGCACCACCAGGAGTGGAGCCTGCAGCTTAATTGGACTCCACCTGGGAAACCACAACCATGCCACCTCAAGAAAAGATGCACATATTGAAAGCTTGGTCGATTGTGTGTGTGGTGTGGTATGTCCGTTTGTAGTTGTGCTAGCAATTTGTCAGCTTTATTCCGTTAACGAATGAGACTCCGGCATGCCCCCGCGGTACGCGTCAAGCTTACTAGAGGGATACGCGAGGCTCTGGCACTATCATGGTCTATCATGGTGTTACATGTCCGGGGCTGCATGCGCGCTGCACTGAAAGGACCAGCTTTTGTCGCTTACAGGTGCAGATAACCCGCAGAACACCGTTAGTGATAGGGATCTGTGATTCCAATTATTCCCCGCGAACGATGATTTCCCAGTAAGTGCAGGTCAACCGCAATTCCTGAATTAGGCCTAACCGGCATTCCTGAAAAAATGCAAAAAAATTACGTGTCCAAACCACAGTTGCTGTAGCTTGCTTAACAGCTCGGCAGCCATTCTCAGGCCCAGTATAGATTCAACAAGATTCTAGAAAGTTGATAAAGGGTACAGTTTCACCGGGTAACACGTATATATGTAGCATAGTTTACACATTAAAAATCTATGTCTATATATCAGGAGGCAGGCTCAGACGGTCTCAGGCCCAGTATGGATTAGACATGATTGGACAAAGGTGACAAAGGGTACCGTATCACTGGATAACAGGTATGTATAGCATAGTTTACACATTAAAAACAAAGGTCTATATAACAGGAGGCAGGCTCAGACGGTCTCAGGCCCAGTATGGATTAGACGTGATTGAACAAAGGTGAGAAAGGGTAACGTATCACCGGATTACAGGTACGTATAGCATAGTTTACACATTAAAAACCTATGTCTATAGATCAGGATGCAGGCTTAGACGGTCTCAGGCCCAGTATGGATTTGACCAGCTTGTACAAAGTTGAGAAAGGGTACATTATCACTGGATAACAGGTGTATATATAGCATAGTTTAAATATTTAAAATCTCCATGTTCTCAGTATGGATTAGACAACAATCTAAAACGTAGCAAAAAAGGAAATGTATTTGAAGCGTACACCAGTATACACTTTTGGTGGTATTTTTAAATCTTCATATATATTTCTGTCTCAGTAAGACAGTCCAGTCTCTCCGCAATAGGAAATGAGATGCATACAATTACTGACATAAATTCTAGTGATTGCAGAAATCTAGGAATTCCTATTCACGGGATAAACTTCCGTCACAATTCTCAGAGGCGATGCAGACCCTCAATTAATTAGTGTGTGGAGACAGCGAAAACCTTTCTTTGTGAAGAAAGTGTTGCTGTATCACAGTACCGTTGATCCCATCACCATTACTCATATCCATATAATTTTGATCACAGGGAGAGATGTAAACATGGTGCTCACTACCTATCATGCTCTGTCACATAACTTTGGAGTGCAAAAGACAGAAGCCACAGGCCGTAGGCGATTCATTTGGATTGGCATGAGAGGGCACATTTAAAAATGAGCACTGGAATGTCACACGTCTGTGGGTAGGAAAACTGTGAAAGCTGATGAGAAACCACCAATGCATCTCATTGCGAGTCGACGTCCATAAGAAATGGAAGCCATTGATCATCTGAAGCTAGATCCCGGCCAGTGGGACAGGGCATAGCTACGTCTTAACCATCATCTTCTATCAGTTCACCAAATTTGTAGTGGCAGTCCCAGTGAAGGATTTGACAGCTCAGACTACACAGCAGAGAAGCAGGGAGAGGTAAACATTGCAAATGCTGGGGCCCTGCCCAAGCAAGGGGGTCCCACTCGTGGGCGTCGGTACTGGCACTGGGCCCCTCATAGTATGGCGGTGTGTCTAAAGGCGGGTGTGCACCCCCGCTGTCAGAGACACTTGATTGCACTATGAGGGACCCTGTGCCCGCCCCCAAGAGTCGGCCCACCCACCTGTCCAGGGCAACGGCACTCGCACGGTTGCGTGCGCTAGGTGGTGACCCCGGCCATGGGGGGAGGAGGCAGCCCAGTTAGGGAGGTTTACAAAATGGCATATGTTGATGTGGGACATTCACCTGCTGCTAAAGGCGAAATTGGTCAAGTCCCAGGAAGAGGCAGACCAAAGAAAGCCATTTTTCTGGAAACCTAGGTGTCATCAGGGTAAGGTGTGACAAAATACTTGGAAACCCATGCATGGTTCATTTTAATGAAGGTTAGATCATCCACATTTTGGGTCGACAGATGGGTCCTTTTTTCTGTCAGGATTGATCCAGCAGCACTGAAGACTCTTTCCGATAGCACACTTGCAGCTGGGCAAGCGAGCTCCTGTAAGGCATATTTGTCACGTCGCCGCCAGACTCAGGGCCTGCTGTTCCGGCTTCGGCCGCTAGGAGGCGCCGGACTGGCACGTCGCCACCAGACTCAGGGCCTGCTGTTCCGGCTCCGGCCACTAGGAGGCGCTGGACTGACACTTCGCCACCGACTCGGGGCCTGCTGTTCCGGTCTCGGTCACTAGGAGGCGCCGGGCGTCACGTCGCCGTCAGACTCGGGGACGGCTGTTCCTGCCTCGACCACTGGGAGGCACCGTGGTTCACCTCAGGGTGAGGGTGGTGACAGAGAAGAGGCCCCTGTGCAGGCATCTGGTGGCTGCAGGCTCCGCCCCTCTGTCAGTCATGTAGGGCTTACTGCATGTCTGTCTGGCCTGGTCCTGGGGGTGATCCTGGTTACATCATCAGTCCGGGAACCTGTGAGGGATGACCCGATCCCTCAAATACCTTGGGATTGGTCTTGCAAGCCGCCGGATATATTCTTGGTTCCCCTGCGTGCTACTGTGTAATTTGCTATAGTTAAACTCTGACCTCAGCCTGGATTTCTGACCATTCTATTGCCTGCCGTTTTTGTACCTCTGCTTCTATTCTGATATTTTGACGCTGACCTTTGATTGGATTCCCGACTCTCCTTCTGCCTGCTGATTTTGTACCTTGCTGCCATCCTGGTTTTACTGACCCTGGCCTGGAATTTTGACTCTCCTTCTGTCTGCTGATTTCGTACCTCTGCTGCCCTCCGGCCTCCGACTCCTGCCTCCTGACTTTGATTACGGGTTTTAGTTTTGACCCCTTGGCGGCCATCTTGCTCTGGTCCACTGCTCCTCTGAACAGCTACCCCCTGGGCCTTGCTACAATTCCAGGTCCCTGTATAGGGGTTAAGGGTCTCGGGGTTAGTCGGGGTGCTGTTCCTACTGCAGCCCAGATTCACAGACGGCCGTCACAATATTGTGCCAATTCAGGCCAGGTGTCCAGTTTAGCTGCCCAATAGTCAAATGGGAATGATCTGTGAGGGAGAGCATCAATATGGGAGGAAAAGTAGTTTGCAACCATAGTTGACAAGTGCTGTCTCCTGTCACTTTCAATTGATGCAGTATTACCAGTCGTGTGAGCGAGACTTGAAAAATCAGTCCACAACATGGTCATGAAAACCCTGTCTCCAATGCCACTTCTGATGTGTGCACCACAAACACCTCTTCCAAGTTGGCCCCGGCCCCTATGGCTCATGTGAGAACCATCACCACTGCTGTGTGCTGGGAATGCCTCAACCAACCGGTTTACCAGAGTAGCTTGTTTGTTAGCCAATATTAGGTCAAGGTTCTCCTGTGGCATGATGTTTTGGAATTTGCCTTTATAGCGTGGATCCAGGATGCTGGCCAACCAGTAGTCATCATCGTTCATCATTTTGGCAATGCGGGGGTCCCTTTTTAGGATCTGCAAGGCATAATCTGACATGTGGGCCAATGTTCCTGGTGTCAATGATGCACTGCGAGTGCTGGGTGGAGGAGCACTTTCTGGCAAATCCACATCCCTCCAGTCACGCACAAACCAAGTACCAGACCTTGCCACGCCAACATTTTCTCTTGCCCCACGAGAAGCATCCTCCTCCCCTAAATAATCATCCCCATCATCATCCTCCTCTTCCTCTTCTTCCTCCACCTCGTCCACGACAGTTCCCTGAACAGACAATGGCTGACTGTCATCAAGGCTTCCCTCCTCCTCTTCCTCATCATCCTCGGCTGCAGATGCCTGCTCCTTGATGTGCGTCAAAGTTTGCATGAGCAGACGCATAAGTGGGATGCTCATGCTTATGATGGCGTCGTCTGCGCTTACCAGCCATGTGCATTCCTCAAAACATTGAAGGACTTTACAGAGGTCTTTCAGCTTCGACCACTGCACACTTGTCAACTCCATGTCTGCCCTCAAAGTGCCTGACCGTGTATCCTCCCACAAATGCTTTACGGCCTGCCTCTGTTCGCACAGCCGCTCAACCATGTGCAGGGTGGAGTTCCACCTTGTTGCAACGTCGATAATTAGGCGGTGCTTGGGAAGGTGGAGCAATCGCTGCAGCTTCTGCATACGACTGGAGTGTACCGGCGACCGGCGGATGTGCGAGCACAGTCTTCGAACCTTATGGAGCAGGCCTGTTAACTCCGGATAATTACTGAGGAAGCACTGCACCACCAGGTTCAAGGTGTGAGCCAAGCAAGGTATGTGTCTGAGTTTTGAAAGGGCTATGGCTGCCACAAAATTCCGGCTGTTATCACTAACTACCTTGCCTGCCTCAAGATGTAGACTGCCCAGCCATGACTCAGTTTGTCGCTGAAAGTAGTCGGCCAGTACCTCCGCCGTGTGTCTGTCGCCCAAACGCATCATCTGCAACACAGCCTGCTGACGCTTTCCACTAGCTGATCGATAGTGGGACACATCGTGTGCACCACTGTCAGCTGCGGATGCAGTGCTCGTGCGACTGCTCTCTGTGGACGAGCTTTCGCTTCTGGAGGAGGAGGAGGAGGGTCAAATGCCTACAGCCAACTGTTTCCTATGCCGTGGGCTAGGCAGCACTGTGCCATCACAGCTGTCCCCTGTGGACCCTGGATCCACCACATTAACCCAGTGCGCAGTGATGGACATGTAACGGCCCTGGCCATGCCTACTGGACCAAGCATTAGTTATGAGGTGCACCTTTCCACTCACTGATTGCTTTAGTCCGTGGACAATGCGGTCTTTCACATGAAGGTGGAGGGCTGGGATGGCATCGCGAGAAAAGAAGTGGCGACTGGGTAGGTCATAGTGTGGTACTGCGTAGGCCATGAGTTAGCTGTGCTTTCAACCAACCGATAGGGCATCTTCTCTAACGAGATTAGTTTGGTAATGTGGGCATTCAAACCCAGTGTAGGCGGATGAGAGGATGAGTACTTTCTTGTCCTACTCATAGTCTCTGGTAGGTTGAGCTGGACTTGAGAGCTGCATATGGTGGAACTAGCGGTGGACATGGTGGACTGTGAGAGGGTTGATGATGGTGATGGAGTTGGTGTTCTTTCTGATGGCCTACATTCAGTCTTTCGTTGCAATAATAGTGTGATTCCCTGACTGATTTGCCCTTGCGACGACAACTCGACATTTGCTGCTGGTGGTGTGCTAACCGGTGGACTTACAGTGGGGGAAACAATGTAGCGTTGCTGACTACCTTCTTTGGGAGCAGTAGCACATGTGGTATGAGAGTTTTGGTAGTCCGTCCACGCTTGCAAGTGCATGGTGGTTTAATGTCTTAGCATGCAACTGGTATTCAAATTTCTCAGATTTTTCCCTCGGCTATAGGTCTTTGCGCACTTCTTACAGATAACCTTTGCCTGATCATTAGGATTTTGTTCAAAAAAGTGCCACACTGCACTCTTCCTACTATGGAAGACATTTTGAGGCCTTGCACACTGTGCTATTTTGACCATCTGGCCAAGCTGTCCTGCAACTCTTTTGGTTTTTGTAACCCGTTTTTGGATTGCTCGGGGCCTGCCAGATAACAGCTGTTGCGATGTCGATGCCCGCTGCGGATGCTCTTCCTCCTTTTCTGAGCTATTAGCAGCGGCACCCTCTACCCCCAATGGATGCCAATCTGGGTCAACAACTGGGTCATCCATCACCTCCTCTTCAATGTCGTGTGCACCTTCCTCTGTGTCACCGTGTATGGTGGTATAGTATTCGGGAAGTGGCTCCTGAGTTTCATCTGGGTGAGATTCTGGCTCAGTACACTGCGAGGACAATGCAGTGCTCTGAGTGAATGTACCAGCAGAATCATCTATCAGTGGCTGTGCATCAGTACACTCCATGTCAGATTCATCTTTGCCTGGGTAATTCACGATTTGACTTGATAACCCAGGCATGGTATGTGAAAACAGCTCCATGGAGTAATCTGTAGTGTGGCCTGCCGCATCCTTCAATTTTGGTTGGGGTGAAGGACACAAGGAAAGGTGTGGTTCATGAACATGAGCCTCCAATGATGACTCAGTGCTTTTATTTTTTAAAACTTCAGAAGAGGAGGCGACAAAGCTGGAGGCTGAGTCAGCAATGTAAGCCAAAACTTGCTCTTGAAGCTCTGGCTTTAAAAGTGGTTTACCTACTCCCAGAAAAGGGAGCCTTCGAGGCCTTGTGGAGCCAGACGATGACGCAGGCTCAACACCTCCTGCATTAGGTGCTATTTTGCTTTTGCCACTACCATCAGATCCAACACCAACACCATCATTACCAGCTGCCAACCCCCGCCCACTTCCACGGACTCTTCCACCACACTTCCTCATTTTTGGGGAAAATGTACCCAAAAAACCACCAACTATATGGTACTGTGAAACAAGGTACAAGGTGTATATAGTATTGGGGAGAATTGGAATTTCTGTAGACTTCAGGACACAGTTGGATTCTGTCAGGCCCTGTTTATTATACTCCGCAATGTGACAGGCAGATTCTGGATGTTGTAAGAAAGGTGGATAGAGGACTGTGGAGAATTGGAATCTCTCTACACTTCAGGACACAGTTGGATTCTGTCAGGTCCTGTGTCTATAACACCGCAATGTGACCAGCAGAAATTGCCTAGTGTATGACAAACTACAAGGTGTATATAGAATTGGGCAGAATTGGAATCTTCCTAGAGTGTAGGTCTGTAAGAACAGACAAACTCCTCGGCTTTTCCTTACAGAGTCACACACGTAGATAGCTTCAATTTGGCCGTGATAACAGCCGTTACACGGTACTGAGAGAGGAGCGTGCACGTACACCGCTGTACGGTGTATGTAAAATTGTCAAGCTGTCTGCTTCTGATAAAGTACCGTATATCTGCTGGTTGGATTACGGTCAAATACATACTGGGAGAGAGTCTGTGACTAAGGAAATATATACGGAGATATAAATTTTTACCTACACCTTATACAGCTATACACTCCTCATACAGTACCATATATCTGCTGGTATTTTTGTTACATTTTCACAAACATGAGGAAGTATGGTGGAAGAACCCACGAATGTGGACGGGGGGGCAGATGGGGCAGATGGTGGTGGTGGTGGTGCATCTGCTGGTTATGCCAAAAGCACATTAGCAGCTAAGGCAGGAGGTGTTGAGCCTGCGTCATCGTCTGGCACAAGAAAGCCTGTAAGGTTCCCTTTTCTTGGAGTAGGAAAACCGCATTTAAAGCTGGAGCATCAGGAACAGGTTTTGGCTTACATTGCCGAAACAGCCACCAGCTCTATTGCCTCCTCTTCTGAACATTCAAAACCTGCAAGCACTGAGTTGTCAGTGCAAGATTCTGGTCAGGAAAAACACCTTTCCTTGTGTCCTTCACCCCCACCAAAAGTGAAGGATGCGGCAGCCCACACTTCAGATTACTCCATGGAGCTCTTTTCACATACCATGCCTGGGTTATCCAGTCAACTCCTGAATTCCCCAGTCCAAGATGAATCTGACATGGAGTGCACTGATGCACAGCCACTGCTAGATGATTCTGCTGGTACATTGACCCACAGCACTACATTGCCCTCACAGTCTACTGATCCAGAATCTGACCCTGATGAAACTCAGGTGCCTCTTTTCGCATACTATACCACCTTACAGGGTGACACAGAGGAAGGTGCAGATGAAATTGAAGAGGAGGTGATGGATGACCCAGTTGTTGACCCGGATTGGCATCCATTGGGGGAAGAGGGTGCCACTGGCAATAGCTCAGATGAGGAGAGGGATCCGCAGCGGGCATCGACATCGCAGCAGAGGTTATCTGGCAGGCCCTTAGCTGTCCAAAAACATGGAACAAAAACCAAAAGAGGTGCAGTACAGCTTGGCCACACGGTCAAATTAGCACAGCGTGCAAAGCCCTGAAAATTTATACCATAGTAGGAAGAGTGCAGTGTGGCACTTTGTCCAAAATCCTACTGATGAGGCAAAGGTTATCTGTACCTTTAGCCGAGGGAAAAATCTCAGAAACTTGAATACCAGTTGCATGCTTAGACATTTAACCACCATGCACTTGCAAGCGTGGACGGACTACAAAACCTCAGGTACCACATGTGCACCTGCTCCGACTGAAGCTAGCCAGCAACACTCCATCGCTTCTCCCACTGTAAGACCACCGCCACCGGTAAGCACACCACCAGCAATAAATGTTGAGGTGTCGTTGCAAGGCCAAAGCAGTCAGGGAATCACAATGGTTTTGCAACGAAACACTGAATCTAGGCCATCACCACCAACACCATCACCAACCCCCTCTCAGTCCGTCCGGTCCACCGCTAGTTCCCCCATATGCAACTCTCAAGTCCAGCTCACCCTAGCAGACACTCTGAGTAGGACAAGAAAGTACTCATCCTCTCATCCGCGTACACTGGCTCTGAACGCCTACATTGCCAAACTGATCTCATTAGAGATGATGCCCTTCCGTTTGGTTGAAAACAAAGCTTTCTGAGAGCTCATGGCCTACGCTGTCCCACGCTATGACCTACCCAGTCGGCACTTCTTTTCTCGAAAAGCCATCCCTGCCCTCCACCTGCATGTGAAAGACCGCATTCTTCATGCACTCAAACAATCAGTGAGTGGAAAGGTGCACCTCACAACAGATGCATGGTCCAGTAGGCATGGCCAGGGCCGTTACGTGTCCATCACTGCTCACTGCGTTAATGTGGTGGATGCAGGCTCTGCAGGGGACAGCGGCGGTGTAACAGTGCTGCCTAGCCCATGGTATAGGAAACAGTTGGCTGTTTCCTTTACCGCAGTCGCATGAGCACTCCATCTGCAGCTGGCAGTGTTGCACACGAGGTGTCCCACTATCGTACAGCTAGTGGTAAGCGGCAGCAGGCTGTTTTAAAGATGATGTCTTTAGGTGACAACAGACACACCGTGAAGGTACTGACAGACTACTTGCAGCGACAAACTGAGCTGGGCAGTCTACATCTTGAGCCAGGCAAGGTAGTCAGTGATAACGGCCAGAATTTTGTGGCAGCCATAGCCCTTGCAAAACTCACACACATACCTTGCCTGGCTCACACTTTCAACCTGGTGGTGCAGTGCTTCCTAAACAATTATCCGGAGTTAACAGCCGTTGCTCTGAACAGGTGGGTGGCCATGAGCAAGCAGGGGGGGCCCACTCGTGGCGACGGCACTGACACAGGGCCCCTCATAGTACAATACAGTGTCTCAGACAAATTTGCTGAACTGATCGATGATGGTTAAGACGTAGTCATGGTCTGTCCTGCTGGCATCTACCTTCAGATGATCAATGGCTACCATTTGTAATGGACATCGACTCACAATCAGATGCAATGGTGCTTTATGATCAGCTTTCACAGTTTTCCCAGGCACAGACGTGTGACATTCCTGCCACCATTTTTCAATGTCTCCTCTCATGCCAATCCAATAGGATCACCTACGGTATGTGGCTTCTGTCTTTTGCACTCCAAAGTGACCAGACACATCATGATAGGCAGTGAGGACCATGTCTACATCTCTCGCTGTGATCACAATTTGATGGAGACGAGTAACGGGGATGGGATCCATGCTACTGCGATACAGCAACCCTTTATTCACATAGAACCATTTTCGCAGGCTCCACAGACAAAGTAATTGAGGGTCAGCATTGCCTCTGCGAAATCTACTGGGAGGTTTTCCCGTGATTAGTAAATCACAAATTTCTGCAAACACTTCACTTTCCGTCTGTACTTGTATCCATCTAGTTTCCAGTAGCGGAGAGTCTGGACTGGCTTACTGAGACTGAAATATATACGAAGATTTAAAATTACCCCAACAATGTATACTGGTGTACGCTTCGAATACATTTCACTTTTTCTACTTTTTATATTCTGGTGTAATCCATACTGAGCCTGTGAGTGTCTGTGTCTGACTCCAGAAATATAGACGGAAATTTACAATTACCCCTAGACTGGATACACCTTGAATCTGCTGATACAGTACCTTTGTTCTAAATTGTTTATTATGGTATAATCCATACTGAGTGAGCGTGTGTGGTTTTCTCCTTCTATATATAGGGAGATAAAAATTTTACCCTATACTATATACAGCGTCTATCTTGTTATACAGTACTTTTGTTCGACATTTAGTATTACGGTCAAATCCATACTGAGTGAGCGTCTGAGGGTGACTACGGGAATATCTATACGGAGATTTAAATTGTACCCTTTAATATATATACTTGCTATCTTGTTATCCAGTACCTTTTTTACAACATTTTGTATTATGGTCAAATCCAGACTGAGTGAGCGTCTGAGGGTGACTCCGGAAATATATACAGAGATTTCAAATTTGCCCAACACTGTATACAGCTCTACGCTTCTGATATAGTACCCTTTTTTGCTATTTTGATTCTGGTGTAATCCATAATGAGCCTGTGAATGTCTGTCTGTTACTCCGGAAATATATTTGGAGATTTAAGATTACACCAACACTGTATACAGCTGTACGCTTGGGATACATTACCCATTTACTGCTTTTTATATTGTTGTCCAATCCATACTGGGCCTGAGAGCGTTTATATCTGCCTCCTGTAATATATATGGATTTTCAAAATGTTTAAACTATACTATATATACCTTGTATCTGGTGATACTGTACCCTTTTTCAACTTTTTATATTATTGTGTAATCCATACTGAGCCTGTGAGCATCTGTGTATGACTCATGAAATATATACGGAGATTTACAATTATCCCTAGACTGTATAGAGCTGTACGTTTCTGATGCAGTACCCTATATCTGCTGGTATTTTGGGTAAATTTTCACAAAAATTAGTAAGTATGGTGGAAGAGGCCGTAGACTTGGGCGTGGGGGGCCAGCTGGTACTGATGGTGGTGGTGCATCTGCTGGTAGTGGCAAAAGCACAATAGCAGCTAAGGCAGGAGGTGTTGAGACTGCGTCATGGTCTGGCTCCAGAAGGCCTGTAAGGCTCCCTATTCTGGGAGTAGGTAAACTGCTTTTAAAGTCAGAGCATCAGGAACTGGTTTTGCCTTACATTGCTGAAACAGCCTCCAGCTCTATCGCCTCCTCTTCTGAGGTTTCAAAAAATGCAAGCACTGAGTTGTCAGTGCAGGCTTCTGGTCAGGAGCAACCCCTTTCCTTGGTCCTTCACCCACACCAAAAGTAAAAGATGTGGCAGCCCACACTTCAGATTACTCCATGGAGCTCTTTTCACATAACATGCCTGGGTTAATTCTAAATGGGGCACATTATAAATGGAGCATTATTTGGGCCCATAACACAATGGAGCATCATCCATGGGGCCCATCATATACTGGAGCATTCTAAATGGGGCAGATTATATATGGAGCATTATTTGGGCCCATCATACACTGGAGCATCAACCATGAGGCCCATCATATATTGGAGCATTCCAAATGGGGGACATCAGACACTGGAGCAGCATTTACGGGGCCCATTATACACTGGTGCATTAGAAATGGGGCTCATTATACATGGGGCATTATTTGGGCCCATCATACACTGGAGCATCATCCATGAGGCCCATCATATACTGTAGCATTCCAAATGGGGGACATCAGACACTGGAGCAGTATCTATGGGGCCCATTATACACTGGAGCATTAGAAATGGGGCCCATTATATATGAAGCATTTTTTGGGCCCATAACACACTTGAGCATCATCCATGGAGACCATCATACACTGTAGCATTATGTGGAGCTCATCATATACTGTTGAACATTATATGGGACCAATTATTCTGTATGGAGAAATATATGGGGCTCATTATTCTGTATGGCGCACCATGTGGTGGCCATAATACTGTATGGAGTAATATACTGTCCGTTTTTGAGCTATTGTAGAATTTAAAATAGATATCAGTCATGTCATGCAAGAAGTGAAGTATTTTTCATTGTACTGTATCTATATTTCGGTGCTGCATCGGAGCATCATGAATTGTGGTATGTGTTAAAGGGGCGCATTGACACTCTTTTGCCCAGGGGCACACAAAAACCTGGAGCCAGCCCTACCCCCCTCCACAACTTTAGCCAAATAACCCCCAGTTTTCAATGCGTAACTATTAGAGTTGAGCGACTTTTGGTTTTTTAGGGTCGCGTTTCGTTTCGTGAAACCCGACTTTTCCAAAAGTCGGGTCGAGCAAGATCGTCTGATTATAGGGAAAAGTCGGGGTCGTCCCGAAACACGAAACCCAATGTAAGTCAATGGGGAATAAAAGTCGGCAGTGAGAGGAGGACAGGAAACACACCTACAGTGCCCATTTGAATGCCAAAAGCATCAATTCTTCTTACTTAAGCTTGTCAACCTTAATTAACTTCATAATACAAGTTACGCACTGAAAAATGGGGGTTATTTGGCTAAAGTTGTGGGGGGGAGGGCTGGCTGCAGGTTTTCATGTGCCCTGGGCGAAAGAGCGCCCCTTTAACACATACCACAACTCATCAATGATCATGCTCCGATACGGCAGAGAAATAGCGGTATAGTACAATGAAAAATACTTCACTTTTTACATCTCATGACGAGGCCCATCTATTTCTCCATACAGAATCATTGGTCCCATATAATGTTTGAAACAGTATATGATGAGCTCCACATAATGCTACAGTATATGTTGGTCCCCATGGATGAAGCTCCACTGTCTTATGGGCCCAAATAATGCTCCAAACATAATGGGCCCCATTTCTAATGCTCTAGTGTATAATGGGCCCTGTAAATGCTGCTCCAGTGTCTGATGTCCACCTTTGGAATGTTCCAGTGTATGGTGGGCCCCATCTATCATTCTCCAGAGTATAGTGCTCCCCAAAAATTGCTGTCCCAACATTGAAAACAATCAAATAAGTCTCCTCGCTAGGGAATCCCTGGACTAGTCTGGACTCCTCGTCGTCCCCATCTTCCATCTCACTGCACAGTATTTTAACCTTGCAAGTGCTGTGATCCTGAGCAAGCAGGGGGGGCCCACTCGTTGGCGACGGCACTGGCACAGGGCCCCTGATAGTACGGTGGTGTGTCTGATGGCGGGTGGGCTGAACCTGCACTTTCATCTGCAGCTTCCTCTTTGTCACCGTGTAAGATGGAACTGTATATGGGAAGGGTAACCTGAGTTTCATCAGGGTCAGATTCAGGCCGTGTAGCGTGAGAGGGGAATGTAGTGGTCTGGGTCAATGTACCAGCAGATTCATCGAGCAGTCGCTAGGCATCAGTGCACTTGTGTCGCCCCCAGGAGTACGGTCGCCACAGTGGCATTACCTTCCTCCTAGGGAGTGTGATGTCATGCTTGGGAGCAACGAAGGATCTCTCTAGCAGGTTAACTGATTGGGCGGCGTTATTCCCACGAGTCATGACCCTCCAAATAGCGTTCATGAAGGCAAAGTGTTGGTTTTACGTGGGCAGTATGGTTGCAAAGCTGAACCTTAAAGGAATGTCCAGAAGGGCACCACCAGGAGTGGAGCCTACGGTTAAATTCGACTCCACCTGGGAAACCTCAACCATGCCAGCTACAGAACAGATGCACACATTGCAAGCTTAATTCCGTTAACGAACGAGACTCCGTCATGCCCCGCGGTCCGAGTCCGGCTTACTAGAGGGACACGTGAGGCTCTGGAACATGAGATTGGCCAATAACTGGTGTGTCATGCCCTTACACGTCCGTGGCTGCATGTGCGCTACACTGAAAAGGCCAGCGTTTGTCGCTTACAGGTGCAGATAACCCGCTGAACAACGTTAGTGATGGGGATCACTGAGTGATTACAATTATTACCCGCGAACAATGATTTCCCAGTAAGTGCAGGTCAACTGCAGTTCCGGAATTAGGCCTAACCGTCATTCCTGAAAAAATGAAAAACTTACGTGTGCAAACCACAGGTGCTGTAGCTTGCCAGCCGTTCTCACGCCCAGTATGGATTACACGTGATTGCACAAAGGTTAGAAAGGGTACCGTATCCCCAGATAACATGTATGGATAGCATATACATTCAAAATATATGTCTCAGGAGGCAGGCTCAGACGGTGTCAGGCCCAGTATGGATTGCACGTGATTGCACAAAGGTTAGAAAGGGTACCGAATCCCCGGATAACATGTATGGATAGCGTACACATTCAAAATATATGTCTCAGGAGGCAGGCTCAGACGGTGTCAGGCCCAGTATGGATTGCACGTGATTGCACAAAGGTTAGAAAGGGTACCGTATCCCCGGATAACATGTATGGATAGCGTACACATTCAAAATATATGTCTCAGGAGGCAGGCTCAGACGGTGTTAGGCCCAGTATGGATTGCACGTGATTGCACAAAGGTTAGAAAGGGTACCGTATCCCCGGATAACATGTATGGATAGCGTACACATTCAAAATATATGTCTCAGGAGGCAGGCTCAGACGGTGTCAGGCCCAGTATGGATTGCACGTGATTGCACAAAGGTTAGAAAGGGTACCGTATCCCCAGATAACATGTATGGATAGCGTACACATTCAAAATATATGTCTCAGGAGGCAGGCTCAGACGGTGTTAGGCCCAGTATGGATTGCACGTGATTGCACAAAGGTTAGAAAGGGTACCGTATCCCCGGATAACATGTATGGATAGCGTACACATTCAAAATATATGTCTCAGGAGGCAGGCTCAGACGGTGTCAGGCCCAGTATGGATTGCACGTGATTGCACAAAGGTTAGAAAGGGTACCGTATCCCCGGATAACATGTATGGATAGCGTACACATTCAAAATATATGTCTCAGGAGGCAGGCTCAGACGGTGTCAGGCACAGTATGGATTTGACGGCCCAGATTACACAGCGGAGGAGCAGGGAGAAGTAAAGATTGCAAATGCTGGGGCCCTGCCCAAGCAAGGGGGGCCCACTCGTGGGCGTCGGTACTGGCACTGGGCCCCTCATAGTACAGCGGTGTGTCTGACGGCGGGTGTGCACCACCACCGTCAGAGACACTTGATTGCACCATGAGGGACCCTGTGCCAGTGCCCGCGCCCAAGAGTCGGCCTACCCACCTGTCCAGGGCAACGGCACTCGCACGGTGTCGTGCGCTAGGTGGTGACCCCGGCCATGGGGGGGGAGGCAGCACAGTTAGGGAGTTTTAGAAAGTGGCATATGTTGATGTTGGACATTCAGCTGATGCAAAAGGCGAAATAGGTCAAGTCCCAGGAAGAGGTGGACCAAAGCAAGCCATTTTTCTGTCACCCTATGTGTCATCAGGGGAAGGTGGGACAAAATCCTTGGAAACCCATGCATGGTTCATTTTAATGAAGGTTAGATCATCCACATTTTGGGTTGACAGACGGGTCCTTTTTTCTGTCAGGATTGATCCAGCTGCACTGAAGACTCTTTCCGATAGCACACTTGCAGCTGGGCAAGCGAGCTCCTGTAAGGCATATTGTGCCAATTCAGGCCAGGTGTCCAGTTTAGCGGCCCAATAGTCAAAGGGGAATGACCTGTGTGGGAGAACATCGATATGGGAGGAAAAGTAGTTTGTAACCATGGTTGACAACTGCTGTCTCCTGTCACTTTCCATCGATGCAGTATTACCAGTTGTGTGAGCGGTATTTGAAAAATCAGTCCACAACATTGTCATGAAACCCCTGTCTCCAACGCCACTTCTGCTGTGTGCACCACGAACACCTCTGCCAAGCTGCCCCCGGCCCGTACGGCTCGTGTGAGAACCATCACCGCTGCTGTGTGCCGGGAATGCCTCAAGCAACCGATTTACCAGAGTTGCTTGTTTATTAGCCAATATTAGGTCAAGGTTCTCCTGTGGCATGATGTTTTGTAATTTGCCTTTATAGCGTGGATCCAGGATGCTGGCCAACCAGTAGTCGTCATCGTTCATCATTTTGGCAATGCGGGGGTCCCTTTTTAGGATCCGCAAGGCATAATCTGACATGTGGGCCAATGTTCCCGATGTCAATGATGCACTGCGAGTGCTGGTTGGAGGAGCACTTTCTGGCAAATCCACATCCCTCCGGTCACGCACAAACCCTGTACCAGACCTTGCCACGCCAACATTTTCACTTGCCCCACGAGATGCATCCTCCTCCCCTAAGTAATCATCCCCATCATCATCCTCCTCCTCCTCTTCTTCCTCCACCTCGTCCAGGAGAGGTCCCTGAGCAGACAATGGCTGAATGTCATCAAAGATTCCCTCCTCCTCTTCCTCCTCATCAACATTGGCTGCAGACGCCTGCTCCTTAAGGTGCGTCAAAGTTTGCATGAGCAGACGCATAAGTGGGATGCTCATGCTTAGGATGGCGTCGTCTGCGCTTACCAGCCGTGTGCATTCCTCAAAACACTGAAGGACTTTACAGAGGTCTTTCAGCTTCGACCACTGCACACCTGTCAACTCCATGTCTGCTCTCAAAGTGCCTGGCCGTGTATCCTCCCACAAATGCATTATGGCCTGCCTCTGCTCGCACAGCCACTCCACCATGTGCAGGGTGGAGTTCCACCTTGTTGCAATGTCGATAATGAGGCGGTGGTTGGGAAGGTGGAGCAATCGCTGCAGCTTCTGCATACGAACGGAGTGTACAGGCGACCGGCGGATGTGCGCGCACAGTTTTCGCACCTTCTGGAGCAGGGCTGTTAACTCCGGATAATTTTTGAGGAAGCACTGCACCACCAGGTTCAAGGTGTGAGCCAAGCAAGGTATGTGGCTGAGTTTTGAAAGGGCTATGGCTGCCACAAAATTACGGCCGTTATCACTAACTACCTTGCCTGCCTCAAGATGTACACTGCCCAGCCATGACTCAGTTTGTCGCTTCAAGTACTCGGCCAGCACCTCGGCGGTATGTCTGTCGCCCAAACACATCATCTGCAACACAGCCTGCTGACGCTTTCCACTAGCTGCTCGATAGGGGGACACATCGTGTGCAACAGTGGCAGCTGCAGATGGAGTGCTCGTACGACTGCGCTCTGTGGACGAGCTTTCGCTTCTGGAGGAGGAGGAGGAGGAGGAGGAGGTGGAACGCCTACAGCCAACTGTTTCCTATACCGTGGGCTAGGCAGCACTGTCCCACCACCGCTGTCCCCTGTGGACCCTGCATCCACCAAATTAACCCAGTGCGCAGTGATGGACACGTAACGGCCCTGGCCATGCCGACTGGACCATGCATCAGTTGTGAGGTGCACCTTTCCGCTCACTGACTGCTTGAGTGCATGGACAATGCGGTCTTTCACATGATGGTGGAGGGCTGGGATGGCTTTGCGAGAGAAGAAGTGGCGACTGGGTAGGTCATAGCGTGGTACTGCATAGGCCATGAGTTCGCGGAAAGCTGTGCTTTCCACCAACCGAAAGGGCATCATCTCAAACGAGATTAGTTTGGCAATGTGGGCGTTCAAACCCAGTGTACGCGGATGAGAGACTGAGCACTTTCTTGACCTACTCATAGTGTCTGGGAGGGTGAGCTGGACTTGAGAGCTGCATATGGTGGAAGTAGCGGTGGACAGGGCGGACTGAGAGAGGGTTGATGATGGTGATGGAGTTGGTGTTCTTTCTGATGGCCTAGAATCAGTCTTTCGTTGATATAACAGTTGGATTCCCCGACTGCTGTGGCCTTGCAACGACACCTCAACATTTGCTGCTGTGCTAACCGGTGGGCTTACAGTGGGGGAAACAATGTAGCGTTGATGACTACCTTCGTTGTGATCAGTTGCACATGTGGCACTTGAGGTTTGGTGTTGTGTCCACGCTTTCAAGTGCATGCTGGTTAAATGTCTAAGCATGCAACTGGTATTCAAATTTTTCAGATTTTTCCCTCGGCTAAAGGTCTTTGCGCACTTCTTACAGATAACCTTGGCCTGATCATGAGGATTTTGTTCGAAAAAGTGCCACACTGCACTCTTCCTACTTTGGCAGACATTTTGCGGCCTAGCACGCTGTGATCTTTTGACCCTCTGGACAAGCTGTCCAGCAACTCTTTTGATGTTTGGAACCTGTCTTTGGAGTGCTCCGGGCCTGCCAGATAACAGCTGTTGCGATGTCGATGTCTGCTGTGGATGCTCCTCATCTGAGCTATTGGCAGCACCCTCTTCCCCCAATGGATGCCAATCTGGGTCAACAACTGGGTCATCCATCACCTCCTCTTCTATGTCATGTGCACCTTCCTCTGTGTCACCGTGTATGGTGGTATAGTGTGCAGGAAGGGGCACCTGAGTCTCATCAGGGTCAGAATCTGGCTCTGTACACTGCGAGGACAATGTAGTGCTCTGAGTGAATGTACCAGCAGAATCATCCATCAGCGGCTGTGCATCAGTGCACTCCATGTCAGATTCATCTTGGCCTGGGTAATTCACCATTTCACTTGATAATCCAGGCATGGTATGTGAAAACAGCTCCATGGAGTAATCAGTAGTATGGCCTGCGTCATCCTTCAATCTTGGTTGGGGTGAAGGACACAAGGAAAGGTGTGGTTCATGAACATGAGCCTCCAATGACGACTCAGTGCTTTTACTTTTTACAACTGAAGAAGAGGAGGCGATAGAGCTGGAGGCTGAGTCAGCAATGTAAGACCAAACTTTTTCCTGATGCTCTGGCTTTAAAAGCGGTTTGCCAACTCCTAGAAAACTAAACGTTCGAGGCCTTATGTAGCCAGACGATGACGCAGGCTCAACACCTCCTGCATTCGGTCCTATTTTGCTCTTGCCACTACCATCAGATCCACCACCAACACCATCATTACCAGCTGCCAACCCCCGCCCAATTCCACGGCCTCTTCCACCAACCTTCCTCATTTTTGGTAGAAATGTAGACAAAATCCAACAAACTATATAGTATGTAAAACAAGGTACAAGGTGTCTATAGGACAGGGGAGATTTTGAATTTCTGCACACACTTTTGGACACTGGACACTTTTGGATTGTGTGAGGCCCAATGAATATCTGAGCGCTATGTGACAGGCTCGATGGCACAGCTGTGACCTAAGTGACTAGAGGATAAGTGAGAGTTTGAATCTCTGCACACACTTTTGGACACTGGACACTTTTGGATTGTGTGAGGCCCAATGAATATCTGAGCGCTATGTGACAGGCTCGATGGCACAGCTGTGACCTAAGTGACTAGAGGATAAGTGAGAGTTTGAATCTCTGCACACACTTTTGGACACTGGACACTTTTGGATTGTGTGAGGCCCAATGAATATCTGAGCGCTATGTGACAGGCTCGATGGCACAGCTGTGACCTAAGTGACTAGAGGATAAGTGAGAGTTTGAATCTCTGCACACACTTTTGGACACTGGACACTTTTGGATTGTGTGAGGCCCAATGAATATCTGAGCGCTATGTGACAGGCTCGATGGCACAGCTGTGACCTAAGTGACTAGAGGATAAGTGAGAGTTTGAATCTCTGCACACACTTTTGGACACAGGACACTTTTGGATTATGTGAGGCCCAATGAATATCTGAGCGCTATGTGACAGGCTCGATGGCACAGCTGTGACCTAAGTGACTAGAGGATAAGTGAGAGTTTGAATCTCTGCACACACTTTTGGACACTGGACACTTTTGGATTGTGTGAGGCCCAATGAATATCTGAGCGCTATGTGACAGGCTCGATGGCACAGCTGTGACCTAAGTGACTAGAGGATAAGTGAGAGTTTGAATCTCTGCACACACTTTTGGACACTGGACACTTTTGGATTGTGCGAGGCCCAATGAATATCTGAGCGCTATGTGACAGGCTCGATGGCACAGCTGTGACCAAAGTGACTAGAGGATAAGTGAAATTGGATTGCTTTTAAAAAAGCAGTTTGCGGAGCAGTGGGTAAACAGCAATGCCAGCCTGTCAGGAAGCCTTAGAAGGCAGCCCAACAACCAACACCACTGATACACCACTATATAGCCTCCCCTAGCACTGCACACACAGTGACTGGTGTGTTGTGCAGGCCAAATCGCTAGCAGCAGAAGCAGTTTTTTGGTCTTCTTCCCTGCCTAACGCTCTCCCTACAGAATCAGCAGCAACCTCTCCCTATGCTAAGATCGGCAGAAGTAAGATGGCGGTCGGCGTGCACGCCCTTTTATACCCCCTGTGACGCCCACCAAAGCAAGCCAATCACTTGCATGCCCTTCTGAAAGATGGTGGTGACTAGAGTTGAGCGATACCATCCGATACTTCAAAGTATCGTATCGGATGGTATCGGCCGATCTTTAAAAAAAGTATCGGTATCGCCGATTCCGATACCGGAAGTCCCATTCAAGTCTATGGGACTTCCGGTATCGGAATAAGAAAAACCCTTTCCTGCCCTTGTACAGCCTCTCTGGGGTCTGTACGGGCCTTTCGGGGGGCTGTGCCGGCCTGCCAGGGGGTCTGTGCAGGCTCCAGTGGTCTGTGCCGGCCTGCCGGTGGTCTGTGCAGGCTCCGGGGGGCTGTGCCGGCCTGCCGGGGGGCTGTGGCGGCCTGCCGGGGGGCTGTGCCGGCCTGCCAGGGGGTCTGTGCAGGCTCCGGTGGTCTGTGCCGGCCTGCCGGTGGTCTGTGCAGGCTCCGGGGGGCTGTGCCGGCCTGCCGGGGGGCTGTGCCGGCCTGCCGGGGGGCTGTGCCGGCCTGCCGGTGGTCTGTGCAGGCTCCGGGGGTCTGTGCAGGCATCGTCCGATGGGACTACAAGTCCCATCTGGCGATGCCTGCTACCATGACAGTGATTGACACATTAGCCAATGATGGGACAGTAGTAGTCCCATCATCCGGCTAATGTGTTAAATGTAAAAAAAAAAAAAAAAATTACATGCTACATTCATACTACATACTACATACATGCTACATTCATACTACATACTACATACATGCTACATTCATACTACATGCAACATACATACTACATATATACTACATGCATGCTACATATATACTACATGCATGCTACATACATACTACATGATACATACTACATATATACTACATGCATGCTACATACATACTACATATATACTACATGCATGCTACATACATACTACATGCTACATGCATGCTACATACATACTACATGCTACATGCATGCTACATACATACTACATACATGCTACATATATACTACATACATACTACATATATACTACATGCATGCTACATATATACTACATGCATGCTACATACATACTACATATATACTACATGCATGCTACATACATACTACATGCTACATGCATGCTACATATATACTACATACATGCTACATATATACTACATACATACTACATATATACTACATGCATGCTACATACATACTACATATATACTACATGCATGCTACATACATACTACATGCTACATGCATGCTACATACATACTACATACATGCTACATATATACTACATACATACTACATATATACTACATACATACCACATACATACTACATGCATGCTACATATATACTACATGCATGCTACATACATACTACATATATACTACATGCATGCTACATACATACTACATGCTACATGCATGCTACATACATACTACATGCTACATACATACCACATATATACTACATACATACAATACATTCATACAATACATACATAGACATACAGTACATATAACATAGAGTAACATACTTACCAATACTTGTCACATTGTTCCCCGAAGCCATTGTCGTCTACGGAATAAATATTAACATAACAAACCACAAAAATACTCACCCACGATCCGAAGCAGTCCACGAGTGTGTCCCACGACGATCTTGGGTAGAGAACTGCAGCATCAGCTGATGCTGCCGTTCTCTACGGGCTGCAGGAATCCAATGACGGAAGGTAGGTATCCTTCCGCACTGTATTCCTCCGCCACTTAAAAAAAAAAAAAGTCCCTAGTCTCACTTTATGCCATTGCTGTGTGGGAATTTCCCACACAGCAATGGCATAAAGTGAGACTAGGGACTTTTTTTTTTTTAAGTGGCGGAGGAATACAGTGCGGAAGGATACCTACCTTCCGTCATTGGATTCCTGCAGCCCGTAGAGAACGGCAGCATCATCTGATGCTGCAGTTCTCTACCCAAGATCGTCGTGGGACACACTCGTGGACTGCTTCGGATCGTGGGTGAGTATTTTTGTGGTTTGTTATGTTAATATTTATTCCGGAAAGACAATGGCTTCGGGGAACAATGTGACAAGTATTGGTAAGTATGTTACTCTATGTTATATGTACTGTATGTCTATGTATGTATTGTATGAATGTATTGTATGTATGTAGTATATATGTGGTATGTATGTAGCATGTAGTATGTATGTAGTATGTATGTAGCATGCATGTAGCATGTAGTATGTATGTAGCATGCATGTAGTATATATGTAGTATGTATGTAGCATGCATGTAGTATATATGTAGCATGTATGTAGTATGTATGTGGTATGTATGTAGCATGTAGTATATATGTAGCATGCATGTAGTATATATGTAGTATGTATGTAGTATGTATGTAGCATGTATGTAGTATATATGTAGTATGTATGTAGTATATATGTAGCATGTATGTAGTATATATGTAGTATGTATGTAGTATATATGTAG
Source organism: Dendrobates tinctorius (assembly GCF_039654945.1). Lineage (NCBI taxonomy): Eukaryota > Metazoa > Chordata > Amphibia > Anura > Dendrobatidae > Dendrobates > Dendrobates tinctorius. Next base: position 10,280,516 of record NW_027361724.1, read on the forward strand.
CATGCATGTAGTATATATGTAGTATGTATGTAGTATATATGTAGCATGCATGTAGTATATATGTAGTATGTATGTAGTATATATGTAGCATGTATGTAGTATGTATGTAGCATGCATGTAGCATGTAGTATGTATGTAGCATGCATGTAGTATATATGTAGTATGTATGTAGCATGCATGTAGTATATATGTAGCATGCATGTAGTATGTATGTGGTATGTATGTAGCATGTAGTATATATGTAGCATGCATGTAGTATGTATGTAGTATGTATGTAGCATGCAGTATGTATGTAGTATGTATGTAGTATATATGTAGTATGTATGTAGCATGCATGTAGTATGTATGTAGTATGTATGTAGTATGTATGTAGTATATATGTAGTATGTATGTAGCATGTAGTATGTATGTAGTATTTTTTTTTTTTTTTTTTTTTTTTTTAACATTTAACACATTAGCCGGATGATGGGACTACTACTGTCCCATCATTGGCTAATGTGTCAATCACTGTCATGGTAGCAGGCATCGCCCGATGGGACTTGTAGTCCCATCGGACGATGCTTGCACAGACCCCCGGACATCAGCACAGCCCCCCGGCAGGCCGGCACAGCCCCCCGGCAGGCCGGTACAGACCCCCACAGGGTGCACAGCCCCCCGGCAGGCCGGCACAGCCCCCCGGCAGGCCGGCAGAGACCCCGGGCAGTCCACACAGCCCCCCGGCAGGCCGGCACAGCCCCCCGGCAGGCCGGCAGAGACCCCCGGAAGGCCCGAAATGACGGCGCATCATGATGCGCACACACCGCGCATCATGATGACGTCAGGCCGTCAATCAACTGAACTTCCGATTCCGATGCCGAATTCCGATATTGAAAAAATATCGGAAGTCGGTATCGGAATTCCGATACAGCAAGTATCGGCCGATACCCGATACTTGCGGTATCGGAATGCTCAACACTAGTGGTGACCCGTGCCTATGTCATCACGTTGCCCACAGTGTCCGTGGATCCTGATTGGCTGAAAAAGAGCGCAAAACAAACTTTTGAAACGCGACTTTGGCGCGTAAGTCGCCGACCTCGTGGCCGACCTCATCCTAGGGTCGGGTTTCGTTTCATGAAACCCGACTTTGCCAAAAGTCGGCGACTTTTGAATTTTTTCGACCCGTTTCGCTCAACTCTAGTAACTATTATTATAAAGTAAATTAAGGTTGACAAGCTTAAGTAATAAGAATTGATGTTGTTGGCATTGAAATGGGCACTGTAGGTGTGTTTACTGTCCTCCACTCATTGCCGACTTTGCTTCCCCATTGACTTGCATTGGGTTTCGTGTTTCAGTCGGAACCTGACTTTTCCCTATAGTCGGCCGATTTCGTTCGACTTTTGAGAAAGTCGGGTTTCATGAAACCCGACTCGACCCTAAAAAAGGCAAAGTCGCTCATCTATAATAGCTATTTGATCTCCCTAGACCTGCTAGGCTCTAGGTTTATCCTGTATTACAGTATATTGGTGACAGATGCATTATTAGATAGCTGTTCGATCTCCTAGACCAGGTCTTTTCTACATACGACCCACAGGACACATGCGCCCGCCAAAAGGATTTTCTATGGCCGTGGAGCTGTCTGGGAGACGCCGGCTCCCTTCTTCATATATTAAAATTTATTTACATCTATCAGACATAAATACATTTTAAAACTTTGGTGCCGGATCAAGGAAGAGGAGCACTCATCAGCCCCCACCCCAACATCAGCGGTGTTTTTGGAGCTGTATTCATGCACTGACTGTGTTTCTGATACTGAAACTATGCACTGAAGGTGTTTGTGGTCCAGTGTTCATGCACAGATGATTGTTCTGGTGCAGTTTTCATACACAGATGTGGTTCTGGTTATGCATTGCTGAATTGACAGTGTTTCTAAAGCTGCATTCAGTACTGAAGGTAATTCAGATGCTGCATTCATATACTGACAGAGTATCTGGCACTGCATTCATGCACTGGTGGTGTTTCTGGTGCTGCATTCATGTATTGATGGTGGTTCTGGTGCTGTATTTATGTATTGGTAGTTCTGGTGCTGTATTCATGTTCTGTATTGATGGTGTTTCTGATGCTGTGTCACGTACGTCAGCAGCAGTGCCCGCTGCCGACCCATCGTCAGTGGTGCCCGCTGTCGTCCCCACTCACCAGCCCACGCCACGCTGCGCTCTCATCCCAGCCTCCTGCCGCCCAGAGGATTCGGCCTGTCACCTCCTCACTCCCCTCCTTCCAGCAGCTGCGGTCCCGCACTTGTGCCTTAGGCCGTGAGCGTGCGCTCTGCAGTCTCCTTAACCCTGCAGCGCCTGCCCAGAAGCACCTGTGTTCCAATCAGGTGCTGACACAGGGTATATCAGGTGGCTCCTCCTTATTGGAGGTGCCTGAATAACATGTGCATTCCGTGCATTAATCTTGGCTTTGTTTATAGGGGTTTTTGTGCTCTGTCCTGTACCTCCTGTTCCTTCCTGTACCTCCTGTTCCATCCTGTACCTCCTGTTCCATCCAGTACCTCATTCTCTGTCCAGTACCTCCTGCTCCGTCCTGTGTCTCCTGCTCCGTCCTGTACCTCCTGCTCCGTCCTGTACCTCCTGCTCCGTCCTTTACCTCCTGCTCCGCCCAATACCTCCTTCTCTGTCCGGTACGTCCTGCCCTGTTCGGTCATCCTGACCCTCCCTGCTCACTCTGGTATACTGAGCCTTCTGTTGTGTCCGGGTCTAGGCCATCTATTCCCTAGTTCTGTCTGCAGCGCTTCCCTGAGTCCTCTTGAGCCTCCCCTCTTGGTTCCAGCTGTCGCGGTGCCTGACTCCCTCGGGTCTGCCCCTAACGATCACTGTATAGGGGTCGGATCCACCAGGTCCACTCGCTCTTGGAAGCTTCAGTACCACGACCCAGAGGGTCCACTCTCGAACGCCCGTCAATCCCTAAGCATCACATGCTGTTTCATGTGCTAACATTGTTGCTGTGCTGCATTCATGCATTGATGATGTTTAAGATACTACAATGATGCACTGACTGTGTTTCTAATGCTGTATTTATGAACAGACTGTGGTTCTGGTGCTACATTCATGTACATGTATAGACTACTTCTTGAGCTGAATTCATCTATTGACAGTGGTTCTGGCACTGCATTCATCTCTTGACAGTGGTTCTGGCCTTGCATTCATGTACTGATAGTGCTTCTGGTGCTGCACTCATGTGTTGCTGGTAGTTCTGGTACTGTACCTATATGCTGACAGTGGTTCTGATCTTCTACACATGTAGCAATCCATAATGTGCTTAGTTTAATGGCTATACTAAAACTTAAAAATCATCAAAATTTAGAGATTTGAGATTGCGAAGAGAATTTGGCTAGTTTCCGCTCCAAACATTTGATTTAAATTTGCATGTGTTCACACTGATTTTTTTTAGCGTAAACTGAACAGAAATTCTTGATAGCCTCCTCAAATACTCAAAATTTGGTTCTGGTGATAAATTCATGTAAGTAGTCCTCTCAAAATTTTTTAGTCCTTGGGATTCATTCAGTATGGTAATGTGGCCCTTGGACTTAAAAGGGTTGTGTGCCCTTGTCCTAGACTGATTAGGCTCTGTGGTCTGCCATGTACAGAAGCCTATTAGACTTTGCAAAATTGGCTCCTTGTCAGTTTAAACCAAAAATATTTTAATGTATGTGTTTAAGTCCCATACTGGGATGTGGACAAAAAAGGAAACAAAATCACCAAAAGATGATAAAAAGCAGTAATCAGAGCAATCTCTGGTCACTGCAGTTACACGCAAATTCCAGCTATGTAACACAGACAGCATATTAAAATGTATTCATGTCTATCAGATATGAATACCTTTGAAAACTTTAATGCCGAGACCATGATGGACCCCATATATTGTTCCAGGATATGCTGGGCCCCATATAATGTTGCAGTATATGCTGGGCCCCATATAATGCTCCAGTATACCATGGGCCCCATATAATGCTTCAGTGTATGCTGGGTCCCATAAAATGCTCTAGTATATGAAGTGCTCCTTTAATGCTACGAACATTAAAAATTTTAAAATGAAATAATCACCTCTCCTTGCTGGCCACTGCTCTGCTTCAGACTTCTCATCGTCACCATCTTCAGGCTCTCTGCACTGTCACTGTTCAGGCAGAGGGTGCACACTATTCACGTCATCGCACCCTCTAACCTGAAACATCAGAGTCAGGAGCCACGGAAGACGCCACAGAAGAGGAATATTGAGTGGTAAGTTTTGCAAGCACTGGGGCCCTGAGTAAGTGGGGGGCCCACTCGCGGGTGCTAGCACTGGGCTTCCATAGCGCGCCAGTGTCCCTGATGGCAATTGGGCCCTCCACCTGCTCAGGGCCCTGGCACTTGTCTGGGAGCGCTGGCTGCTGATGCCCTGTTGATCGTGGTTCTAGTGCTGTATTAATGCACTGACAGTGTTTCTGCTGCAGGTGGATCTGGAGCTGCATTAATGTACTGAAGGGGGTTTATGTGCTGCACTAATTTACTGACGGTGTTTCTGGCACTGCCTTCATGCACTGATGGTGTATAATGAGACTTTGATGAGTTTCTGCTTCAAAAATTGAGTTTAAGCGAGGTCAAAATCCCACCAAGGACATCTGCAAGGAGTTTGCATGTTCTCCTCGTGTTTGCGTGGATTTCTTCCAGGTACTCCGGTTTCCTCCCACATTCAAAATACTTACTGATCGGGAATCTAGATTGTGAGCTCAATCGGGGTTAGTGCCAATAAGGTCTGTTAAGCGCTATGGAATTAATGGCGCTATATAAATGTGTAAAATAAATAAATAAATGTGTTCACACTTATTTTTTTCAGCATAAACTGAGCAGAAATTCTCGAAATCCTTATTAAATACTCATCACTTGGTTCTGGTAATGTACTGATGGTGGTTCTGGTGATGTATTCATGTAAGTACCCCTTTAAAACATTTTGTAGCCCTTGGGATTAATTCAGTATGGCAATGCAGGCCAAAAAAAGTTGTGCACCCCTGTCTTAGACCAATAAGGCACCATCATCTCCCTTGTACAGAAGCCTATTAGACTCTGCAAAATTGGCTCCTTGTCAGTTTAAACCAAAAGTTTTTTCAGTTTCTTTTCTGAGCAATCAAAGGATCTAATGTTCAGGTCCTATACTGGGATGTTAAAAAAGGGAAGCAATACCACCAAAAGTTGTTTAACTACAGTGATGCTGCAGTTACAAGGAAATCCCAGCTATATAGTGCAGACAGCATCTGAATGACAGCAGACTCAGCACCTCAGCCGGTTTCATACATTCCTCATTGACCTATGATGAAAATGTATGTCAGAGATTGTCAAGGGGTTCATATAACATAATATAATAACATGAGAAAATCACAGTAATGAAGTCTATAATGACAGATTAACCACTGATTTGCATAGTAAAGCTGGATCTCACATGCGAGGAATACGGCCGAGTTTTGCATGTTAATACCAGTGCCGGGTATTAACTTGCGAGACTTGGCAATACTCCTCATATGTGTGAACCCGGCCTAAAAAGGATTTGCAGGGTGTTCAAATAAATCCTTAGAATGTTGTTTATAGATTTTTAGTTACAGACATCTCTGAGCAGTGCTAACAGAATTTACTTGTTCTATACAGCCTTTCACTTTGCAATTTAGTGGTAGCCCAGTATTAGAGCGTTTCCCAATGTATTCTTTTGACATGTATCTCTAGATGACTTTTTAAGTGCATGGAAGAACATCCAGAAATGTGTTGTCCATTTTGCGTATTTTGTGTATTTTTATTTCTTCTTGCCAGTAGTGATGAGCGAGTGTACTCGTTACTCAAGATTTCCTAAGCATGCTCGGGTGATCTCCTAGAATTTGGATGTGCTCGGAGATTTAATTTCTGTCGCCGTAGCTGCATGATTTGCGGCTGCTAGCCAACCGGAAAACCTGTGGTACATTGGTGCCTGTTTGTTAGGAAATCACCACATGTATTCAGGCTGGCTAGCAGCTGCAAATCATGCAGTTGCGACGACAGAAACTAAATCTCCGAGCACATCCAAATACTCGGAGATCACCAGAAGTATGCTCAGGAAATCTCGAGTAACGAGTATACTCGCTCATCCCTACTTGCCAGTACTGTCTAATTTTTTGACAGTTGAAATGTGAAAACTTAGACAGACACCATATGCTACATTTTATTGACAACTTCACACAAAATATACACAGTTGGCGCATCATAGAATGCACATTCATGTTTACGGGCTTCCTCAGCTTAACTTCTTTGCTGACGCTTCTATATGGCACGTGCCTGCACCGGACCGTCTTAGACTGCTTCCCAGCTTCTTCCTGGCCTAACCTTGCCATGATCACAATTCCTTCTGCCTGTTTCACCCCAGATTTGAAATCATCCGCCACTTGGTTTGGTTGCCTATGAAAAAGCATCCGACCCATCTGTACCGCTCCCTGCGAAGCTACAGCATCTTTCTGTTCCTCACTACGTCCGACTCCCGCCCTAAGAGTGTCCGCCCAGGCTACACGTCACCACATCTTCTCTACTGCTTTGATCCACCAAACTGATTTCCAATAACCGTGGATAACTTGGACTGTCACTGCTTAATGTTGCCGAGCCGTCCTGGGCCTATAACCTATGTGGACACTTCGGCACCCTGGACCCCACTTGAGCTAACTTCCTTCTCATCTAACTTTAACTCCCAGCAGCCCCTCCTACACTTAACCCTATCATGCTAAGAGCTCTATATACTAGAGTGCCCCACTCTAGTGTCCAAAGGGAGCACTACGCTTTCCCTATTCTGTAAATGGCAAACCTTGCAATGCACTAAATATTATCACAACTATGTGCAAATAAAAGCAACAATGACAATAGAACATAAATACAAACAATGGTAATACCCAGAAAGGTGTAGCAGTACCATTCCATATGTGCTGTAATACATGTGAACATGTAGCAGTACAATTTATTAATGAGTAATAAATACAACGTTGAACATCTTACTTAACCCCTTTACATTTACACGACTTATTAGTTGGCTCATTGTGTGCCTGGAATTTGCACCACAATTCTGGCGCATTTTTTTGGTGCATCGTGTTGCATTTTAGGCTATACTCCTTTTTCTGAAAGCCACACTCCTTTCCAGTGATGCCATGATTCTTGACCAACAAGTAGGAATCTTAGAAAATTAGACCTTTTTCACACGTAGGGTAAAGGCTGTATATTTTCTGCTTTCTTTTTTTTTTTGCACAAAAATTCTGCTGAGTCTAACTGTCCAAGCAAAATAGATGTGATTTCCTGAAAACTACACCCGCTGTGTACCCAAGAACGCTGATGAACTGTGCGGTTTTGGTGCTTTTTTTTCCTCTCTTGTCTTCTATGTGGAGCATAAAAAAACACATGTAAGAAACTGCAGATACTTTTTAGAGTGCAGAATCAAAGCTTTTCTGTGCTATAAAAACACAATAAAAGCACTGCTTCACATCTGCACCAAAAACACTTCAAATATGGGGGAGAAGATTGTTATTGTGTAGTTTGGTACGGACATCTACAGAAAACAAAAAACAGTATTTCTTCAACATGTGAACACGACCTTACAGACACAAAAAAGCCAGATGTCATATAGTGACGTTGTAAAGCATAAAGATGAGACATTTCTGTCGACTCTGACTGCGAATGAATAAACAAAAGTGAAATAAACAGGTCCCTACTAGAAATGAGGAGGACGCACAGATGACCCACCAGCTCTGGCTAATCAAAAGCCGAGCCGGATAGAGATTCATGGCTTCCTGTCAAGCTGCCAGATAGCACTGACTTGCATGCTGGACCAGAGACCAGTGAATCCATCCGCTCATCTCTAGTCCCAACTGTCCCGGATACAGTGGACAGTCCCAGAATTGGGTCTACACCCTGCAGTCTCAAGCATCTGCTGAATTTCCCTCACTACCACCACCCCTCTGAAAACTCCTCCTGCCAGGGCATAAAAATGGCAAAAAGGCGTGGATTGGGGTGTGACAAGGGGCATGGTCAAAAATTGCCACACCATGCTATGTGCGCCGCATGATCTGTCCCTATTTCTGATCTTCAAAATTTGGGAGGTATGCATACTATTGTTGCAAACTGTGCGGCCACACAGGGGTCTAGGACATAAGGAAGCCCACCTCCACCTCCAAATCAGTAAGCATCTACTGTCACAGACCACTGACACGTAAAGTGGAACATTATGATGAGCAGTTGGGCTGCAGAGGTCCTGCATATTGTATCCGCCACTGCCATTGATCACTATTTTTTAACTTTATTTAACACTAGCTGAAGAGCCCGGCGCTGCCCGGGCATAGTAACTAACTGTGGTTAGTTATAACATATTATAATAATCCTCCATCCCATAGTCCCGTGCCCATATACCCATCACACATCCACGATCCCATAGGCCTGTGCCCATATACCCATCATACATATCCTCCATCCCATAGTCGAGTGCCCATATACCCATCCTCCATCCAATAGTCCCATGCCCATATACCCATCATACATATTCTCCATCCCATAGTCCCATGCCCATATACCCATCATACATATCCTCCATCCCATAGTCGAGTGCCCATATACCCATCATACATCCTCCATCCCATAGTCGAGTGCCCATATACCCATCACACATCCTCCATCCCATAGTCCCGTGCTCATATACCCGTCATACATAGCCTCCATCCCATAGTCCCGTGCCCATATACTCGTCATACATATCCTCCATCCCATAGTCCCGTGCCCATATACTCGTCATACATATCCTCCATCCCACAGTCCCGTGCCCATATACCCATCATACATATCCTCCATCCCATAGTCCCGTGCCCATATACCCGTCATACATATCCTCCATACCATAGTCCCGTGCCCATATACCCATCATACATATCCTCCATCCCATAGTCCCGTGCCCATATACCCGTCATACATATCCTCCATACCATAGTCCCGTGCCCATATACCCATCATACATATCCTCCATACCATAGTCCCGTGCCCATATACCCGTCATACACATCCTCCATCCCATAGTCCCGTGCCCATATATCCGTCATACATATCCTCCATCCCATAGTCCCGTGCCCATATACCCGTCATACACATCCGCCATACCATAGTCCCGAGCCCATATACCTGTCATACATATCCTCCATCCCATAGTCCAGTGCCCATATACCCATCACACATCCTCCATCTCATAGTCAACCATTATGACATCATAATGAGCGGCGGCGGGGCTCGCAACCTATGATGACATCAGCGTCGCTATGGCAACCATTGTGACATCATAATGAGGGGCGGGGCTTGACGCACGCACACTGCTTCCCCAGTATGCAAATAGGGGCATTGTGACATCACAATGAGGGGCGGGGCTTGACACGCACACACTTTTCCCCCCAGTATGAAGACGGGGCAAAATTGTTGGGTGAATTGGAACGCGCGGGGTTAAAATGTCGCCTCACAACATAGCTTAGGACGCTCTTGGGGTCCAGACGTGTGACTGTGCCAAATTTTGTGGCTGTAGCTGCGACGGTGCGGATGCCTATCCCGGACATACACACATACACACACACACATACATACATACACACATACATACACACTTTGAGCTTTATATATTAGATTTTAATGCTCCATGAAAATGTATACACTTTCACCTCTTCTCTAGATAGATGGAATTTCTATTTTCATACAAATTAAGAGACAAGTAAAGTTAATAGCATGAGCATTAATTTGTTATAAACCTTAAAAGGGTTTAATTACGCTGCCATTTTGCTGCATTTTTCCCATGAAAAAAAAATGCAGAGGTATAGATTGCCAGCAAAGAGAATGAAATTTCTGAAATCTCATGTACACGCTGCTTTTTGTTTTTCCTTGCAGATTGAATCCAGGCGTTTTTCAATCCTGCAGTATGTAAATTCTTCCAATCTTTTTGCATCATTTTTTAACCTATTGAAATGAATAGAAAAAAATGCAATTAAAAATGTATAAAAATTGCTTGCAAAAATGAACAAGAACATTTTATGCATATTTTTTTTCCTGCCAACAGTTGTTTTTTGCAGCAGAAATATCTACAAATGTTAAACGTGTGCAAGAAACCTTTTATGATTTTTGCAGCATTTTTCATCCATTCAAATGAATGTGAAAAAACAACAAATACAAACATAAAAAATGATTCACAAATAAGTGTGTTTCATAAAGCATTTTTCCTTTTTCCTGCCAACATTCTGTTTTTTTAAAGTGTTCACACAACCTAAATAGATGTGGAGTTTTTTTCAGAGATACTAAGAAGTAAAGCTATCTATATCCATACTTATTCACAACTAGCTGAAGAGCCCGGCGCTGCCCGGGCATAGTAACTAACTGTGGTTAGTTATAACAAATTATAATAATCCTCCATCCCATAGTCCCGTGCCCATATACCCATCACACATCCACGATTCCATAGGCCTGTGCCCATATACCCATCATACATATCCTCCATCTCATAGTCGAGTGCCCATATACCCATCCTCCATTCAATAGTCCCATGCCCATATACCCATCATACATATTCTCCATCCCATAGTCCCATGCCCATATACCCATCATACATATCCTCCATCCCATAGTCGAGTGCCCATATACCCATCATACATCCTCCATCCCATAGTCGAGTGCCCATATACCCATCACACATCCTCCATCCCATAGTCCCGTGCCCATATACCCGTCATACATAGCCTCCATCCCATAGTCCCGTGCCCATATACTCGTCATACATATCCTCCATCCCATAGTCCCGTGCCCATATACTCGTCATACATATCCTCCATCCCACAGTCCCGTGCCCATATACCCATCATACATATCCTCCATCCCATAGTCCCGTGCCCATATACCCATCATACATATCCTCCATCCCATAGTCCCGTGCCCATATACCCATCATGCATATCCTCCATAACATAGTCCCGTGCCCATATACCCGTCATACATATCCTCCATCCCATAGTCCCGTGCCCATATACCCGTCATACATATCCTCCATCCCATAGTCCCGTGCCCATATACCCGTCATACATATCCTCCATCCCATAGTCCAGTGCCTATATACCCGTCATACACATCCACCATACCATAGTCCCGAGCCCATATACCCGTCATACATATCCTCCATCCCATAGTCCAGTGCCCATATACCCATCACACATCCTCCATCTCATAGTCAACCATTATGACATCATAATGAGCGGCAGCGGGGCTCGCAACCTATGATGACATCAGCGTCGCCATGGCAACCATTGTGACATCATAATGAGGGGCGGGGCTTGACGCGCACACACTTTTCCCCCCAGTATGAAGACGGGGGCAAAATTGTTGGGTGAATTGGAACGCGCGGGGTTAAAATGTTGCCTCACAACATAGCTTAGGACGCTCTCGGGGTCCAGACGTGTGACTGTGCCAAATTTTGTGGCTGTAGCTGCGACGATGCGGATGCCTATCCCGGACATACACACGCACACACATACATACATACACACATACATACACACTTTGAGCTTTATATATTAGATAAAGGGATTTTCAAGGCTGAGAAGAAAAGTCTGCAGTCCCTCAATGTGACTACGGACCGCCAAATCATGGATTGTATGTTCCGAAGGAGTTGACTGTAACATTACCAAATAAAACAAAAAGCAAAAAACACAAATAAAAAGTAAAAAATAAACTGCAAATAATGCATAAAGGTAATAATAATAATAAGGGTATTTAGTAAACATAATTTTGATCAAAATAATGTACAAGCCATCCCGCCACGTCAAGGCAACCCTTGTGGGACAGTCCTACTCTAGTATTTAAAACCCTTTCACTTGCCAAGAGACGTGAATGTGAACAAGGATCGAGGGACTGACCCACTAGTAAAAGCATAGGCCAGACTGGATGGTTTTCCCAGCTCAGAAAGAGGGCGGTCACACCCTTTTATGTACTGAATGCACAATGAAATGGATAAAAAAAACTGAAGTCTGAACTGAGAAAATAAATTAATGTGTATGGACAATGTAAGTGCATATTAACACTTGACCATTTACCAAATGTATCCTATGTGTATATGTCCAACTTCTCTCAATTCTTTTCTATTGAACGAAGCTTGAGGAGTCAGATTGCATATATGTGGTCCCACGACCACTTACTTGCACGAGGCATACTGGGGAATCCTGACAGTTAGCACATTGCACACTGTCACAATTCAGCAGTCATAGAGAGATTCCAGACTTTTAATTTAAGTCTCCACAAAAGAAAAATATTATTCGGACCAGTAGCTCATATTTGTTACACTTGTTTTGTTTACGGTCATAACTAAATAGAAGAAAAACTGCATCCATCTCTAACAAGAATAAGATAAGAATTTGCAATAGCTAACCTTATTACTAGTGTTGAGCGATACTATCCGATATCGTGAAATATCCGATTGGATTGGATCGGACCGATACACAAAAAGTATCGGATATCGCCGATTCCGATACCGGAAACCAATGCAAGTCAATGGGACAGAAATATCGGAATTAAAAAAAACCCTTTCTTTCCTTGTAGGTTAATTCTATATGAAGAAAAACAGCTAATAATAATGTAGAATGTATTGGGGGAGGTGGAGCAGACATTAAAGGCATAGAGGTTTAGCCCAATCAAATGTAATAGCAGGCATAAATTTTTTTTTAAAGACTTTCGGAGTTACAAAGATATTGACTATGTTAACCTCTTTTATATTTTGTCAGATATGTATGTTTCACTACTTCCATGCTCTTCACCTTCTTTTTTACTTCTCCCACACTTTCTCCTTCATGATCCTCAGCAGCAGCAGCATCTTTTTCATCAACTTCTTCTTCACCTTATTCATCTTCTTCTTCTTCACCTTCTTCCTATTATTCTTTTTTTACATTCTTCATATTATTCTTATTCAACTATTATTCTTCTTCATATTCTACTTCTTCATCTTCTTCCTATTCTTCTTCTTCATCATATTCTTATTTGTGACAGTCATTCCTGTAGTTGTCATCTATAAAAGTTTGAAGATTACACCTTCCTTTCTGCCTGTCATGAAAGATTTACAACAGGATTTGCCCGCGTTCAGTTTGGCCTGCAGTAGCAGGCATTTTCTAGGGGCATCACGAGGAGGAACGGACTCACCCCCATACACTGCTTAGTCATCTTCTGCTTATAATTTAGATAATAACTTTTGCTCTGATTTTTAGTCTTATGCTTAATGTTCTTCTGCTTTTTGTACTTCTGCTTTTTGTTCTTCTGCTTCTTGGTCTTCTGCTTCTTGGTCTTCTGTCTCTTGTTGTTCTGTATCTTGGTGGTTGTCTTTATGTTCTTTGTCCTCTTGGTCATCTTCTTCAGGGTCATCTTTTTGGTCTTCTTCGGGGTGGTCTTCCGGGTCGTCGTCTTCGGGGTCATCGTTTTCGTGGTCGTCGTCTCCTTCGGGGTGGTCTTCAGGGTCGTCGTCTTCAGAGTCGTCGTCAGGGAGATCCAGAGTGATAACCAAAAACCATTTCCAAAAGCTTGAACTTGGAAATGTAGCAGAAGGTACAAGAAGGCTGAGGAACTGCCGAGAATCAGCTGACGGTACTGGAACCCGGATGGGTAGCAGAAGGAACAAGAGCCAATGGCACTACCGAGGACCAGCTGACGGTGCTGGAACCCGGAGGGGCAGCAGAAGGATCAAGAGCCAATGGCACTGCCGAGGACCAGCTGACTGTGCTGGAACCTGGTTACTAAGCAGGAGGTACCTGTGCAAGAAAGCACTACCAAGGACCAGCAGATGTTGCTGGAACTCGGATACCGAGAAGGAGGCACCTAAGCCAAAGGCACTGCCGAGGAGCAGCTGACAGTGCTGGAACCCGGATGAGTGGCAGAAGCTGCAAGAGCCAATGGAACTAGCGAGGACCAGCTGACCGTGCTGGAACTCAGAGGGGCAGCAGAAGGAACAAGAGCCAATGGCACTACCGAGGACCAGCTGACGGTGCTGGAACCTGGCTACTAAGCAGGAGGAACCTGGCTACTAAGCAGGAGGTACCTGTGCTAGAAAGTACTACCAAGGACCAGCAGACATTGCTGGAACTCGGATACCGAGAAGGAGGCACCTAAGCCAAAGGCACTGCCGAGAATCAGCTGACGGTACTGGAACCCGGATGGATGTTGCAAGGCCACAAGCCGGCCACAGTTACCGAAACCCACAGTCCTACAGGGGGTGCTTGTCCTATTGGCACTACGGAACCAGCCTTTGTTGCCAGATCCCGCAGCCCACATAGGAAGCAGGCGTGCTAGGACAAGGCTGGGCAGGAGGGAGTACTCGTGCCAAAGACACTACCGAGAACCAGCTGATGGTGCTGGAACCCGGATGGGTAGCAGAAGCTGCAAGAGCCAATGGAACTAGCGAGGACCAGCTGACGGTGCTGGAACCCAGATGGGTAGCAGAAGGTACCCATGAAAAACAAAGTTGCAAGCCGGCCGCAGTTACCGAAACCCACAGTCCTACAGGGGGTGCTTGTCCTATAGGCACTACGGAACCAGCCTTTGTTGCCAAATCCCGCAGCCCACATAGGAAGCCCATAAACTGCAGGCACCATAGACTCAGCTAACCCGACTGCAACACGACAGGAAAACGTATTGGTGGCAAAGTGACATTGACACTATCTGGAAACAGCAGGCGTGCTGGAACCAGGCTGGGCAGGAGGGAGTACCTGTACCAAAGACAATGCCGGGAAACAGCTGGCTCCCACTAGTAGTGGGAATGTGGACAGAGCAGGAGACATTGCCGGACACACATCATGGGATCAGCTGACGTTACTGAACCCCAGTAACACAGGAACAAGTGTTGATTGTGCAGACGGCACTTCTGAGCAGCAACTGGCGGTGTTGGAGGCCAGGGTAAATACTAGAGACAGAGTGGAGCCAGAGGCCTAATTGGAGCAAGTTTGAAATCAGTAGTAGTGTGAATGTGGAGGCAGCAGTAGACATTGCTGGACACACAGCAGGGGAGCAGCTGGCGTTACTGAACCCCACTAACACAGGAGCTAGTGTTTTTCTCTGTGCAGACGGCACTTCTGAGCAGCAACTGGTGGTGTTGGAGCCCAGGGTCATTCATGGAGTAGGCTAAGGCCGAATTGGAGCAAGTTTAATATCTGATGTTGGGATGAATGTGGAGGCAGCAGGAGACTTTGCCGGACACACAGCAGGGGAGCGGGTGGTGTTACTGAACCCCACTAACACTGGAGCATGTGTTTTTCCCTGTGCAGATGGCACTTCTGAGAAGCAACTGGCAGTGTTGGAGCCCAGGGTCAATCATGGAGTAGGCTGAGGCTTACTTGGAGCAAGTTTTATATCTGATGCAGTTTGAATGTGGAGGCAGCAGGAGACTTTGCCGGACACACAGCAGGGGAGCAGCTGGCGTTACTGAACCCCACTAACACTGGAGCATGTGTTTTTCTCTGTGCAGATGGCACTTCTGAGCAGCAACGGGCAGTGTTGGAGCCCATGGTCAATCATGGAGTAGGCTGAGGCCTACTTGGAGCAAGTTTTATATCTGATGTAGTTTGAATGTGGAGGCAGCAGGAGACTTTGCTGGACACACAGCAGGGGAGCAGCTGGTGTTACTGAACCTCACTAACACAGGAGCTAATGTTTTTCTCTGTGCAGACGGCACTTCTGAGCAACAACTGGCAGTGTTGGAGCCCAAGGATTACAGTTCAGGTGGTAGAAACATGAACACAACAGGAGACCTGGATACTGTTGCCAACCAATTATTTATTCTGGAAGAGGACTGGCAAATTCTGGTGAAATCCAGGCCTTGTTCATTTTCAGAAAAGTAAGCCGGCCAACGTTATCGGAGGATAGTCGCGTGCGACGGTCTGTTAGTACACCACCTGCGGCACTAAAGACGTGTTCCGATAATTCACTAGCAGCAGGGCAAGCCAGCACCTCCAATGCATACGGGCTAGGCTCTGGCCATGTATCCAGCTTAGAGACCCAAAACTTGAAGGGGAAGAGCCATCTGGGAGTACACTGACAGGGCAAGACATGTAGTCTGTCACCATCTGACGGAAACGTTGCCTCCTGCTGACTGGAGCCGTCTGTGATGGTGTAGACATTTGTGGCGGGCACACAAAACTTTGCCACATTTGGGCCATAGTGGTCTTGCCTTGTGCTGAGGTTCTGCCTCTGCTCCCTCTTTGTGCAGAGCTTCCTCCACTGCCTCGATGCACAGAGCTGCTTTGTAAAGCACTAGCAGCACTGCTCTCAGGTGGAATGGAGAACATGATGGAATGCACCAGTGTGTCTTGGTACTCCCGCATTTTACGCTTCCGGTTCAACGGTGATATGAGGCTTTGTAAGTTGTCCCAGTAGCGAGGATCTAGGAGGGTGTACACCCAATAATCAGCCGTGTTGAGAATGTGGGCGATGCGGCGGTCATTTCTCAGGCACTGCAGCATGAAATCAACCATGTGCTGCAGACTCCCAACTGCCCAAGAAACGCTGTCCCCTGCTTGAGGCGTCTCCTATGCCTGCTCTGCGTCACCCCACCCTCGCTCTACATACTGACTACTAGAGCATTGTGTACCTCCCTCCTCTGGAGAGATGTCTTCCTCCTCTATTGACTTCTCCTCATCCTCCTCACAAAGTGTCCTGTTATGATTGAGTCACCGTAGGAGGCAAAAACAGAAATGCTAGCTAAGTCCAGAAAACCAGAGAAGTTGGCAACTATCAGATTGCAGACCCCTGAACCTATCAACACAACTAGCAGTAGCCGTGGGGGGTTCCTATGATGACCTAGACCCCTCGATCACAGCCGGAGAGATACATAGGCCTAAAGAAGGAAAGGGGAAATCTAACTGCCCCAGAGCAGACCCCAAAGCAATAGGCAGCCCCCCACATATAATGACGGTGAAGCAAGATGAAAACACTTACACAGACAGAAAGACAGGCTGAGCAAAGACGGGGCCCAAAAACTACCTAGATAGGAAAGGATAGGAAGGCTGCTGTCTGCAATCTGCCAAAACCCTATCAGAGACAAAAGCCAACAAGCTGATATAAAAATGGCCCTGAAGCAACTAAGCTTCAAAAACTAAATCAGCACTCAGGTACTTTCAGAAGACAGAGCTCACGGAACACTGCACACTCCAGCAGGGAGTGGCAGAATCCAAAAAGCAAAAAAAACAAAAACAAATCTTAAATGCAAAAAGGCAAAACAGAAAACTTAGCTTTAGGAGAGCAGGAATCAGACTGGTGTCCAAGAGTCCACAGAGAAGTCACCCGCAGGGCAGAAAGGGCGTAGGCTGCCCTAAATCCAGTCAGAGACCCCACTCAGCCAATCGTCTTCATTAGTCCCAGGTGCCTGATAATCAGGCTCACTACCTTCCTTCACTAGAATAGGGAGTTCACCAGGCCTCAGTGACGGAGGGGAAAATGAACTCACAACAGTACCCCCCCTTGAGGAGGGGTCACCGAACCCTCAACAACGCTACCAGGGCAATCAGGGTGAGCCCGATGAAAGGCACGCACCAATCTTTTGGCATGAATATCAGAGGCAGGGTCCCAGGAATTATCCTCCTGACCATAACCCTTCCACTTAACCAAATACTGGAGTCTCCGTCTAGCCAGACGGGAATCCAGAATTTTCTCTACCTCATATTCCAAGTTACCTTCAACCAATACAGGGTCCGGAGGTGCCACCTCAGGCACAACTGGCTCAACAAACCTCTTCAACAAGGACTTATGGAACACATTATGGATCTTAAATGTGACAGGAAGAGCCAAACGAAAAGACACCGGATTAATAATCTCCAAAATCTTGTAAGGACCAATATATCTAGGCTTAAACTTAGGAGAAGCCACCTTCATAGCAATATTCTTTGATGATAACCACACCATATCACCAATCTTAAACTGGGGACCAATGGTCCTATGTCGATTGGAAAACCGCTGGGCCTTTTCCTGGGAGAGAGATAACTTATCCACCACTTGGTCCCAGATCTGGTGCATTCTCTCCACCACAGTGTCAACACCTGGGCAGGCAGAGGGCTCCACCTGCCCTGAAGAAAATCGAGGTTGAAACCCAAAGTTACAAAAAAAAGGTGACATCAAAGTGGCAGAACTAGCTCTATTATTTAAAGCAAATTCGGCCAAGGGCAAAAATGAAACCCAATCATCCTGATCAGCGGAAATAAAACATCTCAAATACGACTCCAAGGTCTGGTTTGTTCTCTCTGTCTGCCCATTGGTCTGAGGGTGAAAAGCAGAGGAGAAGGACAATCGAACTCCCAACTTGGAACAGAACGTCCTCCAAAATTTAGACACAAATTGAACTCCTCTGTCAGATACAATGTTCTCAGGAATCCCGTGCAAGCGAACCACCTGTTGCAAAAACAGGGGCACCAACTCAGAGGAAGATGGCAACTTAGGGAGTGGTACAAGATGAACCATCTTAGAGAACCTATCACAAATCACCCAAATAACAGTCATTCTTTGAGAGACCGGCATATCAGAGATGAAATCCATTGAAATATGGGTCCATGGCCTCCTGGGGACCGGCAAAGGCATCAACAACCCACTAGAGCGAGAACAAGATTTAGACCGGGAGCAAGTCCCACAGGACTGCACAAAATTCCTGACATCATGAGACAAGGTGGGCCACCAAAAAGAGCGACTCACCAGATCTCTAGTACCAAAAATACCCGGATGACCAGCCAATGCAGAGCAATGAACTTCAGACATCACTCTCTTCTTCCACTGGTCAGGAACATACAACTTTCCACTGGGGCAACGCTCAGGTTTGTCCTCCTGGAACTCTTGCAGAGCAAGTCTCAAATCGGGCGAGATGGCAGAAAGAACTACCCCTTCGCCTAAGATGGTAGCAGGCTTGGTCACCACAGGAGAATCAGCAAAGAAACTCCTAGAGAGGGCGTCTGCCTTGACATTCTTAGTTCCAGGAAGGAAAGAGACCACAAAATCAAAACATGTAAAAAACAAGGCCCACCTAGCCTGTCTAGGGTTCAAGCGTTTAGCCAACTCTAGGTAAATCAAATTTTTGTGGTCAGTGAGGACCACAACTTGATGTTTGGCTCCCTCCAACCAATGTCTCCACTCCTCAAATGCCCATTTCATGGCCAACAGTTCCCGATTCCCCACATCATAGTTACGTTCAGATGAAGAGAACTTTCGGGAAAAGAAAGCACAGGGATTCATTTTAGATGTTACAGGATCCTTTTGGGACAACACTGCTCCTGCACCAATCTCAGAAGCATCCACCTCTACCTGAAACGGGAGTGAGACAACAGGTTGCCGCAGAACCGGGGCGGAGGTAAATCTACGCTTCAGCTCCTGAAAGGAAGCAACCGCCTCCGGAGACCAATTCAACACATTCGCACCCTTCCTGGTCAGGTCAGTCAATGGTTTGGCAATACTAGAAAATTTTGCTATAAATTTCCGATAAAAATTAGCAAAACCCAAAAACTTCTGGAGGGCCTTCAAAGAAGTGGGCTGAACCCAATCATAAATGGCCTGTACCTTGGCCGGGTCCATTTCAATAGTTGACGGAGACAAAATAAATCCCAAAACAGAAATCCTCTGTACTCCAAAAAGGCATTTTGATCCTTTGACATACAGAGAATTCTCTCTCAAGATCCGGAACACAGTCCGAATATGTTCCACATGAGCATCCCAATCCTTGGAGAAGTTCAAAATATCGTCCAGATAGATAATCAAAAATTTATCGACAAAGTCTCGGAAAATATCGTTCATGAAGCACTGGAAGACAGAAGGGGCATTAGTGAGCCCAAAAGGCATCACCAGGTACTCAAAATGTCCCTCCGGAGTATTAAACACCGTCTTCCATTTATCCCCCTGCTTAATGCGGATAAGATTATACGCCCCCCTGAGGTCAAGCTTGGTAAACCAGCAAGCACCTCTGACTCTAAAGAATAGATCCGAAATCAGGGGTAACGGATACTGATATTTAATAGTAATTTTATTGAGGGCACGATAATCAATACACGGCCTTAAAGAACCATCTTTCTTGGCCACAAAAAAAAACCAGCACCTAAGGGTGAAGAGGATGGTCTAATATGACCCTTCTCCAACGCCTCCTTAATATAGGACCGCATAGCCTCGTGCTCGGGTACAGATAAATTGAAGAGCCGACCCTTAGGAAATTTACACCCCGGGCTTAGTTCAATAGCACAGTCATAACTCCTATGAGGAGGCAAGGACGCAGACTCATTCTCACTAAATACATCATAGAAGTCCGCCAAATAGTCAGGAATCTCATGCGACTGAGGAGAGGTGGAAAAAACCGGAGCCTCACTAAAGGTACACCGGCAACCCCAACTCACCACAGACACAGACTTCCAATCCAAAACTGGATTATGAATCTGCAACCAGGGAAACCCCAGAACAACGGCATCATGCAGACCATGCAACACCAAAAATCTGCAATTTTCTTGGTGGTCTGGGGCGACCCGCATGACCAACTGGGTCCAAAACTGAGGTTTATTTTTAGCCAGAGGGGTAGCATCAATCCCCCTCAAAGGGATAGGCGTCTGCAGAGGTGTCAACGGAAATCCACAACGTTTAGCAAAATCCAAGTCCATTAGGTTTAGCGCTGCTCCCGAATTCACAAAAGCCTTGGCGGAAAAGGTGGACAGGGAACAGATCAGAG
Organism: Dendrobates tinctorius; assembly: GCF_039654945.1. Lineage (NCBI taxonomy): Eukaryota > Metazoa > Chordata > Amphibia > Anura > Dendrobatidae > Dendrobates > Dendrobates tinctorius. The sequence goes on from NW_027361724.1 coordinate 10,301,252, forward strand.
TAATTGCCAAAAGAAACTTAGGCTGAACCCCACCAACAGAAAACGTGTGTGCAAAGCGTTTCTCACGTTTAGGACAAACAGAAATAATATGTGAGGCATCTCCACAGAAAAAACACAGCTTATTGCGCCTTCTGAATTCCTGACGTTGCGCCTTAGACAAAACTCTATCACATTGCATAGGTTCAGACGTCTGTTCAAGCGGTGGCAACACCTCTCGTGTAATCCTGCGTTCACATAAACGCCGATCAACCTGAAAGGCTAAAGACATAGAATCGTCCAGACCAGAGGGAACAGGAAATCCCACCATAGTATCTTTTACGGCTTCTGACAAACCCTTCCGAAAGAGAGCAGCCAAGGCACTATCATTCCAGGTAGTAAGGACCGCCCACTTTTGGAACTTTTGACAGTACAACTCTGCAGATTCTCGACCCTGGTTCAATGCTAACAGGGTCTTTTCAGCCTGATCAATAGCATTAGGTTCGTCGTACAGCAACCCCAAGGCTTGAAAAAATGCATTCACATTAGTCAGAATAGGGTCATCTGGTTTCAAAGAAAACGCCCAATTCTGGGGATCGCCGCGCAGCAAAGAGATGACAATTTTAACCTGCTGCGCGGGGCTCCCTGACGAGTTAGGCTTCAAAGCAAAAAATAATTTACAATTATTTTTGAAACTCAAAAATTTAGATCGATCCCCAAAAAATACATCAGGTGTGGGGATCTTTAGTTCAACAGCATGTGAACGAGCAAGATAGGCGGAAATTCCTCGCACTTCAGCAGCGAGCTGCTCCACACGATCAGACACTTGCTTTATCTCCATTGAGAGAAAAAAAAATTCCCCCTACGGCCTCAGAGATATAGAGGAAAGAATATACACACACCTTTTTTTTTTTTTTTTAAACACAATGCTTTCCTGCTATTGAGTACCCCAGGATCTGCGGTTGGGCGGGTGATTCTGTTATGATTGAGTCACCGTAGGAGGCAAAAACAGAAATGCTAGCTAAGTCCAGAAAACCAGAGAAGATGGCAACTATCAGATTGCAGACCCCTGAACCTATCAACACAACTAGCAGTAGCCGTGGGGGGTTCCTACGATGACCTAGACCCTTCGATCACAGCCGGAGAGATACATAGGCCTAAAGAAGGAAAGGGGAAATCTAACTGCCCCAGAGCAGACCCCAAAGCAATAGGCAGCCCCCCACATATAATGACGGTGAAGCAAGATGAAAATACTTACACAGACAGAAAGACAGGCTGAGCAAAGACGGGGCCCAAAAACTACCTAGATAGGAACGGATAGGAAGGCTGCTGTCTGCAATCTGCCAAAACCCTATCAGAGACAAAAGCCAACAAGCTGATATAAAAATGGCCCTGAAGCAACTAAGCTTCAAAAACTAAATCAGCACTCAGGTACTTTCAGAAGACAGAGCTCACGGAACACTGCACACTCCAGCAGGGAGTGGCAGAATCCAAAAAGCAAAAAAAACAAAAACAAATCTTAAATGCAAAAAGGCAAAACAGAAAACTTAGCTTTAGGAGAGCAGGAATCAGACTGGTGTCCAAGAGTCCACAGAGAAGTCACCCGCAGGGCAGAAAGGGCGTAGGCTGCCCTAAATCCAGTCAGAGACCCCACTCAGCCAATCGTTTTCATTAGTCCCAGGTACCTGATAATCAGGCTCACTACCTTCCTTCACTAGAATAGGGAGTTCACCAGGCCTCAGTGACGGAGGGGAAAATGAATTCACAACAGTGTCCCCTGCCTAGGCCTTTGTGAGGAACCACGTTGCGCAGACTGTCCAGAAGCAGATGGCATTTGTGACTCCTCATCCTCCACCTCTTCCAAAACCTTCTCCCTTAGTGCTTGCAGTGTTTTTTGAAGCAGGCAGATAAAGGGGACAATAATGCTGACTAGTGATTCATCTGCACTCGCCATCCGAGTGGAATCATTGAAGGCACGCAAAACTTGGCAGATGTCCTTCATAGAGGCCCACTCAGTGGTGCTGAAGTGTGACCGGCGCACAGTGCGACTTGTTTGCGCCTGATGCAGCTGGTACTCCATTACTGCTGCCTGCTGCTCACACAACTGCTCCAACATATGTAACATTGAATTCCACCTGGTGGGTAGGTCACATATGATGCGATGTTCCGGAAGGCGGAATCGGCGCTGCAGAGCTGTAGTGTGCGATCTTGCCATGCTGGAATGCCGCAAGTGAGCACACTCTATGCGGACCTCGTGCAGCAGTGCATCAAGATCCGGATAGTCCCTCATAAAGCTCTGCACGAACAAGTTGAGCACATGTTCCATACATGGGATGTGAGTGAGGTTGCCTAGGCCCAGAGCTGCCACTAGATTTCGGCCATTGTCACACACTACCAAGCCTGGCTGGAGATTCGCTGGCACAAGCCACACGTCGCTCTCCTGCTTAATGGCATTCCAGAGCTCCTGCGCTGTGTGGCTTCGATTCCCCAAAGAAATTAATTTCAGTACGGCCTGTTGATGTTTGGCCATGGCTGTGCTCATATCGGTCGTAACAGGCTCCTGCAGCGCTGATTCAGAGGAACTGGAGTATGAGGAGGAGTCAATGTGTACAGACTGGATTCCTGCAATCCTTGGAGTTGGCAAACACGTACAGCACCACTCTCAAGATCTGTAACCGGCTCCACAACATTGATCCAATGGGCAGTGAGGGAAAGGTATCGTCCCTGTCCATGGTTACTGGTCCACACATCGGTGGTCAGGTGGACATTGCTACTGACGACGTTTAGTAGCGCATGTTTAATTTTTCCCTCCACATGCTTTTGCAGGGCAGGGACGGCTTGCCTGCTGAAATAAAAGTGGCTGGGCACGGTGTTTTGTGGGATTGCCAATGCCATGAAGTTACGGAAGGTGTCAGTCTCCACCAGTCTGAATGAGAGCATTTCAAGGGCCAGTAGTTTTGCAATGCCAGCATTCAGAGCCTGTGCTCGGGGATGGTTTGCCGAGTATGGCCGCCTTTTCTCTCATGCCTGTGCTACCGATGGCTGTAGAGTGGCCTGGGAGTGTGAGGATGACAGGGAACGTGATGCTGTGGGTGGAATGTCACTGGGTCTCTGGACAACAGTGCCAGAGGTTCTTCCATGGCGATCCTGTGAGGAAGCCGAACCAGCTGTGTGTGAGCTGGAGGAAGAGACTACAACACGAGCTGAAGAGGTGGTACATGGTGCTGTAGGTTGGCCTACGTCTTCAGTGTGTCTTTGTAACTCCACCACGTGCTTGGTCCGCACATGTTTCCACATACAGTATTTGTGGTATTCAGGTTGCTGACACTTTTCCCTCTTTTGACTTTATGATTACACAGCTTGCATTTGACAAAGCAAATGTCATCTGCAACTGTGTCAAAAAAGGACCACGCACTGCAAGTCCTTGGAGCGCCCGTTTTGGGTTTTGGAAGAGGAATGCTCCTAACGGGTGCTGAAGTGGTGGCTACAGGCAACCAAGTCTGCCCCCTCCCTCTCCCTCCTGTTTTGGCCGTTCGGGGAATCTCTTCCTCAGAGCTGCTCCCACCACCTTCCTGTTCCTCACGCCATGATGGGTCAAGGACCTCATCATCTACACTCCCCTCTTCAAACACCTGCTTCTCCTGGGTAGTCTCGCCAGCACAGAACGCACCAGAAAGTGGCACCTGAGTCTCATTATCTGATGCGTACTGACTCTGAGGTGTGCTGACCATAGGCACTGGCCCACCTGCCTCTTCAGATTCAGAGGGACAAAGCAGTTGCGCATCACTGCATACTCCCTCTTCTTCACATTCTAGAATGCTGCTTGGCTGGCCCCCTGTTTCCAAGCCAAGAGATTCAGAGAACAGAAGTAGAGATGGCTCCTGTCCAGGGGTCTCTGACTGCCTGGGCAATTTGGCAGGTGGTGAAGAGACAGATGGTTGCTCTTCAGTGCTCTGGCCCTGAGAGGATGTGGAAGTAATTGAAGTCGATGCGTTAGCTGCCATCCATCTAACAACGGCTTTAATTTGTTTGTCCCGCAGCAGTGGGGTACGGAGAGGTCCTACAAAGCTGCGCATAAAGGACTGTTGCCTGGTAAAACTGGGGTACGCTGAATCACTGGTGCCCACAGCAGGCACAGAATCCCCACGTCCTCTCCCTGCTGAAACTCCACAACCACGACCACGTGCCTTACTCCCTGCCTTCTTCATCTTGGTAGACTGATAAAGATAGGCAGAAAAGTACAAAGGGGGGGGCTTAGTGTGCTTATTCCTGAACAGCTGCTAACAGGTATAAGAAACACTAATTTTATAAAGTGTGTGGACTACACTTTAATATGAGCTAATGTGGCCTACACAACTGTCAAGTGAAGTGTTTGGTGAAGTTTATTTACGTGTTTTTTTTTTTAAAAAAAAACAAAAAGGATGTAACCAAAGATGTGAAAGCTATAGCATCACAAATTTTTTGGAGCTATTACAATGCAGGAAGGTAACCTACAATGCAATAGATGAGGCTCCAAAAAATAGGCTAATACTAATCTGGCTGCGGCTGCAGGGCAGAAGCCAGAAAAAAGGCTCCTCTATCTACTCCTATATAGTGTTTGTAACCAACCAATGTAGATGGATATGGATGGAAGCACACTAATAGGAGAAAAAAAATCAGGAAAAATGAGCTGCAATAAAGCAAAAAAAGGACTATGTATGAGGCAGTGACGCACGCTGAGCGGACTACAACCAGAGGTGGCTGCAAAACACACTACAACGTGAGCTGCACTCACACACAGAGACCTCACAGACAGCCGTGAACTGGGCACTAGCACTGAAAGGCTGCAAAAAGGCTCCGCTGTCTACTACTATAGTGTTTGCAACCAATGTAGATGGATACGGATGGATGTACACTAATAGAATTAATGAAAAATGAGCAGCAATAAAACAAAAATAAATATGTATGAGGCAGTGACGCGCGCTGAGCGGCATACAACCAGAGGTGGCTGCAGGACACACTACAGCGTGAGCTGCACTCACACAGACCTTGCAGACAGCTGTGACCAGCTCTGCAAGGCAAAAGAAAGCTACAGTGATTGATAATGTAGTCTGGGTAAAGCACAATATTATATAGTAAATCGCTATCTCTAACTGTCCCTCAGAGTCTTGAACAGTAGCCTGTCCCTAACTGAATTCACAGGAGAGTGAACCCTAAATGGCGGCGGCTTTTATAGTGCATCATGACATCATTTCAGCAGCCAATCACAGCCATGCCATTAGTTAACATGCCTACATGCCTAAAAGGATGTGGATTCCTCATTGGCTGAATCAAATCAAACTGGCTCATAGCATTATGGGAACTTCTGATTCCAGTATTCGATATGCAAAAAGTATCGGAACTCTGTATCGGAATTCCGATACTGGGAATATCAGCCGATACCCGATATTTGCGGTATCGGAATGATCAACACTACTTATTACTCTTTGGAATGCACTCCCACAGGAGTCGGCTTTGTTGGGCTGTGTAGATAAATCTAATAAAAATGTAGATTTTTTCCAATAAAAACATAATATAAAACGTAATATGCAGATCTAATAACAAAAGTCAACAGCTGGTCCAGAGCCTTGTCCAAAATGTAGTGCTCATTGGTTTTCTAAATCCAGACTTAGTGCAGAAACATGATCATAAAAGGAAAGCTGTCAAGGATATTAGTACACATAGGGGCCCCGATTCATCAGTTTTAGCTAGTTTTCTACTGTAAAATTGTTTGAAATGTTGCAGAATATTTATATTAATCAAAGATGGGCAAAAAGTTTACAACTTTTGGCTGTTCTATGCCAGTCCTAGCCACCTCTGCTAACTTTTTGGAAAGTGAGCAGAGCTTGTGCAGGATGGGGCGTAACCTAGCACGACTAATAAATTCATCATAATTTATGTCAAAAAAGTAATGTAACGACAGTTGAAATTTATGCAAGAGGTACACGCCTCTGAATGAATTTGGCTCATCTTGCTCTAATGCTCCCTTCATTAAAACTGATCTTCAAAATGCCAAGCTTAATGAATTGGGAACAAAACAGTAGAATTTGAGAAAATCACTAGGCTCCCACTAGTAGGCCTAATCTGCCCTAATATATAGAGTACAATGCCTTGCGAAAGTATTCGGCCCCCTGGAACTTTTCAACCTTTTCCCACATATCATGCTTCAAACATAAAGATACCAAATGTAAATTTTTGGTGAAGAATCAACAACAAGTGGGTCACAATTGTGAAGTTTAACGAACTTTATTAGTTATTTTAAATTTTTTTGGACATTCAAAAACTGAAAAGTGGGGCGTGCAATATTATTCGGCCCCTTTACTTTCAGTGCAGCAAACTCACTCCAGAAGTTCATTGTGGATCTCTGAATGATCCAAAGTTGTCCTAAATGACCCACATAGGGCATCAGGGGAGCTTACTACTGTTAGGTCCTTTCTCTCCCTTTTTCCATCCCGTTGTTGGTGTTTGTTGTCTTGTCCATTGGACCTACCCGTGTGGGTTGTGACACCCTGTTTCAGCGATGTATTACTTAATTTACTGGGTGCAGCAGTTGTGACACAGTCAGAGTTTTAGATGTAGCACGAAACAGAGCTCCGAAAGCTAACTCCGCCTACACACCTGATTAACAGCTTTCTGTGAACTTTGTATAGTGACAGTAAGCTGCTAATCACTGCTGGGGGTGTAGTTGGTCTAGCCAACACATTCTAGGCAGTAATAATCTGCTGATAAAAACACTTGTATTGAAACAACAGCACACAGCCTAATAAATGATACATCCCTGAAATCAGTGTCTCAGCACCTGCCTCTTGCTGTCCGCAGATTACATAATAAAAACCTGCTGATAGATTCCCTTTAAAGAATCTTTAGTAATTAGTACTGTATAATTATCTAGAGCTGTGTTGACCTTATGATGCACTCTACACACAGCAGCCAATCTCAGTAGGCAGAGCTGCAAAGAGAAGGAGAAAGCAGTAGTATGAGCCAAAGATAAGGCAGGAGGTGTGTCTTTGACTACCTCAGCCCTCTGTAGACACTATCAATAAGCTGTGGTCACAGTGTAAGGTGGATTCTCTAAGCCTCTGGTCCAGTTCGGCACACAGACCCTGGGCATTGATACAGTGAGCAGGAAGGTGTGTGGCAGCGAGGGCTTGGCACACATAGGAATCTCAGGAACAGCAGAACAAATAAAATGGAACTTGTCAAGGATGAATGCAAGTTGAAAACTCAGCAGGAACAAATAATTCCAGTGTCAGTTGAATTCCAACCAGAGTACACCTCATTCTACTTAATGTGCTTCAGATTAGGTGATCACCTGAACCAAATCTTATTTAATGAAGGAAAGTATAAAAACCCTGCTGTGGTGTTCACAATCCTCTTGCAACAGGACAAGCTGGATGGCAAAACAAATGCTAGTAATATCCAAAATGTAATAGGAATGAAACAATAACTTTTAACTATGCCAAAGGAGTTGAAAATAAAAGTCTTTAGTGAGGAAAAGAAGGGATCAATTCTGGCTTTACTAGCAGAGGGATACAGTGAGCGTCTTGTTGCCTCCATCTTTAAAATTTCTAAGATGGCAGTCCATTACAACAAGGTCAAGCAGCAGACATTTGGGACAACAAAGCTACAGACTGGCAGAGGGTGAAAACGACTCTGCACTGACAGGGATGACAGTGATCTTGTTTGAATGTCACTCAGCAACCGCAGGATGACATCAAGTGACATACAAAAGGAATGGCAAATGGCAGTTGGGATGAAGTGCACAGCAAGATCAGTACATAACAGACTCCTAGAGGCAGGGCTCAAGTCATGTAAAGCTAGAAAAAAGCCTTTCATCAATTAGAAGCAAAGGAGAGCCAGGCTGAAGTTTGCCAAAACTATAAGGATTGGACCATATAGGACTGGAGTAAGGTAATCTTCTCTGATGAGTCTAATTTTCAGCTTTGCCCAACACCTGGTCATCTGATGATAAGACAGAGACCTGGATAGGCATACAAGCCACAGTGTCTTGCACCCACTATGAAATTTGGTGGAGGATCGGTGATGATCTGGGGATTCTTCAGCAAGGCTGGAATTGTGCAGGTTAATCTTTGCGAAGGACGTACGAATCAAGCCGCATACAAGGTTATCCTGGGAAAACAGCTGATTCCTTCTGCTCAGGCAATGTTCCCCAACTCTGAGGACTGGTTTCTCCAGTAGGATAATGCGCCATGCCACACAGCTAGGTCAATCAATGTGTGGATGAAGGACCACCACATCAAATCCCTGTCATGGCCAGCCCAATCTCCAGACCTGAACCCCATTGAAAATGTCTGGAATGTAATCAAGAGGAAGATGGATGGTGACAAGCCATCAAACAAAGAACTGCTTAAAGTTTTGTACCAGGAGCGGCATAATGTCACTCAAAAGCAGTGTGAAAGACTGGTGGAAAGCATGCCAAGACGCATGAAAGCTGTGATTAAAAATCATGGTTATTCCAAAAAATATTGATTTCTGAACTCTTCCTGAGTTAAAACATTAGTATTGTTGTTTGTAAATGATCATGAACTTGTTTTCTTAGCATTATTTGAGGTCTGCAAGCTCTGCATTTTTCTGTTATTTTGACCATTTCTCATTTTCTGAAAATAAATACAAAATTTAGTGCTTGGAAATTCGGAGACATGTTGTCAGTAGTTTATTGAATAAAAGAGCAATTTACATTTTACTCAAAAAAAACTGTACCTATAAAGAGAAAAATAAGAAACTTACTTTGCAGTGGTCTCTTAATTTCTGCCAGAGCTGTATGTCTAAAAGGACCTCAAATAGACTTAGAGAGGTGATGTCATTTATCCACTCTGAGCATCCAGCAAAACCGAGTGCGGAGCACAGTTGAAGGCAGCAGACCAAGTGGAAGGAAGTGGAGCCCAGGATATCTGGGAAAGGTGTGTAACACACAGATCACAGCTCTACTCTAATGGAAGTAAGTTAAAAATCAAAACAGCCTAGCAGTCAAAGCTGGGAAAAATAATGAGCAGATAAGAATCAGTTACAGGTAGTAACTAGCACATTATGGACATGTATTTTATGTAATTTTTCTTTTATTAATAAATACTTACCTTCAGAAAGATTTTGTTGAAGTGCTTACCATAGCATTAGAATATTTCACATTGTAGAAAAATAGAATTATTTCAGACCCATCAGCCATTCTCACAGGATATTAAAGTTTTATAGCATTATAGTAGTCACATCAGATTATATTATCTAAAAACATAATTTCTACTGATGATACGGTTTGGGAATTGACTGCAATGGTAAATTCTGAGACGCAGAAATAAAATGGAGATCTTTATTAAAGGGGTGTATAAGATAAAAAAAAATCTGCTTTCATTCAAAAACAGTGCCACTTTTGTACAAAGACTATGTCTTGTATTGTAGCTCAGTCCTATTAACACCTTCCTGACATCTACAGTGCATATACAGTTGTGGCCAAAAGTATTGACACCCCTGCAATTATGTCATATAATACTCAGTTTCTTCCTGAAAATGATTGCATACACAAATTCTTTGGTATTATTATCTTCATTTAATTTGTCTTAAATGAAAAAACACAAAAAGAATTGTCCTAAAGCCAAATTGGATATAATTTCACACCAAACATAAAAAAGAGGGTGGACAAAAGTATTGGCACTGTTCGAAAAATCATGTGATGCTTCTCTAATTTGTGTAATTAACAGAACCTGTAACTTACCTGTGGCACCTAACAGGTGTTGGCAATAACTAAATCACACTTGCAGCCAGTTGACATGGATTAAAGTTGACTCAACCTCTGTCCTGTGTCCTTGTGTGTACCACATTGAGCATGGAGAAAAGAAAGAAGACCAAAGAACTGTCTGAGGACTTGAGAAACCAAATTGTGAGGAAGCATGAGCAATCTCAAGGCTACAAGTCCATCTCCAAAGACCTGAATGTTCCTGTGTCTACCGTGCACAGTGTCATCAAGAAGTTTAAAGCCCATGGCACTGTGGCTAGCCTCCCTAGATGTGGACGGAAAAGAAAAATTGACAAGAGATTTCAACGCAAGATTGTGCGGATGTTGGATAAAGAATCTCGACTAACATCCAAACAAGTTCAAGCTGCCGTGCAGTCCGAGGGTACAACAGTGTCAACCCGTACTATCCGTCAGCTTCTGAAAGAAAAGGGACTGTATGGCAGGAGACCCAGGAAGACCCCACTTCTTACCCTGAGACATAAAAAAGCCAGGCTGGAGTTTGCCAAAACTTACCTGAAAAAGCCTAAAATGTTTTGGAAGAATGTTCTCTGGTCAGATGAGACAAAAGTAGAGCTTTTTGGGCAAAGGCATCAACATAGAGTTTACAGAAGAAAAAAGAGCCATGCAAAGAAAAGAACACGGTCCCTACAGTCAAACATGGTGGAGGTTCCCTGATGTTTTGGGGTTGCTTTGCTGCCTCTGGCACTGGACTGCTTGACCGTGTGCATGGCATTATGAAGTCAGAAGACTACCAACAAATTTTGCAGCATAATGTAGGGCCCAGTGTGAGAAAGCTGGGTCTCCCTAAGAGGTCATGGGTCTTCCAGCAGGACAATGACCCAAAACACACTTCAAAAAGCACTAGAAAATGGTTTGAGAGAAAGCACTGGAGACTTCTAAGTTGGCCAGCAATGAGTCCAGACCTGAATCCCACAGAACACCTGTGGAGAGATCTAAAAATGGCAGTTTGGAGAAGGCACCCTTCAAATATCAGGGACCTGGAGCAGTTTGTCAAAGAAGAATGGTCTAAAATTCCAGCAGAGCATTGTAAGAAACTCATTGATGGTTACTGGAAGCGGTTGGTCGCAGTTATTTTGGCTAAAGGTTGTGCAAACAAGTAATAGGCTGAGGGTGCCAATACTTTTGTCTGGCCCATTTTTGGAGTTTTGTGTGAAATGATCAATGTTTTGCTTTTTGCATCATTCTCTTGTGTTTTTTCATTTAAGACAAATTAAATGAAGATAATAATACCAAAGAATTCGTGTTTGCAATCATTTTCAGGAAGAAACTGAGTATTATCTGACAGAATTGCAGGGGTGTCAATACTTTTGGCCACAACTGTACGGAAGAACTGACAATTTAGGTACAAAATGGTCATTACACCCCTAAATAAATTTCTTGATGGGTTTTGCTTTTAAAGCGGGGTCATTTTTAGATTTTTCTGTAGTTCTAAAACTCTATGAACTCTATAAATTGTGATCACAAACCAAGTCTGCTCTCCAAAAGCCAAAAAGAGTTTCTTCCCTTCCAAACCCTGCCATGTGCCCAATGTAATTAAACTTTTGAAAAGCAGCTGTGGGTCCAAAATGGTCACTATATCCCCAAGTTAATTCCTTGAGGGGTGTATTTTACAAATTGGGGTCCCTTTTTGGTGGTTTCTGCTGTTTTGGAAGGTAGGAGTATAGTAGGGTTTTCTACGGACTGGTAATTGGATTGTAATATCTATTAAATTTGGTTTGGAAAATAAATGCATGCCACTTGGATATTTATAACAAAATAAATATATGTCAGGTAAGAAATTTGTGTAATATGTACTTTGTTTGCTGAGACTCTTTGTACTCTGTGGTTCTCAAATATTTATGAGCTCTGAGAAAATTCTTACGATGTGACAGTGTTGTTTTGTGCAATCAGCAATGTCAGTGTGTATTATTTATTGTGCCTAAAAATGTGCATTGCCATTTAAACTGTCTGAAATTCCCCTTTCAGAACAAAAAATGATTGATCCTTAAAGGGGCTGTCCAATTTACATAAAAGAGGGTGTAAAGACATGACGTATAAAGGAATAAAATGCTAAACAACTGTCACTCTCTGATCCCTCGTTGCTCTAGTGTAGCTAAATATGGAAATTTTCTGATAGGCCCAGAAGCAATGACATCTCGTTCTTTAGTCAAATGACTACTGAGGAATATGACTGGCTGCAGCAATATGTTAGGTAATGGATGAGACATCATGCATGTGTCACACTGTAATGATGATGTTGCCCTAGGTCTACTAATCAGAAAAGTCGACATGGATGCTTGCAGGTAGTAAGTAGGAGGTTTCTAGGGCTCTGTTATGGTGAAGTGCGGAGGCCTCCGGGCTGCAAAGAAATGCCGGCGGAGCCGCCGCCCCTGCACCGGAGCACAGCCCGCTGCCACCACCGCACCGCAGAGCGCCGCCTGCTGCCACCACCACAGAGCCCACCTGCCCCAGCACAGCTGCCCCAGCCCTGCTGCCCCTGCCTCAGCACTGCTGCCCCTGCCCCAGCACTGCTGCCCCAGCCCCAGCACTGCTGCCCCTGCCCCAGCACAGCTGCCCCGCCTCAGCACAGCTGCCCCAGCCCCAGCACTGCTGCCCCTGCCCCAGCACAGCTGCCCCTGCCTCAGCACAGCTGTCCCTGCCCCAGCACAGCTGCCACTGCCCCAGCACTGCTGCCCCTGCCCCAGCACTGCTGCCCCTGCCTCAGCACAGCTGCCCCTGCCCCAGCACAGCTGCCCCAGCCCAGCACTGCTGCCCCAGCACAGCTGCCCCTGCCCCAGCACAGCTGCCCCTGCCTCAGCACTGCTGCCCCTGCCCAAGCACAGCTGCCCCTACCCCAGCGCAGCTGCCCCAGCACAGAGCCGCCACCGCACGAGCCTGGACCACTGAATGACCCCTGTGACTACTTCTCCACCTGTGCCGGATCCCTTCCCAGGTAAGCTGAATTCGGACTGTAAGACGGACCCCCATTTGACACATTATTTCTTTTTTCCCTATTTTCCTACTGAAAATTGGGGTGCGTCTTATGGTCCGGTGCGTCTTATAGTCCGAAAAATACGGTACTTCTTTACAATTTTTTATGTCTGATACTTAGGCATTTATTTATATACCCCTGGCAGTCTCCCCTCTTTACCCTTGTGGTTTATTCAGGTTAGCTGACAGTCTAAAACTATTAATCAATAAATGTAAAAATGATTGTATACTCAAATCTATGGCGCAGCACCTTGTCTATCGTGTTTGAAGTTATTTAACCCATTGACCAGTCAGCAGAGGATATTTTATTCTTGCCAGATAAAAAGAAATGTAGGAATTCAGCAATTCATCATGAATGTTCATCAAACTTATATATGGTTTGCCATAGGCTAAATAGGACTAGGAGAAAATCATTCCAATTGATTAAAATATCAGCAGTTCAAAAGAAAGCATGCAAATAAGAATGCAAACTTGGAGATATGACTGATCAAGAAAATTAATGATCATTTTTCTGATCCATCGGTATATATATATATACACACACACACACACTATAATAATAATAATAATAATAATCTTTATTTATATAGCGCCAACATATTCCGCAGCGCTTTACAGTTGAACAGTTTCAAACACAACAGTCATAAGTAACAATGTTAACAATACAATAATTAAAGCGAAATAAGACGACCCTGCTTGTGGAGCTTACAATCTACAATGAGGTGGGGGAGATACAAAGCATAGGTTTGTATTTACAATGATGTATTTACAATGACGGTCCAGCCATCTTCAGGGGGTGGGGGTTAGATGGAGATAGTGAATGGGCTACACACACACAAACATAACATGACTTTGATTACTGAATGTGATAGGCCGCTCTGAACAAATGCGTTTTGAGCGAGCGCCTAAAACTATGCAAATTGTGGATGATCCTAATATCTTGGGGTAGAGCATTCCAGAGGATTGGCGCAGCACGGGAGAAGTCTTGGAGTCGGGAGTGGGAGGTACGGATTAGGGCAGAGGTTAGTCGAAAGTCATTTGCAGAGCGCAGCGGTCGGTTAGGCCGATAGACAGAAATGAGGGAGGAGATGTAAGGGGGTGCCGCACTGTGGAGAGCTTTGTGGGTGAGAACAAGTACTTTGAATTGTACCCTGTAATGAATTGGCAGCCAGTGTAACGACTGGCGAAGAGCGGACGCGTCTGAGTAACGATTAGCCAGATGGACAACCCTGGCTGCTGCATTAAGGATAGACTGGAGAGGGGAGAGTCGAGTGAGAGGGAGGCCAATTAATAGAGCATTACAGTAGTCCAGGCGGGAGTGGATCAGGGCGACAGTGAGAGTTTTTGTTGTTTCCATGGTGAGAAAAGGGCGGATTCTAGAGATGTTCTTTAGGTGTAAGCGGCATGAGCGGGCAAGAGATTGTATATGGGAGGTGAAGGAGAGATCGGAGTCGAACATAACACCCAGACAGCGTGCCTGCTGTCGGGGTGTTATTATGGTGCCACCCACAGAGAGGGAAATGTCAGATTTAGGGAGGTTAGTAGATGGTGGGAGCAGAAGAAGTTCAGTTTTGGAGAGGTTGAGTTTCAGATAGAGAGCAGACATGATGTTGGAGACTGCAGACAGACAGTCAGTGGCGTTCTGTAGTACAGCGGAGGTAAGGTCAGGGGATGATGTGTACAGTTGTGTGTCATCAGCATAAAGATGGTACTGAAAGCCAAATCTGCTGATGGTCTGTCCAATTGGGGCCGTATAGAGAGAGAAGAGAAGGGGGCCAAGGACTGAGCCCTGAGGTACCCCAACAGTGAGAGGAAGAGGAGATGAAGTGGAGCCAGAAAACAGAACGCTGAAGGAGCGGTCGGAAAGATAGGAGGAGAACCAGGAAAGAGCAGTGTCCTTAATGCCTAGTGACTGGAGCCTAGAGAGTAGGAGAGGATGGTCAACAGTGTCGAAAGCTGCAGAAAGGTCGAGAAGAATGAGCAGAGAGTGGTCACCATTACGTTTTGCTGTCAGAAGGTCATTGGTTACTTTGATGAGTGTAGTTTCTGTCGAATGTAGGGGGCGGAAACCGGACTGTGAAGGGTCTAGGAGGGAGTGAGTGGAGAGGTAACGGGTAAGGCGTGAGTATATCAGGCGCTCCAAGAGTTTAGAGATGAAGGGGAGATTGGAGACTGGTCTGTAGTTGTTTGTGCAGGATGGGTCGAGGGTGGGTTTCTTTAGTAATGGAGTAATGATAGAGTGTTTGAAGGAGGAGGGGAAAATGCCAGAGGAGAGGGAGAGATTAAAGATTGTAGTTAGGTGAGTTGTGACGACTGGGGAGAGAGACTGGAGGAGATGTGAGGGAATGGGGTCGGTTGTGCATGTAGTCGGACGAGAAGAGGAGAGGAGCCTGGAGACTTCTTCTTCTGTGATGGGATCGAATGTGGAGAGTGAGCCAGGGGGAATGCAGGGAGGGATGGGAGTCACTGAATTTGGTGATTGGGAGCGGATTTCCTGACGGATATTGTCTATTTTCTCTATAAAGTGGGAGGCAAGGTCATCAGCGCAAATGTCTGTGATAGGGGCTTGTGCTTTTGGCCTGAGGAGGGAGTGAAAGGTGTCAAAAAGTTTCTTGGGGTTGTTGGATAGTGAGGAGATCAGGGTGGTGAAGTAGGTCTGTTTGGCGAGGTGAAGGGCAGAGTTATATGTCCTTAACATAAATTTGAAGTGTATGAAGTCTTCTGGTGTGCGTGTTTTCCTCCATAAGCGTTCAGCACACCTAGCGCATCGCTGGAGAAATTGGGTTTGCGATGTGAGCCAGGGCTGTTTCACTCTGTGTTTGGAGGTTCTGAGGGTGAGGGGAGCTACTTGGTCAAGGGTGCTTCTAAGAGTGTCATTGAAGTGATGTACAGCCAGATCAGGACAGGACAAAGAAGAGATTGGGGACAGTGATGAGTGTAGGGAGTCTGAAAGTGTATGAGGGTTAATGGCTTGTAGATTTCTGACTGAATGGTAGGTAGGAGGGTGCTGGGGTGAGCGAGGATTTGTGAGTGTAAAGGAGAGAATGTTGTGGTCAGAGAGGGGAAGCGGTGAGTTATCTATGTAGGAGATTGAGCAGAGCCGGGCGAAAACCAGGTCCAGGGTGTTACCATCTTTGTGTGTTTCAGAGGTTGAGAGCTGAGAGAGGCCTAGAGAAGTGGTTAGTGATAGAAGCTGGGATGCAGATGTGGAAGTGGGGCTGTTAATGGGGATGTTGAAGTCTCCCAGGATAAGGGTTGGTAGTTCTGAGGACATGAAGTGCGGCAGCCAGGCAGAGAAATGGTCCAGGAAGTGGGTGGGTGAGCCTGGGGGCCGGTATATGACCGCTACTCTGAGGGAGAGGGGACGAAAGAGCCTGATGGTGTGGACTTCAAAAGAAGGGAATGAGAGTGATGGAACTGGGGGGATGACCTGGAAAGTGCATTGTGGGGACAGGAGTATGCCGACTCCACCACCAGGTCTGTTTGTCGGTCTCGGGGAATGGGAGAATTGTAAGCCACCATGGGAAATGGCAGCAGGAGAGACAGTGTCAGAATCCTGAATCCAGGTTTCCGTGAGGGCCAACAGATTCAGAGAGTTTTTCAGAAAGTAATTGTGTAGGAAAGGAAGCTTGTTGCATACAGACCGTGGATTCCAAAGGGCACAATTGAAAGAAGGAGATGAAGGAGTGCAAATAATATTAGTAAGATTATTAAGGTTTCGATGTGAGGTAGGGTAGGGGTTGAGGTTGGGGGATGGTGGACCGGGGTTGGGGGAGATGTCCCCTGAAATCAGTAGGAGCAGGAAGATAAAGAGCAAGTAGTTTTTGGAATTGTATGAAGATTTTTTGTGCAATGTGTTTGGGCAAGATGGGCTGAGGTTTTTTAAGAAGGTGAGAAGTGCATGGGAGCTGTACATGGGAGAAGGAAAGAGAGAGGAGCTGATGTATATGAGTTGTGATGGAGGGGGGATTGGTCGGTGAAAGTGGGTTGCAAGAGAACATAGGAGGATAGGAATAAAGCACATGGTTAAAAGGGACAGCAGAGTGAGGGTTACCTGACTCCTGTCCTGACTAACTGCCATGTAATAACTGCTGTATCCCGACGCTTATCTTCGTGACGCTTTGCTTCTGTGATGCGTGCACCCCCACATGCGTGCACCCCTAAGAATGGTTCACATTTATAGTCCAGACTGCTGGGTCAGAAGAGATGGATTGTGGGAACTGGTTGAGGATAATTTGGCAGCTGGGCTCAGCACACCAGGGTTGTTGTTTTTTTTTTGGGATGATCAAAGACATTCAGCCAGGCAACATCTATTTTAACACCTCCACCAGATAAGATCTACACTGATCCCAGTCATGGAAATGCAACAGTGAGTTTTAAGTACAATGCACCAAATGATTTATAACAATGAATTAGCAGACACATTAAAATATGTTTCTAGATGGTAAAGCAGCAGATGACAGCAGACAGCAAGCAGAGGGAATTTTTACCATTAGAGTCTATTGCAGCAGATGAGACAGCAATCAGAGGTGGGAAGTTGTACCATTTGAATATGTTGTAGAAGACAGCAAGCAGAGGGAATTTTTACCATTAGAGTCTATTACTTACACTATATACTTACATACATATATGTATATATGTGTATATATATATATATCAGGCTCCAATACAGATGACGTACATATAAAATAAGCGGGTGTAGGGTCGGACTGGGTAGCAAGGGCTCAAAACTAACAGTGACTCTGATGGGCCACTGTTCAGCTACTTGCAAATATTACATTACCCTCTTTCACAAATTTACCTGTGTTTCTATAATAATAATCAACTAGGTAATTTGTTAAGTGAATGACGAGATGTTGCTTTTGTCTGCATATAGTGAATCACATGCGTTGGGCAAACTACTGGGCTCCTTTTGGGGGGTAAGTGGCTTACTCCTCCTCAGGGGCTCACTGGGGATTTACGTGTTCCCCCATGGGACAGCACAAGCTTGAGCTGATTTCACTAGTGTTAAGTAAACAGTATTCTTGTCTGATACTTTTAGACAGAGTAATTTTTCTGTATGAATGTAATAAATAGCCTAAACGATCAGAAGCAGCTTGGTATTTAAACTTTCTTTCTATAAACTTTATATGGGCAGAAGAGTTGCTCAATGGTTAGCAAAGATAAGAGCTGTATGAAGGTTGTCTGTTCTGTACGTTTTTGCGTTTCCTCAAACAAAGAAATAAACTATAAATGTTAACAAATTTGCTCTAATGTGTTTGAAATAGTAAAAGCTCAATCCAAATGGGTAATGGGAGTGTTAAATAATAATAATATGTCCCTTGCACTACAGAGTTGGTAGTATGTAAGCAACAGAAAAAATACAAATACATTCTATATAAGGCTGGAGTAACATTAGCATATCACATCCGGTGCAAGATCATCAGATTCGAGATGCTAATGACACTCGGCTCCATCTCTGCTGCAAGTGTGCAGCGAGTGTCAGCGCTCTGTACTATGATTCTCTAGAATCAGAGCACAGCTACGGAGAAGACGGAGAAAGTTATTTCTCCATCTCCTCCATTGCCGGCATCCGCTGGAATCACACTACATTCGTGTGATATCCGTGTGCAGTGCGATGTTTCACACTCATCCACAGACTTATATGGGTGCGTGCGATCCGATTAACTGATGCATGCTTTTTGCATGCTGAGTCGGCATGAGAAAATAATCGCAGATGTGGGCTGCCCCATAGGTTTACATTTTTTATCACATTGCAATCGTCTGATTAAATCGCAAGTGGGAGCGAGCCCTAAGAATGATTATCAGAGTAGAAGGTAGGTAACCGGAAAAAAAAAATGTGATTTTCATAGAGACAAATTAGAATTTTTAAACTAGAGGTCATGATGATCACAGCTGTTAATTATGCACTGTAAATGATGGATTTATTCATAAATATTCTTCTCAAATTATTTTAATGTAAATAAATAAGCAGGGTGAATATAGTATCCTAATGATGAGGTAAGACCCAAAACATTAGATAGCTGTTGGCCAAATAACTGTTAGGCTGACAGATATCCCTTCCAATCCCCCTATACACAAGAAAACTTGTGTTAGGCTAACTAAGTGAGGTGGATACTCAAAGGCCAAGGTCCAGGTGGAGTGGGCACACAGGTACAGCAGGCAAGCGACACATGCAGAAAATAGGTAGCAAAGGTACTAGAGACTGCTGGTGAGCAGGAGACCAGGAATAGGTAGCAAAGGTCCTGGAGACTGCAGGCAGACAGGAGACCAGGAACAGGTAGCAGAGGTCCTGAAGACTGCAGGTGGACAGGAGATCAGAAACAGGTAGCAGAGGTCCTGGAGACTGCAGGTAGACAGGAGACCAGGAATAGGTAGCAGAGGTCCTTGAGACTGCAGGTGGACAGGAGATCAGAAACAGGAAGCAGAGGTCCTGGAGACTTCAGGCCGCACTTAGACGTCTTAATACACAAACACAGGTTTGTGTCTTGGTAGTAGACCTTAAAAAGGCCCAGGTAAATGATCACATGGGATCACACAGGGCCATATTTGAAACCCGATGTGTGAAGCCCGATGTGAAACACAACAGAATTTAGGGGACTGGGGAGAGGAAACCAAAGCCCAGATTCGGGATAGATGCTTAACATCTTGGATAAGTGAAGTTATTTTGTGTTCTCCATGAAAGAGAAGTTGCCAGACTCCTTTGGCACTGGCTTATCTCCCTGCAGAATAAAAGGATTGGCCACTGAAATTCTAATAACCTGATCCTTCTATTCACTACTATCCGTCTTTCTTCACTATTAAAGGGAATCTGTCACCCCTTTTTTGAGATATCATATAATGATATCATTCAATTGTGTGTCACATAAGGATTCTCTTAGTACTTTTGCTTCCCCCTGACCCCGCACCTTTCATGCATAAATACTTTTTTTATATGGTTCAGATGTATGTAAACTGCCACGGTCCGGTCTGATGGGCAGGGCTTATTCAACTGCTCCCCCCCTCCCTATCTTGCTCTACACAAGAAGAAATGAGTAGAGCAAGACAGGGAGCAGGTGAATAAGCCCCGCCCAGCGGACCGGATCGCCGCAGTTTACATACATCTGAATCGATATAAAAAAGGTATTTATGCATGAAAGGTGCGGGGTCAGGGGGAAGCAAAAATACTAAGAGAATCCTTATGTGACACACAATTGAATGATATCATTATATGATATCTGAAAAAAGGGGTGACAGATTCTCTTTAACATCTGTTGAGGAGAGTCACGAGGCACCCATACACATTAGATGGTTGGCCAATGCAGCCAACAATAGGTGGGTTTGGTCATCTTTTATTTAATGTGCATGGAGAGCGTCTATAAACTTCTGAAAACCAGAAACAGTTCTACATACTCCACTGATGTGTGTTGATTGGTTATTTTAAACACTTTTAATAGAAATTTGAAAATCTAATACTACAAAAAAAACAGAGTAAATGTTTATTTGCCATCATAAAATATTTGCCTTATTATTTGCTTTAGTGTTTGTGTTTAGAAAAAAAATCCAGTGTGACTTTGTTATAATATAACAGAGCCCTCGGTGATGCCGGCAGCATCCTTGCTTTGCATGATATTTACAGCACAGTTATGAAAGCTGTCATATAAAATGTTGTGCTGCGCAAAGCGCGTTTCTTCATGATGTACTTATTGTGACAGAACAAATAGACGCTTCAAAGCTCTGATCCTCTAATAATAAAAATCATGCATTATGAATTTGGAACGTTTTACATAGCATGTATAATAAATACTGAAACAGTAAAATTGGAACAACCAAAGAGATGCTATTATTTAAAGGAATAAATTGAATTTGGGCTTTTCTTTTCTCTTTTATGTCTGTATCCCCAGGGCTTGCACAACTCAGCACGCTTTGCATGCTTCAATCAACATTTTGGGGATAGACAAATCTCATTTCAACATCATCATGTTTTCATTGTACTAATTACACTTGCGTTAATCAAGAAACTGTATATGATTTTAGACTGCAAGGTTCTGAAGGGTAGTAGTGGGACTAGAAGCTGGAGGAAAACAAACTGCAATGGTTATCCTTAGGAAACGTGCTGCGGAGTAAATTATTTATGATGCTATATACACACACACAATGCATATGCCACTTATACAAATATACAGTATATATATGTATATAATCACGGCAGAAAGTGATGCCACCTGTAAAATTATTCTTAAAAATCAAGTATTAATCACAGAAAATTGTGCAATTACACACTTTTCTATACATGTGTTTATTTGCTTTGTATGTATTGGTACAACACAGAAAACAAGGCAAATTAGACAAATTAAACTGGAGTTTTTGGAGCACTCTTCGTTAGCAATCTACTCCAGGTCTCATATTTGAAGTTTGTCATCTCCCAATAGCAATTTTAAGATCTCTCCACAGTTATTCAATGGGATTTAGATCCAGACTCATTACAGGCCACTTCTGAACTCTCCAGCACTTTCTTTCCATCCATTTTTGGGTGCTTCCTGAAATATGTTTGGGGTCATTGCCCTGCTGGAAGACCCATGACCTATTACGCAAATCCAGCTTCCTGACACTGGGCATTACATTGCGACCTAAAATCCTTTGCTAATTTTCACATATCATGATGTCTTAAGAGCACACAGTCAAGGCACTCAGTGCCAGAGGCAGCAAAACAGCCTCAAAATATCTTTGAACCGCCATCATATTTGACTGTAGGTACTGTGTTCTTTCCTTTGTAGGACTCATTCTATTTTTGGTAAACAGTAGAATGATGTGACTTACCGAGAAGCTCAGTCTTGGTCTCTTCTGTCCAGAAGATGCTTTCCCAGAAGGATTTAGGCTTACTCTCATTTTGACCCAGTCTGAATCTCTAGGTTCCCTTTGATGAAAAGAGACAAAGTGGCCAAAAAACCAAACAGAGAAATTATTCTATATAAAATATCAATTGCAATTTTTATTAATATACAAAAAAGAAACACAAGCAAAAATTAATATAAAACAAATTCCTCTAATGGGAGGGATGCTAGTGGCTATGGATCCCATTAAACATTCACAAGAATAAATTGCAGGTTACAGAGGAATCAATATTATTAGCAGGGGTATATACCAAAGATAGGATGTATATTTTGTAGCAGATTGGTAAGGACCAGTTTAAAATAAAACTTAACTTTTACTATACCTTTAAAAACATGTAACAACAAAAAGTGCCATACAAAAGTGCTCGTGCTGAAGTGATTACAAAATGATTCAATGCCGCCTGAAATCACCCATATGGAACAATGGGGCACTCATTATATCATTTTATATTATGAAGAATGGTCTATGGCCCCACATATAAATTGTCCTTATATGGTTAATACTATTCTCTAGGCTCTATAACAGCCCGTATAGGACATAAATATAAACAGAAAAGTGAGCCACTGTACATACATCAGACACCCTCAGAGAGGAAATGTATAGAGTCTCCTTTAGATTACTGACCACCAATCACCTCTCTAGAGTGTGAATAGATCATAATGTACTTATCTCAGATAATGTTATTTTCCATGACGGTACCCAAATACTGCTCACAGCTAGGGGGCTCCACATATCAGCGCATCGCTGGGAAGCTCGATTCCCTCTATATGTCTCCCAACGCGTTTCATCTACCACAAATTCATCAGGGGAGTAGTGGAATATAGTCCAGTGGCATTGCGCGCCATATCGCGCTCTCGTTATCTTTTAAATACTTTCAGAAGTCCCGCGGTCTATCCCCACTTCCGGACGCCGGGGTTGGCACTTCCGGTTTCCATCTTGTTCAGGCCCCTAGACTCTTCTCCTGCCCCACTTCCTGGGCACGTCTAAGGGACAAAATGTCACATCCGGTGACGCGTATTGACCAGATCATATGCCCCACTTCCTGGGTTCGTCTGGCCGTCAATAACGTCACATCCGGTAAAAATGGCGATGTAAACACATCGCGTTCATGTGACTCGCCCGTGCCCATAGCAACCAGACGCTATTGTAGATGTCTATCTAGCATTAGGCATCTCCTTCTAGAGAGTAGGGCTCGGTCTAAAAAAGAAAATTATACAACTATTCCCATTTAGATAACACTAGTATCAGTGCATTAGAGACGTGTATAATAACAAGAGATCAGCAAAAAACATTTTTTATTTTTTGCTGATAACCCAAACAAGGGACATTTTCAGTGTATTCCTAAGTCCAAAAAAAAACAATTTTTACACCATATTCAGGATAAAAAACGTATGATTAAACTTCCCAGAAAAAATAGTCAATTGATCAATAGATGTTGCATGGTAAATACTGGACACCACGGAACTTTTTAGGGAAGGATAGAAAAGGGTGCTCACTAGAACTTGCCCTATTATACCCTCTCTATATGTCACCTACCTAGCGCGGAGGTTGGCACCCTAATTCCTGCGCAAATGGCGCCCCCACTCGACGACGGCTCTCCCTATACTTTGATGGCCCTATTAAAGTACTCCCTACAAGAAGGAAGAATAGGTGAGGAGTTCATTCAGTCCCTTGGGATGTACTGTTCGTAGTGAGAAAATCCAGAAGGTTTCTCTCTGGAGGATTCGCTTATCCCAATCACCTCCTCTTTGAATTTTTGGGACTCTTTCAATGCCTATGAAACTGACAGCCTTAACATACCCATTGTGGGCCTGGTTAATGTGATTCGCCACTGGTGTATCTCGTTTGTTTATGATATCCCTATGATGCTCTCCCACTCTCACTCTAAACTCTCTCTTGGTTTTGCCAACGTATTCTAGACTACATCTACAGGTAATCTTGTACACAACTCCAACCGATCTACAATTAATGAACTGTTGTATGGGAAAAGTTCTTCTGGTGACACTACTGTGAAAATTAGTGTCCTGTGTGATTGATGCACAGTATTTGCAGTTGCCACATTTAAAACACCCTTTGGGTTGGGTACCCAGCCAAGTAGATCTAATGTTAGTGTTTAAGGAAAAATGGCTGCGGACTAGTCTATCCTTGATAGAACGACCTTTTCTGAACGTAATTTGTGGGGTACCAGGTAAAATTCCTAGAAGGTCTTGATCCATGAGGAGAATTGGCCAATGCCGTTTCATAATTTCCCTCAAATCATTGGATCCATTAGAATATTTAGTTATAAATCTGATCGTTCCTTCATCTGTGTTTTTCTGTTTTGGAATTAATAGCTCTTTTCTATCTTTGACTACAGTAGTCTTGAATGCCTCCTTGAGGATATCATCAGGATATCCACGCTCCAAAAACCGAGATCTCAAGTCATCGGCTTGTTCTCTGAAATCTCTGTGATTAGAGCAGTTTCTTTTCATTCGTAGGTATTGTCCCTTTGGAATGCCTCTTCTAAGGGGGGCTGGGTGACTAGAATCCCATCTCAGCAGAGAATTTGAGGAGGTGGGTTTTCTGTAAGTTTTAGTTATCAACCGACCATTCTCTCCTCTTTCAATGCTGATGTCTAGGAATGATAGTTTATGTCTATCCGCCTCAAAGGTAAATTGAAGGCCCAGATCGTTCTTGTTCAAACTTTTTACAAAATTACCAAACCCCTCCTTATCTCCTTTCCAAATTATGAACACATCGTCGATGTAGCGGAGCCAGAGCACAATACTCTCCTCCGCCACATCCATGTGCTCTCCAAATACAATGTTTTCCTTCCACCAACCCAGGAGCAAATTGGCAT
The DNA here is from genome assembly GCF_039654945.1 of Dendrobates tinctorius. Taxonomy (NCBI): domain Eukaryota; kingdom Metazoa; phylum Chordata; class Amphibia; order Anura; family Dendrobatidae; genus Dendrobates; species Dendrobates tinctorius. The sequence continues at coordinate 10,325,698 of NW_027361724.1, forward strand.
ACGATGGCGCACATGGGCTGCCCATCGCAGTGCCCCTGAGCTGGTGGAAGTACTCTCCATTGAATAGGAAAAAATTCCTAGTGAGGCAAAATTCAAGGGCCTTCATGACAAACTGATTGTGTTCAGAGAACTGGATACCCCTGGTTTTTAGATAGTAGTCCGCAGCCATTAGACCTTTATTATGGGGGATGGATGAATATAAGGCCTCTACATCGATTGAACCCAATATCATATTGGTGTCCAAATCGATGTTGTCAAGTTTCACCAAAAGATCCATGGTGTCCCGGATGTATGAACTTAGGGAAATGACAAATGGTCTAAGGATTTGGTCTACATATAATCCTAGATTTTGTGTTAGACTCCCGATCCCAGAGACGATGGGTCTTCCCTTTAGAGGGACCAGACCCTTATGCACTTTTGGTAAGGCATAAAAGGTAGCAACAACAGGATGCGTTGGTGTCAAAAATTCCTTTTCGTTTTTATCAATAATTTTAGAATGAAAGGCTCCATCAATTAATCCTTTCAATTCTTTCACAAAGGATTCTGTGGGATTACTCTTAAGCCTTTCATAACCCATAGATCTCTGTAAAAGGGAGTAACAGAGTGTTTTGTATTGGACCACGTCCATCACCACTATGTTACCCCCTTTGTCCGATGGTTTTATTATTATAGATTTGTCCCTTTCTAGATCCAACAACCCATCCATTTCTTTTTTGGAAAGGTTGTGAAATCTACGTTTTTTAATCCTCTCTATTTCCATCAAATCCTTAGAGACTAGGTTCAGAAAGACATCTATAGCGCCAGCATCACTGCTGGTAGGTGGCATACGTGTACTCTTAATTTTTAACGCTGTAAAGGGTCCTTTACCTTGTACATTAGGGTCCACATCCCCCAGATGATACAAAAATCTAACATCATTTAACAAATCTTCATTAATCCCCAATTCAGCACAGCTTTTTTTATCAACGTTAATGAAGTGCTTTTTCCACTTTAACTTCCGAACAAATAAATTGAGGTCTTTGATGGTTTCAAAACATTCAAAGTCAGAGGTAGGCACAAATGACATGCCTTTACTAAGGACCGCCATCTGTTCACTACTGAGGGATTTTGAGGATAGATTGATAATATGATTATTCAATTGGGGATCCGGTTGTTGAATCTGTTCCTTAAAGGGTAGTTGGAGTCTAAAAAATGCTCCCTCTGTGGTGAGCCTCGACCCACTCCCCTTCCCCCCCCCCCCCCGTGAGCCACCTCTCCCTCTGACTCTTCCTCTACTGTGTTTAAATCTAACCTCGGAATCAGAATATTCTGCCTCCGAGGAAGATAAATCAGTGTCTTGTGTGCGATTATTTTTGGTCACTGTATAAGCTTTATTTTCACGGAACTCCTGTAAGTCCCGAATAAAAAACTTGTGTTTCCTCTCCTTTAAATGGTATTGGAATTTCTCTATTATGCCCTGCAGGCTAGACTCTTTTAGGGCAAAATCCGTTTCCGTTGAAAATTTCTTGGTTACCTCAATCTGTTCCCTGAGGCGTTCGTTAATGTTGTTTAACATGGATTTCTCCTCATCGAGGAGTATCTTCATCAGCCTCAGTGAACTATCTGTTGCCTCTTTTTCAAGTCTAGCCAGCAGGGCTGAGTTTCTATACCTGTAACCAAAATTCACGGAAATCCTGAGATGCCGGGGTACTATCCCTGCTTTAATATAGCTCTCCAGGCTTTGCACCTCCCACCAGGATGTGATCTGTTCTTTATATACCTTAGTCAATTCCTTGAATGCTGCGCTGAACGATGGTATATATTTTTTCTGAGTAAAGTTACCATCTGAAAATACGTCTTTTGCTTCATTTACCCATTGAGTGGTGTCTATTCCTATGGACAGGAATCCTGCCATGTCCTGATATATCAAAATTATTAGCAGGGGTATATACCAAAGATAGGATGTATATTTTGTAGCAGATTGGTAAGGACCAGTTTAAAATAAAACTTAACTTTTACTATACCTTTAAAAACATGTAACAACAAAAAGTGCCATACAAAAGTGCTCGTGCTGAAGTGATTATAAAATGATTCAATGCCGCCTGAAATCACCCATATGGAACAATGGGGCACTCATTATATCATTTTATATTATGAAGAATGGTCTATGGCCCCACATATAAATTGTCCTTATATGGTTAATACTATTCTCTAGGCTCTATAACAGCCCGTATAGGACATAAATATAAACAGAAAAGTGAGCCACTGTACATACATCAGACACCCTCAGAGAGGAAATGTATAGAGTCTCCTTTAGATTACTGACCACCAATCACCTCTCTAGAGTGTGAATAGATCATAATGTACTTATCTCAGATAACGTTATTTTCCATGACGGTACCCAAATACTGCTCACAGCTAGGGGGCTCCACATATCAGCGCATCGCTGGGAAGCTCGATTCCCTCTATATGTCTCCCAACGCGTTTCATCTACCACAAATTCATCAGGGGAGTAGTGGCATATAGTCCAGTGGCATTGCGCGCCATATCGTGCTCTCGTTATCTTTTAAATACTTTCAGAAGTCCCGCGGTCTATCCCCACTTCCGGACGCCGGGGTTGGCACTTCCGGTTTCCATCTTGTTCAGGCCCCTAGACTCTTCTCCTGCCCCACTTCCTGGGCACGTCTAAGGGACAAAACGTCACATCCGGTGACGCATATTGACCAGATCATATGCCCCACTTCCTGGGTTCGTCTGGCCGTCAATAACATCACATCCGGTAAAAACGGCGATGTAAACACATCGTGTTCATGTGACTCACCCGTGCCCATAGCAACCAGACGCTATTGTAGATGTCTATCTAGCGTTAGGCATCTCCTTCTAGAGAGTAGGGCTCGGGCTAAAAAAGAAAATTATACAACTATTCCCATTTAGATAACACTAGTATCAGTGCATTAGAGACGTGTATAATAACAAGAGATCAGCAAAAACCATTTTTTATTTTTTGCTGATAACCCAAACAAGGGACATTTTCAGTGTATTCCTAAGTCCAAAAAAAACAATTTTTACACCATATTCAGGATAAAAAAAGTATGATTAAACTTCCCAGAAAAAATAGTCAATTGATCAATAGATGTTGCATGGTAAATACTGGACGCCACGGAACTTTTTAGGGAAGGATAGAAAAGGGTGCTCACTAGAACTTGCCCTATTAAACCCTCTCTATATGTCACCTACCTAGCGCGAAGGTTGGCACCCTAATTCCTGCGCAAATGGCGCCCCCACTCGACGACGGCTCTCCCTATTATTGCAAAATACAGGTAAATGAGCCAGGATATATATGTCCTGCGATATTTTTCCCAAATGAGATGACTAAAAAACAGAATATACAGTAGTTTTTTTATGTAAAAAGTGCTAGTGCTTAAATTGGTGATGTATGGCAGTCCGCATCCTAATCAGAATATACGGATGTTCTCGAAAAAAGGCATATTGCAGTGGGACTCCGTGCTAATATTAGATGTAGACAGCCAGTAATTCCCAATATGAAAAAAGTGTACAATAGCCAACCTCCACCTAGTAATGTGTGAAATACATGCTGAAAGCACATGGAATAGAACTTACAATGAATGCGAGAGCTGTGCCGCATCTCTCCACCCCGATGCGTGTTTCGTCCACACTTCTTTTCATGATACATGTAATCATTCCTGAGTAACAAACAACTCTGTACTTCGAAATGTGTTGAATAAACCACCACATTTTAAACCTTTCTACTGGGATATAAGTCTCAGTACTTTCAGCACCACGGAAACCTTCCACTAAATCCATTTCTTTGATGTCTAATGGTCACTTGTTGACCCATGGATCTGCTGCAGCTGACGTCTCACATTGCATGCTGTTCTAACAGATAAATCGGGTTAGTTTAATCTGAGAAAAAGCTTGTTGTGTCTATCAGATAAGACCCTATTTGCGCTGATTTCTCTTACAGTTCCTTAGGTTGTATTTTGCAGCATACAGGAAGCAAAAGATTTTTCCACCACCAGGAGCAAAACAGTAGTAATGCACTAACATGACAAGAATCTGCATAGCTAATCATATGCTGAATAGTAGCAAGTAAAATTTATGTATGAGATAGCCAAGATGATTGTTAATAAAATGATGGTAGATTCACATTTGAAGCAGTAGTGGATGGTGAGATATGGAACCTGAAAGTCAAAAGTTCAAAACGTTGTTACCCTTTTGCTTGTTAGTGTAATTGTATATGTCAGACAGTAGAGCTGCAGAAAAACATCCCCAATTCCATGTCTTGCAGTTTTGTGCTAAAGATGGTGCTTCTGTTTATAATGGCGCAAATACTTTAGCTTAATTGGACACTGTACTTTTTAACATCTTGTTTGATAATGGATAAAAATGAAAATTACTTCATGTTATCCTATTCTGTAATGGCACTCCAACTTTCTGGTCACTGGACACCTTCTTTATAACTAACTTGCGGTGCGCTGCCTGTTGTCAAGAGTAATCTACCTCTAGCCACAGATTTGATAAGATGAATTACAGGACGTGGGGGAGTATTTTTGTCTCTCTGCTACTATTGATTGGCCTGTCTGGTACTAGGGGTAGGTGTCACAGTTCCACCCCTCAGTGTGTCTGGGATGCAGTTACTGACAGCTCGGCCGTCCAATCTGGTATAGGGGTGTGCTAAAGCTGTCAGCACTTTGATTGACAGCTTAGGCATCCAATCAGGAACAGAGCCATGATGAGTTGTCAGTGTGTTGATTGACAGGTCAACTATCCAATCTGAGACTGAGAGGCATCAGCTGTCTCCATGTGTTCATTATTCCAGGTAATTGTCATGCTTCTTAGCTGTGCTGTGTCTCCCAGACCACTGCCAGACGTACATTCAGCTTGTGAGGTTTGAGCTTTCCTCTGCCTTGAGTTCTGCATGCTTGATCTGTTGCCTGACCCTGGACTTCATTCTGACCATCCGCCTGTTTAACCCCTTCAGCTCTGATCCATTATTCTCCTGGCACTCTGACCTCGGAATGTTACCTGACAACACTTTTGTCTCTTCCTTCTGTTTATGACGTACCCTCCTGGCTTCTGACCTTGGACTCCTTGACCACTCTGACTCACGGCTTGGCCATGAGAAGTGACTAGCATCTCAGTAGGTAGCAAAAGGGAATAATCCTAGCTACCTTGATGGACAATGAGAGAATAATTTTTTAGCATAATCCAATTTTTCCAAAGTCATGATTATCACATCCAACATATTACAATTATTAGAATGTAGTATTTAGTCTATTCATTTGCTTACATATCACTAACTGGTGACAATAAAGTGATATCATAGAACATGGATTTAAAAGCAGACTCACTTGGTGACAGTCTCATCAATACTCAGGGTGCTTCCTACTCGTGATTGGCCTCTTTCACGTGTATTATTAATGTCTATTAATGTACACAGGCAGCAGTGCTGTAAATTCTTCCCACTCCTTCCAAATGCCTGTTTTATTTCATTTCACAAACTGTGCCTTGAATACATAAACGCTGCAGAGAATATGAGCAGATTTTTCCTTACCAGTAAGAACTGAAGGGCTGAAAATACATGAAATCCAAAGATATAAATAATACATATCTCATTCTTGTTCATCTTTATTTGTAGATGTCAACGCATGCTTGGCTGCACATAACTGAATACCACAAGCATAATGCATACCAGCCACAAGAGCATGCTCTACAATTTTAGTACCTAGGACACAAAGAGATATAGTGATTTACAAATGAAAGCAGTCACACAGTTTAAGAAAAAGATACAGGAAAAGTGGTATCTGAGCTGAGGGAAATATGCAACAAGGCTGCTGACAAAGAAAGCCAAAGTCAGAAGAACGGGTAGCAATGTTAGGCCTCTTTCACACATCAGGTTTTCGCCGTCAGGCGCGATCCGGCGCTTTTGACAGAAACCGGATCCGGCGAAATGCAATGCCGGATCCGGTTCCCCCCCCATTGACTTGCATTTGCGCCGGATCGCGCCGGATGGCCATGCGTTTCATCCAGTTTTCGCCGGATCCGGCAATGTGTCGCGATCCGGCGTCTGGAAAAAACGGCTACTGTAACGTTTTTTGTCTCCGGCGAAAAAGCCGGACACGCCGGATCCGGCGCGTCCGTCTTTTTCACACAATGAAAGCCTATGAGCGCTGCAATGCGCCTGATCCGGCGAAAGCCGGATCCGGTGGCCGGATCCGGTTTTTTTGGTCTGAGCATGCTCAGTAGCTCTGCCCACAAGACATATATAAAAGCAAGACAGTGGGACCCACAGCCACACCCAACATGCCACCCAAGAAAGCAACCAAGCGCAGCAGGAGAAGGCAGGAGACCACTGCAGCACCATCAGCACCACCACCACCCCAAATGGAGCAGCAAATGGAACATGCTGAGGAGGGGAGGCCAGCAGCAGATGAGAGACGGTAATTATCAAATCCCCCATTCCTCCAAACTAGGGCTATTGAATATCAAGATATTCATTGGCCCTTTGTTTCTCTTTATTCAACAGCCGCCCAATAGATGCAGCAGCAGCAGCAGCAATGGCAGCAGGTGGAACACCACCCACAGGCATGGAGTGTGGCCACCAGGAAGACAGCACATCATCTTCTGGGAGCCCTCCCTCGCATCGTCAGCGTTTGACGGTAAGTTTTTATTTCCAAAATCCATCATCTCTGTAATATATGTCTATTCATTGCCTTTTATTTCAAAACCGGATTCACAAGATGAAGAGGAGCTCCCAGAAGAAGAAGGAAGGGGTGGACAGACACCTGGAGTGGGCTCACAATTGGTAAGTTTTTTGCATCAAACGCAGAAACACAACATCACACTACACGCAACACATAGAAAACAATGTTCTGCAGACCACACACAGCAAACAAATGCCTACATCCAAAGACATAACATTTTTTGTTTTCTTCTCTAGTCTTCCCAATCTGGTGCTCGGCCAAGAGGTCCTCGCAGCGCCTCCCAGGGTCGTCGGCGACAGCAACGCGGCGGTCACCAGCGTGTAAGTATAAATATTTTTGCTTTGTTTTTTTGCACTTTTTATTTCATTTCTTTTGTGGAGGCTAATTATGTTATTTTTGTCTTTTTCTTTAACAGCCTTCACAGCGTGCTCCCGACTCTGACGGTGAGGATGGAGGACTCGATGTGGACCACCTCATCGATCTCGTCAGAGAAAGGGAGCCGCTCTGGAATATGGCTGACCGCCGCCACGCTGACCTTATCGTTACCCGACGACTCTGGGAGGAAATCTGTTCGCTCCTTGTGGGCCGCTGGGAGGACCTCGATGTTCGGGCCCAGATTAAAGAGCATAAGTATATACAGTACCGGTTGCTTGATGTAAACCAGTGTTTCCCAAACTCCAGTCCTCGTGGTCCCCACGGATCATGTGTTCAGGATTTCTATTTACTATGGAAATCCTGAAAACATGACCCCTGGGGACCATGAGGACTGGAGTTTGTGAAACACTGATGTTGTATACTAACCACTCCTTTCTCGTTTCAGGGAACAGAATTGTGAATCGGTGGCGGTCTGTGAGGGATCGTTTCAAGAAGGAGTTCAATAAAGAGATGCGGGCCCCGAGTGGATCTGGAGGACGCAGGAGCAAGTACAAGTACGCACAAGCCCTGTCGTTCCTCCGGGAAACAATGGTCACCAGAAGGTAAATATTACACACCACATGTGAAAAAAAATGTTAGATGTAACTTTTTTTTTTCAGCCAGGGCCATACCATGTCAGTATTTTAATTGTTTTTTTTTCTCTTTATTCCACAGCACGGTGAGCAGCACTCGGGAGCCTGCACGATTGGACCCTTCTGAGGCGATCCCTGAGGAGACCGGCACCGAGGGACACTTCGACCGCCCCGGTACATCTGCACCTTCCCAGCCTTCCCACACATTCGACCCATCTGTCCCATCCACCAGCACAGGAGCATCGTGGCCGCCTACATTACATGAAGCTGCTGGTGAGGAGATCGCTTTCCCTTTACCCCACCCTTCTGCCCCTGCCACCTCTAGTACACCTGCGGGTACTGGGCGGCAGCGGCAGAGGGGTCAGGAAAAGAGTTATGCGCCAGAGTTCTTGCATCTGAATGCATCTTTCCAGAACTGTCTAAAAGTCTTGTCAGAGCAAATCTCTGCAGGCTTTCAGCAGATCAACTCCAGCATTCTGGAGGTGAAGACACTTCTGCAAACCATGCATTCAGAAGCAAGATCTTCGCCAAACCACACCTTTTTCAGGTCTGTTGTGGAGCGCATGGCAACACTATCTCCTACCCAGCAGATGCATGTAATGCATTCGTGCCACGGTGCTCTACAGCAGGTTACCTCCCAACCTCCACCTCCCACCACTGTAGTTCCTCCACCTGCACCCCCTCCAGCCACTTTCCATCCTCCCCCTCCTATTACATCTGCACCCCCTCCAGCCACTTTCCATCCTCCCCCTCCTATTACATCTGCACCCCCTCCAGCCACTTTCCATCCTCCCCCTCCTATTACATCTGCACCCCCTCCAGCCACTTTCCATCCTCCCCCTCCTATTACATACCAGCAACCTCACCAGTACCAGCAACCTTCCCAGTACCAGCAACCTCCCCAGTACCAGACATCTCCCCACTTCCAGCAACCTGCCCCGTACCAAACTCCTTCCCCGTACCAAACTCCTTCCCCGTACCAAACTCCTTCCCCATACAACTTTCCATCAACATCATCTGCTCCTACAGTCCCTGCCCAACCCTCCACTCCTCCGCCCACCACCTCTTCTGCCTCCCACATGTCCACCCATTCTGTATCTTTTTCCACATCATCACCTCTAACTGTTCCTTCCCCACCACGATCCCAGTCCTCTCTCCACACTCCCATTGTCGAAGTGTCCCGCAGCCCCTCCAGCAGTATTTCCACCCCACACTACACCGAGTTATAATGTTTTTTTTGTAATAAAAATGCCCATTTGGTTGGTTTCAAACCTTTATTAAAAAAGTTTTTTTAACTTTAAAAACAGTTTACACAAAAAAAAATATTTTAAATAAAAGTTAAATTATTGTTTACACTGGTTGTCTGTCATTTCTTTCTGCGGCGAAATATGTTTAAAAAAAAGGTTAAATACAGGGTATTTAGGTAAAAAGGTATTCAAAACAAGGTATATAACTGTGGGTAAATTTTAGCTTTTTGCCACAGTTGTGTTCCTGGTTGTGTTTGAAGCAAAGTATTTCACCTGAAAAGTTGTGTTTATTGTTGGTGATTTCCTAACAATGCACACAACTTTTGTTAAAAGGTGAAATACTTTGCATAAAACACAACCAGGTACACACCTGTGGCCTAAAGCTAAAAATAGTAAGACCATGACAAGATAGCCAACTTTGGTTGGCAAAGGTATATACTGTTGGTCCAGAAGGTACACAAGTTTGGTTAGGGCACAAATCTTTCACACTCTGTCATCCTGCCAGTGTACTCTGCCTTGAGGTGACATAAAGTATAGTGCAAAATTGTCCCTCAAACCGTCACAGAACTTCTAGTGGTAATATTTCCAATGACAACATCCATCTTCGCCAGTAACTTGCTCTTCTCTCCAACCTGCACTTTCTCCTCTACAACCTGTCAAAGAAGGGCTGTAGGAACATGCTATATATAGTTTTCCAGTAGCCAATCCCGTTCGGAAGGCCACAAGGGTCAATTTTAAAAACCAGATCCGGCGTAATCCGTCGAAAAACGGATAGAAAAACGGATGAACCGGATGAGACGGATCCGGTTTTGTCTGTCAAGAACAAGACGGATCCGGCAGAAAACCGGATCCGGCACATCAGGTTTTACAAAACATTTGCCGGATCCGGCATTCCGGCACGACGCCGGATCTCGCCTGACGCCGAAAACCTGATGTGTGAAAGTAGCCTAATGAAGTTACAAAAGGGATTATCATCACAGGATGGGTGATCAATGTACAATCAAGAACTGGGATGTTAAGTCATATACACTCACTGGCCACTTTATTAGGTACACCTGTCCAACTGTGTGTTAAGACTTAATTACTAATCAGCCAATCACATGGCGGCAACTCAGTGCATTTAGGCATGTAGACATGGTCAAGACAATCTCCTGCAGTTCAAACCGAGCATCAGTATGGGGAAGAAAGGTGATTTGAGTGCCTTTGAACGTGGCATGATTGTTGGTGCCAGAAGGGCTGGTCTGAGTATTACAGAAACTGCTGATCTACTGGGATTTTCACGCACAACCATCTCTAGGGTTTACAGAGAATGGTCCGAAAAAGAAAAAAAATCCAGTGAGCAGCAGTTCTGTGGCCGGAAATGCCTTGTTGATGCCAGAGGTCAGAGGAGAATGGGCAGACTGGTTCGAGCTGATAGAAAGGCAACAGTGACTCAAATTGCCACCCGTTACAACCAAGGTAGGCAGAAGAGCATCTCTGAACGCACAGTGCGTCGAACTTTGAGGCAGATGGGCTACAGCAGCAGAAGACCACACCGGGTACCACTCCTCTCAGCTAAGAACAGGAAACTGAGGCTACAATTTGCACAAGCTCATCGAAATTTGACAGTAGAAGATTGGAAAAACGTTGCCTGGTCTGATGAGTCTCGATTTCTGCTGCGACATTCGGATGGTAGGGTCAGAATTTGGCGTAAACAACATGAAAGCATGGATCCATCCTGCCTTGTATCAACGGTTCAGGCTGGTGGTGGTGGTGTCATGGTGTGGGGAATTTTTTCTTGGCACTCTTTGGGCCCCTTGGTACCAATTGAGCATCGTTGCAACGCCACAGCCTACCTGAGTATTGTTGCTGACCATGTCCATCCCTTTATGACCACAATGTACCCAACATCTGATGGCTACTTTCAGCAGGATAATGCGCCATGTCATAAAGCTCGAATCATCTCAGATTGGTTTCTTGAACATGACAATGAGTTCACTGTACTCAAATGGCCTCCTCAGTCACCAGATCTCAATCCAATAGAGCATCTTTGGGATGTGGTGGAACGGGAGATTCGCATCAGGGATGTGCAGCCGACAAATCTGCGCCAACTGTGTGATGCCATCATGTCAATATGGTTCAAAATCTCTGAGGAATGCTTCCAGCACCTTGTTGAATCTCTGCCACGAAGAATTGAGGCAGTTCTGAAGGCAAAAGGGGGTTCAACCCGTTACTAGCATGGTGTACCTAATAAAGTGGCCAGTGAGTGTATTTTTCCTTATGAAAAATGCAACTGTAGTAGGGCAGACGGAGCAGTCTTACCATCAGTAGGATCAGGGATTCAAGACATTCAACTTAATGATCGGTAGGGGTTCCGTAGAAACCTTTCTTAAAAGGAATCTGTCACCTCATTTTGGCAGTCTATGTAAATGATTTCAGTCCGGTCCGATGGGCGGAAAACATCGAAATACTTCCGGGACATAGTTCACCGGCGCATGCGCACTAATGCTTTTTGGCTTTGCCTGCAGTTGGGCAAAGCATACTGTGCATGCGCAAGTCAAGATTGCAATGCACACGCACGTAATATGGAGGACAACTACGGAAATTCCCAGAAATATTGCGGACAGCGGCCAAAGAGGGGTGGAGGAAAGGACCCAAAACACTGCCCATCGGACCTGACCAAAATCATTTACATAGACCACCAAAATGAGGTGACAGATTTCCTTTAAAATTTTGCATTTGCCCCTGCCTGGAGCCTGGCACCAGGTTTTCTCAGTATAAAGTATGGGCACTACCTTTTTGGTCTCTTTTCCAGCATTCTAATATGCTGTATGTATGTCCCCAAGTCCCTCTGAATAGCACAAAAAAGTGCTTTTATTATATCCACAGACAGCTCGGACTATTCTGATGGGTGTCTCTGGTCTTGATTCAGCGCCTCTGCTCTTACTACAGTCACCATCTTCCTTTCTTACTTCATGTGGATAATTCGTCCTATGTCATTCATACAATGTCTCCCAATCGCGCTTCTGGGCAGCTGCGCATGGATACTTCGCTCTGCCCTGTGGAACTTCTGGATCACTGGTGCTCTTTGGCCAATGCCGGCTCAAGCGCATTACAGTACTTTTCACTGTCCTTTACATGGCAGAGAAGTGCACCCATGCAGGAGCACAGGGGGGGCACTGAGTGGATAACATAGAATACATCATCCACGGGAAGGAGGTTGGCGATTGAAGGAAGAGAGGAGGCCCCGGATCAAGACCAGGGATTTTCACCAGACTGGACTGTGCCATCTGAAGTTATAATAAAAGCTATTTTTTGCGCCTTGCAGAGGAGATTGGGATTGGGGACATACAGTACATACAGCCTACTAGTATGCTGCAAAAGAGGCCTAAAAGGGGCTAGCTGTACTTTATATTAGGTAAACCTGGTTACATATTCCCTTTAAAAAGTAACTAAACTTTAATTTTAATTATTTATACTAAGACACAACCGTTACACAGTACACAGCAGGGGCACATTTATAAGATTATTTCAGCACAGGGACATTATATTTAAACACATCCAATCGTGGAAGTTATTATTATTCCAAGATCTATTGATTAAAATCAACTTTTGTTCGTGGAAAAACTCCTTTAATTACTGAAATGTTGATTCCTTTTCTCCCAAAAACTATGAAGCAGTGCTGTTTCAGTGTCCACTTTATGCATCTTTAGAAGGTCCTTTCAACTGCTGCTCAGCAAAGATCTGTATTCAAAGACTATTCATTCTGTATACAGGGAATTCCCTTCCTGAGCCTCTGTTCCCTACCCCCAGTACTCAAACAGGGAAATTAATGTAAAATGATTGAATATACTATAGGCGTCTTGCCAAATAGTTGCTGAAAGGAAATTTTAAAAGAGCATACTATACATTTTTAATTGTGTAAATCTAGATGAGGGAAACAGAGCATTCAATAAGGTGATACTCTTCACAAGGAGAGTAGGGTATTACTGACTATGCTGACCTGGTGGAGTTGTGGCAGGCACAACTCCTATGTAGGCATAAAGAAAAACAGCTGCTGCTGCCCCGTGGCTGGTGGATAAATCTTCCAGGAGATATTGGATCCAGTTGGTTGAACACGTAGGTGGGCTGTGCTGCTGGAGGAAATCAATTCTTCAAGAGAATAAGGTTTTTTACTCACAACACATTTCAACACTGTACCGGTATCTTTATCAAGTGAAAAAAAAAACAAATGTCAAAAAACATGACAACAGATGGATTTTTAAAGACCCAAAATGAATGTCAATTATATAGGAAGCACCCAAAGGAATACTTAACCAATAGGGAAACTGTGAAGGGGAGAGAAGTTCAACTGGTATTTTTAAATTGATTAAAGTTAGAGGAAAAAAAGGAGACAATACTTATCGATAATAAAATGTAAACAGATGAATAGAGAACCAAGTTTTGAAGATAAATGATTGGAATGTAGGAAAAGAGCCAAGGATGGGCCAGTGAAAAGAATCCAGAAGGGAAATATTTAACAGAGGAGCAAACTAGGCAGATAAGGAAAAGGGGACAGTGAAAAGAAGGGAACTATACATATAAAGGATAACATATGAATAAAGGACAAATTGTTGAGGAGAAACGATTGGCGTATAGGAAAAATGGGATTAGAACCCAGGATGGGCCAATGAATATGAGCAGAAAGGAAAAATGTAATGAAAAAGCCACCTAGGCTGATGAAGGAAAGGTGATATAGAAAAGTGCACTAAACATATAACTGTTAAAATATAAATAGATGACTAAAGGGAAAAGTGTTGAAAAGTAGCAAAAAGATGAGTGCAGGAGAAATAGGACTAGAACCCAGGATGAGTGAATAAGAAAGAGGACGTTAAAAGAAGAGTCACCTAGGTAGATAAGGGAAAGGTGATATAGAAAAAGGAACTATACATATAAATGATAAAATATACAAAGGACAAAAAGTGTTGAAGAGAAAGGAATGAAATGGAGTTTGGAGTATAGGAGAAACAGGATTGGAGCTAAGCCAGTGAATAGAAGCCGGAAAGAGAACGTTTATCAGAAAAGAAATCCGGGGGAATGGTTGCAAGTTAGAAAAGCAAAAAAGGGGATGAAAATTGTGAAACAAGGAATAGGTGGAGAATTACAAGTGAACTAATGTGAGCCACTCAAGAGAAGATCTTCAGGACTCAGGTGAAGGTGCAGTGAAATGAGCTTGCACAGGAAATGAGTGCGATAAATCTTGGCCTGAGATGGGAATGTGTGCAGTGAATGGTACTGTAGTGAGTGGTGAAAAGGGAATAGATTTTTCATTGAGAGAGGAAGTCATTCTAATGAATGGAAATTATAAGAATAGAAAGATGAAAGGGTGAGAAAATGAACTAATCGGTAAGGTTGGTGTTTTGTGGCTCAGGATGGGAGAATTATATAAGGAAAATTTAACCTACACTTCCAACTGTTAAATGCTCAGTAAGGCGCAGTGAGGTTGTGAATGGAAAATAACTAAAAAAGAATAGAAACATTCTCAGAAGGAATCTTTTTTATAGATACAAAAGGGAAAAGTGGTTTATTTTGCAAAGGTATATACATTTGAAACCGAAAAAAAAAGGACGATTAGAAAGGGGACAAAAAATGGGTATTAAAATTGCATGAATGCAAAATCATTCACATAAATAATAAAACAATAAGCAATAAATAGAAAAATTAAAAGAAGAATAGATCATTTAGATGCCAAACCATGTATATATTGATTATTTTGGATAGGACATATTGTGATATATAGAATTAAAAATGAGGATATTAATACATTGTATTATGTTAAAATAACACTCAGAAGGCTATTTAAAAGCAAAAAAAAGGAAATGTTTGACCCTATGGAGCAACTGTACGCAGATAAAATATTGTGTGTATAAAATAAATAATTACGGTACATAAAAATCTCAGTACGGTAATTTCATTGAGTCCATATGGTTTAACGTTGCTCATCCTGTATATCCAATATAATTATTTTCTCTTCAAGGTTTCCATAGGGTTTGAGAGTTGAAGGGAAATTGATTCAATTGGTGTGATGGAGATTCTTACTTTGTAACAACGGGCAATGTCGGGATAAACCATGATTCATCTTTGGAGCAGCTGAAACTCAATGTCGCCCAGCGACAGCCCGAAATCTGAAAGATCTGGAGATCTGTATGGAGGAGTGGGCTAAAATCCCTGCTGCACTGTGTGCAAACTTGGTCAAGAACTTCAGGAAATGTCTGACCTCTGTAATTGCAAACAAAGGTTTCTGTAACAAATATTAAGTTCTGTTTTTTTATTGTATCAAATATATACTTCATGCAATAAAAGACTAAGGCTACTTTCACACATCAGTTTTTTGCCGTCAGGCAGGATACGGCTATTTTTAGAAAAAACTGATCCGGCATAAATTTTGGAGAACTGTAGAAACGGATCCGTTTTTCTGCCGGATCCGTCTAGCAGGTTATATCTGTTTCCTGGGGGCTGGCCAATTGGATCTGAGCATGCGCAGACTTAAAAAAACAGATCCGGTGGCTGGATCCGTCTTTTTCTGGATCCGGCGCATTCCGGCGCCCATAGACTTTCATTGTAGCAAAAAGCTGGAAGCGTCGGATCCGGCGCTTCCGGCTTTTACGCCGGAGACAAAAAACGTTACAATAGCCGTTTTTTCCAGACGCCGGAATGAGACAAGTAGCCGGATTCGGCAAAAACCGGATGAAACGCAATGCCATCCGGCGCTAATGCATGTCAATGCGGAAAAACTGGATCCGGCATTGCATTTCGCCGGTTCCGGTTTTACAAAAAAAAGCCGGATCGCGCCTGACGGCAAAAAACTGATGTGTGAAAGAGGCCTAATTCTGTAAAAATCATACAATGTGATTTTCCGGTTATAATTTTCAGATTCTGTCTCTCACAGTTGAAGTGTACCTATGTAAGGCAGCCAGGGTGGTAGTCGTGGCAACTGGCTTTACTGTTCCCACACCCTGACGCCTCACAGATGAAACAACAAGTCCTTTCAGTTGTGTCTGATGTGTGCAACAGAGTTCTCACTTCAGTTGCTGGGGTCGCCTCGGTCTCTGTCACTCCAGCTTCAGGGTTCCAGGTTCCATAAAACACTGCAGAGTTACAGTCCTTTTCTAACAGTTCAGCTTTACTGATAACATGAGCACACATCACTTTGACAGCACAATTCACACAGAGTCGAATATCCTGCACTTTCCCTGCCTTCCAGACAAACTCAATTCTTACTATAATCCTTCTCTCTTTTCTCCCAGCAATCCCTGCCATCTCTTTGGACAATCCGTGTCCCGTCCTTGCCTTCCTTTTACCTGCCATCCGGGCAGCCTCTTTGGACAATCTGTGTCCCACCTGTTCTTTCCATGTCACCAGCCCCTCATCCGGTTCCATTAGGGAAAGGTGCCAGGAACGCCATCTCTGCTGCTACTACCCCAGTCTTAGGCTTCTTTCACACTTCAGTTTTTTGTGTCAGTTAAAATCCGCCAAAAAGGCGGAAAAGCGGATACGTTGCTAACTGAGCGGATGCAACAGGATCCTATTTTTGACGGATCCGCAGAAAGAAGAATTTTAAAGGAACCGCTGGCCGAGAGAGAGAGAGAGAGAGAATTTTTTTTCGTCCGCCATAAAGGATTTCAGGGTTAATTTTCTCCCTGACTTCCTTTCTCCGGGCATGCGCAATGGAAAATGCGGATCCAACAACAAAAAAAAGTTGCATGGTCCGTCCAGGCATACCGGCGGACGCAAAAAATGTGGCGGATCCTCACAAAAACGGATCCAACGGATGGCCTTCCGTCAAAATCCGCCAGTAATGCAACTCAATGGGGAAAAAACGGATCCTCAAAAAAATGGCGGATCCGTTTTTTTCAAAACCTGGCGGATTTTGACCGATGGTCAAAAACGGAAGTGTGAAAGAGGCCTTAGACCCCGGATCCTTCCGGGGATGATTCTGCTGAGATGGTATCCACCTGTGCTACTCTCCAGCCTGGGCCCCTTACTGCCGTCCACAGCTTTATCCCCACGGCCTGTAACTATCTTCTACTCTGCATGCACCCTGCCCTTGGGCAGGCTGCCCGGGCTCCTTATTCTAATCAGGAAGTGCCTTTTCTTTATCTCCCTGCTCTGTGCTGCTCTGCTCTGTGCCCCTCCCATTTACTTAACCTCTAAGCTGCCTATACCTTACTAACTCTTACATCCATTCTATGCTATCCTATCTCTATGATGCCCCCTTGTACTCTAATCCCCTATGGTCCTATACTATGTCCTAATCTATCCCTAAGCTAAAGCACAATATTTCACATTACAGTGCATGACAATAACATTAGGAAACCACACATTAACAATGAGGTGCCGCATGTAACTGTGCGAACAGCGTAAAGAAGAGAGAAGGCACATGAGGGTCCCTGCCACCTCTTTACACCTACAATAAAAATTATAGACCTCTCCATTCTTTGTAGGTGGGAAAGCTTGCAAAACTGGCAGTGTATTAAATACTTATTTTCCTCACTGTGTGTGTCCCCATGTGTCCTGTGATGTATATGCCATGAGCCCCCTCTGTGATGTATATGCCCCCATGCCTTCTGTGATGTGTATGCCCCCAGCCCCTCATGTCATGTGTATGCCCCCAGCCCCTTGTGTCATATGTATGTGACGCGCCCAAGGGGCCATGGGATACTCGGTACCGAGCCCGTTAACTTCAATGGGAGATGTCACAGTGGTGGTGACCCGGTCCATGGCCCCAGGCTGTCATGTGAAAGGGGTAGAATTGGATGGGGATAAAGTTTATGTAGGGATCCGTGACGCCAGTCGGAGTGTTCGACTGTAGTATAGCCGGCACTGCAGATGATCCCTGGGGGAGTAGATGATGATGGCAGTGCAGATGTTAAACCCTCTCCAACTAGGGCAGACCCGCAGAGATTGTGATGCAAGTAGAAGGCACGGAGTAATAAGGCAGGAGACAAGGAAAGTCATTTACTGTAGTTCAGGTGCAGTTCGGAGGAGATATTACAACTCTCACCAGGTTACAGTCTGCTCTGGAGAATGGGAGTTATCTTTCCTTCTCTGCTGTGACTCAGTGTAACTTCCTGCTATTCTAATCGCTTCTGGAACCAAGGCTTCCCAGAGTCTAAAACGTCAGATATAGCCTCTACTCACTGTGTATTTCTCCTTTGGCAACATGCAGCATGGATCCTGTGTGTGAGCAGCTCAAGTTCCCACTTGCATAATCCTTCACTGATACTAGTCCGCTGCAGTTTTCCCGGGGAAAACACGATGCTGTTGGTTGTATAAATGCACACAGTCTCTCAGCTTACCACCCTGCTCTGAAAGCATGGATGGTCTAGGGGCTGGCACCCTGAGGCATCTTAGCTCTCACTCCTGGATTGAGCACATGTCTAATCATGGTTTCCAAGAGTTCATCTTCCTTCTTCACAGTGAAAACAACAGCTCTGCTCCTCCCCCTCTCAGTTAGGCTGTGCCTGCAAAGCTCTAAGCTTCAGACAAGTGAGGGAGTGAGGTGAATTGTGTGTTGTGGTCTCTAGCAGAGAAAGCATAACTCCCATTGCTCACAAAACACATACAAAACAGTACATATTTAACCCTTTTGTGGCGATAAAGACGCAGGGTGCCACATATGCCACCAGTCCCTCCTGTCATGTGTATGCCCCAGCCCCTCATGTCATGTGTATGCCACCAGCCCCTCATGTCATATGTATGCCACCAGCCCTTCCAGTCATGTGTATGCCTCCAGCCCCTTCAGTCATGTGTTATGCCCCAGCCCCTCATGTCATGTGTATGTCATCAGCTCCTCATGTCATGTGTATGCCAACAACCCCTCATATCATGTGTATGCCACCAGCCCCTCCTGTCATGTGTATGCCTCCAGCCCCTCCAGTAATGTGTATGTCATCAGCTCCTCATGTCATGTGTATGCCAACAACCCCTCATATCATGTGTATGCCACCAGCCCCTCCTGTCATGTGTTTGCCACCAGCACCTCCTGTCATGTGTATGCCTCCAGCCACTCCTGTGATCTATATGGCCCAATCCCTCCTGTGATGTATATGTCCCAATACGCATGATCCCCAACACAGCCCCATACATACAGCATAAGCTCACCTTTATACAGCACAAGCCTACACACAGACCTTATATATAGTATGAGCCCCCACAGCCCCTATATACAGTATGAGTCAAAATACAGCCCCTTTATGCATCATGAGAGCCCACACAGACCCCTGTATATTGCATGAGTCCACACACCGCCATGTTATACAGTATGAACTCCCACACACAACCGCTATATGTAGTATGATCCCACACACAGCCACACCTCATACAGTATTATCCCCAACACAGCCCCTATATACAGTATGAGTACACACACAGATCTGTTAAACAGTATGAGCTCCAACACACAACCTCCTATATGCAGCATGATCCTACACACAGCCACAGTCCCCTAAATATAGTATGATCCCTACACAGCCCCCTGTACACAGTATGAACTCTCAAATAGCCTTGCTACATACATTATGAGGCTCCACACATAGCCCCCATATACAGAATGAGCCCCACATTGCCTCCATATATACAGTATGAGCCATCACATAGCATTTCTATATTCAGTGTGAGCCCCCACACATAGACTTCCTGTATAAAATATGAGCCTCCACATAGCCCCCTATATATTGTACAGTTTGATCCCTCATATAGCCCTCCTATATACAGACACACTGTCACGGACGTGGTTTGTGGAACCACTGCGCCGCGGACCGCGGAGAGCCTGGAGGGGGGTGACTAAGCCAGCAGCGGACTGTTCACTAGAGCCTCTGATGGTGAGGATAGACTTGGCTCCCGATGAACGCCAGGTGTCACTCCAGGACAGACCAACGGTCATGGAGCAGCTGGACCCAGAGGACAAACTGGATGGAGCAGCTGGCAGAGTTTGTATCAGACACCAGAAAGGATGGAATACAAGAAAACCACCAAGAAGAATTAAAATCCAAGTAATTTTATTAAGCAAAAATATTACATAAATAAAATGTTAGCCATACATAATAGCACAGAGAGGGGAAAAAGGTAAGGGGACATACTGACAGAGCAGGAAAAAGGTGGACAACAAAATAACCAGGGGTAGATAAGATCATAAACCTTATACCAAAACAAGTGCAAACAATAACAGCAACAAGCACATGAAAAGAGGCTCAGAAATTGTAGGTACATGCAACACCCAACTCATATGCCCAGCAGGGTTAATTCCGCTTACCCATTGTGACTGGTGGTGTCCACACGTCTCCCTTAAGGGGGGGCAGCTGGTGTAGGAAAAACCTGGTGACAGATTTCCTTTAAAAGTCTTCAATCACATCTCGAGGGCTTTGTTTAGAATCCATTGTACTGCTGTACTGAGGATAAATTTTGCAAAATGTGTAACAGTCTAAATAATTTTGCGCCCAACTAAATAATTTGAATAATAAAATTATTGAACAACTTTCTCATAAGGAATGGACTGTGTTTATCGATTGCATCTGAATCTATATATTAGTATGTGCGTAACCATCTGTGTGATCTCCCCTTCAAACAAAATCGTGCGTTCGCCCCTGAGCAGTGCTATAAATTCTACTGCTTTTCTCCTTCAGAGCAGAGTTTATTGCTACTAATCTAAACATTCATCTGAATTAGGTTAAACCAGGTTATCAGATCATTTCTCTTTTCTAGTGAAAGAAATGCACTTTAATGTTTATGCTTTACTTGAGCATCCTCTTAATCTCTGCCCCTTCTCGACTGCGGGTATTCAGAAATCTGAGCTTAGAATAATAGCAACTCTCCTTTTATTAGAGTCTAATACTATTTTTGAGCTTAGTTACATGTTTTGTGTATTCTATAAATAAGTCTACGCTGTTGACATACGTGGATGTCGTTGCACAATAGCTATAGATGCACAAGGATGGGCACATTTCTTCCAAATATCATTAAGGGCTTGTGCAGATGACTGTATTTTAGGTCTGAGTGCAATTCAAAAAATCATCGAATCGCACCCGGATGAATGTTAACTTATGGGGATGTGCAAATGTCACGCAACGTGTGGGAAAGGCTAAGTGCAACACGAGGGGATAAGGGAAAGGGACCTAACCGCTAGGGAAGGAGGGAGTGGAGACCTCTAGACAGCTCTAACCTCACCCTGTCTGCCCTATCATCCCTATATAGGTTCCGCACCTATCGCCGAGCAGGATACCTAATCCCTGCCCGACCCTGGCGATAACCCTGCAGGACAGGAAGGACAGGATGAGCACTAGTCAATCCCCGTTACTGCTAAAGGCCACTAGGATGCACAAAACAAGGGAGCACTTAGCTTGAGTAGACTCAGAGAGAAACACCAACTTCCTCCAAACTCCAGAGAAGATGCTAGCCGACTGCTGCAGCTCCAAGTCTCAACAGGGAAGTGCAAATAGAAAATATCACCTGCAACTCTCAACAGCAAGTTTGAAGTTATAATCACCCAGATCCAGGTGTGACCATTAAAGCTGGGGGAGGTGGCCACTCGGTCCTAGCATCAGAAGGACCAGGCAGAAGTCTACAAAGCAAACTGCTAAGGCTTTCTGCAGACAGATGCAGTGCAACGGTCTGCAGCCTCTGACACATCCATGACTGCACCCATCCAATAGTTTTCTCAGACAGAAACTATCCAAGGACAATTTGCATCTGATATTCGGATTGTATTCGGCTATGCAGGTCAATGAGTTTGAGGAATAAATTGGACTGCACTTAAATGACATCTAAGTGCAGTCCGATTTTCATGGACTGACACAATGGAGATGGAGAAAGTTTTCTTTCCCACCTTCTCCTCATCCGCGTGGTCACACTCTGACTAAACTCTGATCAGAGTGTTATTAATATTATAGCCTGATTCTCTTTTATGAGAGAAAATACAGTGGTGAGAACCTAGCCTAAATGGGTTGTATGATTATATTAAATTGTTAAAAATGTAAAGTACTTGTAAAAACAAGAATCCTGACAGCGGCACTTAAAGTTTACCTGTTAAGTGCCGCTGTCACTATTTGACATTGAATGAGCGCTGCCATCCTTCGCGTCCATCGACGTGCCCATGAGGTGATTACGGGGTGCCATTGGGATGCCATTACAGCCGGGGGGTGCTGAAGACCTCCTGTCTTTCATAACAACACTGAAGAGGAAATCCGAGATCAGCTGCAGCCTGGACTTCCTCTTCATGTTCAATCTGAGGACAGTGACGCCAGCGCTGATTGAACGCCGGGCATCATGTGTCACAACATCCACACAGGAGTCCAAGGAGACACCTCTGGTATTTTGCCAGCATGGGAGATGAGTATCAGCTATATTATTTTATGGGGGCCAAACAATTTAATCAACAAAGGGTTGTCTTAGTAGTGAACAACCCCTGTAAATAATTGCATTATATAGTACAAGTGATCAGATAATCAAAGGTTCAAATTAACAAAATTTAAAAAAAAATAAAAATATAAAAAATATACAAATTTGAACCACCCCCATGTTTCCAATAAAAAAAATAAATAAAAAAGATCTGTTAAATTATGAACTTATGTGACCCATATGGTAAACATAGTAAAGAAAAAAAATAATGAGATGCCTGCACTAGCATTTTTTGGAATTTCACTTCCTTTCCCCTCCAAAAAAAAATCACGTGCCACAGAAAATAATAAAAAGTGATCAAAACATCATTTGTACCCCAAAATAATACAAATTAAAAAGTATAGCCAACTGTGCAGAAAAAGAGATATCAAAAGACTGACCGTCACTTCCAAACAGAAATCAGGTCATTTGTAGTAAAGAATGAACACCTTAAAAACAATACTCAAACAACAACAGTGTAATTGTGTAATTGCATTTATTTTTAATGATTTCGCTACACTTGGAAATTTGCTTTCCTGTATTTCAGTACATTTAAGGCCTCATTCACCCGTCTATGAGTAAACACGTGCATGAAAAAATGGTACCGGTGTCATCAGTGTTTTAGATCAGTGTATCCTCAGTGTTTGGTCCGTGTGTCTATTTTTACCATCAGGGCTCATACTCACTTGCGAGAGACTTGAACGATTCTCCTGCATGAAAAGCTGGCACTGCCGCCGGCACGCGGACCGGAGCGTGTGGCTACATAGAAATACATGTAGCCGCACGCTCCGGTCCGAGTGTTGGCAGCAGTGCCAGGTTTTCATGCGAGAGACTCACAGGAGAATCGTGCAAGTCTCTCGCAAGTGAGTATGAGCCCTCAGTGTCAACATGGTTTTTCATGGATGGATAAATAAATAAATAAATTGCAAAGCGTCTCCTATACGTTGCAATGTTAAATACGGATGGCACACGGATTATACACTGCTGCCATCCGTGTGCTGTCCGTGTTTCTCACTATCCCAAAGACTTGTATTGGCCCTTTTTATCCATGATATCAGAATAAAAGGACATGTCTCCGTTAGTTTTGCACAGACACACAGTGAAAATACACAGACATGTGAATAGCACTGTAGGTTATAATGGGTATGTGATTCCTACTTTGAGCATGGGGTTGGACCAGATGACCCAGGAGGTCCCTGCCAACTATTCTATGATTCTATCCATTAAAAAAAAGTCTATAACCAAGCCCAAACACTGACTGACTGCCATTTCAAAGCTGGCTGTCAGTCATTGCCAGAGTTTGGTTATACCTGCCGCTCACTATGATTGAAGCAGCGCCGGTGCTATGACTGAAAGCTGGAGGTTGCTGGACGGAATAAAGTGCATTTCCTCCCAGCAGTTGGGCTTTTAGTTCAGAGGCTGTGTGGCTTTAGATTTTTAATGCTATTAATCTGCAGATTAATGCCATATCTGCAGCTTAACAGCATTTTATGACATGACAGGTTTCCATTATAAAGGATGTCCACCACCTGGAGATTCCCTTTTTAAATAAAGTAGTCCCTGTTATAAAATAAAAACTCTTCATACTCTCGTATCGGTGCCCTCGAGTGATGATGGCCCGGGTTTCCTTGGGCTTGCGCGGCATTGCTATGTCCAGAGCCAGATGGGGGTGTCTTGGGCCCACCAGGGGAATGGACTCTAGGGGCCCACCCTACAGCTATATGCAAATATCTGTCAGTCATTATCCCCATTATAGTAGAGCATCGACTGTAAAACACCAACATTGAAAACAATTACATAAGCCTCCTTGCTAGGGAATCCCAGCACTACTCTGAACTCCTTGTCGTCCCCATCTTCCATCTCACTGCACTTGGCTGTTTAGGCCCTCCCACCGGCAGAGACACTTTTGCGTACTATGCGGTGCCCTGTGCCAGTGCCATCGCCCATGAGTATCCCCCCCACCTGCTCAAGGAACCTGCACTTTCATCTGCACCTTCCTCTTTGTCACCGTGTAAGGTGGTATAGTATGTGGGAAGGGGAACCTGAGTTTCCTCTGGGTCAGATTCTGGCAGTGTAGAGTGTGAGGGGAATGTAGTGGTCTGGGTCAATGTACCAGCAGCATCATCCAGCAGTGGCTGGGCCTCAGTGCACTTGTGGCGTCCCCAAGAGTACGGTCGCCACTGTGGCATTACCTTTCTCCTAGGGAGTGTGTTGTCAAGCTTGGGAGCAACAAAGGATCTCTCTAGCAGTGAAACCAACACACAACACATTTCCCACTCCAGGCTAGCAGGGAGACCTCTGAACCTGACTGCTGAGGAGCTGCTCTCTGTAGTCGGGAGGAGGTAAGTTAGGGCACTCTGTGCAGGGAAGGGGAAGTGTGTGGACGAGAGAAGGGGAGCTGGAGGATGAGCAGAATTAAGGCTCACTCCTAGCTGGAGCGCATGGTCCCGATTCCGGTCTCCGAGTTTGTAGGGACACTGACGTTCCTGCAGCAGAAACCGGGGGAAGTAGCAGCTATAAATGCTCTGGACCCAACTAAGGCTCGGAGGCCCCAGCATCGACGTGTGGGAGCCAGAAGGAAAAGGCTACAGCTGTCTGCCATACAAGTAAAGTCTGAGGAACATCTGCTGTTAGACAGGAGGCGCTTCAGTGAACCACGGTCCTGTGAGTGCCTCCCCCACAAGCGCTAGAAAGGAGACGTTCAGGAAGGTACATGTTGGCAGAGTGTTGGAAGGGAGCTTTCCATTTTGGTCCCGGAGGTTGGCTGAGGTCCTGACCTGGAGGACACAGCACGGAGGCAGGCATCTGTGTAACCTAATTCAATCAAAATTAGTCCTAAGACCAAATATACTGGCACTTCATAACCATAAGAATACTACAATTATCGGACTTATATACTTATATTTGCCGAACTGAAGAGACCCAGAATAATAAAAAAACGTTTTTATTGAATATATTAAAAATGTTTAAAAAAAGCAAAATAACCCAGTAGGAGGAATTAAACATCCACGACGCTATAAATAATGCCAAAGGTAATCATATAAATATTAATAACTCAGGTCAATAAATCAAAGTTGGCAACCATGGTACAAAAACCATATTAATTATGTGCAAATTGCAAATGCATAATTGATGCCAACAAAGTAATGACTATATGACTAGTTAAATATACATCTCAACCTAAATACCCATCTTATTAACTAACATCATCATGGATTAAAAAATCCTAAGTAAGATGAGAAGTACAAATAAACAATTACCTCATATAAATCGGCGTCTGTGACAGTGCATGGCGTGACCTCCCCAACCCCAACGCGCGTTTCGCAGTCGCTTCTTCCGGGGGCGTGTCAGGGGTGAGTGTGTCACGTGGTTATATACCCCAAAGGACCAATAGGGAGCCGTTAATTATAGCAGGGAGGAAACAATTCCTTCAGATGTATATGGCGCGTGCGCCGATCTGTGCAGCCTAAAGTAACGTCACTTCCGATGACGCGCTCCTTGGGCCGAACACTACTGCGCATGCGGCTCAATAATGGAGCGCTCATGAAAGTGAAAGGCGCTACAGACCCTGCGCAAGCGCACTATCTTCAGGAAGGGTGTAAGATATAGTACATATAAATAGTGTCGCTGTGAAGAGAACGTGAAAATAATAATAGTGCAAAATAATCTACAGGGAAGTGAAATATAATACATATGAATAAATAGTGCCGCTATGATAATATAGTGAAAATAATAATAATAAAAAGGCATAGTAATATATACCAATAACCTCAAATAACACCAGGTAACTTTGAAAAAATTGATAATAATAATGATAATAGTGCGCATGCAAATAAAATAATACTAAAAATAAAAATTACATAAAAAATTATTTAATATTTAATATTGTGAAAATATAAGTGCAGAATTCCATAATTCATGATATAAAAGAGCATACAAACAATCATGAATATATGTTAATAAAGTGACTAGTGCAAATAAAATATACACCCTATTCCTAAGAATGGTTAAAGGACTATATTAAATAAGAGATACATATATCAAAATATATAATTTATAAATTAGACTCCTATAAATTAGGACTATTCAAAGCATACTGGAATCTAAATAGACACTAATCCCAATATGAAGAAAAGTCTATAGTAGATATAACAAAACAAATTCAAAATATGCTCCAAATTCTTCATCCTTCTTGATGATTGTGTAGAAAGATATTTTCCAGGCATGCTCGAATCCAATATTTCTAATGGATGTACAGAATAAAGTCCGATAACCATGGATACACATCCTGCCAATCCACGACTAGACAATAATAAATTCTCCGGGGTCAACTATAACTCTAAACAAAAAGGAAAAATTAATCAAGGAAATAGAAATAAATAAAAATAAAAAATAAAAATAAAAAATCCCACCCATCCCATAAAAATGCCACCAAAAACCTAGTATACCTGAGGAATATAATGAAAATAAAAGTCAATTATATTATAAGAAAGAGGAAAACCCTAAACTTTCATTAAGGCCTAACGGACTCATAGTTCCCAGACGAAAGATCCATTGACTTTCTTTTTGGGCCAAGGCCCTACCAAGATCACCACCTCTAGAACCCAAATTTACCAAGTCAATGCCTTTGGTAATAAGACCTCTGGCACTACTGTCATGATATCGTTTAAAGTGCCGTGGCAGAGTTTTCAAAAGAGAATCATCCAATGAGGTTTTAGCCTTTTCGATATCCCTCACGTGTTCTCTGGTTCTAACTTTTAACTCACGTGTGGTAAGACCTATATAGATCTTACCACACGGGCATTGAGCATGGTAAATGACACCTTGTGAAGAACAATTAATATGTTTCCTAATTAAATATTTCTTGGACCCATCTTGACTAAGAAAAACATCAGTTTTTATCAAATTGAGGCATCCCTTACAGATGCCGCAAGGGAAAAAGCCTGGTTTACCTGAATTTTTTTGTATCCTCTTTTTATTTTCCCCAGAGACATAGTGACTGTGTACCAAGATGTCTTTTAAATTGCTAGACCTTTTGGCCACAAAAGAAGGGGCAGCTGGAAGCACTTCCCTTAGAACAGGGTCTACAAAAAGGGTATGCCAATGTTTGCGTATGATGTCAGTTAGCCCTTTCCATTGACAATTATAAGTAGAAATAAATCGTACCTTATTCACATCCTGTGTTTTTTTATTATTTATTGATTGCCCATAGAGAAGTTGATCCCTGTTTGCTTTCGAAGCCCTAAAGTATCCGCATTTGATTGATCTTCTGCTATAACCTCTTTCAAGGAATCTTCTAGTCAAGTCTTCTGATTGATTTTCAAAGGCCACAGGTTCTGAACAAATTCTTTTGGCCCTAAGGAACTGTCCAATTGGTATTCCTTTAATCATAGAAGCCGGATGTGATGATTGAGCTAACAAAAATGAATTGGTAGCTGTGGGTTTTCGATATATATCAGTTTTCAAACGACCATCAGGAGCACTCTCAATCCAGATGTCTAAAAACTCCAGGCACCTTCCTGATTTAAAAGTAAGTTTGACATTAATGTCATTATGGTTTAATCTATCAACAAAGGTACATAATCCATCGTAGGTACCCTCCCAAATGAAAAAAATATCATCGATATACCTCATCCAGTTGTGGACATAGTCCACATCCTGGATGAGGTCATCTTGAAAAATGCTCCTCTCCCATGCCCCTAAAAACAAATTAGCATAAGCAGGGGCACACGAGGCCCCCATTGCTGTACCCTGTAACTGTAAAAAAATTTCTCCATTAAATGTAAAAACATTATGATTTAGTAAAAATTCCAATAATAATAAAACCAGCTCAGCAATGGGGGGATCAATATTACTAGAGCTCAAAAAACCCCTAGTTGCCGCCAAGCCATCACAGTGTTTAATTGAAGTGTAAAGAGACTCCACATCTGCCGTTACCAATATCATATTCTCATCAAGTTGTAATTGATCAATCCGTTGTAAAGCAGATGTGGTGTCCCTCACAAAGGATGGCAGCTCGGCAACCAGGGGTTTAAGAAAAAAGTCAACGATACCAGAAATCACCTCACATAGGCCAGAATTACCTGCCACAATGGGGCGTCCGGGAGGATCCAGAGAATTTTTATGAAGTTTTGGAATTAAATAAAATGTTGCCATCTTCGGATGAAAATTGCGTGTATTATCCAACAGTTTTTTAGAGATAATACCTTGTGAAAAGGCATCCTCCAAAATATTCACCAACTTAGCCTGAAAGGAAGACAAGGGATTAAATGTCAACTTGCGATAGCAATTGCTGTCGCCAAGGAGTACATTAGCCTGTTTTTCGTACATATTAGTCGGCCAGATGACTAAATTACCTCCTTTATCGGCCGCTTTATATACGACATCATCCCAAGATTTAAGTTCATCCAATGCTAATTTCTCCATTTTAGTGAGATTGGGCCTTCCCATTTTAATCCTGGTCAAAGATTGAATGTCATTAGTCACTAATTTAGTGAATACGTCAATTGCCGGGCATAATCCTAACAAAGGAAATTTTTTGGATTTATCAAACAAATGGTTGGGAATAGTGCTTACCTGTTTCCCAATATTTTCTTCTTCAAGGGATCTCAAAATCTCTAGGGCATCAATTTCTTCTTTGGTATCAAAACCATCATTACTTTGAGCTTTAAAATGTAATTTCTTCAAAATCAATTTACGTGAAAAGAGATGTACGTCTTTCACCGCCGTGAACGGATCTATATTAGAAGAGGGTGAGAAAGTTAAGCCTTTTTCAAGGACATCTAGTTGGATTACAGAAAGCGTGTGTTCAGATAGATTAACCACCTTAAAGTGATCCTTTCCCCTTCTTCCTCTCTGTGATCTGTTAAACATATCCGGAAACTTTTTTCTCTGATGTCCGCTTCTAAGAGAGAAATTTCTATAGGATTCACTATCACTTAAGGAAACACTACTTTCAGCTCCTGATATAGAAGTCTCAGAGGGATCTCTGGATCTTTGACTTAGTGGCATTTGTTTTTTTTGTTGCCATCTATATATTTTGTTCATTTCAAAATCAGCAGTATCCCGCTGAAATTTTTTCAATTTATTAAGGCTCACTTCTTCATCCCACTTCATAGAATCAGTCTCAAGTTCCTTAAGCCATGTATCAAAATTTTCCTTAGGGATATCCTTTTGTAAGTTTTTATGAATGCAATCCAATTCCTCGTCCATTTCTTTTAATGAAGCCGTATTTTTATCCACCAAAATTGGACTATTATCATTATTATTATCAATTTTTTCAAAGTTACCTGGTGTTATTTGAGGTTATTGGTATATATTACTATGCCTTTTTATTATTATTATTTTCACTATATTATCATAGCGGCACTATTTATTCATATGTATTATATTTCACTTCCCTGTAGATTATTTTGCACTATTATTATTTTCACGTTCTCTTCACAGCGACACTATTTATATGTACTATATCTTACACCCTTCCTGAAGATAGTGCGCTTGCGCAGGGTCTGTAGCGCCTTTCACTTTCATGAGCGCTCCATTATTGAGCCGCATGCTCAGTAGTGTTCGGCCCAAGGAGCGCGTCATCGGAAGTGACGTTACTTTAGGCTGCACAGATCAGCGCACGCGCCATATACATCTGAAGGAATTGTTTCCTCCCTGCTATAATTAACGGCTCCCTATTGGTCCTTTGGGGTATATAACCACGTGACACACTCACCCCTGACACGCCCCCGGAAGAAGCGACTGCGAAACGCGCGTTGGGGTTGGGGAGGTCACGCCATGCACTGTCACAGACGCCGATTTATATGAGGTAATTGTTTATTTGTACTTCTCATCTTACTTAGGATTTTTTAATCCATGATGATGTTAGTTAATAAGATGGGTATTTAGGTTGAGATGTATATTTAACTAGTCATATAGTCATTACTTTGTTGGCATCAATTATGCATTTGCAATTTGCACATAATTAATATGGTTTTTGTACCATGGTTGCCAACTTTGATTTATTGACCTGAGTTATTAATATTTATATGATTACCTTTGGCATTATTTATAGCGTCGTGGATGTTTAATTCCTCCTACTGGGTTATTTTGCTTTTTTTAAACATTTTTAATATATTCAATAAAAACGTTTTTTTATTATTCTGGGTCTCTTCAGTTCGGCAAATATAAGTATATAAGTCCGATAATTGTAGTAATCTGTGTAACCTGCAGACTGTGAGTAAAGCTTTGGAACTGCACTCTCTGGTGTCCTACAGTTATTCCAGCACCGCTACATCTGGGTACCAGCACCTACACCGCCTGTGCCTTTCTCCCATCACTACATCTATACTTCCCTGGGACTCCAGCTCCACCTGTGGGGAGCTTCACCATCTTTGCTGCACAACATCAGTCCCAGAGGATCTGCATGCAGCTTCGGCCTAACATCTATGTTGCCGAACACCACAGGTGGTGTCAAACTATCTATGTAAACTCTTTACCATTATACCACGCCATTTACACGGGCGCCCAGGGCCACCGTCCGGGTCACCGCTGCTGTGACACATCCCACTAACACTGGCCCGGTACCGAGTACCCCACAGCCCTGGGAGGGCGACCCATATGCCGACTGCTGATCGGGCGGCGTTATTACCACGAACCTCCAAACAGCGTCCATGAAGGCAAAGTTTTTCGTTTCCGGGGGCAGTATGATTGCAAAGCTGAACCTTAAAGGAATGTCCAAAAGGGCACCACCAGGAGTGGAGCCTGTGGCTTAATTGGACTCCACCCGGGAAACCACAACCATGCCACCTAAAGAAAAGATGCACACTTTGAAAGCTGTGTCGATTCTGTGTGTGGTATGGTATGTGTGTTTGTAGTTGTGCTAGCGATTTCTCAGCTTTATTCCGTTAACAACCGAGACTCCGGCATGCCCCCGCAGTACGCGTCAAGCTTACTAGAGGGATAAGTGAGGCTCTGGCACGTGAGATCGAGCAATAACAGGTCTAGCATTCCCGTACATGTCCAGGGCTGCATGCACGCTACACTGAAAGGACCAGCTTTTGTCGCTTACAGGTGCAGATAACCTGCTGAACTCCGTTAGTGATGGGGATCTGGGATTCAGATTATTCCCCGCGAACGAACGATGATTTCCCAGTAAGTTCAGGTCAACCGCAATTCCGGAGTTAGGCCTAACCGTCATTCCTGAAAAAAATTACGTGTCCAAACCACAGGTGCTGTAGCTTGCTTAACAGCTCGGCAGCCATTCTCAGGCCCAGTATGGATTCAACAACATTGTAGAAAGTTGATAAAGGGTACCGTTTCACCGGATAACACATATATATGTTGCCTAGTTTACACATTAAAAATATATGTCTATAGATCAGGAGGCAGACTCAGATGTTCTCAGGCCCAGTATGGATTTGACCAGATTGTACAAAGTTGAGAAAGGGTACTTTATCATTGGATAGCAGGTATATATAGCATAGTTTAAACATGTAAAATCTACGTGTTCTCAGTATGGATTACACAGCAATCTAAAAAGTGGAAAAAAGGAAATGCATTTGAGGCGTACACAACTATATACTTTTGGTGTTATTTTTAAATCTTCATATATATTTCTGTCTCAGTAATACAGTCCAGCCTCTCTGCAACAGGAAATGAGATGCATACAATTACTGACAAAAAGGCTAGTGATTGCAGAATTCTAGGAATTACTATTCACGGGAAAAACTTCCATCACAATTCTCATAGGCGATGCTGACCCTCAATTAATTTGTGTGTTGAGACAGTGAAAACATTTTTTTGTGAATAAAGTCTTGCTGTATCGCACTTCCGTTGATTCCATCACTGTTACTCATCTCAATCAAATTTTTATCACAGGGAGCGATGTAAACATGGTGCTCACTGGCTATCATGATCTGTCACGTAACTTTGGAGTGCAAAAGACAGAAGCCACAGGCCGTAGGCGATTCTATTTGATTGGCATGAGAGGGCACATTTTAAAATGTGTGCCGGAATGTCACACGTTTGTGAGTAGGAAAACTGTGAAAGCTGATGATAAACCACCACTGCATGTCATTGTGAGTCGACGTCCATAAGAAATGGAAGCCATTGATCATCTGGAGCTAGAGCCCGGCCAGCAGGACAGGGCATAGCTACATCTTAACCATCATCTTTCAGTTCAATCAATTTGTAGTGGCACAACCAGTGAAGGATTTGACAGCCCAGACTACACAGCGGAGGAGCAGGGAGAGGTAAACATTGCAAATGCTGGGGCCCTGCCCAAGCTAGGGGGGCACACTCGTGGGCGTCGGTACTGGCACTGGGCCCCTCATAGTACGGCGGTGTGTCTGACAGCGGGTGTGCACCACCACCGTCAGAGACACTTGATTGCACTATGAGGGACCCTGTGCCAGTGCCCGCGCCCAAGAGTCGGCCTACCCACCTGTCCAGGGCAACGGCACTCGCACGGTTTCGTGCGCTAGGTGGTGACCCCGGCCATGGGGGGGCAGCTCAGTTAGGGCAGTTTACAAAGTGGCATATGTTGATGTGGGACATTCAGCTGCTGCAAAAGGCGAAATAGGTCAAGTTCGCGGAATAGGAGGACCAAAGCAAGCCATTTTTCTGGCAACCTATGTGTCATCAAGGGAAGGTGGGACAAAATCCTTGGAAACCCATGCATGGTTCATTTTAATGAAGGTTAGATCATTCACATTTTGGGTTGACAGACGGGTCCTTTTTTCTGTCAGGATTGATCCAGCTGCACTGAAGACTCTTTCCGATAGCACACTTGCAGCTGGGCAAGCGAGCTCCTGTAAGGCATATTGTGCCAATTCAGGCCAGGTGTCCAGTTTAGCGGCCCAATAGTCAAAGGGGAATGACCTGTGTGGGAGAACATCGATATGGGACGAGAAGTAGTTTGTAACCATAGTTGACAACTGCTGTCTCCTGTCACTTTCCATCGATGCAGTATTACCAGTTGTGTGAGCGGTACTGGAAAAATCAGTCCACAACATTGTCATGAAACCCCTGTCTCCAACGCCACTTCTGCTGTGTGCACCACGAACACCTCTGCCAAGCTGCCCCCGGCCCGTACAGCTCGTGTGAGAACCATCACCGCTGCTGTGTGCTGGGAATGCCTCAACCAACCGGTTTACCAGAGTAGCTTGTTTATTAGCCAATATTAGGTAAAGGTTCTCGTGTGGCATGATGTTTTGTAATTTGCCTTTATAGCGTGGATCCAGGATGCTGGCCAACCAGTAGTCATCATCGTTCATCATTTTGGCAATGCGGGGGTCCCTTTTTAGGATCTGCAAGGCATAATCTGACATGTGGGCCAATGTTCCCGGTGTCAATGATGCACTGCGAGTGCTGGTTGGAGGAGCACTTTCTGGCAAATCCACATCCCTCCAGTCACGCACAAACCCTGTACCAGACCTTGCCACGCCAACATTTTCACTTGCCCCACGAGATGCATCCTCCTCCCCTAAGTAATCATCCCCATCATCATCCTCCTCCTCCTCTTCTTCCTCCACCTCATCCAGGAGAGGTCCCTGAGCAGACAATGGCTGAATGTCATCAAGGATTCCCTCCTCCTCTTCCTCCTCGTCAACATTGGCTGCAGACGCCTGCTCCTTAAGGTGCGTCAAAGTTTGCATGAGCAGACGCATAAGTGGGATGCTCATGCTTAGGATGGCATTGTCTGCGCTTACCAGCCGTGTGCATTCCTCAAAACACTGAAGGACTTTACAGAGGTCTTTCAGCTTCGACCACTGCACACCTGTCAACTCCATGTCTGCTCGCAAAGTGCCTGGCCATGTATCCTCCCACAAATGCATTATGGCCTGCCTCTGTTCGCACAGCCGCTCAACCATGTGCAGGGTGGAGTTCCACCTTGTTGCAATGTCGATAATGAGGCGGTGGTTGGGAAGGTGGAGCAATCGCTGCAGCTTCTGCATACGAATGGAGTGTACAGGCGACCAGCGGATGTGCGCGCACAGTCTTCGCACCTTCTGGAGCAGGGCTGTTAACTCTGGATAATTGTTGAGGAAGCACTGCACCACCAGGTTCAAGGTGTGAGCCAAGCAAGGTATGTGGCTGAGTTTTGAAAGGGCTATGGCTGCCACAAAATTACGGCCATTATCACTAACTACCTTGCCTGCCTCAAGATGTATACTGCCCAGCCATGACTCAGTTTGTCGCTGAAAGTACTCGGCCAGCACCTCCGCGGTGTGTCTGTCGCCGAAACACATCTTCTGCAACACAGCCTGCTGACGCTTTCCACTAGCTGCTCGATAGGGGGACACCTCATGTGCAACAGTGGCAGCTGCAGATGGAGTGCTCATACGACTGCGCTCTGTGGACGAGCTTTCGCTTCTGAAGGAGGAGGAGGAGGGTCGAACGCCTACAGCCAACTGTTTCCTATACCGTGGGCTAGGCAGCACTGTCCCACCACCACTGTCCCCTGTGGACCCTGCATCCACCACATTAACCCAGTGCGCAGTGATGGACACCTAACGGCCCTGGCCATGCCGACTGGACCATGCATCTGTTGTGAGGTGCACCTTTCCACTCACTGACTGCTTGAGTGAATGGACAATGCGGTCTTTCACATGATGGTGGAGGGCTGGGATGGCTTTGCGAGAGAAGAAGTGGCGACTGGGTAGGTCATAGCGTGGTACTGCATAGGCCCTGAGTTCGCGGAAAGCTGCGCTTTCCACCAACCGATAGGGCATCATCTCTAACGAGATTAGTTTGGCAATGTGGGTGTTCAAACCCAGTGTACGCGGATGAGAGACTGAGTACTTTCTTGACCTACTCATAGTCTCTGGGAGGGTGAGCTGGACTTGAGAGCTGCATATGTTGGAACTAGCGGTGGACTGAGAGAGGGTTGATGATGGTGATGGAGTTGGTGTTCTTTCTGATGGCCTAGATTCAGTCTTTTGTTGATATAACAGAAGGATTCCCTGACTGCTTTGGCCTTGCAACGACACCTCAACGTTTGCTGCTGTGCTAACCGGTGGGCTTACAGTGGGGGAAACAATGTAGCGTTGCTGACTACCTTCTTTGTGATCAGTTGCACATGTGGTACTTGAGGTTTGGTGTTGTTTCCACGCTTGCAAGCGCATGGTGGTTAAATGTCTAAGCATGCAACTGGTATTCAAATTTTTCAGATTTTTCCCTCGGCTAAAGGTCTTTGCGCACTTCTTACAGATAACCTTGGCCTGATCATGAGGATTTTGTTCAAAAAAGTGCCACACTCCACTCTTCCTACATTGGAAGACATTTTGCGGCCTTGCACGCTGTGCTATTTTGACCGTCTGGACAAGCTGTCCAGCAACTCTTTTGATTTTTGGAACCTGTCTTTGGAGTGCTCCAGGCCTGCCAGATAACAGTTGTTGCGATGTCGATGTCTGCTGTGGATGCTCCTCCTCCTCATCTGAGCTATTGGATCAGCACCCTCTTCCCCCAATGCATGCCAATCTGGGTCAACAACTGGGTCATCCATCACCTCCTCTTCAATGTCATGTGCACCTTCCTCTGTGTCACCGTGTATGGTGGTATAGTATGCGGGAAGGGGCACCTGACTCTCATCAGGGTCAGAATGTGGCTCATTACACTGAGAGGACAATGTAGTGCTCTGAGTGAATGTACCAGCAGAATCATCTATCAGTGGCTGTGCATCAGTGCACTCCATGTCAGATTCATCTTGGCCTGGGTAATTCACCATTTCACTTGATAACCCAGGCATGGTATGTGAAAACAGCTCCATGGAGTAATCAGTTGTATGGCCTGCGTCATCCTTCAATCTTGGTTGGGGTGAAGGACACAAGGAAAGGTGTGGTTCATGAACATGACCCTCCAATGACGACTCAGTGCTTTTATTTTTTACAACTTCAGAAGAGGAGGCGATAGAGCTGGAGGATGAGTCAGCAATGTAAGCCAAAACTTTTTCCTGAAGCTCTGGCTTTAAAAGCGGTTTGACAACTCCTAGAAAACTAAGCCTTCGAGGCCTTGTGTACCCAGACGATGACGCAGGCTCAACACGTCCTCCATTCGGTCCTATTTTGCTTTTGCCACTACCATCAGATCCACCACCAACACCATCATTACCAGCTGGCAACCCCCGCCCAATTCCACGGCCTCTTCCACCAGCCTTCCTCATTTTTGGTAAAAATGTACACAAAATCCCACAAACTATATAGTAATGTAAAACAAGGTACAAGGTGTATATAGGACAGGGGAGATGTAGAGTTTCTGAACACACTTGTGGACACTGTTGGATTGTGTGAGGCCCAGTGAATATCACACCGCTATGTCACAGGCTCAATGTCGCAGGTGTGAAAAATGTCACTATAGGACAAGGCAGATGTAGAATTTCTGAACACACTTGTGGACACTGTTGGATTGTGTGAGGCCCAGTGAATATCACACCGCTTTGTCACAGGCTCAATGTCGCAGGTGTGAAAAATGTCACTATAAGACAGGGCAGATGTAGAATTTCTGAACACACTTGTGGACACTGTTGGATTGTGTGAGGCCCAGTGAATATCACACCACTATGTCACAGGCTCAATGTCGCAGGTGTGAAAAATGTCACTATAGGACAGGGCAGATGTAGAATTTCTGAACACACTTGTGGACACTGTTGGATTGTGTGAGGCCCAGTGAATATCACACCGCTATGTCACAGGCTCAATGTCGCAGGTGTGAAAAATGTCACTATAGGACAGGGCAGATGTAGAATTTCTGAACACACTTGTGGACACTGTTGGATTGTGTGAGGCCCAGTGAATATCACACCGCTATGTCACAGGCTCAATGTCGCAGGTGTGAAAAATGTCACTATAGGACAGGAGAGATGTAGAATTTCTGAACACACTTGTGGACACTGTTGGATTGTGTGAGGCCCAGTGAATATCACACCACTATGTCACAGGCAGAAATTGGCTAGTGTATGAAAACTACAAGGTGTATATAGAATTGGGCAGAATTGGAATCTCCCTAGAGTGTAGGTCTGTAAGAACGGAACATGTCCTCGACTTATTCTTACAGAGTCACACACAGATAGCTTCACTGTGGCCGTGATAACAGCTGTTACACTGTACTGAGAGAGGAGCGTGCACGTACACCGCTGTCCGGTGTCCGTAAAATTGTCAAGCTCCGTGTTTTTTAAGTATACGGACTGACACACGCTGTCTCTCTATAGTTTTGAATGTGATCAAACAGCAAATCTACTTAACTGTTTGAAAAACAGACAAAACTAGAAGGTGGAGGTCTGTAAGAACGGAACATGTCCTCGACTTATTCTTACAGAGTCATACACAGATAGCTTCACTGTGGCCGTAATAACAGCCGTTAAACAGAACTGAGAGAGGAGCATGCATGTACACCGCTGTCCGGTGTCCGTAAAATTGTCAAGCTCCGTGTTTTTTAAGTATGCGGACTGACACACGCTGTCTCTCTATAGTTTTGAATGTGATCAAACAGCAAATCTACTTAACTGTTTGAAAAACAGACAAAACTAGAAGGTGGAGGTCTGTAAGAACGGAACATGTCCTCGACTTATTCTTACAGAGTCACACACAGATAGCTTCACTGTGGCCATGATAACAGCCGTTACACGGTACTGTGTGAGGAGCGTACAACGCTGTATGGTGTGAACAAATGCACGCTCAGTACCTCACCAGGACAAAAAAAAAAATTTGGATTGCTTTTAAAAAAGCAGTTTGCAGAGCAGTGGGAAAACAGCAATGCAGCTATCAGGAAGCCTTATAAGGTAGCCTAACAACCAACACAGCTGATCCAGCAAAATATAGCCTCCACTTGCAATGCACACACAGTAACTGGTGTGTTGTACAGGCAAAATCGCTAGCAGCAGAAGCAGTTTTTGGTGTCTTCTTCCCTGCCTAACGCTCTCCCTACAGAATCAGCAGCAGCAGCAGCTCTCCCTATTCTGAGATCAGCATGAGTAACATGGCGGTTGGCGTGCACGCCCTGTGACGCCCCCCAAAGCAAGCCAATCACTTGCATGCCCTTCTCAAAGATGGTGGTGACCCCTGCCTATGTCATCACGTTGCCCACAGTGCCCGTGGATCCTGATTGGCTGAAAAAGGGCGGAAAACAAACTTTTGAAACGCGACTTTGGCGCTAAAGTCGCCGAGCTCGTGGCCGACCTCACCCTAGGGTCGGGTTTCGTTTCATGAAACCCGACTTTACCAAAAGTCGGCGACTTTTGACATTTTTTGACCCGTTTCGCTCAGCTCTAGTGATCACTTAGGTTCAACCATTAGGAACTACATCGATTGGAAGAATGAGGAAGTTTTATAGTTGATAGGACATTTATCCCCATTTTAAAATGCAGCGGCTTGAGAGATGTCTGACCACAGCTTTATTCATTCTCTTTGGGGCGTCCAGAAAAAAAAACAAGTGCAGCCACTGATGGAATGAATGGATCAGTGGTCAAGTCGGACATGCCACTCCAGTCTAATGGGGATAAAAAGTTCCACATTTTGCTGAATGGGTCCAAGCAGCCAAACCCCCACCAATCAATATGTTATCACTTCTCCAATATGGGGGAGTTGGGTCAATAATTAGGGCATCAAATCAAAATACACCAAATACAATATGTAAGAAATAACGATAATGTGCCAAACAAAAATGGACATATATAGGGTTCAGTACAATATGGTAGAATCAGCAAAAGAAAAAATGTACAAAGGAACCAATCATAACAAAAAATACAAAATTTATTGACAAAAAAGAACCAAAAAGACAGACAAGGTTATTAAGAAGTGGGAAACCAAAAAATTTGAGACACCAGGAACTCACCACATGTTATGAAGAGGCTAGCACACTTCACACGATAATGCATCCAAAAAAGAACCAAAAATTCCAAGAGAAAAAAAACTTTATCCTGAAGGAGTGTGAAGGACTGCAAGGGAAAAAATCAAGATGGTACAAAGGTTATCTCTGGTGGGTGCCGTTGCCTGCCCCTACACATGTTTCGGCTATTGCCTTTTTCTCTGCGAACTTCTTCAAAGTTTTTTTCACTAGGAATTTTTGGCTCTTTCTTGGATGCATTATCCTGTGAAGTGTGCTAGCTTATCAATCTCCATATGTACAACCTCTTTATAACATGCGGTGGGTTCCTGGTGTCAATTGTTTGGTTTCCCACTTTTTAATAAACTTGTCTGTCTTTTTGGTTTTTTTTGTCAATAAAATTTTGTATTTTTTATTATAATTGGTTACTATGTACATTTTTTCTTTTTCTGATGTTATCATTTATCCTGTAGAGAGATGATTACTTTTTTTCACAGGAGAACCCTTGTAAGTGCATCTCTGCTGATGTGTTCCAAGTAACTAATCTCTAAAGGAAATAAAGAATCTCCTAATTTAATATCAGCGAGAACAAATGACTGCCATACACAACGCAATCCACTATATCAAGACTAATAATACCACATGCAGAGAAGAAATACCGCCATACCATGAACATATATTTCAACACATAGTGACCGAATAATACTACATGCAAGGAACAAATACCGCCACACCATGACCAGACCACAAATTACCACCACATAGTGACCGAAAAATATCACATATTACCAGCATATAGGGACCAAATAATACCACATACAAGGAGAAATACTGCCACACAATGACCAGACCACAAATTACCACCACATAGTGACCGAATACTACAATACTAATCATGAATACAAACCACAATACTAAAAACACTGTTATTACCACCAGTGACATTATAAGAGGAGTTCTGTATATAGTGTCACTGTGTCCCCATATGTCCAATTTCCTGCTCCCCCCTATATCTATCTTGGCCCCCAATATAGCCAACATTGTCCCTTGTCTTGGCTTACATATATCAATCATTGCCCCATGTGCTGCTACCCCCATATACCCATCCTGGACCCTTGTGCTGCCATCCCCATATATCCATCCTGGTCCCTTGTGCTGCCATCCCCCATATATCCATCCTGGTCCCTTGTGCTGCTCCCCCATATATCAATATCATGGGCCCATGTGCTGCTCCCCTCCACATATCCATCCTGGTCCCTTGTGCTGCTCCCTCCATATATCCATCATGGTCCTTTGTACTGCCATCCCCTCCATATATTCATCCTGGCCCCTTGTGCTGCTCCCACCATATATCCATTCTGGTCCCTTGTACTGCTCCCCTCCATACATCCATCCTGGTCCCTTGTGCTGCCACCCCCCATATATCCATCTAGGCCTTGTGTGCTGTTCCCCCCATATATCCATCCCGGTCCTTTGTGGCACCCCCCATATATTCATCTTGGTCCTTTGTGCTCCCCCATATATCAATCATAGGCCCATGCGCTGGTCTCCCCACAATATATCCACCCAGGCCTTTTGTGCTTCTCCCTCCCCATATATCCACTCTGGTCCCTTGTCCTGGCTGCATGGACATAAGAAAAAAAAAGATTCCTCTTACCTGCCTGCGCTATCAGCACTGGGCGGCATCCTCTTCCTCTGTAGTCTGGTGTGCTCGTATTAAGATGGCCACCAACCTAGCAGAGGCCGACAGCTGACTTTTGTGCGCCTGTCGCTTGCGGCACATGACACTGACGTCATACGTC
The DNA here is from genome assembly GCF_039654945.1 of Dendrobates tinctorius. Taxonomy (NCBI): domain Eukaryota; kingdom Metazoa; phylum Chordata; class Amphibia; order Anura; family Dendrobatidae; genus Dendrobates; species Dendrobates tinctorius. Next base: position 10,366,656 of record NW_027361724.1, read on the forward strand.
GATGACGACAGGAGCAGACTAGTCAGTGTTGAACGGGACGATGCGGCAGTTCAGGTGATGAATGCTGCATGCGTGCACCCCTGCACAGAGTATTACTATTGTTATTCATTTTTATAGCGCCATTAATTCCATGGCACTTTACATGTGAAAAAGGGGCATACATGTATGGCTGCATACTATATACCACTGTATACACAGCACTATGGCCGCACTATATACCGCTGTATACACAGCACTATGGCTGTACTATATACCGCTGTATGCACAGCACTATGGCTGTACTATATACCGCTGTATACACAGCACTATGGCTGTATACTATATACCGCTGTATACACATCACTATGGCTGTATACTATATACTGCTGTACAGTATACACATCTCTATGGCTGTACTATATACTGCTGTATACAGCCCTACCACACATCACACAGGGCACTCAATTACCAGACCTGTGCAGCCATGTTACCCTGTAGAGCTGCTGCACTGAAGCATTACAGTGTCATTACACCACGGAGATCACCTTCACTAGAGCAAACAATACCCCGGCATAAAGCAGGAGCAGCGATCACGTGATAAGGGGTCTTCAGCTGCATGTGACCCCTCCATGTATACGTGTATTATGCACAGGCACATCCTCACTGTCATGCCTGCCATGCCTGTCATGCCACTTTGCCCCCAGTGTCGGGTCCCTGCGGGCGCCATGGAGGTCTCTCATGTCTTATGCTGCAAGATCCCTGGAGCAGTGTGCTCATGCACCTCGTGACTGTTGTGCTGCAAGATGCCTGGAGCAGTGTGCATGCGCACCTCACCTCATGGCTACATGCCGTGGCTGTGTGACCAGCTGTCTCTGCTCTGCCTGCGGCAATCCTCTGTGTTCCTGAAGACCCTGATCATGTGACCTTTCCAGCACTGTCTGATGCAGCAGTCCTCTCTGTGTTTCTGGAGCCCCTGATCATCTGACCTTCTCTATGGTCCAGCCCAGTCTGATCTAGCTGCTCTCTATGATCCTGGAGGATCTGAACTGGAAGTCCCCTCCTGGTCCTGACCCAGAAGTGCAGGTGCTAATGCCCTATATCAGACCACCCCTTTCTATGTTCGGAGCCTGATTACCGTGTTGCTTCCCTCCATGGCTGCTTGGTCTGCTCGGTCGCTCCCCGTATTCTGTGCCCCTGCACTCTGCCCTGTCGTGCGTCTCTGCACACGCTCTGTGCTTGTATTCTGCCTCTTGTCCTGTGCCATGTCTTGTGTTGTCCTTTGTGCTATGTTTTGTCTCTGCTATGCTTTGACTTGCAGTCCTTCCTGTTTTCTCTGCCTTTGCCTGCTTTGCCATGTCTTGCCTTTGCTCTGCTTGGTGCTCTGTTGTGCCACCTGGCACACGCACCATTCCTGCTCTGACCTATGGTGCTTCTCAAGCACATTTCCAGGCTAGTCTCAAGGTTCTTCCTTGACCCGGCTTTGGGCTTCGGCCTACGCTCTGCTGCTAGCTCTGTATTCTGCCTTGCTTTGTGGTGCCTCCTGGCACACTCTCCTTTCCTGTACTCTCTCTGACCCTGCTCTGTGCTTCTGCCTAGGTTCCGCTCCTTGCTTTGTCTTTTCCTTGCCCTGTCTGGTTTTCCCTTCCCCTTGTCTTGTTGTTTCAGTACTGACCTGTTGGTCATGTCACACAGGACAGTGTCACGTATCAGTCTTGTTGTTTTAGTTACCGGCCTTCGGGTCATGTCACACAGGACAGGCATACGTGGCAGATTTCCCCTTGCCCGCCTCCTGTGCCTTAGTCGTGCCGCTTGCTTGTGTCTCAGCCGTGTGCACTGGCCAGTAAGGCGTGTCTCCTGCCTTGAACCCTGGCGTGACTCCTAGCACGCACCCTGCCTTGAACCCTGGTGTGGCTCCTAGCATGCACCCTGCCTTGAACCCTGGCATGGCTCCTAGCATGCACCCTGCCTCGAACCCTGGCGTGGCTCCTAGCACGCACCCTGCCTTGAACCCTGGCTTGCCTGCTTGATTCCCAAAACCTGCCGACTACTGCCAGAGGTCCGGAACCAGATGACTGCAGCCTGATGTCCGGAGCTGATTTCCGCAGCCTGATGCCTGGATCCTGTTGGTCGTTGCCAGTAGTTCGGAGTCCGATGCCATCACACCCTGCCTTGGACCCTGGCGTGTCTTCTAGCATGCACCCTGCCTTGGACCCTGGCGTGTCCCCTAGCACGCATCCTCTCTTGAACTCTGGTGTGTCTCCTAGCACGCATCCTCTCTTGAAATCTGGTGTGTCTCCTAGCAGGTCTCCTGCCTTGAAACCCTGGTGTGTCTCCTAGCACGTACCCTGCCTTGGACCCTGGTATGTTTTCTAGCACGTGTTATGCCTTGAACATTTGGCATGCCCCTACTTTGCTGTGTTTCACTGTTTATGCCTTGCACATGATTAAAGCTTGAAACCACGTTTATTGAAGAAACCCAGTGACCTCACTTTATGTTTTGCATCCTGCTCGTTCCTGTTGTTAGACACTCACTAGTGTCCCCCCTGAGCCGGCCGTCTGGTCCCAGCAGTTGTGGTGGCACACCCCCTTGGTCTTGCCCCTGACACTCCCTGTATAGGGGTTGGTTCCTCACAAGGTCAGCTCACCCTCGGTGGGTGGGTGCCACGACCCAGAGGGTCCACTCAAAAAATCGGCTCAGCAGAAGCTGAGTCCGTCACACTCACACACCGGATCCCTGCTGCTCTCTGCCCTCTGGCTGCCAGCACTCACCTTTCCCCCGGATGAAGCTGCCACGGCTGCCATGGTCAGTGTGCACTGCAGGATCTCTTCTTGTTCCGCCACTCTGAAGTTTCTACCTCCCACCCAAGTCACAGGAGACTAGAAATGCCTGCACTTTTAAAGGGCTCGCACCCCTAAAGAAAGCAGACCTTTTTCTTCTCTCCATCCCACCGCCACCTCAGTGGTCTACTCCAAGGGCCCACAGAGATTTCCCCAGTTCCCCACCAGGCCAAACCAATCCTGGTTATGTCATGTGATCCCTGCAGCCAATCAGCGTGTGCTGTTAGAAGTAGTGAGTGCGCAGCAGCCTATTTGTTCGAGGTTCACCTGAAAGAGTGTACCTCGAACAAATGGGCAAAGTGAGAATGCAGCAGCCAGTACATAAGACTGACTGGGCACAGGGCTCACATGGCATAACAATGTCAAGTAAGCCTCAGGAGATCCAATGCCATCATAGCTGGAAAGATGCCAATACGAGAGGTGAGGGTACAGTACTTATATTTTATAAGGGGGACTACATACTTCATTTGAAAAGGAGTTGTCCAAATAGTGGACAACCCCTTTAGTTGACAGAAAGTTGAAGTAGATGTTGCTCGACTAATACAGAGTTCTTATAAATAATACATGATTTCTCCAGGGGGAAGCAGACCATTTGGACTTTAAGGCAATGACTATGAGATTATGGCCCTTTAATCATTTACAACACTCTTTATAGCTTTAGGGCCTGCAAAACCAAATCTAGTAGTTTAAGTACCAGTGCTGCTTGATGGCCAAGGGCTCCCGGCCTAGCCCAGCTGTGTGCATTACATTAGCATAGGCAACAGTTATTTGCTCCTATATCACTTATCAATCCCTTTATAGTAAGTGATATAGAATGTTTTTGTCCTATATCCTGTATTCTGCATTACTTCTACATTATCAGACTTGTTTACCGCGACCATGGTTAATTAGCAATGTTGCAATCTGTTAAACCACACAGAAATATTCTGACAAACAACCAAAAATAACAACCTGAATATTTTATTCTTGGCTGAATATTGTAGTTTAGCAATTTGTGAATTTGAGATACGAGTAAACAAAAAAGAAAATGTGCATTGACAAAAAGTAATGGCAAGACTTTTTTTGGTTGAATCCATTTAAGGCCAATAAAATGTGCCTTACAGTAAAAATTTCTCATAGGAAAGTGAAAGAATCTTGAATAATTGGTTGATATATAGGAGAAGAACTTTGTTAATAAATTTGTAACCTAGATCTGATTTCAACAGGAGTGGCTAACAATCTGTTTGGGGTCATCTGACTGTCCCCTTATGCAGGTCTAAAGAGACAACCAAGGGCTTGTGTGCTCCCTAGTAGTTCTTCACAGAATACCATCTTAGGTTAGTTTCACACTAGCATTCGGCAGAGCTGCGGCGTTCCTCCGTTAATCCCTGCCCACTGCCACACTACTTCCTTCAGCTCCGCCTACGTCGGCGTACATCCTGCGTACCCTATCTTTAACATTGGGTACACAGGCCATGAGAATGTATGCGGATGCCTGCGCATGCGTCATTTTGACACTGCGCCAAGCTGGGCCGAACGCAACATGGGAAGTATAAAAGAAGCCTAGGGATAAAATAACTCCTTTACTAGACAATATGAAGTTGTATGTTAATAATAATAATAAATTTTATTTATATAGCGCCGACATATTCCACAGCACTTTACATTTCAGAGGGGACATGTACAGACGATAGACATTACAGCATAACAATAATCACATAGATCATAACAGATACCAAGGGGATTGAGGGCCCTGCTCGCAAGCTTACAATCTATGAGGAAAAAGGTAAACATGAAAGGTGGGTGGTAACAATTGCCCTGATTGTATCCTTAAATGAGAACTGCATTTTTGACAATCTCCGTATAAATCAATAATGCTAGTGAATATACAATAAAAAAAACCTTATAATATATCTTAACAGAGAAATATGCTTGTTTTTCTCATATGAACCATTTTTTCCACCCCTTTGCTTCCTAAACTTTTCATTTACCTTGAAAAAGCAGCTCAAATCCATAATATCAATCATATTGCAGTTTACAGAGGGAGGAGAGAAAGGTGGAGAAAAAAGCAGATTGAGGGACAGAGAAACAGAACACGTAGTTTCTGGATTGCTTATCCCAATGCAGGAGTCACAGCTACACTGCAAAGTACTGGTGTCTTCCATACCTTTGCTGTGTCAAGAGTCACAGCAACACTGCAAAGTACTGCTGTCTTTTATACTTTTGCTGTGTTTATCTGTGTGCCCCCAATGGTAAAAAGATCAGGAAATCATCTTTGTGTGTTTTGTGTATGGAAGACATCATAGCAGTTAGTCTCCAGCTCCATATACTGCTTACATCGTGAGACTGTGAGACGCGCTAACATCTGGATGGAGCTGGGTGTCAAATCCCCACTGATCTGATACTAAAGAGTTTGCATTGAATGAACTGAAAACCATTCAGTCGGGTAATGGAGGAGTGTTTGCATATCACATACTTGCAGTTACAAGGCTGCATTTCCCGGAGCTGACACCGCTGCCTGCTGTGTGAGGATTCTGAAGTCTGCAGTCACATAGCGCGACTGCAGACTTTTCATTCTAAACCGGACAACCCCTTTAATGATATTCTATCCTATCAATCAATATCAAATTCCTGGACAACCCCTTTATTACAACCTCTGATATATGAAATAGATATGTCTATCATCAAAAGAGTTTAATCACGGTTAATTCACATACCATATGTATAATGCAAGAGATAAGCTATCCATTTTAATTTTTTTATCATATAAGAAATCCTAAGTACTTACAATGTAGCTGATATCTGAGAAGTACAAATTCCTTTATTCCTTTAGACAGCGCATCAGTGCAGTATTTTGAGGTGAATTGTCTTATTGCTTTGTTTGATGTTGGGTCACGCAAGGAAATAAAGGATTTTTTCAGACTTTTTTGACCATATCCACTTCATTCATATTTTCTAGTTTATGTTTAGGTTCCTCTCTGATCTTTTTTCAAATCTGTTTATTGCATGGACCTCTTCAATCTATTATTTTATCGCTTATCCATCTCACTTGCAAAAAATACTAAGGCAAGGGCGCTACATCTTAAAAGTACTTTATGAAAGCAGCAAAATAGTCAGCTTTCAAAGTTTGGAAATGGCTCAGCCAGATCCCAGACCTGAATCCACCTGAAAATCTGTGTGATGACCTGAAGAGGGCGCCGCACACAGGAAATTTCTTCGCAGTCGGATAGATTTGTAGCGCTACTGCAAGAAATCGTGGGCAAAGATTGCCGATTCTAGATGTGCCATGCTGATAGACTCCCGCCCAAAAAGACTGAAATGCTGTCCTAAAGTATGAGTGAAATGATTCTTCTTATTTTGTTTTTGTTTTTTTTGTTTTTTTTACATGACAAGAGCCTGGCATTTCAACAGGGATGTGTAGACTTTTTATATCCACTGTAGGTGTGTTTTTATACTTTTTACTGTTTGCTATTGTTGGTAAATTCCAAAATCTTCTTGTTTATGCCATTATTTATTCATTCCGGATTCTCACAGCTGCGGCTTTTCATTTTTACCTTTATCAAGTCATAATATAAAACTCATTTTTGCAAAGCTTGTACCTTTTCCATTCTTTACCACTGTTACGATGTGTGCAGTAGAGATGGCTTTATTAAATAAAGAGAGATTGTGTATTTGTGCTTAGCTATTACATTACTTTTACAGTTAGTTAAGAGAGCAGCACTTTTCTTCCACAGTGGAAAGCAGCAAGGTTCATACTTTGACAAGTACAGATGCTGCTGCCCTTAAATTACTGTTATACTGCTGCAAAGTTCCCGCTGTTCCTGCGTACCACTTATTGCTTTTCTCTCACAGTCTATTTGTGAATCTGGTCAGGACTTGGTTCTGTTATAACCTTTGGAAAATGACAAATTTTCTGTATCAGCATACACAAACCCACACCTGATCTAGTCACCCATGCTGCTTTGAAACTAAACTTTAAGTACAATAGCTAAGCAATCTTTCGGAATCCCAGAATACAGAGCACACAAACACAGACATGTCTACAATATATGGACAAAAGAATTCAGGCATCTACACATTAAACCTACAAGAAATTGCATGACCTTCAATTCTAAATCCACAGACATCAATATGGAATTGGTCCCAACTTTGCAGCTAAAATATCACCCACTCTTTTGGGAAGGTTTTCTCCAAGATTTTGGAAGGTGTCTGGAAATTTTTGTCCCTTCAGTGTTTCCCAAACTCATTCCTCAAAGCCCCAAGCAGGTCGTGTTTTTAGGATTTTCATAGTATTGCACAGGTGAAAGAATTCCAGGTACCTTGATGATACTTCCACCACCTGTACAATACTAAGAAAATCTCGAGAACCTGACATGTTGGGGGCTTTGGGGACTGGAGTTTTGGAAAGACTCCAGTCACAAAACACTTGTAAGGTCAGACACTAAAATTTTATGGCCTGGCCGGGCTTACAGTCTCTTCTAGCTCTCTTTTGAAAAACAGTGGGGAGATTTGGCATCATAATGCTCTAAGGGTTTAATGGAGCTTTTAATGAAATCTAATGAAACCAAACTGAAAGAGTTGGATACTGATTTAAATTCTGCACAGGAAGAGATAAAGAACTGTCATCAGATATGGTAGCAAAATTCAAAAGTGATTTGGATCTGGACTTACTGAGATGGGAAAAAGAGATTGTTATGGTAAAAACGAGAAAATATCAGAGAGATTTGTCAGATAAACACAATGATCGTGTATATAGATGGAACAAAACGTGCCCAGACAGTATCTGTCTCCTCTATGTCTTCAATTGAAGACAAAACACAGGTCCATGATAATTCCAGATCAGTGGTGGATAGAAAGGAATATACAAGGGATGGTTGGCATAGAAGGAGGACGATTGAATAACAAAAGAAAAATTACATCTTCACCACAAAGAGACAAGAAGGAAAAAACTAACCAATTAGAGGTAATTAATTTTTCCTCTAAAGCAATTACTAAATCTCAGAGGGAAGTCTTGGGTCTTGAGTTCTTTTGCACATTCTAACAATTTTGACTACTTCACAGCCCTGAAGGACCTCAACCTTTTTGCCCGCAAGTTGGTACTTAAGAAGGTCCACTCAAGATCCAGCACTGATATTGGACTGGACAGTACTGCTGAAAGAGAAGCGATTGAAACTCTGGAAAAACTTGCAAAGGGAATCCCTTCCAGATTCACCAGGTATTTCTCCACCACCAAATTTTGCTAAATCTGCCATTTTCCCCCCTTGTCACTGTGTCCTCAGGTTGAAATCTTTACCAAATTGGTATCAGACCCCCCCAACGAACCTATCCATTACAGTAAATGGCTGCCCACTCTCCCCAGTCCCACATGCTCGCTGCCTCGGGGTAATCCTTGATGCTGATCTCTCCTTCAAACCACATATCCAAGCCCTTTCCACTTCCTGCCGACTTCAACTCAAAAATATTTCATGAATCCGTTCATTCCTCAACCAAAAATCTGCAAAAACCCTAGTCCATGCCCTCATAATCTCTCGCCTTGACTACTGCAACCTCCTGCTCTGTGGCCTCCCCTCGAACACTCTCGCACCCCTCCAATCTATTCTAAACTCTGCTGCCCGACTAATCCACCTGTCCCCCCCCTAATCCCCAGCTTCACCTCTCTGTCAATCCCTTCACTGGCTCCCCATTGCCCAGAGACTCCAGTACAAAACCCTAACCATGACATACAAAGCCATCCACAACCTGTCTCCTCCATACATCTGTGACCTCGTCTCCCGGTACTTTCCTGCACGCAACCTCCGATCCTCACAAGATCTCCTTCTCTACTCCTCTCTTATCTCCTCTTCCCACAATCGCATACAAGATTTCTCTTGTGCATCACCCCTACTCTGGAACTCTCTACCACAACATATCAGACTCTTACCTACCATTGAAACCTTCAAAAAGAGCCTGAAAACCCACCTCTTCCGACAAGCCTATAACCTGCAGTAACCACCGATCGACCAAACCGCTGCATGACCAGCTCTACCCTCGCCTACTGTATTCTCACCCATCCCTTGTAGATTGTGAGCCCTCGCGGGCAGGGTCCTCTCTCCTCCTGTACCAGTTATGACTTGTATTGTTTAACATTATTGTACTTGTTTTTATTATGTATACCCCTCCTTACATGTAAAGCGCCATGGAATAAATGGCGCTATAACAATAAATAATAATAATAATAATATCAGAGGAATTCAAATTGATTAACAACTTTGGTAGAAAACTTAATCTTACAAAATCACAGCACCAAGCCATTGAGGAATTAAAATCAATGGAGGATGTTGTGGTAAAATCAACAGATAAGGGGGAGAATGTGGTAATTTGGTCGGTGGAGAAATATATGATGGAGGCCTTTAAGCAGCTACGCAATAAAAGACTTATATGTCTCATTCTCAGACTCCAATTCTGAGTTTTAGAGAAAAATGTAATAACATCTTATAAATAGCTGTTGAAAGAGGAATTATCACCAAAAAAATTGCTGAGGGTCTTATGTATAAGTCTCCTGTTGTTCTCATCTTCTATCTTCTCTCCAAGGTCCACAAGGATCCTCTTAATCCTCCAGGGTGTCCTATTGTCTCTGGCATATGAGGACTATGCAATCCGGTTTGTAACTTTTTGGAACATTGCTTACGTCCTCAAGTTGAGATGCTGCCCTCCTATGTCAGAGACACTACCAACATCATGAAACTCCTTGATGGTTTGCAACTGGATTCAGATATGCTTCTAGTTGTGGCAGATGTGGAGACTCTGTACACGAGGATATATTAGATAGAAGCAACTCACTTCTATCTGGAGTCTACTAATTTGGATGCTGATTAGGGATGGGCGAATCTACTCGTTAGGACTCGTTACTCTGCGAGTAGTAGGGGACTCGCAGGAGTCGGTACTCTGCGAGTTTCCAAGCGATTACTCGCACAGTAACGAGTCCAATGCAAATCAATGGCAATCCTAGTTTTTTCAGAGTTTAATACAAGCAATCCTAGTTTCTTAGCGATTTTGTGTCCCGCTGTCAGCAGCGAGTCTTAGCGAGTCTAGGACTCCTATATACTGTATTCGGGACTCGCAGAATGCAGAATATGTTAATTTTCAGAGACAGCCTAGTTTGTTAGGTGAGAAAACTGTGAAGAGCACTACTATGATTGGCTGCTGTCCATCGTGATGCCTATGTCATGTATCACAGGCAAGGCTGTATATAAACCCTGCCCCCACCATTTTGGGCACATTCCTGTGACGATCTGAGCTAGTGCAGGGCGAGTTGGAGACATAGAGCAGATCTAGGGACTGTTAGTCGTCAGTGTAGGACCTCAAGATTCCTCACATATAACACAAAAGTTCTTTTCAGAACTACCAGGACAGAGGAGTACTGTAGAGGACTGTAGGCAGGGAGAAAGGCAGGAGCAGCCTTACAGTGCATACAGCACCATCCTCAGAGCTTAGCTTACTCACTCAGCTTCCATCAGAGCTGAAATCAGAAACATAGCTGAGCAAATTTTCTTTTTTTTTTCCACCAGATATTATTGGGGTCATATTTACCCCTGCAGCGTTATTGTTTCTGTGGCAGACCAGTGCGTTGCTGCTATCTATCCCACCAGCTAATAGCACGCACGCTGCCTGCTTGTGTGCACTAAACAATTTTTTCAGGGAGAGTGCGTCGCTTCTCTGCTAAGTTACAGCACGCACTTCACCCCAGAGCGGTGACGCAGACAGCACCACAGTCCACCTAGGTGACTGCCTTTGCGCACTAAACAATTTTTTCAGGGAGAGTGCAGGGCTTCTCTGCTACCAGCTAATAGCACGCACGTTACCTTCCTGCTGTGCCAATACGCATCACTAGCCTTGATTGTCCTCCTATTACAGTCCCCTGTAGTTATCCCCTTTGCACTGTGCATCCCCTGAGACTACAGCACGGGTCACATCACATCCCCCAGTGAAGCAGACCCCGGCCCGGTGCTGGGTACCACGGTTTCAGTGCGTCACAGACGCCAATGGTGACACAAGAAATCTCACTCTCTCCTAATCCAAAAAAGGGTACAGTAAAAGAAAATAGAAGAAATGACATCACATAACTCTTACCCATGTTTGCCTGCCCATCTTCTCCAGCGTGATCAAATGACGGGAACATACTTCTGGCAATGGACCTCCAAGCCATATTTCGCTGTCTTTCATCACCATAGCCAGGGTGGGTGGGCTGCCACAGCTGGGGCCACTCTTCAACCAGGCCGATCAGCCTCTCTGTATCACGTCTGCTACACATCTTTGGTGGGCCTGTGTGTGCAGATCTGATCGCCCTGTGTGTGCAGATCAGATCGCCCTGTGTGTGCAGATCAGATCTGCCTGTGTGTGCAGAATATCAGATCAGCCTGTGCAGTAAATCGGTTAGCACAGGCGACTTCCTGTTTAGCTTCTAGCGTGATGTAGAAACGATTTTCTGTGCTTTAGGGATGAATTCTAAATCGCTAAGCTAGGGGCCACTTGCGAGAGTAAAGAGTAAAAAAAATGGCAGCACAGGAATCGCTGCAATACTCGCATCCCCATTCATTAACATTGGACTCGCTAGACTTGCAACGAATAGCGAGTTTCCGAGTCGGACTCGTTAGAGTCTAGCGATTCCGAGTATTTCAGGATTCGCCCCTCCCTAATGCTGATATCAAGGGCCTTTTGTTGGACTTGTTGTAGTTCATCCTGACACATAATTATTGCACATTCAAGGACCGTTTTTTTTTTTGAAGAGACGTGGTACAGCAATGGGGCGGCGGGTGTGCCTTTTTTATGCAAATTTGTTTCTTGGATATTGGGAGAGGGATATTTTCCCAGATGGTGCACATGCAGATACCAAGGTCCTTGGATGGTACAGATATATAGATGATATTCTGTTTATCTGGCATCTATCTTATCGAAATACCGCTCTGGCAAAAATTAAGAGACCACCATATCAAAACCCTGTCATGGGCAGCCCATTCTCCAGACCTGAACCCCATTGAAAACCTCTGGAATGTAATGAAGAGGATGATGTCTAGTCACAAGCCATCAAACAAAGAAGAACTGTTTAAATTTTTGTGCCAGAAGCAGTGTGAAAGACTGGTGGAAAGCATGCCAAGACACATGAAGCTCTGATTAAAAATCATGGTTATTCCACAAAATATTGATTTCTGAACACTTCCTGAGTTAAAACATTAATATTGTTGTTTCTAAATGATTATGAACTTGTTTTCTTTGCATTATTAGAGGTCTGAAAGCACTTTTTTTAATTTTGATGATTTCTCCTTTTCAGAAAAAAAATACAAAATGTATTGCTTGGAAATTTGAGACATGTCAGAAGTTTACAGAATAAAAGAGCAATTTAAATTTTACTGAAAAATATACCTATAAAGAGAAAAGATGACCACCCATTCCTGCTAATACATGTGGGGACAAATGACACAGCAAGAATCGACCTGGAAACCATCTGCAGTGACTTTGAAAACGTAGGTAAGAAAGTGAAAGAACTAGGAGCGCAGGTGGTCTTCTCTTCCATCCTCCCAGTGGATGGCCATGGAACAAGGAGGTGGAATAAGATTCTGCAAGTGAACAACTGGCTACGTCGATGGTGCCGTCAGCAAGGATTTGGATATCTGGATCACGGAGTGAATTACCTATACGATGGACTACTTGCTAGAGATGGGGTGCACCTTATGAAGACTGGAAAACCTGTATTTGGAAGTCGCCTTGCTACACTTCTAAGGAGAGCTTTAAACTAGAACAATGCAGGAAGAGAAGGAAAAGGCCAGAAAAAGCCAAACACCAGACAAATGCTATTGAGAACTCTGCTATTAGAAAGGGGAGGAAAGAACAAAGACAAAAGTATCTAAATAATAAAAACATTGGAGAAAGAGAAACCAATCACAATCTAAAATGTTTCTATACTAATGCACAAAGCACGGGCAACAAACAAGGAGAATTGGAACTACTAACACAGGAATAGAAATATGATGTCATTGGAATCACTGAAACTTGGTGGGACGATACACATGATTGGAATACAAGACTAGAAGGATACAACTTATTTGCAAGAAACAGACTTGATAAATGAGGAGGAGGCGTCGCATTGTATGTTAGAAACGCGTATATCTGCACAGAGATTGAAGTTTCAGAGACTGGAAGTTCTGTGGAAGCAGTTTGGGTAAGAATACAAGGACAGAACAATGGAAAGGACACCATTGTAGGCATTTACTACAGGCTGCCTGTGCAAGCTGAAGATATGGATGAACTCTTTATGCATCAAATGGCCGAGTTCTCCAAAAAATATGACATAGTTGTCATGGGAGATTTCAACTATCCTGACATTTGTTGGGAATCTCTCTCAGGCAAAACTAACAGGTCAAGGAAATACTTATCCTCTCTTGCTGACAACTTTATCTTCCAAAAGGTAGGGGAGAAAACAAGGGGATCTGCTACCTTGGATCTAATCCTTATAAACAGGGAGGAAATGGTTGAGGAAGTAAAAGTGGTTGGGACCCTAGGAGGTAGCGACCATGCTATTTTGGAATTTTGGATAACTAGAGGAGGAAGACCTGTTAAGACTCAGACGTCAAGGTTAGATTTCAGAAAGGCAGATTTTAAGGGATTCAGAAAGAGAATTGGAGGGATCCAATGGCTGGATATCATTAAAGACAAAAATGTCCAGGAAGGATGGGAAATCTTGAAAAATGAAATTCTCAAAGCACAATTGTTAACAATTCCAAAAAGAGGGAAGAATAGGAAGCCTTTAAGTAAATCAGGATGCATGAACACAGAACTTAAGCACATGCTAAAAAGGAAGAAAGAAATGATTATAAAATGGAAAGAGGGAGGCATATCTAAAGAAGAATATAATGCTGTCTGCAGAACTTGCAGGGCACAAATCAGATTATCTAAAGCTGACATGAATTGAGGCTTGCAAGAGACGTCAAAAGCAATAATAAAGGATTTTGGGGACATGTCAAAAGTAAAAGAAAAGTCAAAGATGCTATAGGATTTTTACAGCATGAAAATGATGACATGGTAAGACAGGATATTGAGAAGGCCGAACTTTTAAATTCCTATTTTGCATCTATTTTCTCTCAGAAAGGAAATGTAACATCAACTATTCTTCACTGTCCTATTAAGGGAATAGAAGAATCCAGGATATCTATAAACAGAAAGATAGTGAGGAAACACTTAGCTAACCTAAATGAATTCAAGTCTCCAGGTCCAGATGAATTACACCCCAGAGTACTGAAGGAGATAGCAGAAGAAATTTTTGAACCCCTCTCCATAATCTTTGAAAATTTGTGGAGAACAGGAGAAGTCTCAGAAGACTGGAGAAGAGCAAATGTTGTTCCTATCTTCAAAAAGGGGAAGAAGGTGGACCCAGGCAACTCTAGGCCGGTGAGTCTGACTTCTATACCAGGAAAGATCTTTGAAAAAATTATTTCATCTATACCAGGAAAGATCTTTGAAAAAATTATTTCATCCATTTTAAGTTTATGCTTAGAACATACAACACTGCCCTTCACCTCTCAAAACAAACCTATTTCAACACCCTCATCACCTCACTGTCCAATAACCCGAAACGTCTCTTTGACACTTTTCATTCTCTACTCAATCCAAGAGTACAGGCCCCAACCACGGAGCTCCGAGCTGACGATCTGGCCAATTACTTCAAAGAAAAAATTGACCAGATCCGACAGGAAATTATCTCCCAATCACCTCATACCATGCACTGTCCTCCCTCCCCCACTGCATCTAACTCACTCTCTGATTTTGAACCAGTCACAGAAAAAGAAGTAAGCAGGCTCCTTGCATCTTCTCGCCCAACTACTTGCACCAGTGACCCATTTCCGTCACAGCTCCTCCAGTCCCTTTCCCCTGCTGTCACCCCTCACCTAACTAAAATATATTAACCTCTCTCTCTCTTCTGGTATTTTTCCCTCCTCATTTAAGCATGCCATCATACATCCACTACTTAAAAAACCATCCCTCGACCAAAACTGTGCCGCTAACTATAGACCTGTCTCTAATCTTCCCTTCATCTCTAAACTCCTGGAACGCCTGGTCCACTCCCGTCTTATCCGCTATCTCTCAGAAAACTCTCTTCTCGACCCTCTCCAATCCGGTTTCCGCTCTTTACACTCCACTGAAACTGCCCTTACTAAAGTCTCTAATGATCTGCTAACAGCTAAATCAAATGGTCACTACTCCATGCTAATTCTCTTGGATCTCTCTGCAGCATTCGACACTGTGGATCATCAGCTCCTCCTCACTATGCTCCGTTCCATTGGCCTCAAGGATACCGTTCTCTCCTGGTTCTCCTCCTATCTCTCTGACCGCTCCTTTACTGTATCTTTTGCCAGTTCCTCCTCCTCTCATCTTCCCCTTACTGTTGGGGTCCCCCAAGGATCGGTTCTAGGCCCCCTCCTCTTCTCCTTGTACACTGCCCCTATTGGTCAAACAATCAGTAGATTTGGTTTCCAGTACCATCTCTATGCTGATGACACCCAATTATACGCTTCTTCTCCTGACATCACGCCAGCCTTTCTAGAAAACACCGGCGATTGTCTAAACGCTGTGTCTAATATCATGTCCTCACTATATCTGAAACTGAACCTGTCAAAGACTGAACTCCTGGTGTTTCCTCCCTCTACTAATGTACCTATACCCGACATTGCCATTTCTGTGTGTGGTTCCACTATTACTCCCCAGCAACAGGCCCGCTGTCTTGGGGTCATACTTGATTCCGAGCTTTCCTTTGCCCCCCACATTCGATCACTGGCTCGCTCTTGTCATCTGCACCTCAAAAACATTTCTAGAATTCGACCTTTTCTTACCTTTGACTCTGCAAAAACTCTTACTGTTTCTCTTATTCATTCTCGTCTCGACTATTGTAACTCTCTTCTAATCGGTCTCCCTCTTACCAAACTCTCCCCTCTCCAATCTGTCTTGAATGCTGCAGCCAGGATCATATTCCTCACCAATCGTTACACCGATGCCTCTACCTTGTGCCAGTCATTACACTGGCTACCCATCCACTCCAGAATTCAGTATAAACTTATTACCCTCACTCACAAAGCCCTCCATGGCTCAGCACCACCCTACATCTCCTCCCTTGTTTCAGTATACCACCCTACCCGCGCCCTCCGTTCTGCTGATGACCTGAGGTTAGCATCCTCAATAGTCAGAACCTCCCACTCCCGTCTCCAAGACTTTACACGTGCCGCGCCAATTTGGAATTTGGAATGCACTTCCCAGGTCAATACGATTAGTCCCCAATCCCCACAATTTTAAGCGTGTCCTGAAAACGCATTTATTCAGACTGGCCTATCGCCTCAACACATTAACCTAATCTATCCCTGTGTGGCAGAGCCAAAAGTCTTACCATAACCAGGTTCCCCGCATCATTCTCCCACATGCTTTATGCATCCATTAGCCCTCTGTGTCCGTACTGTCACACACCTAACATTATGGCTGGTCCATACAATCAGGGCAACTGTTACCACCCACCTTTCGTGTCTACCTCTTTCCTCATAGACTGTAAGCTTGCGAGCAGGGCCCTCTTTCCTCTTGGTATTTGCTATAATCTACTGTATGTGATTATTGTTATGCTGTAATGTCTATTGTCTGTACAAATCCCCTCTGAAATGTAAAGTGCTGCGGAATATGTCGGCGCTATAAAAATAAAATGTATTATTATTATTATTATTATTAAACATGTATGTCAGTACCTGGATAAGAATGAAGTGATTAAACAGAGTCAGCATGGGTTTGCAACTAATAAATCATGTCAGACTAACTTAATTTCCTTCTATGACAGAATCACTGATTGGGTGGATGAGTGAAATGCTGTAGATATAGTATATCTTGACTTCAGCAAAGCATTTGACAAAGTATCTCACACATTCCTTATTGAAAAAATGACTAAGTATGGAATGGACAAGGCAACTGTTAGGTGGATTCATAACTGTCTTAGTGATCGGACCCAAAGAGTGGTCGTAAATGGCTGCACATCCAGTTGAAAGAATGTCTCAAGTGGGGTACCACAGGGCTCTGTCCTGGGCCCTGTATTGTTCAACATCTTTATCAACGATTTAGATGAAGGAATTGAGGGTAAACTGATTAAATTTGGTAATGACACAAAGCTAGGATGGATAGCTAATACTAGAGAAGGGAGAGAGAAGATTCAAAAATATATAAATAAACTGGAGCAGTGGGCAGCAAGTAACAGAATGGCTTTTAACAGGAACAGGGAAAAATGCAAAGTACTACATCTGGGCAATAAAAATGAAAAAGCATATACAGGATAGGAGGAATAGGGCTAAGCAACAGCACATGTGAAAAAGACTTGGGTATACTAATAGATCACAGACTGAATAAGAGTCAACAGTGTGATGCAGCAGCAAAAAAGGCAAATGCAATTCTAGAATGTATTAACGGAAGCATACAGTCTAGATCATGTGAAGTCATTAATTGCCCTCTACTCCTCTTTGGTCAGACCTCATCTGGAATACTGTGTTCAGTTTTGGGCGCCACATTTTAAAAAAGACATCAACAAACTGGAGCAAGTTCAGAAAAGAGCAACCAAAATGGTGACCGGTCTGCAGACCCTGTCTTATGAGGAAAGGTTGCAGGATTTGGGAATGTTTAACTTGCAAAAGAGAAGACTGGGAGGAGACTTAATAGCTGTCTACAAATATCTCAAGGGCTGTCACATTGCAGAAAGATCATCTTTAGTCTCATTTGCACAAGGAAAGACTAGAAGCAATGGGATGAAACTGAATGGGAGCAGACACAGATTAGATATTAGAAAAAACTTTTTGACAGTTAGAGTGATCAATGAGTGGAACAGACAGCAACGAGAGGTGGTGAGTTCTCCTTCAATAGAAGTCTTCAAACAGAGGCTGGACAGATATCTGTCTGGGGTGATTTAGCAAATCCTGCTTTGAGCAGGGGGTTGGACCAGATGGCCCAGGAGGTCCCTTCCAACTCTACGATTCTATGATTCTATGATTCTAATAATTCTGGAACACTTCAAAGTTTTCTCATTACATATCATACTACGTGATACTGGTAAAATTTGTTTGATATGCCTTTATTTTGTGAAAATATCTTAAATTTGGCAAAAAGTTAGCAATTTTCAAACTTTTAATTTTTATGTCCTTAAATCAGAGAGTTATGTCACACAAAATAGTTAATAATTAACATTTCCAACATTTCTACTTTACATCAGCAGTTTTTGAGACAATTTTCTTTGTTAGGATGTTATAACAGCTAACAGTTGATCAGTGATTTCTCATTTTCCCAACAGAATTTACAAAACCACTTTTTTAGGGACCACCTCACATTTGAAGTGACTTTGAGGGGCCTATGTGACAGAAAATACCCAAAAGCGACACCATTCTAAAAGCTGCACCCCTCAAGGTGTTCAAAATCACATTTAAGAAGTTTTATTAAGCCTTCAGTTGCTTCACAAAAAAATAGCTATATATACAGTGGGGCAAAAAAGTAGTCAGTCAGCAATAGTGCAAGTTCCACCACTTAAAAAGATGAGAGGCATCTGTAATTTACATCATAGGTAGACCTCAACTATGGGAGACAAACTGAGAAAAAAAAATCCAGAAAATCACATTGTCTGTTTTTTTTTCATTTTATTTGCATATTATGGTGGAAAATAAGTATTTGGTCAGAAACAAAATTTCATCTCAATACTTTGTGATATATCCTTTGTTGGCAATGACAGAGGTCAAACGTTTTCTGTAAGTCTTCACAAGGTTGCCACACACTGTTGTTGGTATGTTGGCCCATTCCTCCATGCAGATCTCCTCTAGAGCAGTGATGTTTTTGGCTTTTCGCTTGGCAACACGGACTTTCAACTCCCTCCAAAGGTTTTCTATAGGGTTGAGATCTGGAGACTGGCTAGGCCACTCCAGGACCTTGAAATGCTTCTTACGAAGCCACTCCTTCATTGCCCTGGCGGTGTGCTTTGGATCATTGTCATGTTGAAAGACCCAGCCACGTTTCATCATCAATGCCCTTGCTGATGGAAGGAGGTTTGCACTCAAAATCTCACGATACATGGCCCCATTCATTCTTTCATGTACCCGGATCAGTCGTCCTGGCCCCTTTGCAGAGAAACAGCCCCAAAGCATGATGTTTCCACCACCATGCTTTACAGTAGGTATGGTGTTTGATGGATGCAACTCAGTATTCTTTTTCCTCCAAACACGACAAGTTGTGTTTCTACCAAACAGTTCCAGTTTGGTTTCATCAGACCATAGGACATTCTCCCAAAACTCCTCTGGATCATCCAAATGCTCTCTAGCAAACTTCAGACGGGCCCGGACATGTACAGGCTTAAGCAGTGGGACACGTCTGGCACTGCAGGATCTGAGTCCATGGTGGCGTAGTGTGTTACTTATGGTAGGCCTTGTTACATTGGTCCCAGCTCTCTGCAGTTCATTCACTAGGTCCCCCCGCGTGGTTCTGGGATTTTTGCTCACCGTTCTTGTGATCATTCTGACCCCACGGGGTGGGATTTTGCGTGGAGCAACAGATCGAGGGAGATTATCAGTGGTCTTGTATGTCTTCCATTTTCTAATTATTGCTCCCACAGTTGATTTCTTCACTCCAAGCTGGTTGGCTATTGCAGATTCAGTCTTCCCAGCCTGGTGCAGGGCTACAATTTTGTTTCTGGTGTCCTTTGACAGCTCTTTGGTCTTCACCATAGTGGAGTTTGGAGTCAGACTGTTTGAGGGTGTGCACAGGTGTCTTTTTATACTGATAACAAGTTTAAACAGGTGCCATTACTACAGGTAATGAGTGGAGGAAAGAGGAGACTCTTAAAGAAGAAGTTACAGGTCTGTGAGAGCCAGAAATCTTGATTGCTTGTTTCTGACCAAATACTTATTTTCCACCATAATATGCAAATAAAATGAAAAAAAAACAGACAATGTGATTTTCTGGATTTTTTTTTCTCAGTTTGTCTCCCATAGTTGAGGTCTACCTATGATGTAAATTACAGATGCCTCTCATCTTTTTAAGTGGTGGAACTTGCACTATTGCTGACTGACTAAATACTTTTTTGCCCCACTGTATTTCTATGGAGCTGTCACTCTAGGGTCGGGAGAGCCGTGACCAGTCCAAGCATTGCGATCCGATCTTGGTCCGATTTATGAGGCCGTGTGACTGCGCTCTAAGAATGATTGGTGATGGTGAGTTGATAGCTATTATTTTCTAAAAAAAAGAGTTATTTTTTACTATGTAAGTAAAAGGTGTAGTACATAGATTGTTACAGATATTATGCCCAGAAACCAAAAAGCTGAACAACTCTTAGTCACTAAATCCCTGCTCTATTTACTATTATTATCATCGTTACTAGACTGACACTGATTTGCGCACACCCACAATGACACATGCTCTAAGCAAACATGCTATGCTAACCTCCTGCAAATATTCAGAACATAAGGGAGATTTTGGGAAGGGCAAATTCGGAAAAGAAATCAAGTGTAGCACAAAAACTAGAGAGAGAGAGGGAAAAAGTGTAAGAAAAATGTTGTACAGTAAGGGCTCAAAATAATCAAGAGATTTATTATTATTATTGCCTCAAATTAAAACGGCATAAAAACATTATCTATTGAAATGTAAAAATTGCCTAAACACACATAAATCTTGCAGAATTGTGGAGCATTTTGCGTCTTAATTTTGCCCCAATGGGTAATAAAAACTGGTTAAGTCTGTAGACAGTAGTTGGCGCTTGATGTTATGCTGGTACTACTTAAAACACTTTGGGCTTTTTATTATTTTATCAGTTATTATATTTTATTTAAAAACATTGAAAAACGACCATTTCATGTTTATACAGATTAGAAACACAGCATTTTGGCAGAGTTTATGATGATCATTAAGCAATAACAAAATGTTTCAGGCATGTGAAAAAGAAAAATCTGATGGGAACAAATGTCTACTGCAAATCTTATGTGATTGCGCTCATCCACTCAACAATTACCCTGACATCATCTGACACAAGGTTTGAGGATGTTTAATTTTAATGTCTGATTATATTATTCTCAGGGAACATAAGCCACCAACAGAGGTATCTGTTCAAATCAGGTCAGGAGAAATAGCTTTGGCCTCAACGCCCGTAATGGACCTTGGGTTCCTTTAGAAGGGACCTCCGATAACATTATGTCCAGTGGCTGAGATACCTAAATATCATATGCACTCTGATTGCAAATTTTCAGTTCACTGCAGGGCCTTTCCTCCATAGGCAAGATCTGTAGCTGTCCTCTGTTCTTGTTGATGAGGTTCCAGAGCTGCGGATTATTCGCTATTATCCTACAGTAGTCACAGGGTCCTACTTGTAAGCTTTCAATCTGTGGGGAAATTGAGGTCAAAAGTGCTTTCTACAGAGGAAAAATATAATTTTATCTTTACCAAGATTTCATTGCAACTTACATACAATTTCATGTCATTGTGAAGACCTAGACTAAAAACTAGTAATAATTTAACAACAAAAATGCAGAAAAAAACAATTCAGTACAGTAACTTTACTCAAGGATTTGTGACAATGGATGCAAAAAGATGCCGAAAACTCTAATGATAGCCCTGATTAAATTGCAAATTGCTATCACTTAGCTAAAAGAATTCAAGGATGCCAACGACAAACATCCAGGCTATTTCATGATGAACATTTCACAATTTTGAGAAACAAAGGCTAATTGTAGCCTCACAGCTCCATGCATTTCCACTTCATTATCCCAGAGGATAAATGCGGACATGTTTTAAAGACCTGACCTTACCAGCCACCAGAGGCATTGCTAAGGTCTTGAAAGAGCAGCAGTCCAAACCCCGTAGGGTTGTTTTCCCATATGGCTTCTCTCTACCTCTTAAAGAGAACCTATCATCTCCAGATACAGTGGCAATCTGCAGATAAATATTGTTTGAGCTCTTCCCGACATATGACAAGCTATTACGTCATATGTTTGGTTCTAGTCTTTGAAGCAGTCTAAGAAGCTGAGTCTGCATTATTAATGGAAGATGATGGTTGTGACATTCTGCCAATATTTACCTATAACTACAGTGGGTAGAGCTGAGCTCCATGAGCTGATAACTCCTTAATCTCTGAGTGCGGGATTTACAATGCATGGCCTTGGGTAGCGCGTCGTACCAAGATAACGATCTGAGACGGAGCAATGATTCATGTGCTCATCAGCCCTCCTGTGATGTGATTGCGGGGTGCTGATGGGTTGACATGACACATAGGGGTCTGTCATGATGGTGCTCCTATGAAAACCAGCCTATGGTGCTTGGCAGAGATTGTATTTATGTATCAATATTTTAGAAAAAAAAAAGAATTCGGACCCTGAATTTAATTTATACAGGTCATACAAACTTCGAAACTGTGTTTTAATTAAAAATATAGATGCAAATGATCCCTATGTTGCACTATACTGTATTCACAATCCTCTGAAACCTGGGCAAAGTGCGGCCCACAGGCCACATCCGGCCCTCTTGCTGCTCTAATCCGGCCCACGGATCGAGACAATCGAGGGGCTCAAAACAGTGGACAACAAGCAGCACCGTGCCTTCGGCCACCCACCGGCTGTTACCGTTGTCTCTGCCGTCTTCATCTGCGCTAAATGCATTGATGGAGGAAGAGCCACCGACCATTTTTTCCACTAATCAGCATGCGAAACAGCTGATGCAATGATGTAATTTCATCATGTCAGTTGTGCACTGCGGAGAGTCAGTGCATTGAAGACAGGAGCAGAGCGCCTGGGGAATGGGAGTGAGGTTAGGCCTCTTTCACACTTCAGTATTTTGCATCAGTCAAAATTCGCCAAAAGGATGGATGGCGGATCCGTTTTAGTACTGATGACAACGGATGCCACCTGTCCGTTTTTTTGACGGATCCGGCACATGAAGAATTTTAAAGGAATCGCAGCCTGGAAAAGGAGAGAGAGGAGAGAGAGAGAGAGAGAGAGAGTTTTTTTTTTTTTTGGTCCGGCACCCAGAAAGAATTACGGGTTAAATGAGTGTCTGGAGGATCCGCCAGAGAAAAAAACGTTGCAAGCTCCGTTTTGAAATCTTTGAGGGTGGTGACGGACAGCAACTTTTGGCGGATCCTCAAAAAAAACGGATGCAACAGACAGCAATCCGTCACAATCCGCCAATAATGCAAGTCAATGGGGAAAAAAAACGGATCCTCAAAAGAAAATTGAGGATCCGTTTTTTTCAAAACCTGGCGGATTGTGACTGATTGTAAAAAACTGAAGTGTGAAAGAGGCCTTAGTATGTAGTGTGTTTTTTCTTATGTCTAAGGGATGTTTGGCTGGAAGTGGGTAGGCTATGGGGGTCTCCTGCTGGACATGGGGAGTCTATGGGGGCTCATGCTGGACATGGGGAGTCTATGGGGGGGCTCCTGCTGGACATGGGGAGGATATGGGGGCTCCTGATGGACAAGGGAAGGCTATGGAGAGCTCCTGCTGGACATGGGGAGGCTATGGAGAGCTCCTGCTGGACATGGGGAGGCTATGGGGATTTCCTGCTGGACATGAAGAGGCTATGGGGGGCTTCTGCTGGACATGGGGAGTGTGAAGAATGACACCAGAGAGATCACACAGAATCCCACCGCTGCCACCACTTGTGATGAACCTGCACCTCGCCACCATACCATCGCCCACCCAACCGCTGTCACCACTGTCTCAGCCATCTGCATCCACGTTAAATGCATTAGTGATGGAGTCAGTGTCAAAGGCACGGTTACAGTCATCGCTTTCTAAACACAGAGCTGTGACTGAACCCGTGCCAGCGCCCCTGCAACTTCTGTAACTGAGTTGGACATAGATCTCCCCAAGAATCTGCCCTCAGTGCTTATTTTAAATGTTAAATAAAAGGGCGTGTTATCAGTGTAACTTGCAATGACCTGACAGTCTGCTCTCCTGATTTACATGTATCACACTGGTAACGCTACCTTTTATTTAAAATAAGCTCTGGAGGCAGATTCTCAGTGAGATCTATATCCAGACCATAGATTTTAAATGGAATCTTTCAGCAGGTTTTTGCTAATTAACCTGAGAACACCATTAGGTAGGTGCTGAGACACTAATTTTAGCAATGTGTCACTTATTAGGCCGTATGCTGTGGTGACTATAACGGCTCCTTGTATCACTCCAGTGACTCATTTTCTTTGTGTATCCACTGCCCCAATAAGGAAGTCGTATGATTAAAATGCTCTTTACCTGTGCATTACCCCTATACAACTCCAAGAAAATAGCATTTCTGCATGTTAGAGGTTCCCTTAATAGAGTGATCTGGCTAATACATTTTTCTGTTTGCTTTGTGGTTTGATGTCCAATAATTAACAATCAAAAGGTTGACTTACAAAGATTTATTTTAGTATTATATTGTATGTGTTGAGATAATTGGCAGTAATTAGTCACTCTGTGTCATGCACATTTTCTTGGTGTGGTGTCTATATTACATCTGCTGCTCCTGAATGAGATAGACTTTCTTTATTGCCGATAAGTATTTCCTTATGCTTCCCCTGTAGCTTCAGGGTACAACATTTTGTTACCATCTGCTTGAAAAAAATGTAGTGGTCTACGTAGCCCCTGATTTAATTCTGCTAAGTAGAAACAGCCAAACCTAACAGTATCACCCACCCCAACGTGTAGAGAAAGCGTCAATAGTACGAAAGCAGAAAGCACAGCAAGCGAAATCAATGACAATGCGCAGGACACGAAGATAAAAATATATTAATTTAGTAAAGTTCAAAAATGCATAAAATTGTTTCTATAAAGTGAGAAAACACTAATCAAATATACAGCAACACGGAACAAAGAGAATTGGTGGTTTAATCAAATATGTTGTAAAGTAATAAAATAAATACATAAGTTTTAAAAAGTACAAAAAAGTATAACAGAGCAGGCTATATTAAGGCTAGCAATAAACGTCAAGCACAATGCCAGCAACATGTAAAGAAGTAGAAGACAAAACAGAGAATTTCCCTGTAAAAGAAAAGGTGGAAAGACAAAAAAAAGTCCTAAATGACTGAAGTATATTGAGTCAAATAAAGAACCAAAGTGTATACAGAGGTTCAACCACCAACACACTTCATAAGTGTGATCGTTTGTCTTTTTTATTTTCTTTTTATTCCTACTTTTTTGTATTAGTTACTTCTGTTAAATGAGGTACTGTACATATGCTGCTATCTCTACATAAGGCCTCTTTCACACTTCAGTCTTTTGCCGTCAGTTCCAATCCGTCAAAATATGAAAAAA
The DNA here is from genome assembly GCF_039654945.1 of Dendrobates tinctorius. Lineage (NCBI taxonomy): Eukaryota > Metazoa > Chordata > Amphibia > Anura > Dendrobatidae > Dendrobates > Dendrobates tinctorius. The sequence continues at coordinate 10,391,759 of NW_027361724.1, forward strand.
CGGATACGTTGCACATTGGCAACAAAACTGATGCACCGGATCCGTTTTTTGGACTGATCCGTCGCAGCAGCCAGTGTATGAAATTTAAAGCAACAGAACTCTGGAAAGGAGAGAGAGAGAGAGAGATTTTCTGTACCAGAATGGTTGTACCAAAATTCTGTACCAGAATTTTTTGTACCAGATTATGGATATTCTTCCGGGTATGCTCAGAAGCATGCGTCTTTTCAACGCAGACAAAAAACGTTACAAAGTCCGTCTACTCCACATGGTGGATGCTGAAATTCCGAAGGACGACCATCCGTCACAATCCGCCGCTAATGCAAGTCTATGAGAAAATAACGGATTTCGCCAAAAAAACAACGGATCCGTTTTTTTTTTTAAAAAGTGCAGATTTCGACTGACGTCAAAAGACTGAAGGGTGAAAGAGGCCTTAATGAGAGCATAATGGCGGCGACACTCATGATCCAGCTTTTATACGTACATTCCCGGTCATGTGCTGAGCCAATCAAGACCATGCCAATACTTGGCATGACTGTGATGGCTCCAGAAGTTCCCAGAGTCTATGGCTATGTGAGCATGTTGCGTTTCTTTAGCATTTTGGCGGCATTTTTCTGCTGCGAAAACCCTCAGAAAACGCATCCCATGCTGTGCTAATGCTGCAGATTTCTCCGCTACGGAATTACATAGCGGAAAAATACGCAACATGTTCATTCTTTGTGCAGAATCGTGATGATTCCGCACCCATAGGATTGCATCGAAACGCTCATTTTACGCATGTGGCTATGCCCATCATGTGTAAAGTGAGCACTTCATGTGCAGATGGTACCCAGGGTCTGGAGGAGAGGAGACTCTCCTCCATGCCCTCGGTACCAAAATCCTGTAAAAATAGAATTAAAATAAAAAAATCGGGATATACTCACCCTCTGATGGCCCCCGGAGTCCTTCCTGCCCTCTCACCACGCTGACAGCATCTTCCGGTCCCAGTGATGCTTTGCGCGAATGACCTGAGATGACATTGCGGTATCGCGAGAGTGACGTCACAAACGTCCTTCGTGCAAAGCATCACTGGGGACGGAAGATGACAGGAGCGCCGCTAAGGAGATCAGGGGCAGTCGGAAGGTGAGATAACCATTTTTTTTTTATTATTATTGTTTTTAACATCCTATCTTTTACTATTAGCATCAATAGTAAAAAGTTGGTCACACTTGTCAAGCACTATGCTTGACAAGTGTGACCAACCTGTCAATCACCTTTCCAAGCGATGCTTGAAATAGCTTGGAAAGTGCAAGCATTCTGCAAGCTAAATACGCTTGCAAAACGCTTGTGTTTAGCGGGAAAATGCATGCAAATTCCGCATGCGTTCTACCCGCAGCGGGAGTTGCGGAAATGTTGCGGAAATTTCCGCAGCATTTCCGAACGTGTGCACATAGCCTAAAAGCTTGTTGATTGGCTGCTCTGCAGCCTTTCAACAAGCTTTATTAGACTGGAGAACCGGACATACAGTAAAAAGTCTGTCTTCGGGGTTTGGTACCGAACACTAGGTGTCTGGTACGAACCCCAAACTTTCTAGTTCACGTTAAACCTATTCATAATCTGAAATGAAATGCTAAAGAGTAAAATGGATTGTCTCATGAACTTAACCTTTTGTAACTCAGATTGGTCTGGTGTTCAACTAATTATCAAAGGTCTGGCTTTAGGAGTTAGCTATACATTGAAGTATGTAATACTACATACTGGACAAGCAAAGTATTGTTAACAATGTAATACCTACATGGACCAAATCCACCAGAGCAAGAGTTTATCTCTGGTAGGTTTGAGAAACATGACAAGATTGGCCATGACACTGGTCACACAACTAAAGATCACGCTGCAATATCGCAGTGCATTGAGAGTGAATTGGATTGCATTGGAACACACAAAGAACCTTAACAAGTCAGTAGCCAAAAAAATTCAACTGGTTCCAACTTTTGGCAACTGTCATGCTTTCTCAACACCATCCTACTCACTGTATTCACCGCTCTGCTCCTCCCAGTGTTAGGCCATCGTGCTGAATAGTGTCTTGCAGCACCCCTAGTACTGCTGCAATCCCCTGTTACTGGAGAGTCTCCACCCGGCAATAGGGAAGTGTGGCAAGGGTCTGCAGGAATTTAACACCATGTGACTTGCAGAGTTTTGTTTCTCTGTCCTATTGTCACACACAGACTGTGGACAACACAGCATAGAAATATGACAGGATGGAATATGGGAGAGTAAGGCCCTAAATGTAGGGCGCAAGGGATTGAACACCTCCTAAAACCAACCTGTGCCTGTCCCTATACTCCCCTAACACCCTATGTGGGTCCTGCCCCCTGCTGCCTTCACATGCCTAGTCCTTGATTGTCTCCTCAATGTACTCTGGCTATTGCACTGGCCGGCAAGAATGCTAGCAGCACCGCTGCAGATGGTAAAACACAGAGGAAGAGATAGACGCAGGAAAAAGAAAAAGTGACAGTATACTGAGTTTCAGGCTCTGCTGCCAAGCTCCAAATGCAGCACAGAAAACAGCACCAGGAGCCTGAACTCCCACAGCAGAAGCAACACTACCGACACAAGAGAGCTCCTCTGGTCTGCATAGAATAACTCTATTTCCGACGATCAGCTGATTGCTCATGTGACTATTTAAAGGATGGTGGGAGTGGTTTCCAACCAACATCAGCTGACCAGCCCAAAAGAAGCTGCCAGCAAGATACTGACATTAACTCTTACTAGACCAAAAGGAAAAAACAACATTTAATTTACAGCAGAACCATAGCTGCCATGAATCCCATAATGAATCGTGACACTACCCCCCTTTCAATGAGGGGCCTTTGGACGCTTAAGATCGGACTTCATTGGAAATGACGTACGACAAGGACGCATGAACCCACTAGTACACACCTCCATAGTCACCTGATCCTCAAGGACATGGCAAACGCAGCCCGATGGTGATGGTAATAATGTAGCAATCTATACACTTAGACACATAAACAATATCTATTTGCAGGGACAGTTGGCTAATAATGATGGAGACACTGCAGTATGCTTTACCAACAATACCGAATAGACCCAATCACATCCATAGCTCTCTATAATATGCATTATTCACCTCTCTTTAAATAAATGCTTATTAAGAAAACATATTTCAAATATGAAAGAAAAGTACTTTATTTCCTTTTCTATGTTTAATATATTCATATTTTCTCGCATATAATATCCACATTAAAAACTTATTCCTTGGTTACAGATACTTTTTTTGTAAACGTCAGTGACATTCACCATGAAAATTATTTTGCCTGCTATTTCTGTCTATAGCAGAAGAAAAAAAAGGAAAAGAATCCATTTGCAAATCTAGAAAATTACTTTATTTCAGCACAAGCACAAAGTGAACAAGAATACCTGCTTGATTAAGTAGAGCTAAGCTATATGTTAAAAAAAAGCATCAAGGACGGAGTGCGCGCAACAGTCACAATGCAATGGATTAGTAGAGAATGTATATCAAAGCAAAAAATTAGAACTCATTGATTTTTTTATTGTACCGAAATCACTTCTTTCCAGAACTCAACATAATCCACTGCTATATCCTGAAGCATGAAGGAGTTAATTGATTTGTCATTAAATGCACTGTAAACTGCAAAGTAATAAAATACTTTTAGGCTAAGTTTGCACAATTTTTTGGCCCAGGTTTTTTCCATAACACTATGGCAAATCCACAGCAAAATCTGCATGTGTTTTAGGGCGGCTGTAGACAATTTTTTTATCATTTCCATCCCATTGTCATCCGTGTGTTTGTTTACATTTTGCGACATCCGTGTGCGATCTGGTTTCATGAAACTGCAGTAAAAAATGTACATAATCAAATACAGTTTCCTAGCTGTATAATAGAAATGTATCAAAAAAAAATCAGATGTTTTGGTTTCTTTTTTCACATACTTATAGGATTGAATAGGTGAGTCTCTGACTCGGGGGACCAAGAATAAAAAGGGATAATCTGAATAGCGCTATTGTATAACATGGGTCTGTGTGTTGTCTGTGTGCACAAGACCAATTTATATTTTCAAAATCCTAACTAGAAAAAAAATACCAAAAATGACCAATAAATATTGTATTAACGAATATAAATCATAAACCTAATCCCTAAAAGAATATTCATCAAAAATTATTCCTAAAATAATTATGTTGCTTTATTCATATATAAGGCATAATGACACAAAATACCACATTAAAAACAGGAAATTTTATTAAAATAAATTAAAATCAATAAGGATAAAAGGAACTAGATAATTTGAATAATACTGTATGCTGGGGACAGGGTATGTCAGGCCAGTTGGTAAGATGACACAAAATATGAAATGAGAAAGTTTTCTTTATATTAAGTAGTGGTCGGCTATACACATAAAAAAGTATAGATGTGAATATAAACCCCAAGTAAAGGAGAATAAATTATATAAAATAATTAACAAAAACATATAAATAAATACCGTATATACTCGAGTATAAGCCGAGATTTTCAGCACATTTTTTGTGCTGAAAATGCCCCCCTCGGCTTATACACGATTCATTGTGCGGAAACCAGTGTGGGAGGAGGAGCGGCGGCAGGAGCCAGTGGCTGGGACATCATACTCACTCTCCTGTGCAATCGCTGAACGTTCCCTGCATCCTCCGTTGTCCCAGGGCTGACAGCTTCTTCTTGCAATGAGTGGTCACATTGTACCGCTCATTAAGGTCATGAATATGGACGCAACTTCACTCCCATAGGTGTAGCGTCCATATTCATGAATCTTAATGAGTGGTACCACGTGACCGCTCAATGCAGGAAGAAGCTGCCAGCCCTGGGACAACGGAGGATGCATGGGACGTTCAGTGATTGCACAGGAGGGTGAGTATGACCGAGCAGGATGGGGGAGCACAGAGCAGGACGGGGGGTGCACGGAGGAGGACGGGGGGTGCACGGAGGAGGACGGGGATGGACGGGGTGCACGGAAAAGGCCGGGGGGGTGCACTGAGGAGAACTGGGGTGCACTGAGGAGGACAGGGGGTGTACTGAGGAGGACAGAGAGCTGAGCCATACATACTGGCAGGGGGGAGAGTCACACATACCAGGACAAGGATGAGGGGACAATTCATGCTCGGCTTATACTCAAGTCAATAAGCGTACCCAGTTTTCCATGGCAAAATTAGGGGCCTCGGCTTATACTCAGGTTGGCTTATACTCAAGTATATACGGTAATACGAATCATGTGAAATTCATATATAAAAAAGCAAAGTGCTGTATCAAGACAATCTCATTACTGAAAAGGTGAATTAGGCCTCAAGTAAGGAAAAAATGGGGGTATATATACTTGAAAAATAAATAGTGAATAATTCATCAAATGAAATTCATCTATAAAGTGCCAAGTGATCATAATAATAAAACTTAACGATTAAGGTAAATACATGGATCAAATGAAATGAGGGACAAAAAATAAATGCCCCATAACCAGCCACAGATACCAACCAGTATGACGCACCACTGTTCCCGCACACACCACTCCAATGCGCGTTTCGCGCTTCCGCTTCCTCAGGTAGCTGACCACTACTTAATATAAAGAAAACTCTCTCATTTCTTATTTTGTGTCACCTTACCAATTGCCCTGACATAACCTGTCCTCCGCATACAGTATTATTCAAATTATCTAGTTACTTTTATCCTTATTGATTTTAATTTATTTTAATAAAATTTCCTGTTTTCAATTTATATTTTCGTCTGCATGACGTATGCAGATTTGTCTGTAGATAATCATTTTGTATATTCAGTCGGTGAAAGATGCTCTCTGTGTGATGTGTAGTATCCAGCGTCAGCCTTTATATATTGGACAAAGCTGTGGCTCCATCCAATGTTTACATGCGGTGACCGCCGGTGCTGATTGCTGCTGGGTGTGGGGCCCCATCTGATCCGATATTGATGACTGATCTAGGGGATAAGTCAGCAGTATCATATACCCATAAAACCCTTTAAATTTGCTGGGAACATCCATGACAATTCTCCAACACGATGAGCCAGGGAACTGAAAATCTGCAGAATGCTTGTTTTATAGTGTGGAAGTTTTGCTCCATGCGGTTAGTGTTTTCTAAGCCTCTTCCACATATATTGCACTGTAATGTGCTGATTATTCACGGTGCACGGTGCATTTTGCTGCATATTTTTCCTGCAATTTCGCTTAACCATTGCTTTTATTTCTTCAATTTTACAATAATTGCAGCAAATAAAACCTGCAGATGTTAGTAAGTTCCTACCACAATCTGTAGTCTGCATGCAGTAATACAGAGTATGATGGACCGGCGAACACATAGCTTTAACTGGGCTGTGTTTACTGGCAGCTAAATGGCTGCACTGAATTATCAACTGATTGGTGTTTTCAAACACATAGACTCAATCCAGAATATGGCAAGCATTAGGCAATTCAGTAACTAGTACGGGTTAAGGTACACAATAAATTTAAAAGGAATCTGTCACCATATTTGACCTAGCTAAGCTATTAATATGAGCATACAGGCTATAGACAGCTGCTAAAAGTCCTACCTGTATGTGGGTCGCCCTCACCCAGGGCGGCGGGGTACTCGGTACCGGGCCTGCGGATCTCCAAGAGGGGGGGTTGTTGTCACGGCAGCTATGGCCCGGTCCGTGGCCCTGGGCGCCCATTGTAAATAGCGGGAATGTTCATTGAATGAGTCGTGACACCACCTGTGGTGTTCGGCAATGAAGATGTTAAGCCGACGCTGCAGACAGTTCCTCTGGGACAGATGGTGTGGTGCAGCAATGATGTTGTGGCCCTCCACAGGTAGGGCAGTGGTCCCAGGGCAGTGTAGGTGAAGAGATAGGGGAGAGACATAGATGGTGCAGTGTCAGGCACAGAGAAGTAGCAGTGCTGGGAGTGTTGGCGCAGGAATAAGCGGAGGACAGCAGGGCATGTAGTTCCAAAGCTTTACTCAAAGTCTGTTGTGTATACAGATGCCCACATCCGTGCTGTGTCCTCCGGGTCAGGGGCTCAGCCAACCTCCAGGCAAGATGAAGAACTCCCTTCCAACACTCCTCCAACATGTGCCTTTTCTGAACGTCTCCCTTTTTGCACCTATAGTGAAGTACTCTCAGTACTGAGTTACACTGGAGTTCCTCCTGTCAGATGTTCCTATGAACTCTACTTGTACGGCAGACAGCTGTAGCCTGCTTCGGGGACTCCTTGCTACTAAGTCCCGGCTCTCTCACGTTGCTGTTATGCCCCCAAGTCTTGTGTGGGAATAAAGTGGTGACAACTTCTATTCCTCCGGTGTCTTCTGCAGGACCTTTAGTATCCATACTACCTCAGGGACCGGACCCAGGCCTTGCGCTGTGAACTTGGGAAGGGTTCTGCTCTAACCCTAATCCTCAGTCCTCCTTTCCTCCTTACGTTCCATTCAAATCTATCTTTCTTATAAAGAGTAAGGCTTTCCATCAATGTCTCTTTCCTGTGCTAGCAGACCCAGGTCACTGAGGTCCGCTGCAGCACTTCCCTCATCCATCCCACTCCGGGGATCTTCTCTCTCCTTCTAACCCTGTCAGACTGACTAAATCCTAAACTCTTCCCAATCTTTTGGTGCAGACTAAGCTCCACCCACCTCCCAGCACTCTTCGTGTTCCAAGCAGGGAGCCACCAAAGGGTGATTTGATACACTACTATGTTGTGTGGGATGCAGGTGTTGGGTGTGGTCAGGTGTCCCCACTTTACCTGAATGGTGGGTACCACACCACAGGAGGAGGTGCAGTACTTCTGTGGCGACTGAACCCTCAGGGACGCCACATATGCCTCATATCAGATGTCTTGCTGTTGAGAAATAAGAGTTAGGTAAATAGCGGTCAAGCAGGAGCGCTGTAGATGTGGCAAGGAGATAAAATGCAGATTCAGGTCCACTGCAGCTCTAGCCATATGTGTACCACCCAGAGCGGGGTATTCAGGTCGCCAAGCAGCATTGGATTCAGGGGGTCATGGGGGTGGCAGCTGTGCCCAGTGCCTGTGCTCCGGGACAGTGAAATGGGGGTTAAAAAATAAAAGGAAAATAAAAGAAATTTGAAAAATAGTTTGTGGCGCCAGTTGGAGTGTTCAACTGTGAGATAGCCGGCACTGTAGACGATCCCTGGTGGGGTAGATGGTGATGGCAGTGTAGATGTTAAACCCCCTCCAACTAGGGCTGGCCCCCAGAGATAGTAATGAAAGTATATGATTTAGAGTAACAAGGCAGGAGACCAGGAAAGCCACTTTATCATTTACTGAAGTCCAGATGCAGTTCAGAGAATAAAATACAACTCTCTCACCAGGTTTACAGTCTGCTCAGCACGATAGGAGTTATCTCTCTCTCTGCTGTGGTTCAGTGCAAACTTCTTGCTGTTCTAATCCCTTCAGGGACAAAGGTTTCCCAGAGTCTGAAACTTTTAGTACTTCCAGTACTCACAGTGTTTTCTGCCCCGGCAACATGCAGCTTGTACCCTATGTGAAGCACGTGCTCGTTCTGGCATAATTCCTCACTGATTCTCAGTTGCTGTAGTTTTCCTGGGAGAAGACACTCACTGCTGGTTGCATAAACCACACAGTCTCTCAGCTTACCATCCGACTCTAAAAGCATACAGTAGATGGCCTAGGGGCTGAAGCCCTGATTCTCCTCAGCATTGTTCCTGGACAGAGCACATGTCACTGCTCCCAGAACATTCTCCATTTTCTCACAGTCTTCCTCACAGAACAACAACTCACTAAACTCCTCCCCTACCAGTTAGGGTACCTCTCCAAAGCTCTAAGCTTCAGGCAAGTAAGGGAGTGGGGTAAAATTGTGTGTGCAGTTGTCTCCAGCAGAGAAAGCATAACTCCCATCAATTACAAAACACATATAAAATAGTACATATTTGACCATTTTGTGGCAGCAAAGACACAGTGCGCCACATATGCCTTCAGAGAGGACCAGTGTGAAACGAAAAGTAAATGACAGTCATAGGAGCGCAGGAAAGCGACCAGGACAAGAAGTTTGGAGTTTACCACAACATGTTTCGACGGTGACCCGTCTTCATCAGGTGGAAGTTTCGAAATGCGTTGTGGTAAACTCCAAACTTCTTGTCCTGGTCTCTTTCCTGTGCTACTATGACCGTCATTTACTTTTGGTTGCTGTTGAGAAATGATCTTTTATCACTTTATATAAATGACTATATGAAGAATACATGGAGGATGCTGCCTAGAATATAACTCTGCCTATGCCTCCAAAGCTTAATTTACATGATGGGGATTTACATTTGTGATGTGTAATGACTGCTCTCTGCTGTCCTGATCTCACTGCAGAGCTGTGTGTGATTATACCTTACACATCTGCAGGTTCCTCTCAGATTCAGCCTCCATCTCATAGGCACACTGGGTTGCAATATTGCTGCAATACAGCAGAACTCAGGGAGCTGCAAAAATGTGTTTGTAAGAAGAGTTCAGTTATCCTGTTCTTTGTTAGTTACTTGTCTCACACTGGTAACTGGCAGTGTCTGTAATTTAACAATGCAGGAGAGGCAGTGCCTGGAAGAGAACAATACAGGAGAGGCAGTGCCTAGAAGAGAACAGTGCAGGAGAGGCAGTGCCTGGAAGAGAACATTGCAGGAGAGGTCGTGACTGGAAGAGAACAATACAGGAGAGACAGTGACTGGAAGAGGACAGAACAGAAGAGGCAGTGCCTGGAAGAGAACAGTGCAGGAGAGGCAGTGCCTGGAAGAGAACAATGCAGGAGAGACAGTGACTGGAAGAGAACAATACAGGAGAGGCAGTGCCTGGAAGAGAACAGTGCAGGAGAGGCAGTGCCTGGAAGAGAACAATGCAGGAGAGGCTGCAGGAGAGGCAGTGCCTGGAAGAGAACAATACAGGAGAGGCAGTGACTGGAAAAGAACAATACAGGAGAGACAGTGCCTAGAAGAGAACAATGCAGGAGAGGCAGTGCCTGGAAGAGAACAATACAGGAGAGATAGTGCCTGGAAGAGAACAATGCAGGACAGGCAGTGCCTGGAAGAGAACAATACAGAAGAGGCAGTGACTGGAAGAGAAGAATGCAGGAGAGGCAGTGCCTGGAAGAGAACAATGCAGGAGAGGCAGAGCCTGAAAGAGAACAATGCAGGAGAGGCAGAGCCTGGAAGAGATCAATGCAGGAGAGGCAGTGACTGGAAGAGAAAAATACAGGACAGGCAGAGACTGGAAAAGAACAATGCTAAAGAGAGGCAGAGAGCAATGCATGAAAAAACAGTGACTAGCATAGAGGAATGCTGAAGAGGCAGTGCCTGGAAGAGATCAATGCAGGAGAGACAGTGACTGGAAGAGGACAGTACAGGAGAGGCAGTGCCTGGAAGAGAACAGTGCAGGAGAGGCAGTGCCTGGAAGAGAACAATGCAGGAGAGACAGTGACTGGAAGAGAACAATACAGGAGAGGAAGTGCCTGGAAGAGAACAATGCAGGAGAGGCTGCAGGAGAGGCAGTGCCTGGAAGAGAACAATACAGGAGAGGCAGTGACTGGAAAAGAACAATAAAGGAGAGACAGTGCCTAGAAGAGAACAATGCAGGAGAGGCAGTGCCTGGAAGAGAACAATACAGGAGAGATAGTGCCTGGAAGAGAACAATACAGGAGAGGGAGTGCCTGGAAGAGAACAATACAGGAGGGGCAGTGCCTGGAAGAGAACAATACAGGAGAGATAGTGCCTGGAAGAGAACAATGCAGGACAGGGAGTGCCTGGAAGAGAACAATACAGGAGAGGCAGTGACTGGAAGAGAAGAATGCAGGAGAGGCAGTGCCTGGAAGAGAACAATGCAGGAGAGGCAGAGCCTGAAAGAGAACAATGCAGGAGAGGCAGAGCCTGAAAGAGAACAATACAGGAGAGGCAGAGACTGGAAGAGAAAAATATAGGACAGGCAGAGACTGGAAAAGAACAATGCTAAAGAGAGGCAGAGAGCAATGCATGACAAAAACAGTGACTAGCATAGAGGAATGCTGAAGAGGCAGTGCCTGGAAGCGAACAATGCAGGAGAGACAGTGACTAGAAAAGAACAATGTGGAGATGACGTGTCAGGCAGAGAACAATGCCATGGGAAACAGTGGCTAGGACAGAAGAATGCTGGAGAGGAGGTGACTGGCAGAGAACAATGATGGAAAAGGAATGATGGGCAGAGAACAATTCGTGAGGGTGTGCAGTGTAGCCAATACTGTCTTAAAGGACAGGAAAAATAAAAAATATGGTGGGAAACACAGAAAACCAAACTTGGAGGTGCAAAAATATAAAGGAATCATAAACACATAGGTAACACTTAGATTATTTAGTTGATTTATGTATAGATCAACAGAATAAGTAACATTCTTAGAGGACAGAGATAAGCATACCTCTATAGAATCTGACTTAGGATGTAATGAAGAAATTCTTTCTTGACTTCAGCAAAGCCTCTCTGAGGCGGGTTTATAAAAGAAAGAGAATAAGATTAAGGTGAATAGAATACTTTATATTAATAAAACCTCCTATTGGATTTAAACATCTATTTATTAATATGTTAGTAACAGCTGAGAACATTTTTTTTGCTAGCAGAAAACCGCTTTTTTGCTTATGAAGTTAAGAAGCAGCTAAAACAATTCTTCTTGATCCTGACCCAGCTTCAATATCATATAAAAGCTTTCAATGCTTATTTGAATATGACGAGGTGGGAGTGGTTCAGAAGCCCTTATACACATTAGATGAAGGCTGTTGAACTTGCGTTGGGTCCAGCTGATCATCTTATCTGTATGAGGGGACCTCCTGACAGATGAAGTAAAGGGACAGAGGATCAAGTTGGAATTGCAATGCCAATTCTTCTGTTTTCAACAGAGAAAAGTCAACCCTAGAGGAGTGCTGCAGCGGCTTTTTCCTCTCTTTCCTTGTTGAAAACATATGGACACTCTCTCTAGAGTTGTGAGAATTAGAAAACAGTTATCTCATGTGTATGTCCATCTTAGTGCAGAGACACACTGCCGTATAACTCGTGCGATAATCGCATCGCACTGCACGGACTGGCCGGCACCTCTCCTGCCCCGAGCATGACAGCATGATGGATTACTATGCAGCTGTCAGGCTCAGGTCAGGAGAACCGACAGCCAGTACAAGTTTTACGATGCAATTTTCACACGAGAATTACGGCAGTGTGTCTCTGCCCTTAAGGTTAGTATACAAAAATCCCTATGCTGCCACATTTTACAGGATCAGCACAGTGTGCCATAGAACCCAATAGTGATTAAGATGTGGTGCAGGTGGGGGTCTATGTCTGGCTGGTATAATATGATGGAAGTATGAGGAGGTATTACAGCCAGAGTTATTTTCTTTTCATAACTAATTAAAAAGGTGACAAAATGAGGAAATGGTTGCACTCAACTGCATTAAGGTATATCAATGTGACATACAAGAAGTGTGAATAGTGTAATGTCTTTTGAAATTTAGGAAAAACACATGACATACTTAGCACAAAATTTGGCCAAAAATGTGAGCCCAATCACATTTGATTCCGACCTGCCTATAAATATAGGCTTTACCAAGTTATTAGCCATAGGTAAGTGTTCACAAAAGGTAGTCAGGTCAGGAACCCGTTCAATGAGATCACCTTGACGTCGGTGAATGGGCTCACATTTTTTGGCCAAATTTTGTGCTAAGTATCTCATATGTTTTTTCTAAATTTCAAAAGCCATTATGCTATTCACACTTCATATATTTCATATTGACATGCCTTAATGCAAATGAGCGCAACCATTTCCTCATTTTGACATGTAAGCTGTTTTTTGATATGCACCTGTTCAGACTAGTTCTAAAAAGGTGTTTACAATCATCAGCAAGATTTGGGGACCACTTAAAGAGGTCGTCCCAAACTATTATTTATTTTAACTCTAAATGCTTATCTATTTAATGTCATAGATAATCCCAAATCTTTTCTAATATACTCTGTTAAAAAAAAGTCCCTACTGTTCCCTCATTACTCCATATAACTGCTTTTTATTTTTATTTTACGAATTCCTCTTTTTTGATGCTTTGCTTGAGAATTCCAATGAATGCAAGTTATCATCAGGAATCATGGGCTGCCGTCGCTCCCTCTCCCTGAAACGTCACTTGCGGGGAGACATTGGTCTCTGCTTTTCCTGCAACCTTCTCACAATGTGCACTGGCAGTGCACTCTCTTCTTCCCAACTTGTTACTTATCATTAGAGCCAGCAAACGAGCGCACTGTCACTTTCCATATTGCACAGTGATAGGAATCTACTGAACGAACATCAGAGTTGACAAGTGACACATGCTCAGTAGAGCAGAGGCAAGACCAGACCCTGAAACAGACATCACTGATGATGCTTCCTTTCAGAGAGGGAGCAGAGACTGTGACAGTGATCACAGATTCTGCTCCCTGCTGATTACTCTTTTGACTATCTCAGCATCCACTGGGGATTCTCAAAAAAAGCGTCAACAAAGAAAAAGAAGTAGTAGAAAAAATAAAAACAAAGCAGTTAAAGTAGTGAGGGAAGGATAGGGAACTTTTAATTAAAGTGTATTATGACATTAAATAGGCATTTAGTATTAAAATAAATGTTTCGGATAACTCCTTTAAGTATATTCTCCTAAGCAACCCCTAATAACGTAGTAGTCTCGAAAGCTTGCTATTTGTCATCACATTTTTAAAAACTGAAGTCACACATAGTTTTTAGATTGGGAGTTTATTTAGGCTTTGGTATTAAGACCGATGTAGTTATTAACTGTAAATATTTGTCATAATCTTAGCCAATAGGTAATAAGATTTAAAATACTCTAGAGAATATCTGTGTATGGCTTTTTTGTTTTGAACGGCGACCTTCTCTGGTTTTAAAAATAACATTCAAGCCCACTAATAGATTAGTTACTAAGCCTAATTGATTTTTCACATGCTTACAAGTTTTATCTTGGAAAGCTGCATTTATACTCTAGTGCCTCCCTGCAAAATGCAGAAAGAAAAAAATACAGAATTCTCAAGTTCACTTCTTATTAGAGATCATCTCTTTTTAAAACATCTAGGATTTGTATTACATCATTGTATAGCATGACACCTCAGAGGTCAGTAAAACTTTCAGCTGAAAGCTGCCATGGAGGCAAAGTGAATGCGTTATGCTTCTGCAAATAGAAGTGTATAATACCAGCTAAATGTAGTGATTTAAAGGGAACCCGTCACTCGATTCATGTTGCCCAAATCATGAGCAGAATCAATCAGTCTGGTTGCATGATTGTGTTCTCTTCTGAAAAGCTTCAGCATTTCAGAGAAAACATAGTCTAAAACACTGAACCATTGGAATAGGTCTGACTAGTCCAGTGCAGCCCCCAACTGAGTTCTTCCTGCCCCGCTTCAACTGATCAACAAGTTTCTCCCACATTAACTGGAACAATGTGGGAAGAAGTTTTTTCAAACTATGTTTTCACTGAAATGCTGGAGTGTTTAAAGGGAATCTCTCACCAGGTTTTTACCAACCCATCAGAAAATAGCATAATACAGAGGCAGATACCCTGATTCCAGCAATGTATCACTTACTGAGCTGCTTGCTGTCATTTTGGTTAAATTACTGTTTTATCATTAGCAGGTCTACCAGTTTTCTGAATGCTGAGCTGTGTATAACTCCTCCCACACCACTGATTGGCTGCTTTCTGTCCATGTAAGCAGAAAGCTGCCAATCAGTGGTGGGGGCGGGGTTATTTAGAGCTCAGGAATATGGTTGACTACCTGGCAGCAGGTTTACTAGTTCTCTAGTGATAACCTGCTGTTGATAAAACAGTGATTTGATCAAAACTACAGCAAGCTGCCCAGTAAGTGATACATTGCTGGAATCAGGATCTCTGTCTCTACATGATGCTGCTCTCAGATTATGTATCAAAAATCAGCTGATAGATTCCCTTTAAGAAAAAAGCATACTGTACCATTCTGCAGCCAGGCTCTGATTCATGCTACCCATAGTTTGAGCAGAATGAATCAAGTGACAGATTCCCTTTAAAGACTTGTCTGCCATTCTGATATGTCTAATCAATGCATATATCCAACAATGCCCACACTATGGCAGTACTACTACCTAATATTTAAAGATAAACGGGGTGCTCACTGTAATATTAGGTGCTCAGAGGTAAAATCCAATACTGAATATAATACCAAAAAACCTCGGCACACACACTTCAAACAAAACTCAAATGAGTATGAATAGAGAGTTTATTGTTATTGATTCCAAAATATCATAAAGACCAATATTCCACAGAAAAAAATTCAACGTTTCGGCTATAGCGCCTTTTTCAAGAATTTATCTGCAGAGTAAACAACATATGCACTCATTACACATGGAAAATACAATCACATACTAATCATACTGAAATACTAAATCATAATTCACATAAAAAATAAAAAGCCAATGCGTGAAGCATCATATCCATTTAAATAATCGACCAAGACCCAGAGTAATACCTGTGGAAATAATAATCCATGGACATCAGAGTCAAATTCATCGTACATGTCACATAGGTGTAGACTGCCTTATAAAAAGAAAAAAGACAAATCATTTGAAAAATCCTTTAGTACAAAAAAACAAAAACAAAAAAACAAAGAACATAATGCGTCACCAAAAAAAAATTTTTTTTACCAAATATACAGTACAATATATGAGCATAATGTGCTCAACCTAAATAATTGCAAAAAGTTGCAAAAGAGCAATGGGCATCCTAATGAGGGTACATTGTGCGTTCTATGAATATGTCATACAATATATAAAAAAGAATACTTTGCTCCATAGGAATAATTACAAAAGAAGTAACAAAATCCAAGTACATGGTGCGCTCAATACCCATATCCAGATATAACTCGGTCCAGGAATACCTAATGAAGTCCGTGGATTGCATACATGTGCTCCATGGTGACCCGTGCTGTGTGGCCCGTCTCTTGCCCCGAGAGAACGTGGCTCTCTTATATCGGAAAAGCTGAAAACTTCCGGGGTAAGAGTCAGCGTCCCATAGACAGGACTGCGCCTGCGTCATCCGCGTATACCGGAAAAAGCCGAAGTGAAAGGCCAAATGGCTGTGAAAATCCGAATGACTGTGAGATGACGTAAGCAGGCTTAATGAGGAATGCCGAACTAGAACCGGGAACCAATACTGAAGAGAGGGAAAGTTTAAAGCCACCACCACCGTCCGACATATCTGGATAAGGGATCATTTCCCACGTGCATTATCAAACTAATAGAAAAGAATAAGAAAAAACGAAAAAAATTAAAAATAAATCAGATCATATGAAAATATACACATATATGATAATTATTTCCACCAATATTTAATTACAAGAAAAATAAGAAAAAAGAAAAATAAGAAAAAAAGCATGCTATACATGGCAAACACTGGAGAAGAACCACAGGTTTCAAAAACCCCATACAATATAATATAAATGAAATATAATATAATAGACAGAACAGGGGGGTCATGGGTAGTCCAATAATATGGCCCAAATTTAATGTAACCAGACTAATACCCGATTTCATATTCTCTATTTAACCCCAACGGTGTTAAAGTCTGCAAAGTATGAATCCAAAAGGATTCTCGTTCCTTCAATCTTTTAATCCTATCACCCCCTCTTCTAATTTTTGGCACCCAGTCTATGACTTGGTACCTTAATTGTGCCACCGAATGCCCACATGATATAAAGTGGGCCGGAATAGGTAACAGTGTTTTTCCACATCTAATGGTGGATTTATGTTGAGAAATGCGGTCGCGGATATGTTGGGTAGTCTCCCCAACATATCCGAGACCGCATGGGCACTTGATCAAGTATATGACAAAAGAAGAATCACATGTGAAGTATCTGTTGATGGAAAAACGTCGTCCAGTGCGGGGATGGGTAAAGGTATCTCCTTTCATTATATTTGAACACTGTAGACATCCCAAACAGGGAAAAGTTCCCTTACGTGATGCATTCAAAGTTTTCTGGACCATCTCCTTCTTACCAGAGCCAACATCAGCCCTCACCAAAAGATTCCTAATATTATTGGATCTTTTATAACACATAAGAGGTCTAGACATAAACTCAGGGATACTGGGATATAAATTTTTCAATACATCCCAATGTCGTAATATGCAACCTTTAATAAGAGTACTGAAGGGATGAAAAGTACTAACAAATGCTAATTTAGAGGTCTTCTTTCTTTGAGGAGAAGATAACCTCGATTGTTCTAAAATCTGAACCGGAAAACCCCTTTTACGAAAACGTGTCTCCATTTCTTGATGTCTCAATATTCTAGTGAATAGATCAGAAACGATCCTATCGATCCTTACATGTTGTGATTTAGGTAACGCACGCTTCACATGTCGTGGATGACTGCTATCAAAATGAAGTAAACTATTCTTGTCTGTGGGTTTTATGTACAAATCTGTTCCGATTGAACCATCAGAATTAATGAATACAAGAGTATCCAAGAAATTAATCGAATGGTAGTCATGGTGAAGAGAAAAAGTGAGACCCTTAATATGTGTGTTGAGTTTGTTAAAAAACTCCAAAAGAGTATCCTCACCCCCCGTCCAAATCATAAAAACGTCATCGATATAACGTTTCCAATATAAAGCATAAGCTATGAATAGAGGATCTCCGTATACGAAGGATTCCTCAAAGTGCGACATGAAAATATTGGCATAGGGGGGTGCCACATTTGACCCCATGGCCGTTCCTCTGTTCTGAATATAAAATTGATCCTCGAAAAGAAAATAATTTTTTGTCAGAATCAACGTAAGAAGATCCTTGCAGAATTCAATCTGATCACCTGAAAAAGCTGTTTTAACAGACAAGAATGAAACCATAGCCGCAATGCCTTCATTATGTGTAATGTTTGTGTACAAGCTATTAACATCAAGTGTGACCAACATGGTGTTGGCGGTCAGGGGACCCACAGGTTGAATACTCAAAAGAAATTCTGAAGTGTCCTTAATATAAGATTTAATAGAGGGTACATAAGGTGTAAGAATTTTTTCTAAAACAATAGGTAATGGTGAGAGCACTGAATCTGTAGAGGCGACTATAGGTCGTCCTGGTGGTTTCATTAGATTCTTATGAACCTTAGGTAAGGTATAAAAAACCGGTATAGTAGGATTGTGATTAACCAAAAACTCTCCCAACTTTAAATCTATGGTTCCTACTTGACAATAAAAGTCAACAAGGTTTTTGATCTTTTTTGCAATCTCAAAAGAAGGATTATTAGAAATGGGAGTATACGTCTCAGGATCACTCAACTGAGATAAAATCTCCTTAACATAATATGAACGGTCCATTATCACAATCGCACCTCCTTTATCAGCAGGCTTTATTATTAAACTCTTGTTATCTTTTAAGTTATTAATCGCTCTCTTCTCCTCTAATGTAAGATTATATTTAACATGCACAGTGCCCCTATTCACCATCTTAACCACTTCACTAATATCCCTCTGTACTAAGTCGATATATGTTTCTATCGGATGATAAGTCCGTAGAGGTGTGAAATTGCTAGTAAGTCGTAAATCTAATGACCGTAACGAGAATTTATTAGAGAGACAATCGGCACTTATTTTCGTCTCTGTGATCTGACTGGAGAAATGTGCCTTAAGTCGTAATAATCTATAGAACCTATGAAGCTCCTGCTCTAAATGAAATGAATTAAATGTCGGAGTAGGACAAAACGACAACCCTTTTTGTAAGAGAGTCATTTCAGCAGGGGAGAGGCATACAGATGAAATATTGTATACTATACTCTCTTCAGGGTCCGTACCTGGGATCTCGTGGTCATTCTCTGTTGGTCTGTTGCTCCGCCGTTTCCCCCTCCACGTCTTCCTCTGAATGTCCGTTCTTGTCGTCTTCCTAAAAAAGTTGAAGTATGAGGGCGTGCAGCTCCATCGCTGTCCGAACTGGTGGAAAATGAGCTGTATCCTCGTCTAGATGATCGAGATGTTCTGTAGATGTTGGAAAAACGCCATTTATAAACCTTATTATTATGATAATCATCAGTATCACGGAGAAATGTACTCTTTTTCCTTGTCTGTAAATTGGTACGAAACTCTTGAATAGTTTGATCCAATTTTTCTTTAAGAGTGTTATAATCATCCGATGGTATAGTGCTTACTAATTGTTCTTTGGTACTTGAAATTTTGACATTCAGATCAGAAATTTCCTTCTGCAAAAAATCTATAGTAAGAATAGTAATATCCATAGAAAATTTGTTCAAAATAGATTCCAATTTAGGACAAAAATCAATATTGTCGTGGAATAAAGTTGGTCTTAACGAGACCCTCAGGCCCCGAGGTATACGGTTCACCTTATGGTACTCCGACCAATGTTGTGCAATGTAGATCAAGAGCCGCCAATCTCCTTAAATCCTTCTCCAGATTCCTGGTACGTAATTCTTTGGAAGGGGTATGCAAAAAGTCTCCAGGAGTCGTAACTTTAGAAAGAATAGTTGAAGTCTCTTCTTCATTGAATGTAAGAGTAGAAAAAGACATTTGTGCTACAGGGGATACACCCGAAAAATAAGAATAATATTTAAAGATAAACGGGGTGCTCACTGTAATATTAGGTGCTCAGAGGTAAAATCCAATACTGAATATAATACCAAAAAACCTCGGCACACACACTTCAAACAAAACTCAAATGAGTATGAATAGAGAGTTTATTGTTATTGATTCCAAAATATCATAAAGACCAATATTCCACAGAAAAAAATTCAACGTTTCGGCTATAGCGCCTTTTTCAAGAATTTATCTGCAGAGTAAACAACATATGCACTCATTACACATGGAAAATACAATCACATACTAATCATACTGAAATACTAAATCATAATTCACATAAAAAATAAAAAGCCAATGCGTGAAGCATCATATCCATTTAAATAATCGACCAAGACCCAGAGTAATACCTGTGGAAATAATAATCCATGGACATCAGAGTCAAATTCATCGTACATGTCACATAGGTGTAGACTGCCTTATAAAAAGAAAAAAGACAAATCATTTGAAAAATCCTTTAGTACAAAAAAACAAAAACAAAAAAACAAAAAAAACAATGCGTCACCAAAAAATTTTTTTTTACCAAATATACAGTACAATATATGAGCATAATGTGCTCAACCTAAATAATTGCAAAAAGTTGCAAAAGAGCAATGGGCATCCTAATGAGGGTACATTGTGCGTTCTATGAATATGTTATACAATATATAAAAAAGAATACTTTGCTCCATAGGAATAATTACAAAAGAAGAAACAAAATCCAAGTACATGGTGCGCTCAATACCCATATCCAGATATAACTCGGTCCAGTAATACCTAATGAAGTCCGTGGATTGCATACATGTGCTCCATGGTGACCCGTGCTGTGTGGCCCGTCTCTTGCCCCGAGAGAACGTGGCTCTCTTATATTGGAAAAGCTGAAAACTTCCGGGGTAAGAGTCAGCATCCCATAGACAGGACTGCGCATGCGTCATCCGCGTATACCGGAAAAAGCCGAAGTGAAAGGCCAAATGGCTGTGAAAATCCGAATGACTGTGAGATGACGTAAGCAGGCTTACTGAGGAATGCCGAACTAGAACCGGGAACCAATACTGAAGAGAGGGAAAGTTTAAAGCCACCACCACCGTTCGACATATCTGGATAAGGGATCATTTCCCACGTGCATTATCAAACTAAGAGAAAAGAATAAGAAAAAACGAAAAAAATTAAAAATAAATCAGATCATATGAAAATATACACATATATGATAATTATTTCCACCAATATTTAATTACAAGAAAAATAAGAAAAAAGAAAAATAAGAAAAAAAGCATGCTACTGTATACATGGCAAACACTGGAGAAGAACCACAGGTTTCAAAAACCCCATACAATATAATATAAATGAAATATAATATAATAGACAGAACAGGGGGGTCATGGGTAGTCCAATAATATGGCCCAAATTTAATGTAACCAGACTAATACCCGATTTCATATTCTCTATTTAACCCCAACGGTGTTAAAGTCTGCAAAGTATGAATCCAAAAGGATTCTCGTTCCTTCAATCTTTTAATCCTATCACCCCCTCTTCTAATTTTTGGCACCCAGGAGACTACCCAACATATCCGCGACCGCATTTCTCAACATAAATCCACCATTAGATGTGGAAAAACACTGTTACCTATTCCGGCCCACTTTATATCATGTGGGCATTCGGTGGCACAATTAAGGTACCAAGTCATAGACTGGGTGCCAAAAATTAGAAGAGGGGGTGATAGGATTAAAAGATTGAAGGAACGAGAATCCTTTTGGATTCATACTTTGCAGACTTTAACACCGTTGGGGTTAAATAGAGAATATGAAATCGGGTATTAGTCTGGTTACATTAAATTTGGGCCATATTATTGGACTACCCATGACCCCCCTGTTCTGTCTATTATATTATATTTCATTTATATTATATTGTATGGGGGTTTTGAAACCTGTGGTTCTTCTCCAGTGTTTGCCATGTATAGCATGCTTTTTTTCTTATTTTTCTTTTTTCTTATTTTTCTTGTAATTAAATATTGGTGGAAATAATTATCATATATGTGTATATTTTCATATGATCTGATTTATTTTTAATTTTTTTCGTTTTTTCTTATTCTTTTCTCTTAGTTTGATAATGCACGTGGGAAATGATCCCTTATCCAGATATGTCGGACGGTGGTGGTGGCTTTAAACTTTCCCTCTCTTCAGTATTGGTTCCCGGTTCTAGTTCGGCATTCCTCAGTAAGGCCTCTTTCACACTTCCGTTTTTTACAATCAGTCACAATCCGCCAGGTTTTGAAAAAAACGGATCCTCAAATTTTTTTTGAGGATCCGTTTTTTTCCCATTGACTTGCATTAATGGCGGATTGTGACGGATTGCTGTCCGTTGCATCCGTTTTTTGTGAGGATCCGCCAAAAGTTGCTGTCCGTCACCATCCTCAAAAATTTCAAAACGGAGCTTGTAACGTTTTTTTCTCTGGCGGATCCTGCAAACACTGATTTAACCCGAATTTCTTTCTGGGTGCCAGACAAAAAAAAAAAAATTCTCTCTCTCTCTCTCTCTCTCTCTCTCTCTCTCTCTCTCTCTCTCTCTCTCTCTCTCTCCCCTTCCCGGCCAGCGATTCCTTTAAATTTCTTCATTTTCAGGATCCGTCTGAAAACGGATCCTGTGCCATCCGTTCACATCAGTTGAGAACGGATCCGCTTGTCCGCCTTTTTGGCGGATTATAACTGATGCAAAAAACTGAAGTGTGAAAGAGGCCTAAGCCTGCTTACGTCATCTCACAGTCATTCAGATTTTCACAGCCATTTGGCCTTTCACTTCGGCTTTTTCCGGTATATGCGGATGACGCATGCGCAGTCCTCTCTATGGGACGCTGACTCTTACCCCGGAAGTTTTCAGCTTTTCCGATATAAGAGAGCCACGTTCTCTTGGGGCAAGAGACGGGCCACACAGCACGGGTCACCATGGAGCACATGTATGCAATCCACGGACTTCATTAGGTATTCCTGGACCGAGTTATATCTGGATATGGGTATTGAGCGCACCATGTACTTGGATTTTGTTTCTTCTTTTGTAATTATTCCTATGGAGCAAAGTATTCTTTTTTATATATTGTATGACATATTCATAGAACGCACAATGTACCCTCATTAGGATGCCCATTGCTCTTTTGCAACTTTTTGCAATTATTTAGGTTGAGCACATTATGCTCATATATTGTACTGTATATTTGGTAAAAAAAAATTTTTTGGTGACGCATTGTTTTCTTTGTTTTTTTGTTTTTATTTTTTTGTACTAAAGGATTTTTCAAATGATTTGTCTTTTTTCTTTTTATAAGGCAGTCTACACCTATGTGACATGTACGATGAATTTGACTCTGATGTCCATGGATTATTATTTCCACAGGTATTACTCTGGGTCTTGGTCGATTATTTAAATGGATATGATGCTTCACGCATTGGCTTTTTATTTTTTATGTGAATTATGATTTAGTATTTCAGTATGATTAGTATGTGATTGTATTTTCCATGTGTAATGAGTGCATATGTTGTTTACTCTGCAGATAAATTCTTGAAAAAGGCGCTATAGCCGAAACGTTGAATTTTTTTCTGTGGAATATTGGTCTTTATGATATTTTGGAATCAATAACAATAAACTCTCTCTTCATACTCATTTGAGTTTTGTTTGAAGTGTGTGTGCCGAGGTTTTTTGGTATTATATTCAGTATTGGATTTTACCTCTGAGACCTAATATTACAGTGAGCACCCCGTTTATCTTTAAATATTATTCTTATTTTTCGGGTGTAGCCCCTGTAGCACAAATGTCTTTTTCTACTCTTACATTCAATGAAGAAGAGACTTCAACTATTCTTTCTAAAGTTACGACTCCTGGAGACTTTTTGCATACCCCTTCCGAAGAATTACGTACCAGGAATCTGGAGAAGGATTTAAGGAGATTGGCGGCTCTTGATCTACATTGCACAACATTGGCGGAGTACCATAAGGTGAACCGTATACCTCGGGGCCTGAGGGTCTCGTTAAGACCAACTTTATTCCACGAAAATATTGATTTTTGTTCTAAATTTGAATCTATTTTGAACAAATGTTCTATGGATATTATTATTCTTACTATAGATTTTTTGCAGAAGGAAATTTCTGATCTGAATGTCAAAATTTCAAGTACCAAAGAACAATTAGTAAGCACTATACCATCGGATGATTATAACACTCTTAAAGAAAAATTGGATCAAACTATTCAAGAGTTTCGTACCAATTTACAGACAAGGAAAAAGAGTACATTTCTCCGTGATACTGATGATTATCATAATAATAAGGTTTATAAATGGCGTTTTTCCAACATCTACAGAACATCTCGATCATCTAGACGAGGATACAGCTCATTTTCCACCAGTTCGGACAGCGATGGAGCTGCACGCCCTCATACTTCAACTTTTTTAGGAAGACGACAAGAACGGACATTCAGAGGAAGACGTGGAGGGGGAAACGGCGGAGCAACAGACCAACAGAGAATGACCACGAGATCCCAGGTACGGACCCTGAAGAGAGTATAGTATACAATATTTCATCTGTATGCCTCTCCCCTGCTGAAATGACTCTCTTACAAAGAGGGTTGTCGTTTTGTCCTACTCCGACATTTAATTCATTTCGTTTAGAGCAGGAGCTTCATAGGTTCTATAGATTATTACGACTTAAGGCACATTTCTCCAGTCAGATCACAGAGACGAAAATAAGTGCCGATTGTCTCTCTAATAAATTCTCGTTACGGTCATTAGATTTACGACTTACTAGCAATTTCACACCTCCACGGACTTATCATCCGATAGAAACATATATCGACTTAGTACAGTAGTACAGAGGGATATTAGTGAAGTGGTTAAGATGGTGAATAGGGGCACTGTGCATGTTAAACATAATCTTACATTAGAGGAGAAGAGAGCGATTAATAACTTAAAAGATAACAAGAGTTTAATAGTAAAGCCTGCTGATAAAGGAGGTGCGATTGTGATAATGGACCGTTCATATTATGTTAAGGAGATTTTATCTCAGTTGAGTGATCCTGAGACGAATACTCCCATTTCTAATAATCCTTCTTTTGAGACTGCAAAAAAGATCAAAAACCTTGTTGACTTTTATTGTCAAGTAGGAACCATAGATTTAAAGTTGGGAGAGTTTTTGGTTAATCACAATCCTACTATACCGGTTTTTTATACCTTACCTAAGGTTCATAAGAATCTAATGAAACCACCAGGACGACCTATAGTCGCCTCTACAGATTCAGTGCTCTCACCATTATCTATTGTTTTAGAAAAAATTCTTACACCTTATGTACCCTCTATTAAATCTTATATTAAGGACACTTCAGAATTTCTTTTGAGTATTCAACCTGTGGGTCCCCTGACCGCCAACACCATGTTGGTCACACTTGATGTTAATAGCTTGTACACAAGCATTACACATAATGAAGGCATTGCGGCTATGGTTTCATTCTTGTCTGTTAAAACAGCTTTTTCAGGTGATCAGATTGAATTCTGCAAGGATCTTCTTACGTTGATTCTGACAAAAAATTATTTTCTTTTCGAGGATCAATTTTATATTCAGAACAGAGGAACGGCCATGGGGTCAAATGTGGCACCCCCCATGCCAATATTTTCATGTCGCACTTTGAGGAATCCTTCGTATACGGAGATCCTCTATTCATAGCTTATGCTTTATATTGGAAACGTTATATCGATGACGTTTTTATGATTTGGACGGGGGGTGAGGATACTCTTTTGGAGTTTTTTAACAAACTCAACACACATATTAAGGGTCTCACTTTTTCTCTTCACCATGACTACCATTCGATTAATTTCTTGGATACTCTTGTATTCATTAATTCTGATGGTTCAATCGGAACAGATTTGTACATAAAACCCACAGACAAGAATAGTTTACTTCATTTTGATAGCAGTCATCCACGACATGTGAAGCGTGCGTTACCTAAATCACAACATGTAAGGATCGATAGGATCGTTTCTGATCCATTCACTAGAATATTGAGACATCAAGAGATGGAGACACGTTTTCGTAAAAGGGGTTTTCCGGTTCAGATTTTAGAACAATCGAGGTTATCTTCTCCTCAAAGAAAGAAGACCTCTAAATTAGCATTTGTTAGTACTTTTCATCCCTTCAGTACTCTTATTAAAGGTTGCATATTACGACATTGGGATGTATTGAAAAATTTATATCCCAGTATCCCTGAGTTTATGTCTAGACCTCTTATGTGTTATAAAAGATCCAATAATATTAGGAATCTTTTGGTGAGGGCTGATGTTGGCTCTGGTAAGAAGGAGATGGTCCAGAAAACTTTTATTGCATCACGTAAGGGAACTTTTCCCTGTTTGGGATGTCTACAGTGTTCAAATATAATGAAAGGAGATACCTTTACCCATCCCCGCACTGGACGACGTTTTTCCATCAACGGACACTTCACATGTCATTCTTCTTTTGTCATATACTTGATCAAGTGCCCATGCGGTCTCGGATATGTTGGGGAGACTACCCAACATATCCGCGACCGCATTTCTCAACATAAATCCACCATTAGATGTGGAAAAACACTGTTACCTATTCCGGCCCACTTTATATCATGTGGGCATTCGGTGGCACAATTAAGGTACCAAGTCATAGACTGGGTGCCAAAAATTAGAAGGGGGGTGATAGGATTAAAAGATTGAAGGAACGAGAATCCTTTTGGATTCATACTTTGTAGACTTTAACACCGTTGGGGTTAAATAGAGAATATGAAATCGGGTATTAGTCTGGTTACATTAAATTTGGGCCATATTATTGGACTACCCATGACCCCCCTGTTCTGTCTATTATATTATATTTCATTTATATTATATTGTATGGGGGTTTTGAAACCTGTGGTTCTTCTCCAGTGTTTGCCATGTATAGGATGCTTTTTTTCTTATTTTTCTTTTTTCTTATTTTTCTTGTAATTAAATATTGGTGGAAATAATTATCATATATGTGTATATTTTCATATGATCTGATTTATTTTTAATTTTTTTCGTTTTTTCTTATTCTTTTCTCTTAGTTTGATAATGCACGTGGGAAATGATCCCTTATCCAGATATGTCGGACAGTGGTGGTGGCTTTAAACTTTCCCTCTCTTCAGTATTGGTTCCCGGTTCTAGTTCGGCATTCCTCAGTAAGCCTGCTTACGTCATCTCACAGTCATTCGGATTTTCACAGCCATTTGGCCTTTCACTTCGGCTTTTTCCGGTATACGCGGATGACGCAGGCGCAGTCCTCTCTATGGGACGCTGACTCTTACCCCGGAAGTTTTCAGCTTTTCCGATATAAGAGAGCCACGTTCTCTCGGGGCAAGAGACGGGCCACACAGCACGGGTCACCATGGAGCACATGTATGCAATCCACGGACTTCATTAGGTATTCCTGGACCGAGTTATATCTGGATATGGGTATTGAGCGCACCATGTACTTGGATTTTGTTTCTTCTTTTGTAATTATTCCTATGGAGCAAAGTATTCTTTTTTATATATTGTATGACATATTCATAGAACGCACAATGTACCCTCATTAGGATGCCCATTGCTCTTTTGCAACTTTTTGCAATTATTTAGGTTGAGCACATTATGCTCATATATTGTACTGTATATTTGGTAAAAAAAAAATTTTTGGTGACGCATTATGTTCTTTGTTTTTTTGTTTTTGTTTTTTTGTACTAAAGGATTTTTCAAATGATTTGTCTTTTTTCTTTTTATAAGGCAGTCTACACCTATGTGACATGTACGATGAATTTGACTCTGATGTCCATGGATTATTATTTCCACAGGTATTACTCTGGGTCTTGGTCGATTATTTAAATGGATATGATGCTTCACGCATTGGCTTTTTATTTTTTATGTGAATTATGATTTAGTATTTCAGTATGATTAGTATGTGATTGTATTTTCCATGTGTAATGAGTGCATATGTTGTTTACTCTGCAGATAAATTCTTGAAAAAGGCGCTATAGCCGAAACGTTGAATTTTTTTCTGTGGAATATTGGTCTTTATGATATTTTGGAATCAATAACAATAAACTCTCTATTCATACTCATTTGAGTTTTGTTTGAAGTGTGTGTGCCGAGGTTTTTTGGTATTATATTCAGTACTACTACCTAAAATATTGGTGTAAAGTTGCAAATATGATGCATAAATTTGCCAAATATCAGCTTTCAAACAAGTTGTACGAAATAGGAGTGCTGAAGCATTTTTCTTATGTCTCGACATTATAGCATTCCTTTGTTATTCTTCATGGAAATGTATAAATAGAATGAGAATAGAGTATTACTATTTTGGACTAGTGAGTTGGCAGGGCCTATCTACAGTTGTGGCCAAAAGTATTGACACCCCTGCAATTTTGTCAGATAATACTCAGTTTCTTCCTGAAAATGATTGCAATCACAAATTCTTTGGTATTATTATCTTCATTTAATTTGTCTTAAATGAAAAAACACAAAAACAATTGTCCTAAAGCCAAATTGGATATAATTCCACACCAAACATAAAAAAGAGGGTGGACAAAAGTATTGGCACTGTTTGAAAAATCATGTGATGCTTCTCTAATTTGTGTAATTAACAGCACCTGTAACTTACCTGTGGCACCTAACAGGTGTTGGCAATAATTAAATCACACTGGCAGCCAGTTGACATGGATTAAAGTGGACTCAACCTCTGTCCTGTGTCCTTGTGTGTACCATATTGAGCATGGAGAAAAGAAAGAAGACCAAAGAACTGTCTGAGGACTTGAGAAACCAAATTGTGAGGAAGCATGAGCAATCTTAAGGCTACAAGTCCATCACAAAAGAGAATGAAGCAAAAAGCAAAACATTGATCATTTCACACAAAACTCCAACAATGGGCCAGACAAAAGTATTGGCACCCTCAGCCTAATACTTGGTTGCACAACCTTTAGCCAAAATAACTGCGACCAACCACTTCCGGTAACCATCAATGAGTTTCTTACAATGCTCTGCTGGAATTTTAGACCATTCTTCTTTGGCAAACTGCTCCAGGTCCTTGATATTAGAAGGGTGCCTTCTCCAAACTGCCATTTTTAGATCTCTCCACAGGTGTTCTATGGGATTCAGGTCTGGACTCATTGCTGGCCACCTTAGAAGTCTCCAGTGCTTTCTCTCAAACCATTTTCTAGTGCTTTTTGAAGTGTGTTTTGGGTCATTGTCCTGCTGGAAGACCCATGACCTCTGAGGGAGACCCAGCTTTCTCACACTGGGCCCTACATTATGCTGCAAAATGTGTTGGTAGTATTCAGACTTCATAAAGCCATGCACACGGTTAAGCAGTCCATTGCCAGATCCAGCAAAGCAGCCCCAAAACATTAGGGAACCTCCGCCATGTTTGACTGTAGGGACCGTGTTTTTTTCTTTGAATGCCTCTTTTTTCTCCTGTAAACTCTATGTTGATGCCTTTGCTCAAAAAGCTCTACTTTTGTCTCATCTGACCGGAGAACATTCTTCCAAAACGTTTTAGGCTTTTTCAGGTAAGTTTTGGCAAACTCCAGCCTGGCTTTTTTTATGTCTTGGAGTAAGAAGTGGGGTCTTCCTGGGTCTCCTACCATACAGTCCCTTTTCATTCAGACGCCGACGGATAATACGGGTTGACACTGTTGTACCCTCGAACTGCAGGGCAGCTTGAACTTGTTTGGATGTTAGTCGAGGTTCTTTATCCAACATCTGCACAATCTTGCGTTGAAATCTCTTGTCAATTTTTCTTTTCCGTCCACATCTAGGGAGGTTAGCCACAGTGCCATGGCCTTTAAACTTCTTGATGACACTGCGCACGGTAGACACAGGAACATTCAGGTCTTTGGAGATGGACTTGTTGCCTTAAGATTGCTCATGCTTCCTCACAATTTGGTTTCTCAAGTCCTCAGACAGTTCTTTGGTCTTCTTTCTTTTCTCCATGCTCAATGTGGTACACACAAGGACACAGGACAGAGGTTGAGTCCACTTTAATCCATGTCAACTGGCTGCCAGTGTGATTTAATTATGGAGGAGGAGGAGCGCCGAGAGATGGCTGCTCTGGCATGAGGCGCCTGAGTTTTTTAGTTTTTTACCCCGTTTAATTGTTAATTCTCCCTTTGGTTCACTCACCATTGCGTAGCTACAGGATTCGGCAGAGCTGGGAGTAGTGTGGAGACTGCGATCAGCTGGGACTGGTGTCTTTTTGTCCTCGTGGAGCTCTGTGCCTGGATTCAGCTGGGAGAGAGTGAAGCTGCTGGCTTCCTGCCAACTTTCCTACAGCTTGTACCCATTTCCAGCAAGCAGATAATCCCAGGATAGGAAACCTGGTGGAGTGTGCGGTGCTGGAGTTGTTCTGGAGATCTTATGGTCCACGTGGAGCTGTAGGGCTACAGGATTCAGCAGAGCTGGGAGTAGTGTGGAGACTGTGACCAGCTGGGACCGGTGTCTTTCTGTCCTCGTGGAGCTCCGTGCCTGGTTTCAGCTGGGAGAGAGTGAAGCTGCTGGCTGCCTGCCAACTTTCCTACAACTTGTACCCATTTCCAACATGCAGATGATCCCAGGATAGGAAAGCTGGTGGAGTGTGCGGTGCTGGAGATGTTCTGGAGATCTTGTGGTCCAGGTGGAGCTGAAGGGGTGAGCTGGGCAGGTTTGGACTGACTGTTGGCGTGTCCCCTGATGTCCCTGTCTTGTTGCACCCATGCCCTCCCCCCCAGCAGTGCTGGGAGCACCCTTTATGGAAAGTTGTACATTTAACTCTGCTAAGCTGTGACTGTTCAGTCTTTATAGCTACAAGCTGAGTGTAATCATTGCCACTGCACTCTGTAAACCTACTCTTATTATTTCAAGGGACGATTTATTATTCTGGAATCATCCGCAATTTCTCATGGACTCCCCTTCTTGGAGCATGATTGCTAATTCAACAATTGAGTACATAAAATCCATTACTTCTGTGAAACCTGTGGAGGTGTACTGCAAGAGAGGTAGGAGAGGAGGCGTCCTGGCACGCCTTCGGAGGAGAGGGTTCAGAACAGCTCTTTCTTCACTCCACTTGGCTAATGTCCGTTCCTTATCTAACAAAATGGAGGATCTGAGCTTACTTTGTAACATGAGATCTGATATGGCCAATTCAGCTGCTCTTTGTTTTACTGAGACCTGGTTGAATGAGACCATCCCTGATTGTAGTCTGGATCTACCTGGTTTTGTTATCTACAGAGCTGACCATGATTGTGTAGCTTCAGGTAAACAAAGGGGGGGGTGGGGTATGTCTCTACATCAACACTAGCTGGTGCTGTGATGTTAACATACTGGGAAAAGGTTGCTCTCCAGATCTAGAGTACCTTGCACTCAATTGTAGACCATTTTACTCTCCAAGATAATTTTCATCTACGGTTCTGGTTGCAGTATATATTCCCCCTCAAGCATCTGTTAAAGCTGCTATTGGTGAATTAGCTTGCAAAATATCAGAATGGTAGAAAGGATCTCCAGAAGCATTTGTGATCGTAATGGGGGACTTTAACAAAGGAAAACTCAACCTGGATCTCCCCAAATTTGCTCAACATATAAACTGCTTCACGAGAGAGAACAATACGCTTGATCACTGCTATACAGTCATAAAAAGGGCCTACAGGGCAGTGAGGAGAGCAGCAGTGGGCTTTTCAGATCATTGTCTAATTCATTTAATTCCAGCCTACAGGCAAAGGTTGAAAACATCCAAACCTACAGTTTATACAAAGAAGACATGGTCTGAGGAGGCAAAATTGCAACTACAAGCATGCTTAGAATGCACGGACTGGGAGGTATTCCAGGAAACATGCTCGGGTCTGGATGAATGGGTTGATGCAGTGTCCTCATATATCCGTTTTTGTGAAGACACGTTTATTCCATCCAAATCTGTCCACTTTCGGGGAAACAATAAGCCGTGGTTTACAAATAAAGTCAGGTTGATCCGTAAGAGAAAAGAGGAGGCTTATAAAGCAGGCGATATTACTGAATTCAAGAAATTTAGGAACTCGCTATCTAAAGAGATCAAGTTAGCCAAACACGAGTATGCAAAGATTCTGGAGGAAAGGTTCTCATCAAAAGATACTAGATCTGCATGGAGAGGATTAAGAGAGGTCACCAATTATAAAAGCCACCCCACTATAGTGAACCCCAGCAGAAGTCTGGCAGCAGAGTTAAATGAATTCTACTGCAGATTTGAGGCAAGCTCTACACACAGTGGCTATTCATCTCTAAGCTCCTCAGTCTGTTCATATAAAGATCATTCATTGTGCAACACCCAAGTAGTGATCTCCGAGGCAGAGGTGATGCGCATCCTGAAGGGACTTAAGGTCAAAAAGGCACCTGGCCCTGATGGTGTATCTCCAATGTGTCTGAAAGTATGTGCTACCCAGCTTGCCCTATACTGACAAATATATACAATGTGTCACTGAAAGAGTGCGTTGTACCTCAGTGTTGGAAAAATTCCACAATTATCCCTGTCCCCAAGAAAGTGGGATCCTCTGAGTTGAACGACTATAGACCAGTAGCACTCACATCTGTAGCTATGAAAGTCTTCGAAAGAATTATGATGTCCCACCTGATAAAATTCACGCAGAAGCTATGGGACCCGCTTCAGTTTGCCTATAAGGAGAATCGTTCGGCAAACGACACTGTCAATCTGGCACTGAAGTACATTTTGGATCATACAGATGAACTGCACTCATATGTCCGGATTCTTTTCATGGACTTTAGCTCAGCGTTCAATACCATTGATCTGAATTTACTTCATAAGAAAATGGTAGCTCTTAGAGTCCCTCTCAACTTATTCTTGTGGATTTATAACTTCCTGACAGCCAGGATACAGAGTGTAAAAGTTGGACCATTCACTTCGGACACCTTGGTCACAAACATCGGGGCACCTCAGGGGTGTGTTTTGTCCCCGTTACTGTTTTCTCTCTATACGAATGATTGCATCTCTTCAGCAGACTCAGTAAAAATCTTGAAATTTGCCGATGATATGACACTGATTGGTCTCATCAGGGGAAATGCTGAAGACTTGTATCGGAGTGAGGTGGAAAGAATATGTGACTGGTGTAAAGCCAATAATCTTGTACTCAACACTAAAAAAACTGCTGAGATGGTTGTGGATTTTAGGAAAGATCAACATGAGATACTTCCAATCTACATCCATGACGAAGTGGTTCTTAGGGTCACAGAGACCAAATTCCTTGGTGTTATCATCTCTCATGATCTTAAATGGGGGAAAAACATGGATGCTGTTATAAGAAAAGCACAACAGAGGATGTTCTTCCTGCGTCAGCTGAAAAGATATGGTTTGTCTAAGAATCTGCTGATCTTATTCTTTAATGCTGTCATCAGATCTGTGATTTGTTCCTCTCTGATAGTCTGGTATGGGGGAGCCACTGCGCATGACAAACTCCGCTTACAAAGGACTTTCAGAACAGCAGAGAGAATTATAGGTTCCCCCCTGCCTAAAATCCAGGATCTTTATGATAAGAGTATTCGATCCCACGCATTGAAAATTTCATCCGATCCCTCTCAGCCGGGACACTCCTCATTCCAACTACTCCCTTCAGGACGTCGCTTCAGAGTCCCCAAATGCAGCACCAACCGCCATATGAACAGCTTCTATCCACTCTCTGTTCAACAATTAAATCGTCATGTGTAGACTATATACTGTATCTGTCTTGTTAGATGTTACTTGTTGTATCTGTTATTATATATTATGTTGCCTCTTTGCCACAAAGAATTCCTTGTATATATGTAATATGTACTTGGCGATAATAAATTTGATTGATTGATTGATCAGGGAACCTCCGCCATGTTTGACTGTAGGGACCGTGTTTTTTCTTTGAATGCCTCTTTTTTCTCCTGTAAACTCTATGTTGATGCCTTTGCCCTAAAAGCTCTACTTTTGTCTCATCTGACCAGAGAACATTCTTCCAAAACGTTTTAGGCTTTTTCAGGTAAGTTTTGGCAAACTCCAGCCTGGCTTTTTTTATGTTTCGGAGTAAGAAGTGGGGTCTTCCTGGGTCTCCTACCATACAGTCCCTTTTCATTCAGACGCTGACGGAAAATACGGGTTGACACTGTTGTACCCTCGAACTGCAGGGCAGCTTGAACTTGTTTGGATGTTAGTCGAGGTTCTTTATCCAACATCCGCACAATCTTGCGTTGAAATCTCTTGTCAATTTTTCTTTTCCGTCCACATCTAGGGAGGTTAGCCACAGTGCCATGGCCTTTAAACTTCTTGATGACACTGCGCACGGTAGACACAGGAACATTCAGGTCTTTGGAGATGGACTTGTAGCCTTAAGATTGCTCATGCTTCCTCACAATTTGGTTTCTCAAGTCCTCAGACAGTTCTTTGGTCTTCTTTCTTTTCTCCATGCTCAATATGGTACACACAAGGACACAGGACAGAGGTTGAGTCCACTTTAATCCATGTCAACTGGCTGCCAGTGTGATTTAATTATTGCCAACACCTGTTAGGTGCCACAGGTAAGTTACAGGTGCTGTTAATTACACAAATTAGAGAAGCATCACATGATTTTTCAAACAGTGCCAATACTTTTGTCCACCCTCTTTTTTATGTTTGGTGTGGAATTATATCCAATTTGGCTTTAGGACAATTGTTTTTGTGTTTTTTCATTTAAGACAAATTAAATGAAGTTAATAATAACAAAGAATTTGTGTTTGCAATCATTTTCAGGAAGAAACTGAGTATTATCTGACAAAATTGCAGGGACGTGTCAATACTTTTGGCCACAACTGTAAAACGATACCTGAACAGGTAAGTGCTGCAGTCCCTTTGTGATGTATTAATTCTTGAATTTTTGGAGGATTTTTAGTCCTCCTTTGTGCTTTTTTGCCTATTTAAAGGAGTCATCAATTTAGAGTATAATCTGTAATACTTGAGTTTTTCAAGGAGTTTTGTTAGCAGAAACTGTATGGAAAACCTCAAAACTCCTCAAAAACTTTGAGTTTCTGCTCTAAAAACACAGAACAAAGGCTCCATGCGCATTCCCTTATTGTAAAGTCTTATGATACGTCTCACCTGTGATGTGAATCCTTGAAGCCCTTGGTCCTGCCCTTGGCACTTATTATGCTGTACAGATAGGTGGTGTTGGTGGAAAGGGAGATAAGAACCATAGTAGCAAATAAAGGGGAGCTGGAAGTATGACAACTGGAGCAGCAGAGTCACAACTGATGCAGCAGAGCTGGAAGAAGAAGCAGCAACATTTGAGTCACAACTGCTTTACTAGAGTTGCAACGGTGAGGAAGCACAGCTAACTTAGCAATGAAGAATCAGAAAATCAGAGCTGAGTTGTGCAAGGGCTTCCAATATGGCAGATCTGGCCAGTTTGGATGATGGGGACACAATATCAGGCTGTGCTGCTGTAATAAAGAGTCCTTGGGACCAAAATGAGCTTTTATTCCCACAACGCGTTTCAATGCTGGACTAGCGTCTTTTTCAAGTGAAAAAAAACATTATTAGTTAATTAGAAAGTTCATCTGTGAATCTGATCACAATGTTGGCTACTCATATGCATGTCATTTAGAGAGCAATAAAGTGCTTGTCTTGTAGCCAGGTTGGCGACTTTCCTTACCATCACCCTCTAGGTACCATCACCATGTCCCAGTTGTGATCTTCCTTTGCGTGACCATGCTGAATTTCCACAAGATCATGGCAAACTGAAAAACTCCCAGGACCTAACTGAAAATACAATTAGATACCCTCCCCCCAAAAAATTATTTCATCAAAGCAATTGTTTTGTATTAATTGTGGTGCATGCTTTGCATCTGCAGCAGCCTCATAGAGCGAGAATTTCTCCCAGCTGTTTAGTTATTATTCAGTGGAGACCAAGCTATGATAAGTTGTTAGGCTTTCCCGCCCCTTAGTGTCGGGTCAGAACATGAAGAAAAAATAAAGTTGAAGGATCGCTGTTTGTTTGCTAGATTTCCGCAAGATTTTCTTTGATGTATTTTTTCTTTATTTTTTCATTTTTTCCCCCCTGGCCTGATGTCCCTTTACAAGTCATGGTTAATATCCCTAAGGACAATAAAGATTATAAGATAGTTCAAACATGTTAAAATTTTAGAAATCTCTTATTCATCTATTTCATGGACTTCCTGACTTTGATTATTTTATCAAAGAAGCCTCTGGGAGTCCAGACGGAATCTCGTCTTTTCTGCAGATATAGTAAAAAATCATCTGATCAGTGATAAAATGGAAAGTTCAATTACCTTCCATGTATCGTCTATTCATAAAGCAGCACTTTTGTACTTGTGCTATTTACATAAATGCATTACTGTATAAGGGCTCATTCAGATGTCAGTGATTTTTCATCGTATTTGCATGCCAAAACCAGGAGTGTCTACAAACCACAGAACAGGTGTCAATCTTTTAATTATGGTTTTTCTCTGTAAGTTCCACTCTTGGTTTTAGCATTCAAACACTGATTTAAAAAAAAAATCAATGTCATCTGAATGAGCCCTAAAAGTGCAACAAAAAAGTTTAATATATGCTCAAAATAAACTTAGTTTTATCTCCTGATGCCTACTGATGTATAAGCACAATTGTAAGCATGTAAAGTCATGCAGTACTGACAAACAGGGGCCACATTATCATCCCTCATTCAGCTCTAACATGCAGTTCTCATTGCTAAATATTTAATACTGGCAAGTGTGAGGAAATTATGCAAATTATATACGAGGGTTGTTACGTGTCCCCCAGTGGCGTAACTACAAAGTTATGGGCCCCGGTGCGAACTTTCAAATGGGGTCCCCCATGCCAAAATACACGCACATCTCCGCTACGTATACCTCGTGCACGCATGGCTCTGCTCCGCACACCTTGTACATGTGGTACTAGCAGGTACGCAGGATGCAGTGACGAGTCGGTTTGGTGCTTTTATAATAATGTTTATAGGCCTAAAGGGGACTTTCCTCATTCTCAGCCTGTTCAACCAAAGGGGGTAACAAGGGTTGCCCTTGCAGGGGCTCAATACAGTTCACAAAAACAGAGGAGAACACGACTACGTCTGGTGAGAGCCGGTCACTATAGGGCCGCGGTATGGCCGAGTACAGGTCCTTAACTATATAGTCAACTTAGCCATCCTGACGTCCCTCGGCATTCTGGACGGTGGTTCTTCGGAAGAGCAGCCGCTGGGCCTAGCTGCCGAAGAGTTGGTGTAGTCTTCGAGCGTTCCGCTGCTCCTGTGGCGCTGGGGCACCTCCGGCCCTGGAGGAGTCCTAGGACGAGTAGGCCGCAGCCCCTGGATGGGGGCAAGCAGCAGCGATGCGGGGTGGCTGGTGACAGGCCACCTGTGCAGCTAGTCTCTGCGACGGGGACTCCGCGGTGAGCAGAGGCTCGGCCCTTGCCGCGGACCGGAGCGAGACAGTGGTGGCCGCCGACGGCATTGGACTTGCCGCGGCCACTGGTGAGAGCAGGGTGGCGGGGAACAGGCCGCAGCTGCGGGCCGGAGCGGGATGGCAACGGCCGCGGGCGACCGCGGGTAGGCCGCAGCCACGGGCTGTGGTGAGGCTGCCGCGGGCTGAGCTGGGGCGGCAGTGGCCGCGGGCTGGAGCGGGGCAGCAAGTCTCAGACGGTCATCTCGGCGCCATCACTCTGAAGTCTTTAGTGAGCGTCTTCCCTGGCACTGGTAAGTCGCTCTAGCTCTCAATCGCTTCCACGGTCTCCTGCTGCCTCTGGCCCGGTCTGCTGACTCATCGTGACTGGCGCTCCCTGCCCCATTTATACTGGCCCCTCCCATAGCCCATCTGTCTATCTCAACGGTCCGTCCCCGAACTCTGTCCCCCGGGAATAGTTTCCCCCGGAACCTAGATGACGGCTCCCTTAGTTCCGGCCCGGACACTCGACGGGGGCCGTTCCTCCCACATACACACGTGACTCCGCTCCGCACACCTCATACATGCCCATCTCCACTCCATACACCTCGTACACGTGCGGCTCCACTCCGTACACACGCAGCTCCGCTCCGTATACTTCATACACACGCGTCTTCTCTCCGTATACACACGGCTCCGCTCTATACATTTTGTACACACATGGCTCTGCTCCGTACACCTTGTACACACACATCTCTACTCCATACACCTCATCACCTCGTACACACGCCGCTCCGCTCCATACACCTTATACACACAGCTCTGCTCCTTCCACCTTGTGCACAGACAGCTCTGCTACATCCACCCTGTAAACCCCTTGTGACCCCACACATAAACTTACCCTCATCCAGCACCATGACAACCAGCGCAGCAGGGTCCTTCATACACGGAAGCTCCTGATCATGTGACCCCTGACTCCTCCCCTCCTGTGACCTCATCACAGGTCCTGTGTGCACAGAACAGCCATTGCATCAGGCCAATTGCAGCCTGGCAGCCAATCAAAGTACGGAGCTGCACAGCCAATGACAGGCTGCAGCTCCCAGAGGCTGCTACTCGCAATCGGGCCCCTAAGCACTCCAGCCCCATCGCAGCTGCAACTGCTGAGACCACGGTAATTACACCCCTGGTGCCTCCATGATGTGCATAGAAATGTTCTGAACCTGCTGGAGAGCACTGTAATTACAGCCACAGCTGTGGTTACAATGCAAAGTAAAAGAGAGAGTGGACTTGGTCAAGTCAGGTTTAGTAAAACCCGAAGTGGGCTTTTATTTTTGGAGAGATCTGTAGGAAGGTAGTGGAATGGATCTCTCCCTCAAGTCCAGGTCTTGGCAGTAGCCCATGTTCACAGTTCCCATTTATACTTTCAGTTAATGTTTGGGTGTGTCAGAATTTGGTTTTGCAGGCACAGAGCAGGAGGTCTGTGTACATTAGGTCTTTGTGAGACTGAACACATATCAGAGACAGAGAGAGCAAAGCCATTGCTGCACCCACGAGTTACGTGGTGGTGCAGTCACCCACAGCAAAGGACTGATACAACTGTCAATCGGAGGAGAATGTTTGAATTTATTTTTGTAAGCTGCCAAAATAAAGACATTTAAGTTGAACTATCTTGGGTCACTGCCTCATTGCCGCACTGTCGTGAAAGACGCTACCAAGTACGAGATACAAAAAGAATACGAGACAACAGCTTTCCATTCCATTTGTATAAGGCCATGTGCACACGCTGCGGTTTTTGCTGCAGTTCTGCTGCAGTTTTGGCCCTGCAGAACTGCAGCAGTTCCGCAGACATGGTACTTTACCATGTTAGCCTATGGGTTTTCAAAACCGCAGTGCTCACGCTGCGGTTTTTTATCTGCGGAAAAGCTGCGTTTTTTTTTCCGCAGCATGTCAATTGTTTCTGAGGATTCTGCTGCGGTTTCACACCTTTAACATAGTAGAGGTGTGAAACCGCAGGCCAAAACCGCAGGCCAAACCGCAGCAAAACCGCAGGTCACTTTACCTGTGGTTTTACCTGCGGCTCCGCGGGAAAAAACCCGCAGGTGAATCTGCAGTGTGTGCACATAGCCTAAATGGTCTCAGTTGAAAGAAGTGAAAGAGAAGACAGTCAGCAAATAGATTTAAGGATAAAATACCTTTATTGGTGAGGGTAATAAGCAGTAGTACAACATCCAAAAGAAGTTCTCACATGAGTTAAAATGTGAAACAAGATTAAGCATAAAGTAAAAATATATTAAAAATGGAACCGCAAGAAAATAGTCGGAAAAATATATAAATATATACGCATAAATAGCAAGGTATTTAAACAATTCAAGGGATAACAAGGGCACACAAGAAAAGTTACTCGCAGTGATAGTGTGACTAGGAATGGATCACACTGTCAGTATGACTGGGATAATAATACAAACATCTGGATACAAAAACTATATATTCCAAAGGTACAAATGGCCAGGCTATATACAATACAAATATAAATATAAAAATCGGTGTCACAGAGGTGTAAATACATAAATAGAAGAAGTAATACGTGACTGGATGCAACATATAGTGTGTACAAAGAATAGAGAAGACAAGTGAATAATTGCAAGTAATGCAAGACCAGTGAAGGAGCAGTTGTCATTGTAATATATCTATAGAGCAAGCTAATACAAGCCAGAAACGCAAAGCCTGTTAGGGTGAAACAATTCCAGAGTAAGATGGAATAGTGTGGGCATGGGCAAAAAATTACCTGTGTGGTTCACAGTCACTGGTGCGGCGCACACCCCGACACGCGTCGAGGTGTGCGCCGCACCAGTAACAGCGAACCACACAGGTAATTTTGTGCCCATTTTGAGCATCGAAATGTGTTAAGGTGACTGTGAGGGTATAATACTGTTTTGGGGTTATTGTGTGGACATCATACTTTGGGGGAGACTGGAGGGATATTATAGTACATTATGGGTGCTATGAGGGCATCATGTCTTTGGGGTGCAGTGTGAGGGTATCATACTGTGCATGTGGGGGCAAATCATTTGTGGAAATTCACTGTGTGGGCATTATATTGTGTGTGTGGGGAGGCATTTTTATAGGTTCCTAATGTCGGGGTGCCATAAAAGGGATATAGTAGTGGATGGGAGAACTAACGAGTAGTGGCACTATTTCTCTGTATGCGCTGCAGAACCTGTCCCTTTCTATGACTTTAAAAGTTGAGAGATATGTTATTCTGTGACTGTTCCTATGTGCCATGACCCTGCTTGACTCAGCTGAATGATTTCTTTGAGGACAGGATTGTGCTCAATATGCCCCTTTACTAAGGGGGTCCCATAATTTCAATGATTTGACATTCAGTTACTATATGGGCTAATGCAGTATAAAAATATTTGACTTTTCATTTTCTTTTTTAGAGACTTGACTTTGCAAGCCTCAGTCATAAATATTCTATTTTCTTCAAGGTAAATTGCAGACAATTCTGAGACTTGTTTATTGTAGGGATCAAAAAAGGTGACGTCCCTACAAGTATTTTATTTGTTGTAGTTTTATAACTTATAACAGCTTTAAAGTATTTTAAACACTTGGTTCTTTTCAAGTTCTTCTCTAAGAAACACAGCGACTTCATCATTAATTTTCAGTCAATGTTTGTTTCCAGGATGAGCAGCGCTGTCTAATACATCAGCATTAAAATAAAAAATATGTCTTTGTGGGAGCAGATTACTCATCATTTTAGGAGGCTGGAATCACTTCCTTGGCTTCCCAGGCTCGTCTGCCCTTGTGAGACTCACACGTCGGCTCCTACATTGATCTGTTTTAGTCTTATTTCACAGTCTGTCTGGTTTTCATCATAGTAGCACTCGGAGGCTTACACTGTGTCCAATGGATAAATGTTAATACTTTTCCATAAATGTGCCATTATTAGGGCCAAAGTATTTAAATCTTACAACGTCTCTGCTATTAGTACAATACAATAAGGAGAAAAATTAAGTAACTCTGACCTCATAACAACAAAAAAAGCAACCATGCAAAAAAAAAAAAAATCCAGTTTCTAATTTTTCAGCATTTGAGTTAAGAATTGGTAAAAAATATAAAGTAATAATTTAAATTTTCTCAGCATAACACCTGAAGTAGCACTCCTTAAGATTTCATTATACTCTTAATTTTTAACATATTAATTTTTCCTTTTTTTATTCTTAAATGGAATCTGTCATCCCATTTTTGGCCTATCAGCTGCCGGCACCGCCATCAGGGGCTTATCTACAGCATTCTGTAATGCTGTAGATAAGCCCCCGATGTAATCTGAAAGATAAGAAAAGAGTTAGATTATTATCACCCTGGCGTTTGGTCCGATGGGTGTCGCGGTCCGGCGCCTCCATCTTCATACGATGATGTCCTCCTCCTTGCTTCTCCCTCAGCTCCTGTGCAGGCGTACTATATCTGCCCTGTTGAGGACAGAGTAAAGTACTGCAGTGTGCAGGTGCGGGACCTCTCTGACCTTTCCCGGTGCCTGCACACTGCAGTACTTTACTCTTCCCTCAACAGGGCAGAGAAAGAAAGCCTGAGCAGAAACCAAGGGAGAAGCAAGGAGGAGGACATCATCGTATGAAGATGGGAGGTGCCGGACCGGACAGTGACACCCACCGCACCCGACCACGCCCCCCGGTGGCTATAATCTAACGTGTTTTTCTTAAC
The DNA here is from genome assembly GCF_039654945.1 of Dendrobates tinctorius. Classification (NCBI taxonomy): domain Eukaryota; kingdom Metazoa; phylum Chordata; class Amphibia; order Anura; family Dendrobatidae; genus Dendrobates; species Dendrobates tinctorius. The sequence goes on from NW_027361724.1 coordinate 10,433,458, forward strand.
TTTCAGGTTTCATCAGAGGCTTATCTACGGCATTGCAGAATGCTGTAGATAAGCCCCTAAAGGCGGTGGCTGCAGCTTATAGGGCTAAAATGGGGTGACAGATTCCCTTTAATACAGTTCTATAGAGTTATATTTTACATTTTAAAAATTACAAAAAGGGAAAATGGGATGATGCAAATGTTTGGGCACCCTTGGAGATTTGTGTCCTCAGATCGCTTTGACCAAGGTTTCAGACCTTAATTAGTCTGTTAGGGCTATGGCTTGCTCACTATCATCGTTAGGAAAGGCCAGGTGATGCAAGTTTCCCAGCTTTATAAAAACCCAGCCTCCTATAACTTTGTGGCAAAAAACAGCAGCCATGGGTTCTTCTAAGCAGCTTCCTAGCACTCTGAAAATGGTAGAAGCCCACAAAGCAGGACAAGGCCATAAGAAGATGGCAAAGCATTTTCAGGTTGCCCTTTCCTCAGTTGAAAATGTAATTTAGAAATGGCAATTAACAGGAACAGTGGAGATCAAGATAAGGTCTGGAGGAACAAGCAAAATTCAGAGACAGCTCTTTTCAGGAGTGCTAGAAAGTAAGTAATCTATGCCTGATGAAGAGACCCGAGTAGTCCCGAGAGCTTGCAATTTGTTACCATCTTTTCAGTTAGCCATTACAAGGTATTGTTAGCACTGTACTTACCCGGTCCTCCATTGCTGGCGCTGCCTGGTCCTCCGCTGCTGACTCTGTGCCTGCCCACCTTTCTGTTGCTGCTGCCGCTGGTCCCGATTGGCTCCCCACTCCTCGCATCCATGCTCCGGCGTCCCGACGTGCAGCTGCTCGGCCATCACGGCGCATTTCTCCTGCTCTGCCTGCCTCGTGCATGGCAGTCTCGCGCATGCGGTCGCGCCAACTCTAGTGGTCTTTAGCTGCCATGGTGACTTGACCTGGAAGTGCCGCTCGTCCAATGGAGGGCAAGCACCAGGTATATCAGGCAACTCTCCCTTAGTGGAGACACTTGATTATTGTGTATGATCGATGTACCATTACTTAGTCCATTTCTTGTTAGCTTTTTGTACTCCTGCTATTCCTGAGGTCATTAGTGTTTGTCCTTCCATGTTGCCCACAGCTCCTGCATCCTCCGTTCTCTCCAGGGTGTTTCCTGTATCTGTTCCTGTTCCATCTTCTTGTGTCCCTCTTCCCCGGACTCTGGCCTTACAGCTTCTGGCCTGCTCCTGTCTCTCCAGTTCTCCGTTGGTGTCCTATCCCTTTTCCCCCTCCAGCTTCCTCTGTCCGGTGTAAGATTATCTTTCCGTTCCTTTGAGTCGTCCTCTGGCTCCGGCTGTCATGGAACTTGAGGCCCCTGAGCCTGCCCCTAATGATCACTGTATATGGTTCCACCTGTTAAGCTCATTCGGGGGATTTTCGGTACCACAACCCAAAGGGTTCACTCTTGGCATCTCGCCTCTCTGGGCGTTACAGGTATCAAACACTGAGAACTCTCAAATCTTAAAATTTTACTGTTAGTTAAAAAGGAGTTTAACTTAGAATCAATGTCATTTATCTTTCTATATTTCTCCGCCAAGTTAATACATTTTTGGGATATAAGAGACTTAGGGTTACTTTCCTACTTTTCATATTTAGACATTTGTGAGTTAATTTCACCCATAGTCTACCTTATCCATAATAACAAAACAACCACCCTCGTCGGATGGTTTAAAAATAAATGATTTATCTGCATGTTGGCATTTAATGTTGTTCTTTCTGCGTTCTTTAGATTGTTATGTGCATGGACCATGAAAAAACGATGTATAAATGTGGCATTAGGGTTTGTGCCCATGATGAGTTTTTGATGTTGTGTATTTTCACTGCGGTTCCAGAAAAGTAAATGGGATTTATAGAAATCTGACACCCACTGCGCTATTTTACTCAGTGTAAACTGACCTGCGGTACAAGTTTCAAATCCGCAACATCTCAATTTCTCTTGCGGATACGCTGAGTTTTATCTGCAGATTTTTCCTATAGACTGGCATTAAACACGGAAAATCTGCAGGTAAAAAACGCATATGCTTTTTTAGCGCGTTTTCGTGGCATAAGCGCTTGTGATCCGCACATGACTGTCAGTAAAGTTTTATCAAAGCCAAATTCCAGGAAGCATAAAAAATAAAGCAGCTTTATTCAAAAAACATGACTTACCAACAAGAGACAAAAATTGCAGGATCAAAAACACAAGGAAAACGCACTCAAAAACGCAATGAAAAAAATGCAAAAAATCTAATTTACTTAATAGGTGAGGAAAATCTGCAATATCAAAATCTCACCAAAATCCCATGGTGGGAACGTAGCCTTAGCCATAACAAACACCTTCTACTGGCAGATTTGGTTGCTTATTTGTTTCCGATTAATTTTAACCGGCATCAGATAATTCTATATATCACCTAATATTAGATGTTTCCCGGACTTTAAGAAATCAGACCTAGTTTTAAAAAAATAGGGTAATTGTGGCTACAATGCCACTAGTCCAGCTTCATATACTAATTTTAATTTTGATGAACACTGCCAAATATCTGCAATGATTTTATAGGGACTCTGTCAACACCGAATGACTGTTCAAACCAAGTATAGGCTCTTGGCGCACACTTGCCATGGTCAGACATTTCAGTGCACCTTCCTATTAATGTTCTGCATCTATGGATTTTTCCGCTGTGGAATCGCATCATGGAAAAATACGCAGCATGGTCATTAATTTTGCAGAATTGCGGCGATTCCGCCCACATTGGAATGCATTGTTCTGCTTACTTTCCGCATGTGGCTGTGCCCACCATGCGAAAAGTAGGCAGAACATTTGAGGATGGTACCCAGGGGGTGGAGGAGTGGAGGCTGTCCTCTGGGCTCTGGGTACCATATCCCTGTAAAAAATAGAATTAAAATAAAAAAATTGTGATATTCTCACCTTCAGGTGTCCCGCGCAGCGTCACCAGGCCTCAGCGATGCTCCCGGCAAGTCCCTTTCCCAGTGATGCATTGCAATAATGACCTTTGATGACGTCGCGGTCTCGCGATACCGTAGTGGTCTCGCAAGACCGCGACGTCATCAAAGGTCATTGCCGCAAAGCATCACTGGGAACGGTACCTGCCGGTAGCATCACGATGATCAGGAACACTGCGAACGATGCCGGAAGGTGAGAAAAACACGATTTTTTATTTTTTTTATTATTTTTAACATTAGATCTTTTTGCAGCTGATGTTGCATAGGCAGCCTCAATAGTAAAAAGTTGGTCACACTCGGCAAACACGTTGTTTGACGAGTGTGACCAACCTGTCAATCAGTTATCGAAGCGATGCTACAGATCGCTTGGAAAACGCTAGCATTCTGCAAGCTAATTACGCTTGCAAATCGCTAGTTTTTCCATGGGAAATAGGCGGAAATTAAAATGCGATTTGCTCCCATATTTCCCGCGGAATGGAATTCAGGAATTCCCGCGGAAATTCTGCAACGTGTGTCCATAGTCTTAAAGCTAGAGCTATTAGTCAAGCATGAGAAGGGTGTAAATAGATGACAATCAAGTATGTGGGAAAGTACACCGAACTGTTTGGTCACATCAAGGGAGCATGGAGCATCTGTGCTTGTTTTGACCAGTAATTTTCTGCTGACAGATTCCCTTTATTTATAGATAATATTGAACATCTATCTCATTAGTTGTGGAAGCAGGCTTAAAATGGAACAGGATGCAGAAGTATGTCAAATTATTTGCCATCCACATGTTATATACTGTATCTTGCAGACTGCTAATAAAAAATATATAGGGTTTAGGCCCCAATCAGATGTCCACCTTTCACATATTTCTCTTATATGTGTTCTTTTAATGAAACATGTATCTAATAAAGTCCATGGAACTATTTGCATATTTTAGATTTTTTTGTGAGTCGCTTGTTCGCAAACAAAAAGTGAAGCATGCAATTATTTCATCTAAGTCCAGATCAAAAGCAACTATACATTTAAGTCCACTGGTTGATGGAAAATCTCAGACTGCGCACTGATGGCATCCTAGTTGCATTCAACCTCTGATCGTCTTTCACTGACTGCTGAGAGGTAATGTTTCTCCTTGTCTAGAGTGACATGCCTGACATGACAGTTTAAGGAGACTTATAGGCCATGCAATGCTCCTCTAGGAAATTAAACATGCAAATTGCTTCATCAGGGATGAAGAGGACTTGAACTTTAGTGCCGCCTATTGGAAGATATTGTCTTTTAGGATCGCTACTTCTAATAGTTGGCATTAGAGTCTTCATCCTCTCTAAGGAGGAAATTTGCATATTTAATTTTCCAGAAGAGAATTGCATGACCTGTAATTCCTTTTACACTGGCATGTCAGACATGTCACTCTCCACAATGAGAGATATTACCCCTTACGCCCCAGTCAGAGGCCTCTCATACAGCCAAATCCGATCTCATGCTTTGTCCTGAGGAGGGGGTAACACCCCAAAACATATGCTCACAAATTGAGAATCTGTTTTGGCTTTTATGATAAGTCATATGGCAAGGCTTATTAAAGGGTTGATATTAACTTTTAGGATTGCTACTTCCATTATGTGGCACTAGAGGTCAAGTCCTCATCCTCTCTGAAAAGGCAATTTGTCTGTTTGCTAATAAATACTTAAGAGAATTGTATTCTCTTTAACAAAGCTTGATGATTAATAATAAGAAAACTTTATTCAAGAAAGGCTACAGATAAAGGACATAAACCCTATAAACAACGCCGGTAGGGATCATGTTGTAGATATATGTGACTGATTCATTAAGAGGCACATGCCTCCTAGTGAATCAGGGGCACCATAAAAGTGGTCTGTGCCTCACCGCAAATCTTACTCCAGATAGAGACTGGAGTAAGATTTACAGTGTAAGGCACTGGTGGGGAACCTCAGGCCCATGGGCCATTTACGGTTCTTGATGACCTTTTATCTGCCCCCAGGGAAGATTCCCAGGGTCTGCAGTGCTTGAGCCGGCAGCTGTATTTTGACAGTCGTTGGCCTATTAATTTCTTGTCGCTCTGTGAGTACATGCAGTATTCACTACAGAACTCTTAGACAATGAAAGATTATGTCTTGACACCAGTGCCAGAATCACAACGTACTTTGTGGGAGGGGATAGTGCACAATTTGTACAGCCCTCGAAGGATGGCTCAAATATCCAAATGACTCTTGGCAGAAAAAAGATTCCCGGCCACTGGTGTAGGGTATGCCGTAGATCATCTTGCATTAGTGTCGGTGGGTGTCATCACGTCATCTCACACCTGGCTTTGCCCATGTTGGCTGAGCTGACTGACACTAGTGTAAAAATACTAAAAATCGCAAAACATTTGCGCTACCTTGCATTGGAATTTTTTTTTTGACACTTTTTTGAAAGCAAGTTCTGACATAAAAACTTGAATTAATCGGAGCCATAAATCACAATGGACAGGAATAAAATATGATAAAATCAAAGTGAAAGGGGATGGGCAGTGAATGGGACGTGGGACAATAATTGATGCAAAATCAATATGAGTTTACATGACAGAATAGTTGTTTTTTTATACAAATAATGGCTCAAAATGGTGTAAATTTATGATTCTGTGGCTAATGGAAATAAATAGAATGATAATGTAAGTTAATAATAACAGCAGCTTTATGACAAGGTAAAAAAAATATAATAAATTAGGATAAGCACCAGTAAATAATAATTAATAATATATGTCATTCCAAAGAAATATTAAGAATCCACTATGATAGTATTTCACAAAAATCTATGAACAGTTATCGTTATCGTATTGCACAAACCTCATAGAGAGAAATGTCATTGCTGCCAACGCCATTGATTAATATTTAGGAAGTCATTTTAATAATGCACCACACAAACTGTACTGAGCCGAAGGTAACGAAAGCACATCCGTTCTCTCACACACCAGTCCAATGTGCTATTCGACTCAGCTTCACTCTCCTTTCGCTTCTATTTTGATTTTATCAGATTTTAATTATCTCATGTGATTTATGGCATTTATTGATAGCATTTGTTGTAATAAAGTTATTTCATTATTATTATTATTTTTTTTTTGCCAATTTTTTTTTTAATACAATTCTTTTGGGCACCTGTAGTAAGTGGTTGACCTTGGCAGTAATTTATTTATATTGTTTACTTTCATCTGATAGAAAAGAGAAGCTTGAAAATGCTCCATTTTTTGTATACTAGAAAAACTCATGAAACACTGATGGTAAAAACTGAGATCCTAACCAAACACTGATGAAAATCTAATCCGACACATTGATGGAATTTGCTCCGTATGGGGGAAAAAATGGACATCTGAATGGAACCTACTGGTTTGCTTGGTTCACTGCCACTGACAAGGATAATTAGTTCACTAATAGTAGAGATGAGCAAATTGATCTGTAGAAGATTGAGTTTGAGTCAAATTTCCTGAAATTCACAGTGTCACCCGAATTTTAACACTGAGATTCAATTCTTGGTTCACAAAATAAAAAATCTTGCTTGGATAACGCCTTTTTGCGTTGTCGTGTGGGGGACTCTCCATAATGTCTGGCTGGCAGCTACCAAATAATTGTAGAAGGTGGTAAAATACAAAACTGATATAAAATAAAAAAAAGTACTAACATCTACAACCTGATTATTGTAAGGGGTGTACTGGTGCCATGTTATACTCCACACCCTTCCTTGATGTAGATATACTATTTATCTGTATGTATATTGCTGCCTTATGATGCTGCTAGAATGTATATTATAAATAGTATTTTAGGGAGAGCGTAGTAACTTTATTGGGCCACTAGATGGGGTATGTTAGCAAACTTAGGATAGGTACTAGTTAACATAGGAGGAGCAACCATGGTTAAGACAGAGGGTATTCCTTTTGTTAGTCAGTAGGGCCTTAGATCCCATATAGGGCTAATAGCTCAGTAACGTTTAAGCATGGAACCCAGCCGCCCAGGGTCCAGCAAGCCAAAAGTTCAGCCATGACAGCAGTGGTGACAGCAGTGTGGAACAGAAGCTAAAGCAGAGGTCACAACAGTTCAGGGACACAGGTGGCTCTAAAATGTGGCAGCTCATTGCATGGCAAGATGCCCTCAGGCCCGGGGCAAAATGGACTTGCAAACTCCTGAGAGTAGTGAGCCTAAACAGGGAGGACGCTGTGGTACCGGATGAGACAGTATGACCTGGGTACGTACTGAAGGCCATAGGAAAGAGTACAGGGAAAGTGGAGAATGTGGACTGTATGGAACCCTATGCTGATGTTGTATCTATTGAGGATGTGCTGCGAAAAGAAAGAATTTCTACATTTTAGTTGCAACTAAACTGTGTCTCTGTTTATGCGCAAATGACCAGAGGGGGTCTGAACCAATATAGAGAAGACCCTGAAGGTGCAGAGAGTAAAGAGGCAAGTACACTGACAATGGGACATTCTTTGCATGTGACGGGAGTCCATGGCACGCAAGAGCAGATATTATCAGCCACGACTACGGCCCTGGCGCTCTCTCACATTATGATCAGTGGACTAATGTGAACTGATATGACCAAAATACATTGCACCAGAGTTTATCCCATGAGCTGCTATGCGAAAAGATTGAGGGATCTCGACGAATATTTTGTAGTGTACTGACTCAGCCTGAAATGATGTGGATACCTCCAGGAGGCAAATGTTTCATTTGTTACTGAGATGCATATATTTTTCATTAAAAATATTATGGCACCTAGGATTCATTCAGTTTTTGCTTTCACAGCTTCTGTATAAATTTTGTACTGTTTGCATTCTACAGCCTCTGTGCTGCACTGCCCATTGTGGGCCGCAGAATGAGTTATTTGTGAATCTATCAATGATCTCCTTCCAAAGGGAACATTTATTCTGAGCTCCTCTAAGCTGATTTATAACCGCAGAGTTCAGTTCAATTTTCCTGTGCTTGCAAATCAGTTGAGAGGAATGCAGAAAAACAAATAAAAAGTTATTATAACCACTCCTGTCTGAATAAGTTCATAAGATTTCAGTGTAGTGGCCATTTCCAGGTACAGCAGGTCAGTGCTTTTTCACTTCAATAGGAGCTTAACTGCAGTACCCGAGAAAGGACAAAACAGAGCACCAGCAAAAGCTATGGGCATAGTATTATATGATTTGGCTTTGCAGGGCTGATAAGGGGTTAATTAGTCTGCACGCAGTTGTGGAGCACTAGTTGAGTCAGAAGTTTAAGGCGGCAGTATTATGGAGTGGTTTTTACAAATGAGTAGACACATATAAAGGGAGGGAAAGGCTGGGGGCACGCATCTGTACTGGTGTACCACACCAAAAGGATGGAGGGGCGTGACTAAGTGACTACTTGGTATTCACTAGAGCCTCTGATGATGAGGATAGGCTTGGCTGCAAGTAGGCACTAGGTATCACTCTAGGGCAGTCCCGAGGCTGCAGCAGCTGACCATCTGGTCAGAGGCATGGGTACGAGGTAAAGGGGGACAAAGGCAAAGATGTGATCAGACAATCTGAGGTCAGGGCAGGCAGCACAGGTTCAATATACATAGCCAAACTCAGAAGCAAAGAAATCAGGATAAACTTTTACCGGTAAACAAGCCGGGTCAATAACAGGACAGACCGAACGATCATGCACAAACAGGAACTAGAGACAAGCTTCTAGGAATCTATGTTTAGGAAAAGAGTGATAGGAGAAGCTGCCTAATATACCCCTGCTACCTAGGGATTCACTAGGAAACCAAACTCTGCAGGACACAAGTGGTTAAGTTCCTGCAAAGTCTGGTTGTGCCTCCCTATAGCTGAGTGGAGACTCACCAGCAGCAGTAGGAGGCAGCAGAGATGGAAATGCTGCAAGAGGCAGCTCAGGGAAATGATGTCACGATCCATTGTTGGATCTGTGGCAGAGCCTGGACTCTCTTATATGAACCTTTTTTCTTCTGGCCTCTGGGCTTAATATAGAGTTTTGCCCCCGGTGGCTGCTGGTGTTACCGCAACGGTAGTTGGTCGGCTGCTGGGTTTTTGCGCCCGGTGGCTGCTGGTGTTACTACATGTTTCATTAGTCAGCAGGTGGTGAGTGACCTCCCCTGTTGTGAACTCATTTTCTGGTTTACCACAGGCTTCTGGTGAGGGTGGTTGAGCTGGCTGTGTAGACAGAGGAGTCGTGAGTTCCCCATCCGGGCTCCCTCTGGTGGTGACAGCAGGTAATGAAGCTGATCTAAATGGCAGAGACCTGCCACCTGAGGAGGAGGACTGTGATTGGACATCAGGAGTCTCTGACTGGATTTAAGACAGCCGACTCCCTAATTTTGTGCTGGAGATTTTTTCCTGCCCTGAGGTTCTGGTTTCCAGTTCTGTTCCTGCCTTCTCAAGCTAAGTGTGCTCTGCTATTTTTTCACATGAGATTTGGTCTGGTTTACTCAGTTTTTGTGGTCAGCCAGCCCCTGCTGGGGCTGTGCTGAATTTCCATTCTTATGTCTCTGTTTATGCCAGTTTGCTTTTTGTCCCTGATCAGATTGATCTCTTTTTGCTCTGTCTTCAGAATATACCACAGTGCTTATATAGGGAATTGAAGTCTAGCGACTTCAGGGTTTTTGTTATCAGAAAGTGTTGGACATTTTTTGGCAGGGTTTTGTGCGTGATTGCAGACAGCATCTTTCCTTTCCTGTCCTTTCTAGTTAGTGTGGGCCCCATCGTTTGCTCAGCCTATTTTTCTACCTGTGTTTGTGTTTTCATCTTGTCTCACCGACAATACATGTTTGGGGGCTGTCTATTGCTTTGGGGTCTGCTCTGGGGCAGTTTAGATTTCCCGTTTTCTTGCTTTAGGCTTATTTAGTTCTCCGGCTGTGACAAGGCATCTAGGATCATCGTAGGTACGCTCCACAGCTGCTGCTAGTTGTGTGGATAGAATCAGGGGTCTGCAATCCGCTTAGTTACAAACCTCTCTGGTTTTCTGGGGCTTACCTTGTTGTTGTTTTTCCTCCTCGGTGACTCATTCATAACAGAATCATCAGCCATATTGCAGATTCTAGGGTACTCAAAAGCAGGAAAACAAAGTGTCAGAATGTTTTTTTTTTTTTATATGTATTTTTTCCTCTTTTTCTCTGGGGCCATAGGAGGATTTTTTCCTTAATGGAGATTAAGCAATTGTCTGATCGTGTGGAGCAGCTCGCTGCTGAAGTGCGGGGAATTTCCGCCTATCTCACTCAATCACATGCTATTGAACCAAAAATCCCTACTCCTGATGTGTTTTCTGGGGATCGGTCTAAATTTTTGAATTTTAAGAATAATTGTAAATTATTTCTTGCCTTGAAGCCTAACTCATCGGGGAGCTCTGCGCAGCAGGTTAAAATTGTCATCTCCTTGCTGCATGGCGATCCCCAGGATTGGGCGTTTTCTTTGCTGTCATGATCTGACAGTCTTAAATTGCACTGGGTGAACTTTTTTTTACTTTGGAAAGTTCCAAGGTGTCTTGACTGTCCCCGGTGGTGGTTAGCAGTATTGCACTTTAGGTTTTTGTGCACTTAATTAGGGATCAGGTGTGACACCCTATAAAGGTGTGCTAGGGGTGTGCAATCACTGCCTGTGATATTGTAAGTTTGTGTTTCACTCTGAGTTGGAGAGCCTGGAGGAAGGATGGAGCTGGTGAGGAGTCCTGCGCAGCTTAGCCAGGGGGGACGTGTTGCAGCTATGGTGTCTGGACGAAGGGCTGGCATGGCGTGGTGGGGTCGCAGTAATGGTGTCAGCTGGAAGTGTCTGCATGGGCTGGTGGAGTGGCGACTATGGAGAGTGGCACTCACCATGTGGGACTTGGTTGCTGAGCTGGACTCAAGCATGCTTGACTTCGTGGCAGAAGCTGAACACTTCCTTGGGACTCTGGTACTAAGCAGCTGCAACTGGTGGTGGACTCTGCTCCAAGGCTGCACTAAGGTGAAGGATCCTGTTATGGTGATGGATCCAGGTGGAGGAGAAGATGCACTCAGGTGGAGGGCTCTGTTGCTGGGAGCGCACGCAACAGAGCAAAGCTAAGTGGTGTTTCCCCTGTATTGTCTCTTTCCTCGTGTGTTATTAGTGCAGCGGTGGGATTAGTCTCCGCACCGACCCATTCCCTAGTGAGGGTTTAGGGTCAGGGTGAGCAAGGGCGTTAAGGTACGCGTGCGGCGACAGGTTCGGAGCCTGTATAGGGAATGTCAGGAGTGCAGGGACACTGGCTCAGGGGAGCTTAGGAGGTCTCCATGTCCCCCATTCCCTATCGCAGGGCCCACCATTGTTAAAGTTTCCCAGGTTCCCCCTTTATTATTTAAATTCGCCTTACTGGAGGCGGGGTTTCCAGATTTTATGTATATAACGTGTAATACCCAAATTCGCCAGGTGGAGGCGGCGTATCCACCTGCACGTTTTATTATTTAAATGCGCCACTGGAGGCGGTGTATCCAGGGTCACGTGTGTCATATGGGTTCGCCTTGCGGAAACATCTGCGTCCTGACACATGTGACCATGACATTATCACAGGCCATACAGTTTTTTTTTCTCTGGTGAGCTTTGGCCATGTGGAGACTGCTGAGTAATTGCTGCCGGGCCTCACTGAGGTGTGGGGAGCGGCAAGGTGTGTTAGAGCCGCTGCAGCAACAGTTATCAGGGTCTGGGGCCTCTGCTCAGGTAACCAGAACAAAAAAAAAAAAAAAAAAAATGGCGGCTGTGATCTGGCTAAAAGTCCCTAGAGTCGCTGCTGGGGAGCGGGACTTGCTCATGCACGCGGGTGTACCAAGGCAGTTGGGAAGAATGGTGCCCCACAGAGCTGCTTGGTGTTCCCCGAGGTGAAGGGGTGCGTTCCAGTGATGAGCAGACTGGTGTAGAGTCCGCGGGGCTTACGCCAAATCTTAAATACCACCGTAGAAGCCGCCCCTCCTGGCCGTGTGGAGGCGGCCAGTGAGTGTATATTTCCTCCACATGCGTTCCCTCTCCTCCTGGTGTGAGCAGCAGGTGTGCTGCGGGGGAGTAGGGACAAATCTCAACCCTCGCCATTAAACCAACCCTGGGAGGCGCAGACCTCATGGTGAAGAGGGTTGGAGGGTGGTGACCCCTTGGTGAATAGCGGGGGTGTGAGTGTGTTGACACAGGGGGACGCCTCTGTTATCAGGTCCTGAATGAGTTCACCAATTTTTTGACTAACGAATGTGTGTAATAAACGTTCAGGTCCGGACCTGTGTGTGAACGAGCATGTATGTGTGCCACCAAAAAACATCCAGTGGAAGTGTGTTGTGGAGCCTGATCAGCTCATATCAAACAAACATACACATACATAAACTCGTTCCCCAGGTCGGCGCTGTGGAGATGAGTGGTGCCTCCAAAATTAACTTTATTGCCAATACCAGCGGTGCGTTTGTCATAAACCTGAAGTGTCAGGTAATGGTGGGGTGAACTCAGGGTCTGGGCGTCCCCGCTGTATGTGTTTCCCTAATGAGGGGTGGTCTTGAGGGTCCAGAGGCCCCTCATTAAGGAGGGGGTACTGTCATGATCTGACAGTCTTAAATTGCACTGGGTGAACTTTTTTTACTTTGGAAAGTTCCAAGGTGTCTTGACTGTCCCCGGTGGTGGTTAGCAGTATTGCACTTTAGGTTTTTGTGCACTTAATTAGGGATCAGGTGTGACACCCTATAAAGGTGTGCTAGGGGTGTGCAATCACTGCCTGTGATATTGTGAGTTTGTGTTTCACTCTGAGTTGGAGAGCCTGGAGGAAGGATGGAGCTGGTGAGGAGTCCTGCGCAGCTTAGCCAGGGGGGACGTGTTGCAGCTATGGTGTCTGGACGAAGGGCTGGCATGGCGTGGTGGGGTCGCAGTAATGGTGTCAGCTGGAAGTGTCTGCATGGGCTGGTGGAGTGGCGACTATGGAGAGTGGCACTCACCATGTGGGACTTGGTTGCTGAGCTGGACTCAAGCATGCTTGACTTCGTGGCAGAAGCTGAACACTTCCTTGGGACTCTGGTACTAAGCAGCTGCAACTGGTGGTGGACTCTGCTCCAAGGCTGCACTAAGGTGAAGGATCCTGTTATGGTGATGGATCCAGGTGGAGGAGAAGATGCACTCAGGTGGAGGGCTCTGTTGCTGGGAGCGCACGCAACAGAGAAAAGCTAAGTGGTGTTTCCCCTGTATTGTCTCTTTCCTCGTGGGTTATTAGTGCATTGGTGGGATTAGTCTCCGCACCGACCCATTCCCTAGTGAGGGTTTAGGGTCAGGGTGAGCAAGGGCGTTAAGGTACGCGTGCGGCGACAGGTTCGGAGCCTGTATAGGGAATGTCAGGAGTGCAGGGACACTGGCTCAGGGGAGCTTAGGAGGTCTCCATGTCCCCCATTCCCTATCGCAGGGCCCACCATTGTTAAAGTTTCCCAGGTTCCCCCTTTATTATTTAAATTCGCCGTACTGGAGGCGGGGTTTCCAGATTTTATGTATATAACGTGTAATACCCAAATTCGCCAGGTGGAGGCGGCGTATCCACCTGCACTTTTTATTATTTAAATGCGCCACTGGAGGCGGTGTATCCAGGGTCACGTGTGTCATATGGGTTCGCCTTGCGGAAACATCTGCGTCCTGACACATGTGACCATGACATTTGCCACCTGAAAATCCTATTCTGACTAATGTGGATGCATTTTTTCAAGCCTTGGGGTTGTTGTATGATGAACCTAATGCTATTGATCAAGCTGAGAAAACCCTATTGGCATTGAACCAGGGTCAGGATTCTGCAGAGTTATACTGTCAAAAATTCCGAAAGTGGGCGGTCCTTACTACACGGAATGATGGTGCCTTGGCAGCTCTCTTTCGCAAGGGTTAATCAGAAACCATAAAGGATATTATGGTGGGATTTCCTGTTCCCTCTGGTCTTGACGATTCTATGTCATTAGCCATTCAAGTTGATCGGCGTTTACGTGAACGTAAAACTACACGAGAGGTGTTGCCACCTTTTCAACAAATGTTTGAACCTATGCAATGTGATAGAGTTTTGTCTAGGGTGCAATGTCAGGAGTATAGAATAGAATAGGCGCAATAAGCTGTGTTTTTTCTGTGGAGATGCCTCTCACATTATTTCTGTTTGCCCTAAACGAGAGAAATGTTTTGCACACACATTTGCTGTGGGTGGCGTACAGCCTAAGTTTCTTTTGGCAATTACTCTGATCTGCTCCACATTTTCCGCCAAGGCTTTTGTGGATTCAGGAGCGGCTTTGAATCTGATGGATTTGGATTTTGCTAAACGTTGTGGTTTTGCCATTCCTCTGTGGACGCCTATTCCTTTGAGGGGTATTGATGCTACTCCTTTGGCGGAGAATAAACCTCAGTTTTGGACACAGGTGATAATGCGGGTCGCCCCAGACCACCAAGAAAATTGTAGATTTTTGGTACTGCATAATTTGTATGATACTATTGTTCCGGGTTTCCCCTGGTTGCAAATCCATAATCCAGTTTTGGATTGGAAATCTGTGTCTGTGGTCAGTTGGGGTTGTCGGGGTGCTCTTGGTGACACTTCTGTTTTCTCCACCTCTCCCCAGTCTCATGATGTTCCTGACTATTTGGCTGATTTTTATGATGTATTTAGTGAGAGTAAGTCTGCGTCCCTGCCTCCTCATAGGAGTTGTGACTGTGCAATTGAGTTGAGGCCTGGGTGTAAATTTCCCAAGGGTTGGCTTTTCAACTTATCTGTACCTGAACATGAGGCTATGCGATCTTATATTAAGGAGTTGTTGGAGAAGGGTCATATAAGACCATCTTCTTCACCCTTAGGTGCTGGGTTTTTTTTCGTGGCAAAGAAAGATGGTTCATTAAGGCCTTGTATTGACTATCGTTCCCTTAACAAGATTATGGTTAAATATCAGTATCCGTTACCCCGATTTCTGATTTATTCTCCAGAGTTAAAGGTGCCTTCTGGTTTACTAAGCTTGACCTCAGGGGAGCGTATAATCTTATTCACATCAAGCATGGAGATGAATGGAAGACGGCGTTTAATACTCCGGAGGGACATTTTGAGTACCTCGTGATGCCTTTTGGGCTCACTAATGCCCCTTCTGTCTTCCAATCCTTCATGAATGATGTTTTCCAGGACTTTGTGGATACGTTTTGGATCATCTATTTGGATGATATTCTGATCTTTTCCAGTGATTGGGATTCTCATGTGGAACATGTTCGGACTGTGTTCCGGATTTTGAGGGAGAACTCCCTGTATGTTAAGGGATCAAAATGCCTTTTTGGTGTACAGAGGATTTCATTTTTGAGATTTATTTTGTCTCCGTCAACTATTGAAATGGACCCGGCCAAGGTACAGGCCATTTATGACTGGGTTCAGCCCACTTCTTTGAAGGCTCTCCAGAAGTTTTTGGGTTTTGCTAATTTTTATCGTAAATTTATAGCTAATTTTTCTGGTATTGCAAAACCACTGACTGATCTGACCAAGAAGGGCGCTGATGTGCTGAATTGGTCTCCAGAGGCTGTTTTGGCATTTCAGGAGCTGAAGCGGAGGTTCACTTCTGCTCCGGTTTTACGACAACTTGATGTCTCACTTCCATTTCAGGTAGAGGTAGATGCTTCAGAGATTGGTGCAGGAGCTGTTTTGTCCCAAAAAGATCCTGTGACTTCTAAAATGAATCCCTGTGCCTTCTTTTCCCAAAAGTTCTCCCCATCTGAACACAACTATGATGTGGGGAATCGGGAATTGTTGGCCATGAAGTGGACATTTGAGGAGTGGAGACATTGGTTGGAGGGAGCTAGACATAAAGTTGTGGTCCTCACTTACCACAAGAATTTGATTTACCTGGAGTAGGCCAAATGCTTGAATCCTAGACAGGCTAGGTGGGCCTTGTTTTTCACGCGTTTTGATTTTGTGGTCTCCTTTATTCTCAGCACTAAGAATGTTAAGGCAGACACCCTTTCTAGGAGTTTCTTTGCTGATTCTCCTATTGTAACCAAACCTACTACCATCCTAGGTGAGGGGGTAGTTCTTTCTGCCATCTCGCCCGATTTGAGACGTGTCCTGGAAGAATTTCAGGAGGACAAACCTGAGCATTGTCCTATGGGAAAATTGTATGTTCCTGACCAGTGGAGGAAGAGACTGATGTCTGAAGTTCATTGCTCCGCGTTGGCTGGTCATCCAGGTATTTTTGGTACCAGAGATTTGGTGAGTCGGTCTTTTTGGTGGCCCGCCTTATCTCGTGATGTCAGGAATTTTGTGCAGTCTTGTGGGACTTGTTCCCAGTCTAAACCCTATTCTCGTTCTAGTGGGTTGTAGATGCCCTTGCCGGTGCCCAAGAGGCCATGGACCCACATCTCAATGGATTTTATTTCTGATCTTCCTGTCTCTCAGAGAATGACTGTTATCTGGGTGATTTGTGATAGATTTTCTAAGATGGTTCATCTTGTACCACTCCCAAAGCTGCCATCTTCCTCAGAGTTGGTGCCCTTGTTTTTACAACAGGTGGTTCGGTTGCATGGGATTCCTGAGAAAATTGTGTCGGACAGAGGAGTCCAGTTTGTCTCCAGATTTTGGAAAACCTTTTGTTCCAAGCTAGGAATTCAGTTATCCTTCTCCTCTGCGTTTCACCCACAGACCAATGGGCAGACTGAGAGAACAAACCAGACTTTGGAGTCCTATTTGAGATGTTTTATATCTGCTGATCAGGATGATTGGGTCTCATTTTTGCCCTTGGCCAAATTCGCCATAAATAATAGAGCTAGTTTTGCCACATTGATGTCGCCCTTTTTCTGTAACTTTGGGTTTCATCCTCGATTTTCTTCAGGGCAAGTGGAATCTTCAGCCTGCCCAGGTGTTGACACTGTGGTAGAAAGAATGCAGCAGATTTGGGACCAAGTGGTAGATAAGTTGTCCCTCTCTCAAGAAAAGGCCCAGCGGTTTTCCAACTGGCATAGGACCATTGGTCCCCGGTTTAAAGTGGGTGATATGGTTTGGTTGTCGTCAAAAAATATCTCTATGAAGGTTGCGTCTCCAAAGTTCAAGCCAAGATTTATTGGGCCTTATAGGATTTTGGAGATTCTTAACCTGGTTTCTTTTCAATTGGCTCTTCCAGTTACGTTTAAGATCCATAATGTGTTTCATAAGTCTCTGTTGAAGAGGTTTGTTGAGCCAGTGGTTCCTATGGTGGCACCTCCTGACCCTGTGTTGGTTGAAGGTAATGTGGAATATGAGATAGAGAAAATACTGGATTCTCGTCTGGCTAGACGGAGACTCCAGTATTTGGTCAAGTGGAAGGGTTATGGCCAGGAGGACAATTCTTGGGTCTCTGCCTCTGACATTCATGCCAATAGATTGGTCCGTGCTTTTCACCGGGCCCATCCTGATCGGCCTGGTGGCGTAGATGAGGGTTCGGTGACCCCTCCTCAAGGGGGGTACTGTTGTGAACTCATTTTCTGGTTTACCTCTGTCTTCTGGTGAGGGTGGTGGAGCTGGCTGCGTGGACAGAGGAGTCGTGAGTTCTCCATCCGGGCTCCCTCTGGTGGTGACAGCAGGTAATGAAGCTGATCTAAATGGCAGAGTCCTGCCACCTAAGGAGGAGGACTGTGATTGGACATCAGGAGTCTCTGACTGGATTTAAGACAGCCGACTCCCTAATTTTGTGCTGGTGATTTTTTCCTGCCCTGAGGTTCTGGTTTCCAGTTCTGTTCCTGCCTTCTCAAGCTAAGTGTGCTCTGCTATTTTTTCACATGAGATTTGGTCTGGTTTACTCAGTTTTTGTGGTCAGCCAGCCCCTGCTGGGGCTGTGCTGAATTTCCATTCTTATGTCTCTGTTTATGCCAGTTTGCTTTTTGTCCCTGATCAGATTGATCTCTTTTTGCTCTGTCTTCAGAATATACCAGAGTGCTTATATAGGGAATTGAAGTCTAGTGACTTCAGGGTTTTTGTTATCAGAAAGTGTTGGATATTTTTTGGCAGGGTTTTGTGCGTGATTGCAGACAGCATCTTTCCTTTCCTGTCTTTTCTAGTTAGTGTGGGCCCCATCATTTGCTCAGCCTATTTTTCTACCTGTGTTTTGTGTTTTCATCTTGTCTCACCGACAATACATGTTTGGGGGCTGTCTATTGCTTTGGGGTCTGCTCTGGGGCAGTTTAGATTTCCCGTTTTCTTGCTTTAGGCTTATTTAGTTCTCCGGCTGTGACGAGGCGTCTAGGATCATCGTAGGTACGCTACATGGCTGCTGCTAGTTGTGTGGATAGGATCAGGGGTCTGCAATCCGCTTAGTTACCAACCTCTCTGGTTTTCTGGGGCTTAGCTTGTTTTTTTTTTCCTCCTCGGTGACTCATTCATAACACTCCCCCCTCCATCCTATAAAAGGTCGTCAGCTGCTGCTGCTCCCTGTTGGTAATACTGGTCATTTGCTAACCAACCTTGGTGAAGACTGGACCTACCTGGTGCAAAGGGGTTCAGCTTATCGGGAGCAGTGGTGTTGCTGCTGGATGCTGATCGGGTGCCTTTCTCTGTTGCTTGGAGCATTGGCAGCAGATAAAGCTAAGTTTTGGTTTTTAGTTGCTTTGACTCCGTGGTGTCTGTTTTATCTTTTCCTTTTGTGTTATTGGTTCAGTTCACTTTATTCCCTGTGTCACCTCCTGGGGAGGGGGTTGGGTGTTTAGCTCAGGGCTAAACAGGAGATAGGGACAGGTCGGGGACTTGGGCCTCACTACCTTCAAGTGTACCCCCAAGTTAAGGAAAGTCAGGGCACCTCCTTAGCCTGAGGGGCAGTTCAGGGGCCCAGGTTCCACGTTTCCTGTTTCTTCCCTATTGCCCCGTGTCATTATTACCAACCATCCCATTTTTTTTGGTGAGCCATGGCCCAAATGCAGGCCTTTGCCACACTGCTTCAGTCCCTCACTGATGAGCTTAAGGTACTGCGGGGTGAGGTGGTGCAGCAGCTGCAGCAGTTAGTGGGATTCTGGGCCTCGGCTCAGGTTCAGGCTCAACCAGAACTGTTATGAATGGGTCACCGAGGAGAAAAAAGCAAAACAAGCTAAGTCACAGAAAACCAGAGAGGTTGGTAACTATGCAGATTGCAGATCCTTGATCTTACCACACAAATAGCAGTAGCCATGGAGCGTGCCTACGATGTTCCTAGACGCCTTGTCACGGCCGGAGGACTAAATAAGCCTAAAACAAGAAAAGGGAAAACTAACTGCCCCAGAGCAGACCCCAAAGGAATAGATAGCCCCCACACATGTATTGACGGTGAAACAAGATGAAGGCACAAACACAGGCAGGAAAATAGGCTGAGCAAATGATGGGGCCCAAACTAACTATACAGGAAAGGAAAGGAAAGACACTGTCTGCAACCTGCAAAAAACCCTACAAAAATCATGTCCGACACTTCTGATAGCAAAATTAACCCTGAAGTCACTAGACTTCTCACACTATATCAGCACTCTGAAATTTTCTGAGACAGAGCAAAAAGAGACCGAACTAGTAAGGGACAAAAAGCCAATTGGCAAAATACTGATAAAAAAGAGTGGAAATTCAGCACAGCCCCCAGCCGGGGCTGGCTAACCACACAAAAAACTGAACAGACCAACAAAATCAAGTGTTAACATTAGCAGAAAAACTTAGCTTTAGATGACTGGAACAGAGCTGAAAACCAAGAGCTGACAAACCAGAAGGAATCACCAGCAAATGAATAGGGTGTCGGCTGTCTTAAATCCAATCTGAGAATCCTGAGGTCCAATCGTCATCCTCATTCTCATGTGGCAGATCTCCACCGATCAAACCAGCCTCACCACCTCCTGTCACCACCAGAGGGAGTCTGGAAGGGGAACTCACAACTGGTGAACCAGAGAATGAACTCACAACACAGAACCCAAGATACCTCTCCCTGACAGGTTTGCTGGAGGGAGAGAAAAATTTCTTATTTTTCAGGAGGCCTGTAAATTATATTTCAGGCTCCGTCCCCATTCATAAGGGAGTGAGGAACAGCGTGTGGGGATTATTGTCTCCCTTCTTAAGGGTGATCCCCAATCCTGGGCCTTCTCCCTGCCGACTGATTCACCATTGTTACGGTCGGTGGACGGGTTTTTTACGGCTCTGGCGCTGGTATATGGAAATCCTGATGGTGTCTCCCTGGCGGAATCCCGACTCCATAAAATCAAGCAGGGGGGCCGGCCGGCTGAGGAATATTGCTCAGAGTTCAGTTCGTGGAAAATATACATTTGCATATAGGGACTCAACATGTAGAGTCCCTGTCATGCTACGTCTTGGGGGGAATGCTATTACCTGTTTTAGGCCTGGAAAAACACAACCCGGTCATAGATTGGCGGTCGAGGGAAGTAGTCAGCTGGGATCAGTTGTGTGAGGGCTGCTGCCTGTGGGCTACTGTCTCTGCCGTCTTTCTACAACCGTCCCCTTCTTCTCCAGTGGGGGCAGCAGAGGTGCTGCCAGGGAGTAGGGGCAAGTCTCCACCCTCATCACATGCTAACCCTGGGTGTCAAAGTCCTCTTAGGAGGAGGGGTCAGAGGAAGGTGGTGACTCCTTCTGAGCATTGTGGGGGTATGAGTGTGACGACACAGGGGGACGCCTCTGTTGTCGGTGCTGTGAAGAGTTCACCGTCTTGTGGCAGACGTGTGCGTGGCAATAAATGTTCAGATCCGGACCTGTGTGTGAACCAGTATGTGTGGGTGTCCACTAAAAACATCCAGTGGAAGTGTGCTGCTAGGGTCTGGAGTTCTCAGGTGATCGGGCGGTATCAGGTGTCGGCCATCCTCAGCCCGGGGACTTGCCAGCTGGAGATACCCCTAATAATGCCCATACACAACTCATTCCCCAGATCGGCGCTCTGGAGATTTGTGGTGCCTCCGGAGCATACGTTGCCACTTCCATCTGCCCACGTTTGCCATAAACCTGTGAGTCAGGTGGTTGCTGAGGTGAACTCTGGTGGAGCTAGGCGCCCTCACCGTAGGTGTTTTTTTGTGAGGTGCAGTGTTGAGGGTCCAGAGGCCCCTCATTGAAGGAGGGGTACTGTCACGATCCATTGTTGGATCTGTGGCAGTCTGGACTCTCTTACATGAACCTTTTTTCTTCTGGCCTCGGGGGTTAATATGGAAAAAAAGGGCGTCAGCTGCTGCTGCTCCCTATTGGTAATACTGGTCATTTGGAAGCCAACCGTTCTGAGGAGAGAAGCTATCTTGAGCATTGGTGTTTGCAGCTTATCTGGAGAAGTGTTTTTCCTGCTGGAAGCTGTGTTCGGGCGCCTTACTCTGCGGTCCAGTGCAGAGCAAGCTAAGTGTGGTTGTTTTTCCCTGTCTGTTGTTTTCCCTGGTGTTTTACTAGTACAGTGGTGAGGACCAGTGTGCCCACTTGCCAGTTCCCTAGTAAGGGATAGGGGCAGGGCAAGTGAGGGACTGAGGTATCCTGGTCGGCGACAGGTTGAAAGAACCTGTATAGGGAACGTGAGGAAAGTTCAGGGCTCTTCCTTAGGAGAGTGCAGGAGGTGTCCACTTCCCCGTTCCCTATTATAGGGCCCACCGTTGTAATTGTGTCCCCGGTGTCCCCTTGTCTGTCTTGCTTATCTTAGTGACTGACCGATCGTCCGGTCGCGTCACACAGGGCCAAGTCACATCGTGACAGATGACCTGAGACTAGGAGAAGCAGAGCGGTGACCGCAGTGAGTAAAGCGGCACTTACTGCCAGTGCGAGTCACCATTGTGACACTAGGATAACAATAATGAAAATCTGATCAAACTCCCATGAAAATCGCTGATGAAAATCAATTTTTCTCACATGCCAAAAAAAACTGATGTCTGAATAAGGCCTAAGCCAACAATTTACATGTGTTCTGTATGGGAAGAGAAGAATTATGACGCATTCAGACCTACGATTTTTCTATGTACGAGAAAAACAGACTAGTTCAAGTGTCATCCGTTTTCCTGAATATGTTCACAAAAGATAGTAATCAGCTCAGGGATTCACAATGACCAGTCTAACAAAAAATCCCCTAAATTAAAATGGTAAATACTTTAACGAATATGCATTAAAATAGGAAAAAAAAGAAATAATATCTATATATTCATAAAATGTCCATATGTAAGCAAAAACTGGACATCTGACTGATCCCTTAGGGGCTGCCATGTCTGACATTAGCTTTAGCTAAAATATCTGATTTTCCCTTTCCACATCAACTGTTATGGAAGAGCTGTGAGGTCCTAATACACAATAATGGCCAGCTGAACCCATTATAATCAGGACTGGGCCAAATGTCATAAGTATGTGGGCCTTTAAAGGGAATTAACAAAAATTTGACCATTAGTTGAAATAATAACATAATTGGGTTATGATGCAAGACAATCATTCAAAAAGAGTCACCGTTGACTAAAGACTACCGGAAAGATATATATCTTTGTACCGTGTTAGCTAGTAGATAGAAGAATATTTAGAATTGAGAGTCCTCAGTGGTTGTTACCTTTTAATGGCTAACTGAAAAGATGGTAACAAGTTGCAAGCTTTCGAGACTACGCAGGTCTCTTCATCAGGCTTGACTAATACAAAATCTGAAGGATAACATATTTATACAAAAGACGGCACAGAAATAACCCAATAGCTAAGACAAGTGATGTGAAGTGGAATATTCATTATGGGGGAGTGATAAGCATAAATATTGGAACAGTTCATAGATAAGCAGTGTGAAGGTTTTATTGCCCTCTGTCTGGTTCTGTGATGACCCCAGAAGGTCTAAAGAGCAAATTCCTTAATTGATGTAAAAAGACATAAATCCTTGCGACACATTCATTCCTGCACTGAATGTTTGGAAAGTTTTCATAAATTTGTACTCTGAGATTTTTCTCTCTCTGAGACTTGAAGTTACCTTTTAATACAAGTAATTTAATGTCCATCATGCTATGGCCAGGGATACAAAAATGTTTTGCCACAGGTAGATCCATTCTTTTTTCTCTTATTGTGTGACAATGAGAATTCATCCTTGTTCTCAGTTTTTGCCCTGTCTCACCCACATACAGACCCCCAATTGGACATTTAGTACAAATAATTAAGTACACCACATTAGATGTGATGCCGCTGAAAGTACCTGGGATCTTGTAGTCCTGATGTGAGTTGGGGATCTTTATCTTGTCCGTGGTCATTATAAATGGACAGGTTTTACATTTTTTCTGGTTGCAAGGAAAGGTTCCTGCAGCTGTTGGAGAGGACAGGGAGCTTCTGACAATTATGCTTCTTAAATTTGGGGGCTGCCTAAAACACAGCAGTGGGGGGTCTGGAAATATGGATTGTAATCGGGCATCTATTTGTAGTGAAGGTTGTAATTTCCGTGCAGCTCCTCTTAGCACCTCCAGATTTGGATTGTAGGTGACCACTAGAGGCACCTGGTTATTTTCTTGTTTATCTTTGTAATGTAGCAGGTGATTCCTTGATATTCTGGTGGCTCTTGTAATTTGGTTTTCAATTGTTCTTGGATGGTAGCCCTGATTCATAAAGGTTTTTCTGAGGCGACCAAGGTGTTTGTCTCTATCCGTGGGGTTGGAGCATATACGAGTTTATCTGATGGCTTGGCTGTAGACAATAGAGTCTTTCATGTGCTTTGGATGGAAAATGTCCCATTTAAGGTATGTTGGACGGTCGATTGGCTTCTGATACAGGGATGTCTCTATTTCATTGTTCTTTAGCTTAATGATGGTGTCTAAAAAGTTAATTTCAGTGCTGGAATAGTTGAGTGTTTGTTAGGAGTGGCGGAAGGCACTAAATAAAAATATAAATAAAGTGCCTTCGCCACTCGCGGTCCACCGTGCAGAGAATGTAATAACTGCTGCTAGGTGACAACAGAGCAATCTGGCGGTAGTGTGCACAGGGTTAACTGCACCCAATGTGCACTGCACAGACTCTGTTGAACTCACAGAGTCCTAGAAACAATAATAAACAGAAAAATGCTGAGTCTGTTTAGGACACAGAACTACAGCGCTGCCCACGAGGTATCTGGTCACAGGATTAGCACTAGATGGCGGTACTTACTCCATCTAGACCTACCGACAAGGATCGGGTGTAGAGCATCGCACCCGCAGATACACGCAGAGCTGCAACTGCAGCGCGGCAAGAACAGAGCCGCTGTAAAGACACTGCTAACTAGCAGGCGCAATGCTGATGCTAGGCTGCTGAGGCAATGGAGCAATAGCGCGCTGGCGCTAATACTGGCAATAACTCAGGCACTCTCACAGACGTAGTATCAGAGGGTAGGGGTTTCCAATGAGTCATTCACCAGTCCATGCATCCATCAACAAACATACAGCAGCAGTATGGCTATACTAGCGCATGGCGGAACAGCCATGCGCGCTTTTTATAGCGAACAGGACCTTCTGGAAATCTCCAGGTCTCCAAGAGGAGCCAATGGGATCCGACACAGGACCTGAACACCTGACTCCCGAACTCCAATGGGAGTTCGTCCCATGAGCATGCTCAGATGCAGGAGTAGAGGACTTAGCCTCTGGAGAGAGTTGCCGCAAGGCAATCTCCTCTGCAGTCTCCTCTACAGCAGAAGAAGAGCAGGAGACTGCAGAATGTGAGGGTCTAGATTTCTGCAAATTAGAGGCAGAAATCTGACTCCTAACAGTGTTAAGTTGATGGTGGAATGAAATTGATTAAACTGTTCGTGGAACATCTTTAGCTGTTGCTCAGACTCCATCCAGATGATTAAAATATCATCAATGAAGCGATAGTAGGCCAGAGGCCTGATGGGACATGAGGACAAAAAGTCGCTTTCAAGCTTGGCCATGAAAAGATTTGCATACTATGGAGCCATTTTACTTCCCTTAGCTGTGCCAGTCTCCTGTAAATAGATCTTATTGTCAAATTCAAAGTTGTTTGTGAGGATAAATTTTGTGAGTTTCACCACAGAATTCCCATCATTCCCAGTGTTTTCCATGAAGACTTTGCAGGCATTTAATCCATCCTGGTGTGGAATATTAGAGTACAAAGATTCCACATCCATGGTGGCCAGGATGGTTCCTTCTGGTAGAGGACCTATTGCTGCTAGTTTATTCAGTAGGTCAGTTGTGTCTTGAATGTAGCTAGGTGTATCCTTTACCAGGGGTTTAAGAACACCCTCTACCCATCCAGATACCTGCTCAGTAAGGGTGCCCACACGTGAAATAATTGGCCTCCCTAGATTTCCAGATTTGTGGATTTTGGGAAGCATGTAGAATGTCCCTATTCTTGCACTCTCTAGTAACAGGTCATTGCCTCTTATGGATCTGTCAGGCAGACCAGATACCAACTTGTTTAGTTCCTTGTAAGAGTCCTGTGTAGGATCCGACTCCAATTTCCTGTCCAATTTATGAAAACTTTCCAAACATTCAGTGCAGGAATGAATGTGTCTTTTTACATCAATTAAGGAATTTGCTCTTTAGACCTTCTGGCGTCATCACAACACAGAACCAGACAGAGGGCAATAAAACCTTCACACTGCTTATCTATGAACTGTTCCAATATTTATGCTTATCACTCCCCCATAATGAATATTCCACTTCACATCACTGGTCTTAGCTATTGGATTATTTCTGTGTTGTCTTTTGTATAAATATGTTATCCTTCAGATTTTGTATTAGTCAAGCCTGAAGAAGAGGCCTGCGTAGTCTCGAAAGCTTGCAACTTTTTACCATTTTTACAGTTAGCCATTAAAAGGTATCAACCATTGAGAACTCTCAATTCTAAATATTCTTCTATCTACTGGCTAACATGGTACAAAGATATATATTTTTCCTGTATCAAAATGGAGGATACCAGAATGTACTGCATCTTTATGGAACTAAAACCACTTCTGAAGAAACATGCACAAATGGACAGCAACATTTTTTTCTTATGTAAATGCAAAAAGGAGAATCTAATTCCCAAAGGACCCTGGATTACTAACCCAATTCTTCATACCTACAATACCCATTATGCACAAAACCTTTGTCATAGGACTTCTGAGAGACTAAGGAACCACCTGTTGCATGTCTGCTACAGCATAAAGAGTAAAGTCCAAGGGCAATTTAAAACTCTGAGGAAAACACTTACAGAAAGCACAGAGGAAAAATTACAACAATACTACAACAAACTACAGACATTTCTGATTTATAACAAGGAAAAGAAACTACACAGATTGCGCCTCAATTCAGGACTCTATACAGATACAAAACAAAGCCAAAACCTGACAACTTGGACAACCACTCCATTCCAGACACAAAAGCATCTAACTGTGTAATCAATCTCTCAGATTATAAACCCAACAAAGTGGAACTGGCCGTGCTTTCTAGAGGACTCTCATTTTGCCCCACTAAGACCCTAGATAAAACTGAACTCTGCAGTGATATGGAACATTATTTCAGGAGACTGCGCCTGAGGGAATATTTCAATGATACAGAAGATTCAGAAAACACTCAGACTGAAGGAAAAGGGATCCTAGCATCCAAGAAGAGGTCAGACTGGACACCTCCACCTGGACGCAACCCTCATTTGGATAAATACATGGATTCATTCAGACATTTGATAAAATCCACCATCATAGACAGCAACAGGAGACAAGCATCCAACATCAGTGCCCAGGAGAGAAAGGCCATACAGTCTCTGAAAACCAACAAAGAAATCATCATTAAACATACTGACAGGGGAGGTGCAATAGTCATGATGAACTCATCAGACTATATGAAGGAAGCAAACAGACAACTCATGGACACACGCTACTACAGGAAATTGGAGTCGGATCCTACACAGGACTATTACAAGTAACTAAACAAGTTGGTATCTGGTCTGCCTGACGGATCCATAAGAGTCAATGACCTGATACCAGAGAGTGCAAGAATAGGGACATTCTACATGCTTCCCAAAATCCACAGACCTGGAAATCCAGGGAAGCCGATTATTTCATGTGTGGGCACCCTTACTGAGCAGGTATCTGGATGGGTAGAGGGTATTCTTAAACCCCTGGTAAAGGATACACCTAACTACATTCAAGATACAACTGACCTACTGAATAAACTAGCAGCAATAGGTCCTCTACCAGAAGGAACCATCCTGGCCACCATGGATGTGGAATCTTTGTACTCTAATATCCCACACCAGGATGGATTAAATGCCTGCAAAGTCTTCATGGAAAACACCGGGAATTATACGAACTCTGTGGTGAAACTCACAAAATGTATCCTCATCCACAATTACTTTGAATTTGACAATAAAATCTATTTACAGGAGACTGGCACAGCTTTGGGAAGTAAAATGGCTCCACAGTATGCAAATCTTTTCATGGCCAAGCTTGAAAGCGACTTTGTGTCCTCTTGTCCCATCAGGCCTCTGGCCTACTACCGCTTCATTGATGATATTTTAATCATCTGGACGGAGTCTGAGCAACAGCTAAAGATGTTCCACGAACAGTTTAATCAATTTCATTCCACCATCAACTTAACACTCAACTATTCCAGCACTGAAATTAACTTTTTAGACACCATCATTAAGCTAAAGAACAATGAAATAGAGACATCCCTGTATCAGAAGCCAATCGACTGTCCAACATACCTTAAATGGGACAGTTTCCATCCAAAACACATAAAAAACTCTATTGTCTACAGCCAAGCCATCAGATACAATCGTGTATGCTCCAACCCCATGGATAGAGACAAACACCTTGGTCGCCTCAGAAAAACCTTTTTGAATCAGGGCTACCATCCAAGAACAATTGAAAACCAAATTACAAGAGCCACCAGAATATCAAGGAATCACCTGCTACATTACAAAGCTAAACAAGAAAATAACCAGGTGCCTCTAGTGGTCACCTACAATCCAAATCTGGGGGTGCTAAGAGGAGCTGCACGGAAATTACAACCTTTACTACAAAAAGATGCCCGATTACAATCCATATTTCCAGACCCCCCACTGCTGTGTTTTAGGCAGCCCCCAAATTTAAGAAGCATAATTGTCAGAAGCTCCCTGTCCTCTCCAACAGCTGCAGGAACCTTTCCTTGCAACCAGAAAAAATGTAAAACCTGTCCATTTATAATGACCACGGACAAGATAAAGATCCCCAACTCACATCAGGACTACAACATCCCAGGTACTTTCAGCTGCATCACATCTAATGTGGTGTACTTAATTATTTGTACTAAATGTCCAATTGGGGGTCTGTATGTGGGTGAGACAGGGCAAAAGCTGAGAACAAGGATGAATTCTCATTGTCACACAATAAGAGAAAAAAGAATGGATCTACCTGTGGCAAAACATCATGGCCATAGCATGATGGACATTAAATTACTTGTATTAAAAGGTAACTTCAAGTCTCAGAGAGAGAAAAATCTCAGAGTACAAATTTATGAAAACTTTCCAAACATTCAGTGCAGGAATGAATGTGTCGCATGGATTTATGTCTTTTTACATCAATTAAGGAATTTGCTCTTTAGACCTTCTGGGGTCATCACAGAACCAGACAGAGGGCAATAAAACCTTCACACTGCTTATCTATGAACTGTTCCAATATTTATGCTTATCACTCCCCCATAATGACTATTCCACTTCACATCACTTGTCTTAGCTATTGGGTTATTTCTGTGCTGTCTTTTGTATAAATTTGTTATCCTTCAGATTTTGTATTAGTCAAGCCTGATGAAGAGACCTACGTAGTCTCGAAAGGTTGCAACTTGTTACCATCTTTTCAGTTAGCCATTAAAAGTTATCAACCACTGAGGACTCTCAATTCTAAATATTCTTCTAAAGACTACCGGTCACTAACCACCACTTTACTGGCATAAGGACCCTGTCATTCTTTATATCTGCTTTTTGGTCCTTTATGAGTGTAAAATGGGGGGAAATATATTGGGTGTCACTGCATTCATAACATAATGAAAAGTTTCCATTTGGCCACGTTCTCATTTGGTACCCTGGCAACTTTGCTATTAATTTAAATAATATAATTCCCAATAAAGGAGCACATGCCTTGTGCCAATATGGCCAGAGCGCTGTGCTGACAAATCTCATGATGGATTGCAGGATGCACGTTTTCTGCAGCAATGGGAAACAGAAATAATCAGAGCAGACAATGTGTTTCCAGTTTTCCAAAATGCAACATTTGATTCCTGGGCTAAACGCTATAACAGTTTCTTGGTTTTCTTCACAAAGAAATTGAGTGTTGTAAAATTATTGGCTTTTGTACCCACGTTGCTGAAGCAGCGATATGAAGAGATATTTCACTGGTACTCTGCCCAGTGATGCACTATCCTTTTGTCTGAATGCCTGTGACATCTGACCATATGTATTCTTCAGCCGTGTTCCCACCTATCATCCGATCCATTTTATATCCACAGTTTGTTGTCGGCTCCAGTGCTATAGTTGAGACATAGTCAGATCATAAATCACTTTTAGCACGTACTGTTATACCATTTTAAGAGGTACTAACATCTGCTTTTATCTCAATCCCCCTTCACAAACAAAATTCATGGAAAGTTTCTACTTTCAAAAAATAATGAAGAAAGCCCTCTTCTTTAGTACAGGGTCACACGTGTCAGTACCTGCGTGATAACGATAGACTCAAGAGAAGCAATCCAATTATACAAAACAAATAAAAAGGTACTGAATGTTCGGTATACAACGTTGGGACACCAATTACCGTAAGTTCCGGATTATTTCTATATGTATAAAACTCATTTTTACATAGAATTTTAAGCATTGTAGTTACGGTAATAATGGCCACAAATACACCACACTTTGAAATTAGTAGTTTTCGTGACTAGCTGCAGCTCACACAAAAGTATGAAATAATTTCTGGGAGTTTCAGCAGCTGCACCCATGGACTCCTCTAAAGAATTGGTTGCCCAGTTGGGACAACTCTCTTAAAAAGGTTGTCAATAGAGTTGAGCGATACCGTCCGATACTTCAAAATATCGGATCGGAATGGATCGGCCGATCTTTAAAAAAAGTATCGGTATCGCCGATGCCGATACCGGAAGTCCCATTCAAGTCTATGAGACTTCCGGTATCGGAATTGGAAAAACCCTTTCCTGCCCTTGTACAGCCTCCTGGGGGTCTGTACGGGCCTTCCGGGGGTCTCTGCCGGCCTGCCGGGGGTCTGTGCCGGCCTGCCGGTGGGCTGTGCGGACTGCCCGGGGTCTGTGCACCCTGTGGGGGTCTGTACCGGCCTGCCGGGGGGCTGTGCCGGCCTGCCGGGGGGCTGTGCTGATGTCCGGGGGTCTGTGCAGGCATCGTCCGATGGGACTACAAGTCCCATCGGGCGATGCCTGCTACCATGTCAGTGATTGACACATTAGCCAATGATGGGACAGTAGTAGTCCCATCATCCGGCTAATGTGTTAAATGTAAAAAAAAAAAAAAAAATACTACATACATACATACTACATGCATGCTACATACATACTACATGCTACATACATAGTACATATATACTACATATATACTACATGCATGCTACATACATACTACATGCTACATACATAGTACATATATACTACATACATACTACATGCATGCTACATACATGCTACATGCTACATACATACTACATACATACTACATGCTACATACATACTACATACATACTACATATATGCATCATACATACTACATGCTACATACTACATATATGCATCATACATACTACATGCTACATACATACTACATACATGCTACATATATACTACATGCATGCTACATACATACTGCATGCATGCTACATACATACTACATGCATGCTACATACATACTACATGCTACATACATACTACATACATACTACATGCATGCTACATACTACATGCTACATACACACCACATATATACTACATACATACTACATACATGCTACATACATACTACATGCATGCTACATACATACTACATGCTACATACATACCACATATATACTACATACATACTACATGCATGCTACATACATACTACATGCTACATACATACTACATATATACTACATACATACTACATATATACTACATGCATGCTACATACATACTACATGCTACATGCATGCTACATACATACTACATGCTACATACATACCACATATATACTACATGCATGCTACATACATGCTACATGCTACATACATACTACATACATACTACATGCATGCTACATACATACTACATGCTACATACATACCACATATATACTACATACATACTACATACATGCTACATACATACTACATGCATGCTACATACAATACATACATAGACATACAGTACATATAACATAGAGTAACATACTTACCAATACTTGTCACATTGTTCCCCGAAGCCATTGTCGTCTACAGAATAAATATTAACATAACAAACCACAAAAATACTCACCCATGATCCGAAGCAGTCCACGAGTGTGTCCCACGACGATCTTGGGTAGAGAACTGCAGCATCAGCTGATGCTGCCGCTCTCTACGGGCTGCAGGAATCCAATGACGGAAGGTAGGTATCCTTCCGCACTGTATTCCTCCGCCACTTAAAAAAAAAAAGTCCCTAGTCTCACTTTATGGTAAAAGCTGTGTAGCATGCATGTAGTATGTATGTAGTATGTATGTAGTATGTATGTAGCATGTATGTAGCATGCATGTAGTATATATGTGGTATGTATGTAGCATGTAGTATGTATGTAGCATGAATGTAGTATGTATGTAGTATGTATGTAGCATGCATGTAGCATGTAGTATGTATGTAGCATGCATGTAGTATATATGTAGTATGAATGTAGCATGTAGTATGTATGTAGCATGCATGTAGTATGTATGTAGTATGTATGTAGCATGTATGTAGCATGCATGTAGTATATATGTGGTATGTATGTAGCATGTAGTATGTATGTATGTAGCATGTAGTATGTATGTAGCATGCATGTAGCATGTAGTATGTATGTAGCATGCATGTAGTATATATGTAGTATGAATGTAGCATGTAGTATGTATGTAGCATGCATGTAGTATGTATGTAGTATGTATGTAGCATGTATGTAGCATGCATGTAGTATATATGTGGTATGTGTGTAGCATGTAGTATGTATGTATGTAGCATGTAGTATGTATGTAGCATGCATGTAGCATGTAGTATGTATGTAGCATGCATGTAGTATATATGTAGTATGTATGTGGTATGTATGTAGTATGTATGTAGTATGCATGTAGTATGCATGTAGCATGTAGTATGTATGTAGCATGCATGTAGTATGTATGTAGTATGTATGTAGCATGTAGTATGTATGTAGCATGCATGTAGTATATATGTAGTATGTATGTAGCATGTAGTATGTATGTAGCATGCATGTAGTATGTATGTAGTATGTATGTAGCATGCATGTAGTATATATGTGGTATGTATGTAGCATGTAGTATGTATGTAGCATGCATGTAGTATGTATGTAGTATGTATGTAGTATATTTTTATTTTTTTTTTAAACATTTAACACATTAGCCGGATAATGGGACTACTACTGTCCCATCATTGGCTAATGTGTCAATCACTGTCATGGTAGCAGGCATCGCCCGATGGGACTTGTAGTCCCATCGGACGATGCCTGCACAGACCCCCGGACATCAGCACAGCCCCCCGGCAGGCCGGCACAGCCCCCCGGCAGGCCGGTACAGACCCCCACAGGGTGCAAAGCCCCCCAGCAGGCCGGCACAGCCCCCCGGCAGGCCGGTACAGACCCCGGGCAGTCCACACAGCCCCCCGGCAGGCCGGCACAGCCCCCCGGCAGGCCGGCAGAGACCCCCCGGAAGGCCCGAAATGACGGCGCATCATGATGCGCACACACCGCGCATAATGATGACGTCATTTCGGCTGTCAATCAACTTTGAACTTCCGATTCCGATGCCCATGCCCGATATTGAAAAAATATCGGATGTCGGTATCGGAATTCCGATACAGCAAGTATCGGCCGATACCCGATACTTGCGGTATCGGAATGCTCAACACTAGTTGTCAATCTTAGAAACACATTTTTTAAAAGGCAGGAAATGGTCTAAAAGTAATAAAAGAAGGTATGCTCACCGAATCTAACTCCCCTTGCGCAAGAGCGGATCATTTTGGTAGTCTATTGAATAGGGCTATAAAAGGGAACCTGTCACCTGGTTTTCCAAATGCAAACTACCGCCACCACTTTTAATGCCTCTCTTACAGAAGTCTAGCAAATTGTATATAAATCCCACACATTCTCTCGATAGCCCAAGAAATAACTTTTATTACCTCCCCCCATATGGCACAGTTCGGTCTGATGGACTTCTCTGGTCTTGCTTTGGCTCCTTCTCCTGTCCTTCTTTCTTTATGTGGATGACGCATTCTGCCTCATCCACACAGTGTCCCCCATCATGATTCGGCACAGGCCCTCTACTCTCTGCCAGATCAAAGTACTGTAATGCGCATGCGCCGGCTTTACTTCTGGGGCTTTGGCGCTCTTTGGCTTCTCCCAACACATGCGCGCGATAGGACTTT
Source organism: Dendrobates tinctorius (assembly GCF_039654945.1). Lineage (NCBI taxonomy): Eukaryota > Metazoa > Chordata > Amphibia > Anura > Dendrobatidae > Dendrobates > Dendrobates tinctorius. The sequence continues at coordinate 10,466,889 of NW_027361724.1, forward strand.
GCTCTGCCTTTGGCAGGACAGAGAGGAGTGAGCCTGCGTAAAGTGCAATTGGGGACACTGTGTGGATGATGTAGGATGCATCATCCACGTGAAGGAAGGAGAAAGTTGATTGTAAGAAGAGAGGACGCGCCGAAGCAAAGCCAGAGATGATCATTGGACTGGACTGGACTGAACCGCATGGGGTATAGTAAAAAAAACATTTCTACTATGCAGAGGGGATTGGAGACTTATGTACAGGTTATTAGAATATCTAGGCAGAATGTCCGTGATGTTAATAAATTGAGCACTTTACGTCCACCCATACTGTAGTATTGATACTGTTGGCCGCACCATTGCTCTATTGCTTTAATATAATCAATGTTCTTTGGCCGTTAGCATCAGACCCATGCATAGGCACTCTATGTCCACACATGCTGCGATATAATTGTGATGCCATCAGCCTCATTATTGCCATATTATAATTATATTTACATTTTTTTAATACAGTCTTTTTATTGAATTGCAAAACACTGCGGAATATGTTGGCGCTATATAAGTAAAGTTTAATATTATTATTATTTATACCTAGATTGGCACATGACATCACTTTGACTATTAATTGCATGATCCAATGATCCTTACTTGCCTCTTTAAGTCTACTTATATATATATCAGTATAAGGCTATGTGCACACGTAGCGATTTTTAAGCGTTTTTGCCGCGATTTTCGGTGCGAAAACGCTTAAAAATCGTGTACAGAACGCTCCCCATGCATTCCTATGGCATTCTGCACATGCTGTGCTAACGCTGCGCTTTTTTCCGCAGCGGAATCGCATCGCGGAAAAAATCGCAGCATGCTCATTCTTTTGTGCGGAATCGCAAAGAATTGCCGCAATTCCGCACCCATAGGAATGCTGAGAATCGCTTACTTCCCGCATGTGGCTATGCCCACCATGCGGGAAGTTAAGCGTCCCATGTGCGGTTGGTACCCACGGTGTGGAGGAGAGGAGACTGTCCTCCAGGCCCTGGGTACCATACCCCTGTAAAAAAAAGAATAAAAAATAAAAAATCGGGGTATATTTACCTTCCGATGTCCCGCGCTGCATTGTTCCGCTTCCGCTGATGCTGCATAGGCGGCCTCAGTAGTAAAAAGTTGGACACACTCGTGAAACACTATGTTTGACGAGTGTGACCAACCTGTCAATCAGTTCTCCAAGCGATGCTACAGATCGCTTGGAAAACGCTAGCATTTTGCAAGATAAATACGCTTGCAAAATGCTAGTTTTTCCGCGGGAAAATCGCGTGAATTTAAAATGCGATTTTCCCGCTGAATGGAATTCCGGAATTTTCGCGGTAATTTCCGCGAGAATTCCGGTACGTGTGAACTTAGCCTTAGTGTACACATAGGATTTGCAGCTGGATATATGTTCTGCAGATACAATCAGGCCTGGCATCACTGTGATCTTATTTTATAAGGAAACCTTGTTCTTTTAATTGAACATTTTTAATCATTCTCTGTATTTTAAAATTATTTTTTGCACAACGGATAACCCATTTAAACCACAGTTAATCATCCATTTTCCCCCTGGATTTTTATTACCAATATTGTATTATTATTTTATTTATTATTTATTTTAAGATATTCTATTTTAGTTTACTTTCCCGGAAAATATTTTACAGAGTGAAAAAACTGGGGTCTTTTTTTTTTTTTTTTTTTGGCATGTTTATATAATTCCTAGCTGCGTTATATGAAATGATATTACAATCTAGTAAGCTTTTCCATAAAAAGGACACTAGACCAAATGTTCTCCAACATTCTAATCCAAAGAGATCCATATTGATTTAGCTACATTACTGTAAATGTATTTCTAATAAAAACATTCTTCATTCCACAACCTTCGGCAGTTGATCTATGAGCGTCCATTGTGTATATAAATGTGTTCCGCTAAGAACACGTTCGGTCTATAATGTTTGCATGTCCTCGCATCCAGCTCTGTGGAACTCGGTCAATTGAACGCCTGACTAATGAGGATTTAATAGAGTGGATGAGTCTTAGATCTATTTAGAATGTGAATCCCACACACTTTGTAATTTTCCTTTTCACCCAATATGATGGACAATAAAAACAGTTAATGTACCATTTGTTGGTGGGTGGGGGTGGGATAGTGTATATATTTAATGATTTAACTCATTTGATCTCTCATTTACACTTTGATATTTATTTAATGTAAATGCTTAAAAGGAATCTATCAGTAGGTTTTTGCTTTTTAATCTGAGAGAAGCATAATGTTGGGGCAGAGAGTCTGATTCCAGGAATGTGTCACTTACTAGGCTGTGTGCTGTAGTTTCAATACAATCAGTGTTTTATCAGCAGGAGATTATCACTGCAGGACTAGGTGTCCAGTGCAAACCAGTCCAGCTAATCTACGTAACCCCACCACTGATTGGCAGCTTGCTGACAAGTGAAACAGGGAGCAGCCAATCAGTGGTGTGGGTGTGGTTATACAGAGCTCAGCAACTGAGCACTGCTACACTACAGTAGAGAAAACAGGGATTCTATCAAAACTGCACCAATCAGCCCAGTAAGTGACACATCGCTGGAATCAGGGTCTCTGCCCCTACATCAATCTACTCTCAGATTTCAGAGCAAAAAAGCTACTGATCGATTCCATTTAAGCTGTGTCTGTAATGACAAAAAGCGAGTGTACACTGGCAGTGTTCTTATTGGCATTTAAAGGACAGGTTTTGCTCCAAAGCGTGGCTTTACATGCTGCTATTTTGCAAAGATTCCATTACAACGTGAATATTATGATTGCAAATGATTATTTGAAGAGTGTTAACACAAGTCAATTTTTTAACAGCATTGATGATAGTCTGAGATTATGAAGCTACTTGTTCCTATGAAAGAACTTGAAATATTGCCTGCTTACAGACAGCCAATTACATAAAAAAACCTAGAACTCTATAGCGCCACCTGATGGAAGCAGCGATCCTACAAGTCTCTATTGAACTTTTAACATATAACAGCAATTAAAACCAATCGCAGACGATCACTTTTGATTGCATTCAGAATTCATGGATCACATCTACTTTTGGCACTCGGATGGCATATTGCAGTAATGTAGTGCCAGGTGGTTTTTACATTAGTGCCATATGTTGGGGATAATCTAGTTCTGTAATATAGTATTACAGGAGCAAGTAACAGAAGTTGTGGAGAGCCATATGATGGTTAAGGCCGGCGTCACACTAGAGAGAAATACGGATGAGTGAGAGGCGCTAAAAAGCATTGCACACGGACCAATGATTCTCTATGGGGCAGCTCCTAACAGCCGTATTTCTGTTGTGTATTTTTTACGGGCTGAGCCAATCGCAGCATGCTGCAATTGTCAGCATACTACGACCGTAGTGCGCCAATGCAAGTCTGTAGGTGCGCAAAAAAAAATGCATTACACAAGGAACACATGTGTGACTTGCGAGAAATACGCAAGACTTCTCCTGGCGACAGGAAATGGGCCAATTCATCATCAGGAAGCTTAGACATGCACATTAGCTCAAAAAGCGCTCCAGACATCCAGGAAGTACGCCTCCACGGAGTACAGCAGCATGTCTACCCACATTAATGTGGAGCTCTTAAGTGTGTTGGTCCAGGAAAGGCCCGAACTTTGGGACCAACGGAATGCCCATTATTCCAACAGGGCCAGAAAAGAGGTGGCATGGAGGCGCATCTGTGTGCAGATGTTTCCAGACTTTGCCCAACGGCCACATGAGGAGCAACAACAAATTCGTAAGTAATTGCCTTTTTTACCAATCATCTTAAAAGACAGAAGTCACCTTTGTTAAAAGTAGCCCCTACAATCCTATACTGTGTATGTAGGTATCCCTGTTTGCTAATGAAAAATTTAGCTAAAAACCACCCCCTACTAGGCCACATGACTATGTGAAATGTTAGGAATATTGCTTGGCACATTTCCCAAAGGTTAATGTCCATTTTCCCTTCACGTTGCAGTTGAGGATGTGATGAGACGCTGGCGCAGCATCCGCGACCAGTACCGGTGGGAAAGACAGCAGAGGGCCAGGAGTGGGGCAGCAGCACTGACCAAGCGGAAATACATACATTTTGACTGCTTGTCATTTTTGGCACGCATTATGGATCTCAGACCGTAAGTAAAGACATCACACCACATGACACATATGCTGTTTAGGGTCAGAGCTACATTGTTTTTTTTCTATTACATTTCCTAACAGAACTCAGTCCAACCTCACAGACAGGGAGACAGGGTCGGATACTGAGCCCATTATAGACCTGGACGGGGATGTGAAGAGGTAACTGGCCCATGTTCTGACCCATGCTTTTGTAACCCCCAAGCTCCACCAGCACCAGGACCAGCATCAGGTTCTGGACCTGGCCCAGAACCAGCAGAGCCACCAGCACCCAGCAATGTCGAAGACCCCGGCAACAGCAGCAGCCCTACTGGCCGCCTTGAGGGGTCCCCCCAGCCTGCAACCGTAGGCCGCCGTGGGAGACGGAGAAGAAACAACACTGCCTCTGATACCCGGAGGCATGTAGACACAGGTGTCCTCAGTTACGTGTCCAGGGCTGCCCAGGATGAGGGTGAAGAAGCATATTCCTGAAGCCTGGCCCGGTACCTCCGTCCCCTACCCCAAGAGGTGAGGCTACGTGTGCGAGGATCCATTCAGATCCTAATTGATGCATACATACACCCCAATGACACATATGAGTTGTTTGAGTATCTTGAGAGGTGGCAGCCCTCAACCCGTAAATGTCTCCGCCTTGCCCGACAACCAGATGTGCATGCTCAATCAGGATCTGAAGTTCTGCCTGCATGTGTGCCTACACCTCCTCCCATTCTCCCCCAAAACCAACCATGGCCACAACAGGGCCAAATGGCAGCCTATAACCAACCTGCCCAATACGGCCACTTATACAGACCCGGTGTTGGAGGCTGGCTCCAACCTGGGTTTGGACAACATGGTCATATTGGGGGATATGATGGACGTGGCTACAATCAGCCACAGGATTTTAATCGCCATTATCCTTATGGTCTCTTTGGTGCGCAGCTACATGACCATGGCCACATATTCCCACAGGGCCAAGAACATCCACCCAAACAGGGTGATGGTCAAGCTGGGCACCCCAACCCCCAACAAAGAGATGAAGGCCTTCCGCCATCACCTTCGCCAAGCTACCAGCAGTTATAAAACGAAAACTTTGTTTATGTTTTTGTGTTAGAAAATTATTCTTTCCAGTTACCTATTTGGGTGTCCAAATAATATAATGTGCTATACAGAAAAGCTTAAATGGCCAGGGCAATATCTGCCATATGATAAAAAAATATGGTAAACAGTATTCTAAGTTATTTTTTGCATTTATAAGAAAACTAGCTGAAGAACCCGGCGCTGCCCGGGCATAGTAACTAACTGTGGTTAGTTATAGCAAATTATAATTATCCTCCATCCCATAGTCCCGTGCCCATATACCCATCATACATATCCACGATCCCATAGGCCCGTGCCCATATACCCATCATACATATCCTCCATCCCATAGTCCCATGCCCATATACCCATCACACATCCTCCATCCCATAGTCCCATGCCCATATACCCATCATACACATCCTCCATCCCATAGTCCCATGCCCATGTACCCATCATACATATTCGTCATCCCATAGTCGAGTGCCCATATACCCATCACGCATCCTTCATCTCATAGTCCCATGCCCATATACCCATCATACACATCCTCCATCCCATAGTCCCGTTCCCATATACCCATCATACATATCTGCCATCCCATAGTCCCGTGCCCATATACCCGTCATACATATCCTCCATCCCATAGTCCAGTGCCCATAAACCCATCACACATCCTCCATTCCATAGTCCCGTGCCCATATACCCATCATACATATCCTCAATCCCATAGTCCAGTGCCCATATACCCATCACACATCCTCCATCCCATAGTCAACCATTATGACATCATAATGAGCGGCGGGGCTTGCAACCTATGATGACATCAGCGTCGCCATGGCAACCATTATGACATCACAATGAGGGGCGGGGCTTGATACACACACACTTTTTCCCCAATATGTAGATAGGGGCAAAATTGTTTGGTGAATTGGAACACGTGGGGTTAACATTTCGCTTCACAACATAGCTTAGGACACTCTCGGGGTCCAGACGTGTGACTGTGCCAAATTTTGTGGCTGTAGCTCCAGCGGTGCGGATGCCAATCCCGGACATACACACACACATACATACATACAATTGAGCTTTATATATTAGATTTGAAAATGCAACTTTGGGCCTCTTCTTTCATTATTATAGGCATTCGAATAAGTAAGACAACTTTAGCCCATATAAACAGAACACACAAATCATAGAACAGAAAAAAATACTATTTATAGCCACACACATAAGAACATCACAACATACACTCACTGGCCACTTTATTAGGTACACCTGTCCAACTGTGTGTTAAGACTTAATTTCTAATCAGCCAATCACATGGCGGCAACTCAGTGCATTTAGGCATGTAGACATGGTCAAGACAATCTCCTGCAGTTCAAACCGAGCATCAGTATGGGGAAGAAAGGTGATTTGAGTGCCTTTGAACGTGGCATGATTGTTGGTGCCAGAAGGGCTGGTCTGAGAATTTCAGAAACTGCTGATCTACTGGGATTTTCACGCACAACCATCTCTAGGGTTTACAGAGAATGGTCCGAAAAAGAAAAAAAATCCAGTGAGCGGCAGTTCTGTGGCCGGAAATGCCATGTTGATGCCAGAGGTCAGAGGAGAATGGGCAGACTGGTTCGAGCTGATAGAAAGGCAACAGTGACTCAAATTGCCACCCGTTACAACCAAGGTAGGCAGAAGAGCATCTCTGAACGCACAGTGCGTCGAACTTTGAGGCAGATGGGCTACAGCAGCAGAAGACCACACTGGGTACCACTCCTCTCAGCTAAGAACAGGAAACTGAGGCTACAATTTGCACAAGCTCATCGAAATTGGACAGTAGAAGATTGGAAAAACGTTGCCTGGTCTGATGAGTCTCGATTTCTGCTGCGACATTCGGATGGTAGGGTCAGAATTTGGCGTAAACAACATGAAAGCATGGATCCATCCTGCCTTGTATCAACGGTTCAGGCTGGTGGTGGTGTCATGGTGTGGGGAATTTTTTCTGGGCACTCTTTGGGCCCCTTGGTACCAATTGAGCATCGTTGCAACGCCACAGCCTACCTGAGTATTGTTGCTGACCATGTCCATCCCTTTATGACCACAATGTACCCAACATCTGATGGCTACTTTCAGCAGGATAATGCGCCATGTCATAAAGCTCGAATCATCTCAGATTGGTTTCTTGAACATGACAATGAGTTTACTGTACTCAAATGGCCTCCTCAGTCACCAGATCTCAATCCAATAGAGCATCTTTGGGATGTGGTGGAACGGGAGATTCGCATCAGGGATGTGCAGCCGACAAATCTGCGCCAACTGTGTGATGCCATCATGTCAATATGGTCCAAAATCTCTGAGGAATGCTTCCAGCACCTTGTTGAATCTCTGCCACGAAGAATTGAGGCAGTTCTGAAGGCAAAAGGGGGTCCAACCCCTTACTAGCATGGTGTACCTAATAAAGTGGCCAGTGAGTGTAGATACAGCCTGATCTTGCCAGGTAGTAGCATCATGAGGTGAAGCAAAATACTGGGTGAACACATCACGTACTTTGAGTCCTGAGAGAGGATGCCGTAAAGGGAGCACATGTGGCCTAGGCCTATCCCCATTGTCCACCACACCTTCAGTCACATCAGATGAGGAGCAATCATGCAGTCTAGTGAAGTTATGGAGGACCACACAAGTTTTAATGACCTCATTGACGTTGGCTTCACTCAGCTGAATGGCAGACTGGAGGACATGCCATTTAGCACAAAGAATGCCGAAGGCGCACTCCACCAGTCTTCGGGCACGTGAAAGGCGCAAATTAAAAATCCTGCACCGGTGGTCAAGGTTTCTGCGCGGGTATGGCCTCATTACATGCCTGGTCAATTGGAAGGCTTCATTCCCCACTAGGACATAAGGCACCGCTTCTTGATTTGAGCCTGGCAGCTGACATGGTGGAGGTAGGTCCAACTGGTTATTGCGCAGCCGCCGACCCATAATGGAAGAATTGAAGACTCGAGAGTCTCCAGTTCCTCCATAAGCCCCAATGTCTACAATTATAAACCTGTAGTTACTGTCAACCTGAGCCAACAAAACTACAGAAAAATATTGTTTATAATTATAGAATTGGGACCCTGAGTTCGGCGGCTTACGCACACAGATGTGCTTCCCATCCAGGGCTCCAATACAATTGAGGAATTGGCAGTGCGACTCAAATCCCCTGGCAATTCTCATCCAGTCTCCCATCTGGGGCTCTGGCATGACCAGTTGATTAAGTCTGGACCAGATTTCCGAACATGTAGCCCGAACGATGCCAGATATTGTTGATCGCCCAATCAAATACTCCAGATGGAGTGCGGCATAAGAAAGGCCAGTTGTGAGGAACCTACAATTAAACAAATGTAGAAAATATATACATTAATACATGCTAAAGGATGCACACATTACATATAGATAATCAGAACAGTGGGTAAGTAAAAAGATAGGCGAACAATACATATACACATGTACCACTGCTAAGTAATTATTATTATTATGCATTTATGTAGAGCAATTTATTCCATGGTGCTTTACATGTGAAAAGGGGAAATATAGACAAGTATAATAAACATGTGTAAGACAAGGGACACACAAGTACATAAGGAGAGGGGACCCTGAACGCGAGGGCTCACAGTCTACAGGGATTAGTGAGGATACAGTAGGAGAGGGTAGAGCAGGTCGTGCGGTGGTTCAGTAGACCGAGGATCATTGCAGGCTGTAGACTTGTCGGAACAGGTGGGTCTTCAAGTTCTTCTTGAAGGTTTCTGTTGATGGTGAGAGTCTGATGTGTTGCGGCAGAGAGTTCCAGAGTATGGGGAAGCACGGGAGAAGTCTTGTATGCGGTTGTGGGAAGAATAGATAAGGGGGGAGTAGAGAAGGAGATCTTGAGATCATCGAAGGTTGCGTGCAGGTAGGTACCTAGAGACCATGTCACAGATGTATGGAGGAGACAGGTTGTGGATGGCTTTGAATGTCATGGATAGGGTTTTGAATTGGAGCCTCTTGGCAATAGGATGTGTAATAACACATCAAAGTCTTCTAACTTTTAGAGCATATATTTGGGAACAATTCATAATGTTACTCAGCCAAAAAGGTGTAACCGAGTAAGAGAATTATTTTTGAAACTAATCATCTACATACATTCTGTAGCTGAGGAATACATACCGTAACGTAAGGAGAAGCCGCTACTCTGCAGAGATACATTTGCGCATCTGGGTGTCCTGGAAGGTGATCCCTGGGTGCATTGTCTCCAACAAAACATCAAAGGTCGAAACGGTCATCCGACAATAGAGGAAAAACTTGTCGGGATGTGTCCTCAGAGCTGCATAAAGCCTGTGAAAATGGCCTTTATTGAGGCGTTGTCTCAAATGTGGATGCACCCACAATCGTCTCCTCCTCCTCGGATCCACAATCACTGGGTATGGCTGGCCAAAGCGCCGGGACAAAACCCAGTTGAACAGAACACGGTCAGTTGGGGTGAACTGAAGTGTGTCTGACATGTTTGCTAACAACCACCAAGACACCAACACAAGCACAGCACCAAAATGGGCAGATTGGAGGCTGCCACCTGATGTTGAGGCAATAAATAGGGTTGGTGATGATGATTTAAATTATGTGCAGGCCTCAAAACCGTTAAATGTCCATTTTGCAAGGTTGCAAGAAAAAAACGCTTTACGGATCACATACGGATTACGTACGGATGCTTACATGACAAAAATACGTGGCCACACCCTGACAACGGATGACATACGGATCACTATTTAGGGACCATTTATGCATATTACGGCCGTACAATACGGTCTTTTTTTTTTTAACGTTGTGTGTGACGCCGGCCTAAAACTGACATAGTGACCTAACTGATGAAAATCTGATCACAAATACTAATGAAACTCTTGTGAAGTACAGTATTTAGGTGTACGGGACATCTTGTTCTCAAAGACTCCATTTTTGTGCTTGCGACGCCATTTTGTTGTTCACGAGTTAAATTTTGTAACTAGGGGAAAGTTCACGGCTGTAATGAAACCAGACTGTCCCAGTCCGAGCGAGATATAAGATATGAGACCCTGATGAATGTGCTATTGTTCTATTCTCTACGTCACATAGCTGGGGACATATTCTGATTATCTTGCAATACTATTGGCTTATAAAGTAAATGTGTCACGACGAAGCTATTGGTAGCTGAGTACTTTGCATAATTAAGCAAAATACTATAAAAAGGTGACATAATAAACGGGGTTAGTGATCTGCCTTGATCCTCCCATACAGAGACACACGTCTCCGTCTGGTCATTCTCAGTTGCTAGCAACATCTTGTGGATTAATTTGGAAATCATTCAGTCAACCGTGAAGGGTTAATTTAGCCCTCCCCAACACTCTGACTGTTGTTTGTGCACGTAAAAAAAAAAAAATCACTGAATCTGAATAAGGCCTTAAAGTTCCCATACACGTTAGGCTATTGTTGTGGATTGGCCTGCGGAATAATCCGCACAGAATATGCATCTCTCGGCAGAAAACGCAGGCCAAAATGCTTGTGGATTTCATGTGGAATTGATGCGGATTTCTTGCGGATTATTTGTGGATTTGTTGCGGATTGTCATGCGTTTTTTGATGTGCGGATAGGCCTTACTGAATGCATAGTCAACGGATGCAGAAACGCTGCGTTTCTGCACAAAGAATTGACATGCTGCGGAAAATAAAACGCTGCGAATCTGCACGGATTTTTCCCCAGCATTGTCAGGGGTGCTTCAGCAGCACCGCCACCTCAAGTAACAAGGACACAGATAGAGTGCACGTGGAGGACTCTTACCCGCAGCCACAGGAGTCCTGGCATCTAACGTGGGTAGGAGCAGAGTAGCTTGAGGACCTGTGGGAGGTGGAGTAACGATGAAGAGCTAGGTGCGCACAGGACCTACGATCATGTGACCGCAGGGAGCGGGGCTTAGCGTCCTACTACTGCAGATGATGTAGTATACTCGCTACAGGAATACTGCAGTAGAGGAGAGGGGAACTCAGGTCAGGCAAGCCAGGAGGTCATACACAGAGCGGGCAGCGAGGTACAGGAGGGATAATCACAGAAAGGTCAATACGTAGCCAGGGGTCATACACAGAGCGGGCAGCGAGGTACAGGAGGGATAATCACAGAAAGGACAATACGTAGCCAGGGGTCATACACAGGGCGGGCAGCGAGGTACAGGAGGGATAATCACAGAAAGGACAATACGTAGCCAGGGGTCATACACAGGGCGGGCAGCGAGGTACAGGAGGGATAATCACAGAAAGGACAATACGTAGCCAGGGGTCATACACAGGGCGGGCAGCGAGGTACAGGAGGGATAATCACAGAAAGGACAATACGTAGCCAGGGGTCATACACAGAGCGGGCAGCGAGGTACAGGAGGGATAATCACAGAAAGGACAATACGTAGCCAGGGGTCATACACAGGGCGGGCAGCGAGGTACAGGAGGGATAATCACAGAAAGGACAATATGTAGCCAGGGGTCATACACAGGGCGGGCAGCGAGGTACAGGAGGGATAATCACAGAAAGGTCAATACGTAGCCAGGGGTCATACACAGAGCGGGCAGCGAGGTACAGGAGGGATAATCACAGAAAGGTCAATACGTAGCCAGGGGTCATACACAGAGCGGGCAGCGAGGTACAGGAGGGATAATCACAGAAAGGTCAATGCGTAGCCAGGGGTCATACACAGGGTGGGCAGCGAGGTACAGGAGGGATAATCACAGAAAGGTCAATACGTAGCCAGGGGTCATACACAGAGCGGGCAGCGAGGTACAGGAGGGATAATCACAGAAAGGACAATACGTAGCCAGGGGTCATACACAGGGCGGGCAGCGAGGTACAGGAGGGATAATCACAGAAAGGACAATATGTAGCCAGGGGTCATACACAGGGCGGGCAGCGAGGTACAGGAGGGATAATCACAGAAAGGTCAATACGTAGCCAGGGGTCATACACAGAGCGGGCAGCGAGGTACAGGAGGGATAATCACAGAAAGGTCAATACGTAGCCAGGGGTCATACACAGAGCGGGCAGCGAGGTACAGGAGGGATAATCACAGAAAGGTCAATGCGTAGCCAGGGGTCATACACAGGGTGGGCAGCGAGGTACAGGAGGGATAATCACAGAAAGGTCAATACGTAGCCAGGGGTCATACACAGAGCGGGCAGCGAGGTACAGGAGGGATAATCACAGAAAGGACAATACATAGCCAGGGGTCATACACAGGGCGGGCATAGAGGTACAGAGTCAGAATACAAGAGACGTTAACCGTGACAGGACTGAATCAAACACCAAGCAAGCATACGAAGACAGGCATGAAGCGCAGACAGAACAGGGTCAGGCACACTCAGCTAGGAGTATAAACGACAGGGGACGGCTCCTCCAACAGGCTATAAGAACCCTCCCCAGATCCATAGAGAGGCTTCCCAGATTAACCTCTGCACCGCTTAACCTGGAGCCTCAGTAAACCATGACAAGCAGGTGCACAGCAATTCTCAAATTCCCATTGACTATCATTGTTACTGTACTACACTGTGGATTTGATGCAATTCCGTACATCCAAAAACGCTGCGGAAATGCATCAAAATTAGACTAATGTTGGCTGAAACAGCCAATATCTCCGATGGTCTAAAGTACATGAGAGCACCCCCCCCCCCCGAGTGTTGGAAGAAATGTCGATCACGCATGTCTGATTTTGGATTGCCAATCACATTGTTGACTTGGAGATAAGCTGCCAGCCAATGCGTCAGTCAGAGGCTTTCTTAAAAAGAACATATGAGCGCTCAGAAGAACGAGCTCTTCTTTAAATAGGAGAATCAGCTGAGATGACCATTAGCCAAAAGGCCGGGATGAGCATTGTTTGACTGACAGCCATCTAGTATATATGGCCGGTTTCAGAGTATGGGGTTGATTCAGCAAGACTGGCATAGTGCACGTTCGTGCTACACCATTCTTGGTGGAGTAGAAGGCGCTGAATTGACGAAGAGGTGCACAACATTTAATAAATTCAGTGCATCGTCTCAGTAATGTCAGAGAGTGGAGTAACATTTCTGGCATACAAAATAATGTCGTTTTTGATGAACTTGACTATCGGGTGTCGCCATGCCCCCATCACATCTTGGCTTTTTACGCACTCAGCCCATCTTGGCCAAGCTGATTCAAAGTGGTATGAAAACACCCAAAGCTGCAAAAACTTGGTGCAACTCCCCATTGTGGCTTTTCACCATAAAACTGACGTAAAAGCTTTAATGAATCAGCCCCTATGTTTTTTTTTCTGAAACACAACAGCGTTGCTTGCAAAGACAGAGCATATCCCTGATCCAGACAGCAAGAATCCTCTGACAGATTCCCATTAACTGGCCCCTAAGGTCTATAATCTGTCGCCCGTCCCAGATTTCACATCTGTTGACTGTTTCTTCTATACGAACAAGGAACAATACTGTATACAACGTAGCACAGCATGGCTTATTCCATTCAATAATGATACTCTTTAATAAATCAATGACTTTATAGCTTTGTGATTCATTAATATCAGACCAAGCCTGTTTCTAATTGCACATTCGGTGGAAATGCGAAGCAATCTCAAGCCATTAATTTATTTAGACGTTGTAAAATCAGGTAATGTATTAACACTCTGACGCAGGAGTATTATTACAGTGTACTTCTGTGCTTCTGAGTGCTTGGCTATCTAATTAATGTGCTCTGATAATTGTAGACTTGGTTAAACTAGACGGCACCGAAGACTGGCTCACATTCACAAATCATACATTACTCAGTATTGTAGCTTCTAAGGTTGATCACGTAACAACACTTAGTTCACAGACCTAAAAATTGGGACACGTCCACCAAAAATCAGTTATTAAAGAACTGTATACAGAATTAAATGTACCTACCTACACTTTTTCAACCTTTTCTACATGTTATGGGCATTCAATAGCTCTCCGGAGCGGCGGGGGTTCCGGGACCTGAGTAGTGATGAGCGAGTATACTCGTTGCTCGGGTGGTCTCCGAGTATTTTGGCGTGCTCGGAGATTTAGTTTTTGTCATCTCAGCAGCATTATTTATGACTTGTAGACAGGTTGAATACATGTGGGAATTCCCTAGCAGACAGGTATTCCACACATGTATTCAAGCTGTCTAGCAGTCGCAAATCATGCAGCTGAGACGACGAAAACTTGATCTCCGAGCACGCCAAAATACTCGGAGACCACCCGAGCAACGAGTATACTCGCTCATCACTAGTCCTGAGACCTTCACTTATATATTTCAATATTCTGCTCTTTAACGCTTTGTACAGAATGGAGAAGCGCTGAGCTCAGAAGGCAGAAGAGATCAGCTCCAATTTTTACGGTTGTCTGCACGAGCCCTGATTCTCCATACAGTAATTTAATGACTTAACTTTGGTGGACACGCACCAATTCTTAGCAGAGATCTCTAGGATATCCTAGGACTTTCTGATTGTTGGTGGGGGTGTCCAAGTGTCAGGACCCCCACTGGTCATTAAACTGAGCTCATAGCTTTCTCTCTGTTTAGAAGCACTTTCCAAAGCATGCTGTGTCGGGCCTGAAGCATAGTCATATTCACGTGACTGGATAAGGTCCTAGATGTCAGACCACCTTCTACCCCTCCCCCCGATTGTAACATTTCCAAAATTTCCTAATATGTCATAACATGCAATGAGTAAATAAATAAAATAAAAAAATATGGTCATCTCAGCAGTGCCTATCATCTCTTTATAAAGGCGTGAGAAGCGCTGAAAAATCCATTTAATAAGTGGTTATTGGCTAGCACCACCTTAGAAACAAGTTTGCCTTATGTTATTTAGGTTTTCAGATTAAAGGGAATCTGTCAGCAAGTTTTTATATGTAATCTGAAGACAGCATGCGGTAAGGGCTCAGGCACTGATTTCAGGGATATGTCACTTTCAGGCTGTGTGATGTTGTTTCCATACAATGAATGTTTCATCACCAGGAGATTATCACTGTCTGGACTACAGCTCTGTGTGCTCTTATGTGACCACACCCCCTTCTCTAATAAGCAGCTCACTGTCAATAGACACAGATGGAGTGGTGTGGGCAGGGTTAGCATTCTCAGCTCTGCTACAAGCTAAATCTAAAAGCTCTGATTGTGTCAGAACTGCTGCACGAGGTAAACTAAGTGATACATCATTGGATTCAGGGTCTCTGTCCCTACAGTATGCTGCTCTCAGATGAGGTCTCAAAAACCTGTTGACAGATTCTTTTTAAGAACACATTAAACATGAGGAAAGAAGGAAAAAGAAAGATTGGCTGTGTAGGGTCGGTGGGTCGGGCGAGCTGGGGGGTGGTCCCTATATTATACCGTGCAGACACAAAACAGAGACAAGATGGAGGCAGGTACTGGGTACAACAGGTCCAAGTTTATTTCTTTACTTGCCGTCCAACTAACGGCCTCCGCAACACACCGCACTTCTCTTCACTTGTCGGCCCTTCGTTTTCAGAGCCGTTTCACACTGTACTTCTCACCAGGGACGTATCTGTACGTACCGTCCCTCCTTCACTGTTTGACGTTCCTGACAGGTCAGTCACTGTGGCCGCCCTAGGCCCGTAAACCAACAGTGCTTCCACTGGTCAGTCGTCGTGTTAAATACAGTCTCTTGCACCCACTGCCACGTCTCTTCTGCGGTACCTTCCTGTCAGGACCACCCCCCTGACGTTCTCTCTCCTCAGTCCCCCTGGTCGGATTCTCCTCAGAGCACACAGACTGTCGCAGTCCTACTGTCACCTGAGCTCCCCCTGGGGACTGGAATCTTCTGGAATCCTCCCTCAGAATTTATAGCTCACCCAGTTCCTTAAAACTGTCACTCCAACCACGCCCCCCATGACCAACGGTTTCAAAAGCCCTAAGCTGCTGTCAAGTCCTTTGCTCACACTCCTCCCTGCCATCTAATGTCCACCCAAGGTACTGCACGTCCACTACACTTTCCTTGCTGTTTCCCCACTGTCATAACTGACACCTACCTAAACTGTGCAAACCTTTCCTTCTTCACTCTGACTAGTCCGTCCGTCCATCAGGTCACCTTCCCTACAGCTGTAATAAAATAAGGCTTTTATTCCTACGTTATTATTATATTACTATTTTCCCATGCACACAAAGCATTTGTACAGTTTTAATCCATTGCTGTATTATATTTTATATCAAAGCCGCCCCAACCCGTCATTGGCTTTTCGTGATGTTAATTTACAGAATATAGATAAAAAATTCTGCAGCATTTTTTAACAAGCAGCTCTGCCTGATCAGTAGGAAACAAAGTAAGTTGTTGGCTTTTTATGTAACGCTGATGCATTTCTCGGCGTGTCCCTGTGTGAACCTGATTTCTTACAGGCTGCCGTGTGAGTGATGTTGACCTACTCTAAGCTCAGGTGTTACTGACTATAAGGCTGCTGTCCTTGCAGAGAATTGCATTTTACATTTATTGCTGTGAGTATAAGGAGGTGAAGGTGCATACTAATAGGCATAGACAAAAATGAAACATAGGGTTTTAGTAATTTCCGGAGGGGAAGGCCATTTGCAGCAAGCAGGGCAATGCAGCCAGAGTTTCTCAGGAAGTAAAGTAAACACATGTAAGGCTGCCCCAGGTACGGAGCAAGCGCGACCTATGAGGAGGCGGGGGAGGATGATATACCACCATAGATGTGAGCACTGGGAATAAGTAAGACGCAAAGTTTAGACAACGCTAGTAAAAATATTACCAAGCTCTTGGCAGCGGAATGATAGTAACATACATTAATGTGGATAATCCTTTTAATATTCATAATCTACTGATTGATCAGGTGAATTAATGAGGTTTTGATGATACAAAATGACAGATTTAATTATGTATACAGTACTTTAGGTAAAAAAACAAACCTTAAAGGAAAAGTTTCATCTGAAGCAGGTTATGCCGTAAATGTTTAGCTTAGGGACTCCTTAGAGTGGTTGTCCGGGAGCGAGATATTGATGACCTTTCCTTACCTAACCTGAGGATAGGACAATAATTTAGATTGGTGGGGGGGGGGTCCGACATCTGGCACCTCCACCTATTAGCTGTTGCCAGGTCCTGTGGCTACCAGGAACTTCATAGCACACAGACACCAAACACCACAGCTCTGCATGCTGCGTAGTGGCCATTCCCGTGTATTGCAGGTCAATTCCTCAGACTGGAAGCAGAACTGCAGAACTCAGACGTCCGTGTTTCAAAGTCCATGTATAGACCACGATACCAAGACCAATTGCAGGTCTCCGGAGCCAAAATTGTAGTCTAGTAATCATATATGAGATTGTTAGTTCAGGGCAAGACACTTGAAGTCAGTGAAACATGGATGTCTGAATTCAGACTCATAAGTGAGCCTCCTCAGTCGGCCATTAATGAGCCTATTAAGATAGCCCATAGCCTGGACTATTCTGAATGAAATGGAGCCTTTTTTTTTTCTTCTATCTCGATTCAAGAAAAATATATCACAAAGAATTCTCCGTTTTAATAGTAACTCTGCAATAAAGCCACAGGGGGCAATTCATCAAGACCGGGGTAGCACACGGTCATGCAACGTTAGTATTGGAAGAGTACAGGATTAATTAAGAGGAACATGCCAATTAATGAATTTGACACCTCTAGTAAGTGGACTGCACTAGGGTAGATTTTTTTGCGCAGAAAATGACGGCATATTTGATGAATTTGACAGGCTCCCCTAGAGGTGTTGGCAGGAGATGTAAAGGATGTTGTGTCGGGTGTAGAACCTGAAGATGTTTAGATCCATTGTAAAAGGGGAATGTTGAGCGTGTGGATGATAATGATTAAAGTTTATTAGTGAATGATTCATGACGCCATCTGTGGTGTTCGGCAATAAAGATGTTAAGCCGATGCTGCAGACAGATCCTCTGGGACAGATGGTGTGGTGCAGCAATGATGGTGTGGCCCTCCACAGGTAGAGCTTAGTCCCAGGGCAGTGTAGATGAAGTGCAAGTGAGGAGAGCGTAATGGTGCAGTGTTAAGCACAGAGATGTAGCAGTGCTGAGTGGGTTGGCGCAGGAATAAGCGGAGGACACCAGGGCATGTAGTTCCAAAGCTTTACTCACAGTCTGTTGAGCATACAGGTGCCCGCATCCGTGCCATGTCCTCCAGGTCAGGGGCTCAGCCAACCTCCAGGCAAGATGAAGTACTCCATTCCAACACTCCGCCAACATATGTGCCTTTTCTGAACGTCTCCCTTTTGCGCCTATAGTGAAGTACTCACAGTACGGAGTTACACTGGAGTTCCTCCTGTCAGATGTTCCTATGAACTCTACTTGTACGGCAGACAGCTGTAGCCTGCTTCGGGGACTCCTTGCTACTAAGTCCAGGCTCACTCTCGTTGCTGTTGTGCCCCCAAGTCTTGTGTGGGAATAAAGTGGTGACAACTTCTATTCCTCTGGTGTCTGTCGCAGGACCATTAGTATCCATACAACCTTGGGGACCGGACCCCGGCCTTGCGCTGTGAACTTGGGAAGGGTTCTGCTCTAACCCTAATCCTTAGTCCTCCTCTCCTTATGTTCCGTACTAATCCTTCTTTCTTATGGAGAGAGTCAGACTTCTATCAATGTTCCTTTCCTGTGCCAGCGGACCCAGGTCACTGAGGTCGGCTGCAGCACTTCCTTCTTCCATCCCTCTCAGGGGATCTTCACTCCTCCTCTGACTCTGTCAGACTAACTAAATCCTCAACTCTTCCCGCTCTTTTGATGCTAACTAAACTCCACCCGCCTCCCAGCACGCTTCGTGTTCCAAGCAGGGAGCCACCAGAGGGTGCTTTGCTACACTACTGTGTTGTGTGGGATGCAGGTGTTTGAGCATGGTCAGGTGTCTCCACCTTGCCTGAATAGTGGAGTACCACACCTCAGGAGGAGGTGCAGTATCTCTGTGGTGACTAAACCCTCAGGGGCACCACATACCCCCCGTTAAACACAGCACGTCCGCGGGCTGCAAGTGAAACAAAGATACTACAATAAGGAACATACAAAATTTTTGAATGCTTAAGGAACAATACTTATCTAAACTTCCCAATGTGGGAGGTACTCACTCTTGAACATTACAAACATTTTAACTATCTATGTCGAAATATAATACCTAATCCAAAGTGCTATTAGCAGTAAACTCACTACCAGTTCAAGTACTAGCATTAACACATTTATTTTGCCTACTTACTATTACTTGTAGACCCTAGGTGACAACAGCCGATGCCTGGTTCATCACCTGCATTTTCAAATCTTTATCTTTTTCAAATCCTTCATCTCTTTATTAAAACATTCCTAATAGTTATTACTATCAATTAAATTCTATATAAAAGCTGTTCTATAACTATTAATACTTTCATAAGGCACATTATAAAATACTTCACATCAAAACTTCAATAATTCTTGCAAGTGCTGGACACCGCTCCCAGCCGGGATTTCTTGCAGTGTCCTTTAGGTGGGAGCCATGCTCCAGGCGAGGTAGTCCTTATCCATAAAAGACCTACGTAAAACCAAGAGAGGGCACCTTAAGAGGTGCAACTATTTACAGGACAGTTCTGGATCACTCATTGTTCATGATCTCTGCAGTTCAAATATAAAAGGGCTGCCAACGCAACTAGGCAAACAAACAAAAAAACTGGAATAAAAAAACAATATGATGAAAAAAACAAATGAAAAAGGCATAACAGTGCCTATACCCTCCTGGGTAACAGTTTAGTTATTTGGGGATTGTTTCTCTAGTGGTGGTCTCCTTCTGGGGTAGTGGAAGCTGGTTGCTTGGGCTGCTTCCAGGGGAGAACTGAAGGGCATCCTCTTTTTGCAGACTGTCCACAAATTGCAGGTATTCCTTCTCCCAAGAAGTGAGGTTGGTATCTACCTGTGTAGATGGAATGGCAACGGGAGTAACTGCTGCCTGTGGGGGTAACACTTCAGCTGCTGCTGGTGATATCTCTGCTGCCAGTGATTCCGCAGGAGTTGCAGCTGGTACCACAGTTGACAGTGCTGCTGCCGGTTGCTGCTGGCACGGTGCAATTTGGGTGCTACCACTCGATATCCAAGCATTCACAGGCCCATTCCTGTCCATGGGAGCAGTCCCCAATACCAGTATCATAGCAAGGGGAGGGATCCTACCCGGTGACTCCCGGTGACGTTCAGGCTCCTGCACGGGTACAGGAGGGTGGATGATGGCAGCCACAACCTCCGTGGCTGTCTGATGAGCGACCGGCAGCTGGGTCGCAGCTGTTGCCGGATCGGCGCCTGTCACAGCGTCCGGGATGGACCTGCGCGGCTGCGCCATGTCTGAGCAGGGCCTCAGCCCCTGCTCTACCGCTTGCTCCGGGACTCTCATGTACCTCATCCTGGCAGGCCGCATCCAGTGGCAGGATTGGTTTGGAGGTGGAGGTGGGCGCTGCAGATGGTATCGCAGTGGCTATATGCCCCGTAGGGGCTGCCTGGGCGCAAGTGGTTTCTCTCCATTGCGTTCTCCGGGCCTCTGTCCTTCCTCCATCATGGTGCTCTCCTGGCGTTCTTCCTCCTTCCTGGCCTCTTTTCCCGCCACCGGCTCTCACTCCTCCTTCTGGGGGCGGCGTCTTCTTCCTACTCCTCCATACAAGGCCAGTATCCGAACCCCTCGGGGGGTGGGCCATGTTGCAGTTGCATAGAAGTTCAAGCAGGGGAGGCCCCGGACAGTTCGCGGTCTTTTCTTAGGACCACCCATGTTGTCACATCCTTCTTCACCGTGCCGACGGCCATTTTGAGAGTCCATTTTACAGTCTATCAATTTGGTTATTCTGCACATTCTCAGCAATATTTAAGTCCAATAAACTCAGTCACACAGAACTCGGTGGCACCGGACTTCGTCATCCTGTTCGTGATGCCAAAAATGGATCGCCCTCACATCCAGGACGGCGGGGTACTCGGTACTGGGCCTGCTGGTTTCAATGGGAGATGTCACGGTAGCTGTGACCCGGTCCGTGGCCCTGGGCGTCCATTGTAAAAGGGGAATGTTGAGCGTGTGGATGATAATGATTAAAGTTTATTAGTGAATGATTCGTGACGCCACCTGTCGTGTTCGGCAATGAAGATGTTAAGCCGACGCTGTAGGCAGATCCTCTGGGACAGATGGTGTGGTGCAGCAATGATGGTGTGGCCCTCCACAGGTAGGGCTGTAGTCCCAGGGCAGTGTAGATGAGGCACTAGTGAGGAGAGCGTAATGGTGCAGTGTTAAGCACAGAGATGTAGCAGTGCTGAGTGGGTTGGCACAGGAATAAGCGGAGGACATCAGGGCATGTAGTTCCAAAGCTTTACTCACAGTCTGTTGCGCATACAGGTGCCCGCATCCGTGCCGTGTCCTCCAGGTCAGGGGCTCAGCCAACCTCCAGGCAAGATGAAGTACTCCGTTCCAACACTCTGCCAACATATGTGCCTTTTTGAACATCTCCCTTTTGCGCCTATAGTGAGGTACTCACAGTACTGAGTTACACTGGAGTTCCTCTTGTCAGATGTTCCTATGAACTCTACTTGTACGGCAGACAGCTGTAGCCTGCTTCGGGGACTCCTTGCTACTAAGTCCTGGCTCACTCTCGTTGCTGTTGTGCCCCCAAGTCTTGTGTGGGAATAAAGTGGTGACAACTTCTATTCCTCCGGTGTCTGTCGCAGGACCATTAGTATCCATACAACCTCGGGAACCGGACCCCGGCCTTGCGCTGTGAACTTGGGAAGGGTTCTGCTCTAACCCTAATCCTTAGTCCTCCTCTCCTTACGTTCCGTACTAATCCTTTTCCTTCTTATGGAGAGAGTCAGGCTTTCTATCAAAGTTCCTTTCCTGTGCCAGCGGACCCAGGTCACTGAGGTCGGCTGCAGCACTTCCTTAATCCATCCCTGTCAGGGGATCTTCACTCCTCCTCTGACTCTGTCAGACTCCCTAAATCCTAAACTCTTCCCGCTCTTTTGATGCTAAATAAACTCCAGCCGCCTCCCAGCACGCTTCGTGTTCCAAGCAGGGAGCCACCAAATGGTGCTTTGCTACACTACTATGTTATGTGGGATGCAGGTGTTGGAGTGTGGTCAGGTGTCTCCACCTTACCTGAATGGTGGGGTACCACACCTGAGGAGGAGGTGCAGTACCTCTGTGGCGACTGAACCCTCAGGGGCGCCACAATAACACATTAAAGAGACTTTAATGTTTGAACTTTGTGGGTCACTGCCTCATCACTGCGTATGGAGCTACCGCAGCACTACAAGGGTCAAGGGGGTCCCCTGTGGACAATATATGGAAATCATATTACCTGTAGATACTTAGCAAAAGTTTTAGCCAGGTGTAGAAAAAATGTTCCAAAGTAAGAATGCTTTCAAAAATATAAGTGTTAGTAGTGTAATTTTATTAAGAAAATAGAAAGTAAATAAAAAAGAAATCTAAATCAAATCAATATTTGATGTGACAGCCTTTTGCCCTCAAAACATCATCCATTCTTCGAGGTACACTTTGAGAGTTTTTAAAGGAATCCTGCAGAGAGATTGTGCAAATCCTTCTATCGCGTTATGCAATCATAGTCGGAATTAATAATGTCCTTACACTTCTACTTTCACGCAGAGTCAGCTGTCAGTCAAAGTGGCGTGGTGTGCCTATAGCTTCTGCTCACAGTGCTGCAATCCTCCCAGGAGCTGACTGCTTTCTGTCTTCCAGATGTGCCGCTGTGGCTACAGTTACCTTTCACAGTGGTGACTAGGGCCGCACCAGCAAATCTGTAAGACTCAAAGCCAGCAGCTCCTGGGGGGGACTCAAGTTTGTTTTCTCCTGAGAGCTGCACTTTCAGTTTGACAGCCAGGCACTTTGTAGGTTAATAATGTAGGTTAGTCTGTAGGTTAATAGTGTTATCTGACG